>NC_069369.1:45247500-46497500 GCF_021730395.1 Mercenaria mercenaria | reverse complement strand
CATTGCACTAACCGTCACTTAAAACTACAAAATTAATAATCCACACATTATATATCAAGGTGTATTAAATCTGAGATTCATAACAGGTGGAAAGTTCATGATTGGTGTATTATTGTGGGACTGGAAGGAATCATTTTGTATCGAGCCAAATGTATCATCCATTCTCACTTCCTGTCGGTTAGGACGTTCTTGTCGTAACTGTTGAATATGCTTCAGTATGGCTTTAGCTTCCTCACGTGTCTAAAAAATATTATTAATATTTCCATAAATTGTAACATTTTTATTTTTTTTTATCTCTTCCACAGAGGTGAAGATTAAATGCTTGTACATATACATTTATAAAGGATTTCACCATACAGTTTTTTTAAACTTTACCCTGCTAAATTTCTAAAATATACTGGTCCATCATTCAATTTGGGCAGTACCATTTACTATTCGAAGGGGTTTTCACAAAATATTTACTGACAGAATAGTGAACAGTGCAGACCATGATCAGACTGCACGGATGTGCAAGCTGATCTTGGGTCTTGTCGCAAAGACATAATCACTTGCTGGCAGCAGGCTAAAGGTTAAAGAAGTACATGTATCTGCCTAGTTAAAATAAAGAACATTGCTTATTTATTTAAGAAGATATAACTTTGCATTAATATCAGTAAAACTTTACCATAAAAGCACATAAAAGGATAAATAAGTGGCAAAACGTTTTTTGAGAAAGGACGCGAGTCTGCAAATCCCAATTCTTGATATTGTCTGAAAATTTAAATTAAATTGTGGAAATCTACTTAGACTACTAATTTCTAACCTCTGTGTACTCCGAGCAGATTTGTGCAGCCTGATAGGCTGCGTCTAACTGTTCATGTTTCAGGTAATAATTGGCAAGATACTTGTAAGCTTCACTCTGACCCTCGTAACTGTAGGATTTACCAAGCTGCAACATAAAAATGTATTTTAAATCTTGCTTGTATCAAAAGTTCTTTAAGTGGCTATGGTCACTGACTTGTTATAATCAACTGCTTGTTCCCAAGTCTGGATTAAGCCTAATCAGAGTCAACTATTCTAAAGTGAGAAAAACATCCATAACATTTAATGAGTATTCATGATAATGTTTAGATCACACAGTATGTGTCCTGACAAAATCTCACACCTCCCACTAATTTTTACATAGTTTAAAATACCTTATGTTAAATTTTGAACAATAAAATTCATTTACTGAAATATGATAAACTTAATTCATGGTTATAATACAAGCACAATTCATATTTCAAAAATATGGAAAGAAGGATTTTGTTCAAATATGTTAAAATGAGTCTGAACAATTCTGTCCTACATCACCTCTTTCCAAAGTGAAGAACAGCCAGAAAACGAAACAGGTAAATCTAAACACTTCAAACTTGGAAGCAGCTTTTAGACAGTCATTCAAAATTACAAGCAAAGTGCATGTTACACTATCAGGTTACAGGACACCAAAAGTGCAGTAAATACCGATCAGAAATGTCAAATATTTCCCTACCCCTTGTGCATTGGCTTCCTTTATAAATTCATTATATGCTCCTGCAGCTTGTTCCTCCTCCCCCAGTCTCTCATGTAACCTGAAATACAGTGTAATGAAAACAACTGATAAACTGAAAGAAAATTGTGTAGAAAAGCATGATTTGTCTACGTATTCCCAATTTTATAGTTTACTTTCATACATGTATACATATATCTTTAGTTGAAGACTAGTATGTAAGTGTATCTAGTAAAAAATTAAACAAGAACTGTTTGTAATACATGTATCTTCAACATGAAGGTCTGTAGGAATATACTAGGTATGTAATTTTCAGTCTAAATAATGCTGTGACCTTGACCTTTAACTGAATACTCCAAGTAAATTGGGAGTCATCTCCTGACCGCAGGCTGATAAGCATGCTGTTAAGTTTATTCACCATAGGCTTCTGTGCTATCCTATTAAAAAGCTTCCTTGAGAGGCACACATACTGCATATACCAGTGAATATAGAGAGCATTAAGGGCAGCACAAGAAATCATAAATATTCTGTTTGAACAAATTAAAACAAATTCACTCTGAAACAATCTTACTTGGCCAGTTTGAGTAATGAAGCACCCTCTATATCACCAACTCTATGTGCTTTCCAGAAACATTTTTTTGCCTCCTGTAATCTATCCAACTTCTCATACGATTCTCCTAGAGCCATTATCATTCGAGAATCATTTGGTCTGAAAACAGAAATAACAATCCGCATCTATTTATCCCATAAATATTGAGATCAACGTGATATATTCAGGTTCCACTTAGCTCATTTTGCTAATGAAGAATAAATGAGCTGAACCATGAGAAAACCAACATAGTGGCTTTGCGACCAGCATGGATCCAGACCTGCCTGCGCATCCGAGCAGTCTGGTTAGGATCCATGCTGATCCCTTTCAAAGCCTATTGCAATTAGAGAAACCATTAGTGAACAGTGTGGATCCGCGCAGGCTGGTCTGGATCCATGCTGGTTGAAAAGCCACTATGTTGGTTTTCTCATGGCGTGGCTCAGATTGAAAGGTCTGTAAATTACCTATAAGGTAGAACCTTAACACAGAAACACATGAAATTAAAGCATAGAAATTTTTGATTTCTAAATCCTTCAAATAACTTACTTAAGAATTATTTTACAGAAATATTTCATGAAAGTTCTTTGAATCAAATGTTGAAGTTTGATACATTTTTCATTCCAGTGTTTGCGAAGAACGACAATTTTTGCCTCAAGTGTAGGTATTTATCAGGTACTGACAAGCATTGATATCTGTTAGTTTACTTCACTTGCACAGTAGTAATTAAATGGACAAGAGCACCGCCTTGCGGGTGCTGACGCTCATCTGATTTTTTTTAGTGTAATAGAAATATTGTCCTACCCATGATTTTCTAAGTCTAAAAAGGGCCATCATTCTTGCAAAAAGCAGGATAGAGTTATGTTTCTTGATGTACAGTGTCCACTTATGATGGTGAAAAACTGTTGCAAGTTTTAAAGCAATAGCTTTGATAGTTTATGAGAAAAGTTGACTTAAACATAATACTCAACCAAGAAAATGATTTTCTAAGTCCAAAAGGGGCAATAATTATTGCAAAAAGCAGGATGGAGTTATGTTGCTTGCTGTACAGGATCAGCTTATGATGGGGAACAAGTGTTGCAAGTTTCAAAGCAATAGCTTTGATAGTTTAAGAGAAAAAGTTGACCTAAACATAAAACTTAACCAAGAAATCTGATATTTTCTAAGTCCAAAAGGGGCCATAAATCTTGCAAAAAGCAGGACGGAGTTATGTTTCTTGCTGTACAGGGTCAACTTATGATGGTGAACAAGTGTTGCAAGTTTTAAAGCAATAGCTTTGATAGTTTAGGATTAAAGCTGACCTAAACATAAAACTTAACCAAGAAAACTGATTTTCTAAGTCCAAAAGGGGCAATAAATCTTGCAAAAAGCAAGATGGAGTTATGTTTCTTGATGTACAGGGTCAGCTTATGATGGTGAACAAGTATTCCAAGTTTCAAAGCAATAGCTTTGATAGTTTAGGAGAAAAGTTGACCTAAACATAAAACTTAACCAAGAAATCTGATATTTTCTAAGTACAAAAGGGGCCATAAATCTTGCAAAAAGCAAGATGGAGTTATGTTTCTTGCTATACAGGGTCAGCTTATGATGGTGAACAAGTATTCCAAGTTTCAAAGCAATAGCTTTGATAGTTTAGGAGAAAAGCTGACCTAAACATAAAACTTAACCAGGCAACGCCGACGCAGACGCAGACGCCGACGCCGACAACCGCTCAAGTGATGACAATAACTCATCATTTTTTTTCAAAAAATCAGATGAGCTAAAAATGAAAATGGCTTTAGACATAATATACAATTTGTTTCCACAACAAAGGCAAATAAGGTAAATTCATCTGTGTATATTTTACCTTTGAATCACTGCATTAGATATTTCTGTCATCTAACTTACTTAAAAATTAACTTGTAACAATTCAATAATAACATGATGTATCACTCAGTATTTTACAGTGAAGATACTACATTACGGCATGTAAAAAATGTCGGTTATGAACAGGTGTTGTTCATCAAAGGTAAAATTATTGTAGGTATAAATATATTGAGCTGTAGTTCCTATGCCTTATTTACCCAGTCAATTAGCCAACTTATCCCACACCCTTTATTTTGTAAGTAATCTGAGCATTAATCATTTTGGGCTTTGGGCAGAACTGTTATTAATCAAACTAGGGTATTTTTACCTTTTATTTCCAGAATATTTTTCTGTACTAAGAATATTTATCCTTTATCAAAATTGTAGGGAATCTTCAATGAAAATTTAACTCACACATCCTTACAGTATACAGGCCCCAATGGAGTTTACTACTACAAAAATTAATTTTTGGCAAGGATCCTACTTCCAGCCTTGTATGTATAACTTGCATACGGATCTTGTGGAATGAAGTGGCAATTAGTGAAAAATGCTGAAATGATTAGGTAGATAAAGCATTAAGTAATTCAATATTGTTCTATATAACAATTTAGATGACAAATTTTGTAAATGGATTTTGGAGAAGGGTGTAATATACGATTTGGACAGGTATGGACATCTAAATATACCTTAGTTTTTGTGCATTCCTGTAGTAGTACAGGCAATAATATGGCATCTTCAAAATCTCATAGGTCTGTCCTAGACCATACCAGGCTCTGTAGTCACGCTTATTAACTTCTGAAATAAGAAAATATCAAGGACTAAACACAAAACTAATGTATCTTGTTCTTGATTTATATATACATGTAGTTACAATAGTTTTGCATTCAGACCTCAAAATGTACATTAAATTTTACTGACAGAAATTGTGACATGATTACAAAGCAATCTTTTCTGCCTTCTGTGACCATGAACTTTATTTCAAAACTTGTTATTGGCAAAAACCTGTACATTTTCTGGAAAGGCCCCAAGACAATTAAATTTTTATTTTATCTGCAACAGTTTGTCATTACAGCTTCTACATTTATGGCACAAAAGCAAAAATGACATAAAACAAGACAAATATTTTCCTAGCAACCTTGCAAGAAAGACTATTTACTGGTACCTGTAAAATGTTAATGTGATCATGTAATAAAACTAAACAACATACCTAGAGCTTGCCTGTACGCCTGTATTGCAGCATTTGTATTTTTCATTTCCATAAACTCATGTCCCATCAATGTCCATGCTGACAGATACAGGGGATTGAGCTTGATTGATCTTTGAAAATATAGCACTGCCTTCTCATGTTGTGACCTCAATGAATAGTAGTTACCTGAAATCATACCAAAACATTCTGAAAAACACAGACCCTAGATTTGAAATTCAGCAACAGATACATTTGACTCAATGACTACCCCCTTGTACATCAGTTATATCTTCAACTGTATACTGTGAAATCATTTAACTCCGTGGGTATAAAATTTTGTGGTTATTCCTAAAACAGTTCTTTTGTTGAGATCTGAATATAATACAAATGAGCACAGATTAAATTGTTTGTACATGTATATAAGAAAACAAACAAGGTTTTACAAAGATTACATTTAATTATAAGAATAACAAGTATTTAACCTTGGTGATTAATCTGATGGCAAGAGGCAAAATTATTTAAACCAAGACTTATCAGTCATAAATCAATTCTGGAGTTTATCTGATGTAAAATGATTATATAAAATTCATAAAAAATAATAAAATACCTATAACACAGCAGGTTTCTACCCTGTATTTATCTATATCGCAGCATTTGTGTGCAAGATGAGCGAGGTCATATCTCATTTCCTTCACATACAGCAGGTTACTGAATGTGTCCATATTCTCTAAACGGTACGGATCTAACGTTTGTAGTTCACTAAATGAATTCAATGCTGCATCAACATCTGAAGAAAAAATAATTTTAACATAAAGTTTCAAAATCAATACTACAGTATGAGTAACTAACTATACAGTGTAACTTCTCCTGAAACAGATTTAAACCATCACTAACACACACTCATTCAACTTCTTCAATTAGACATTCACATCCTAAATTCAGCTCTAACACAACAAAGCCAAACTAGGAGAGGCTGTCTTATTATTAAATGTTGACAGAGAGGGAGTGCTTCTGAAATAAAATGCTGTTAAAACTGTGTATCTACTGACATGATGTAATAATCTTAATTCAGACATTCATGAAATCAAGTTAAACCTGATCATTAATAACTAAGCCAATTTTTTAAAACAATGCTAATAAAAAGGCCGCTCTCTTCAACATGTCTACACACCTCTCATGTTATGATAGGCCGCAGCAATATGAGCTACAATATAGGTGCTCTTATGAAATCCATTCTCCTCCATGTCCTGGTATATCTTCAATGCTTCTTCATTCAGCTGTAGTTCTAGGTACACAAGAGCAACAAAGAACTGTTTGATCCAGTGACTTGGCAAGCTTAATGACACCAGCTGTAAGAACAATTGTGACAAAACTACGTCAAAAAACAAAAGCTGTCAGTTGACAGCATGCTCGACTATTCTCAGTGCTTGACAGTATAATATAAGCTATGAGTAAAACTTTAACATTACAATAAGCATATTCTAAGTCAAAAAGCGGCCATAATTCAGTAAAAATGCTTGATAGAGTTGCCTCCTCCTTTTTACAGACTGGGGTCATGATGGTAAACAAGTACTGTATGCAAAATATGAAAGCAATATCTCAGTGGACTTTGAAAATATTTGGGGTTGTATGCAAACTTTAACATTACAGTAAGCATATTCTAAGTCGAAAAGGGGCCATAATTCAGTAAAAATGCTTGATAGAGTTGCCTCCTCCTTTTTACAGACTGGGGTCATGATGGTAAACAAGTATGCAAAATATCAAAGCAATATCTCAATGGACTTTGAAAATATTTGGGGTGGTACGCAAACTTTAACATTTGTGTGACGCTCCTGCTAACGCTAACGCTAATGAGCAGGATAGCTCCTCTATTCTTCGAATAGTCGACCTAAAAACCAACTTATGGTCCATAACGCCTTTGTTGAAATCTATTTCCGTTCTGCAACCAAATAAAGAGTATTATATGTCTTAGAGATCAGCTTTGCTTGCTTTGTTTGCTTTGAGTTTCATGCCAATTTTCATACAGTTTTTTCAGTTCTGTTATGGCGGGCAGTTAGCATAACCCCATTTTCCTGGATTCTTAACCAGCACTAACTAGTTATCTGCAAGTAATTGCCAGCTTCCCCAAATGAATCACAGGTGGAAGACAAATGATTTCAGACACAATGTCTTTTATCACTCATCACAGAGAACATAGGCCTGGCCTGGGGATCAAACTCAACAACGCAATCTAAAAATCTGCGCTCTTAATATTGAGCTTAGTGATCAGACTAGAGCAGCTTTTGACTTTATTTTCTAAAATGACTTTCATCTGAAAGCAGCTTGATTTGAGCCTTGGTAAGAATCTCAGCCCCAATGTGCCATAAATTCTTACAAAATCTTACCATTTCTCTGTCTGTGATGAGGGGAACTAGCTCCTGCCATGTACCCCAGTGCATCGGTTCCACCTGCAGGGACTCCACCAGTATCTCTATGGCATCTTTCAGCAAGTCTAGCTTTTTCAAAATAACGCCATACCTATATAATAACATGAAATAGGTGTCCTTATGTACATATCTGATCTAAACAAGTGTTTCCTTAAGCACTGTGCCTCTGTGACTGAGTGATTAAGGTCACTGTGACTGAGTGATTAAGGTCACTGTGACTGAGTGATTAAGGCCTCTGTGATTGAGTGATTAAGGCCTCTGTGACTGAGTGATTAAGGTCATTGTGACTTAGTGATTAAGGTCACTGTGACTGAGTGATTAAGGCCTCTGTGACTGAGTGATTAAGGCCTCTGTGACTGAGGGATTAAGGCCTCTGTGACTGAGCGATTAAGGTCACTGTGACTGAGTAATTAAGGCCTCTGTGACTGAGTGATTAAGGCCTCTGTGACTGAGTGATTAAGGTCACTGTGACTGAGTGATTAAGACCTCTGTGACTGAGTGATTAAGGCCTCTGTGACTGAGTGATTAAGGCCTCTGTGACTGAGTGATTAAGGTCACTGTGACTGAGTGATTAAGGCCTCTGTGACTGAGTGATTAAGGCCTCTGTGACTGAGTGATTAAGGTCACTGTGACTGAGTGATTAAGGCCTCTGTGACTGAGTGATTAAGGCCTCTGTGACTGAGGGATTATGGCCTCTGTGACTGAGCGATTAAGGTCACTGTGACTGAGTAATTAAGGCCTCTGTGACTGAGCGATTAAGGTCACTGTGACTGAGTGATTAAGGCCTCTGTGACTGAGTGATTAAGGCCTCTGTGACTGAGTGATTAAGGTCACTGTGACTGAGTGATTAAGGTCACTGTGACTGAGTGATTAAGGCCTCTGTGACTGAGTGATTAAGGCCTCTGTGACTGAGTGATTAAGGTCACTGTGACTGAGTAATTAAGGCCTCTGTGACTGAGTGATTAAGGCCTCTGTGACTGAGTGATTAAGGTCACTGTGACTGAGTGATTAAGGTCACTGTGACTGAGTGATTAAGGTCAATGTGACTGAGTGATTAAAGTCACTGTGACTGAGTGATTAAGGTCACTGACTTTAAATCACATGCTTCTCACTGCTGTCAGTTTGAAACAATTGAGTTGGTGTGTCTGACAGCTGTAAATACTGAGAAACAAAACCTTCAGAACACATTTTCAACAACATGATAAAAATCTAAAACCAATGTCCATACTCAGGATTTTTCAATTTTCTAAGTTTAAAACTGCCTGGAAGAAGTAATAAAGAGAGGACAAAAGTTCTGCCTGTTTGAATATCTGATCAATGGAGTGGCATAATGAATTCAATAAAGCCCTTTACTTTACATTCATTGAACTTTTTTTCAGTCAAGTACATGTAAGTTTGTATATTAATATCAACCAGTATGGTGATAAGAAGTCATATTTTTCAAACATAACTGATCAATTAGTAGTGACTTACAGATACAGGGAATAGCCATCAAGTTCTCTGTTAGCATACTTCTTGCTTAGTTCTATCCTCAATGTCTTTAAATGTTCATTCTCCAAGTGGTCAGGGGGTCCTGTTATGAAAGACATTTGATAAAAATCTACAAAATACATTTTTTTTCAAATACAGCGCAATAGAGGCTATAAACATCTTCTGGTAAGTCTGAGATAATGGGATAATGGCAAATAATAAAGTTTTGTGCAAAATTTAGTAGTGTCAACCTTCATGAAATGGTTCTTTTCTTACTGCAAAATGAAACAAAACACGAGCATCACCTACTTGTGCCAACGTTCCTCTGAAATTAGGGCCAGATATTAGGCAATATGCAAGACTTATAGTTCACACAATATTTTTTTCAAGAAATACCCATTATTCCCTAAGTAAACAAGAGTGCCAGACTGTCATAAAATACGCCCGTCATCGAACTTGGCCTAATTCAAGGGGCATAATCCAGGACAGCCTGGGGCGATTTGGTTGGCCCAGATATTATGCCCACAAACATTGTCAGCAAGTTTGGTGAAGATCATATGAAAACTGTTTGACTTAAAGAGCGGACAAGGCTAAATTTGCTGTTTTTCGAGTAATTCAAGGGCAATAATCCAAGAATGCCTGGGGCAATTTGGCTGGTTATGAAACCTGGCCGAGATATTATGCCCACAAACATTGTCAGCAAGTTTGGAAAAGATTGGATGAAAACTGTTGGACTTAGAGAGCGGACAAGGCTAAATTTGCTGTTTTTCGAGTAATTCAAGGGCAATAATCCAAGAATGCCTGGGGCAATTTGGCTGGTTATGAAACCTGGCCGAGATATTATGCCCACAAACATTGTCAGCAAGTTTGGAAAAGATTGGATGAAAACTGTTGGACTTAGAGAGCGGACAAGGTTAAATTCGCTGTTTTTCGAGTAATTCAAGGGCCATAATCCAAGAGTGCCTAGGACGACTTCGCTGGTTATCGAACTTGGCTGAGATATTATGCCCACAAACATTGTCAGCAAGTTTGGTGAAGATCCGATGAAAACGGTTAGACCGAGAAGCGGACATGCTTTGGAGTCGGACGCCGCCCGCCCGCCGCCACAAGTGTTCACATAATACGCCCTGCTCTTTCAGAGACGGGCGTATAAAAAGTGACAAAATCTTGTTTGTTTTGGGTTTAACGCCATTTTTCAACAGTATTTCAGTCACGTAACAGCGGGCAGTTAACCTAACCAGTGTTCCTGGATTCTGTACCAGTACAAACCTGTTCTCCGCAGGTAACTGCCAACTTCCCCACATGAATCAGAGGTGGCGGACTAATGAAATCAGACACAATGTCGTTTATCAAATATTCACGGAGAACATATGCTTCGCCCGAGGATCGAACTTGACAAAATGCATCACTCATGGTTCTTAGTCTACTTATTCAACTCATGATGATAAACAAGTGTATTAGGTAACAATGCTCTTTCAGTATTTTTGAAAAGTTGACTTAATGAACAACATTTTAAGAAAAAAACACCAATTTTCGAAGTGTGAAAAGTGAAATAATTTTCACTGACCTGGGATTCAGTCAAAAGCAGTGAGGTGGCAAGAGGGTTTGGAAGGTTTGTAGAAGGGTGTGAAGGAATCTAGGTAGAACATTACATGTGAGTTAGTGTTCAGAAAGTTTTTTTATTTTTATTTTGGGGGGGGGGGGGGGGGGAAGGGAGTGATTACTGAGGAGGTGGTAGAAGAAGTGGGGGTAGTGGTAAGCATTAGGGGTATGAAGGTATGATGACGCCAATCCATCCAGTCTAATAAACCAAGTTTTTGATTTTTACAAAACAGTACTTATTAAGTTACAATGTACCAATAGAATCTGAAGCTTTGTCCAGTTTCCTCTTCTCGTCGGCCAGGTATCTGGAGTACATGTAGAGAAAATAACACTTTGGGCTTGTACATTCCTTCAGAAAGAATGCTGCTCTGTCATACTCTTTCAGATCAAAGTAGGATGTTGCCAAACTAAACTGATCATATTCCAACAAAAATTTCTGAAAAGCAAACATTTGCCAAAACAAATTCTCACAAATTGATATATGACAGATAGTTAAAATATATTACTTATTTATAATATTACAGTTACAGTATAATGTCTTAGTTGCATTTTGGTTTAAATTTGACTTTCAGGATCAGTATTTCTGTCACAATAAGGTGGTCAATTTAATTTTTAGCCATACAGTATTCCAGTGTGTTTTAATACCACTGAAAACTGCTCGACATGACATATATTTCTATTTTTATCAGGTTAGGTCCTTTAGTAAATACCCCCTTTTTCAAAATGTAATGCCACAGAGGCATATTTTTGGGGGGAATACGGTCCATACCTCATCCTCCTCTTTCTGTAGAACTGTCAGTAGTTGCTGTTTATCTGCATACTTGCTCAATGCAAGCGATAACTCTGCACACCTGAAAACAGCAATTAATCACACTTCTATAATTTCTTAAAGTTTAGAAAAATAACAGTTTACAACTTTACTTGACCTTCAACTACAAGAGCTGTTGTAAAACATTATAACGCTCCCTTAATGGCCTGTCAGAGACATCTGGGTAGGTAATTTTGAATAACCATGACCTTTGACTTAAGGTTGCGGCAGTTTTGGGTAAAAAAGTTCCCAATAACAGGATCTGTTCAAACTTTGTACATCAACACAGTGTACATGTTAGAAAAAATCGAAGGTCACCATGCTTGTTCAGGAGTTATCTGCCCTTGAATATGCAAATTTGAAGAAAAATCTAGTTTTAAGGGCAGATAATTCCAAAACAAGCACCGTAACCTATGATTGTTTTTGCATTTTTCTGCTTCTAACATGAAACTGTGTTCATATACAAAGTTTGAACAAATTCTATTATTGGGAAATTTTTGCCCCATCTCTCATACAAGAAACTGCAGCAAGTGTCTTTAATGCAACCTCAAAAACTACAAAGTAGCTGCTGTATGAGGTACCTTATGTACCGAGTACCTGCAAATGTCACTCTTGGTATCATTCATTGCTAAAAGTAAAACAAGAGGGTCATGATGACCATGGATTGCTCAACTGAGTAGTATGAACTACATGTTTCAAATGTCAAACTAACACTAAAATATTAAGAAAGTAGGTCAGTAGGTCATATTCATGGTCACTGAAAGTCAGTTTTAAGATCGGTGTGCAAAACTGTACAGTCATGTCATCCAAATTTCAAGGCTGTATCTTAAAAAACAGGAAAGTAGGTCAGTAGGTCAAGGTCACAGTCAGGTGACCCCTAATTACTTGGTGTCATCAGGTAATTATAATTAAACACTCTAGGAAATATGATCAAATAATTTTTTATATAACTTATATAACAATTGATCCCCAGGGCAGAGCCTCTTTTCACCCCAGCGGCATAATTTCAACAATCTTGTTAGAAATCCACTAGGCAATGCTACATACCAAATATCAAAGGCCTAGGCCTTGAACTTTCAGACAAGAAGACTTTTAAAAAAAAATCCTATATAAGTCTATGTATAACTTGGGACCCCCAGGGCAGGGCCTCTTTTCACCCCAGGGGCATAATTTGAACAATCTTGTTAGAGGACCACAAGGCAATGCTACATACAAAATATTAAAGGCCTAGGTCTTGTGATTTCAGATAAAAAGATTTTTAAAGTTTTTTTTCCTATATAAGTCTATGTAAAACTTGGGACCCCCTGGGTGGGACCTCTTTTCAACTCAGGGGCATAATTTGAATAATCTTGGTAGAGGACCACTAGGCAATGCCACATACCAAATATCAAAAGCAGTTTCAGACAAGAAGATTTTTAAAGTTTTTTCCTATGTAAGTCTATGTAAAACTTGGGACCCCCAGGGCAGGGCCTCTTTTCACCCCAGGGGCATAATTTGAATAATCTTCATAGAGGATCATTAAATGATGTCACATGCCAAATATTGAGGCACTATGCCTTGCGGTTTTGGACAAGAAGATTTTCAAAGTTTTTCCTTTCGGTTGCCATGGCAACAAGAGTTCTGTGTGGAATTCAATTCTTTGAATAATTTTGGAAGGGGACCACCCAAGGAACATCCAGGCCAAGTTTCATGAACTTCCATCAAACGGTTTCAGAGGATATGTTGTTTAAAGGAAAGTGTAGACGGACGGACGCCGTACGGTGAACGATCACAATAGCTCACCCCGAGCACTTTGTGCTCACTCAGGTGAGTTAATAAACAGAGAATATGTTTTTGGTTTGAAAACATGTTCTGTTTTGCCACAGGGTCTGATACCCACTTTATTTTTGTATCTGTCTTTGGTATAATTTATGTATTATCCTTATGTACTGTCTTAATGTCAATTGTGTATCATCCTATATTGCTAATATCCCTATATATATATCCAATACAGTCATTCATATATCTGTCATTTTCATTTTTACATTGCCTCAAACATTTTCAACTTTCCCGCAATCTAAAGTCACGCATGCGCACTTCAGTAAATAGAGAATACTGTGGCTCACATGATTTTATCATGCCTTTACTTGCTGAAGACCCATTACTTTAGTACCCATCCAACCCAAGGCGTAAGAACCCAGACTACGACATTGGATTAATGGCCAGTGGGGTGTGTATGTCATAGTATGGGCTGGTAACGTAAGGGGAGAATATGTGCAGGGGTTTTTTTTGGCCGTTTTTATAGCCGTTATTCAGCTATATTCCCAATGCCAAAAAGTATGTATTTAAAGAGGTTGTACAATGTGAAACAAGCGTATGAGAAAGTGCTTAAACACATCCTTACTATATCCTATGGGACCAAATATTTCCCAATTTGGAACATTTTGGGGGTATAGGCTATGTTCCCAAATTAGCTAGAAAAAAACCCTGATGTGTCAGGCAGCCGGTTAGCTCAGTCAGTAGAGCACTCGCCCTGTAAGCCAGTGATCCCCGGATTGAATGCCGGACAGATTGCCCTTTTTTACCACCCAGTGACATTTGGCACCCAACATGGGGCCATGGCATGCTTGCTTGCTCAGTCTTATGACGCATGCAATATTATGTACCTCCTGAATTAGAGGATGAATTTCCAATTTGTGGGGGTGTATGTCATGGTACGGACTTGGTCACGTTACGGTATTGAGAGAATCATGTGTCAGGCAGGTAGTTAGTTTAGTCACTGAAAGTGAATGGTGACAGGTTCGAGACCCGGACTGACTGCATCAGTTTGAAAACAGGGAAGTTGAAATATATGTTCAGAATAAAAAAAAAGGCCGAGACTGTCCGCACGACATTCGGGCCGATAATTTTCTTTATCCGCACGACCATCGTGCCGATTATTTTCGTTATTCACACAACAGTTGTACCGATTATATTCCTTATTCCCATGATGATCATGCCTTGAAAGTCATGCCAATTATTTTTGTTATCCATATGACTAAACAATCTGTATACATACGTTATTTTATTTATGTAAAATTTAGTTAAGCTTTTCTGAAGTTTTTCACTGCTGAACAGATCCCATAGTATCGATTTTTTGACAATTTCTAGCATGCACCTTTTGGTTAGTTAAAAACCCATGATTACGATGCCTACAATTATTATGTTGATTAACTCATATCTGATTTTTTTAATTAAACCATAATGTAAAAATTAGAAACACAAAAATAAGGTATGATAATGAACAAATTAAGGTATGCAGATATTAGTTTTCTGTGCATTCATTTGATTTATTTCTTCTGCAGTTGATGAATTTATAATTAATCAGTCTAATAAAAAGAGTAACAGTATGTTATATTATCATTTTTATGGTGTTGTTTTAATACCTAATTAACTATAGTGATTTAACATCTAAAACAATAAACATGAAATAGTCTTTTAACTAGGATAATACTTCACGTCAAAAATAGAAAGCTATCAAAGCACCCATCGTGCAGATAAAGATACTAATCGGCACGACCGTCATGCAAATAAGAAAAATAATCAGCACAAACGTCGTGCCGATAAACACTTCCTAAAAAAAATATCATATTTATTAATTTTAAATGACTACATTTCTACAACATATTTATGCAATAAATGTAACTTTGCATTTGATCCTGTAAGGAATTCAAATACTGAGAGACTTATTTCTAAAGATACTGACTTTTTTTCAATAAGTTTGAATAACTAAAGTATGCAAATTATCCAAAATTTATAGGCAGTGGCTAGAGAACCGGAATCGGTTCCCTAGACTGCGAACTTATTCATCCGGAACCGGTTCTCTAAGCAAAATACTGTGCATAGGCTAGGGAACCGGAATTTTATTTCTATGCATAATACTGCCGAAATCCACCTTGTTTCTTTTGGTAAGTATCATGTGCATGTTCTTATCTTAATTAATTAATTAATTTTACCATTTCAGCAAGCTATGCCCTTTTATTTATTTGTGTTTACTGTGTCTCCAGAAGTGTACTCGCCGCATACTGTCCGCCATATTGGAATGATAAAATAAACTAGTACGAATGAATGCGAAATCGTCGACACTGGAGCCGAAAAAACTTGAAATTTGAACTTAAAAGGTATAAGACAATAAAAGAAACGATTAAAACAAAATAAGTAATTTCAGTATTGATTACATATCTTTGAACGTGAAATGCCGACGTGTTACAAACCAGTATTTAAAGTGATCAAAGAATATGTATGAAGTTTTAAGGGCAATTAAATTAGTTTATTCATCTATAAACATATAATGACGCAAATACAAACCAGTATTATTTTATATTTAAATAATTTAAACATAATACAGGTTTAAAGCAAATAACATTTAAAAACTGCAAAGTAGTTTTCACGCATTCATTCGTACTAGTTTATATCATTTGAATACGGCAGACACGGTATATATGCGGCGAGTACACTCTGGGAGACAGAAAACGCAGATAAATGCAAGGGCATGGTAAAATTAATTAAGATAATAATATGCATGACATTTACCAAGAAACAAAGTGGATTTCGGCAGTATTGTGCATAGAAATAAAATTCCGGTTCCCTAGCCTATGCACGGTATTTTGCTTAGAGAACCGGTTCCGGACGAATAAGTTCGCAGTCTAGGGAACCGATTCCGGTTCTCTAGCCACTGCCAAATTTATATGGAAGTGGCTATTCCTACGGTCCCGTAAGAATAACCTCACAGGCTATTCCTACGGCTCTCCCGTAAGAGTAGTGAAATAGCCCGCAGGTGGCTATTCCTACGGCTCTAAAGACAGTTTTGTATGTCCATCTTGAACTGCATTGTACGGAATTAATTTAAATGGTATATTTTCGAACAAATTGTTTACCTTTTAGTATCACATCGAGAGAGAACTTTGCATGTCAATTTTCAAGAAAAAATAGTTATATATAAGGTGGTTTTGAAACGAAAAACATATACGGGTGTTGATTTCACCAGATTCTACTGTATACGCAGAAATTTTAAATGACAGGCAAAATCAAGATATAAAATTTAAAGTGATAATTTTTTAAAGAATCATTTTAAGCTTTTATTCACGAAAAACGTTTGAGGGTGTTGATTTGGACAGAATTTATATGCGAAGAAATCTCAAGTAAAAGGCAAAATCAAGACATAAAATCTAAAGTGTTGAATACTTTTTAAAATCCCTTTAAGCTTTTATTAAGTATATATTTCTACGTGTGCATGCCAATTTTCAAGAAAAAATATACTTATACTAAGTATTAATTAGAAACGAAAAGTATATACAAGTGTTGATTTTGCCAGATGGTCATCGACATGCAAAATCAAGTCATAAAGTCATAAAGATTACAGGGAGCACTTTGGTAAAAGTTATTATCATTTCATTTCAAACCACAGTTTGTGGTTCCCATATCTTGCCATCCAAATTAATTGCCTTATTTTTTCAGTTCACTTAGATATAATTGTCTTTAAGATATGTAAGTGTTATTTTACATTGTTTTAAAGAAAAGGAAGTAATATTCAAATCACTGAACTTAGCGCAAATATCGGTTAAAAACCAATAATTACCGGTATGTTGTTAGTACCAGGTAGATAAATGGTTTATAGCGGTGGAAGAACAATTCATCAGATAATAGTTTGTACTGTTTTTCAAGGAATTTGTTTAATTTTTCAAAGTTTCTTTTTAAGAGTTTTACTTCAGTTTAGACCACAATTACTGCCTGTGCTTGTGAACATGTAGAAAATATTATAAGTCTTCTTATAAAACAATGCATTAGATAAGGGGTTTCACATTCTGAGTACATTTTCATGTTTTTATTGAAAAGGGGAAAATCTGGGTGAATTCGCCAATTTCACAATAGATACTTATTTGGCAGATGTGAAACAAGTACATGCACTTGTTAAAGGACGTGGCTTAAGGATGTAGGAGCGAATTTTTTCTAACGGTCAGAATTTTTTCATGCTCTGTGAGCTTGAAGAACATTAGTTTCTAAGAAAAACAAGAGAAGAAAAAACACAGGTCACCGAACTCGTTTTATTTTTATAGGGCATTTTCTTCACCCCGTGTTAGAGCATTTCTGAAATTTTGTAAAACTGTAAAAATGGTGGTATGTTATAAAACATATAATATCCCATTTAATGTTAATGGGATTTCATGTCTTACAGGTTAATATGAATACAAGGTGATATCAGTATTATATAAGCATAAATGTCACGAACAAATCTCTTTCATTTTTACATGTTGACATAATTACCCCACCCACTTTATTTTCAATGGAAAAAATGTTTTTAGATCTGCAAAAAAAAATTCTGACGGTAAGATTTTCAAAATATTTTGCAGCTTTAATGACATACAAAAATGCTTCAAAATGGACAGAAAAAATGTTGGGGTCACCGTGCATCTAAGAGATTTATTAAGAAAAAACTGTTAAAAACTGGTAAATTTTGATATTTTTTGTTCTTTTTGTTTTAATCTATATTTTCTAGATAAAATAAAGAGCTATCTTGAAGAGTTTTATTTCAGTTACAGCTTATTGTTATATGTGTCATTCAGGAAAATATCAAAACCAAGTCTGATCTACTTTCATAGATATTTGAAATTACCTACCCCTACCCCATTGTAAATCTTACGTCAAATTTAGGCAAATGCCAGCCAAAAATAAGGGTGAAAAATTTTTTTGTGCAAAAAGTAGAATCTATAGGCAGGCACGTAGGAAGCATTTTTAGAGTGGGGACGGGAGCTAGGGCGGCGTACATTTTGAAAGTCAGCCGACCTATAACAAACCCAGTTCCATAAAATGTTAAACAACGTTTTTTTTTGTGTGTTTTTTTAAAAAAAAAAAGTTGTTGTTAAAACCTCAAAAACAACTACAAAACTGCAGGACACAGCTAAAATTGACTCGTTGTCAAAAGATTGTTAAGAGAATTAGCTTAATTGGTCAAATTATTGGGAGGGGGCGCCCTGGGCGTGAAACTGAAAGGTAAACAATTTGTTCGAAAATATACCAGTTGAATTAATTCAGTACAATGCAATACAAGGTGGACATACAAACTGTCTTTAGAGCCGTAGGAATAGCCACCTACGGGCTATTTCACTATTCTTACGGGAGAGCCGTAGGAATAGCCTGTGAGGCTATTCTTACGGGACCGTAGGAATAGCCACTTCCAATTTATATTGCATCCGAATACTGAGACACTTTCAGTAAAAACAGGAACAAATAAGGTCAAAATGGTCTTCTGTGCATCAAGTTATTGTCAGATATTAACCATTTGGCACTGTGCATTAATCGTCGAGATGAAAACTCCCTGTTGGCTAAAACGAGGTCATTTTTAATCTGAGAAAGGTTCCAGCTTGAAATGTCCGCCATGATTGTAATTCGCACAGTTTGTCAAATTAACGAACACCGGATTGAAAGCGTTCTCGGCAACCAAGATTTCCGGAATTTTTCTGAACATATTTTGTTAAAATGTATCGTAAATCGAAATCCCTTGCTTTGAAAAGCAGTGCATCTATGATCGGCAATAACCTAACAGTTTTGAACAATGCTGATCGCGGCTCATTAAATTATGCATCAGTCCACAAATATTTGATCAACATGGTGTCTACCTCAACAGATGGTTCCCAAGTCACACATAAACAAGTAATCTGTAAAGAGCCATCAGCCACACAACAAAGTAGTTCAATGATAATGCAGGTAAATGTAAAGAAAATTAGCATAACCAAACTAACAATTTCATTTTTTTTTCATGAATTGTGGCTAAATTTATTTGGAAGGAAGTTTCTAGGGATCCGTACCACAAGAAGAAGATTTTAGGGTAGTAAGATTCTGTTCTATCTATCTATCTGCTGTTGACGTCAAACCCCTTGCGGGAACGTAGACGTTTTGCGTGTCAAAATCAAAAAGAGAAAGAATATAGTGATAAAAATGTAGAGTGGAAGAAACTAAAAATAACTTTGGTGATTATGTTAAAACTTGAGCTTGAAGGATAACTAGGGCGAGACATGTTCAAGGCTGCAAACTGCAGCAATGAACTGCTCTAGGGTAGGGAGATGGGTGACACTGGGGGGAAGTTGGTTCCAATGGTACACTGTTCTCGGAAAATAAGAAAAATTGTAATAGTCAGTGGCTGCAGTAATTCACCATAATTAACCTGTAACTTAGGGAATGGCCATAGCGGACACAACGGGTCATTGGGGTCAGGTAATCTATGATTGGGATAGCAACCAGATCATGATGAATCTTATAGAAGAGTGATAACCTAGAATCTGTACGCCTTAAATTCAGTCGACAAAGGTTTAGGGAGTGTAGCATGTCTGTTACACTGGAAGTACGGCCATAGTCGGTCTTGATCCAATGGGCGGCTCTCCTTTGGACGCTTTCAATTTGGTCAAGGATTCTAGGAGTATAAACCTCCTTTTTCCAGATATTATTGGTTATTTACATCTTGAATTTGGTTGTAAATGACAAGATTTAATTTTAATCAATACTCTAAATTAATACTCTAAATCAATACTCTAATTAATCTAAATTATTCCAGGGTTTTCCCTAGACTTTTCAAAATGGGGGACATAAATATTATGTCCTCCTAGGGTTAGAATTTAGGGGTCATTTGAAATTTCAGGGAGACATAGTACTGAAAGTAGTACATAATTATGTGCTGTTGTATACTTTAGCTATATATTGGTTTGTTAGGAAGATCCTATGATTATCATTATACTAGATCTAGTCATCATGGTCATGTCTGATTTGATCTGACATTTCACATTTCATGAAACTTGGGTCAGATGATCACCTCATCAAGACAATGTGCAGAACTCATGAGTCAGCCTTGTCAGCTCAAGGTCAAGGTCACAGCTTAGGGTCAAAGGTTTGAGCCTTCCATTTTGTGTCCGCTCTGTATCTCCTAAACCCCTTGAAGGATTTGAGCCTTTCATCAAACTTTGGTCAAATGATCACCTCATCAAGGCGATGTGCAGAACTCATGAGTCAGCCATGTTGGCTCAAGGTCAAGGTCACAACTCTGGGTTAGAGGTTAGAGCCTTCCATTTTGTGTCCGCTCTGGATCTCCTAATCCCCTTGAAGGATTCATATGATACCTGGGTCAAATGATCACCTATCCATGACGATGTGCAGAACTCATGAGTCAGCAATGCCAGCTCAAGGTCAAGGTCACAACTCAAGGTCAAAGGTTTTACCCTTCCATTTCATGTCCGCTCTATATCTCCTAAACCCCTTGAAGGAATTTTGTAAAACTTGGGTCAAATTATCACCTCATCAAGACAATATGCAGAACTTATGAGTCAGCCAGGCCGATTAAAGTCAAAGTCACAACTTAGGGTTAAAGGTTTGAGCCTTCCATTTTGTGTCCACTCTGTATCTCCTAAACACCTTGAAGGATTTTCATCAAACTTTGGTCAAATGATCACCTCATCAAGAACTCATGAGTCAGCCATGTCAAGTCAAGGTCACAAATCAAGGTCAAAGGTTTGAGCTCTGTATCTCCTAAACCTCTTGAAGAATTTTCATGAAACTTGGGTCAAATGATCACCTCATCAAGACAATGTGCAGAATTCATGAGTCAGCCATGTCAGTTCAAGTCAAGGTCACAGCTCAAGATCAAAGGTTTACCATTTCACTGCCCATAACAGTGGCGGGGGATTTAGCTTCTTTCAGACTGCCTTGTTCACTACCAAAATGAATCGCTATGAATTTTTTTTAAGTTTAAGTATCAAAATAAATTCCCGCATAATATTAGCATTGTTTTAGAGAATCAGTCATTACAAAGTTATATCCAGCACTGATTCCACCACTCGCAATGTTTAGTTTGATTGATAGAGATTGTCCAAAACAATTTATTTCATTGATGCTGACTTGCAACGCCACTTTGAAATAGACTGAAATCAAAATTATTTTACATTTTACTGGACTACTGACTTGATGTTTGTATTGTATTACAATGCATGCATATGTTGAATATTCATTGTATGAATAGAACTGCTGTCCACATCAGCTGACAATTTATTTGTGCAGTTTATGCTATTACCTGAATAATACATAGCATGAAGCTTAATTCTGTATTATTTTTTCAGACTAAATGGGTACACTTAGCAAATGGTAGAACAGTCCTTGTTTTAACATCTTTAAAAGGAATTCAGGTCAGTTTGTTTAATTCTTTATAAAGTTTGTTTAAGTCTTTTTAAAGTTTGATATAATAGCTCTTATACGGTCTAAACATTTCATTAATATTTTACGGTTGTGTTCAGCATGTTAAAAGTTTCAAAATAAGCACAATGCAAAGCCATGATGAAAATTCAAGTTAAATGGTTCTTTCAATTAAGATAATGAAATATTCATCAGAAAACATCAATATGTGCAGAGCTACATGTCAGATTGCTTCAGTTGATTTAGTTCGCTATCTATGTAGGGCTGATATCAGTTGTATTTCATGATCAATAGTTTCTTGAATGATATATGACTGTTTAGCATTCTTGATTCTGAAATTACCTGAAATGATCTGTAGCAAGAAATGTGACAGGATAATAATAATTTAGAACCATTCTAACATGTTTAATACTCTGCTGTTGGGTAGTGTACACACATTAATTCTGACCAAAATATGATAATATGGATGAATTACACTACTGTGTCTTACTTTTCCATTACACAATAATGATAATTATAGCAGTTTTATTTAATACGGTCATCGTTGTATGTTGGATGCAGAAATGTGGGTGCAGAAAAGTGTACTGTCAGACAGGGTTCATAAACTCACGAACATTTTGAGACCTGACCTGAATGATTGAATTTGAGCCCAAACTTGAAACTGATCACTGTTTAAGTTTAGTTCAGGAAAAAGTCACAAAACTGAGTTTTGTTACCTTTGTACAAGAACTCAGTGTGGGCCTCTCAATACCATTTCATTGATATACCAATCAAGCTTCTGCAAGCGGTCCCACTATTGTGTACAGTATCTTTAAAACTTATTATTTTCAGATGTTTGAGTATGATGGAACATCAATGATTTACTGGCATGCTACAGGAGATGTATCGTCTGAATCTTCAGGTAAGCATGGCCATTATATAAGTTTATAAACGTTCAGGGGAAGTAACCAGTTACAACACTCAGCAATGTCTGTGTGATTATGCATTCTCCATAACCTACTTCAGCATTTTTAATGTGGCTCATCTTTAAGTTTTATGTACCAGTAAGGAAATGCCAAAACAGAGAATATGTAATCAATCTGAACTTGCTGATTGTCAGTCCAGTTCACCACCTTAAGAACATGATTGTGTAATTTTGAAACAGAGTAAAATTAACAAGCATGCAGATGAAGGCTATAATATATCCAAGGTGACATTTATGACCTCTAAATTTCATTATTATTTGATGACATAACATGATTCCATACATGGCTTAGTTATATTTATCTACTTTGCTTAGTTTGTTGAAGTGAGCTAGTAAGAATATGCATACTTTGAACTTACCACATGCAAACTGATGAAACAATGATTGAAAAGCAAAGTTTTGTATTATTTATGGTTTTTCTTTGCTGCAGAAAGTGCAAATTTTGGAAGGGGTATTGCTGCAGCTGGTGATGGTCTAGTCTGTGTTGGTATGTATTTAGTTTATTATAAGCTCTTTTTTTTGTTCAGTCAATTAAAACAATATATATTTACATTTATATTTTCAAACTTGTAACCTCCATGGCTGAACACCTTTACCAAATCTCCCTTTTATGTACAGTCAGGTCTGTGCTGAAGACCACCTCTCAATAAAGCCACTACTATAAAACCTGCTTATAAAGGTCACTATTTTCTCTTCCAGGTTTACTGTTAATAATGTAAACTGTGTTAAGAGACCACCTGTTGACAAAGGGCACTTTGATTTCCCAGTGGTGGTCTGCAGACACATTTGACTGTATTTGAATAACTTCTCTTGTGTTATTTTCTTTATTAGAATAAATAATATCATGACTGCCATTCAGTGATTCATACTCTTGTTGGAGTCATGAAAATGACATAAGTTATTAAGTTATTATAAGTTAACCTCTGCCACTTGCTTAAGTAATATATGATAAAGCAAATTAAATAATAGTTTTGTCCTGTTTTGTATTTTAGGTACTCAGCAAGGTCAAATTTTAGTATTTGATGTTCCACCAAAAGGAGCTAGTGTATCATTAGCAACTACATGTCAAGGTAATGTTTACAGTTTAACATTTATAGTTTGAAATCTATGTAAATCTTTGTAGTGAACTGCTGCACCACACATTGTTGTTTGAGTTAAGTAGGAATTTGTCTCTTTAGTTTGCCTGTGCCCCTATTCTCTAGCTCAATAGGGAGAGTTATAGGTAGCTCTTGCCCCCATTCTCTAGCTCAATAGGGAGAGTTTAGTTTGCCCGTGCCCCCATTCTCTAGGTCAATAGGGAGAGTTATAGTTTGCCCATGCCTCCATTCTCTAGCTCAATAGGTAGAGTCATAGGTTGCTCTTGCCCCCATTCTCTAGCTCAATAGGGAGAGTTATAGTTTGCCCATGCCTCCATTCTCTAGCTCAATAGGGAGAGTTATAGGTTGCTCTTGCCCCCATTCTCTAGCTCAATAGGGAGAGTTACAGTTTGCCCATGCCTCCATTCTCTAGCTCAATAGGGAGAGTTATAGGTTGCCCGTGTCCCAATTCTCTAGCTCAATAGGGAGAGTTATAGGTTGCTCTTGCCCCCATTCTCTAGCTCAATAGGGAGAGTTATAGTTTGCCCATGCCTCCATTCTCTAGCTCAATAGGGAGAGTTATAGGTTGCCCGTGCCCCAATTCTCTAGCTCAATAGGGAGAGTTATAGTTTGCCCGTGCCCCCATTCTCTAGCTCAATAGGGAGAGTTATAGTTTGCCCATGCCTCCATTCTCTAGCTCAATAGGGAGAGTTATAGGTTGCTCCTGCCCCCATTCTCTAGCTCAATAGGGAGAGTTATAGTTTGCCCGTGCCCCCATTCTCTAGCTCAATAGGGAGAGTTATAGTTTGCCCATGCCTCCATTCTCTAGCTCAATAGGTAGAGTTATAGGTTGCTCTTGCCCCAATTCTCTAGCTCAATAGGGAGAGTTATAGTTTGCCCATGCCTCCATTCTCTAGCTCAATAGGGAGAGTTATAGGTTGCTCTTGCCCCCATTCTCTAGCTCAATAGGGAGAGTTATAGTTTGCCCATGTCTCCATTCTCTAGCTCAATAGGGAGAGTTATAGTTTGCCCGTGCCTCCATTCTCTAGCTCAATAGGGAGAGTTATAGGTTGCTCTTGCCCCCATTCTCTAGCTCAATAGGGAGAGTTATAGTTTGCCCGTGCCCCAATTCTCTAGCTCAATAGGGAGAGTTATAGGTTGCTCTTGCCCCCATTCTCTAGCTCAATAGGGAGAGTTATAGTTTGCCCGTGCCCCAATTCTCTAGCTCAATAGGGAGAGTTATAGGTTGCTCTTGCCCCCATTCTCTAGCTCAATAGGGAGAGTTATAGTTTGCCCGTGCCCCAATTCTCTAGCTCAATAGGGAGAGTTATAGTTTGCACTGCCCCCATTCTCTAGCTTAATAGGGAGAGTTATAGTTTGCCCGTGCCCCCATTCTCTAGCTCAATAGGGAGAGTTATAGTTTGCCCATGCCTCCATTCTCTAGCTCAATAGGAAGAGTTATAGGTTGCTCTTGCTCCCATTCTCTAGCTCAATAGGGAGAGTTATAGTTTGCCCGTGCCCCCATTCTCTAGCTCAATAGGGAGAGTTATACTTTGCCCATGCCTCCATTCTCTAGCTCAATAAGGAGAGTTATACGTTGCTCTTGCCCCCATTCTCTAGCTCAATAGGGAGAGTTATAGTTTGCCTGTGCCCCAATTCTCTATCTCAATAGGGAGAGTTATAGTTTGTCCGTGCCCCCATTCTCTAGCTCAATAAGGAGAGTTATAGTTTGCCCATGTCCCCATTCTCTAGCTCAGTGGAGAGTTTTATAGTTTGCCCATGCCTCCATTCTCTAGCTCAATATGGAGAGTTATAGTTTGCTCTTGCCCCCATTCTCTAGCTCAATAGGTAGAGTTATAGGTTGCCCGTGCCCCCATTCTCTAGCTCAATGGGGAGTTTTATAGTTTGCCTATGCCTCCATTCTCTAGCTCAATAGGGAGAGTTATGGTTTGCCCTTTCCCCTATTCTCTAGCTCAAAAGGGAGAGTTATGGTTTGCCCTTTCCCCCATTCTCTAGCTCAAAAGGGAGAGTTATTGGTTGCCTGTGCCCCCATTCTCTAGCTTAGTATCCCATTCTCTAACTCAATAGGGAGAGCACATATCTGTGGATTGAGGTGTTGGGAGTTTGATCCCTGGTTGAGGCTTATGTTTGATGAGAGTCATTGTGTATAAAATCATTCATCCTCCACCTATGATTCATGTGGAGAAGTTTGGCAGATACTTGCAGAGAACAGCTTACTACTGGTACAGAATCCAGGAACACTGGCTAGGTTAACTTTCCCCGATCACATGAATGAAATACTGTTGAGAATCAGTGCTAAGCACAAAACAAACAAATAAAATATTTAAACTTTATGAGATTCTACTGTAAATAAAGCTACATGCAGGGCATGTATCCATCAATGATCTTAGGCGGTAGGAAGAGCAAAGGACTGAACTATGAGTTTACAAGATTGGTACCTCAGTGGCCATGTTTTCTGTGACAACTTTACAGAAGACAATGTGTTTAAATCCACATGTCTTTGTCTCTTATTCATGTGGGTAAATTGTCAAACAAAGTTATTTTCACAGAATTAAGGAATACAAGATTAAGGAATTGACCAACATTTCATCACTGAAATACTGTTGAAAATGGTATGAAATCCACTAGAAAATTATTGTCTGAAATTTAGACTAGCACTTTACATAATGCAATTTTACTTGCTGCAGCTCTGTTTAGTGCACATGAATATTTCTGAAAGTGTATTAAGTGTATGTAACTAGCAGTGTTATGCAAAAGCTTTATTTGCAGGTCATAACAGGGCAGTGTGTGACTTGGCTGCAGAAGGCGATGTTCTAGTCAGTAGTGATGAAGACGGTCACATAATCATCTGGAAAGTGTTTGGTACAAGTGTTCAACAGACTGCCAAAATACCAGGAAATGGGTAGGTTCCTTGACCTCTGTGTGGAAATTGATTTAATAGTTAAGTCTCCCACTACTTTGAGACATATTGATTTAGTGCTGTCAGTCATAATGTCTGTCTGTTTGTCACAAAGTTTGTCCACGCAACTCCTCTGAAACCACTAAGGGGATTTACACCAAACTTCCCAAGAGTATCCATTGTCAAGCCTAGTAGTAAATATCGTCAGCATTTTCCGGTTTGATAATTTTCAGCTGAGTTATGGTATTTGATTCAACAAATTTTATAATGTTTTGGACATATCTCTTTTATTATATATGATCAGTGCCAAGCCTCATAGTGCAGATTTTTTGCATGTAACATTGTTTCGGAACAGTGATTTGCAGTGGAGATACGGCCCTTGACTTGTCTTTTTTACCTTGTATGCGCAACTGCTCCAGTAAACCAAAATTTGCAAAAGTGATAATTGCCAAGCCTAGTTCTGCATATTGTCAGCAATCGTTCTAATTCCGTGATTTTCAGCCTTAATGGCTTTTAATTCTTAAAATTTTATGACCTTTTGGCCACTTCGTTTATATAATTTGGTGGATTTCCACCAAACCTTACAGGACTGATCAGCGCCAAGTCTTGTTATACATATTATCCGCTTGTTCCAGTTCATTGATTATCGGGGGAGTTATGGCCCTTTATTTGTCAAATTTTATGATTCTTACACCAGATTAGACAGATTTCCATCAAACCTTACAGGAGTTATAAGAGCCAAGCCTAGTTATACATATCATTGGCATGTTCCTGGTCAGTAATTTTCAGTAGAGTTATGCCCCTTGATTTGCCATAATTAACTGTGTTTACACTACATGCTGTATTCCAAAAGGCTGAATTTCGCCAACCCTCACGAGTGATTAGTGTAAAGCGTAATTGTGCATATCATCATCATGTTCTGATTTAATGATTTTCAGCGGAGTCATGACCTTGATTCTTTGATGTTTTTGCTATGACTCCTACACTACAGATTGGAATTTCACTAAATTTCACAGGAGTTACCATTGCCATGCCTAGTTGTGTATATTGTTTGAATGTTATGGTTCAGTGATTTTCCCTGGAGTTATGGCCCTGAATATGTGGCATTTACAATTTGTGATTGATAAGTTGTGGAAGACAAACATTTTTTGTGAAAAACAATCTCTAATAAGAATTTATTTCTGCTCAGTTGAAATTTAAATTCTAGTTTGCATTTCTAATTATGCTTTTTGGTCTGCTTCATTGGATCAGAATTTATAAAACTAGGTTAGGGGACCAGTCTGGGAACTCGAGCATCTGACTGGATGATTCTGTACTCAATCTTGAACTTGACCAATAGCATGCTTGTTATTAAGACTGGTCTCTGAACTCTAGTTTTATTTTTTAACAAACTATGATGGTGTCTTATGGTGAGGTACAGTTTGCACTAGTAAAATACATCTTGAAAAAAGTATGTGTGACTTTGGGTGGAATTAGTTCCTATAAATGAGAAATTCAAAAAAAAAAGGTTAAATAAGTTTACAGGATGTTAAATTGCAAGTGTCTGTAAGTGACAAAATTTAGCTGTGCAAACTTTTGAATGCCCCCAAAAATTTCCTTGAATTACCACTGGTAAGGCTGTTTTGGTCAAATTAAGCAGAAAATAGTCAGCAAACTACTACCCATTATGTCGAGTTATTCTTTTTTTTCTATATTTAAAAGAACCACAAAAATTGGAAAAGATTTTTATGTTTTGAATTTGGACAGAAATTATTTTAACATTTTCAGAATTTTCTGCTATTTTTGGCAAAACAGCCATACTGGATTAGTGAGTAATTTTCAGGACGTATAAAGTCACTAGATGACTAAGTTTTGTCTTTCATTTAAATGTGCAATTTATATCTTTTAAACTTGTCTTGGCCTTTTTTCTTTAAGTTTCATTAATTTTTGTATATAATGGATGATGATTTAGGTCAAGGTCTGCATGCAAATGAAAATTGTAATATATAAATAAACATGTGTTAGCTGTATTTTGGTTATACGATTGTTGGAACTGAAAATACTCATTAACAGGTATTTTTATGTCGTGGACAGGTAAATTGTTCATGTTTTTAATGTAAATGTATCTACAGACACAAGTGCATGCAGCTATCTATTTATTTATGAACATTTATGACTCCATTATTTCATTGATTTCTTTGGGAAATACCTCATGCCAGATGCAATGGTTTAGCCATAAATGGAAATATAAGAGCTTGTTTTCATGACAAGCATATTTTTTTTTGTTTTATGTTTTTTAGCTCATCTGATTTTTTGAAAAAAAATGATGAGTTATTGTCATCACTTGGTCGGCGTCAGCATTGGCGTTGCCTGATTAAGTTTTATGTTTAGGTCAGCTTTTCTCCTAAACTATCAAAGCTATTGCTTTAAAACTTGCAACACTTGTTCACCATCAATAGCTGATTCTGTACAGCAAAAAAACATAACTCCATCCTGCTTTTTGTAAGAATTATGGCCCCTTTTGGACTTAGAAAATATCAGATTTGTTGGTTAAGTGTTATTTTTAAGTCAACTTTTCTCCTTAACAGTCAAAGCTATTGCTTTAAAACTGGGAGCAGTTATTCGCCATTGAAAGCTGACTCTGCACAGCAAGTACTGTAACTTTGCATTGATTTTTGCAAGAATTATGGCCCCTTTTGGACTTAGAAGATCATGGGCAGGACAATATTTCTATTATACAGAGACAAAAAAATCAGATGAGTGTCTGCACCCGCATAGCAGTGCTCTTGTTTTGCTTTACACCAATTCTTATTGGTATTGAAGTTCTGTACCAGCAAAAAAGGTATTTGATGTATTTCTCTGTGAAATGACCAGATATATATCAGTGTTTTATCATGTAAAATTGTATAGTCTCCCTTGTAATGTACCTTCACAGATTTTATTATTCTTCCACAAATTTTGTAGTAGCTACAGGTTTAGAATTCATTTAGACATTTGTTTGGTGAAGAAAAATTTTCTATTATCTGAAAATGACTGTTAACCACTGTTTACCTTTTTACTTATAAAAATGAAATTTACCTTAAAACCACACTGTCTACAGTGAAATTGTTTGAAATAAGACCATGCCATAGTGTCACAAAGCACTGTATAGCATTTGTCTTCTAAATGGTTTCATCATGGTCATTCTCAGCTGTTGTTACATTTTGAGAAAGTCTAACAGACTCTTTCTGGCAATGAATGAGTTACTGTTAGAAATATAGGAAATTGGAATTGCTATATTATAACTGATGTTGAAATACATTGTGATATCTGTCTAGCCCAGGTTAAAACAAATCTACCATTTTATTTGTGCTTTTTGTCTTCTTTTGTCTGAAATGCTTCTTTCATATATACATTGTGATATACCAAATAGATGAATTGTTTTTCACAGGGAGCCATGTACAAGCCTGGGTATATGGAAGGGTATAATTGTTGCATCATTTGGTAATGGTCAGATATGTGTGTACACTGCCGCTGGTAAACTCACGGCCACAGTAAATGCTCATGCCAGATGGATTAATGCTATAGATATTGCCAAAGAATCAGGAATGGTAAGTTACATGTTTTGATATTTTAACAAAAAATTATTTGTCAGTGGTAATTTTTTAGCCACATTACATGCTGATTCAAGACGATTTAAGCAACTGATAACTTGCAAGTTAGAGAATTTTGAATTAACAAATTTAATAAATGCAGTACAGTAATTTGTTTATTCTATGTCTTTAAACTAGCATCAGGTTGAAAAAGGAATACCGATAATACTGGATTTTATGGTTTGATATATACATGTACTGTGAAATCATCTAATTTTGTTGATATAAAATATCATGCTTTTAGCCAAAACAACTATTTCTTAGGGGTAAGACTTTGTCGAGTTCAAACTTTGGAGATAAAATGAATTGGAAGTTGATTCTTTACACGGAGATTTGATTTCGTCAATTGACTCAACTGTGAAATCCTTGAAACTTAGTCCAACATGAATAATAATGGTTTCACAGTAGTTTAAATGTCAGTATTTTGTTAACATTAATGGTATTTGCAAAATACTGATAAGTAAGTGGTCAAAGATTTCTTTGTTGGATATATACTTATATACAACAATATAAAGGCACTACAGTGTAAAGCTTTGTCCTTGGAACTTTGGTATATTGTTACATGTACTTACTTAACAGGTTGTATCTGCAAGTGAGGATTCCTATGTTAAAGTATGGCAGCTGATCCCTGGAAATTCTCCATCTGTAAGTCAGAATTATTTTCTTTTTTGTCATTAATAGCAGGCCTGCCCAGTAAGCTATTCTGTACTATCGGTCCAAAACTGTGGAATGAACTGCCGTTCCCATTACGCAAAAGTAAATCACAGCAGGCATTAGTTTTTATGCCCCCGAAGGGAGGCATATAGTTTTTGAACCGTCGGTCTGTCGGTCTGTCAGTCTGTCCGCATTTTTCGTGTCCGGTCCATATCTTTGTCATCGATGGATGGATTTTCAAATACCTTGGCATGAATGTGTACCACAGTAAGACGACGTGTCGCGCGCAAGACCCAGGTCCGTAGCTCAAAGGTCAAGGTCACACTTAGACATTAAAGGTTATTGCATTGATGGGCGTGTCCGGTCCATATCTTTGTCATCGATGGATGGATTTTCAAATAACTTGGCATGAATGTGTACCACAGTAAGACGACATGTCGCGCGCAAGACCCAGGTCCGTACCTCAAAGGTCAAGGTCACACTTAGACATTAAGGGATAGTGCATTGATGGGCGTGTCCGGTCCATATCTTTGTCATCGATGGATGGATTTTCAAATAACTTGGCATGAATGTGTACCACAGTAAGACGACGTGTCATGCGCAAGACCCAGGTCCGTATCTCAAAGGTCAAGGTCACACTTAGACATTAAGGGATAGTGCATTGATGGGCGTGTCCGGTCCATATCTTTGTCATCGATGGATGGATTTTCAAATAACTTGGCATGAATGTGTACCACAGTAAGACGACGTGTCATGCGCAAGACCCAGGTCCGTAGCTCAAAGGTCAAGGTCACACTTAGATGTTAAAGGTCTTTTTTCATGATAGTGCATTGATGGGCGTGTCCGGTCCATATCTTTGTCATTCATGCATGGATTTTAAAATAACTACGCATAAATGCGTGACACAGTAAGACGACGTGTCGCGCGCAAGACCCAGCTCCGTAGGTCAAAGGTCCTAAACTCGAACATCGGCCATAACTATTCATTTAAAGTGCCATCGGGGGCATGTGTCATCCTATGGAGACAGCTCTTGTTAAATTTTTTATGAGTTTTTACATTTCATCATTTGTATTTTCAAGGTTTGTTAAATTAAATGTACAATGCCATTGAATATGTCATTATATAGAAATAGGCCTTTAATTAAATTAAACAGTTTCAGTTTCAGTTAAAGCTCAGTACGATTTCAAGGTAAAAATATGTAACAGCCAACCTCTGCACATGAGTCAGAGGTGGAGGACAAAATCAATGATTTTAGACAAAATGCTGTCACAGGACTTTTCTGAAACCTTTATATATTAGAGATTGATTTTCAGCCATTTCCTAATTTGTAAAATGTAACAAAAATACTTATTATATGCCCGAAGGGACGTATTATGTTACATTATGCCAGTGTCCGTCTGCCGGTCTGTCCATCTGTAAGCAGTTTCGTGTCCGCTCTGCAACTCTTGAACCCCTTGAAGGATTTCGAAGAAATTTGACGAATATGTTCACCACATCGAGACAATGTGCAGAGCACTTGTTTTGGATGGATCACTTCAAAGTCAAGGTCACACTTAAGGGTCAAATGTCATATGACTTTGTTTCGTGTCCGCTCTATAACTCTTGAACTGCTTGAAGGATTTTAAAGAAACTTGGCATAAATGTTCACCACATCGAGACGACATGCATAGCTCATGTTTCAAATGGCTTGCTTCAAGGTCAAGGTCACACTCAGGGGTCAAAGGTCATACCTTCGGGCGTATATTGCTCTGCATTGCGGTGCTCTTGATTTTTACTTTGGCAATTATATTTCACAAAGGATAATAAGCATTTTTTTTAATTGGAAACCACAAATTTTGGCTGCTATTTTATACCTGTATTACAGCAGGACCAGATGTCCTGTTCAGTAACATGTCCTTATTCCCAGACTGTCTCAATTTGAAAGGCTAGGATTTCTGTCCAATTTCCTGATGAAAAAGCTCTGAAAATACTGATATGGTCAGATTCTTTTATGTTAGGAATCCATAAAGGTTAATGGTTGTTTTATCGAGTTGTCCAGGCATATGTTATGTTCCATCACTATTAAGATTTAATGTAATTTATCATTTTACTATCCATTGTTTTTAATATCCATGCATATATGAAAAAACAATTATTATTTATGTTTTATGACTTATTTTATAGATTGAATTCAAGTTTGCCGAATCAGTGACAGACCAACAACTCGTAGGTGTACAGTTTATTCATCCTGCCGGTCGAGGATTTGTAGTGTCGGGATATGACAGCTCGGACCTGAACTTCTTTTTGCAATAGTCAAGATAACCAAAATTAGAAACAAATTATTTTTAATGAAATCATGTTAACAAATATACAAGAATCTCTAAGAATAGTTGTATAAAAACATCATTGCTTATGATTTTATATCTCCAAGACAAAATGTGAAACATGTAATAAACCTGTTTAAAAAGATAAAAAATCTTAGAATACTAAATGAACTTTGACAAGGTTTGGACAAATTGAAAAAATATAAGACAATAAATTTACTGCATTTAATGAAATATGTGTTAATAAAAATGAACATTTAAGGGTTTAAAATGAAAGGGTTTTGTAATGGAGAGTTGAGTCTATCTGAAACATATAAATGTAATAATATAATGGATTCCATAAAGATGTTTGTTGAGCTTATTTGTTATGGCCTTTTGATGCTAGATATGATTTACTGGAAGTGTTTTAAGACATACATATACCAGATATTGTTTTTTGTGACATATCATACTTTATTGTATCACATATCAGATATTGTTTTATTATGCAGTAAGCATTGTTTTTGTTGCTAAGCAATTTTGGAATTGATAAAAAAAATTAAAACTTCCGAAACTTTTACAAGGCACAAATAGCTGAATATTTACAGTCTGTTATTGTTAAATTACTTCTCCTATTTTGGAGTACATGTAAATGTACATGTATAGGTAACATATTGTTCATGTCCAATCTGCCTTATACATGTACTCGCCTCATTTGATTATGATAACATTGCTGTATTAACATTTTAAGGAAAATAACGTATTAACTTTTTTTTTGCAGCTGTATAGAAAAAAAAAAACAGTTGAAATAGAATCTTACCACAGGAGGTATATTAATTATTTGGTTTGTTAATGACCGTTCACAGAAATATGTTGGGTCAGTATGATAAATGGAGGCTGAGGAGTTAACAAAGTCCCCATATTTATCATACTTATCCAACATACTACTATGGAGGGTCACTAACAAACCCAATAATAACCACTTACCTTTAAGCTATCCCAGCATGGAAATTGACTGACCCTGCACAGAAATACATGGGTGGGGGTGGCATTGTGTGGCCACCTTAAACCAAGGACAATGCTAGAATTTTGTTGGAAGTAAAACAAAAGAGAATAATTTAACTATACTCTTACCAACATGTCACTTAAGAATTTCTACACAATCTAGATGTTTTTATTTCTTTAGATTGTCTGTCTGTATTAGGCTTAAAATGTTATGTCAGCAGTGAATGCATGTCTTACATTTAGGAGCAAAATTTTACATTTCCGTTTTACAGGGTTATATGTCTAGTTTACAAATAAAATGTTTGTTTTTTTACTTCGGAGACTCATTCATGACTTTGATTTACCATTAATGCAGTGTCATTTTTTTGTGGATTTTCTTGTAACTGTTGTGTTTATCTTAAAATTTGAAATCCATCAATCTGTGTCTTAGCCAAATAGCTGTTTTGGCAGAATCCACAAATTAAATTAAATGTTTTCATGGTTCTTTTGCAAGATTATGAATGGATATTCATGATAGCAAATATTCTTTTACATCATATAATGTTTTTTTAGCAGATAATGTTCACGCTAAAGTATTTCGTTTGATAGTCGTAATTGTGAATGTTTGCAGATATTATGATACATGTATGTTACAATTTTTAATATAGAAATGTCCACTCCATGGAGGGAAAAGATACAAATGAGCTTGTTACAGCTAGAAATTATCATTTTGTGCTTTCCATTTTTGTAATGTAATGAATGTATATTTATATAGGTATACAGACAGAGAAGTTTATGGTCAAAATTTACAAGTGCAGGTGCTTACAATTCTGTTGTATTTTGTCTGTTGTACACTGTGATAATTACAAAAATGTATTAGTGAACCAAATCCATTTTGTTTTGATATTTAAATTTTTACAGCTTTTACTATTATTTTCATTTTCACTTAATTTTGTCATAAAGTCACCATGCACATAAATTTCTAAAGTATCAGCTGGCCCCACTCTCAAGGCTTGTCAGTAAGTTTAGTTTGAGGACCATGACCAAAACGCTACTGTTCCACTTCATTCATTTTCCAAATTGTGCTCAGCTCTACCAACAGCAGTATCCAAGTTTACAAAACCAAGTTTACAGCACCATGTTTTGAGACCAATGTGTGTTTGTGTGTATATATTTAGCTTATTTAAAGTCCCCACAAGGGAACCCCATATAGGTGATTCCTCCAGGAGACTGTTAGTAATTTTAGCTGGAGGAAAGTGCAAGATGTATAAAATGTTCCAATTCCATAAGATTTTTTGTTTTCATAGTAGGCCAGGTATACAGCACACATAAACGGGACTCTTGTCCCAATGTTAGTAATTTTTAGTTGGAGGAGTGGTGGCTCAAACTCATGACCCCTGGTTTTGTAGTCAGTCACTACACTAAGCGACTGTGTCCACTCTGTTGAGACCAATCTCAGATTAGCCATTGGTCAGTTTCAGGACTGAGCTCCAGTTCAACCAATCACATCCTGGAGTTTCCTGACTGATATACAAGGTCAGCTTTATAACATCACAGTTTAGAGACTAGTTTCCACATTCAGTTTTAAAGTTAGAACACTCTGCCTGTAGAATAATCTAGATATTTTTTTTTTGTCCATTTCTTATATCTTTCTATATAAAAAATTGATCTCATCTTGTATTTTCACCTTGCAACATTGTGTTATCGTATTTCTCTGAATTATGACAGAAATCTCTATATTGAAATTATACTTATATATTTTGGTTTAAGTAATAGTAGTTAGGTTATGGCACAACATGAATTTTGTGTGTAATTTTTGTACTAGGAGAAAGATTAGTTTTTTCCAGTGCTCTGCTTGTTAAAAGAAGTTCCATTTTAAACAGTCTGTGTTTATATTCAGTGTGTGCACTTGTGGTCTACAGCTTGATGTTGTTCCATGCTTATTGCTCAGATAGTTATTATTGTGCCATCCAGGGTAAAAATATTTTGGATTATTGTAAAAAAAAAAGTTTACACATAAACTTGCCCATTTGATTTTATTGTGGCTGTAAATGTACTGGCCTTGTTTTGTCCTTTTTTGAGAAAATTGCCTTTCTTTAAGTGGTTGAACTATTCTGTTGATACATTCAGTTGTTTCATGTGGTACCTGTATATTAAACATGAAATTGTATACACTTTATTTTCACAGTATTTAAAGAGAAAGTGTACTTTCTGCCAGAAAATCAAATAATTCCAGTGAAGTATTACTTAAAGTAATTGATGAGGTAGGGTTTCAAAATTGGCTTCTTTCCTGAAAGCTTTATTTGGGAGTATTAACCACATTTGAGCCGTGCCATGGGAAAACCAACATAGTGGGTTTGCGACCAGCATGGATCCAGACCAGCCTGCGCATGGGCGCAGTCTGGTCAGGATCCATGCTGTTCGATAACAGTTTCTCCTATTCCAATAAGCTTTAAAAGCAAACAGCATGGATCCTGACCAGACTGCGTGGATGTGCAAGTTGGTCTGGATCCATGCTAGTCGCCAACCCACTATGTTGGTTTTCTCATGGCATGGCTCATTTAGTGATAGCAATAGTTTGAGTATGCTTTCAATATAATAAACGGAAATAGGTTTTTCAGATGCTGCACTCCTTTTTTCACTTATTTTTCTTTCTATACATTTTCATATCATACCTTATGCAAACTAACATATTTGTGAAAATGAAGACAGTTCTTAGCAGACAAATCATAATGCATGATAAAGCTTTTCTAAGATTTATTTAGTCATTCGAGTTGATGTGTTATTAGCTGCAGGTTGAAAAGAAATGAACATAATTAGCAAACTATGGCCAAACTTATTTAATAGCTTGTTTGTTTTGTTTGTCCCCCTACCTTACCACACTGTCATTCATTAACACCCTTTCCTCTTTCCTTATGTGCAATTGTTTTATCTTGTGATGCAGAAAGAAAATAAATGTCTTTAAGAAAAGAACATTTGTTGATCTTGTTTGTACTGAAACATCCTTCAGTTGTTCAAAAAATTAGCTGGTGACAGTATAAGAAAACCAAAACATAGCAGAATATGTTTTTACTAGATTTCCATTCATTTTCCATTTAGATCTATAGGGAGTAATTTTAAAAAAACTTGAACATATGTGTGATATTTAAAAGTATAATCAAAACACTAGTACTGTTAACAGTCTGGCCTAATGATATCTACAAGGCCAAACATTTAGGTACTTGCTGACCAAACCTCATTGTGAGAGTCAACTTAACCTTTAGCCAACTGGCCTTGAATCAGTATATGTTTATAAGCAATCTGCCTTTGAAATCAGCGATTGCTCGATCATTGAACCTGTGACCTTGGCCTTTGGTCCACAGACCCCAAATATGTGTATGTTCATTAATAATGTATGCCTCAAATTAACCATTGCCACTGCCCATGATCTACTGATTCTGTATAGGCTTGTAGTTACAAAAACTTTACATTTGGAGGTTACTTCTACCTTTGACCTGATCTCAAATGAAGTTAATGACATTTGTCATTTTGATCTTGACCTTTGAGCTTTTGACTCCAGATTGATATGTTGTCATAAACAGGAAGTTGATGGTAATTGGCTTATATCCTTCTGACTCTAAATCAGAATGTTGTCATAAATATGAAGTTGAAAATCATTATCATTGTAACCTTGACTTTTGATCTACTGGCAGCAAATTAGTACCTGATGTTGTTTATATTTCTCACATTAACCTTGACATTTGACCTTCTGACACTAAACATTTTCCTGAAAATGATGATCACTGACATTTCATAGAAAATCCTCTGTACAAAAAATGCCCTCTGAAGTTTGATTGCTGACGAGGAAGCACTTGTTCACATATTTGTCTGAAACCAAACTTGCTCACACAGCCTTACCAAAACAAAAATTCAACACTTGACATCAACCTAGTAATTTGTAAGCAATTCATTAATCATTTATGGCATAAGCATAGAATGGACAAATGAAACTCTTAACTGAATACAATAATACTTAGCAGCTAGTCTATAAGCAAAAGTAAAAACAATCATTTTAAAATAGAAAAATATTGAGCAAATCTAGCTACTACATAAGCTTATCACTACCAAATCAAATCTAGCTACTACATAAGCTTATCACTACCAAATCAAATCAAAGCCTACTCCTGTCTATCACAAGTAGTGCACAAAAAAACGTTTTGTTAACGTTTGAAAAAAAAACATTCTTTTAAATGTAATTAATTAATCTGTAAATGCATGAATTTAAACTTACAGTTTTATAAACATAGATAACATACAGCTGCGAAAACACTTTTAAAAAGATAATGAAATGAGTGATATTTTCTTTTGGCAAGTTGAGGTATCCGCTCCACAAATAAGTAAGTTCTATATAACAGTGCTGTTAAAATATATCAAATATTGATGCCTGGTAAGCTCCTATAATTTTGGTATCATTTGAAAGTGTATTGTCTACAGTATTGAAAAAAAAAAATGTAAATAACATGACAAAAATATGTTATAGAATTTTTATTAGCTCACCTGTCACAAAGTGACAAGGTGAGCTTTTGTGATCGCGTGGCGTCCGTCGTCCGTCGTCCGTGCGTCCGTGCGTGCGTGCGTAAACTTTTGCTTGTGACCACTCTAGAGGTCACACTTTTCACGCAATCTTTATGAAAGTTGGTCAGAATGTTCAACTTGATGATATCTAGGTCAAGTTCGAAACTGGGTCACATGCGGTCAAAAACTAGGTCAGTAGATCTAAAAATAGAAAAACCTTGTGACCTCTCTAGAGGCCATATTTTTCATGAGATCTTCATGAAAATTTGTCAGAATGTTCATCTTGATGATATCTAGGTCAAGTTCGAAACTGGATCACGTGGGGTCAAAAACTAGGTCAGTAGGTCTAAAAATAGAAAAACCTTGTGACCTCTCTAGGGGCCATATTTCTCAATGGATCTCCATGAAAATTGGTCAGAATGTTCACCTTGATGATATCTAGGTCAAGTTTGAAACTGGGTCACATGGGGTCAAAAACTAGGTCAGTAGATCTAAAAATAGAAAAACCTTGTGACCTCTCTAGGGGCCACATTTTTCATAAGATCTTCATGAAAATTGGTCAGAATGTTCATATTGATGATATCTTGTTCGAGTTTGAAACTTGGTCATGTGGGGTCAAAAACTAGGTCAGTAGGTCTAAAAATAGAAAAACCTTGTGACCTCTCTAGAGGCCATATTTCTCAATGGATCTTCATGAAAACTGGTCAAAATGTTCACCTTGATGATATCTAGGTCAAGTTCAAAACTGGGTCACGTGGGTTTAAAAACTAGGACAGTAGATCTAAAAATAGAAAAACCTTGTGACCTCTCTAGGGGCCATGTTTTTCATGAGATCTTCATGAAAATTGGTCAGAATGTTCACATTGATGATATCTAGGTCAAGTTCGAAACTAGGTCACGTGGGGTCAAAAACTAGGTCAGTAGGTCTAAAAATAGAAAAACATTGTGACCTCTCTAGAGGCCATATTTCTCAATGGATCTTCATGAAAATTGGTCAGAATGTTCACCTTGATGATATCTAGGTCAGTTTTGAAACTGGGTCACGTGCGGTCAAAAACTAGGTCAGTAGGTCTGAAAATAGAAAAACTTTGTGACCTCTCTAGAGGCCATATTTTTCATAGGATCTTTATGAAAATTGGTCAGAATGTTAACCTTGATGATATCTAGGTCAGGTTCGAAACTTGGTCACGTACGGTCAATAACTAGGTCAGTAGATCTAAAAATAGAAAAATCTTGTGACCTCTCTAGAGGCCATATTTTTCAAGCGATCTTGATGAAGATTGATCAGAATGTTCATCTTGACGATATCTAGGTCAAGTTCAAAAGTGGGTCACGTGCGGTCAAAAACTAGGTCAGTAGGTCTAAAAATAGAAAATTCTTGTGATGTCTCTAGAGGCCATATTTCTCACTGGATCTTCATGAAAATTGGTGCGAATCTTCAGCTTGATGATATCTAGGTCAAGTTCTTAACTGGGACATGTGCGGTCAAAAACTAGGTCAGTAGGTCGAAAAATAGAAAAACCTTGTGACCTCTCTAGAGGCCATATTTTTCACGAGATCTTCAAGAAAACTAGTGAGAATGTTCACCTTGATGATATCTAGGTCAAGTTTAAAAGTGGATCACGTGCCTTCAAAAACTAGGTCATTAGGTCAAATAATAGAAAAACCTTGTGACCTCTCTAGAGGTCATATTTTTCAATGGATCTTCATGAAAATTGGTCAGAATTTTTTATCTTGATGATATCTAGGTCACATATGCTCAATACTAGGTCACTTTGTCAAATAATAGAAATAACGACGTCATACTCAGTTCAACACTGGGTCATGTGAGGATAGGTGAGCGATTCAGGACCATCATGGTCCTCTTGTTTTTTTACTGTACAGTTTTCAATGATATTCCAACAGAAATCCAGTTATTACAGTGTAAGATTTATCATTTCGCAGTCAGAAAACATGACTTATTTACAGTAGTGATTTGTGCATATTATTTATGGTCATCTTGTTTACTAATTCTTGTTCAGCAGACACAACTCTTTCAAATGATACCAAAAAAACATAAGGTCACCAGGCATCGAATTGTTACCTATTTGTGGATCCTTAAGTTAGTTTCAGTGAGTAGTGCTCAGTGTGTAAAGTTCACTGCAAGTAATGTTCATCATGAGTTGTATTTACTTAAAGTAATGTTCACTGAGTAAGACTCACCGCGAGTGATGCTCACTGAGTAAGACTCACTGCGAGTGATGTTCACTGAGTAAGACTCACTTTGGGTGATGCTCACTGAGTAAGACTCAACGTGTGTGATGCTCAGTGAGTAAGACTCACTATGAGTGACGCTCACTGAGTAAGACTAACCGTGAGTAATGTTCACTGAGTAAGACTCACCACAAGTGATGCTCATTGAGTAAGCTCACTGTGAGTATTGTTCAACCACAAGTGATGCTCAATGAGTAAGCTCACTGTGAGTAATGTTCACTGAGTGAGACTCACCATGGATGATGCTCACTGAGTAAGACTCACCGTGAGTAATGTTCACTGAGTAAGACTCACCATGAGTATTGCTTACTGGGGTAAGACTCACTGTGAGTAATACTGAGTAAGACTCACCATGAGTGATGCTCACTGAGTAAGACTCATCGTGAGTGATGTTCACTGAGTAAGACTCACCATGAGTGATGCTCGCCAAATAAGACTCACTGTGAGTGATGTTCACTGAGTAAGACTAATGTTCACTGAATAAGACTCACCATGAGTGATGCTCACTGAGTTAGACTCACTGTGAGTAATGCTCACTGAGTAAGACTCACCATGAGTGATTTTCACTAAGCAAGACTCACCATGAGTGATGTTCACTGAGTGAGACTCACCATGAGTGATGCTCACTGAGTAAGACTCACCATGAGTGATGCTCACTAAGACTCACTTTGAGTGATGCTCACTGAGTAAGTTCACAGTAAGGTTCACTGAGTAAGACTCACTGTGAGTGATGCTCACTGAGTAAGACTCACTGTGAGTAATGCTCACTGAGTAAGACTCACCATGAGTGATGCTCACTGAGTAAGACTCACCATGAGTGATGCTCACTGAGTAAGACTCACTGTGAGTAACTCACCATGAGTAATGTTCACTGAGTAAGACTAACCATGAGTGATGCTCACTAAGTAAGACTCACCGTGAGTAATGCTCCCTGAGTAAGACTCATTGTGAGTGATGCTCACTGAGTAAGACTCACTGTGAGTAATGATCACTCAGTAAGACTCGCTGTGAGAAATGCTCACTGAGTAAGACTCACTGTGAGTAATGCTCACTGAGTAAGACTCACCATGAGTGATGTTCACTGAGTAAGACTCACCATGAGTGATGCTTACTGAGTAAGACTCACCATGAGGGATGTTCACTTCAGTAAGACTCATCATAAGTGATGCTCACTGAGTAAGACTCACTGTGAGCAATGTTCACTAAGTAAGACTCATCATGATGATGCTCACTTAGCAAGACTCACTGTGAGCAATGTTCACTGCGTAAGACTCACCATGAGTGATGCTCAGTGAGTAAGACTCACCATGAGTAAGACTCACTATGAGTGACGCTCACTGAGTAAGACTCACCGTGAGTAATGTTCACTGAGTAAGACTCACATGAGTGACGCTCACTGAGTAAGTTTCACCGTGAGTAATGTTCACTGAGTAAGACTCACCACAAGTGATGCTCATTGAGTAAGCTCACTGTGAGTAATGTTCACTGAGTGAGACTCACCATGGATGATGCTCACTGAGTATAAGACTCATCGTGAGTAATGTTCACTGAGTAAGACTAATGTTCACTGAGTAAGACTCACCATGAGTGATGCTTACTGAGTAAGACTCACTGTGAGTAATGCTCACTGAGTAAGACTCACCATGAGTGATGCTCACTGAGTAAGACTCACCGTGAGTGATGTTCACTGAGTAAGACTCACCATGAGTGATGCTCGCTGAGTAAGACTTACCGTGAGTGATGTTCACTGAGTAAGACTAATGTTCACTGAATAAGACTCACCATGAGTGATGCTCACTGAGTTAGACTCACTGTGAGTAATGCTCACTGAGTAAGACTCACCATGAGTGTTTTTCACTAAGCAAAACTCACCATGAGTGATGTTCACTGAGTGAGACTCATCATGAGTGATGCTCACTGAGTAAGACTCACCATGAGTGATGCTCACTAAGACTCGCTTTGAGTGATGCTCACTGAGTAAGTTCACAGTAAGGTTCACTGAGTACGACTCACTGTGAGTGATGCTCACTGAGTAAGACTCACCATGAGTGATGCTCACTGAGTAAGACTCACCATGAGTGATGCTCACTGAGTAAGACTCACCATGAGTGATGCTCACTGAGTAAGACTCACCGTGAGTAACTCACCATGAGTGATGTTCACTGAGTAAGACTAACCATGAGTGATGTTCACTGAGTATAAGACTCACCGTGAGTAATGCTCCCTGAGTAAGACTCACTGTGAGTAATGCTCACTGAGTAAGACTCACTGTGAGTAATGATCACTCAGTAAGACTCCCTGTGAGTAATGCTCACTGAGTAAGACTCACTGTGAGTAATGCTCACTGAGTAAGACTCACCATGAGTGATGTTCACTGAGTAAGACTCACCATGAGTGATGCTTACTGAGTAAGACTCACTATGAGTGATGCTCACTTCAGTAAGACTCACCATAAGTGATGCTCACTGAGTAAGACTCACTGTGAGCAATGTTCACTAAGTAAGACTCATCGTGAGTGATGCTCACTGAGCAAGACTCACTGTGAGCAATGCTCACTGAGTAAGACTCACCATGAGTGATGCTAACTGATTAGAACTCACCATGAGTAATGCTCAATTAGTAATGTTCACCATCTGTGAGTAGTGAGCACTGAGTAAAATTCACTGTGAGAAATACTCACTGCATAAAGTTCACCATAAGTAGTATTCACAGTTCACTTTGAGTAGTGTCCACTGAGTAAAACTCATCATGAGTAAGGTTAACTTTAGTCTAGATAATACGACATTTAGGGACACCTGATAACTTTTGACTTTAGAGGGATGGCAACTATAAAACAACAGATCCTCAATTTAAGCAGAATTAGTAAAGTGTATACTCAGTGTACATTATACTCACCATAAGTAGTGATCGCTGAGTAAAGTTAACTTGAGTAATAGTCACCTGGGTAGTGCTCCCTATGTGAGCAGTACTCACTGACTCAGTGATATTGAGTTTGTCACAATTTTTTTACCATCCAGACTTAGGTGCAAATTGCAGAATATCGTTCGATTAAATGTGCTCTTCTTTTCTGTCAATCAAATACGACTTGATCACGTGACATTGTTTACTCGCAAACATGACTACAAATGGTAAAGTAGCTTTTTAGGATCGTACAGTAAACGTTTTCGGTGGTATAGAAACAAACTTGAAGGTAAAGCTTTAATTTATACAATTTTATTTACTCTACTGGTTCTTAATGTCTATCAAATAGGTGTATTTTATTGAAATATTGTATAATTATGAATTTGTCCTCAATTCTGTTCAACCCAATTTTACGCCAGTATGGTAATTTAAACAAGGCAGTGGCTAGAGAACCGGAATCGGTTCCCTAGACAGCGAACTTATTCGTCCGGAACCGGTTCTCTAGCCAAATTACTGTGCATAGGCTAGGGAACCGGAATTTTATTTCTCTGCATAAAGCTGTCGAAATTCACTTTGTTTCTTTTGGAAAGTGTCATGCATGTTATTATCTTTTTTTTCACCATTTCAGCAAGCTAGATATATGCCCTTTCATTTATCTGTGTTTACTATGGCTCCAATAGTGTACTCGCCGCACACTGTCCGCCATATTGGAAGATAAACTTGGACGAATGAATGCGGAAACCGTCGGCATTGGAGCAAGCCGAAATAAACTTGAAATTTAAATTGAAAAGGTACAAAACAATAAAAGAAACAATTAAAACAAACTAAGTAATTTCTGTCAATTTGTATTGTTCACATATTTTTGAACGTGTAATGCCGAGGTGTTACAAGCCAGTATATAAAGTGATCAGATAATCTGCAAGAAGTTTTAATGGCAATTAAATTTGTTTGTACATCTATAAACCTGTAATGACGCAAATACAGTTTCAGTTTCAGTTTTTATTTGGCAAATCGGCATACATCATGCCTTTGGCCAATTTAACAATTTTCAATGATGAATATGGCCAAGACATACAACAACATGTAAAAAAATACATTTAAACAGAATTGAATAACGTGTTGAAGAGCATTTTACAAATATACACAAACATATACATATAGCTTTTAAGAAGCAGCTTCTGTTTCAAGGGTTGTCTTTCTAAACTGAAAAGCCTCATAAATATATTTTGCAGTTTTATATAACCTAAATTACTTTTAGATGACATAATATTTACAAATTTTTGCACACTAGGCCATGCACAGTGACCAAGGTACTTGTTTCTTAAATTCGCATATGCAGGACAGCTTAACAAAAAATGATACTCTGATTCAACCATATTGGAGTTACACATTTTACATATACGTTCATGTCTTTGAGTTCCATGAAATCTTCCAAATTCAATTTCCAGATTATGAGAACACATTCTAAAACATGCAAAACATTTTCTTAGTTTAACATTTGTTATTGTATCTAAATATTTTTCATATCCAAAAAATGGTTTAAATTTTCTATAATAATCTAATTTTGACACATTAATAATTGATTCATGCCATGATTGCAAATATTGATCTCGTAAACGCTGTTTTAAAACAGGAAAATAATTAACATCTGGTCTAAAGTTAATAAAAATATCACTAAAACCTAAATTATCTACAAGTTGTTTTATTTTAAAAGCCCAGCTTTTTTCATTGTTTCCATTGCATTGTTCTATAAATAATCTATACATTGGCGAATTTTGATTTTTCATAAGTTTCAACCAGAAATTAATAGCTCTTTCTTTACAGATTAAAGACAGTGGATATCTACCCAATTCTCCTAATACTGCAATATTAGGAGTTTGTTGTTTTACTCCTAACATATTTTTACAGAATTTCACGTGCAATTTATCGACCTCTTTAAAGTCATAAATGCCCCATACCTCAGAGCTATATAAAATAATTGGTACAACCATTGAATCAAACAGTGCCATCTTGGTTTTAATATCTAAGTTAACTCTATCAAATAAAGATAATAAGGCATTATAGGCGTTAAGAGCTTGATCTGAAAGTGTTTTAACAGAATTTTTCATATTTCCTGTGTAAGTCAGATCAACACCAAGATATGTAAAGTTATCAACTACCTCTATTCTCTCGCCATTTATTGTCCATATAAAATCATTTACTTGTTTTTTCTTCTCAAAAATACATATTTTTGTTTTGTTTACATTTATTTTTAGACCCCATTTAGTAGAATAAGTATGAACAATGTTTAGCTGCGCTTGCAAACTCTCAGGATTTGTTGTGAATAAAGCTATATCATCAGCAAAAAGAAGCATATACATACTCAACTGATTTAGGTCATTTTCACTTAATTGATTAAAATCGATATTTTCATTTATGTCGTTTATGAAAAGGATGAAAAGTAGAGGCGAGAGTGGCTCCCCTTGTTTTAATCCGATGGACACATCAAAAAACTCTGACAAATTCATATCCGAAGACATCTGAACACAAGATTTAACATTTGCATATATTGATTTGATAATATTAATCATTTTACAACTGACACCTTCTTTTAAAAGCTTTACCCATAAAGCATCTCTAATAACTGTGTCAAAAGCCTTCTCATAGTCAATAAAAGCACAGTATAATTTTGATTTGCTAAACAACACTTTTTGAATCAAAGAATGAAGTATAAATATACAGTCTACTGTGGAATGATTATCTCTAAATCCGAATTGCGATTCATTGAAAACATGATTTTGTTCACACCATTTGTTTAATCTGTTTCTAAGTAACAATGAAAATATTTTACCAATAACATTTACCAGCGTTATACCTCGATAATTTGAGGGGTTTGTAATAACACCTTTTTTATGAATTGGTACAATAATACCTTTACACCATGACTCAGGATATATACCCGAGTCATATATTTTGTTAAAAATTGTTACCAAATATGGAGATATGAAATAGTTTGAATCAATGAAAAAATCAGCTACATTCTTGTCATAATCACAGCTTTTATATCTATTCAAAGATTTAACAGTTTTTGAAACCTCCTCAACATTAAACGGGCAATCTAATTCTTCGATGTGTATTTCTTCATTTCGTCCCTCATAGACATCCTCAGCTGAAAATTCATTATGAGCTGTGTTTGAAAGATTCTTAAAATGTTCAACAAAATCATGTGGGCTCACATCAGCCGATTTCATTTTATTTTTTTTCTTAAACTTATTAATATATTTCCAAAATTTCCGTGGACTTTTTTTGCTCATACTACTCAGCTTCTTTTTTTCTTTAAAATAATAAGAACGTTTTGCATTTCGTTTTACTATTGTAAATTCTCTTCTACTGGTAAGAAATTTTATTTTATTTAATTCACTACTATTTGAATGGAAAAGTCTCTTATCTGTTTGAAAAACGGACTTTGCCTGCCTACACTGATCATTAAACCACGGCACTTTTTTATTCTTAGTACGCCTCCGTCTATGACCAGTGTAGCACCTGCCATTTACCTGATATGAAATATCATACACTGTTTTGGAAAAATCATTAATACATGCATCAATATCAATATCACCTGTACTCAACTTATACGACAATTCATCGAATACATGTTTATTCTCATCCAATAAAGTTTGCAATTTTTGTAAGTCTGTGTCTTCCCATACAATCTTATCATATGTTAAAATATCAGTCCTATAGAAACAAGAGCTGTCAGAGGACAGCAACGCTCGACTATTCAACAGCCTTGTCAATTGAATGAATACAAAAGTTAAAAAAGGGGCATAATTTTGTAAAATGCAAAGTAGAGGTATTGAACCTCTGTACTGCATGTCATATCATGACAGTGAACAAGTGTGTGAAGTTTCAATCCTTTCCAATTTGTGGATACTGAGATACCAGCTTACATACAAAAAACTGCTAAGTCAAAGGGGCATAATTTTGTAAAAATGCCAAGTAGAGTTATGGGACCTTCACAGTGCATGTTAGATCATGACAGTGAACAAGTGTGTGAAGTTTCAATCCATTCCAATTAGTGGATACTGAGATATCAGATTACATACAAAAATTTAACCAAAAACTGCTAAGTCGAAAAAGGGGCATAATTTTGAAAAAAAAGAGAGTAGAGTTATGGGACTTGCTTAGTGCATGTCAGATCATGATAGTGAACAAGTATGTGAAGTTTCAATCCATTCCCATTAGTAAGTACTGAGATACAAGCTTACATACAAAACCTTAACCAAAAATTTCTAAGTCGAAAAAGGGGCATAATTTTGTAAAAAAGCAAAATAGAGTTATGGAACCTGTGCAATGTAGATCAGTTCATCACAGTGAATAAGTGTGTGAAGTTTCAATCCATTCCCACAAGTGGTTACTGAGTTACCAGCTTACATACAAAACCTTAACCAAAAATTTTTAAGTCGAAAAAGGGGCATAATTTTGTAAAAAAGCAAAATAGAGTTATGGAACCTGTGCAATGTAAGTCAGTTTGTCACAGTGAATAAGTGTGTGAAGTTTCAATCTATTCCCACAAGTGGTTACTGAGATACCAGCTTACATACAAAACCTTAACCAAAATCGGGACGCGGACGCGGACGCCGACGCGGACGCCGACGCATGGGCGAGTGCAATAGCTCACTATTCTATGAATAGTCGAGCTAAAAATCATTCTCAATATTTAGTGAAAAAGTTACTGGGCAATGATCAGAAAATTCAGTCAAACTATGCACATTCATGTGAGAAATAAAAGGAAAATTATTAGAACTTGTTATAAGATAATCAACTACACTGGATGCATTTTTACTTCTAATTACATTATGACACGTAAATTCTCCTTCCTCGAGCCTTCCATTAGCAATAATAATCTCATTTTCCTTACAAAGTGATAATAAACGGTTACCAAAACCATTCACTTGGTTATCACGAGAAATGCGTGTCGGGATATCTAGTACAGACTGATCGCTCTCGGGTAAATCGACATAACGGTCAAGATTAATATTTTGCACAAAGTCTGGTTTTTGACCTGTCCTTGAATTCAGGTCACCTGTCAAAAATACGTCACCGAGAAAACTATACTTTCTTATATCAGAATTCAGCTGATCAAAAAAATCATATTCATATAAACCAGAGGAGACATTTTTATATACGCTGGACTCCTCAGGTGGTATATAGCATGCACAAAAATATAAATCATTGATAGTCCCAAAACATTCCCTTTTCAATTTAAACCATACAATTCCGTTTGAATTTAGGCTCACTAACTCTATTTTATTCAAGTACTCTTCTCTATAATATATGATAATACCGCCACTAAAACGTTTCGCTCTACGATTTGTTTTTGGACGAGCACAAACAAAAGAACAATATCCATGAATGTCAATATTTGCTAATTTTGAATTCCATGTTTCATTTAACAGGAGAATGTCGTACGAATTTATAAAATTCAAAAAGTCCGGGTCGTCTAATTTATTTTTTATTCCTTGAACATTCCAAAGTAAAAAGCTAAGCTGCTTCTCTACATTTCCCTAATCTGAAGATGAAACAAATCTACGACCTTCAATGTACAATTTGTCGTAAACCAGAACTGCTGTTTTGTTTTGATTTTTAGCTTTTATGAGTTCCGGAATCAGTTTCTTTCGCCGCTCTTGTATTTCCTTTGGATATTGGTCAGAGACCTTGATTTCAAATGATTCACGTTTTTCAAATACTTTTTGTTTAACGTTAATTTTATCAGGGGTGTGGCTAAAGTTAACCACTATCGGGCGAGTCTTGGCTCTATCGTATCTTCCGATGCGATGGGCACGATTAATTGTTATTGTATCCTTAGCCCCTGTGATTCCAAGATCTTTCTCGCAAAATTCTAGAATTTTTTTCGAACAGTCCTCACTTTTTCTTTCTTCAGTAGTGATACATTCATCAAAATTATAGAATAAGAGATTGTCTCTCATGGATCTTGATTGTAAATCCAATAACTCTTCAGAAAGACGATGATTTTCTTGCTTAATAGCTTGATATTCAGTTTCAATATTTTTTAATTTCGAAGATTCCGAACTAAGTTTTCTATCAATACAAATTAATACTATTCAAAAAAGTAATTTAAACATTGTACATGTTTAAAACAAATAACATTTAAAAACGACAAAGTAGTTTTCACGCATTCATAAAATTTCGTACTAGTTTACATCATTCCAATTAATATGGCGGACACGGAATGCGGCGAGTACACGTTTTTGAGACACTAAACGCAGAAAAATGGAAGGGAATGGTAAAATTAATTAAGATAATAATAAACATGATACTTAGATCTACTTAGAGAAACAGAATGAATTTCGGCAGTGTTATAAAATTCCGGTTCCCTAGCCTATATGTACGATATTTTGGTTAGAGAACCGGTTCCGGACGAATAAGTTCACTGTCTAGGGAACCGATTCCGGTTCTCTAGCCACTGCCTTTAAACAATTGACAGTTGAAAAAAAGACGAAAACATCACAAGGATTCATACTGTTCATACTGTTGTAGAGGCCACATATGAATTAGATTCATATAAACATAAGAGGTTTCTGGCAGCCCTGTGTTCTCCCCAATTTTTTTTTATCAGCATTCAAGTTTGGGATATTCGAATTTCAATTATTATTCGTCTTCGTCTTTCGGATAATGTGCATGGCCCCTCTGGAGCATCGTCGTCCATTGATGTAACCTATATATCTAGGGTTAATAGGTTGTCAGAATATAGATTTTATTGGCAGTCTTGTGTTCTGTCTAACTACTTTAGATATGGCACACTTCTTAGATATGACACTGGCTAGTGGCTATAAGTATAAGGGGTTAAATAACTGGACCTCTAGACTCAGAGTCACTGGACCTGTAGAGAACCTGTATAGGGCTGTTTAGAGGTCTGGAAATCAATAAGAATGTTATTAATTGTATTTGCAGAGAATTAATGAAGAGACTAGAATCAATCTATAAAAGATTAAAGATGATTTCGAAAATTTGCTCTCATTAATATTTTTTGTTTGTGTGGTTGCTTTTAAATATAATTGCAAGTGAAAGGAAATAGAATTATTTATGATCCTTTAAACCCGAGAAAAACACGATCACCAATTTGATGAATTATTAACATTTATTAGCAGTTTGTGTGACATAATGGAAACTCTTCCAAAGTGAAAGAACATGCATATAAAGCTATAGTAAGACCAAAGTTAGAATATTCAATTATTCATGTACTGGGACCTACATACTAAAAGCCATATAGATCAAATTGAAAAAGTTCAGAGAAGGGTTGCTAGATTTGTCACTATAATCGCTATCATAACACAAGCTCAGTTTCTGATATGTTAACATTTAAATTGGCCATCATTAGACATACATGTAGGAGGAACTATTGCTTGTTTTAATAATGTTCTTTAAAATTGTCCACCATGTAGTAGCTATATATCCGAAAAAGAATTTACTAATACATTATACCAGCTGATTCAAGAACAAGGCATGGACTAAAAATCCATTAGGTAACGATTACAAGTACAGCTTCAGACACATAGGCACATCCAAAGATTCCTACAAATATTCATTTTTCCTAGAACAGTAGGTTAGTGGAACATGTTGCCTGCTGTCGCACACACAACAGCCACAGTTGACTCCTTCAAAGCTTTTGTCACTGTGCCTGTTCTAATCTCAGGCCTCAGTCCTTTAAACAGCTACCAGTGTACAAAGTTTGGATAATTTAAAATTTGCAAAGTTTCATTGTTTTTGCATATGTACAAACTTGATATATGTAAAATCACCATAAATTTTTATTCAGCGCCTATGCATAATCTTCAGAGTTATGCAGGAGTGTAGTAAAAATAAAAAGAAGAAGAAACTTTTATCACATTTGTGTTTTTCTCGTCTAAAGGTAAATGTTATTTAGCATTGCTTTGTGAAACAATGAAACAAGGGGATTGAAGGATGAAATAATAAATTTATGCTTTACTGTACATAGTATTTCAGCTTTGGATTGTTATCATATTGTTGATTTTTTTTAATAACTGCGTTGGACAGAAATTGCCATGAATGTGTCTCCAACCTGAATGAGAGCTATTTATAAAGAAATATTTGCCGGCTCTATAGGTCAAAGGTCAAGGTCACAGATTGAGCTCAAAGGTCAAAACTGTCCGTCATAATTTCTGTCCGCAGCATAACTAAATAACTGAGCAAAGTATTTACTTCAAACTTGGCATGTAGGAAGGTTGCGATCAGACTGTGTGCAGAGCCCATTAACTGGGTCAAAGGTCAAGGTCACAAATTGAGCTCAAAGGTCAAATCCGTCTGTCATATTTGGTATCCGGAGCATAGTAACTTATTAACCATTCAAGGTATACATTGACTTCAAACTTGGCATGTGTGTAGGTAGTGATGAGATGGTGTGCAGAGAACATGAACCTAGTAATTGGTTTAAGGTCAAGGTCACAAATTGAGCTCAAAGGTCAAATCTGCCTGTCATATTTAGAGTCCAGAGCAAAATTTATTAACCATTCTGATTCAAGGTATTTACTTCAAACTTGGGATGTAGGTAAGTGGTGATGAGAGTCATGAGACGATGTGCAGAGTGCATGAATCTGGGTTGTAGATCAAAGGTCAAGGTCACAGCAAGGTCTGCCCTTCATATTTCATGTCCAGAGCATAACTTAAAAAAAGTATTAAAGGTTACATTGACTGGAAACTTGGAATATAGGCAGGTGGTAATGTGATGATGTGCAGACTACAACAATCTACATTACACCACCCTGCCAGTGATTTTTTAGCTCGACTATTCATAGAATAGTAGAGCTATTGGACTCGCCCATGCGTCGGCGTCCGCGTCCGCGTCCCGATTTTGGTTAAGGTTTTGTATGTAAGCTGGTATCTCAGTAACCACTTGTGGGAATGGATTGAAACTTCACACACTTATTCACTGTGACAGACTGACTTACATTGCACAGGTTCCATAACTCTATTTTGCTTTTTTACAAAATTATGCCCCTTTTTCGACTTAGAAATTTTTGGTTAAGGTTTTGTATGTAAGCTGGTAACTCAGTAACCACTTGTGGGAATGGATTGAAACTTCACACACTTATTCACTGTGATGAACTGACCTACATTGCACAGGTTCCATAACTCTATTTTGCTTTTTTACAAAATTATGCCCCTTTTTTGACTTAGAAATTTTTGGTTAAGGTTTTGTATGTAAGCTAGTATCTCAGTACTTACTAATGGGAATGGATTGAAACTTCACATACTTGTTCACTGTCATGATCTGACATGCACTAAGCAAGTCCCATAACTCTACTCTTTTTTTTTTTTTCAAAATTATGCCCCTTTTTCGACTTAGTAGTTTTTGGTTAAATTTTTGTATGTAATCTGATGTCTCAGTATCCACTAATTAGAATGGATTGAAACTTCACACACTTGTTCACTGTCATGATCTAACATGCACTGTGAAGGTCCCATAACTCTACTTGGCATTTTTACAAAACTATGCCCCTTTGACTTAGCAGTTTTTGGTTAAGTTTTTGTATGTAAGCTGGTATCTCAGTATCCACAAATTGGAAAGGATTGAAACTTCACACACTTGTTCACTGTCGTGATATGACATGCAGTACAGAGGTTCAATACCTCTACTTTGCATTTTACAAAATTATGCCCCTTTTTCAACTTTTGTATTCATTCAATTGACAAGGCTGTTGAATAGTCGAGCGTTGCTGTCCTCCGACAGCTCTTGTTTTACAGGCTGTTTCCTCTAGCCAAAAATAGCCATATTTTCCCCTAAAATTATTATATTTTCCCTTCAGGAAGGTCTTATTTTCCTCTTGGAATTAAAAGAAAATGTTCTGTAATATGCATAGTGAATACTTAAAAGTCGGTGTTTATATATCTTTCAACCCCAATTACCCCAATGTTGCTTCAAATTTACAACTGGCACGGCTGCTACGGATTATGGACTGATAATTATGTCAGTATATATGTCACACTAACTATGTTTACTTCTCATCAGGTGCCAAAATTCATAAGGACATTGGCTTACCGGTATTGCAAATAGGTACTTTACCCGTTATGAAAATCAAATGATTTGGATTTCCCCTTTTTGGGGTTTATCACACATGATTCACACTATATTTTCCCCTTCAGAAAGCCACAGGTTGTTTTGAAAATTAAAAAAAAAATCACTGCCTGCTCTCCCCCCTCACACCTCCAACCAAAAAAAGTCTTTAAATTTTGCTTGCGTCCTCTGATATAAACCTTCCGGCGTATATTGGTCAGCTTCATGGAGCTCTTGTTCTTAGTGTATGTGTTTGACTGAAAATGGTTTTTTCTCAATGCTTCAAATATATGTGATATTTTGTTTGTGAAAATCTTACTTTTGATGGCATACTGTAAATTTTGTTGAAAACTTAACTATTAATTTAGTTAATGTATCGAACTTCGACTACAGATATGTAGTCACATGCTTCCATACTTGATTCATAAGATTTGGTGTATTTAAAATGTTCTGCTTTGTTTCAGGATTATCTCCATTTAGTACTACTTTCTTGAAACTTTTACAAGCATGGTAACGGCAAGTTAAGGAACAGTACATTGTAGAATAAATACATATTGGACAAACACTATTCTGCATACAAATTTCATTATTTCAGAATGTTTCCTGTTGTTGGCGACCTTTTAATGAAATATTTGTTTTGGTTGGGAAATGGCGCCATCAAACATTGCTTTTATTTAAAATTGTATGTTTTGCTTAAGTGGTCTGTGGAAAATAACTGAAGGTTTTCAAATAAAACAAGGCACATGAGTCTATATAGATAGTTTACTATGTATGACCATGTGAAAAATAAAGCATCCAAAGAGGAATAATATCCTTATATGTATTTCAGTCAGATAAGTATAAATCTGTTCATAAAATTCACATTCTTTTCAAAATTTCATAGTTTTCAAAACAGTTGGCCGGAAAAAGCTTAAAAAAGTTTGCAATGATTATATATCATGCTGCATGGAATGTTATAATGTTTTTATTTTGTTTTGTTTTTCAAACTCTTGTACTATTATCATGTGTTATTACATAACTCCTTATTTAAGTTGCTGATCCATAGTTTATGCAAAATGACTGTTCTATATTCAACACATGTTCTCTGGGCTAATAAATCCAAAAATTTCAAACTGAAACTGTCAAAATTGATTTCTTATGTAACGTAAGTAATAGAAAGAGCATTGAAACTCGAGGGTAAACAATTTGTACGAGGGGGCGTAGCCCCGCGAGTATAAATTGTTTACCCGAGAGTTTTAATGTTCTTTCTGTTTTGTATCATAGCCATCCATATATGGTAGTTCAGTAGGCGTTCCACATTGCCATATGCAGCAGTTCAGAGAGTACTTGAAATCCTTGCTTTACAAACGTGTAAAGCTCAGGTAAAATAAACCAATGCGAGCGCAGAAAATCAGTAAAATGCACTTCGCTGTCTGCTGTTAGAGACACGACCATACATGCTGGCATACTTTCTTATCCAATAGTGCGGTAACTAGTGTGCGGGTATTTAATACCTGCGCACTTTTAGTTACGGCACCCTGCACTCAGTGTATACGAATTACCTGCACCAAATTTGTTAAGAAAAAACGACGAGCTATGATACAAATATAGTAATCACATAATTTATTTGTATACTGATTAATTCATGCTCTCTGACATCCTTAGAAAAAAAACCCAAGTAGTCTCATAGTTTTGCCTTTTGAGAGTGATTATCCCATATGCTTATTTTGCCTTTTTCATCTGAAGCTGTTCATAAGAATACATCTTTACTGGACTCGGTACCTTAGTATAGACTCATAAAGTATGAAATTGTTTCATGCATTATTAATACTGTTTACATACCAAGTGTTAGTACAATGGTGTCTGTGACATCATTGTTTACTGAAAAAAATACATTCATACCTGTAATACACTTGTATTGATCAAGGAACGCTAATTTAGTGTTTCTGTGCCAAAAACACATTTGTGTTACATTAGCTGTATGATTGATTCCTATCTGTGATTCAGTCATGTATTCTGTCAGTAAGGTAGATGAATGCACAATGCAATCACTTTGTTAATCATCAACTTTGATATATCAGGAATTATTGTTCAGAAAAAAATGTCAGAAAGTTTCAAGTTATTTGTGTTTACAGAAAATAATACAGGAATAGCACCAGCTTGTTAAATGCTGGAATTATTTATCAGGAAAGTGTCTGAACATTTTGTGGACTGTTAAAGAGTAAGGAAAACAGCTTTTATTATTTATTAATCAGCTTTAATAGTATCATATTGAGGTTCTACAGAATTCTGTTAACCCCTGAAAGTTTCCATTTAGCTACATTTTTGTATTACATTAATTCTTACAATGTAGTACTATTGGTTGTGTTGAATATCTTCCAGAGCATTTTTTTTTAATTTAAAAATTTCAAATTTTTACAAACATAAGGAAGTAGTGCTGAATGGTCTTGATCATTATGATTTGTCCATTAACTAGCATGCTTTGCTCTTGTGAAAATTATTGGAATATCAGGAATAATTATTCAGAGAAATCTCTAACAATTTCAGGTCAGAAATTTCTACAAAATTAGCAATTTGCTTAATATAATCTGTGAACCTACTGTTTTGATATTGCAGGAATTATAATAATAATAATAATAATATTATGCAGAAAAAATGTCAGAAAGTTTAAAGTCATAAATACTTCTTTTAACTCACGGAATGAGTTAGCTGTCGCTGTCATATTGGTGTTCCAAGAATTACTGTTATACTTGGAAAGTTTCGAGTTTAAGTCTTCATGAAGCTAGGGCTGCATGTATTGTAGCTGCTGACTGTTGGCAGCTTTGATCTCTTGGGCTTCAAGATTTTTATATACAAGATAACCTCAATTGCTATCAGTTTTTAAACAGTGTCTGCTCTCTAACTGAAGCAGTTATTATCTAATACTCACAAAACTTGGATACAATGTTTATGTGTATGATATCTCTGCCAGGTATGGGAACCAGCTGGACTGTCCCACAGGCTCTGGAGGTATGGCCCTTGTATGACTAATAATTGTGAAAATCTACAGTGTATGCTCTCTAACTTGAGTAATACTAACAGTTCTTGTTCATAATGTTTATGAGCGTGAAACCTAGGTCATGTTCAAAAACCTGCTGCCCTGGAGTTATTGCCCTTGAATTACACAAAATTGTGAAAATTGATGGTGTCTGCTCTCTAACTTGAACAGTTCTTAGCCATTGTTCACCAAACTTAGTCACAATGTATATGGACATAAGATTTTGGCCAAGTTCGATAACGAGCTGGATCCTCTTAAGTTTGTGTTGTGGCCCTTGAAAATTTACAGTTCCTATCCAATGATCACCAAAGTCTGTATGTTTATGGGTATATTATTTTGGTCGGATAGTCACAATGTTAGTTTGGAGTTATGGCTCATTGTCAAATTAGGAGTTATGGCCCTTGAATAAGCAGACATTTGGAAAGATGACATCTAGTCTGCTCAGAGTGTACAGTATTTTTAAAGTCAAAAGCAATTTGCCATGACTTATAGATTGCCCACCTTGTCTATAAGATATTTATATAGTCTAGTTACAAATAACTATAATATAATTATTTGGGAAAGGTTCAAGTTGTATGAAGCTAGGAATATGGTAGATTAGTAAGCAGTATGCTTTTCCAATATTGGTTTGTGAATCTTGCAGCTTTGATCTCTTGGGAATTATAGTTCATGAATATTCAGGAATATTCAGAAATTTGTTTTCAGCAAAATGTCTGTTAGTTTTAAGTAATCATTCAATCTTGTAGTTTTGATCAAATAGTTACTTTTCACGGCAATTGTGTTGCAATATAAATTTGTGAATTTGATCTTTGAACATCACATAATTGGGAATTTAACTGGTTTACTTGGATTAAATTTCATGGATTGACTTAACCACAAAATCCATGAAATTCATGAATATTAATGATTTTACAATAAAGTAATAACAGCATGTTTAATATTTTGCTTAGTCAATGTGATAATCTTAGGAATTATTATTGAGAAAAAAATATTGTTGATTATATTTTATGTAATTGTAAATAAGGAATATGACCAGCTTGATACATGCCACTTTGTCAGAAGACTAGGGAAATTAATATAATAGGGTTATTATAACAGTAGCTCGAGTGGATTTTGCCAGATTGGATCTCATGAGGCACGCAAGCGCCGAGTGTGATCCAACCTTGCAAAATTTACGAGAGCCAAATACAAAATCCCAGATCTAGCTACTGTTATAATGACCCTTTTATTTATTATATACCTCTACCTTTTTATGCCCCCACTTTGGGGTGGGGGCATATAGATTTGCTCTTGTCCGTCCGTCCGTCCTTCCGAGAATGTTTTGTCGCGCCTAGCTCCAAAAGTATTTGACGTAGAGTCACAAAACCTTACAGGAATGTTGGTCAGCATGTGTAGTTGTGCACCTGGGGTTTCGCGTCCGGATTCATTCAGTCGTGTAGGAGTTATGGCCCCTGACTTAGTAAAAAAATTGGTCATTTTAATGTTGTGTCACGCATAGCTCCAAAAGTATTTGACTTAAGAGTCACCAAAGTTTACAGGAATGTTGGTCAGCATGTGCAGTTGTGCACCTGGGGTTTCGCGTCCGGGTTCATTCAGTCGTGTAGGAGTTATGGCCCCTGACTTAGTTAAAAATTGGTCATTTTAATGTTGTGTCGCGCGTAGGTCCATAAGTATTTGACATAGAGTCACCAAAGTTTACAGGAATGTTGGTCAGCATGTGCAGTTGTGCACCTGGGGTTTTGTGTCCAGATTCATTCAGTCGTGTAGGAGTTATGGCCCCTGACTTAGTTAAAAGTTGGTCATTTTAATGTGTCGCGCGTAGCTCCAAAAGTATTTGACCTAGAGTCCCCAAGGTTTACAGGAATGTTGGTCAGCATGTGCAGGTGTCCTTTATCATGAAGTGGGGGAATTTGTATCCCATGGACACATTTCTAGTTGTTTGTTGTTTTGTTATTGAATGAAATTTTCCATGTTCATCGATATTAAAATGGAACAAAGTGAAGTTTTTATGTGCGCTATTTATAGAACTGTGTCAGGTCATTCAGTCCGGCAGCATACAATACAGAAGGTACAATACAGAATTTAAAAGGTACAATACAGATTTTTGTTCTGCCTGTTCATATTTAATTGTGAAATACAAGCCGATTATTTACAGAATTTATATAGTTATATAATAAAATCAGTTAGTGACCTATCATATTGATGTTCTAGAACTAAGAAATGTTCAAGTTATAGTCTAATACCAATATTGGTTTGTAAACTGTTAGTCTTGGGGAATGATTATTCATGAATAATGATAATTATACTGGAATAGAATCTTTGCTTCAGAACTCTCAGTATCTACATCTATTAATCTGAAAAAATGTTGGAATAATAAGTAGTGGCAGGAGTCAGTAACTTGATTACCTTGTTTAATTTTCTCATGCTGTGGATGGTAGATTTATATAACAATAAGTAAGGTGAAGCAACTAGGTTGGAATGTTGGTTGTCTGTTTTGATGTTATGAGATTATAGTGTTATAAATTATCCTCTTGGTTTCCTTTTTAGCTCAACTATTTGAAAAATATGTAGAGTTATTGGACTCACCTGTGTGCCAGCGTCAGTGTCCCGATTTGGTTGTTAGTTTTTGTATGTAAGCTGGTATCTCAGTAACCACTTTTGGGAATAGATTGAAACTTCAACTTCACACAGTTATTCACTATGAAGGACTGACTTACATTGCACAATTGTCATGTTTCTTAACTTTTGCTTTTTTACAAAATTATGCCCCATTTTATACGCCCGTTTGAAAAACGGGACGTATTATGGGAACGCCCCTGGCGGGCGGGCGGGCGGGCAGCGTCCACAGACTTTGTCCGGAGCATATCTTCTACATGCATGAAGGGATTTTGATGAAACTTGGCACAGTTGTTCACCATCATGAGACGGAGTGTCATGCGCAAAAACCAGGTCCCTAGGTCTAAGGTCAAGGTCACACTTAGAGATCAAAGGTCAAATTCAAGAACGACTTTGTCCGAAGCATATCTTCTTCATGCATAGAGGGATTTTGATGAAAGTTGGCACAGTTGTTCACCATCATGAGACGGAGTGTCATGCGCAAAAACCAGGTCCCTAGGTCTAAGGTCAAGGTCACACTTAGAGGTCAAAGGATACAAGAAAGAAAACTTTGTCCGGAGCATATCTTCTTCATGCATGGAGGGATTTTGATATAACTTGGCACAAATGTTCACAACCACGAGACAGAGTGTCATGCGCAAGAACCAGGTCCCTAGGTCTAAGGTCAAGGTCACACTTAGAGGTCAAATGATACAAGAATGAAAACCTTGTCCGGAGCATTTCTTCTTCATGCATAGAGGGATTTTGATATAACTTTGCACAAATGTTCACCACCACGAGGCGGAGTGTCATGCGCAAGAACCAGGTCCCTAGGTCAAAGGTCAAGGTCACACTTAGAGGCCAAAGGTCAGATACAAGAATGACTTTGTCCAAAGCATTTCTTCTTCATGCATGGAGGGATTTTGATGTAACTTGGCACAATTATACACCATCATGAGACGAAGTGTCATGCGCAGTTCCTTTCTTTAGAATTACTTCCCTTTGTTGTTACTATAAATAGCTTATATTGTAACTTTTTCATTACTAGTTGTAGAGAAAAATCGAGACCACTTTTCTGTAGTACAACATGCATGCTACATCCAATTATGAGGTGTATTTTGACCAATCTCTACCTGGTAAAGATTTTTGTGTGGACTTACAATTTTTTTATGGATTTTTTTTTTTTTTTTTTTTTTTTTTTTTTGTTAAGATTATCTTCCCTTAGTTGTTACTATAAATAACTTATATTGTAACTTTTTTATATTTGACCGTAGGGAAAAAACAAGACCACTTTTCTGTGGTACAACATAGATGTCACTTTCAAATTTTAGGTGTATTTTAAGGTATCTCTACCTGGTAAGGAGTTTTTTTGTGGACTTAGAAAAACAAATGACTTAAATGATTACTAAACAACCACAAAATTAAAATTCCATTTGCAAATACAGATGCTAGAGTAAAGAAATTTGCTGTGACGGGCGTATATTGTGACATTCTGGCACTCTTGTTCAACTTATATTTTTTCAGTTGACAAGGCTGTGTTGCTGTCCTCCGACAGCTCTTGTTTTTGTTGACTTCAGTAATTATGTTACAGGTTTTTTCTGCTACTTTCTTTTTTGCATTAGAGCAGATGTCATCAAGATTTTTTTATGTACCGTGAAATGGTCGTTTTAGCTTGACTATTCAAAGAATTTTGAGAGCTATACTGTATTCACCCCGGTGTTGGCGTTGATTAAAGTAGGCAAGAGTACATAACTCTGTCAAGTATTTTGGCTGAATTATGGTCTTTTTTGGACTTGGAAATTGGTTCAGTTTTTGTACAAGAACAGGTTTTGCCTAATCTGTTTGTCATGTGACTTTGAAACTTTGACAACTTGTTAACCATCATAGTCTACATATGTAGGCAAGACTACATAACTAGGACAAGGACTTTAGATCAGTTATGGACCTTTTTGACATAGAAATTAGTGTAAGTTTCACATACCATTCCATATTTTGTCTATTGTTTGATAAATGGCTTTGAAACTTTGAACACTTGCTTACCATCATGGTCACACATTGCCATACAGTGCAATACTTATCCAGTTCCACAAATACAGGTGCATTGTCTTATCAATTTTCTTCTTTTGTCTGAAATTCTGTGGTAAAATTTTGACCCCGTTCTTCCATCAGTTCTTTGAATAGTCGAGCGGGCTGTCAACAGACAGCTCTTGTTTATAATTAAAGAGATAAATGCAGGGATTTTGGCAGGCTCAGGTATAAGATACATAGTAAAATGTTGGTTGATACTGGTTTCATTTCTTTGGGCTTTATTTCAGGGATCAATGTTACCATAAAATCCATGCATATATTAGTCTGCAATATCAGTCTTGCACAAAAATAATGGTGATTTCATAATTATGTTAGCTATGAAAGAGGTAGCAGATTTTTAATGGAATCAATGCAATAAGTAAACTGTGTGGTACTTCTCATTTTGCAGAAGTTATTACTAGGAAAATTGTTTTTGAATTTTGAAGTAGCAATAATCTGTAACATAATTTCCTTTATGAAGTTTCTCAGAATTCCACAATGCATGTATCAGTCCTTTGATGCTATAGGATTTTATTATCTAATTTATTAAACTACTTATCATCATCTAGACTTTTTGGTTTTGAAGAATTTCCAAGATTTTAATGAGGTGTGTAGGTGCAGTTAAATGCAGTGTCTAGGATTTCAGGATTGTATGGTGAGTTACCCAGGGAAATTAATGATTGATGTCTTAGACAGGAGAACATTACCATGTTATGTACAAAAGATAATTTGTGATATATTATTTCAGGTACATTAACTAATAACATCACTTTTAGATTTTGAAATTTTGAGTTATTCGAGTTACTAACTAACAATAGTTTACATTGATGTATAGGTCCTGGCCAAGATAGTGGTACATGTACCTGGTGTATCCATCAGGTAGCCCTACAGGGTCATATGATTAAGATGACTGGGCAGTGTTTGCTCATAAAAAATTTAAGTATTTAAACCATGTTTAAGTCTGGAAGGTTTTAGACCTAGTTTGAGCCCATATGACAAGAAAATATAGACTTACCCTGCATGAACGTGTAGTAGTGAGTCTGACCAAGATTGGGTACCTGGATAGATCTAGATTTTGAGGAGAGGTCATAGAAGGTGACCGGGAAGTATTCAAACTTAGAATATTTCACTATTTTGACCATATCTGGAAGGTTTTCGACCTAGTTTCAGCCGCTACCACCTGAACATACTATACATATAAATGAAGGTATATATCCTGGATACAGTTTGAAATCTGGAGTAGCTCTAGACACTATGGGGTTGGTCATACATTGATGTATGGCAGGGGTTTTTTTCGGCCGTTTTTATAGCCATTATTCGGCTATATTCCCAATGCCAAAAAGTATGTATTTTTCCCAAAAATGAGTGCAAAAATTCCCAATCTACATTCTGAAAAAAATTTCATCAAAATTGCACAAAAATTGACCAAATTATGGACAATTTTGTAATGGAAGTCTGTTAAAGAAGTTGTACAATGTGAAATAAGTGTATGAGAAAGTGCTTAAACACATCCTTACTATATCCTATGGGACTAAATATTTCCCAATTTGGAACATTTACGCATCAAAATTCCCAATTTTGGGGGTATAGGCTATGTTCCCAAATTAGCTAGAAAAAACCCTGTATGGTATTATTTATATGTTCAAGCCGCTACATGTTGGGTACAATATATGGATGTGTAGATAGAGATGATTCCACTTCGAAGAGTCAAAAGTCGTCCATTACATTTTTTGCCTTTGACAGACGGACAGATGTTCAAATTTTGCGATAAAAGGGCAATATACGAAGTAGAATTTCAAGTTATCTCGAAATTTCGAGGTCAGTTTACGAACCTAGGTATGATTTTGATAGGAAATTTGAGGATTATTGTAAATGATTGACAATGGAATTTCATCATTATTTTCTTCTGTGAACATTTTCATTTATTTCTAATTTTCATTTATTTTTCATGGCTGTGAAATGTAATTGTTCACTGAAACATATATATGCCTCAAATGAAATATTAAAACAAGTTTAAATGTTTTATGAATTTAATCTTTTTATTGGCAATGAATTGACAGTTTAGAATATACGAAATAAAGATACTGTGAAAAAATTAAATTTCAAATTTTAGGCCGAAATTTATTTCTTGAATTGTCAGCGAAAATTAGTCTGTGATTTCACAGTATATTCTAAATGAATTAGAGACACTATAAGGTCTACATTTAGGAATGTGCAAAAAGAAATCAAAATTGTTTGTGAAATCTATTTCATTTCATGCATACTTTTATGTACATAATTGATGTGAAGTGCCTGTATATTTAACAGCATATGAAGTTTATATACATCACAGTATTACAGTAAATACATTGTTTAAACAAAAACAATCCCCTATTTCATTAAATTTCACCTTGAAAACTTTATAATCACAAATTTGTTTACTTAAATTTTGATATCTAAGCTTAACAGTTTTCATTCTTTGTGTAAAGGCTTTAATTTTTTTTAAGTAAATGAAAATTCCAAAATTTCATTGTCACAATAGGTAATTCATATTTTTAGACATGAACCAAAGCTTAAAGCATTTTTAACTCCACAATTTCTTTTGAAGGATCCTTGTGGGATGGGTAATTTAACTTCAAGGTTATACATTATTTAAATATTCTGTGTGAAATAGTTCCATGGTCTTAATACTTGTACTATAAAGAGATTTAATATTCTCACTTTTAAATGGGTCATGTTTTTCTTTAGGCTTAAAAAAATAATTGTTTGTTTCCGGTATCCCGACCTACCATAAATTTTTGGCCCGACTAAATGTTTTTATGGTCTTGGAGAATATTTTTTTCAACTTTTTAACAAACAGTTGCAAAACTGCAATTTTTATGCTTTAAACATGGCCAGTGATGTTAGAAATCAACTTACTGATGCTCTAAAAGCATTTCCTCCTTATTTGTATTCATTTTTTGACACAAAAATAATATCTGAAAAGTCAAAATCCCCCCCCCCCTCAAAAAAATTTTTTTCCAACCTACCTACCCTAATTTTTATTAGCATGTTACCGGAAACAAAGAAATTTTTTTAGGCCTTATAAATCCCTTGAAAAAGGTATTCAAGGTTGAACATGGTGTTTAATGGATTTAATCTAAATTTAATATTGAAAATGAAATAATGTTCAATCCCATGTGTAGATCTATAAGGAAATTATGTTTTTATAGCTTTTCAGTGCATGGTGAGAATGTTTGTTTTTTTAGTTATTTGTAATTTACATCTAGCCTCAGCACATTTAAAACTGAGTATTTCCATGCACTGACCCACTTTTTTGTGCTGATGTGACAATTATTAATGTAAATTTATTATTGGTTGAGTTTATCAAATAATTATTTATAATGAACAACATTTTTGACTGAAAAATGTTTTTTAACAAAGGAAATGGTTACAAAATTAATATGATTAAAATTGGATAGTTTAAATTTCGTTAATATTTGCAAACAGTGTGGCAAATTTAGAATATTCGTGGATATTAATTGGAGTTATCTTTTTTTTTTTTTTTTTTTTTTTTTTAACGCCGTTTTTCAACAGTATTTCAGTCATGTAACGGCGGGCAGTTAACCTAACCAGTGTTCCTGGATTCTGTACCAGTACAAACCTGTTCTCAGCAAGTAACTGCCAACTTCCCCACATGAATCAGAGGTGGAGGACTAATGATTTCAGACACAATGTCGTTTATCAAATAGTCACTGAGAACATACGCCCCGCCCGAGGATCGAACTCGCGACCCCGCGATCAGTAGACCAACGCTCTTACCTACTGAGCTAAGCGGGCGGGCTGGAGTTATCTACCAAACTATTTACTCTAGTTTTATGAATAGAGAATTTTTACAAACATACTAAAGAATTGCACAATATTAGCAAAGAGAATAAAGTACTCTTTTAAGAAATAATATATAGCAGAACCATAATTTAACACATGGAAACAATACGTTGAAGTTATAATCCACCCAGAGTTTTATGTTGGGCATAATTATCTCAAAAGGTTATTTGACCTGCAGTCATCAAACCTCATAGGATTGATATTCAGCATTATGAAGCCCAGAGTTAAGACCCTTGACTAAAGTCAAAAATTTGCAAACTGTGACAGGAAGTAGGGGCACCAGTGTCCCGTGGACACACATCTAGTTTTATCTAAGAAATAGATTTCTCTGACTTATCGGACAGAAAAATCTCTATTTTTAGAAATGCTGGAAAATCTTATCTCACATGGGTTATCCAACACTCCTGTGACGGACTATTTCATGCACTGAAGTTACATATTATTTATGTAAAATAATTAAAAATCAGGTACCTTTATCTTTTCTCTCCGTTCCTTATAGTGTATTTATTGATTCAAAATTCGTTACTTTATGATAAGAACGTACCGTTACGCTACAAACGATAAAACTAAAGCGGAACTTTGTTATTATGCGTCACTGAAATGTCATGACGTCACTTCTGCTTACGGACTTCAATTTCCCGCGTTTTAAATAGTTCCATATTTTCATACTTGTTTTCATTGTTTCTGTTGTGGTAAGTGAGAAATAGAATCCATCATTGGTGCTCGGTGAAGATCGAAAATCCCAACCCTCTGGCGCACCGCTCAAGTCTTAAACTCGGCACAGCCTCGTTTAAGACTTGAGCGGTGAGCCCTCAGGCTGGGATTTTCTGATCTTAACCGAAGACCAATGACAGATTCTCTATGTCTTTCCTTATAGATTTGTGTTAGTTATTTCCTAAAACTGAAAAAAAGAAGAAAAATTTCAGTATAACTTCACATAATTATTTTTTTTGTCATCCTAGAAACGTTATCTAAGTATATTTCAAGTATATAGTTATAGGACCCTTAATAACATTACACTCTAGGCAGGTATATTTTCATGCTAATTTTTAAAAATTTAAACACATTATATTTTAATTAACCACATTAGGAAGCAGTTATGCATAAGTAATATTGTTTTCCCCAACAATAACCATTCATCAAGAAAATTAATGTGAAATCAATACAATTTCTGGCAGCTATTGTAGAGTTTGTTATCTACAAAGAACATTGACACAAAAATCAATTGCTTCAATCATGAAGTAATCAACATGATTTCTTAATTAGTAATTGTAACAATAGTTAATCTATATAGGTGGGATTAAAAGGAAACAGCAATTGGCATTCTTTGTGGTCTTGTTTATTTAAAAATTTATGAATAAATTTTGTAAGATAAGGATATTTATGTTTATCTGATAAGCATATAATAGGGTAGAAATGTGACTAAGTAGTTTTTATGCCAACAGAGGCAAACATTTCGTACTCTTACTTCTCTGCATGTGGGGAAGTTGTCATTTACATAGTGTGTTTTTTGTTGGGTTTAATGTCAGACCAACACAGATTTAGATCATATAATGAGTTGACAGCACTAATTAGATGATGGAGGAAGACCCTGGATGCCCCTCTATGCATTATATCAGGCACTCTCATAGATTTAACAACCCTCCTTAAGACAGCTGGATGGTTTCGAACTCACAGCAATGAGCTGCAAGTGAATCTTAATCAGCAACTTTAACCACCCAGCCATGAAGGCCCTAATTTACAGGGTGAGACAAAACTTGGTACTGGCACAGAATCTAGGTATATTTCTGCTGTTTCATAACTGAAGTTGAAAATACAGGATTTTATCAGTCACAAGGAAGAAACAAAACCATAAGATATATTCTTCACATTGTTATAAGAGAATTCGCACAGTAGTGGACTACATTACTAGAATGTGGTTCTTTAGTAGATAAATTTGATAACTATCCAGTGGCAGTTGTTAGTTCCTTCCACTTTAAGTAACTTTTAGTTAATACGTGAAATTTCCAAGGACATGCAGCATTACATTATTAATTATTGAGTTAATGTTAGCAACCTTCCACGGAAATATGGGGCTAATGCCTCACCACCCATTTATCATACTGGCCCCACATATTTCCATGGAGGGTCACTAATAAACCCAATAACTGATTTGTTTTATCAACCACTTATTTTTAGCCGTAGAATGACATGAAAAGCTACTGACCCTCCACAGAAATATTATAGAGGGTCACCACGTGACCACCTTTTATCCAGTGAAAACGCTAGTCTTGTGGTAAAACAAACAGATTTGTGTCTGTCATTTTGTCACTATTGACATGTGGAGGATTTGCCATTGACTGTTTCAAGACAGTGCCGTGCTGTGTCCCTTTCTCGTGTGTGTTTGTTGCTTCTGCACTTGTTGATGTTATTGTGTACATTGTGTTCAATAACTGTATACATTTACACTTACCATATTTCCATGTGAAGTGCTTTATGGTTGACGTCATGTGTGGATTTTCATGTTTGACCTTTGTCCCTGTTTTTAGCTCACCTGTGACGTTACAAATGATAAGGTGAGCTTTTGTGATCGTACATCCATCCACAATTTCTTGTGAACATGATAGAGATCACATTTTGCAATTGATTTTATTCAAACTTGCACAGAACTTGTATTGGCATAATATCTCAGGTCCTTTCGAAAACTGGCCAGATCCCTTCACGAGTTCCAGAGTTATGGCCCCTTAAAGGGCTAAAATTTGATATTTTGGCTTGTGAACACTATAGAGACAACATTTTGCAATCGATTTTAATCAAACTTACACACAACTTGTATTGGCATAATATCTTGGTTCCTTTCGAAAACTGGCCAGATCCCATCATGGGTTCCAGAGGTATGGCCCCTTAAGGACCAAAATTTGCTATTTTGGCTTAAGCAGCCATATAGAGACTTCATTTATGATTTGATTTGATACAAACTTGCAAAATATCTTTAACAGCAATAGATCTTGGATTCCATGATGAATCCATTAGATCCAGTCGTAAGTTCCGGAGTTAGGACCCCTGATTGACCCCTGAAAGAGCCAAAATTTGTTAATTTTTGCCTTGTGAACATGACAGAACTGACATTGTACATACGATTTTAACCACACTTACACACAACTTAAAAGTCATAATAAGATAGATACTGCCCCTGAAAGGATTTTTGAAAGCACTTTCAGCCATATAGACGTTTCATTAATGCTTTGATTCGATTCAAACTTGCACAGAATGTTTATCTTGATGATCTCTAGGCCAAGTTCAAACTTGGTCATGTTGGGTCAAAACCTAGGTCACCAGGTCAAATCAAAGGAAAAGCTTGTTAACACTGTAGAGGCCACATTTATGACCCTATCTTCATGAAACTTGGTCAGAATGTTTATCTTGATGATTCCAAGGCCAAGTTCGAAACTTGGTCATGTGGGGTCAAAAACTACGGTAGTTCACCCACGCAAATCAAAGGAATAGCTTGTTAACACTCTTATAGAGTCTAGAGGCCATATTTATGACCCTATCTTCATGAAACTTGGTAAGAATGTTTATCTTGATAATTCCTAGGCCATGTTCGAAACTGGAAAAAGTCTCACTGGTGCACAGCGTCACATGACTGTATTCTTGGATTTCAAAAAATGAATAGAAAGATGTTTGTCAGGCTTTATTTTCCTGAACCATCCATGAAAAATTGGTTTTCCAAGTATGATAATGATGATTTCACTGTGTGCCTTTGTAGCAAGTAGATTGTTTCATTTTGTGGTATTATGCTGCATTGCTCCATTAAAGGTAACATGATCAGATGGTGATAGTGTCACTGTTTAATGGAAACATTGTGTACCTGTAGTTACAGGGTAATTATTTTCTTCCCTAATCAATAATATATTTCTGCCTTTGACTGCTCTGAAAATTGCTATGTCATCTATTTTTATGGTCATCATAAGCAGAATGTGGGAGAGGCAATACTTAGTTATTTTTTACCTCTGTCTACTGCAATGCAATTAACAGTTTTTATACGCCCGAAGGGACGTATTATGTTATGGTCCGGGTGTCCGTCCGTCCGTTAGCAATTTCGTGTCCGCTCTGTAACTCTTGAACCCCTAGAAGGATTTCAAAGAAACTTGACACAAATGTTCACCACACTGAGATGACATGCAGAGGGCATGTTTTGGATGTCTCATTTCAAGGTCAAGGTCACACTTAGGGGTCAAAGGTCATATGAGTGTGTTTCGTGTCCGCTCTGTAATGCTTGAACTGCTTGAAGGATTTCAAAGAAACTTGGCACAAATGTTCACCACACTTAGATGACATGTAGAGCATTTGTTTTGGATGACTAGCTTCAAGGTCAAGGTCACACTTAGGAGTGAAAGGTCATATATGACTTTGCTGTGTCTGCTCTGTAACTCTTGAACTGCTTGAAGGATTTCAAAGAAACTTGGCACAAATGTTCACCACAATGAGGCGACGTGCAGAGTGCATGTTTTGGATGACTCGCTTCAAGGTCAAGGTCACACTTAGGGGTCAAAGGTCATATATGACTTTGCTTTGTGTATATTGCTATGCATTGCAGTGCTCTTGTTTTTATCAAGTGGCAGATCCCTTTTTGTTCTCTTACAATATTTTTTTTTGAATGACTTCCCTTTTTGTTACTATAAATAGCTTATATTGAAACTTTTTTATTAACATAACTTTACCTGGTAAGAATTTTTTTGTGGACATAGAAATTTTTTTTTGTTTTTTTTTTTGGAATTTCTTCTTTTTGTTGTTCCTGTCCTTTGGGCTTCAACAGTCAAGTTCTTTAAATTTTAGTCCCATCCTCTGATGTAACCCTTCGGGCGCATATTGCCCCACTTGGCGGCGCTCTTGTTTCTTGTCTTTAATATTCTTTTTAATACTGATCTTTTTTGTTCTGAGGAGGCTTGAGGGAATTTAAGAATATACTATACCATAAAAGGGGATGTTTATCTTGTTACTTCAGTTGAATCAGAATGTGTAGGTCTTTGAGGCCATCTGATTCCAGATGTGAATCCCTACTTTACCATCATGCTGGCTCTTTTTGTTGCCCAAACTGGATGTTGACGTTATATCAATGTGCTGAAAATACAGAAATTTTAAAGTTTTATTTATCAGTTTTAATGGTTTTAGGAATTTGGCAGATGTTAATCACTGGTGATGCTCAAACTGGTGGTGAGAGGCTAATTTACCTTACCTTTATCACCTTGTTAGAACACCAGCTGTCCAAAAGGTAGATAGCTTATATTGGGGGAGTTCAAAGTCAAAAAACTTAACCACTTGGTTAGAACCACCACCCTTTCATAACAGGACAGCTGGATAATTTCCAATGGGGTACACAAATCACAATGAATACTTCAGACCTCCAATTGTGAAGTCAGGTGGTACTCTTCAATGTTTCTGGCAAAAGTTTACAAGATGTAATTATTTAACAGGAGCAGATTTTAGATCAGCTTATTTTCTTGAGAAATTTGAAGACTGAAGTGGATTGATTTTGATACATTTTAAAAACTTTTTCATGATAATTTATTTCAGAACTCTTCAGCGCAGACAAATAAACACACAATGTGATGATATACAAGGAAACTTATAGGGTGTGCGTTTAGCCCGAAACTGTATGGATCTGTCCAGCTTACCACCTTTACATGGGCAAATCGCCAATGCAAGAAGTTCGGTAGAGTTTAGAAACGATGGTTTAGGAATTCCTGGGTACCTCTATGACAGGGATCTCTTGCAGGATGAAGATCCGAGTCAAGTTAAAACGTTCGGTGAAAACGATGGAGAAGAGGCAGTTAAATGTCTACGTAGATGCTTTCAGGTGAGCAAAAAAAACATACAAGATGTTTGAAAACAAATTTGAAAAATCTCCGAAGTCTTATTGTTAAATGTGTGGAACGTACATGTAGAAGCATGCACTTATAATAGTAATTATGATGAAATACTCGCTGCATCAGCAGTTCTGGCGGATTGAAAACATTGGAGTAGAATGTAAACCTTCATTAATTTTAGTACCGTGCAATCATTAATATTCGTGGAGGACTAATTTTCGTGGATTTCATGGTTGAGTCAATCCACGAAATCTGAATGTGTGCTTTCACACTCGAAGCTTTTGATGTCACTTGAATAGTGTGCAACATTAGGTACCACAGCATAAATTTTAGTTCCACTATACAAAGTTTATATATTATATGGTTAAAGTTTTGATGCATTTTCACTTTATCTCTGTTATTACTTGATGGATTTGCTTCAGATTTTAAAAAAATGTCCCTCATCATTACTCATATCATATATCTGATGGACCATAACACTGACCTCAGTTTATGGATTATGCCCCTTTTCAACTTAAAATTTCAGGTTAAAGTTTTGATTCACTTTCACTCTATTTCTGTTGTTATTAAATGGATTTGATTCTGCCTTAAAATGGTTGTTCCACATCACCACCAACGTCATGTCCCTTTTATACTTGGGAATTCTGGCAAAATTTTTATGCATGTTCACTTTTTCTGTCGTCGTTACAAAATGGATTTGACTCAAACTTTTGTCCCACATCATCATCCACATCAGGATATTTATCACTCCAAGGGTAGCTCTAGTTTCTGCACATGTGCACTAGTAAACACTCAAGCATCAAAATGGCACACTCTCCTTTGACAGCTTTTATTTTGTTTGGGTCTGAAGGACAATAATATTATTGTTTATGGCAGTTTATTTGTTGTGGTATCCTGCAGCTAATGGCAAGACCAAGATTCAAACCTGGGACCTTGGAAATCTGTTCCAAAGCTCTACTGACTGAGCTACTGGGTTGCTTTAATTTATATTCTTTACATTCACCATATTTGAATACTTGGATGAAAAATGGAGCTTATATCTTTATATTGGTCAAATTCAGATAGAAGTAGTTCCCTTCCAGGATACTAAACAGCTGTTTTACTTCAAAAAATACAAATCTTGGAAATTTAAGACCACCAGATTAGATTAGACACTACCTGTAGACTTGATTTTACAATCCTTTCCAAGAAATCAGTTAGTTTCCTGATTTCATATAGATTAGATGCAGATTTCAACAGACATAAATAATTTTCTAACTCATCACTCACTGTAAGTTCATATGAAACAGCATGTTAGATGCATGTTGATTTTCTGGTTGCTATGGTTACAGAAAATTACATTGTCACTATCAGGCTTTTATTAGCTTTATTTATCAGGCACTTGCCAATAGGTATTTATTGGGAGTTGTTCTTTTTCCCCTTGGTGAAAATCTTTCTTGTTACTGAATGTAATCAAATTCATGAATTATGTCAGTTAAAGGCATACACTAGAATTCCCTGTATATAAGATGGGTGAAATTTTTCCCAATAATAGAAGTTCTTCAAACTTTGGATATTGAAAAATATGCAATAAAAATCATAGGTCACCAGTATTGAAAACGAGTTATCTCTATAAGAAAAGACCAACAAAAAGCAGTGATGTATGTTTCTAGAAGTATTAGCCATGCACCCGTTTGAAGAAGACGGAGTATGTTGTTTTGCTCATTGTCAGTCAGCTGGTCAGTCTGTTGGTCAGCTTTGGTTGATAGATCATTTGGTTTTTTCACAGTTACAAGAAAATGCTTGGTCTTATAATTGTCAAACTTCACAGGATGATTGCTTGTTGTATTGAGTTCATTTGGTCAAAGGTCAAGGCCATAGTGACCTTAAGACTTAAAACAGTTTCCACTCAATAACTTAACCCTTACCATGCTAAATTTCTATAATGAACTTGTCCATCTTCCAATTTGGACAGTACCATTAACTGTTAAAAGGGGTGCTTACCAAAAATATACTGACTGAATAGCGAACAGTGCAGATCATGATCTACACTGGTCGCAGAGGCAGATCCAATCGTGTCCAGCATGGTAAGGGTTAAGAATGCTTTGACATACAGTCATCAGACTTCATTATAAGGATGATTGCTTGTGGTTAGTAGATAACCTGTAATAATATGGGGGTCAGTAGGCCACTTTGGCTTTTAGTCTTCATAGGTCAGTTGCCTTTAGTCAGTAGAGGACAACTGTTGTTTTGGGTCAGAAGGTCAAAGGACAAGGTCACAGTAATCTTGAGACTGAGTAATACTCAGTATGGTTTCAGCACAATGGCTAAAGAGCTTTTTGGCCTACAGCTGTCCAACTTCATAGGATGATTGCTTATCGTCAGTCGGAGGCCACTATTGTTTTGTTAGAGTATGTAGGTCAAAGGTCAAGGTTGCAGTCACCTTGAGACTGAAAACAATTTCCAGTCTATTATGGTTTTGAAGTCAAAGGTCACAGTTACCTCTAGACTGAAAACAGTTCCTTCTCTATAATTAAAGCTTTCACTTTTCGTAAAATGATTACCTGTAGTCAGTATATGACCCCAGCTGTTTCTGAGGTTATTTGGTCAGAGCATACAAATTTACTTACTCGCTTATCATGGGGTGGGGTTTGTTTTACAGATCAGTGCCCCTGAACACTAAAAAAGCTGAAGCATGCTGCAATGCTTTTGTGACTGTTGTCTACAAAATGTCTTTGGCTTTGTGAGTTATAATTGGAAAATACAATTTATGTATTGACTGCTCCACTTTCTGTTTCACAGGTATTGGAACCAGGGTATCACATAGCAAGACGTGCACCAGATCATGGTGGTTCAAGCTTCATTCATTGTCGGCACTCCACCCAGGTCGGTCGGCGGTATTTAAATCTTCGACAAAACCTTGAAGAACGAGCACGAGTTGAGCTTATGAGAGACTGCTTTTACAGATTAAAACTATCGATCACCTTTGTGCGTGATTTACAACAACTTGTCATGGATGAGTACAAGGTTTTATATACAATTACGCATGATTGTGTCGACGAGCTTCCTGTCAGTAAAATATTCTGTCTCAATGCTCTCTGTGAAGATTTACGGACACTAATTGGTCACTGGAAATGTATAAAACAAAAACTTCACACAAATCGGTGGTTACAGCCAGTTCTCGGTTCGCTACATTTTCAGTTGGATAAGATCAGGTTGTCGCTGATCCATTTACAAAGTAAAGCGATATGGTGGCTTGAGAAGTTTGTTCTGATTGGATTACAAGTGTTTGCTCACGGAAATGTGGATGCACTAACCCATGAAATGATATGGAATATAACGAGAGGTCTTGAAGATCTTAATAGAATTATAAATGGCTTGCAACAGGATAATCATTCATCTACCTCAAAATTAGGCCTACAATCATTTTACAATCATCCTGTAAGTGGTTTAAGTGCAGAAAACACAAACTCCTTAGCGAATATTGGAGAGCATGTAAGAGCCATTCCATTTTCTCGGGTGCTAAGTGTACTTGCAAATGAGAGATCAAAATACGCAGCACTTGAAACCCACAGATTTTTTACAACAAATCATGAATTTGTGAAACTCCTATATTCGGGAAAATTACCTGATTTTGTATGGACTGAGGATTCTAGTCATGCGAATGAGCGCCCAGACAAAGACACGTCTGATTACCACACGGCTACTGGGAGCATGACATCTCTCAGTGCAGCTATACTTAAAGTTGGAAGTATACGCGCACCAGACTTGTCAGACTCTGATTCACCTTTAGTTGAACTAGCTAGACGAGAACACTCATTTGCTGAGAACTTTCTGCTAATTGTGTGCAATTCTACGAACCTGTTACGAAGAAATGATAATCAGAAATCTAAACGTGTTGTCAAATACAGTCAGAGTATGGCAAGTTCAAGTAAACCTCCACGAGGGGATACCCCAGTGCTTTCCCGAAGTGATTCATTGAGAAAGTCGGTCTCATGGGGAGATTCAGCCGATAGCTCAATCAAGACACAACTTACCTCAAGGTGAGGAAATCAGTTTCTGTTCTGCCTCTAGATTTGATTCAGATTATATTTTGTTGAAATGTGCAGCACAAATAAATGAGATTATTGTGGACTTCATCTATAATTCCCTTCATAATAGCCTTCTTTTTTCAAATTTTACGAAATGCACTTAGGGACAGCCAAAATTAAAATAGGAAAGGCTTTTGGCAACTTCTTACGAACCAAATAGATTAAACTTGGTCAACAGCATCCTTGCATGGACCTTCCTCAAGTTTGTGCAATTGGTTCTGCTTGACTACACTAGGGCCCACCAGAGCTGAAAATAGAAAAAAAGATTTAAACTCTTCTTGAACTGCTTGATTGATGTTCAATGAATTTGGTCAGAACAAAGATCTTTGTCAGGTGAGCAACTAAGGGCCTGTTTTTAGCTCACCTGTCACATAGTGACAAGGTGAGCTTTTGTGATCACCCTTCGTCCGTCGCCCGTCATCTGTGCGTCTCGTGCGTTCGTCCTTCCGTGCATCAACAATTTCTTGTCTGCATGATAGTGGTTTCATTTATGATTTTATTTTAACCAAACTTGCGCACAACTTGTATCACCATAAGATCTCGGTTCCTTTCTTGAACTGGCCAGATCCCATTATGGGTTTCAGAGTTATGGCCCCTGAAAGGGCCAAAATTAGCTATTTTGACCTTGTCTGCACAATAGCAGCTTTATTTATGATTTGATTTTTACCAAACTGGCACACAACTTGTATCACCATAAGATCTTGATTCCTTTCTTGAACTGGCCAGATTCCGTTATGGGTTCCAGAGTTATGGCCCCTGAAAGGGCCAGAATTAGCTATTTTGACCTTGTCTGCACAATAGCAGCTTCATTTATGATTTTATTTTAACCAAACTTGCACACAGCTAGTATCACCATAAGATCTTGGTTCCTTTTTTGAACTGGCGAGATTCCTTTATGGGTTCTAGAGTTATGGGTTCAAAATTATCTATTTTGACCTTGTCTGCACAATAGCAGCTTCATTTATGATTTGAATTTAATCAAACTTGCACAAAACTTGTGTCACCATAAGATCTCAATTCCTTTTTTGAACCGGCTAGATCTCATAATGGGTTCCAGAGTTATGGCCCCTGAAAGGGCCAAAATTAGCTATTTTGACCTTGTCTGCACAATAGCTGCTTCATTTATGATTTGATTTTAACCAAACTTGCACACAACTTGTATCACCACAAGGTCTTGGTTCCTTTCTTGAACTGGCCAAATTCCATCATGGGTTCCAGAGTTATGGCCCCTTAAAGGTCCAAAATTGGCTATTTTGGCTTTTGCAGTCATAAAGAGACTTCATATATGGTTTTATTTGATACAAACTTCCAAAATATCTCCAACAACAATAAATCTTAGATTCCATGACAAATCAGATCCAATCGTAGGTTCCAGAGTTATTTTATATCTGATTACCTCCCCTGATTGTAATCAAAATGGATTTATATCAGTAAGTACTTATAGGACTTATTTGAAATTTCATAATTGTCATTAGTTGGACTGAGACAATCAGGGTAGATAACTATGGACTGATTTTATGTGAAATTACCTCCCTTTATTTCAAATTAAAATGGGTATATCTCTGTAACTAATGAAGATACTGATCTGAAATTTCATTTATGTCAACAGATTTATTTGGCAGAGCCTTCTTTTGTTCACTTACAATATTTTTTTTTTTAATTACTTCTCTTTTACTTTACTATAAATAGCCTATTTTTAGGAACTTTTTTATTATTGGCCGTAGGGAAAAACCGAGACAACTTTTCTGTGGTACAACATGGATGGTACCTCCAATTTTTAGGTGCATTTTGACATATCTGTACCTTTTAAGAATTGTTTTTTCCTTTTGGTTAAATTTCTTCCCATTGTTGTTCCTGTCCTTTGGACTTAAATATTTTTACTGAGGACCTTCTTGTCCTCAAGTGCAATGATAACAGGTGAGCGATATAGGGCCATCATGGTCCTCTTGTATCATCCTGTAGAATGTATGATTTAATTTTACAGGTACATGGATTTATACTGGAACCATTTTGGCACCAGCCTGTATATGATGTTTTACGAACCATGCTGGGTTCGGCAAAAATCTTTGTATTTCTCCGAGATCGGCAGTGTGCTAATGCTCAATACAACTGTGATAGCCCTTGTCAAACATATGATACAACATGTCTGTCTTAAAGGTATTGTATAAACTTGGAAATTTTTTATTGGAGTATGGTGTACAAAATGTAATTAATTTAATTTCTAGGTTCTTCAGGGTAATTTTACTCCATCAAAAAATAGTCTTAGCACAAATTTAAATAGACAAGCATTTAAGCTTTAGACTCGTTGCATGTTATTTTGCTTTTATAAAAAAGGTTTTACTAGACTTTTTAGATTTAGATGTTAATAAATTGTTAACAACATTTCAAAACATTTTACATCCCCTACACTTAGCATAGAACATGTAGTTTAGGACATTGCACTGTGTATTTACCATTTCTTTGTATTAAAAGAGAAAACGTTTTACTTGTCTTAGCAGATGTTCATCAGTTACTGACAATATTTCAGAACATTTGAAATCCTCTACATTTTAAAAACAATACAGTTCTTTAGTACATGATACTGCCTGTAAAGAGAGGTTTGAACAGACTTTATAAGTAGATATTATTATTACTCCTTATTAAAATTGCTGGTCCATACAGTCTTATAGCTCAACATTAAATTTTGTTGTGCTGAAGTTAAAACTATGAAAATTATTAATTTCTGATATCATGTAATAAAGCACTTGCTGAAGGGCTTGCTGATCAGTAGTCAAAACTATTGACCCTCTATCCTTCACACCTCAGGCAATAGTTCAACTATTGACTGGCAAGTCATTCAGTAAACTATTTACTGTGCTCAACCGGTAATTCCTATTTGCGGTAGTGACAATGAATGTTAGGTAAATATGATACTGATTTACAGTCACTTTTGTACACAGTTTGCAACTAGGTACTTACTACCAATAATCAAGAAATTACTGGTTGATCATGGTGCTATTGTAGTCAAGGTAGTGTGATGTCCTTCACAAATAGAAGATAAGTGACTTATTTTAGTGTTTCATTGAATCACATGGAACTGACATTATCCAGTTTTAGTTTTGAATTTATATAATATTTGTTACCATGTGCATACCGTACCCCAGGGCTTGAGCTAGCAGGCGACTTGAGTGAAGTAGTCATTTTGGATCTCCCCACTTTGCTTGAATTGAACATCAAAGCGAAATTCAAGTTGTCCATTTTTTTTTTTTTTTAATCCACACACTTCTAATTATACTGGATATCGGCCTTTTGACACTTGGTTTGAAGCTCTGCCTACTAATTTTCTGTAAAGGCGATTATACTCAGTGGTTATGTCTTTGACACTATGTTTTGTAAACTGACTGTTGATAAACTTAAGCTGTAGGGCTTTACATTATGTTTATTTATCTTTTTGACCTTTTCAAAAAGTATCTTGTCTCACACAATTTCTTTAAATCTTCATAACTTTTACTCAGATTTTAAAGAATACCAAGCCCAGACCGTCAACATTTAGCTTGTGTATACGATAGAGGCTGTTTTTTTCAACTGATCTTCATGAAATTTGGTCAGAATGATGACCTTGATGAAGTCTAGGTCGAGTTCGAAAATGGGTCATCTGGGATCAAAAACTAGGTCAGTAGGTCAAATCAAGGAAAAACCTTGTGTATGCGATAGAGGCTGTATTTTTCAATTGATCTTCATGAATTTTTGTCAGAATGATTACCTTGATAAAATCTAGGCTGAGTTTGAAAATGGGTCATCTGGGATCAAAAACTAGGTCACTAGGTCAAATCAAGGAAAAACTTTGTGTATGTGATAGAGGCTATATTTTTCAATTGATCTTCATGAATATTGGTCAGAATGATTGCCTTGATGAAATCTAGGCTGAGTTCGAAAATGGGTCATCTGGGGTCAAAAACTAGGTCACTAGGTCAAATCAAAGGAAAGCCTTGTGTATGCGATAGAGGCTGTATTTTTCAATTGATTTTCATGAAATATGGTCAGAATGATTGCCTTGATGAAGTCTAGGTCGAGTTTAATTTTGGATCATCTGGGGTCAAGAAGTAGGTCACTAGGTCAAATCTAAGAAAAACCTTATGTATGCGATAGAGGCTGTATTTTTCAATTGATCCTTATGAAATTTGGTCAGAATGATTGCCTTGATGAAATCTAGGTCAAGTTTAAATTGGGTCAACTGGGGTTAAAAAACTAGGTCACTAGGTCAAATCAAAGAAAAACCTTGTGTATGCGATAGAGGCTGTGTTTTCCAATCGATCTTCATGAAATTTGGTCGGAATGATTGCCTTCATGAAATCTAGGTTGTTCTTGAATATGGGTCATCTGGGGTCAAAAAGTAGGTCATAGGTCAAATCAAAGAAAAACCTTGTGTATGCAATAGAGGCTGTATTTTTCAGTTGATATTCATGAAATTTGGTCAGAATGAATGCCTTGATAAAATCTAGGTCAAGTTTGAATATAGGTCATCTGGGGTCAAAAACTAGGTCACTAGATCATATCTAAGAAAATACTTTTAAACTCAAGAGATCACATTTTTGGTTCAATCTTAATTAAAATTGGCCAGAATATTTGTTTCCATGAAATCACTAGGTCAAACATGTTTACACTGTTATGGTGTGTTTTTAAGGTGAGTGACCTAGGGCCATCTTGGCCCTCTTGTTTGTAAATTTTATTCATAAATACAGGGTTTTCTTGGTTTGGGCATTGATGAGGCAAAACTTTGTGAATAACAAGTAAATATATCACATTAGATTCACAAAGATAAGAAAACAGATTCCCTTAATTTTTCAGTGAGTAACTTTAAATAGATAGACTTACACAAAGACAGGAAAGTATATAACAAAAAAAAGTTACTAGTCAGTTAGTTCCTTTTTTGACTTGCATGACTGGGCACTACTACCTAAAATCTCACTTCTCTTTAATCTTATTGAGGGAGAACTCATCAGAAGAGACTTCACCCTAAAAGTTAAGCCTAGCTTAAGCTCTGCACCCATCTATTAATAATATATTACAAACACAAACAAACTTTATGAGATTTGTATATCATACTTTTTTTTTTTAGTTTTTAAGATAAATTGTTTGTTCTTTAAAAATAATGGTTTTCTGAGTCTCCTTTTATTTTCGTGATGCTAGATACAGCCAAACCTGTGTATAAAGACCATGCCTTTGAGATGCAACATATGTTTTTTGTTTGCACCAGACATGGTAATTGTTTAAATCAGAAATAAAACCTGCCGTCTTTAGTGTTCCAAGCTGGTCTTTAGTACAGTGTTGGCTGTAGTTTACGTTGCAGGTTTTTGTACTTCAAAAGACGTCTCACGCTTTTTTTTTATCAGTTCCGTGTGAATTCCTTTATAGATTTACACATTACTGTATATCATTTTCTGTTCTTGCATGGTCAGTATCACCGCCTTTAGACAAGGAATCAACTAGCCAATCAGGTAGCTTTTTACATTTTCATCACGGTGTGTTGTCATGTTAGCCAATCAGCATGCATGTTACATAATTATAATATGTCCTAGTTTTGGTAAAAATAGTTGAAATATTTCAGTGACTTCAGTTGCTAACAACTAAAATGCTCCATTTGATATTTTGACTATGTACAGGAAGCTGTATACATTTTACTTGTACATACATGTATATAAATTTAATATTAATATGCTCAGAGTTTTTGGAATTCAGTTTTCTCATGTGTTATATACCTGATTACTCTTGTGATATAAAATCACTTTAGTGCAAGAAATTAAAAGCAGTAAGGGACTTGTTCTGGTACAAACTTAGAACTGGAAGCTAAAAAATATTGCTGAAATCTTTCATTCATTTTTAGTATGTGAACTGATACGTTGCACCTTTGACTTTGTTTCCAAGTTATTTGTCTGTTCAGTTCTTAGATTTTCATTGTTTTTGTAATGAATATAATTATGATGATATTGTTACCAGAGATATGAAGTGGGAACTGGCTGAATTTTGCCTTTTATTTTGGGTGATAAATCATACTGAATCTACTTACCTGTTAAATAGCATTGTTAATATTACCAACATACTGAAAATCAGTTTTCATTTGCAAAAGGCCTGCCACTTGGAGCATTTAAGGAAGAGTTTGTTCCCCTGGATGAGGTGATTTCTGAATGACAGTTTATTTTTAGAAAATAATCACCATCTGTTGTCATAATTCTTGTAGGGAAGTTGTCATAATTCTTGTAGGGAAGTTGTCATAATTCTTGCTCAGAAAAGATAAGAACTTACAGAGTCTACAGTTTATTTTCTTAATTGTACATGTAGTGATGTACTGCATGTATAAGAGGGGTTTTGCAGCCTCTCGTACTGTAGATTTGGCACTGTAGATTGGGTTATATTTTCAATGCTTTTATTTTTGCTAATTATAATTTGCAAATGTTGTCACTTGTGAATCAAAATATTCATGAATATTAATTGGCATCAGGTTATTACTCTAAGGCTCCCATTTTCACAGAATTTTATAAACATTTACATGATTGTTCAAACACAAAATGATTGTAACCATGTCAACAGCCTTTATTTATTGTTTGCAGTCTTGACTCTAGATTGCTTTTTCTTTTCTAAAATGGGGGCCCCCAAATTGTAAATGCATTATTTTCTAAAAGTAAACTGGACAAAATATCACACTTTCAAGGTAATTTTTGTTAACATTTTTACAAGTTTGACTGTTTTGATGTTTCTGGGCTGTGTGTGTCCCACACTGTTTCATGCAATTCAGTTGTAAAACAGAACAATTTATTTTAAGTGAATCAAATTTAGCAGTGTTTACAGCCTCCTTACATGATATAGTTCCATCCTGATAGAGGAATTTCATTTAATTGTATAGATTGGAAAGGTTAAACAGTCAAACATGACAACCATCATGGACTCGTTCAAACCTGTAAACTTGGGAGACTTACTTTTCTTAAATTCCTAATACCTTGTTTAAAGGCTGTTAACCATGACAAAGCAAAATGAAGCCTTCATGGAAAGTTTTCGCAGTTTGCAGTAATTTCCATGCCACTTTTATAAGACAGTGAAATACAGCGGAAATTTTCACTTTGTAGTTACGGTTAGTTGTTTCGGAAGGTAATGCTGCTTGATATACATGATTGTTTTGAATTTGCGTCTCATATTTTGATGCATGTCACATTTTTAGCTCACCTGTCACATAGTGACAAGGTGAGCTTTTGTGATCACCCTTCGTCCGTCGTCAGTCTGTCCGTCCGTCTCGTGCGTCAACAATTTCTTGTCTGCACGATAGTGGTTTTATTGATTTTATTTTAACCAAACTTGCACACAGCTTGTATCACCTTAAGTTCTCGGTTCCTTTCTTGAACTGGCCAGATCCCATTACAGGTTCCAGAGTTATGGCCCCTGAAAGGGCCAAAATTAGCTATTTTGACCTTGTCTGCACAATAGCAGCTTTATTTATAATTTGATTTTTACCAAACTGGCACACAACTTGTATCACCATAAGATCTCGGTTCCTTTCTTGAACTGGTCAGATTTCTTTATGGGTTCCAGAGTTATGGCCCCTGAAAGGGCCAGAATTAGCTATTTTTACCTTGTCTGCACAATAGCAGCTTCATTTATGATTTTATTTTAATCAAACTTGCACACAACTTGTATCACCATAAGATCTTGGTTCCTTTCTTGAACCGGCCAGATTCCTTTATGGATTCCAGAGTGATGGCCCCTGAAAGGGCCAGAATTAGCTATTTTGACCTTGTCTGCACAATGGCAGCTTCATTTATGATTTGAATTTAATCAAACTTGCACAAAACTTGTGTCACCATAAGATCTCGGTTCCTTTCTTGAACCGGCCAGATTCCTTCATGGATTCCAGAGTTATGGCCCCTGAAAGGGCCAAAATTAGCTATTTTGACCTTGTCTGCACAATAGCAGCTTCATTTGTGATTTGATTTTAACCAAACTTGCACAAAACTTGTATCACCACAAGATCTTGGTTCCTTTCTTGAACTGGCCAGATTCCTTCATGGGTTCCAGAGTTATAGCCCCTTAAAGGTCCAAAATTGGCTATTTTGGCTTTTGCAGCCATATAGAGACTTCATTTATGGTTTTATTTGATACAAACTTCCAAAATATCTTCAACAACAATAAATCTTGGATTCCATGACAAATCAGATCCATTCGTAGGTTCCAGAGTTATTTTATATCTGATTACCTCCCCTGATTGTAATCAAAATGGATTTATATCAGTAAGTACTTATAGGACTTATTTGAAATTTCATTATTGTCATTAGTTTGACTGAGCCAATGAGGGTAAATAACTATGGACTGATTTTATTTCAAATTACCTCCCTTTATTTCAAATTAAAATGGGTATATGTCCGTAACTAATGAAGATACTGATCTGAAATTTCATTTATGTCAACAGATTTATTTGGCAGATCCTTCTTTTGTTAACTTACAATCATTTTTTTTAATTACTTCCCTTTTACATTACTATAAATAGCTTGTTTTTAGTAACTTTTTTATTATTGGCCGTAGGGAAAAACCGAGACCACTTTTCTGTGGTACAACATGGATGGTACCTCCAATTTTTAGGTGTATTTTGACATATCTGTACCTTGTAAGAATTTTTTTTTCTTTTTGGTTTAATTTATTCCCTTTGTTGTTCCTGTCCTTTGGACTTAGATATTTTTTCTGAGGACCTTCTTGTCCTCAAGTGCAATGATAACAGGTGAGTGATATAGGGCCATCATGGCCCTCTTGTTGGCTTATATTAGTGAAGATAAAACCATCTGGTATACAACCCAATGCACAGTGTCTTATACTACCCTGTCACAAATATTTCTGCATTATGGTGACTTGGTGTTGCATGAATGTTGAAAAGCTATTATGTTGTTTTAGGTCCCGCAAATATGTTGCGACACCCTATTGACCCCATGTATCCTGATATAGGGGTACCAATTGTCTTACCCGAACCCACTCCAGGTTTGTAAAACTGAGTTAAAAGCTTGGTACTATGGGGCAAGCTTTGCTGTGTTGTGTCTTTGTGATGCTAATTAAGGATTATGGCCTGTCACCTTGGCATGAAACCATTCTGTTTGCTGCTTTAGTAGTAATTTGAAAAAAAATAACAGCAGAATATTGTTATAATAAAGTTAAACATGACAAAGACGTTTTACACCTCCAGAATAATTTCACGAGGGTGTTGTATGGGTGAATTATTCTATGCAGTGTATAACAGCTCTGTTGTGCTTGAATTTATTGAAACAATTTTGTTCTGCTACTGTATGTATTATTTCGATTCTAATATGACTTTTATGTATAAAAAAGTGGTTGAAATAGGTAAGCACTATTTATTGTCACAATCCATGTATAGCGCAAAATAGTAGATTGACACCATGTCTGCACAACTGTGTTTTAATAATATTTAAACATGATGAAGGATTACATGTCCCACAGGGTTATGTAGACAAGCGCATAGAGGTTTTGTCTGCAGGAGTCTGTAATGATGCTAGAGGTGGCACCTGGTTGTGTTCTTGGCCTCCACCAGTGAAGATGAAACATCACTGTATGACACTGAATGTCAGTTATAGAACATTAATTATATTAATGCACAATTTTTCAGAACTTTTTAAGCTACAGTTGATCCTTCCTTATTGGCTACCTGTATTAAATAACTGTGTGCCTTAAGTAGGCCGACAGCTATCTTCCAACATGGCTTTCTCTTCTAAATTTCAACCCAAAATAACAAGCCTCGGCCCCTTTTTCTCTCAGTAAAAAAAGGCCCTGGTCATACAAAATAAGCTTTCCCCATGGTTTGCAGTACCGTGTAGAGCAGCTTTAACATTTTTTCTGTGCCTTTGTTTGCATGGGTTGTGCTTGTATTTATGTGATAAACTTGCATGGTGTTTGCATGGTGTGGCATTAGTGTTTGTTGTTTGAATTATCTAATCTCACAACTTTTGCAGATGAAAAAACACCACATGTCATATTTTTGAAAGGTGTCAGGTGGTCTACATCTTAAGATATGATATTTTGTGTTTGAGAAATATGGATATTTGATGTTTATTGCTTACTGTTTACTTGTCTGCTTATTTCAAAATGAATTAAATATTGATTATGTTAATAACTTTAGATGTTACAATTAAAAAAAAAAAACAACACAAGATGGTTCTTTTATCTTACAAGAACAGTTGAGTAGAATTAGAACAAAAAATAAATAAAAATATGCAATGGCTAGTCAGCAAACATGCTTTTCTTGCTAACCTGAACACAAAGTATTTGCCATCACCCTTCATGCATCATTGTCCATCAACAGTTTTTAGCTCGACTATTCGAAGAATAGGGGAGCTATCCTACTCGCCCCGGAGTCGGCATTAGCGTTAGATGACATCACACAAATGTTAAAGTTTGGTCCCAACCCAAAAATTTTTCAAAAGTCCTTGAATATTTGTTTTCATTTTTTGCCCTTGTTTCCATCATGCCCCAGTCTGAAAAAAATGGAGGCAACCTGCAAGCTTTTTTGACTGAATTATGGCCCCTTTTCGTTTTTTGAAAAAATGTTAATTTTGGTACCCCCCAAACTTTTTTAAAATTCCCATTGGATATTCTTTCATTTTTTTGCATACGTTTTTCCCATCATGACCCCAAATGTAAAAAGGGGGGGAGAACTCTATCAAGCATTTTGACTGAATTAGGCCCCCTTTTCACAAAAAAAATGCTTTTTGAAATTTTTAAAAAGTTTTACCATTGCTTATTTATATATCAAGCACTGAAAATTTGTCGAGCGCGCTGTCCACTACGCTCTTGTTATAATAGTGTTTACACATTGGAAGCTACATTTCTTGAGCAATTTTTGTGACTGTTTAATGTTGTCACTAGTTCTAAATTCATGAGCAAGAAAGTTCATTATACCAGAGTAAAATGAATATTTTTACAAAAACTTGCAAATGTAGTCAGGTGGCGATATAGGCCACTGACCCCCCTTTTTTGTAGATTAAGTAGATAACTTACCCCAGTCTGCTTGAAATTTTTCTTCTCGTTCTTTTACCCTTGGGGTTATATTATACGCTGTAATTGTAAAAAGTCATATGTATTATTTTTTGATTACTATAAAATATGATTGGGCCTTTAGGATGGTATAGAAGTAAGGAATATTAAATTAAATTATGTTTGGTAATGCTCATCAAAAGAATTTCAGCGCATTGAAATAAAAAATTTGTTTTTCCATTGACCTTTAAGAATAATTTGGCAGCCCTTTTTCAGGCTTTTAGACAAAAAATTAAAAGGTGAAGGGATTTAAATAAAAGTTGAAAAAATAAATTAATAGAAAAAAAAATGTTAATAATTATAATAAGTCTTGTTTGTTTCGTTTACTTATTTCTTTCAGTATTTTTTATTTCTTATGTATTTTTTTTTTAAGTGAAATTGGTTCTATCTTTTTCTTCTTCAAAACTAGTGAATATAATGAAGAATTTATATTGCATTTTACAGATTTGTTCCCTCCAGGCAGTGTAAAACCCCTGTTGAAAAAGAGCAGAAAAGTCTTTATACAGCGCTTTTGGGGCCTGGGACACAAATAAGCATTTTTTACAAAGTTAAACGAGGTTTTTGGTATTGCTTTAAGGAAAAGTTTCCTTGTAAAAATTTTTTATTGAAAATGTCTAAGTGAACACGCTTGGGAAAAATACAGTGTGTTTGTTGTGCAAAAATTTTTTGGCGGCCCCCTGATTTCCCAAACATTTTTTCCCTCAGTGGGTTTTGGGTTGAAATTTTTATAGCAAATTTTAAAAAGAACTTCAGATTAAACTCCAATTAGTAGGTAGTCACTTGAAAATACGTCCACTTTGTTCTCTTGAATTGACGGGCAGAAAATGTGTGCAAGTTATTGCAGTTCGGCCATCAAACAAAATCTTATACAGATTTTTCTGTGACCTGATAACGAGTTTGAGCAAAGGGTGGGGATGAAATAAATCTGTTCGAGGGGAAAGAAATTTGATGCATCTTTTAACATTTTAATTTTTTAAAAGCAGTTTAGATTAAAACCCCCCGATAAAAAAGAGGCCCCCAGGGAAAGATGGTGTACTGATCGGTGCAATTTTAAAAGAAGAATGTCTATTCACAAATAGCTAGGCTAGTTAGCTGGACAGGCCAGTATCTTATGGATTTCTCTCCCTCTGCTCAGGGGGCTTTATCTCTCTCTGTCCCTCTGGTCAGATTGCTCTGTGTCTTACTAGGAGAGGATGAATTTGATGCCCTCTGGTCAGTGTCTGAACTAGTAGAGGATGAATTTGGTGCCTAGAATGGCTACCTGCGCCTTTGATAGTGTTTATCATGAAAAGGGCACTTTATAAATTTGGTGTAATTACATAAATCAGGTAATTATTATGTCTCCCACACCACTTTGGTGGGAGACATATTGATTTACTCCTGTCTGTCTGTGTGTTTCCATGTGTCTGTCTGTCTGTCTGTCTGTCTGTCACAAGTCTTGTCCGTGCTCTAAGTCGAACAGTTCCCATCCGATCTTTACCAAACTTGAACAATATATCCTCAGCCAAGTTCGATGACTAGCCAAATTAGCCCAGGCACTTTGGAATTATGGCCCTTGAATTACCGAAAATACTGACACCAGTGATATAGGTCTTGGTGCATGGTTGACTCAGATACATAATGGAGAAGAAATGCCAATCTAGATGATTAGGCAGTTGTTGGAGACATGCGCTTTTCTCAAAAGCAGCTCTAGTTTATATATGACACTGAGTGGGAATTTAAGTGTAAGGTATTGGCAATAAAACTGTTTATATTTTGCATTCAAAACTTTAAAAGCAATACAAACAGTTTACTCCCTTCTGCACAATATTTTTGGTAATTTATTAGAAAATCTTGCAAAAATTATATGTCAATAAGTTTGTACCACTAGTCAAGTCCACAGTACTGACATTTTATTGATTTTTGGGAGAAAATGATTTTCGCCTAACAGTGTGATAATGTCCGTTTATCAGTTACACTTAAGCCAGATATACCTATCCACACCTACAATTAAAAGATTCTTATAAGTTTCATTGCACAAAGCTGTTGACTGACAAAGTATTAACTGTGGGGGGAATTAAATAAAACTGTCAGTGTATAAATGCTACTACATAATTATTTATTGTATACAAATGTAAATACATATTTCAGTGATGTGTGAAGCCCTAGCATCAAATCGGAGAGACAAATGTTACCCCTGCCCTCTCGTGAATGGAGACTACAGCACGAGAACTGGGATGTTGCTTAGAGATACGTACCAGCCCGTGCTCAATCTGCTCAGAGAAAACATGGCTGAAAGCGTTGAACCTACTCCTGGGGGTGTGTCTTACACTTTTTCCTCTTTAAATTTTTTTCACAAAGTTGATTATTATTCAGTGAGAAAAAAGACAATTATCAAAACCCTGAAACTCTGTCATAGTCTAGACTTAGAAATAAGAAAGAAAATCTATTGAAAATGAAAAACACTGGACTATAAAGTATTAACTTTAAGCAATCTGTGGTAACCGTGAGAAAAGGAACACGGTATATTTCATGCTTTCTGTATTATTGAATATATAGTGTGATGTTAGTTTTCAATTTTGTTGTTTTAGAGATCTGTTAGTTTTACGTAAGCAACATTGAAGTAAATCAGTGTTAAAGAAAGAGAAGACAAAGAATGTAAATTTTGGGTATGATTTGTGCTTATAAAATACCGGATATAAAATAAACTGTGCCTATTAAAGTATGTGTGGAAACCTATTAATTCCTCACTCTTAAAACAGTCCATCTTTATAGCCATACACAGTATATTTCTTAAACTGATGTTTTTACAGGTTTACCAGCATCAGTGAATGAGATGGTTGCTGTGGCGGTGAGACTAGTATCAACATCTGGTGTGTCCTTAAGTTGGTGTCGTACGAAAACCCACCAGTATCTGGCATCTATGGCTGTTGGAAACTTCTTGCTTATTTCACAGACTGATTTGAAGGTAAATTGACAGACCAGAGATGTTTGTTGTATGGAAGAAAGAGTTTTCTCCCTTTATAATGATATTGCTTCTACATGTACAATGATTAACTGACCTGACTTGTGTGTTTGCAATTTCTGCTGAATGAAGCCTGTCAGCTAAGCTCAGTAGGGAGAGCACTGATCTATGGATCCTGGGGTCATGAGTTTGAGGTAAATATGCTCCATGATGATTTGATACAAGACATTCTGGTCCGCTACCTCATGCGGAAAAATTGGCAGTTACTTTTGGAGACCTGAGCAGTACAGAATCTGGAAACTCTGGTTAGGTTAACTGCCTGTCATTACATAAATGAAATACAATGGATCAGTTGAAACAATGTGAAAGAAAATAAAACTGTAAATATAAGATATAATATCAGTTTAGTAATTTCCATTTTTTGTATGAAACACATAGTTGTGATTACAGTACACATGGGACTACACACTTCAATCATTTCTGTGTATCTTATACACTACTTAATAATCACAACTTGCTAGGTAACTTACTACATAAATATAACCCGTCCGCTTGGCTCAGTAGGGAGAGCGCCGATCTACAGATTGCGGGGTCGTGAGTTCGATCCTTGGGTGGGCTGTATGTTGTTCGTGATGATTTGATAAAAGACATTGTGTCTGAAATCATTCGTCCTCCACCTCTGATTCATGTGCAGTTACTTGCGGAGAACAGGTTTGTACTGGTACAGAATCCAGGAACACTGGTTAGGTCAACTGCTCGCCATTACGTAACCGAAATACTGTTGAAAAATGGCGTTAAACCCAAAACAATCAAACAAATACAATGTAAATAGGGATATAAACTGGTTCATTGATGATCAGTGCTTAAAGGTTTTATATACTTTGGTTCTTTTCTAACACCTATGTTTTTTTGTACATGATTTAACTTTTTTGGATGTTTATAAAGTGTGTGGAATTAGTATGGAAATTTAAAATTCCAAGTATCTAATCAACAGAACTTAATCAAAATTTTGTTTCCTTCCAGATTTTGATAGATGAATCACGTTCTGCCCTGTACCAGACACAGATGGTATCTAAGTCACTGTCTTCAAAAGTAGGTCAGGAGTCAGTGGTTGGGTTGAGTCAGATAGCTGATCAGCTCAGCACAATCATGGATAGTCTACAGGTATCTGTTTCATGCAGTTTTCCACAAACTTTTTTAAGACCTTTTCATCCCAAACCAGAGGGTAAGATTTTTATGAAGCTGAAACTGTAAAAATAAGGTTGTAATATTTTTGTCAATATCTAAATTTAAGTAATGTGCCAAGCAGAGAGATATATTTTACGTAATTTGTATGTGCAAATTTATATATTCGTATGTATGTTGCACACTGAATATGCATATGTATATTAATATGCACAGTGAATATATAATTATGTGTGTAAGGTACGGGTAACCTGGAAGTGAGGCAAACCTGTTTTACCATTTGTCCACAAGGGTAGTCTTAACGATACATCACGATACAGATATTTTAGCATTATTGTAATACACAGGAGGTATTAACATTTTATACCAATAAATGTTATCGTAAGGTAAAAACCTCATTAAAAAAGGAAAATAAGATTTTAAAATTTTTTTTTATTCCAACAATGTTGGAAAAAAGAGATCACAAAGCTGTGCACAACACGCGTATTATTACATTGATTTTCTCCTAAATCCTCAGATTTTCCTCAAGGACGTTCGAGTCTTTCTGTATTTTACCTACATTTATACCTTCAATGACATTGAAGAGCCTTCAACTTATCGAATTTTGTCTTCAACGTATCGAATTCTTAAATACATTTATACCTGCATTTAAGGTACTCTTTCAAGCATGAACATTTTTATATATCATAATTCTCACTGTATGACATAAACTATGTTAACTCCCTCTTTGAGAAATAATTTGATTCACCTGTATTTTGGTTACTTGGCTGCGTTGCCAGAGCTGTTTCTTAGAAAAATAAGGTATATACAATTACACTTTAACCACTGACTTGTTCTATATTTGCAGTACTTTGAAAAGTGTAAAAAAATAGGTAATACCAAACTTCTTTCAAAGACATTTTTTTATTTCTACTGAAAACGCTGAGCAGGTCCCTTTAAAGTCATTCTAATGCATTGTGTGTATTGACCGATACAAAGTTGTTCTTGGGGCAACATTACACGATCATATGACGATGAATCATACACAAAATATGAATAATTATAATTATTTTGTTACGATAACATCATAAAATGATTATTTTTTAAAAGGTGACAAGTTCAGTGTTAACAGAAGGGTAGCTATATGATTAATTAAATAAGGTTAAATGTTAGCCGAATAAGCAAAGCCTAGTTCGATTATATTGTAATATTTAAAACTTAAAGGCTATTCATACCGTAATGTATGGAGTATACAACGCGGCTGGTGAAGAACGAGCGGAAACTGACTATCACGTGCAGAAGAAATCTCAAGATCAACATGTAGTAGACAGGTGATACACATTTCTATGGTGTACCATTTGGGTCGGATGTCTGCTTTGCGTGCGCGCACATTTCAAAATATACGTACACGTATAAAACTATGCGTGCACGAGTAAATATATACATTTTACCTGTATATTTTATACGTGCACGCGTAAATATGTAGATGCACGCTTATATCATATATGTACGTGCTCGTGTATATATACGTTAACTTGTAATTTCACGTGTAACCGGTAAATTTACGTGTGCACGTCTATATATGCCTGCACGCGTATATTTACGAGCACTCAGAATTACGTGTGCACGCGTAAAATAATACGTCCACGTATATATTTACGAGTACACTGGTAAATATAAAGGTGCACGCGTATATATGCGATCATCCAGAATTACTCGTTCACGCGTAGAATCATACATCCACGTATACATTTACGCGAAAATTTGTAAATATATAGTTAGGTGCGACTATATGTGTCCACGTGTATATTTTCATGCGTGCACACGTCAATATGTAGGTGCACGCATATATGGACGTGCACGCTTAAATTTATAATAAGTGCACAGATATAAAACATGCGCACGTCTACATAAACGTGCAATATTTTGAAACGTGCGCGCACGTAAAGCAGACTTTCGACCCAAACGGTACATTTCTGTACCTTTCACGGAACACTCAGTCTGCCAGTAGTTCGCTCGGTTGCGTACAACGATGCCACTTAAATCTAAATATGGAAAATCCAAGGAATTCTTGGACATTTATGTTCAAGTAATGATAAGCAAGTACGCTGAGTGAACGGATTGAAATATGCGAAGAAACACACTCCTCAGACTAAGACCTTCATCTGACCGCTAGCTACATCATTCAAAATCGCGAATTAAGATCGCATGGCATTTATTGCACTCCTGCAAATGCCACCTAATGAACAGTTGTTTCAATGCCCCAGCATTTGTCTGAAAAATGAATCTCTGGAATGCTTACATATAATTATTGTCAGTAAAGCACTTTATTTTATGTATGATGATATAATATAAATGTCACAAATTTGCTTTACTAGGATTTTGTCAAAATTATAATAAATGATAAAATCTGCAAACTTGCAGATCCTTTGGAAGCAAAGAATCGTTACATTGTCGATACATTTAAAGACGTTTGTGCATTTTAAATCAACAGGAGCTGTCCATAGTATTTGTGAAATTTCTTTGTAGGATGTTTGACCATATCCTAACTAACTTGTATTTCGTTTCGACAAGTCATTGTCTCAGTTGTGTACCATTTCCAGACACAATTTGCAAAATTATGCAAGATGGTATTGAATACGTTCTTTAGTTTGCTCATGTCATTGTAAATACTCGGAGTGCTGTATGTATTTATGTTATATTAATATCTTTGTAGCTTAAATTGTTGCATGAATTGTACTTAAATAATTTAATTATAAATGTTACCTGTATATATGCATGTACTACATATCATGTACTCTTACAGTGTGCAGGTAATAAAGAATTTGTTTACGACCTGCAACTTTTTCATAATTTATTTCACTGCCCGACCTACCGATATACCCTTTTTACCGGAACATTTTGGTGTGTATTGTACGACTTTCACGCCCGTCCAATCCCGCGACTTGCAACAAGTGCTCATAAAATCACATTCGTTGTGCCCCGCGGTCGGCTGAGAAGCAACCTATACTCATCGGTTTAGACCAAACAAAGCATCATAGCCACCATTCCATATTTATATTTCTAAAGTTCTAAGGTGCAGACCCCTGACCATACTAACATAAGCGGCGCCTACCCCCCGTGGTTGAATATCGGGGTTCTACCAAAATGATATCTGCTGTGAGGTGCGCCTTTACCGTCCAGACTAAGAATTTACACACATGAATGCACGAAAGGTCATCATTTCGTACCTAGCTTTCAAAAACTTCCAAAGGGAGTTTACATTCGGTGTGTCGCCGATGAGGCGTTTACCTCCAAGTTGACACATTTCTGCCTTCAATGTATAATACTGTCTGAATGTTTTTATTACATCAACGTATAATATTCATAAGCAGAGTAGAGTATGTCCCAGGTTGGAATATCAGACCGAGTTCCAAGACACTGTATAAAATGTTATATACTAAAGTTTGTTCCCAAATTTTTAAACATACAGCTTTCCTAAATTTCATGAATAATTACTTATCTGTGTAAACTATTTTAACAGGTGTGTGATGCACGCACGCGAGTGCATGTAAACAGTACTGTGGTATTGTAATGTGCCAACGAGTGCATGTAAACAGTACTGTGGTATTGTAATGTGTCAGCGAGTGCATGTAAACAGTACTGTGGTATTGTAACGCGTCAGTGAGTACATGTAAACACTATTGTGGTATTGTAACGCGACAGCGAGTGCAAGTAAACAGTACTGTGGTATTGTAATGTATCAGCAAGTGCAGTGCATGTAAACAGTACTGTGGTATTGTAATGTATCAGCAAGTGCAGTGCATGTAAACAGTACTGTGGTATTGTAATGTATCAGCAAGTGCAGTGCATGTAAACAGTACTGTGGTATTGTAATGTATCAGCAAGTGCAGTGCATGTAAACAGTACTGTGGTATTGTAATGTATCAGCAAGTGCAGTGCATGTAAACAGTACTGCGGTATTGTAATGTATCAGCAAGTGCAGTGCATGTAAACGGTACTGCGGTATTGCAATGTATCAGCAAGTGCAGTGCATGTAAACGGTACTGCGGTATTGCAATGTATCAGCAAGTGCAGTGCAAGTTAACGGTACTGCGGTATTGCAATGTATCAGCAAGTGCAGTGCAAGTAAACAGTACTGCGGTATTGTAATGTATTAGTAAACAGAAGCTGAATAAGTAAGGCCACTGAAATAACTGGAAGGTACAAATAATTAAGATATATTCGACCAGTATTTTCTAGATTTGAATCAATGCATGTTGGTGAGAGATGGGCATAGTGCAGCTATAAAATATTCATGTATCCTAAAGTCACATCAACACCAACATGATATAGATAACTTTCCAGCCTTTTAATGGTGCCGGGAGTGAGACCACTGGTATGTGTCTTGGCGTTACTTTTGACAATGTTCGCCCAACAGGGTAGACTGGACCTACCAACGTCGGCAATTTGAATGGCTTCCTTACTAGTATATGATGACGAATGTGAGGCTTGAGCACAGAGTTGAGAGGGAAATTATTTATTGTCAAACTATTATGTACTTTCACCTCAAAACGAACAACACATGAAAATGTTTTAACCTGAATTTAAATTGCAATAACCAGCGTCTACGTCCATAGGAGTACTATTTTTCGGTCATTTCACAATCGAGTCCCCATTACAGGTAGAAATAAAGGTTTGTCAATGTCTCTGTGTTTCGTTAATTTAATAACAAATATTCAAATACATACAATCTCCAACAAACAAATGCAATTTCATTTTAATAAGACACTAAAACACCAAAATTAATACTCCCATTTTTTTTTAGGAATACATGTATAAGACCACAAAATTTCATTTAAACAAGAGTTGTCTGTACAAAAAATCCATTATGATGGCCTGTTGGCAGTAAAAGGCTGCTTGTTTCCACTCTCGTATGTATCTAGCAGTGTGATGTTGACAGGGGTCAACAATCATTGTATGAACTTTGATGTCCATAGGCCAAAGCATTCTACAGTTAAAGATCCTAAACCTTTTACAGTGTTAATGTCACCTTATCCTTTGACCTACTGACCCATAAAGTGTCATCTACTGACCACTGACAATCATATTATGAAGTCCGATGGCTGTGGGCCCAATTACTCTTCAGCTATTGAAACTTTTTCTCAAGGTCACCATGACAAGGAACAACAGGGTTCCTCTACTGACAAATAGGCAATCATCCTATGACCTTGAGACAATCTTATGCCAAAGCAAGCTCCAGTTACCTGGCACCTGTTTTCAGGATTAAAGACACCGAGACCTTGAATTCTGACATAATGAGCACAACAGTGGGTGACCTACAGACTATAGACAATACTGTTACAAAGTTTGGTGGCCATGGACACAAGCATTCTCCAGATATTGATCATAAACCATTTAAGTCTCGAGGTTACTGGGACCTTTTCTTTTACATAATGACCCCCTCAACAAAAAATCCCAAACAATAGGTGTCATCTAATGACCACGGGCAATCATTCTATAAAGTCTGAAGGTATTATGCCACAGCCTTTCAAAGTTTTAGATAAAAAAAACATTTTCAGTGTCAAGATCAACCTGAAATATGAAATATAAACATTTAACAATTGTAGGTCGAAGTGTTTTCTACTGTTGGAAACCAAACTCTTTACGAAAGGACAGTCTGATGGACAAACTGACACAGCAATGGGTCCCAACTGTCTCTGAAGGGGGATATAGTAAGGAATACAATTACAGGATCAACTGTAAATGGTATTATCAAACATTGCACTACTTGAAGAATTCAAGGAACAGTATGAATATGGCTACTTCCAAACAGATTTCAAACCAAACCTAGGATCATTGTGCTTCCAGTATATAATTACTCCATGCCATTAACTTTTGATATAATATTACTGATAGCTACATGTACTGAAGAGAAACATAATGTTCCCTATTATATTAGAATCACTGATTCACTATGGTTGTTTGAAAGATCTGTTGAATTTTGAATTTTATGTAATATTTAACAGTCTATGTACTAGTTCCAAAGTACAGCATTATAAAAATTGCTATTTCAATGGTGTTTATGTACTGAATATGTTCATGTTTAGAAAATCATTATAGTATGGAAAATACCCAGTAAGAAACATAAGCTTGTCAAAGTAAATTATGCAAATTTTTATAGGATGCTTTTAGATTTTAGGCAAAAAATATTTCTTACTGGAAAAAAGTCACCAGGTTTGAAGTAGAATTATTCGAAATACATGAAACCTTAAGCTTTAAAGGGCAAGGAATGCCTGAAAATAAGTTAATTTTATAAGAAAGCCACCCTAACGTCTTTCATAAGGCTGAAAGAATTTTTAAAATCGGACCACTATTGAAAACGATATGGCAGTTTAGAATTTAAGAAAATGGCTGATCATGGAGGCAGCCATTTTAGTGTCTATGACGTCATTTACACACTGCTGAATTCTTTTTTAGCAAGTAACCTTTTAAACCATAAATTTCATATGTTTCTTGTGTGTAAGATGTAAAACATAAAACTTTTTTTCATGATAGCTGGAAAAAGTACAGATATTATTTTACAGAAATAAGTAAATACAGTTCATGTATGTACGGTATCTAGAAATTTAATGAATCTGCCATTTTGTTTTTTGCTGCCATGGAAACAAAATATTTTGAGATCTAAAAAAAAATCATGGTTAAGGTGTTTGGGGTATTTTTAGCTTAAATTCTAATCAAATCCCTTTTTTCTCAACTTCAAAAGGTCTTGTCTTTTTCACCACTAAATGTTTCAAAATCCGGTCATATTTTCTTCAGAATTGAAAACCATTCTGTTAGCAGCTGTAGTAATGAAAATATGACTTTCAAAACATTTTAACAGCATTTCAAGTAAATTTTCATTTAAAATGGCATTTCTGCATTTTTAAAAATAAAAATGCAATAAATTTCGAACAAATTGAATGCCTAAGTTTTTTCATCTGTAACGCTGGTAGAGGTCTATAAATTAGTGAAATTTCTAGAAAATTCAAGAAAGGATTTCAAAGAAACAGAAACTTCTGAAATAGTGTTTAAGACAGTTACATACTTGATGTTTGTTTGTTTTGGGTTTAACGCCGTTTTTCAACAGTATTTCAGTTATGTAACGGCGGGCAGTTAACCTAACCAGTGTTCCTGGATTCTGTACCAGTACAAACCTGTTCTCCGCAAGTAACTGCCAACTTCCCCACATGAATCAGAGGTGGAGGACTAATAATTTCAGACACAATGTCGTTTATCAAATAGTCACGGAGAACACACGCCCAGCCCGAGGATCGAACTCGCGACCCCGCGATCCGTAGACCGACGCTCTACCTACTGAGCTAAGCGGGCGGGTTATTACATACTTGAAGAAAAGTCTTTACAGAATTTTACAAAGATTTCTTCTAAACTGTATTGTAAAAGTAATGACAAGAATTTTGGCTCCTTCACACACTTTAAACTGCATAATTAAATCCCAAACTTTGAGATCTCAATCTCTGTTAGGTTCTACATATCCACATGACCCGAGTGCTGGGATCTAGCTGGACCGTTGTTAAAGGTAAACCAGTCACTTCCTGTCCTGCAAGAACAGCTGACTGTAACTGGGACACACCTACATTTGACAATCCACTGACCACTGTCTCAACTTGATTTAAGCTTTCAACAGACTGGTTCTCTACAACTGCAATTTGGTCCACTTGATTAGTTTGATTCTGTTCCTTTTGATCATTACTTTCTGCAGCAACTACTGTACCAGTCTGATCAACTGCTGAAACGTCTTCCTTGTTCACTTCATCATTTTTATTGATATTCCCATCATCCGATTTCAAATCACTAATTACAGAACATGTAAGAGCAGCTTTTGTTTCTGATTTCTCTTTCTTATGGCTTAGTAAATGTTTACAATAACCCGATCTATAAATAAATACTTTTTCACACTGGTCACATTTAAACCTTTTATTTTCATGCACAGACACCTTGTGGTTATGCAAAGCACCAGGACTTGAGAATTTTCTACCACAATCTTCACATTGTACTGAATTATCAACATTGTGGTTGTTTTCATGAAGCCTTAGCGACGACTTTGTTGAAAATGATCTACTACACTGACAACACTGGTGAGGTTTTCTTCCCTCATGAATATTGAGGTGATCATTATAAAGTTCTTCACTGTCAAAAACAGCGTTACAGCTAGGACGAGAGCATGAAAATTTTGCAGTACAGTGTTCCGGATGGACACGTAGCATGTGTTTCCGAAGGCAAGATTTACGTGAAAAACCTGCTTCACAGACTGTGCAAACATAACGTATTGAATGAAATTTGTCATTATGTGACTCAAGTTGATCAACTGAGTCAAAGTACATATTACACTGTCCACAATGTTGAATCCCTGGCTTGTGTGATTTTAAATGCCTCTTCCAGGAGGATTTTTGTGCATAAACTTTACCACAATCATCACATACGTATATATTTTGAGATTCCTCATGCTTTTCGCCTGCCACCTTCATCCGAGCTGGTTTTTTATGTCGCAAACTTTTCATTAACACCTTTCCTTTTTCTTTCTCTAGACACCAAGCATCAGTCAAATATTGTTTATCAGACACAAAGTTGCTCCTAACCTGAGTGAGAGTATTGGAAACAAGCATCTTTGTGTCAGATTTTTTCAAGTCACTTAACAAACGCCCTGGTGCAACAGACTCAGTCTTCCACTCAGGGTCTGAATCAAGATCATCCTCTGTAACACAAGTCCATTTTGATGTTGCAGTATTACTTGACTCGCTTGATGTGTCCGCAGTAGCAAACATGCTCCGGTATCCAGCTTTTATTACCTTTGATCCTACAGATACTTGTTCCAATGGACTATTTTGGGCATTCTCACTCATAAACTGAAAAAGTAAAAATAAGAAATTCACAATCTAGTTTAAATTTCTGATTATTTGTGAACATTTGGTGTGTGCATGGACAGCTCACAACAAGAGCTGCCCATAAGACAGCATGCTTGACTAATTAAACAATTGTAAGCCAAACAAGGCCTATAACATTAATAACAGTCAAGCAAGACCTACGTAATGTAAGTTATTTTATTGAACTTTCATAGCAGTCCAATAGACAGCTAACGTTATGGTGTTTTATATAAATTATAGTGGAACGAGGCAGCTAAGAGGTACAAAACTAGATTATTTCAATAGGTTTAATGACTGGAAGCATTATGTGATGATATATCCTTTAGACAACTGAGAAACAACTTGATACTTAGTTGCATACAAAACTTTCATCAAAGCTTTTTAACAAAAAGAGATGTCACAGGAGACAGTGCGCTCCACCATTTCAATGCTGGATAGAGAAACTGAGCACATCTGATGAAGCTAGAGCTGTAACTGGAGTGTTTAATGAAAATATTGGACATTATATTGTTAATATTGTTGGTATTGGCTCTAGTCTGTGTAAAAGGTATTAGGTAATAACAGATAAGAATATAACGTGTATCAAAACATATAAATAAGTATAAGAGGGACATAATTCATGGAAACCTTTTGCAAAAGTAATGCATCATGTGTCATATCATGTGACTTATAATATGGAATAACTATTTTAAGTTTGAATCAAATCCATGATAGAGTGACAGCGCATCAAAACTTTAACCTGCAATTTTAAACAAAAAGGGGGATAATTCATAAAACACTGGTGCCAGAGTTGTGGCCCTTATGTCAAATGATGTTGAACAACTATTTTAAGTTTGAATCAGATCCATTTAGTAATAACTGAGATAGAGTGAATGTGCATGATCAAAACTTTAGCCTGAAATTCTAAGTAGGAAAGGGGAATAATTTATGACTGGTGCCAGAATTATTGCCCTTGGGTCATAAGATGTGAGTGACGACGTGGAACAACTAGTTTAAGTTTGAATCAAATCCTTTCTATAATAAGAGAGATATGGTGAAAATGCATAAAAATAACCTTAAATTTTAAGTAAAAAGGGGGCATAATTCATCAAACATTGCTGCCAGAGTAATGGACCTTGTGTCATATGATGTGAGTGATGATGTGGAACAACTAGTTCAAGTTTGAATCAAATCCATTTATAGACAGAAAGTGCATCAAAACTTTTACCTGAAATTCTAAGGACCAGGTGCTAGAGTTATGGCTCCAGTGCCAAATGATGCGGGTGATGATGAGGAATAAGTATTTTAAGTTTGAAACAAATCCATCAAGTAATTACAGAGATAAAGAGAAAATGCATCAAAACTTTATCCAAGGTGCGGTCGTGGAAAGACACCGATGCCGGGCCAAGTAGGACGGCTCTCCATACTTTGTGTAGTCGAGCTAAAAAACTGGGCCACAATTTAGTTACATTAAACTCAACCAACAGTTATATAACTTCGTCATTTTAGTAGGTTTAATGACTAGGGAGTCTTGTGTAAAGTTTTAATCCAAAATATACAATGGTTACCGAGATACGACCTAGCACATAAGACTATAATCAATGTGTGATGCCAACTTTGAGTGTGTAGAATAATTGAACTCTCCAGCTGGTAACACTTAACTGAAAGTGGCAAATATATTGGAATCAATATACTACAGAAAAACTGACATATATTGGTTTAATACATAAACATGTGGTATATTGAACATCACCTTTATTCTTTCATGATAACATAGTAAACACTTTGAACTGACGGGTCTTCCTCTACAACCGTCCTTCCATCCTCCATTTTTAATGTACCTGCAACAGTTCCGTCTACTAGCAAACCTTGATCCCGTAGAGCCTGTGCTATCTCATTACTTATCACCTGCATTCCTGCATCAGTGGAAATGGTCGTAAAGCCTGTTTCAGCACTACTTCCTGCATTTAAAAATTCTTCTGCAGAATCACCTGGTTGCGTTACATCTGTCCCTATTTTTGCAGTATTTTCTTCCTTTACAATGTCTTTTTCACCAGTTTTTGGAACAGTTTTCACATTTTGTTCATTCTCTTCTGCTGATTTATACAGGCTGCACTTACGTCTATGTTTAGCAATTGACGACCTCCATTTTATAACATAGCCACACTCACAGGTCAAAGGTGATTGAGAGTGTATAGCTTCTATATGCATACTTAGATTTCTCTTATGGACGAATCGTTTGTCACAGTACGGGCATAATTCTTTTTCTTCTTCTTCTTTGTAACAATTTTCTCGATGCTGACGCAAATTTATCGGCGAGAAGTAAGTTTTGTGGCATTTATCACATTCATATGGCTTTTTGTGCAGATGTACTTTATTTGTGTGGTATTCTAATGAATATGGTCTAAGGAAAGTCTCCCCACAGTCTTCACACTTATACTTTTTCGCAGTATTTTTATGCTTCACCCCAATATGTTCACTCAAATTGTTCCGTCTCAGAAAAGATTTTCCGCAGAAATCACAAACGTATTTTCTTTCAGTTGGCTTAGGCTTTCGTTTCCGCTGTTTTGTCCGTAAATGTATGATATCACAATGGCTTTTCAATGAGTCACGGCGTGTAAAGCCTTTCCCGCAGGTAGCGCAAATATGGTTGCGATTCACCTCCATACATACTATTATATTGTGTTCTCTCTTTTTGTGTGTTTCGTAAGACTTAAAATCATTACACCACATGTTGCATTCTTCACACTGAACTCTATCAGCGAGATCTCCACATGATGTATGCTTATCTTTCTTATGCAGATTCAGAATGTGTTCACTTCCATAAGAAAGATGACATACATCGCATTCAAAGGATTCATCAAATGTCATTCTATGTTTCATCACTTGATGAGTTTTTAAATTGTATGTTGTCTTGTATGCTAGATCACACTTGTCACATTTGTAAAAATTCTTTTGGCTTTTGTTCTCATTGTCCGCAAAGTCTTCTTTAGACTCACTTTTGCATTTGTCTCCATTTGTATCACCGGAATGATTTTCATTACTTACTACATCAGGAAACTGAGTAGTTTTCTCTGTTTCTTCAAGGATAATATTATCAATGACTTGTTCAACCCTAACTTCAGATTCTTCAGCAACTTTTTCTCCTTCATCTATCTGGCAAACCTTGTCTGTTAAATGTTTATTAAGTTCTTTCTTGTCAAGGTATTTAGCTTTGCACATACCACATTGATACTGGACAGGATTTACATTTCTATTCTGCTTGGATTTTCTTATTTTTTTCCCTGTTATTTTTGCCGCATTGACAACTTTTATTGCTGATTCCTGACTTTCACCTGGCAGAGGGTCAAAGTTAAACAAAGCGTCTGTGTTTGATTCATTACCCTCATCATCTGTACTGATCTCACCGTCATCAAAGACCATCTAAAAATAGAACAATACACATGATGAGAGTAACTGAAATAAACACAAACTGCTGAACTTTTCTACTCTGTCCAAGAAAGGAAAGTCTCATAACCCAAGACCTAAAAATCTCTTATATTAAACAAATAAAAAATATATTTTGTGTATTTGTGTTAATGATAACATTTATACTGCAAACATTCTGGTACCTTGTATTTTCTCTAAATGACAATGGAAGGTATAATGACAATGGAAGGTGTACCATGGCAGGTAGAATTCCACTAACTGTGACTTCGTCATGAACCATTAATAAAACAAACTCTTTTAAGGTAGTTCTGCACGTTTGATAAACAGAAAGTAATGGCATCATGTCATTTATCCAAAAAACATAGAGTAAAGCCTGGATTCGGCACTGAGAAACGAGAATCATTTAAAGAATAAACATGTGGGTAAAGTTATTAAAACAGTAATTATTCTATCTTCTAAAGATAAAACTTGATATTAATGATATGACGTTAATTCCAAATAATGTATCAAAATCAAATTGAAATGTGTGGACCTCTTTAAACACAGGCAAACATCTTTACAATAAGCACAAAGACCTATACATTTCATTTCACCATATAATAGACCATATGTTACTATATGCTTGTGAGAAGTTTCAATAAACTCTACATCGTAGAAAAAATTCTATTCATGAAAATGTCATTAAAATTGTGATTTTCCCATAGATTCCCATTTATATATGAAAACTTGTGCGAGATCCAAATTTTTTAAATCAATGTAGCGAATAATCGAGAACACCAACCCATCTTTTTTATTTCTCTAATTTTCTAAGTGTATTCTAAAGTCTTGAAAAACCAGGGTTTAATCAAACTCTACTAAAACAAAAATTTTGATCAGAACATGCAGCACTACCTTTATAAACAAGTACAACTAGAAGGTGTTTTTGTCCCCCCCACCCCGCCCTCCCCGCAATGTACACCTTTAGCTCTGGTGGCCATTTTGTGCAGCAAAGCAGAACGTGACGGCGATATGCACAACTAGGCTTGGTACTGATCACTCCTGTAAAGTTTCGTCAAAATCTGTCCAGCAGTTAGACCTGTGGAAGCCGGACAATATTTTTCTATTTTAAGCTCTGGCGCACATTTTGTGCAGCAAAGCGGAACATGTTGGCAATAAGCATAACAAGGCTTAGTACTGATCATTCCTGTGAAGTTTCGTTGAAATCCAGCCAGCAGTTTGACCTGTGAAAGCTGGACAAGATTTTTCTATTTTTAGCTTTGGCGGCCATTTTGTGCAGAGACGCGGAACGTGCCGGCTATATGTACAACTAGGGTTGGTACTGATCACTTATGTATAGTTTTGTAGAAATCCAGCCAGCAGTTTGACCTGTGGAAGCCGGACAAGATTTTTCTATTTTTAGCTCTGGCGGCCATTTTTGCAGCGAAGCGGAATGTGCCGGTGATATACATAACTAGGCTTGGTACTGATTATTCCTGTGAAGTTTCCTCGAAATCCAGCTAGCAGTTTGACCTGTGAAAGCCTGACAATATTTTTCTATTTTTAGCTCTGGCGGCCATTTTTGCAGCGAAGCGGAATGTGCCGGTGATATGCATAACTAGGCTTGGTACTGATTATTCCTGTGAAGTTTCCTCGAAATCCAGCTAGCAGTTTGACCTGTGAAAGCCTGACAATATTTTTCTATTTTTAGCTCTGGCGGCCATTTTGTGCAGCGAAGCGGAATGTGCCGGCGATATGCATAACTAGGCTTGGTACTGATCACTCCTGTGAAGTTTTGTTGAAATCCAGGTAGCAATTTGACCTGTGAAAGCCGGACAAGATTTTTCTATTTTTAGCTCTGGCAGCCATTTTGTGCAGCGAAGTGGAACATGCCGGCGACATGCACAACTAGGGTTGGTACTGATCACTCCTGAGAAGTTTTGTCAAAATCAGGCCAGCAGTTTGACCTGTGAAAGCTGGACAAGCTTAATGCGGATGGACGAACAGACTGACGGACAGCAAAGGCAAAACCAATATATCTCCCCCATTTTAAGGGGGAGACATAATTATGACACATATGAACTAGAGCTATCACTGAAAGCATTAATAACCAAAGAAATAACATATTTGATGTAGGGAAAGGGGTTGGTCCTATCACATTAGTGAATGTCACTTGACCAGGGAAATGATGCTAGTTTTACAAAAATCATTTTGTCTTTTTTCTAATGTTATGACAGTGACTTATGAGAAGTTATACTTTTCCAAAGATATGCTTTGTGAAAAGAATTACAGATCTGACAGCGGACAGGCTAGTGGAGACTCAAACATCAGGAAGACCAATAACCATATTGAGAATAAAGGAGGCACAGGTTGAGATATAAATTTGACATTTCGTACTTTGTTTAATTTTTCACGACATGCACATTTTATGAGAATGCTATTAGTTATATTCCTCTAGTGTTTAAGGAAAGCACAATTCAATTTAAGTTCTGAAGAAGTTTTTTGTAACATCTACAACTGTTTAGGTTGCGACCTTGCAACTGTTGATTATGGAGGAAGATCCAAGGTACTCCTTAGGGCATTATTTCCATCGGAGACAGGCACCTTGGCTGAACTAGTGAAGTACAGTCTTTTCTGAAAGCCATCTGTATGGCTTCCTCACACAATGACCAGAGGAGAGGACTCAAATCCTGCACAAAAGATTTATTTTTTTGTTGGGTTTAACCTCGCACCAACACATAATTATAAGTCATATGGCAACTTTCCAGCTTTGACGGTGGAGGAAGACCCCCCAGATGCCCCTCCATACATAATTTCATCACGAGCGGGCACCTGGTGGAACCACCGACCATCCGTAACCAAGCTGGATGGCTTCCTCACATGAAGATTTCAACGCCCCGAGTGAGGCTCAAACCCACATCGATGAGGGGCAAGTGATCTGAAGTGCACAAAAGAAGAGCAAAAGACTCGAAGTCTGGAACCTCAACCACTTAGTCATGGAGGCTCTTTGCCTTCCAGAATAAATACAAAGACATACATACTGTTGAATCTTCAGGATCTGTATCTTCTGTTCCGTCAAGTTTGGATGTAACATCCTCTTTCTCCACAGTACTGTGATCTGTTTCTGTAACATATCATATACACTCAGATAATACGATCCCACTCAGAAACAACAGAAGATGTTTGGATGGTCACTTTAAGACTTAAGAATTTTTCACTGGTTGAAGGTGCAGACTAAACTATCCGACTTGATGGTAACTGTTTAGGTTGTTACGCAACTCTGCAGAGTTACCACAAAAACAGTTACCCCAAGAGCCACATATTTCCATCTGCAACGGTTTCTTTATCTTGTATGAATGGTATTTTTCAAAAAATAGAAGAAGTAAAACAACAAAAAATTGCTTTTCTTTCATGCACTTTTTTTATTATAGCGTAATGAATTTACACATTCATTCAAATAACAGCACAAGAGACATCTTACACCCCAGGCTGAAAGACGAGTTTATCCAGCACCGGCAAAAACACAGGGAAATCCTGTCTGGCATGCTAGAATAACTATTATTCTATAGTATTCTAAATTTCTGAGTATCAGTGAATTAAACTGTGTTCCCTTATTCCTGAATAAAGCTTATTTGCTTTGTAAAAGTATATGAGAACTTCCTCACAGTTAATCATTCTAAAGCTGCAAAGACTTGAATATCTTCTTTATCACGTTGTTTGATAATATAAAAATAAATGTATCTATGAGAAACAACAAATAACTTAAAGGAAAATCCTATGCTGATAGTTGAAACAAGTTCATAAGTGTTTAAGACACTTTATATTGAAACATTGCTTTTGCATGTCAAAGAGATTCTTTGAATATATCCATACAAGCTAAATTCATATTCAATTTGCACCAAAAGCCAATTTTTAAAAATATTTTTTTCAAAACAAATTTTAAGAGGATTTTATTGACCAAAATATATGACTAAATTCTTTTAAAGAATTAAGTACTATACCAGAAGTTTTTGTAAGTCTGCGGACTTTCCTCTTCACATCTTTTTCATCATCATCAATATAGTCATCATCTTCATCACCATGCTCCATGTAGTCATTCAAATCATCATCGTCAACAACTTCTACAGACTCTTCTGAAGAGAAGGTAGAAAAAAAGCATAGAAACAATACTAAGTAAGAGAGCTATAAGAGCCTTTTATCACCAGTTTTGCAGACAAAATGATGAATATGCTGTAATGATTTTGAAAACAAAACTATTTCACATAGCTATGTAAGGAAAGAATGCTGGCTGCAATGTATTTGAAGAATCTAGTAGAGTATAATCATGATAATAAGGTTATTTTGTAAAGAAGAGTCACCAAGGGATCATTTCTGTGATACCATAATTATGAAATTCTGATTGCATTTAAAACCATACAACCATTTAAATACCTTTTATAACAGTGACTTCTTGAACACCACTTGAGTCTGTCTTTTTCCCAGGACTTCTTATTTTTCTCTTATTTGTTGCATTTTTAACCAATGATGTATTTTTGCTCGACTTCTGAGATCTCGTAGCAGGTCTTGAAGGGGAGGTAATATTGGTTTGGCCAGACTTTGAAGGGGAGGTAAATCCTCTTATCTTGTCACTATTTGTTTCTGCATACATATTACTGGCAATAACACCGCCTAGCTCATCAGTTAGCTGCAGCAAATCTGAAAATACAAGAATCATTTTACTAACTTTTTCTGCCCTTTTTGCTACCCAAGTAGCCTAGTGTTTGAGTACTTGTTTATCTATTGGAGGTTGTGGGCTTGCTTCTTAGTCATTGTACAACCACGGGCATGAAAAACAGTACCAGTAGTCCTCTTGCACAGAGCTCAGTGTCACAAGGTGAGAAAATTGTTCAATCAGACACTAGGGGCCGTGGCCTCCAAATACCGTTCTGATGCTTCAGAACTGAGCAACCCTGACATCTACGCACTTTCTCCCCATTCAAATGTCATATACCATGAAACATTACCCCATCCGACATTTTGAAATTTGTCCTCAAATTTCAGTGAGTACTTTATAAATCAAGCAATTGCATGCATCTGAGACTAACCAATGCTATGCCGTCACGGTCCCTCGTTGGGCAGCAGTTGTCACTGTTTGCTTCTGTAGAGCTATCACATTGCTATTTATATTCTCATTAGTCTATACGTAGAACATATTTTATATATGTCACTGAAGGGTTCTACCTTCCGGACTCTTTGGCAAAATGACTGTAAAGACAATGAATAATAACAATATTGTTTGTGTGTTCTACTTGTTTAAAAACCTTCAGTTTTACTCCAGATGAACAGGAAGATCCAATAGGAACACTAAATAAGCTAGAGAAAACTGATACAAGCTAATCACCACAACAATAAACCTGACAATTAGTACTTCTTAGAAGTACAAACACAGAAGTATATTTCAAAACTAGAAGGTGATTCCCACAAGTGGTTACTGAGATACCAGCTTACATGTACATACAAAAACTTTTAAAAGTAAATAACCAAATCAGGATGCAGACGACGGCGCATGGGCGAGTCAAATACCTTTACCCAGTATCCATTCTTTCAAGGGCCAAAACTCTTGTCTTCATCTGACAATCTGACTGAAATTTTCAGTGCCACATTTCCCTACTGCATGTATCATTTCTACAAAATCTAACTGAAACAGTCAATTGTTGCGTATGACTATGGACTGACTGAAAATGGAATCAAACCACAATATATGTATATCTCCTTGTACAAATCTTGACTTTTGAAGAAATCTGACTGAAACTTGCAGGTCCACACTTCCTTATAGCAGTTGACATTTTCTAAGTTTTAGACTAGCTATATATATTCCTTATATACACAAGCACAAACAGACTCAAATCTTATCTTCCTCAATGAACCTAGTCTTCCTATAGCAACCTGACTGAAACTTGCAGGGTGGAATTTCCCTACAGCAGTCAACTTTATACCGTTTTACTGCAATCCTACAAACCATGCACCTTTTAGATATGAATTCAGACTGATAGAAAGACAGATGGATGGACAATGCCAGAACTATATCCATCTGCCTTTGATAAGGAATATTAACTTTTGTAACATCAATAAGGAAGGTTTCACAATCAACACTCAAAAATATGTGCACCCCTGAAAATTTCTTGGAGCATAAAAACACAGTCACTCTACCTGGTTTGTAATACTTCCAACCATTGTCAGAGAACAATTTCCTCATTGCCCTTTCCTGGTCCAGGGATACATACAACATCATCAAATAGGAATCCATTGCTCACAATCTGAAACTAAAATTGGAGACATACAAAATATACATTATAAATCATCCAATATGACATATAACATAATCAAATGCAATTCCACTGCTGACAATTGTGATGTTAAACTGTAGACATTGATCAGGTCAGATATCTGGGCACTTCAGCGTATCGCATTGCATAGCAACAAGTGGAGGTGACAGCAGGTTGTTTTTCTTTGCTTAAAGTAACATTTTGGGCAATATTATTAAGCAAATGAATTTTTAATATTGCATGATGTTCCAGTAATCACTTCCGAGAAAGAAGCCTTTCCTTTTTTAGGTTTCAGACGTGATATTCAACACTGACTGTTGGTATTAATAGATACGTGTATGCGGCAAGGTCACTGCGAAGTATTTTCATATTTGTGACGGACTGGAAGAAGACTATAATTCAATAAATCAGAGTTCTTTTAGAAGTAAACAAAACAGCTCCCCTATTTGGGTTCCCCCATTCGAATGTATATTCACTTTTCTCGTTCTATTTTGTAGCTTGCCATTAAAAATAGTTCTTAAAGCCAGGATAGTTTATACTGTGGTGTCAAAAGTGATTCAATCAAACCAAATTTAATTACATCAACACCTCTTACCTAAATTCTGAGTTGTGTAAGGTTCAATTATAGGTGTCATAATTTAAGGCTTAATTAATCAGTAGATTATGCGTGAAAATTGGAGAAGGGATTTTGTCTCCCTCGCAGTGTATCAGGATCACAATAGTAGATCTTTATGTGTATTTATAACATGAAGCGATTTTTTTGTATGTTACTATTGTTTTTAATGTAATATGACATCTACCATGTTACATGTCACCTGGAGATATAAAGATATATAATAACTGCATGCTAGCTTCATTTTACGAAGGGCCAGACCAGGACGTATTAATAAATTGATGGCTTAGACTAATACATCTATTTATGAAAATACTGATTACTGTTTTGTAAATTATCAATTATTTAAAACTGTGAACAATAATTTCAATGCTATGTCTAGGCCAAGAAGTTTATACCTTATAGATAATTAAAATAATGTTATGTTGTCAGATATTTGATGAGATCTAGTGCTGGATATGTATTTGTCATGTTGCGTGACTAAATCAAATAACTTCTGGAAAGTTGCTCAGACTGGTTAATAGACAATATGTTATCCCTTCACCTAAGTGAAACAGAATACATTCTCTTTGGTCCAAAGCGCAAGCTAAGTAAGCTTGAATCAGCGTCTGTAAATTGCAATGGTCATAATATAAACAGTTCTAGTCAGGTCAAATACCTAGGTAAATATCAATAGACAATTTTTTATCAGGTGACTCAGTTGTTCACAATATCATAACTATTCAATGGAAAACTTAAATTCTTATTTAGACAAAATAGATGTCTGGATTTTAACACAAGGAAACTTTTATGTTCTGCACTTTTACAACAGGGTTTTTTCTGGCTAATTTGGGAACATAGCCTATACCCCTAAAATTGGGAATTTTGACACGTAAGTGTTCCAAACTGGGAAATATTTCACCCCATAGGATATAGTAAGGATGTGTTTAAGCACATTCTCATACACTTGTTTCACATTGTAGAACCTTTTTTACATACTTCCATTACAAAATTGTCTATAATTTGGTCATTTTTTTGTGCAATTTTGATGGAAATTTTTTTCAGAATGTACACTTGGAATTTTTGCCTTCATTTTGGGAAAAATACAAACTTTTTGGCATTGGGAACATAGCCGAATAACGGCTATAAAAACGGCCTAAAAAAAACCCTGTACAATGTCATTTAATTTGATTAATTCTTGTTCGTCCTGGTACGAAGGTCTGAATAAAGGGTTAAAACACAAATTACAGGTAATGCAAAACAAAATAATTAGATTCATAAAGGGTTACTCTCCTAGGGATTCTGTTACTTGGCAAGATTATGTGCACCTAAATATGTTAAATGTAGAAAATAGAGTGAAGCAACTACGACTAAATAATCATACATAATACATTGTATGCATAGAGTGATAGAGTGTTTTATGGCACTTGTCCTTCATACTTGAGTGATAATTTCGTTAAAAGTTCCAGATCTACTCAGAAGAATTTTATATGTTACCTAGTATTAATAATAACACTAGTAAACAGACATTTTGTTATACCGGCTGTAATTTCTTTCTGAAAACATAAAAAATGTTAAGAATATTAAAACTTTCAAAAGGTTAGCTAAGAAATTTCTTTTGGATAAACAAACTTCAGAAAGTAAAAGTGATTTTTGTATATTACTGATCTGCATGTGATATGTGTATCTGTGATAAATAAGTTTAACACAAATGTGACAATGCTGATAACAAAATAATGTATTAATTGTGATAAATTTTATGTAATGTGTTTTGCATACGTTATCCCGTGTTGTACCAAAATCTGGGTATTTCTTATTTTATTTTTCCTTTCTTACACTGTATCTTTTAGTAGATTAGCATGGACCCCATTGGAAATAAGCTTTTAGCTTAATGGGTTATCCATAGGTCTTTAGCTTTCTCTAAAGTATAATACCTGGCTTAGAATTTTCAGTTTTATTAATAGTATGCATCTTACCCTAGTCTTAAATACAGATTTGTTTTTATAACAATGTAAAGAAATTGTTTTATATGCTGTGATATTATATTTATTGCCTTGTGTTGTGTTTTATACTACTGATCTTAAATGTCAATAAATAAATAAATAAAAATAAGATTTATTATGTATTATTCCTATGGTTTAGTATGTAAACATTACTAATCCTTAGCGCCGAAGAGTTGACAATACAGAACGTTCGTGTCACTTCTTCCAGACCGTTTTGAAATGCTACAAAATCAATTATAACAAAAACTCTTTTTTTTTAAATATATACCATAGCCTATGGACTACAGAAAAAAAAAATCTGTTTTATTTGAAGTGACGTCATGCCGACCTGATTAATAACTGTATCCATAATTTATTTGGACTATCATTGGACCATCTTCTTAAGTTAAAACATGTTCACAATTCAAATGAGTTTGTTAAAAAAAATCCTGAAACAGATCCATTAAAGTAGATGTTGTGTTTGCAATAACATCACTTCATTTTATGGGGCAACCCTGCATTTTCAAGGTGGCTTTGCCTTTTAGGTAGCACCTAGTTTCATATAATATTATATTAAATATTTTACCAGGTCTAGGAAAGTGGAGTATTTACAGATTATCTGTAAATTTACAGATAATCTATAAATTTACAGATTTTTCAATCTGTAAATTTACAGATCAAGTGTTTGAAAACTGCTAAAATTATATTTAGACACAAAATCGCAGCTTGAAATTAATTTATTTACTTATGGTATGTATAAATAAAGGTCAGTTGGAACTTTCAGTCATTTCTGTTGACTTTGATTTTTTTGAAAATGCCAAAAAATCAAAGTCCACAAAAATGGCTGAAACCCACAAATGACCTTAATTTATGCATCCTGTAAATAAACCAATTAATTCCAAGCTGCGGTTTTGAGGATAAATGTTATTTCATCAGTTTTCAAACATTTGATCTGTAAATTTATAGATTATCTGTAAATTTACAGATAATCTGAAATACTCCACTTTCCTAGACCTGTTTACGAACGAACAGTTTTGGGTACGAATTTGCCTATGGACGGTAGCACAAACTTATCGTTCAAATCTTTGGAAGTGACTACTAATATACGACACACTTGTCTAGAAAACACGAAAAATAATGTGCCTACTGAATTCTTATATTGTTACCTGTGAAATAATTTAAATTTGTTTTAAAATGGACTGTGTTGCATTACGGCTGTGTTTGATTTTATTTCTTGTCCCGTGCTTAATCGAGTTATATGACATCTCGGTTTAGGTAGCAGGTGCCAGGTTATGGAATCGGAAACCGTCTACATCTACATCTACGGGGATACTCCCAACAATCAATTTCTGATCATAACTGGGAGGTCGGGGCAGTTGTTAAAAACATGTTTCTATGTTACATGATACATGATATACATGTGTTAAGAGAGTAAGAGCAGTAATATGTACAGCTTTGTTAAAAATAAAAACAGGATGATGACATTAGTACATATGCGAGTCTAGGTCAGATGTGAAGCACTGAAGGTTCACACTGTCCTTGATGTTATAAGGCCAAGGGGGGTATTCGATCTACTCCTTACCACCGAAACAAAATGGCGGCCAAAACTGAAAATGTGAGTTTTTCTTACTTTTTATCTTTTTCAAAGATTTCTAGCCCATGACACATGGCTATCAACCTGCTCCACTGTTTTTTCTATCTGTCGGTACCTTTAACTTTAGAAACAGTGCTGTAATTTGTCTGGAATGCTGGTCATGGGATTTGAATCGATAGAAAATCCTCCTGAAAACACGGGATAAGGAATAGTGCGATTAGCAAAAATGGTCTTTTTTCCTAATATTCAAATAGTTGTGAGCTATTTGTCGGATAAGAAGTAAAATTTCAATATATATTTCTATCATGATTTGTCTGGAGCCGATTAAAAGTCGTAATTTTAAATTACACAGTTTTTTGTCTGATGGTAAGGAACAGTGTACGAAACTAAGAGGATAAGGTGCAGTTCACTTCTTCAAGCGACTTTTTTCTTCGCTCTTTTCAGAGACAATCAGGTAAAATTCTGTTACAATAATATTTTGGTGATCATTTATAACTATCTCTTGCTCAATGTAGGAAGATTTAAAAAGTATCCGCCTGTCTATCAGACACGTGATGTACTGAAAGCCTAAAGTTTAGCAAGTACTTAATATAGTATCCCTCGCCAACATTTAAGTATCTATAAATTTAAATTTGGTATAGCGCCCAAAGTCGTTAATAACAAGCAATTGCCTTACAAAAATGTTGAAATATTTTTGTCTTAAAAAGTTAAACCTACTTAAAATACAATATGTTCTACTAAAGATAGTGAAAAATCAGCAACACCACTTAACTTGTTTAGGCGTTATGCATTGTTGAAATATACCGCTCTTCTTTGTAATTTTGCTTTAAGATACATACGTTAAAATGCGACATTTAGGCGCACTAATTCACGATTTTATGGATACATACAGACAAGAAATTATTCGTGGTTGAAGCTTTAACTATGTATACGCCTTTTTATAATTATGGTTAACTCTTACATTATAAGTTAACGTTGGCTTAGAGTTATTAAGGGAAATATACCTCGCAAGTAGAGTAGTTTTTTTCACGCCAAAACAGTGCATGCATTTTCAGTAAATCTATTTTGAAACAGAGGTCCATCTTAATTTAGATGGCATAAGAAATAATAACATAACATAAACAAGAAAGTGTCACTCAGTTTTAATTGACAGTGTCATCAGTTTGTATCGTCTACGTCATAAGATGCAGATTTCACACATGTAAAGTCGCACATTTGACCTTGAAGACGTGTTTTCTTTTTCTGAAAATGTTCAACGGGCTCCGCTGGTAATGTTCGGTTTATATAGGAAGCTAATTTAATATTCATTAAAGTAAAAACTATTTGTGATTATATTGAGTACGCCATAAATACAGTACAAGCTATTGATACATACGTTACGTATGGTAACGTATGTATCCTTATATACTTGATATCTTACTGACAAACCATTTTATACAACATGAGGCTTCTTTTATTTTTTTGAAGTCAAGGTTCCAATAAAAACGCTCGGGCGTTTTAATTTGCTGAAAAATTTTGTTTTTATCACTATTTTTGTTCAAAACGTCATGCAAATTCTATTTTTAAAATCTGATAATATATGCTTTAATATTAATTTCTTGTTAAAAAGGTTTTGTTTACAGAACTGGTCGTATGTCATGGCATTTTTATCATAAAGATAGATGTTTGACATTTTTTTTAATACAAAATGAATCAGTGGAAACAGCATACCCGTGGTACCCATAGCACAGTGATCGGAAACGTATGTATCAATACATAGGTTACATAGGTTATTGGTGTATGTGTGCGTGTATTAGTAATAATAACTCACTGTTGACTTCCTACAGTAAAAGGGCATACAATTTTGTTCCAACCGTGATATGGCTTGAAATACTTTTTACAAGATTGTAAATATATTTGAAAAAGTCTTTACAGTAAAGACAGACTTAACAGAACTGTTAATTCTGAATGATTTTATATGTAGAATTGTCGGTTTGTGTTGATGCTTGGTTCATGAATGTGGTTGTACTCAAATAAAATGATCTTTTCTTCATTCTTTGGAAAAGTTCTGACATGGTGACTTTTGATTACATTTAATTTTTAATATTTGAATATGCAGTTATTCTTCTTATATACAGTTTAATGTTGTGTGATTCATGGATTCAATGACAAAAGCACTTGTTATAAGGGCTGACACCTTACAAATATACAATAGAACGAGATTATCAGCGCCGCCTTTGAAATTACGAATAATTAATTTGACAATCGTAAGAAATAATTAATTTGAATAATTAAGCATTTGTGCTTTTGATTTACAATGGTCGGCTTCAGTTTGATGGCAGTCTTGAACACGAATTTTGGTGCCCGAAAATGAATTGATTCGTTATTCTTAATTTGGGATACATACGTTACCATAAGCATATTTCTGATCAGATGGTTACCAAGATTGTACAGTCATATTGTGCATAAGATTATGCTGATTATATGTCAACGGTTTTACTACAAAGGAATAACCACAATATTTTTTGTTTAAAAGTATTATTGTAAAGTTGCATGCTTTATTTTTCGACAAGTTTAATACATGTTATAATTGATTGACATAAATGTTTACAAGAAAAGCTTGATAATTAAATGAACTTAAATTCGTGGTATAAAATGCATAATGTTGATAAATAACAATCATATTTGCCACATATTAAAGACGCTCGCTACAGTTTCGTATTTTTTTTCTCAATAATAGATTTTGATGAAATGTTTTGTATTAAAAGATCATGTTATGATATATTGAAAAATGAAATAAAAATACTAGGTCACCAGCTTTGTTCCAATTTTATTTGGCCCTAGATATGGTGCTATTTTAAACATTTTCAAAATTTCTGTAATCCTAAAATATGTTTCAGTAAAGTACAATAATCAGCATAGATTTCATTATCTAAGCATTTTTATAATGGAAAACAATATATCTATTTGAAACATGCTCAGAGAAATCAAAAGAACATGATTTTGTAAAGGAAGGAATACTTGTTAAGCAGACCCAAGGACTATTTTTGCATATTTTTGTCAGTTTTAAGTTGGTACTTCTGCTATTTTATCTAGTTTCACATAATAGAATTTAATCAAACTCTGCACATACCTTTGGTTATGTCTACCTAATCTAAAACAAAAAGAAAATTGATAGGTCACCACATTAGATTTCGCTTAAATCAAATTACAACGAGGTGGGGTGTGGCGGGCATTTATACAACGCAGGCTGGCACGAAATACTCTTCCAGTGTTTGAGCAAATGACTTAGAAATGTATATATAAAATTATCAAACGGCAGGTTTCTTAATAATCAGATTTTAAGGTGTTTCTGAAGCATTTTGATGGCACAGAACGATGACAGTTTCCCCCGTTTTTTTTTAAACAAAACCTATAGTTTACGAATGTACGGTACGGGTATGGTATGGGATTAGAAACAGCTGTGACTCAATGCAGAGTTGGAGCTTTGGTATAAATAAACAGACTCCAGTATATGTCGGATTGAAGCAATTTGAACTAAAAGTACTTTAAATGTATATATTTTGTAACCATGGTGATACTTACCCTAACCTTTAGTCAGTATATTATACATTTTGTACATCAAATGCATGCGAACATACAATAATTTGCACATTTTTGCCGTACGCAACATTAGATAATCACTTCCGGGCATGCGCAGAAGACCGCACCAACACTGTAGTGAGTTACATCGAAACCAAATTGGCACGGTGTTGGGGTAAATATCGACCAGTCCGGAAAAACTGTAGCGAGTGCCTTTAAGCCTTACTTGAATCTATTTTTTCTCATACCCATGTAATTCAGTGTAATGATACGTTACTTTGGTAGTGCAGCTTAAGATACAGGCAGGACACAAAAAATATTCAAATTGCTCTTCCAAATGTATACGTTAATGGCATCATAAGAGTATATATATGATTTTATGAGCTAATTATGTTTGCGATTTGCCTTTTGTCAATGTTTTTAAATATGTATTGTAACTGTTAAATGTTCGTTCAATAATCTACTAGCGAAACTTCCGAGGTATATTTCCCTTAATAACTCTAAACCAACGTCATAATGTAAGAGTTAACCATAATTATGAAAAGTCGTATACATAGTTAAAGCTTCAACCACGACTTATTTCTTGTCTGTATGTATCCATGAAATCGTGAATTATTGTGCCTTAATGTCGCATAACGTATGTATCTTAAAGCAAAATTACAAAGAAGAGCGGTATATTTCAACAATGCATAACGCCTAACAATTTAAGTGGTGTTGCTGATTTTTCACTATCTTTAGTAGAACACATTGTATTTTAAGTAGGTTTAACTTTTTAAGACAGAAATATTTCAACATTTTTATAAGGCAATTGCTTGTTATTAACGACTTTGGGCGCTATACCAAATTTAAATTTATAGATACTTAAATGTTGGCGAGGGATACTATATTAAGTACTTGCTAAACTTTAGGCTTTCAGTACATCACGTGTCTGATAGACAGGCGGATACTTTTTAAATCTTCCTACATTGAGCAAGAGATAGTTATAAATGATCACCAAAATATTATTGTGACAGAATTTTACTTGATTGACTCTGAAAAGAGCGAAGAAAAAAGTCGCTTGAAGAAGTGAACTGCACCTTATCCTCTTAGTTTCGTACACTGTTCCTTACCATCAGACAAAAAACTGTGTAATTTAAAATTACGACTTTTAATCGGCTCCAGACTAACCATGATGGAAATATATGAAATATCACTTCTTATCAGAAAAAAATAGCTCACAACTATTTGAATAATTAGGGAAAAAAGACCATTTTTGCTAATCGCACTATTCCTTATCCCGTGTTTTCAGGAGGATTTTCTATCGATTCAAATCCCATGACCAGCATTCCAGACAAATTACAGCTCTGTTTCCAAAGTTAAAGGTACCGACAGATAGAAAAAACAGTGGAGCAGGTTGATAGCCATGCGTCATGGTCTAGAAATCTTTGAAAAAGATAAAAAGTAAGAAAAACTCACATTTTCAGTTTTGGCCGCCATTTTGTTTCGGTGGTAAGGAGTAGATCGAATACCCCCCTTGAAGGCAAGGCGTTCCAGTATCTGATCGTGCGGGGGGAAAAGGAGTTCATATGATAGACTATTGTGTTCTTGAAGATGGAATGATAAAGTTTAAATTTCTAGAGGCTGTCAGGTGGTTATGATCTACAGAGACGAGGTTGTGTGATATTTTATACAACATAATTAAAGATGCATGTATTCTTCTCTGTTCTAATGTCTGCCATTTAAGAATTTCAAGCATTGATGTTACGCTGCTTTGGTATGAGTAATCATTCATAACATAGTATATGCCAGCATATTTAGTATAGCTAGTTAAATGGCATGTTTCCAAATAGATACACGCGTCTGCGAAAGTATAAAATCTATAAATTTACATGGTTTCAAATGGATGAAATTCAGATTTGAGTGTATGGACTTTGCTAACGTTACATGTGTTTTTCTTCAAAATCACAGGCTGAAATTTATTGTCTCGCATATGGTATGAATAAATAAAGATCATTTGTGAGTTACAGACATTTTTGCCGGTCGCGTTTTGCATTAACAGGTAAAATCATAGCCAACAGTCTGTCAGAAATGACAGAAACTCACAAATACAAACTCATTGAGTATATACTTTGTTACTGTTAAATTGCAACTATCCGATTACAAATACAAATGCCATTTTGTCAAGTGCAAGAGCAATTATTCTGCTGTTACTGACTGAATCCAATGTCAAGTCTGCACATGCACACCTTTATCTTGTGAAGTTTCAAAAGTTTTGCAAGTTATTATACCTCTTGGATACGTGACAGTCCATTACATCAAAGTCAAGGCCTACAATAGGCTAAAATTTAGCTCTTACTGATGGAATCTTAGGTTGAATATTCAGATGCAACTATTTTTTCCTAACAAATATTTTCATTTAGTCTTTTTGGTTACTTTAGGATATCTATATAGTTCCAGTTCTTACTTTAGGAAACATTTTTTTTCAAGAAACCTCTAGTGTTCCAGTTATTAAGTGACAAGTTTATCTATACAAAGTGATTATTTCTGCAAATATAATAACATCTAAATACTGGTTATTACGGTGGCACAGATACGGTGGCACAGAGGTGACATGCACTACCCTTTTTTTTCAATTGCACTTCTCTTTTTTTATGTCGTTCCCACGAGATACTGACTAAAAAGAGAGAAGTGCAATTGAAAAAAGGAGTAGTGCATGTAACCTCGGTGTACGGTGGCACAAAGATGACATGCACTACTCTTTTTTTTAATTGCACTACTTTCTTTATGTCGTTCCCATGAGATACTCGAGGGAACGACTTAGTTTGTCGTGGTTACGAGTTACTAAGTCGTGGGAACGACATAAAAAAAGAAGTGCAATTTTTTTAAAAAAAATATTGCATTGAAAAAAAAAGAATAGCGCAATAAAAAAAGAATAGTGCAATTTAAAAAAGAGTAGTGTATGCTAGCTATGTCGAGGGAACGACTTACTAACTCGTGGGAACGACTTGCTATCTCGTTCCCACGAGTTAGTCAACCCTAACACTGTATGTGGGCCCATCTCCGGTTGGTCTTTGTCTCATCCAGAGTCAATCCGCCCGAACTCGGTCTGGTGGTGTTTAGAGTGGGTCAAACCCTCCATCTGTTAGTATCAGTCATTCCGTCGGTAAAAGTATTGTATATCGACGGCTTAGGATCAAACACGGACACTGTCCGTGGACCCAGATCTTGGTGGTTTTTGTCGCATTCGGAATCATTCCATCCTAACTCGACCTAATGAGGTTGGAGTCAAACTCTATCCAGGGGGATCGTTCCCGCTACGCTCCCACAAGTACGTGCATGTGAATTGTAAAGGAACGCAACTCTGGATAGAGATTGAGTTGGAGTGTGTTGCACCCCAAGTTGTATGTGTCTTTTCGTTAGGAATACTTTGGTATGCCGACGGCTTAGACACATAACGACCCAGAACTCTTATGTTGGTCGTACCTGGCTGGTTTTTGTCACCTTTAGAGTCAGTCAACCCGGACTCGACCTAGTAGGGGTTGGAGTGGGTCGAACCCCAGTCGGGTGGTATGAACTGGTCCGTCGGGAATGCTCTGGCATACCGACAGCAGAGGTCCGAAAGGCCCCTGACAAATTATGTGGACTCGTGTCCGGCTGTTTTTGTCACCTTCAGTCAATCTGCGGTTGGAGAGGGTGGGACCACTCGTCGGCTGGTGTTGGTCATTCCATCGGAAATACTCGTGATTGCCGACGGCGGAGGACAGAACGTGAACCAGACACTGTCTGTGGGTCAATTACTGGCTGCGTTTTGCCGAGTCAATCCCTCCGGACTCGACCTGGTGAGCGTTGGAGAATGTCGGATCCCTTGTCGAATGGAGTCGTTCCCTCGGGATACTCCGGTATAGCGAGGGAGGATGTCCGAAAATGGACCTGGACAATATAATATAAGGTGACAACAATCAGCCGGAGGCGGGCGTACGTATAGGTGACATTTCAGGCCTCTTTCGTCGCCATACCAGAGTATTCCCGACGGAACGACTCATACCAACTGACCGGGGGCCCAACCAACTCCAACTCACATTAGGTCTAGTACGGGTGGATTTAACACCAAAGGCGACTCAAACCAGCCGGAGATTGGCCTACATGCAGTGTCAGAGGGTATATGGGGCCTCTACCGTCGGCATACCAAAGCAAGCCCTTACGGAACGTCTCATACCAACTGACTTGGGGTCGAACCCCCACCAGGTCAAGTTCGGGCAAATTGAATCTGAAGGCGACAAAAACCAGCCGGATATCGGCCCACATATAGTGTAATTGGCATACCAAAGCATCCACGACAGAAGGGCTTCTACCACTTAATAGGGAGTCCAACCCACTCGAGTTAATGCGGATTGACTCAGAAGGCGAAACTTACCAGCCATATCTGGGACCACACAGTGTCCAAGTTTGCTCCTCGGTCGTCCATGATGATCACAGGTATAATAAGTATAACAAACAATTTGATTGGCTGACTAACTCGTGGGAACGAGATAGCTATGTCGTGGTAACGAGTTAGCTATGTCGTGCGAACGACTTACTATGTCGTGGGAACGAGATAGCAAGTCGTTTCCACGACATAGCTAACTCGTTCCCACGAGTTAGTAAGTCGTTCCCTCGACATAGCTAGCATGCACTACTCTTTTTTTTATTGCACTATTCTTTTTTATTGCACTATTCTTTTTTTTTATTACACTACTCCTTTTTTTATTGCCGTACCCTTTTTGTTTTTCAATGCAATACCATTTTTTTAATTGCACTTTTCTTTTTTTATGTCGTTCCCACGACTTAGTAACTCGTTACCACGACATACTAAGTCGTCCCCTCGAGTTAGTATCTCGTGGGAACGACATAAAAAAAGAGAGAAGTGCAATTAAAAAAAAAAGAGTAGTGCATGTCACCTCTGTGCCACCGTAAAATAATGTTACGTACTCAATTTTATTATTCGTCAGTATTTAAAAGATCAACGCTTAAAACATTGTCATGACGTCACTCCTTTGATCTCGCTGTACTGTATTTTTAATATTGGACTGCTTTCAATGGGACTTAGAACAGTATTTTCCACGTGGAGTCCAATATTTTTTTTAATATTGGACTGTGTTTTTAATATTGGACTGCACGAGGAAAACGATTTATATACAGAATCAATGTCTTCGTGTAGTCCAATATTTATCAATACATGTAGCGTAATTCCATATAGAAATATTGTAATCAAATGAAAACAGTCCAATAAGATAACACAGTACTGATAATAAAAAGATAAATTAATATCAAAACTAAATTTTATGTATAGATGTAGATGCATAATATATCTGGACAAAATCGCAAAATTTTATAAATAGCATTATACATACATGTATTTTGCATGCGTCTACGTAGTCTTACTCCCTAAACGACGACTTCCTAGAGCAACAATTTCTTCAGTATTGTTCACGTTTCCAGTTTTAAAAAATGTGCAAGACTTTATTGCTCTCTGTTTAAAAAGCAGTTTTATAAGACCAATCATGATAGTTCTTTGAGGCCGTACTGTCAATGGTCTTTACGATTTTGTTAAGTTTAAATGAAATGTCATTAATACTTTTCAAGTAATGCTCCGGACAAGCCTTATTTTGTATAATAAAGGGAGATAATCCAAAAGCTAGGTAAGGTAGAGTTATGGTTCTTTGACACTGCTCTTTGATTGCTCTATGATTATGTGAAATTTTAATAAAATGCCGTTAATACTTCTCAAGTTATACTACGGGCGGACGGACGGAAAGACGGACAAAGTGTCAACCATATGCTCGCCCTCCGGTAAGCGTAAAAATAATAGTAATAATAATTTACGATTTACGAAAATTAAGTGAAGCATTGCATCCTCGTATACATAGCTCATTTTTTGTTATGTCACATTCCACATTTTCTGAATTTATCCGTACATCTGTACATAGAAAAAACTAAAGAAATGCTTACACGTTAATGTTCATGTAAACCCATGAAAATGATATGGGCCGCGCGGTGGGAAAACCAACATAGTGCGTTTGCGACCAGCATGGATCAAGACCAGTCTGCGCATCCACGTAGTCTGGTCAGGATTCATACTGTTCAATAACAGTTTGTCTAATTGCAGTTCAAAGTGAATGATATCAAATATATTTTTCAGTATTCCAGTTGGGTCTACATTAAACATCCATTGTAATAATAACATAAATAAGAGTAGCTTCGAGTGCATAAATAAAATTCATCTTGAAAGCAAGTTTTCCCTAGTTTTCAGCTTCCGCCTCGCCACTATGCGTCGTTTATTAATCAGTTAAAAGGAACGAAAATAATATCACAAGTTTAGTATGATTTGGACTTACCGGTAGCTGTATCCGATAATATATTAAATTATGTCTGTTCTGTAACTCTTCTTGCACTAAATTTGAAGATTTTCGGGCAAATTCATGTACAACCCAACAAAAACTGTCATTGAACTAATAAATCACAACAGTATATTGCCAGGCGTGTAAACAAACAACCCATTTCCCCATTTAGTGCACATGCAGCATTCATTTTCTCCAGCTGTCCGATTCCAACTACGCTTTCAGTGAAACATTATCCTAATCCGTCATACCCTTGTAAATTTTAACACAAAGAACGTTTCCTTGTACACACTTAAATAAAAAGAACATAATCACCATGAATTAAAATAAATCCAGTTTTTTGTTTCTAAAATGTCACAAAATTTCTTTCCTCCCGCCGCCACTCATGAGAATACTACTGCTTCAATCTGACTAAAGTACTTGATCTTCTAAACGAAGACCTGAGAACGACCCGTTCACATTCGTCTTCTGTATATTTTGGATTTCCAATATTGCTATTTTTATTTTCGCAAATCTGTTTTCGTTTGAACCAATCAGACAACTTGTTCGAATGTCAAAGAGTAAGAAAAATTTGCAGTTAATCCGGGGCTCGAACCCGGGACCTCTCGCTTACAGAGCAAGTGCCCTACCGACTGAGCTAACTGGCTATCTAACATATTCTGACATAAAAATTGTTGATATCAAAAACCAAGGCTTTTAAAGCTTGCAGAATGTTGTAAGTTAGCTTTTGATTGGCTAGCGGAAGGGTTGTCAGCGTAATAGGAGATGTACTTTAGTCAGATTGACTACTGCTTATTCCGTACATCAGTGTACATGTGTAAACACAATAAATAGCATCACGAGAATCCCAGGCTAACGAAAGTCCAATATTACGAAGGCGAGAAACCCGAGAAAAACGCAGTCGTGCATTATGAGAAAAACGTGCGTAAAATAGTCATGAGGATCTACAGAGTATTTTATAATCATATAGCAACTGTTATTAAATGCGGTAAAATGAATAAAAACTGAATTATTTTAAAAATATTTTACGTCAATGGTTTATACGTAATTTTTTGATTGGTTATCTCATTAAAACAATGTTTTAAGTAAGATATAAGCCCCAAACGATCCAATATGTAAAATACTGGACGATCCTCAGCGCTAACGCGCTTCGGACAGTCCAGTATTTTACATATTGGATCGTTTTCGTCTTAATGGTTAGTTAATGAATAACAACTGAGGTAATCTTATTTTGCAGGTCATTCTTAGTTCGAACGTAAAGGTGTGTACCTTGAAATGATACTATCTAACCCGCTGTAACTTGATCTTCACTTTTTCGCCCGTTTAAATTTTTAAGTAGAAAAAAATATCGTCAAATATTGCATATTTCTCTATTGTTATTTATCTGTTACCCGGAGTTTTTGTCAGTCTTGATATTCCTGGTACATCAAGTTGTGTACCGTTCAGTTGTCAAAATATTCGGATAAAATCCGTTAAAACGTTGAAAAAATCCCGAACTGACTTAACTTCCCGGTCAGGACACATATACAGGAATATATTGAATTGATGTATGACATAGAATACTTCAGTTACACAAAGACTATTAAAACCTGATTACAAAGACAAAACAATTTATATTTCTGGAGGCTTCTAACGGTTATTTCAGAAAAATATTAAGGAACGTTTATTTTTTGAGTACATGCCAGAGTGAACGTATAATAATAATAATTATAATAATAATAATACAGTGTTCTCATCAATTACAAAAGACTTTACAAACCTTGGCGTTCTGTACCATCTCCAACATGTTTTCGAGAAAAAAGATTGCTATTAAGTTTTAGCAAAGTATTTGATATATTGAGCCATGAGAAAGACCTGTTTAAAATCCATAACTGTGGTATACGTGGTTAAACCATGAAGTGGATTAAGACCTTCCTCGACAACCGGCCTTAATCTGTAATCCTAAATGGTACAAGTTCAGAGCCCATACTTGTCTCTTCTGGAGTTCCGCTTAGGCCCTTGCTCTTCCTTGTATATACATAAATGACCTCGCACAAAATATCCCGTCTAAAGTGCGTCCATTCGCAGATGACACTGCAATATACATGTCACTTACTTCTGTCAGACAATCGAATACCCTCCAAAACGACCTAAAACACTACAAAAATGTGGGAGTTACACTGGGATAACAAGGCAGTCACGCCATTATCATCCGCTGTCTTACAGGTTAATCTCTGCAACCACTGACTACTACAAATACTCCTTTTCCCCAGGACTATAATCCTATGGAATAATCTTCCACCAGATATTCCCTTCCGTCCAATCCTTGAGCAGTTCAATACCCCGTTATACTTCACCATAACCTTGCTCTTCACCTCTTTTTTATCTTTTAAATCACTAACAAATTTTCCCTTCCCTTTTATTTGGCCCGATTTTCTTTCATTTTCTACAGACAATCTTGTGGCTTGACGCCCACGAAAGTATCAACGTAGCTGTAAAGGGTTAGACAGTATCGGAAGATAGATAGATAATAACAAAAACAATAACAATAACAATAACAATAACAACAAACAACAACAACATAACAATAACAACAACAAACAACAACAACAATAATAATGATAATAATAATAATATTTTGTACTCGCACCATCCAGACACGGGTTTCCAAAGAAGTTAAAATTGACATCGTCTAAATATCCCATGATGATAAATATAATGTCAATAGTGTTTTATAACAAAAACTGAGTGTTTTTCAAAGCAACGTTAATTTATGTTTTGACGATGACGTTTTGACATTTTAAAAGTAACGTCATCAACGTCGTGTGGTCTTGGTTACACGACGTCAGTTTTGTTTGCGGTGTCTTACCAGTAGGGCAAGGATTCAATTTCAGAAGAGTGTAACATTTAAAATGTACCAACAACACTGAAAAATCTATGGTAAGTGCATATTTGTTTTCACTATATCTACAACTAGATGGTTAATTTAATTTGTGTCTGAATTTTAGATGATGCCCTTTATTTTCATTGTTGACTTTTTATCACATTCAAGCTCAAGTCTATGGGATTCTGAAGTAGAGTGTTCGGAAGTTTGCGTTTTTATCTTTCATCTCGTGGCTACGAGATAAGTAACCCATGGGTTCATCGAATTATTCCTGTACATGTTTTTACTGCCAACACAAGAAATGGAAAACAAATTTTCATTTAATTTTGTATACTCGCCGCAAAAAATCAATGAAGAGTTAAGTAAGAGCACATTCTTGAAGGGTATAAATTTGGATTGTGGAATATTTGGTAGATAGGGGCTGATTGAATAAAAAAAAAGATGCCGAGATACGCAATGACGGGAAAATAAAAAAAAATATATGAAAGGTGTGGATGGAGGTTGCTCGGCGGGGGATATGGTGAAGGGATATTACGAACAGACACTATATAGAAAGACAAGAATCTAAAAGTTGAAAAATAGATACTAAGAGACAATATCTAGAAACACAAGACACTTACTAGTGCCAAATATGGCAGCTACCAGTTCCATTTTTACCTCTTTGACGCGGCCAGGGATCGAACCCAAGATATACCACACCCAACGTTGATACTCTACCACTGAGCTATTGAGGCGGTTTATGTGTGTATAAGGGAGGGATGGTAGTGTGGGTTGGAAGGCTGGTGACGAGATACTAAGAGACACACAAGTCACGGAAAACAGAACTATGGGGATGGTGTGGTTGTGGTGGGATGTGGTGATTTGGGTGGGGTTGGGCACTGGCACCAGATCAGAAAGAAAATGCCTCCGTACGTGTTATACCCTACCCCTAGGTATTCTATAAGAACCATGGTCGTGAACGGGATATTATACTAACCCGTTTCAATCGTACATTTCTCAACTTAAACGCGCAGTTCGGTGAATGGGTATGTAGCATATTGAACAAGCGATAATTTATCTTCCATCGTGCACCAGTCACATTATCTCAATATTCCATATTGCTGAGATTATCAACATATTTTATGCTTTCGTCAACGTTACAGAAAAAACTTGCTTGACCTTCCCTAATGAACATCCGGTCTAGAGGTCACGACAGTGTGCACATGTTTGGCGAAACGTAAACAAACAAAAACAGAATTTAAAAAATCACAATTTTACACTAAAACTCGAAATGATGAATGAAAATCATCTTGTATACGATATTAATTTGAAATCGTACATTGGTCTGCATCTGTTTGTTTATTTTATTCATTTTGCACATTAATGCTGCATTTTCACATTTTAGCGAACGTGTAGTAAAGTGACGATTGACATACATTTTCACAAACAGCCAATCAGAATGGTTTTTTAATCTAGAACGGAACTTCACCAGGGAAGTTCAAGCAAGTTTTTTGTGTTACGTTGAAATTACATAAAACTAAGATAAGATGTATTAAAGAAATGCGACCGGCGGTACTCAATGGAAGATAAATTACCACTTGTTTGATATCCATAGTACACATTTACCGCACTGCGTGTTTTAGGTTTGAAATGCGCGATTGAAACGGGTTAGTATATTTTCCCGTTCATGACCATGGTTCTTATAGAATACCTAGGGGTAGGGTATAACACGTACGGAGGCATTTTCTTTCTGATCTGGTGCCAGTGGGGTTGGGATTGACATGATACTGAGGAACAAAAGAAAGAAATACGAGCAACTGTAAAAACAACCTTTTTGGATGGGGTGGGGATGGGTAGGAGAGGTTATGCGAGGGGTAAGTGGGTTGACAGTATACAAAATATATTGGTAGGGATGTGAGAGGTGATGGGGCTGCAGACAAAATGACGGACACGCATGTATGGACAGCATTTCTATATACCCCGCTTCCACTTTATAGCATAGAATAACAAAATAATTATATTTTCAGAAAATACCAAAGGAACAGATGCTTGAAATATAATTTGTATAAAAATGGTTGCATAATTTCATCAACATCCTTGCAAGAGTAATAGAATTTATGTCATCCAATTTGTACTATGTTGGCAATGTCATTCAGTGTGTATTATTTTAGCAATGTCATTCAGTTTGTATTATTTTGGCAATGTCATTCAGTTGTGATGTGCAGGTACTAAGATACAGTGACAATCGCGAACAGAATATTGTTGAAAAAATAAGAGAGAAAAATATAGCTAATTACAAAAAGGGGAACATTACGTCATTCTGTTTTTGTTACTATTACGAATAGCTGTGCTTAACCTATTTTGTTGTGATGTGTAAGTTATTGAGATACTAATTTGCTGAAAATTGCAAACGGAATTTGTTGAAAAAAAGTGGCCAAGTTAAAAAAACGGACCAAGTTTCATCAACATGAAAAAAAGAGTTACGGAACTTATGTCTTATGTTTATAGCTCTGGTGACTTTCGTCACAGCGAGCTAATAAGTTCTCCTACTTGTATGTTTTGTTCAGAAGCTGTTTTTTTTTATTCAAAAAACAATTCTGCTGTCTAAGTTCCAGACTGTCTGAAAAACCAATCAAATTCCTTAAATTCATTAATTGCGGGAACACCAACAGGGAAGGTAGGCTATAGTTTGTAGCTTGCTTTTTGTCGTTTTTTTTTTTTTTGTTTTTGTTTTTTTTTCTTTTTAAATATCTGTTCTCTAGAGAGAAGATGTAGTTGAAGACCTTTTACATGTTTTCAATTCTCTATGAGTAAAAATTATCAAATATATTTTTCACCGACTAAAAAAATGGTAAAATTTGTTTAAAACCATTGAAAAATATGTTTAAACAAAATATCATTTATTTCTGATGATCATTTCGCGGCTAAAATAATCGAGAAAAATAATTAATTCATCGTGCACTCGGTAAAAGATTTAACTTACTTCTTTTTTGAAAATTATGCAGTTTATGTAAAAATCATAGAATATAAGCTTCTTTCTTCATAACAGAAACAAAAGTACTGCGCATATGATACTGGCGGTATCAAAAGCAAAATTTATTAGCACTAAATATCTTTTCTTTCTCTTTCTTTCTTTCTTTTTTTTCTTGCAAGAATTTGTCTATTAGAGGCCGACTTGGTGTCAGACTTGTTTGCTTTGTATGAAAATGCTTTATCTTGTTTCGGACTTTGAAGGCCCTTTTTTCAAAGTATATAAATGAAATGTTTCCTTTTTTCATGTGCGATATTTTTTGTTTATAAATGATACGCAATCTAATTGGACGAGGCAAAGCTCTGCAATACTAAATAAAAACGTTTTTCAAGAAACCTGGCACATGGATACTTTACAATATGGAGAATATGCACGTTCATTTATTTCATTGTTAACGCAACAAATGTGGTTGGTATGGAAACAAATAGTCTAAAAATATGACCAAAAAGTTGCTGAGTGTGATCTTAATATGTTAACTTTAAAAGTACATTTTAATAAACCTTAGTTAACGGACAGACGGCAATATAAAGGACATACACCTAATTCTATTTCGTAGCTTGGTAACAAATGTGGTTCTGTACAAGTATAAGATTATTTTTTTTTAAAACTTAATTGGTTCATGGATAGATGGTAATATGAAGTATATGCATATTTTTTTGGTAACATATGTGGTTACTATGGTTACAAATATTCCAAAATATGTCAAATGGGGATGTTGCAGTAGCTAAAAAAAAACAGGATTTTTTTTTCTTTTATTCTTTTTCCTTTGTTAGTTCGTCCGATTTTAATGTAACATGAAACATAGATACTGTAGAGTGCATTATGTAGACTGCGTTCTTCATCTTATTCTATCCGTTTTACGTCCGTTCGTTTGTCCGTCTGTCCGTCTGCCTGCCTGTCTGACTGTCAGTTCCTTAACTTTAAAAGGTGTAATGTTTTTCATGTAACCGGATTTAAAGACAGTTGGTTATTTAGAGACTTCTACATGTCCTTCGGTTTAGTTACACTATAAAAATAGCGTTCTGCAGCAGCAAATATTATTAAACCCCTTCTAGTAGGGTACTTTTATTACTGGACATTAGTCCTGTCTTTAACTTACGTTTACCAAATTTCTTAATATGCATAAATCTATCCAGTTTTAATACATGATACAAGCAGTACTTCAAAGATAAACAAGAGGGCCATGATAGCCCTATATCGCTCACCTGAGTTTAGTTGTTTGCCTGAGCAAATTTCTTTGCTATTTAAAGCTTCAAAAAAAAAATCGAGGTGAGTAAGTCACGGTAGAGATTATTCAAAAGATTTTATATTACAGGTGCTCCAAACTTTAAAAAACAAGAAAATAGGTCAGTTGGTCAGTGTTAAGAATATTAAAGATGAGTATTGAAATCTGTATTAAAAGTTATACATATAGTTCAGATTTCTATGCTGTACCTTCAAAAACAAGAAAGAAGGTCAGTAGGTCAGGGTTAAGAATACTGAAGATGAGTATTGAATTCTGTATTAAAATAAATAAGTCTATGTAAAACAATGGACCACCAGGGCGTGGCCTATATTGGCCCCAGGGTCATGCTTTGAAAAATCTTGGTAGAGAACCACTAGAGCATGACACATACCAAATACTTAAGCTCTGGGCCTTTTGGTTTCATAAAGTAATTTTTAAAAGGGTTTCCTTATATATAAGCCAATGTAAAAACTGTTGACCCCGGGGCGAAGTCAAGTTTGACCCCAAGGTCATGATTTGAACATTCTAGATAATGACCACTAGACAATACTTAATACTAAACACCAAATATCTAAGGTCTGGACCTTATGTTCCTGGACAAGAATTAAAAAAAAAAGATTTTTCATCTGTAAGTCAATGTAAAACAAGGGACCCCCGGACGTTGCATATATTGACCCCAGGGATCTTGGTAGAGAACCACATACTAAATATCTAAGGTCTGGCTCTAATGGTTTAAGACAAGATTTTTTAAAAGGGTTTTCTCTATACAAGTCTATTTAAACAATGTGCTCCCGGGACAGGGCCAGTTTTAAGCCCAGAAGGATTATTTGAACAATCTTGTTAAATGACCACTAGATGATGCTACATAACAAATATCAAAGCCATAGGCTCTTTAGTTTTGGACAAGAAGAGTTTTAAAGGTTTTCCTTTCGGTTGCCATGGCAATCAGATTTCTGTATGGAATTCAGTTCTTTGAACATTTTTTAAAAAAGACCACCCAAGGAACAAGGAACATTCCTCTGAACATTTCATCAAAATTGGCCTGGTGGTTTAGGAGGAGATGTTGTTTAAAGGAAAATGTGGACGGACGGTGAGCGATCACAATAGCTCACCCCGAGCATTTTATGCTCAGGTGAGCTAAAAAAAATAGAAATCAAAGAACTTGAAGAAGCTACATAACCTGTTTTTTTAGTTTTAGTAGAATGTACATGTACATCAAAGTAATGTAAACAGTTTATCTTGTCAGCCTCTAATATTAATCTATTCCATTTCTTTTTTTTTTTACCTCGGGTAATAGTTTCGACTATCGGCCAGCAAGCCACTCAGTAAGTGTATAATATCACCACTAACTTGTACTTGGTTTATACAGAGCTTTAGTGCACATCATTCGTTTATTCCTAAAATGAACATTTCCTTTCTGTTTCCAGCGTTATGGTAGCTTAAAAGAGAAGAAAGAGTGAATGAGCTATGATCTCGTCAAAGGACGACATCGGTCTCACAAAACGGTCATCAGCAGAAGATCACGTGATTAAATCGCCACGTGACGTGTCTGTTGTTGATCACAACCATGCTACTGATCTAGTATGTGGACGTGAGTCTCCTGTGGTCATTAGTACAAGAATAAAAAAATGTACGTATTGTTTAAGTTCATTTTTTAAAAGGTAGTTCGTTTGATCATTTGATTCATATGAAACCAGTTCTCACTAGCGCCACCAAAATCGCTTCATAGATATACAATGTATATAATGTTTTTGAATAAGGGCGCCTAGGTAAACGTATGCCATTAAGATTTACCAGCAAGTTTCCAGAATCAAATTAAAATTTCAGCTTTAGTGACCGAGTCTGATTCATATGTGACCATTTTTGTCAATATTGATTGTTTTTAGGATAACGAAACAATTAGTTCATTCTATATATTATCGTTTCGCCAAAAATAGAATACATTTTTTTTGTATATCATTTTTGATTTTCCTGTCTAGCATGGAACACAGAAAACAGGCATTACTCTATTTTTGCAGACAATCTTCAGAACAACAATGAGCCGTCATTTAACGCCAATTCAAGACTGATGAATTCTAGAGCGTACGCCCCTCTTCCGTTCACAAAGTTTAACGTACCACTCACGAAGACTGAATATAAAGCGAAACATAAAGTAGATGTTGCCACTCGAGACAGTGAAAGTTTTGTAGGTATTGAAACTCAGTCTCTCGCGCATTTCTTACTTAATTCAACCTGGATTTATTCACCTGTACCCTACAACAGATATAGCAACTCGTATTCTCCAGTTAACTGGCCCCGGGAGAGACCAGTACAAGCCAATGGTCAAGAAGTGAAACCGATGACCAATCAAAAGGCAGATGATATACTGATGTTAGAAACTGATGTCCCCGCATCGAAAGTCAACAGTGTCAGGAATTCTCCTGTTCCAGATGTGAAGGGTAATCCAAATACGATAAAGATTTTCATTTATTCTTTTTATTTAAACTGGCTCAGAGACAAGCATTTTTCCATGCTACACCGTTTTCTTCAGAGCATAATAGTAGTTAAAATTCATTTGAACTTTTTAAAATCATAGAAGTTAACACACCTTCATGTACATATTCTAAATTATAAATTAAACAAGAGGGCCAAGATGGCCCTAGGTCGCTTACCTGAGAAACACATCATAAGAGTGTAAACATGTTTCCCAGATGACCCATATTTGAACTTGGCCTAGATTTCATCAAGGCTATCATTCTGACTAAATTTTATGAATATCCTGTACAAAATGCAGCCCCTATTGCGAACACAAGGTTTTTCTTTAATTTGACGGGGTGACCTAGTTTTTTACCCTTGATGACCCATATTCAAACTCGATATTGATTTCATCCAAACAAACATTCTGATCAAATTTCATGAATATCTGGTGTAAAATGCAGCCCCTATTGCATACACAAGTTTTTTCTTTGATTTGACCTAGTGTCCTAGTTTTTGACCCTAGATGACCCATATTTGAACTTGACCTAGATTTTATCAAGGCAATTATTCTGACCAAAATTCATGATCAATTGAAAAATACAGCCCGAATTGCATACTCAAGGTTTTTCTATGATTTGACATAGTGACCTAGTGTTTGACCCCAAATGACCCATTTTCAAACTTCGCCTAGACTTTATCAAGGTTATCATTTTGACAAAATTTCATGAAGATCAGATGAAAAATACAGCCTCTATCGCATACACACCTTTTTTCTTTGATTTAATCTAATGACCTAGTTCTTGTCCCCAGATCACCTACTTTTAAACTAAGCCTAGATTTTATCAAGGTAATCAGTCTGACAAAAATTCATGAAAATCAGTTGAAAAATACAGCCTCTATCGCATACACAAAGTTTTTCTTTGATTTGACCTAGTGGCCTAGTTTTTAATCCCAGATTTAACCCTTAGCCTGCTGGCGGCAAGTGATTCTGCCTTTGCGACCAGTGCAGACCAAGATCAGCCTGCACATCCGTGCAGTCTGATCATGGTCTGCACTGTTCGCTATTCAGTTAGTAAATTTTCAGTAAACTCCCCTTCGAATAATAAATGGTATTGCCCAAATTGAATGATGGACCAGTCCATTTTAGAAATTTAGCAGGGTAAGGGTTAAAAACCTCTTAGTGTAGTAATTACTGAGGAAAAGAATGGAGAGGGCGTTGTCCCAGGAAGTGCAAATAAAGACGGAAGATCATTAATTGACCATTTTATTTGAAAATTGAAAATGTGAAGTAATTTTTAGCATTGCTAAGTACCTGCATACAAAACTTCTATATTTTCTTTTGATATATTCACATAATTTTCATTTTACCTTCCAGTTTCTAAAGAAATACAGGAACTTAGAAAGGTTCACGAATTACACTTGAAGGAAAAAGAAGAATTGGAAAAAGTGATTAAAAAACGAGAGTATGACATAAACAGACAGTTGAGGTACATATTGCATTTTTATACGCCCGTCTCTAAAAGAGCGGGGCATAGTATGTAAAAACACGTGGCGGCGAGTGGCGGGCGGGCGGTCGGCGACCAAAAGCATGTCCGCTCTCTAAGTCGAACAGTTTTCATCCGATCTTCGCCAAACTTGCTGACAATGTTTGTGGGCATAGTATCTCGGCAAAATTCGATAACCACCTAAATCGCCCGAGGCACTCTTGGATTATGGCCCTTGAATTACTCGAAAAACTGCCAATTTAGCCTTGTCCTTTCTCTAAATCGAACAGTTTTCGACCGGTCTTCATCAAACTTGCTGACAATGTCGGTGGGCATCATATCTCGGCCAAGTTTGATAACCAGCCAAATCGCTTAGGCACTCTTGGATTATGGCCCTTTAATTACTCGAAAAACTGCGAATTTAGCATTGTCTGCCCTCTTAAGTCAAACAGTTTTCATCCGATCTTCACAAAACTTGGCGACAATGTTTTTGGGCATAGTATCTCGGCAAAGTTCGATAACCACCCAAATCGCCCCGGATACTCTTGGATAATGACCCTTGAATTTACGTAACTGAATATTTAGACGGGCGTATTTTGTGACAGTCTGCCGCTCTTGTTTCATTTTGACTGGCTATTGAATTTATTCAACATTCTATTGCTTTAGACACTTCAACAAAACCCCACAAATTGCACTTTCACTACAAAATTGTAATTGTGTTTTGACGAAATGATAGCTTACGTGAAAGTTTTACATATGTCTGTATTTTATGCAAAATTAATCGCATCAACAATATAGAGAACTCCGTTGCGCAAACGTTGTTTGTTTAAGACATTAAACAGTCTTGACGCATTGACTTAACAAGAAAAATATTTTCTTTCAGAGAGATAGACAAGGCTATGGGATCTGTATATTTAGAACATGCAGAGATAGAAGAGGTAACGGGAGCATTTGCTGATGCAATGAAAGCTTCCACTATTTATAAGGACGAAGCACCACAAGTCAGGGCTCAGCATATAGAGCAAGAGATCATTTCAGACATTTTGTTTGACGAGAATGCAAGGTCGAAAGAGGAGATCCGTGCGCTGTATGATGAAATAAATGAAATACATGAAGGACATGCTGTTGGGTTACAGGGGTTGAAGCAAGATACACAAGAAATAAAATGTGTAGCGGAACTATTAAACAATAAGAATGAAGATCTGAGGACATGCGTTGACGTAGATATCTTAAAACCTCTTAGTGTAGTAATTACTGAGGAAAAGAATGGAGAGGGCGTTGTCCCAGGAAGTGCAAATAAAGACGGAAGATCATTAATTGACCATTTTAAATCGAAAATACCCGCTGGACAATTATCTGCAGTTGAGTTGGCAAGAGTGCTTAATGTTCGTGAGAAAAAATCAAGAATCCCAAAACTACTTGTGCAAACTTATGGGAGCACTTCCAAAAATGATGAAAGACTCAAAGCCTTAAAGCGCAGTTCCGTAATCATGTTTCACAGGAAAAAATACACAAGTCAGAGTAAAAAGTACAAAATAGATACCGATACATTAGACGATCAGAGACACGTAACAAAACCATATACAGATTACTTGGACCCGAATATTGAACTCCGTAGACTGAAGGAAAGATTTGGCTGGGTGGATAAAGAACGATTCAATGAAATAAAACGTTGCAGGGTTAACTTTGAAGAAAGTGAAGACTTGGAAGGAAATACAAGTTGTTGGACAGATGAAAAGCCTTATGCATGCTTCGAAAAGAAGCATGAAACGACCCCTAAATGCTGCAAGAAGAAAGAAATAAGATCGAAGACTGACACTGGATTGAAGGACCGACCGTTCCAAGTCGTAACAAATAAATTAAAAATGATAGTACATTCTAATGCAAGAATTGATAAGTCTGCTTCTAAGAAAGATGTAACGAAAATACCTGTACCCATTAAATGCTGTAACAAAAGTGACTTAACAAACAAAAGAAAGCAACAGTACTACGTGAAGAATACGAAATCAGACATCCCTTCATCAAAGAATGTGCCGACGACTCTGAGGAATGCCAATGGCGTGCCGAGGTCATCATCAGCGTTTGGAAATAAAACTCCTCTCCCGAGCATGAAACAAGCCAACCAAAATAGAAATAACATTCCTTTACCGAGCATAAAGGCAGCCAACCAGAGGAAGGACTTGAATAAAGAATCTGGAAAACATGTGGCTACACGTCATGTTTTACAACCGATAAAACCATCAAAAATGAAACTCCTTTCCAAGCCAGGTAAAAATATAGAACCGGACGATAAATCCACACACATATCAAAGAAACAGGTACCAGAGGCCTCACTTTTACCTACTAAGCTACCTAACCAGAAAACCAGATGTCAGAATGTCAAATTTTCATAGTTCAAAGCATGGTGATAAATTACGAGTGTTATTTGAGAGGGCGTAAATTTACATACCTTTATTGCATCAAGAACTGTTTATCCTGGTTATCATTATTTTAGATGTTATATATTCTGAATGTTTGTGTTATGTGAAAATCTGTTTGAATAAGATATTTTAAAATGATCATGATCTTTTACAAGAAAGAAACCTCATTTTTCTTATTACTTAATGTTTCTGTCTTGTCGCTTCTGTATTGAAATATACAAAATGTACAAGCTAACTCATTTGTTGATTCTTATATAATAGCACCATCTTTGTTCGAAGTATTCCCCAGCAACTATAAGCTAGAATTCAGTTAAACTTCGTAGAAAGCTTTTCTCGCATCATATCGTCTTATTTTGATCGAATGATTTTTTACTTACTGAGTTATTGCCCTTTGATTATTCGACATAAGTAAACAGGCACCATTTCTTGGCCGGATTATTTCTGAGAAACCAGTAGCTGGAATTCAGCGAAACTTAATAGGATTTTTTCACTCCAAAGAGAGGCGCATATTGTCTTCACTTTCCGGGCCAATCATTTTTCATAGAATGCTTTCCTCTCAAAAGGGGATACGCATATTGTCTTCATACTCCGGTCCGATCATTTTTCATTGAGTTGTTGCCCTTTGATTATTCAACATTAGTGAGCTATAGCAACATTTATTGTCCAGAGTATTTCTCAGCAACCTCTTGCTGAAATTCTGCGAAATTCATAGGTAGTTTCACTTACAAGAGAAGATGCGCATATTATCTTCATGTTCCTGTCCGATGATTTTTTCACTGAGTTATCGCCCTTGATTATTTACCATTGGTAAACTTTAGCGCCATCCTTGTCTGGCCCATTCCCCATATCAACCGCTGGCTGATATTCTTCGAAACTTCATATAAAGCTTCCAAAGAGGAGATGCGCATATATTGTGCCTGCTTTTTCTCAACAACTACTTGAAATTAACAACTACTAAGACCGTGAATGTGCCCGGTCGGTGAATTTTGCTTTTGTGCATATGGACTGCAATAGAGCATCCGTCGTTTTTTTTTCGAAAATTTATGGTACTAACATACCGGTATACTTTACGATCTTTTACTATCTGTTAAAGACATTATACAGTCAAATCCTATGAAAATACAATCAACGACTTCCAGACATCGTGTTAAAAAGGTTAACCATTACAACTTCTAAGTTATAAAGACTACGTCAAATGTTGGGAGAAAAATGTAAGACAGGTGTCAGGTTTTTTTCTATTACAGGTCCTGAAGTTTATCACTGGTTATAGAAAATGATGGTCCGTTAGTAATAATAACCAATATCTATACAGCATAATAACACTTTATTTTATGAAAGAATCTAATTAATTTACCATATTTAAGATCGAAATATTATGGTGATAAAATTATCAAAAACAAGGTCTTCAAAGACAATAAAATAAAAAGCATTTTAGCATATGAAATCGGCGTGAAGTTGGCAGTACAGCAGTAGCAGCAGTAGTAGCAGTTAACTGCTACTACTGCCAGCAGTTACAGCAGTTAACTGCTGCTACTGCCAGCAGTTACAGCAGTTAACTGCTACTACTGCCAGCAGTTACAGCAGTTAACTGCTACTACTGCCAGCAGTTACAGCAGTTAATAAGTTGTTACAGTAGTTTATGTTACTGACATTAGATATTTTGTTTCCCTTTCTTCACAATAGACATTAATATCAGTACATCAAAATGCTGTCTCATCTTGCCATTTTCCCTTTATTTACTGTTATATTACAGAGGGATGCGCTCCCTGTCCCCACACCCATGCTCCTACGCACATGGTAAAGTAAGTTTTAACAAGTTTGATGTAATTAATTCCCCTGATTTACTCGTTATGAAAATGAAAGTAGAAAAAACGCGATTTTCCAGACAGTTACATGTAAATGGTTTCGTAAGTGGCCCGGGTACGTTTTCTTAATAAAATGAATAAATGTATTTTATAGGCATAAATATTCATTGGATTATCTTTAATGATTATTGAAGTGAAGATAGGAATAAATATTGACAAAAAGTTGTTTACGATAAAATCGGATTTCCTGGCTCCGTATAGACAATTACAATGAAACTAGATTTATGTAGATCAATCCTTCGCACAAGGTAGATTTGGAAAACGAGGAAAGTTTGGGGGTCCCCAGCTCCGCCCCAGACCTTTATTAGCGGATCGGACCGGGTGGCCGTTGTAGAGAGGGTTGTCCCCCACCAGGCACGGGTGGCCGCCATTCCGGGAAAACTCTTGTTTGGGAGGAAGCCGGGCCGAGGTGTGAGGCGGGGGTGGGTCGGGGGTGGCCTAAAATCGTTCCAGCAGTTAATAGGAGGTCCCTACGGGACCTTTATCTAGGGTTGAGACCGGGTGGCCGTTGTAGAGGGTGGCGGTCTATGGGGGGCCAGCATAGTGGCTGTTCCGGGAAAACTCTTGTTTACTCGCGAGCGGGTCTCAAAGTTGGTTTCAGGCCATTTTCGGAATTTTTCAATCTTTCCAGTTTGGACGCCCCCAGCTCCGCCCCAGACCTTTATTAGCGGATCGGACCGGGTGGCCGTTGTAGAGAGGGTTGTCCCCCACCAGGCACGGGTGGCCGCCATTCCGGGAAAACTCTTGTTTGGGAGGAAGCCGGGCCGAGGTCGGGCGGTGTTTGCCGGGAGAACTCTTGTTTTTGAGAAATCGGGGCGGAGTGTGGTTGGAGTGGCTTTCTTTCAGCAGTAAATACACCAGAAATATATACGAAACTTGTTTATTGCTCTTGTTGGCTGTAACAAGAGCCTTGTTAATTGCTGTCATAAACCATTTTAATGCTAGCAGTAACAGGAACCTGGTAAATCACTTTCATAAAATATTTAACCGCTGGTAGTTACGCGTAGAAAACTGGTATACTGCTCTTATAAACCATTTGACTGCTGACAGTAACACAAGAAAACTCGGAAACTGCTTCCATTGGTCATTTCACTGCTTGAAGTAACAGAAGTCTGGTAAACTGCTTTCATAGACCACTTAAGGGGACGCATATTGCTACATTCACAGTTCATACAGCAATGCGGAAGGGGTGCATATTCAAGAAATCGATGGTGGGAAAATAAAAAACATATTCCTAAACTGATATAATACTGATGGACACCTGTAATATTCAGTATTTTGTGGATAAGGATGTGGTACTATGAATGTAATAGGAAAACAAAGGTCTTTGTGAAAGTACATTCAACACAAAATATTAAGCTTTTGTATAAGGAAAAAACAGGTTTTTTACAATAACAGTGTTCCAAATAATGTTGAAGGGATGAGATTTTCTTTCTAACACACCAGGTTTGCTTAAACATGTAAAAATTTAACGCCACGTCTGTTCATCTCGGGATGGACGCCATATTTCTCATTGATAAAAAATGTAAACAAAAAATCAGAGTGGGATTAGCATTGCAAGGGCATAACATGACATTCTACACAATGAATACCTTAGAACAGATATCTAAGATGCTACACAGGTCAGGCGGGTTAAATGCATAATGTCGATCACTTGAAATTCATCTTGAAAAGGTGGTTAATTTTAGTTTGTTTACATGGTTTTTAATTTTCCCACGACTTCTCGGCGATTCACTGCAAATGTATTACTGCGCCGGACGAAAGGTAACTCTAATAAACAACGGGAGACAACTTAGGTGTCAGCACGTGTACGATTTTTAAAAAAAACATGTCGATGATTATAATTTCTTATCAAATAATGAATCCTATTCAGATATTCGTCTTTAATATTAGAAAATTATTAATTTCTGTGGACATTTGTCAAATAATATTACTTACAGTGGACTACTTTGCGCATCAAACTGGTTTCCGCTTCAGTTGTGAGGCACTTCCGTTATACTTTTTGACAACAATAACAAAACACAAAATGGATCAATAAAGTCACTTATAAACCGACTGCTACTTAAATCAGTGTAAGTAAAGTTGTTGTTACAACATTATACATGTTCGTTACGTTATGAGATAAAGTTTATCTTCAACTGCATAATCCATTAATTACGTTTAGATGATATTGCATTTACAACTTATTTGACCCCATTTTTTACGTGAATGACAGCATTCTCGTGCAACTCGTGCAAACAGAGTTATGAAAAGTATGGTGGAGAATTCAAGGACAAATAATAAATGACATTAAAGTGAGGATAACTGTATATTCGTCCAGTTTTGATCATTGACATTCCTGCTGTTTATTAGTAACTTTTGTTAACAAGATTAGAATGTTGCTTTTGCACATATACACATTGATTGGACCTCTCAACCAAATTTCATACCTTATTTTAGGGATTTTTAAGACAATACAATTCAAAAGTTTGTTGAATGTGTTTTGATATTTAAGTGCATTGTAGTTCATGAATAACAAGTTAAAAATTAATAATGCCAACATTTCTAGGCCTTTATTGTAAGCCACTAGACTTCTGTAACAATAAATGTTTAATGTATTAAGGGGAATATACTCTTTTAGTTTTGTAATGTGGCATTCCTTGACCACCGTATCTTTTCTTATGCACTACTTTGTAAACAAACTAAATAATGTGTTTTAGCTCACATATGCGAAATGAAAAGCAAGACAGTGAACTTATTTCACATTCTTTCTTTAAATTAGAATCTGTAGGACATTGATAAATGTTTGGACAAAGTGAAGCACTATTATTTTCGCAACAAAAAGTCTTAATTGTTGACTTTGAATGTACACAAGAAGTATTATGTAATTCAACAATAACTTTCTTGCTTCAGTTTTTCTCATTTTTATTTTAGTGAGCAATCCTTTGTGTACTTATAACAGTTGAAACAGTATTCATTTCATTTACCAAAACCTTGTACTTTTTTGCAGGTAAATTTTTTAATACCCCACCCACTTTTTTCTAATTTCAAAGTATGCGTCCCCTTAACTGCTGGCACAAACGTAATTGAGACTGCTGGTCTTACATAATTTATAGGAGAATTTTAAACTGCTCGTATATACCAGTTAACTGCTAGCAATAACAGATATAAAAACCTGATCAACTGTTCAAATAAACCATACTGATAAACTGTTCTTAGTCATATTTAAATGCTGGCAGTTACATATATAGGAGACTGGTAAACGTTCTTATAAGCTATTTAACTGCTGACAGTAAAATAGTAAGAAAAATGACGAAACTGCTCTTAGTAATACTGTTTTATTGCTGATGGTTGCATATCATCATTTAACTACCTGTAGTAACATATACATGAAACTGATGAAAGTAATCGCAGAAACAACTTTTAACTATGGACAGTAACATCTTTCTGACACTGATACCAGATATCGTCATTTAACTGCTATCATTATATAATATAATTTTTATAGGAAATACAGAAAACTCAAAAATTCGTATATTTTAACAGCTGTCAATATCATATAGAAAACAGCTGAAACTGTAGTAAGTGACAATATGTAACTGCTGGCAGTGACATACACAAAGAAATGATAAAGCATGTCGTAGAAACATCATTTACCTGCTGGCGATAACATCTGTAACGGGCTGAGGAGTGTTCGAATCCCGACTCGGCACTTTTTCCCGCCTCATTAATTAACACACACGATGAATTGCTGTCACTGCTGGAAGTTAACTGCGATACGCAATAAACTGCTGTAACTGCTGGCAGTATGAACAGTTAACTGTTGTAACTGCTGGCAGTGCCAGCAGTTAACTGCTGTAACTGCTGGCAGTAGGAGCAGTTAACTGCTGTAACTGCTGGCAGTAGCAGCAGTTAACTGCTCCTACTGCTGCTACTGCTGTACTGCCAACTTCTTTCCTGACGCTATTTTAAAATTACAGCACACATCCAATTAATATAGGGATATACTGTACCTTCAAAGAATTTCACTCGTCAAGTGTTTTGACAACAGAATTATAAAACATTATTCTGAGACAAAAATTAATATATTTGATGTACATTTAAAATGTATCTAATGTTTCTTCATAACAGTATTTCAATTTCTTATACCTGTTTGTGTATAATTCCATATCTCAATGCTAGGGTACTATATATATATATAGTAATCCACTTTTACCTAACCTATCCCGTCTAATTTTTTTATTTGAGAAGACTCAAAATAGTCATTATGCCCCTTCTTCACGGTATCCCCACCCAATCTACCATTTATTTTCTATTCCTCACAATACAGAGCTAACAGAAAGATGATGTGCTATGATCAAAAAGGCAAGTTCATTTTCACACAGCTCTTCAGATATAATAACCTGATTAACATTGGGTCGACATGGACGTGTTTTTAGTGTTGTTTTTTTCCCCGCTGGTTTAGTAATCATCAATACAATGAGAAAGAATCTTGTTTTACTCTCCTGGTATTTAGCGGTTAATACTTCCATAATAAGTTCGCTGCCATTGCTTTCAGTGATTTTCTTATTCCTGAAAGTTACCACTGATGTCTTTCCTATAGGGGTCTTCTATAAAAACGTTACACAGCCAATTTTATTTGCAGGAAGAACTTGAAACTTTTACCAGTTTTCTTGTAATAGTATATCCATATTTACAATTCCTTGTGATGTCCAAGATGACGTTTCCTTTTTGAGATGCATCCAACCTCAAGTTTTGTTAGAGCCAACCTAAAGTTTTGTTAGATAATACAGTGGACGGATTTCCAATATGAAATGCATATAAATGTAAAGTCAATTTTATAAAAAGTCCCTTTTACTTCATTTTTGCGGTAAAATGACCTGTAGCGCAGTCCAATAATTAGTATTGGCTGAAAATATGGACAATTGCCTCCTCTATTTTATAATTTCATAATAAAATATAATATTCTATAATAATAATAATAATAATAACTTGATTTTCTGAAGGTGACATACTAAGTGTACAAATACAGATATTTTACAATTTATTTCCAGTATGGCCTTCAACTGACAAACATTCACACATACACACAATCATACAGTCAGTTTATAATTTAACATTTATACAAAAATACACATATCAGAATTACTTAAATTTTCTCGACAAACACGTCTCAAGTTAAAGAAGTCTTAAATAAACATAATATAACAATAACTATGTTTTAAAATAATTACATTGCGTCACAAAGATTATACATGACAATTAAGATACATACAAAAAAGAAAGTCTGTCCCATAAGATAATAAATACTTCCAGATTTGAATAATAAGATAATATGAATATTATTATTATTGGAAACGTATACAGTAACATCAATTCAACAAAATTCTTGTAATTACAAGTAATTAATTGCTAAAAACTATTATTAATTAAATTGTAACAAGAGAAAATTCTTTAAATCATGCTTGAAAGCAGTTATATTATTATTATGAAGTTTAATATAAGAAGGAAGTGAATTCCATATGTGTGCAGCTTTGTAGCTAAATGTTTGTTTCAGGTAGTTCGTTTTAGGTTTAACAATAGAAAGATCCATGTTTTCGATTGAGCGCAGACTGTAATGATCATTATAAACAAAATGTAGTAAATCTGAAATGTATATAGGACAATCTCCTGTTTTACTTTTGTACACTAATAATGAAATATGGTATTTGCACCTGTTCTCAAAAGATAGAAGTTTTGAATTTCTTAATACTTCATCAAAGTTGCTACACTTTGATTTTGTAATTATTTTTATAGCGCGTCTCTGCAAAAATGTAATTTTATCAGTGTCCGATTTGTGACAAAGTCCCCAGACATTGCAACAATACTCCATGGTTGACATAATATATGCATTGTAATACAATAGTTTCATCTCATCTGTTAAGAAAAATGCAATTCTTCTAAGTAGAGCATTTTTTGAGTTTAGTTTATTGGCCACGGTACTAACGTGGGATTGCCAAGACAGTTTCATCGATATATACACCTAATATAATATATAATATATACCTCACAATCTCTACCGCTGTTAGACACCACAATGTCCAGGCCTCAAACTTTTCGAGACGACATAAATGAAATATTAATTTGGTCTTTAGAAGGCCCTTTTTAGTCCGTGTGCTGTTTGTATCTGCATGAATATGAATTTCGCTTAAACCGATCCTAGAGAGCGCAAGGGGTTGCGATTTCCATTGTGTCTGCTTTTATTTTGCTTTGTTGCATTCTATGCTTCCAAAGGATCATCTTATACAAGAGGAATTCAGGCAATTTTGATACTATCCATAAAGAAAAACTTTTATTTAAGAACATAGCTTAGACTAGCCCCTCAAAATATTAAGCTTTAACAGAAACACGTTTTTCCATGTGGGCTATTCATGACCCGAAAGTCGTAGAGTAGTCTGCCCTTAGTATACTATAGGTAGCAGTTGGTAGTTTCCAGCCACAGATTCGAATTGGCCAGGTCAAAATCTGTCATTAGAGATAAAACCTTGAAGTGAAGGCTGTTTTGATGTTTGAAATATTTGTTGATGTGAGTTTGTGATTAACAAGTTTAAGAATGGTATGTTGCAGAAATTCTGGCAGATGCGAATGTAAGCTTGATGGCATCATTTTCATATAACTGCTTGAAATGCATATATACCACTATCAGCATTGAGCGTCTCGTGAACTGTCAAATGTCATATAGGCCTCACACAGTTGAAAAGTAGTGAAAAAAGTAATCGGTATTTTTGTCCAGCTCTGCAAGTAATACTTGAAACTGAGTACAGAATGCAAGTGGCCATTTGGCTCTATCATTTCCCCTAACATTTTAAGGCCAGTTGGAGATATGGCTAATTTGGGCTGAAATGTCATGTATTTTCGCGGGCTGAAATTATCTTTCAGGTGGCTTGTGGATTTAAAAATCTATGCTTTGTATGAAGTTTACTATGTATTTTATTTCTTCTTCAAGTAAGATGTAAAACCGGTATCTTTTTATTTTCAGGTCTGCATCTCGTAAGATATCGGAAGCCGTCTGACTTGGCCACATCGCTCGGAAGTCCGAAGTACTAGAAAAAACCGCCATCTGCTACCATATGCAGACAGGGGGCTCATGTTTCACTACATATTTTTCATTTTGAACTCATTTAGGATGAAAACAAACATATTTTTGTCCCAGGTCCGATACTGGTGCCTGTGGGTAGACCATGTTCCTATAAACGTTTTTCAAAAGTATTAGCAAAAATGAAATCGGATAAATAGAACTAAGTTATTTATTCATAAGTTAAACTTGCCCTATATACTCTATATGAACAGAAACATGGTAGAGCTATGTGAGGTAGTTTTAGCGTAATGCAATTAGTCCAGTAGAATATCAGAGAAAAGTGACTGAACCTTGCAGTAGGGTATATACAAGGTTTTATTGCAGTTTCCTGTCATTTAGGATATACTGATTAAGAAACTGCCGGATGACATTTTTACGGAAGCCCTGGAGGGACATTTTAGTTACTTCTTATGTCTTATTTGTTACTACTTATTTGTTATTAATTAATTGTTACTATTTATTTGTTACAACATATGAAAGGCAAAACGCGGTAAACTACATCATAATGGAGAATAACCCTAGTGCAAAAGAGGTATGTATACGTCGATTTATCTGGCACAATTATTTTTAGTTTAAAAAAAAGGGACAGTCACGATGACAAAATTTTAATGTGTTCAAGTGTTTTAAAAACTATGTTTATTGTTTTATCATGGCTGCAGTACTAAGTATCATCGGTATACTGGGAACAATACCTAATACGTTCTAGTGTAATTTTTACGTTCAAATAATTTTCTCTGAATATATCCCACCATTTGCACCTACTAGGCCTTCCTCCTATATGTGTACCTATGTATATGTGTTTTAGTTTATTTTCCGTAGAATTAAACCACATGATTTCATGTATGAATATTTATCGTCTTGTGGAATATCTTTGTGGAATTTGGAAGTGTGTTATAATGTTATGAATTTAATGGCATTTCTGTATTTTCAGAATCAAGCTTGTACTAAAAGTGCAAGAAACGTAGTCCAGAAGTTAAATGTGATGGGAGCATTATTCGTTTGGGAAGTACAGAAATGTGACTATTAAAATAGAGTGAGCTACCAAATTGCTGGAATCTAATAGCCAAAGAATTATTTCCCAAAATGTCAGGGTTTTATTCATACTGTTGTTATTGTGTGCATTTGTGCCGTTGAATATTTCCCTGGCTGGAAATGGTCTGACAAGAAAAAACAGATTAAAATCTATTTTGCCGAATGACTAAAGTATTCGGAAATAGTTGTTTTTATTATGTTAACACAACATTAAAATCAGCATATGTCATTTTAAACGAATCATACGCGAACTGCGTTTACGGAGACGTCCTCAGTCCTACTCCTCTGCAGAAGATGTGATGAACGCAATAAAGCTCGAATGGAGTGTAAGAGGGCAGTGTTTAGGGTATAGAACTATGTGGTTAAGACTGTTAGAGAAACAACGTCGTGAAATTCATGAAACAGCTTTGTCCAGATGCATAAGAAGACTGGAAAGCATATAGGTAGAAGAGAAGATTGTATACACTGAAAGGACCTAATTATGTGTGGTATGCAGATGGATACGATAAATTAAAGCTGTATGGATTGTGTATTCATGGATGTATTGACGGCTACTGTCATTGAATCATGTGGCTTGATGTTGCATCCAGTTATAATGACCTAGCTGTTGTTGCCAAGTACTACATGGACTGTTTAAATCATGTTCAGAGTGCTCCACATATTTTACCAGCAGATATGGGTACTGATCTTTTTGCAGCCGCATTCATTCGTTTATGGATGCTTTGCAAACCGATTAAGACAGAATTGGACAGCACTGGACACGACCAAAAAACCCGATGTGTGGTAGTTTGTCCCTGAATTGACTGATGCCCATGACTTTTGGTACTAATGTGGAAAGGGAGGATATGAATGCGTGCATCAGTCATTATTTTAACGGAAAGACTTTTGCAGTAGAGAATTTAGAGCGCTTGTAAAATTTATAAAACCAGGTGTACATATCCATGTTTATCCATTTGATGCCTTAAAACTTTTCATCGAGCTAAATAGTCGTTTGGAAGAATACATATAATGAAAAAAAGAAATGAGTTGCATAGCTATATTTGAGCAGGAATTCTTCTCTACCAAACCTAATATGTCCTTTAAGTGTCATTTCAAAATGTGTCACCCTCCTACAGATTTTATTTGAACTGTGTTTTGGAAGTATTTGCATGTTCTGTTAAATCCATGTTCCTTGACTGTAAATGATACTCATATAAAATCGATGGGTTTAACATATTGATACTTTCTATGTTTATAGTCTTTCCAATGTGGTAAACATGGACGTTTTCAAATAAGTATATATAAGCACAATGCATAACGATAACTTTGCTTTACAACTTCTGGGGTTTTGAACTTACATGTACATGTGCTTGAAACTAAGCTTGATATGGCCTAGACCATGTTGTCATGAGTGGCTGATGGAGCTATTTTTTCACCGTGCCTACAAGAATGCAGATATAAAAAGAAATCACCACATTCTAAATTTGTGTTTTCTTAGCAATGTTACAAATATTGGTAATAAAAAGGATTATGGTATAGAGTACTTCAAGATTACCACATTGTTCCGATGTTGTTTATCGTCAAAGGGTGGTATACATACATGTATGTTGCGCAGTTTTCCGAGTCTAGAAAGGACTGATCAAATTAGTTCAGAATGTTATCAAACCTCCAACATTACGCATATAAAGTTGATCTACTGCATTTACAGGAGTTATTTTTTTATAAGTTCCATATTGCTATATAAGGAAATCTTACAATGCCCACTTGGCAAATCAAAATTCCATGACGTTTGGTGTCTGAAAGAGTAATTCTATTGTTTTTCATATGGTGATGTATATATGATAAACTTCTGTCCCCTTGTGGCTTTCTTTGGCATATCAAAATTACTTGAAGACATTTGGTAGAAATTTTACAAGTAGTTTTTGAGAAGATTTATGAAGTTTTTTCCTTTGGTTTCTAAGGTAAACTTAGCTCTGCATTCAATTACATTATTTGAAGGAATCCTCAAAACAGCCATCAAAGCAACAATCATGTAATGTTTAGGTGACTTTATCAAAATCACCTCCCAATGTACTTACGCAGAATTCAATATCTAATATGAACCGGACTGTCTTTCAACTGTTTCGTAACTATCCGCTGTACAACGTAGTTCAATGCGGAGTTATTTTATCACCTCTGATCTTTATCACCATCGTTACAGACCAGAAAATGAATACGGAATTTTCCGTTAATGCTGAGGAGAGCTTTGCTTAAAATGAGTTCGGGGGTTTCTCGCCCAGGAAAAACGACTGTTATAATTCTGTAAAAATGACAAGACTTATGTATGCAATTAATTTTTCGTCAGTCTTAAAACTGACTCTGCCAGAAAAAATGCTGAATTGTCTCGATTTACTCAAACTAAAAAGTCACCTTCTATCAGTACGTCTGTTCTTGGATTTAGGATACCCGGTATATTGTCTGGATGAATTGTTGACGACGCACGAGGAACACTTCACGGCAACCGCTAGTCATTGGGCAATTACAATAGCTTGAGCCCTTTGTGCTCGGGTGAGCTTCTTATGTTACACATGTTCAAATCAACTCTAGTTAACCCGCAACACTTTATTTGCTCGCTTCTATTCATGTTGTAACATGATCGCATGAGGTATAAACGTGACAGATATTAAGTGTGATTCCCATGCAAATGTAGAAATGACTACAGTGTGATTTTAAATATTATAACATTACATAGCATTTGGACATTTGATATTATATTTGATGAATAAAGATACTAACAAGAGTTGTCTGCGCGCTCAACTATTCGAAATTGGTGGAAGTATGGGGTCGAAGTATTACCAGAGATGTTCAGACAAAAGAAGAAAAATAGATAAGACAAACAATGTACCTGTATTTGTGGATTTGGATACGTCTTGCACTATGTGTGGCCATGATTGTAAGCAAGTGTTCAAAGTTTTAAAGCCAAATATCAAACAGCTTTGACAAAGTAAGGGATGGTATGCCAAACTTAACTAATTTCTATGTCAAAAAGGTCATAACTGAGCTAAAGTCCTTGTTCTAGTTATGTAGTCTTGCCTACATATGTAGACTATGGCGGTAAACAAGTGGCCAAAGTTTCAAAGCCATATGACAAACAGGTTAGGCAAAACATGGACTGGTATGAAAAATTTACTGATTTCAAAGTCCAAAAATGGCCATAATTCAGCAAAAAAGGTTGACAGAGTTATGTTGTCTTGCCTACAGAAGGAGATCATGACGATAAACAAGCTTCAAAGCAACATTTCAAATAGTTTTGACAAAACGTTGACATGTACGAAAAATGAGCCAATTTCAAAGTCCAAAAAGGGCCGTAACTCAGCCAAAGTAGGTGACAGAGTTATGTGCTCTTGTCTACTGATAGAAATCATGATGATAAGTGTTTTAAAGCCACATGTCAAATAGTTTTGACAAAACATGGACTTGTACGAAAATTGTACCGATATCCAAGTAAAAAAGGGTCATAATTCATCTAAAATAGTTGACAAAGTTATGAATTCTTGCCTACAGATAGAAATTATTATAATAAAGAAGTGATAAAAGTTTCAAATCCAAATGTCAAACAGTTTCAACAAATTATGAACTGGTACGAAAAACTTAACCAAGATTTGTGAGTTAAAAGGGGTCATAATTCAGCTAAAATCATTGATGGAGTTATGTACTCTTGCCTCAAACTTGACATATGATGTTACATCAGTTTTGAAAGTTTCAAATCTTTATCTCAAAAGGTTTTGTCAAAATATGGACTGTTACGAAAAACTTAACCAAGGTGTGACGCCGACGCCCACGCAGACGCCGTGGTGAGTAGGATAGCTCTCCTTATTCTTCGAATACTGTCCCTTAATATGATGATTTCTTACATTTTTTTCTCATATTTTTCCACAAAATTCTGTGAAGCAGGAACCAAAACAAACTGACGTATTATAATGCTAAGCATAACATCTGATATCATATTTGATGATTCCATTCACTAATAAATTAATTTTAGCTCGACTTTTCGACTAATTCTGAAGAAAATACACCATTTTTACTTGGGTCCATATGACACAATAGCTTATATAAAATATTGTACATCTTGGACAGGAAAAGATCAATGTGGACATTTGACCTTCAGGTGTTACATTGACCTTTGCACTAGGGGTCTGTGTATTGCATATGACACATTGTTTCATTATGGTGAACATTGTTGTCAAGTAATATTAAAATCCCTTAACTGATGACAGAGTTATCGACCAGAAAGAAAAATATCCTTTTGACTTCTGACAGTTACCTTAACCTTTGTGTCAGGGATATTGGGTTGCGTAAGACAAGTTGTCTCATTATGGAAAACATTTGTGAAAGGCAATATTAAAATCCCTTCATGGATAGCAGAGTTATAGATCATACAGGAAAAAGCCCTTTTGAACGTTGACCTCCAAGTGAGACCTTGACCTTTGAATAAAGGGTCTGGGTGTTGCACATGACGCATTGTCTTATCATAGGGTACATTTGTGCCAAGTAATATTAAAATCTCTTAAAGGATGGTTGAGTTACAGACCTGACAGGTAAAAGGTCCTTTAGGCTTTTGACTTGCAAGTGTTACCTTGACCTTTCAGCTAAGGTTCCGGGTTTTGCACAAGTTGTCTTATCCAGGGTAATATTTGTGCCAACTTATATTTAAAGCCTTTTTGCATGTCAAAGTTATAGACCGGATAGTAAAAATAACCTCACCTTTGGTCTCGAGGTGGGACCTTTACCTTTATGTAAGGGTTCTGGTTGTTGCGCGTCATGGGGAACATTTACGCCAAATAATATTGCAAACCCTTGATGGATGACAGAGTTATTGACCGGACACGAAACATACCCTGTTCTTGCCATATTAACATTTGACTGCCAAGTGTGATCTTGTCCTTTGAGTCAGGGGCTTAAAGTTATGCATGCCACATTATCTTATGGGTTACTTTTGTGACAAGTAATATTAAATCCCTTCTTCGATAGAGAGTTATGGACCACCCTGATCACATCTGACTTCAAATTGGGTCCTTGACATTTGAGCTAGGTGTCTGGGTTTTGCACATGACACATTGTCTCATCGTGGGGAACATTTGTGCCAAGTAGTATTAAAATCCCTTGATGAATGAAAGAGTTATAGACTGGACATGAAACAGACCTTGTCCTTGCCATGTTAACATTTGACTGCCAAGTGTGACCTTGACCTTTGATTCAGAGGTCTGAAAGTTGTGCAGGACACATCGTCTTATTATTGGGTACATCAGTGTCAAGTAATAATAAAACCCCTTCATGGATGGCAGAGTTATGGACTGGACAGGAAAAAAAAGCCCTGTTGAACTTTGACCTCCAATTATGACCTTGACTTTTGAGCTAAGGGTCCGGGTTTTGCACATGACACGTCGTAACTAAACACTTTATTTTACTTTGAAGATATACAAGAGACTAGGAAAAACATAATGTGTAAATATAAAAGATTTCTTAATGTTGCAAGAAGAATACACAGAGGTTAACTCTAACCTTTTGGGCACTGAAAGATAAAAAAGGTTGCTGCAACACAAAATGACAACTTAAACAAGAGGACTATGAGACACTAAGTCGTTCATCTGAGCACGCATTATTTTATTTTTGAGCAGTACATCGAGTAGTTACTAAACTATATGCCGTCTACAGAGTCTAATGTAGAATAATTGTACTTCTGAACATTTCATGTACTGAAGAATACCAACAGAATATATCATAGTATACTGTTTATACAGTAATATATTTTATATACACTGAAGATAGTGTACTGTATCTACTATAGTTTACTGTATGTACTGAATTATATTGTATGCAATGTCATATGTTGTGTCTGAAGTATACTGATTCTACTGTAACCGTAGAATACTCTATGCACCATAGCATACAATGACAACTGCAGGTACTGAATTATTGTAGTAAAGTATGTACTTAAGTGTGCAGAGAATTATTTCCTGTGTATAGAAAGAAGTCAATGTTGGGATGTGATGTTTCAGACCAAGTTTGGAGACAATGCATACACTGGTTCTCGAGCAGAAACCATTTAACCTTAAAGGGTTAGTAACAACAGCCCCTATGTGCAGTGGACCGGAACCATCTCCTGGTGTTTGAAAGATGCTGCAAACCGAGTTTGCACACAGTGCATACATTGGTTCATGAGAAGAAGCTATTCAAATGTTTATCTTCTTTAGTTACAGTGGTCCATGTGTGCTGTGGGTCGAAACCATTTCCTACTTTTTGAAAGAGATCAATGTAAGGTTGCTACAGACCAACGTTGGAGATATCTGGTGTGTAGTTTCTGAGAAGAAGACATCTAAATGAAATGTTCATGATGGATAATGCGCAATGGACGACGGACTATGGACGCCGGACAACCCACCGATACTAATTGCTAAAAAGCAGCATTAAACTGTATGTTTCCCTGAAAAATTCCTCAATCCACTTATTAAGTTAAAAAAGATACAAAACCAATGAACAATTATGTATGAAACAATGGATATTTTCTCTGAGTTATCTTATTTATTTATTTGGGTTTTACGGCGCACCAACACAGTATAGGTTATATGGCGCCAATCAGGACTACAAATTTTGGTTCCACATCTCATTTACATCGAAATAAAAACATGAGGTATGGAATCAAAATTTGCATACCTGCTGGAATCACAGAGTTACTGCAAAACCAAGTGTAAAGACCCTATTAGACGCCTCTTACGATCATGCAAGGGTAAGGCAGTAATTCACATTCTTCTCTGAGTTATCTGCTGCTATGTGTCTGTATATAAACATGAATATGATTAAACACACAGCTCTTTTACATAAGAAGCCGTTAACACACAGACTCATGTAACAGAAAAACATTTTGACAGGCTCTATATAGTGTTACCAATATATCATTCATTGTTAAAATTGTCGCTGGTTCACAGCCAGTATAAATTTTTATCTAATATTTTAAGAATGACTAATGATAACATCATGCACTACAAGTAACAAAATAACATCCCAAGTTCATAATTTCACTCAACATTATTAAAACAAAATGAAAACAATCAACTATTTCAAGTGTATGTGGTCTGTCGCTAGCACTGTAACTTAACCCCTTATCCAAGATGGTTGTAGATTTTCCCCATGATATCATCAACATCAGCAATGTTTGCAAATAAATCTAAATCACCCAGGTTTTGCCTTCAATTTCATTCTGTTTAATATGTACTGCACTTGGTCCTCTGAGGGGTTCCAGACAGGTACTTCAACCATCACTTCTACCAAAGTACACGCAAGCCTCCACACATCTGTTGTTGAAATTAATTTGAGCTGTTTCTTTCCAGCATCACCTCGGATGCCTGGTAAGCAGAAGTGCCAGGCTATGAGGACCCACCAGCCACAGTTGTCATGTCAGTATTCATGCCCCTGAGCCTGCTCAAACCCATGTCACGTAACTTTACCACATGGAAATTTTGTGAAACAAGTATATTTTTCGGCTTTATATCCTTGTGAATGATTACTGGATCTTGTGAGTGCACAGTGGCTTGTGATACCTTTAATGAAACAGTCAACTTCACTGACATAGTCATGGCATTTTCTTCATTACAGAAGAGACAGTTATCCAATGTGCATCCTTCAATAAGTTCAGAAACCAGATATAGCTGATCACTTGCTAAGGCATATGCCATCAGCAGTACACTATTTGGATGCCTTAACTTACTATGTACACAAAGTTCACGGTCAATTAATGATTTTGCAATCTCCATTCTCTTCATAACAATCTCCTTTATAGCAACTCTAGTCCCATTCCAGCACCCTTCATATACAGTACCAAATGCCCCATTTCCTATTTCTTTACTCTTTCTTAATGTTTAAATCGTTTAAATGCATCCTTGGTACACATGGAGATGCCTGAGTTTGTGACTGAGTGGTGGGTGCCTAAAGCTGGACATTTCCTCCATTTTGTATTCCCACGTTTTCAGTACGTAACAAATAAGTAATAAGTAATAATAAATAAGTAATAAGTAATAACAAATAAGTAATAACAAATAAGTCATAAGAAGTAACTAAAATGTCCCTCCAGGGCTTCCGTACATTTTGTCATCACTGGAGAAATTTTTTTATCAGCAATGATCTTGAACCCCATGTAAAAATGCTAATTTTTCATTAAAGAAATAACGAAACAAATACCTTCTTTATCTCATCCTGGGTAAATTTGTTCTAAACAAACATTTAACATGACTATGAAATTTCGAACATTCAGATGACTATAGAAGTATAAGGAATGTATGGTTATATTTCTTTAGAACTCTTTATTTGATGATAAATTACCCCTCATAATAAGGCACCTGTAGAATTTACATCAAGATAATTTCAAAATAATTTCCCCTGCAATATTTTAATTCTAAAAATGTTCCATCTGACACAGAATGTTTCAATCATAATCTGATCAAAATATATAAATGTTTCTAAGTTTAAAACTCTTTTTACTACATTTAGTTGTGTTTCATTTATGCGAAAACCTTGAAAATACGTTACAAACACAACCTTTTAAAATTTAACTTACATTTCAAGATAATATATCATGATGTAAAATGATAGGTAGGATTTCTCTTATATATAGTTATAAAAGACTTTTCTCTTTCAGTAAAGCATGTCTTTAAGTCAATATCATCGAGTGTCGTGTTCTTAAAAATGTTACATACGTAACGGTAACGTAATATTTTTTACCAGAATTGTACTATGACATACCCTTTACATCTATGTAGATAGGGTTTCTTATAATTTGCACACTATTATGTCTGAAAACATGAATATATTGTGCATTAAAACAACTTAAAAGACCAATTTTATTAATGTGAAATAAGCATGAAAAATATAACATGACAGGAAACTGGTAAAGTACTTCCAGGATATAATTTTTATAACAGTTTTAATGTACGATGCTGAGTTGAAATTAATATTCATTGCTACGGTGTCGTCTTCTGTTAACTTGTCAATAACAGTTTATGTGAACATGTTGCTCCTTTCGGACAGGGAAATGTATGGAATTGAATGGTCAATCTTTGATTAAATTGATTAAAATGATGAGATATGGGTATAGGTCAAAGGTAACTTAAATTATCATCATACACAATGTGCACACGATTCACTTCCAGTAAGTTTGTACATCAAATGATAATGACAACGATACAAATGTGAATTAGTAATTGTGTTACTTCAAAATGATAACCTCAAAGATAAACTTGATATAAGATAGCTTACCACGGTAACTTCATACATCTTTATCCTTAAAATGCTGGGACTCCATTTCAATCGGAATTCAGCAATTATAGTCCATAACATGATACAGAGCTAATTGTTCCTTCCACTTAAAATTTTTATGTATGACAGTAAAATATTTACCAACTCTAGACCCGTGCGATACTATATGAGTTTTGGAAGTTTTAAAGATATTTGAAAAATATCAAATATTGCATAACAAAATTTGTTATGTGCATCTTACCGAAAATAACTACGTAACTTTCAATTAAAGTCACAGCATTATTTATTTCTGCGGTAGTTTCTTTCTATCCAACTAACATGTTTCAAAATTAACTGCGAGTAGAACGGACTTGGCCGGCGTACAATTGAAAATAACAATATCTTACGTTTACAATATGCTTTTAGTTTTGTTATCATTGTCCACATATCATTGATAATACTATGTTTATCTTATATGCACAAACTGTATCTAATGTATATGGCTGTGCGGTCCGGCTGCTGTTACCCATGGATGCCACAAACGAAAAATGAAGTGAATATAGGAAAATTCAACTTGCTTTTCATAATTCAGTGTTAGTTTCCTTAGAAATGTTTCTTGAAAACATATATCTATGACATAACACTTTCAACAAGAAATATCTTTAAAAATGATGGTCGGCGAATTGTAATTAGGAAAGAAGTTTATGAATTTTTCATCTAACATTCATCTTTCATCTAACATTTTTCAAATTGCAAAACTAAACACCGCACTTTAACAATTTAAATGGTTCTCTTTTAATTTTTCGCAAAGGTTTCGTAGGGTTGCAATTTTGTTTCGTTTATCCTTAGACGAATAATTACAACAGTAGTTTGATGAAGATTTATGAAGCGGTTCATGAGAAGAGGTCATTAAACGTGTTTATATTTTTAGCTAAATTGGTCCCTATCCCCATTTGTAACAAAATAGCAGGAGACATTACGATATTGTTACACAAAATCCATTACATTTTAGTGATTAATGCGAAGAAATCATATCTACTTTTAGCTATAGTGGTCCCTAATAGGGCCCAAGTTCCTATATAAATAAATTTGGAAGAGGACCTTATAATGATGCTCCAGACCAAGTATGACAAAGATCCACCAAGCTGTTCATGAGACGCTGTATAAAGGCATTTCTAGTTTTAGCTCTAGCAGCCCCTAAAAGGGGTTAAATGTCCCAGCTGAACAAAGTTGGCTGCGGGCCTAATAAAGATGCTACAAATCAAGTTTGATTAGAATACATGAGAAAAATCAATTAAAGGATTTTTTTATTTATTATTTTTATTTATTTCTAAAATAGGCCAACTGATCCCGCTTTAACAAATGCATATTCGCTATTCATGAATCTTTGGACAATGACGTCACACCTATAAAAAGTGAAGGTCAAGCAAAACATACAATTGTAATTATTTCAATATTTCTGTTTCTTTAGCAAAGTTTACTCATATCACATAGATAAACTGTATGCACCGTACCTTCCTTTGAGTGTAATGAGATTCAGTCATTATATATAGCATATATATAATAAAACAGATTTCAACTGAGTTCAATATTTGCATACCATAATAGAGAAAAATATTCATATATAATAAATCAGTTAAATAATTTATAACAAATATATCAAAGCAAACAAGTACTCATTTTAATATGCAATCTAAATAAGTCACAAAAGCAAGAAACCTTTTCATATACAGACGACAATTGTAACAAGGAAAATCTTTTAAAAAGCACTTCTCTACATAAAAGACTCTTATCACACCCTTATTCATGTGATGCGCAGACCGTATTCAGCTTTCTTTAATTTGATATATGTTGGTATTTGAACAGGTTTTTATCACATTTATTAAACTTACTTATCATTTTGAGATATATCAATATTCTTGCTAAATATACTGAGCCAAAGTTAGCTTTAAAACTGTGAACAGCGTCGTTTAGGATAAACGCTTTGTCTACATTTCACTCAGCGTAGCACAATCAACAGAGTGAAAGAAATTGACACTCTCGTCCAATCAGGTAGAGTGTTGCATAAATCTTCCATTTTGATAAATTATCTATAATACGTTATCAAGTAGTTTGATTTGCAAACTGAAGTCACGTGGCATAGGTAACGAAAACGAATTTAGACGGCGTCGCCGAAAAATCAATCACATGTGGTACTCATAAATAATCGTAACTAATGACATTATGAAGCGCAAGTATTATGGCAGATAATAAAAGTTATCTTTATAGGTTCACTGAGTATCCAGTATTATAAATGTATACTGGAACAGTGAAATAGGACATGGATACCGGTAGCTTTAATGGGTACAGTGACCAGTCGGTTTGCAGAAAGACTAGAGCTAAACTGTACATGTCTGATGAGGGCTTTCCAGATTTAACTTGTTCTTTGAGTACTTAAATTTTGAATTAGGTATTTTAGATTCCCGTTACAGTTGCTACATGGACTAGGTTCAATTTGATTTTTTAAAATACAGCAAGGGGGTGATTTAATACAGTATTATCAGTTGGGAAACACTGCTTCATGTTGCAGACATACCTTGTACCATTTCAATTTTACTAACTAATGGATTTATATAAAGTTGAAAAAAATCAAACAATATTCTAGTTAGGGACTGACAAATGAGCCGCCCCATGAAAAAACCAACATAATGCACTTGCGACCAAAATGGATACAGACCTGCCTGCGCATCAGGATCCATACTGTTCGCTAACGGTTTATCTAATTGCAATATGCTTTGAAAGCGAACAGACTATGCGGATGCACAGGCTGGTCTGGATCCATGCTGGTCGAAAATGCAAGTCTTCTCATGGCTCGGCTCAAATGTATTTCAATTTTCTTATTATTTTTTCTTGAAATTTCTCCTAATAATATGGAGATAATTGCTTGCCTTATATGTACTTTTATGGTATCGATCTTTTACGATTTTAACGTCACTAATCGGCATTTGTGAATTTTCAATTCTGTGTAATGCAAGTAATTTGAATTTGGTAATGCATATGTATGTCTGTGTTACGGATGTAACAACAGGTCAAAAACATGCGTACAAATGTTTAAACAATTTTAGTTTCCTGATATATTACTAACATATTCAAATTGCGCTTCTCTATTCCCAATTCTTTTTTTTTCATTTTTAAATTTAGAAAAAATGTTTCTGTTGTTGTTGATGATGATGCTGCCACTGCTGCTGCTGTACCTGTACCTATCTGTTTGTGACGTATTAATTGTGTTTCTTTTCTCTGAGTAATTTTGCTTCAAGTGATTGTTATTTCTACGTAAATGATATTGCAATGAACAACAACACCTTTATCAGTTACTAAGCAATCAAATAAAATACAATATGAAAAAAATACGCTATCATATGGTTCTTATGGCAGCCATTTTGGATTCTATAAATAGAAAAATGCCCAAGGATCTCGCGAAAGTCATGATACTGTGTATGCTCAATCTAATGAATAACATAAAGCAAATAGAACCTTGAATAAACCCCGCCACAAAGTTTCTCATTATTTTTTTTTAAAGAAGAACAGCATTGAAATTTGACGATGGCGGCCATTTTGAATTTTCTTAAATAAAAAAATTTCCCCAAAGATGACAAGATGTCATCTGGTGGATTCTCATTTACTGAAGTCTAAAGAACATGAAATTGCAAAAATACCTTGTATATACCCTATTACAAGGTTCAGTCCAAGTTCTACTGGACTAAATGGCGCATCTGGAGTTGTAGCAACGCGTAGTCAACTTTTTTTTCAGCAAATGATATTTAAAACAAAAAGTCACAGGGACTTAGGTCGTGCGCATTGAATATGGATGGTGCAAAAAAAATGCTTGATTTACTGGTCCTTTAAATACTGCCGTACAATATTGCTCTTTTGTAAACAAGTTTGTGGGCGACGTTTGAATATAATGTTTTCTAATTGATTTTAGAACTTTGTCCCTATAAAATCTTTCAGTAAATGATCTGCCGGTGCACTGGATATTTGCGCAAAAGGCCCCTTGAAACTGAAGAAAATTATGTAAAGAACTCGCGTGCAACTTTGAGGTCTTTTTGCATAACTGGTAGTTCTTGCCCATTTTTAAGCCAGAGTTTGTTGTTTATCCGTCTTTGAGGTTCGAAATATATATATTATACCAGATCTATATAGCGCCCTTTCCATGAGGCGCTTTACATAGCGAAATAGTACACCCATGTCTCGTCATTTGCGAGAAGTTCATTTAACCTTCTTTCATTTGCATTTAATAGTGTATAAGAAGAAAAGAGAAATGAGAAATAGGAAATGAGAATAATGAACTTTGAAAAAAACAACTGATATCGAACCAATATTCTAAACCCTATTAGTGCGATATCTATTCGATATTTAATACTTGCTTGAATCACACCTCCGGCGTTGAGTGGCACTTCAATGGCAATAACAGGTATTTATATATTCATATCTACATGTCTGAGGTTATCTAGCTTAGTAAGTAGCGCAAATGTCTTAATTCGAGCAATTGCGAGTTTGATCCCTTGGCGGAGTGGTTTGTTGTCAGCGACGGCTTTATAGAAAACAATTTATCATTCGTTCACCAACTATGACGCATGTGGAAAGTTATCATATTAGTCTCATTATGTCTTACTGCACCCCTACAGGACACTGATTTTGTATTAAAAAGCTAAAAAAAAATTAACAAGATTAAGAAAACAAAGTTGTTCCATTTAAAAAAAAAAAAAAAAATGATGATATCTATAAAATGCACTGCACACTTAAATAACCCTTTGAATTAGCCAGTGCGTTATCTGAAATCAGCTTTGTTTTAATGCTAAGGCACGGAGTGCACAAATCACAAACATTTATTCCGATTAATGATTTTAAAAGATACTAATCTCTAATTAATGCATGGTTTACATATTACGTTTCACCCCTTTTTTATTTGTGAGGCACAGTGTTATATCTTGCCAGAGCATATCCAATTTTATATAAAAATAATTTCTAAAGACGACATTGAAATTATTTATTAATGGTTCTATAGGTGAATTGTTAATCTCACAGTTTAGTGATATGTGTATCGTTAATTACTGTCTAATCAAATCAATAATTCGGTGCCCCTTGGCAAGTATAGATAATCATAAAGGGTACTTTACCGGAGTTTAATAGCGGTAATATATATTTAAATATATGGTTAACTTTGTGTAAAAGCTAGTATGCGGCCATGTACTGAAATACAATGTATCTGCGAAGTACAGGTCGACCAGATATGCAGAAAGAAACAATTAACTTTCATTTAGAAAGTTTGGGTTTATATATTGCAGCTCGCAAATCCATTTTCCATTGCTCGCAAAGAAAGCAGGGTAAAAAGTCCTCTATGGGCAGTCTTTTTTGTTGATTTTAAACTGAGAATTCCTATCGTAATTTAACGACCCCTCGAGAAGGGCCGAAATTACGCATTAAAGTGAAAAGATTTTCCGCCATATCTCACATACTTTTAATTCATGGGGAATTTAATTGTTACTGTTGAAAAAAACTGTTCGATTTTTGCAAGTTTCCGCAAAAGTGCAGTATTCTGCAGTGAACTCCACGTTAACTTACACCTTGAAATGGATGAAAACGAAATGATTATGTCGTAACAACTAAAAATCTTCGTTTACAACACATTTTCATTGAGAATAGCGCGCTCAGAGACTAGAACCGTTCGGCGGATAAACAAAAGTGCTGTTATAGAATGAATTTGATATTATTCGGACCTCAATGCGCACATAGCTCCCCATAAAATACAGAGGTTGCCGAAATCGTATACGAAAAAATACGTAATTTACTAATTGTCATCACGGGCCCGCTACCTTAATTAATGATACGTTGATACTGTCTTAATCCAATAATGATTAACTGAATTTGGTCATATGGTATTCATATCAGCAAACCATCAAATATATATCAAAAGATCGTACTAAACGGACATTGTTTTGCGTTTTTTCAAAACAATAATTTTGCAAGATTAATGTATGTTGTTCATTGTTTGAAATATAATTGCTTTTAGGCCAAACGTTTTTAATGTTAACCGACTGCCGACATTTTCTCTCTCAACAACCCTATATTTTCTTCGCGGAAATTTAGGTTCATTTATTTAAAGTAAAATATATAAACTATGTAAAGAAGGACACTAAAGATAGCCAGTGGATTAACCATATGAATGAAAAACATCCTCGTCTAAATCACTGAAACTAAGATTTCAAAGGTTCCGTTTATTAACTCATTTGTTACCTGTTACCAGAAGTTCTGAACAACACGAAGTTTTGTTTTGGCCTAACCGATTTTCAATCAATTAGTCGGTTATAATACGACGAATAGGAATTATAAATCAGTGTGATTACCAGTTTGAGAAGATTATACGCATATATCAAAATATGGAATTATCAAAGACAGATTTTGTTTTTTTCTTTACAGTGTTATTGACCACGTTCCTTTGTGCAAATGGTCAGACATGGTCGGGTTATCGGACGGCCTATGAAACAATATACAATCACTACTACAACAATGGAACAAGTCTAACAGACATTATTCCAATCAACAATCAAAGTAACCCGTTAGCGGTCCAGATGGGAATGACATTGAACTCTTTGAACGGATTTGACGCTGTGCTCGGCCAGATCGACATAAGCGGAAGTATGAAACTTAAATGGACAGACGAGGTCATTTTTACAACTTACTCTCTCAGCGTCAATCAAGTAGACGCAGTTCTTATAGACTACGATAAAGCCTGGTCCCCGTCATTAGTGCTAGTCAACGCAGTTGATACTGTAAAAAACATAGGAGATACTACATACAAGTTACTGTATAACCCTACGGATGGAACAGTGTCGTGGGAACCAAGGGTTCTCCTTCGTGGTTCGTGTACCCCCGACGTGACGTATTACCCGTTTGACAGACAAGTGTGCGATTTCACGTACACGGCATGGGGTTACATGTCAGAAGAGATCCGACTACAAATAATGACAAATGAATGGGATCTGAGGTAAATATATATGGTTTTTATCACTAAAATGAAGAAACCAGCAGATAGTCTACTAGTAGAAAAAAGAATGAAATATTTTTGTTTGAAGGCGTTACCAATTTTCAAACTTTAAGCAATCGTTAGCCGCTGTGAAATGTTCTGTAATAAAGAATAAATTAGAGGTTAATACTTGATTGTCCTTTAGACATAATGCGATTTGAACATGAACACACCCGGAAATACTTATTCAAATGAAAACAAGCTGATACTTCTGTTGTAATAAAGGGATACAATTTAGGTTGGACACTGTTTTACTGTTAATGACTATTGAGTGCTATATTTCTTGGCAAATTGTTAACAACAACGCACAAAAACAATGATACCGATATTCAACATGGCGCTCGTTGTAAGTTTACGTTCTACATTAGCCACGTTCTCAGTAACGTCACGTTAAAAAGTTCAGCGGGCTGTTATTACAAAATAATACCGGACACGCGCCGGCAAAAAATGCATGATCCGTGGCTCGTAATTCCGACTAAACATTACTGCTGTAGTACCGTAGTAATGTTTCATGTTTGACTGCGTATTTTTGGTATCACATTGATATGATTTAACATTTAGACGTTGACGTCCTGCAGAAGACGTTTGATGAATTGACCTTGCACATAACAGGTGAAAGAAGAAGAAATATGTTATTTCGAAGTAAAAGCTTACATGTGATAAAAGAAAATTACACTGGTTTCTCTCCAAATTGAATTTATTAAAATCGTTCATTTAAATTGATGAAATGCGAGACTTGGCAGAGCATTTCAACTCGTTAAATAAATTCATCATGAAAAAACACTCGTGTAATACCCTCTGCTTATAATATATGTATATTTCCATATACAGTGCCTACGAAGAAAATGGAATCTGGACAGTGATTACCACTACGTCCGAAATCTTCCAAGATGGCGGATCAGATTATATAAAATTTCAGATAACGATTCAACGACAGCCCCTCTATTTCACATTCAACGTTGCACTTCCCATTCTGTTACTGGGACTATTGAATGGCTTCGTGTTTCTACTGCCAGCTGAAAGCGGGGAACGAGTAGGTAGGTTCAAGATCTAATGGATTATTATTACACTTTACTAGCATATACCTATGCAGTATAATGCATACATATGAGAAGCGTTCAAATGTATTAAACATTGCCATTTTACACAAGAAAAGCGTCTAGTACATAATTATACAAGTAAAGGAAACGGTGGAAAAATGCCAACAGGGCTGGTTAACAGTAAATATTTACGTGTACGAGTCATGTATGGAGGATTTTCTTCACGAAATTACTGAAATCTCAGCTTCTTTTATAAAGTTAAACATCTGGAGCACGCACCGGTCGAAAAGAGCTCCCGATCTCAGACAGTGACGATATTGTTGTCATTACTTGCGAAGAACAAGTTTATGAATGGAATTAAAGAACACCAGTAGTTAAATACTTATCAAAATCATATTTTAGGATTAGTGCACAAAATGCAAAACATTGATACTTAGAAAATATTTCAGGATTTTGCATCACGTGTTTCTTGGCGTTCGTTGTATTGATGCAGACGACAATGCAGTTTCTACCACAGATCGCTAGTCCCATGTCCCTGCTGTGTGTGTACGTCTTTCTGATGATGTGTTTCAGCGTCTTCATCAACATAGTTACAGTATTGATGTTGCGAGTGTATCACAAACCAGAAAAAGAGAAGGTACGTCATAGCATAAATGTTTGTCATCATCTGGTGGATATATCAGAACAGTTCGCTACTCTAAATTTAAAAAAAGATTGACACCGATCAGAAGTACCCGAAAATCACGTCGTTGCAATTGTGTGGAACTTGAATAAGAAATACTAACGTTATCAATGTACGGATAAGGCACTTTAAATGATTAAAAACTCTTTTCCTTGAACCTCTTCTTTCATAGATGTACACATTTTCTTTTTACGCAACAGCTGTGCTAAATTTGTATTTTGCTTATAAATACAGGTACCAAAATGGATGCAGACGATAACTCGAGTCATCAAATGCCAGATATGTAGATGTAAGGACCGGGACAAACCCTTCGAAGAAGTGGACTGGCCCAGTGTTGCTCGTCTGCTCGATACCTTTTTCTTCATCGCATTCATTGCTGCCCAGTCTGCGCTGACTTTCTTCTTCCTGTTGCCCCTGGGAACCAGATACTGACCATTTGCAACAGATATACCGGTAGCCAGGATACTCAGAGGTCACAGATGTATTTAGACTGTTCTTGGCTATTAAACTATTAACTGTCTTTTTAGAAAATCAATTTAATCACATTATCACAAAATATTTTTAAATCACAAATGAGCGTATGAATACAACAGTATTACTATTATCTATAACTATAGATAAATCGCTGTATAAATCGGGAAAATTTGTCGATGATGGGGGGAAATTGTCTAAGAGAAAAACGTTGTTTTCATTGCAAATATATTGCGTTACAATATTTTTTTTCTTTTACATTGACAAAAAATCGGCAACTTCCGTCCTGTTGAGTATATGGCAAAGCAAAGCATTTTCAATGATCCTGCAGCAAGATGGACCTTTCAATCGTGAAAACTTCTCTTCAGCGCCATATTCAACGTCAGTAGATGAAAAATAACACGAATAATAATTACACTTTAAATAACCAAATTAGTGACGATTCATCTAATTAGCATTGTTCGTGTCTGATATCAGATAAAACAAAAATCAAACACTCTAGATATTGCGTAAGAATATATCGGACTAATTACTGATCTGGAGATTGCATTGATAACAATGATACAGTTTATTCTATTTTAATACAGATGATATAATGATTTGTAATTAAGATTTCTTATCACATTGGGTATTTGTGCCTCTAACTGCATGTTCACTGTATTAAATTTAACAAATAAACAAGGCTTACGAGTGGTTTGTCGCCAGATTTATCACGGTTCAGAGTTCAGATGCGCAGGAATTGAACCACGAGGCAGAGGCGTAGCTGGCCTGAAAATCAGCATACGCACATGTGAATTCTTCGTATTTCTAGGGGGTCGGGGGGCATGCTCCCCCGAAAAAAAAATGAATTCTGTATCCCATTAGGAGCATTCTGGAGTACTTTGAGGCAAAATTCTAAGTAAATAAATTGGAACATGTTTCAAGGTTTTTGTTAGCTCTACACATAAGCGAACAAACTTTAAACTATTTCTGAGATAAAAAGCATGAATCGTTTGTCACTGTACTGTATATTGTATACCAAAGAAAACGCGCCATCATTATTACGTCACTGCATAATTGAAAACATCAGATTAACACAAGAAGTAATTGAGTTTTTAGCTCATCTGATTTTTTGAAAAAAAAAAGATATGTTATTGTCATCACTTATTCGATTATCCTTGGTATCACTGTTCTTCCGGATCTGGTAACATATCTGTTTCAATCCATACGTTGAGAGGTACTAGCAGGGACCTGTGAAACACTTGCCTCTTTGATTTCAGACATTAAAGGTTTTTCCTCTGTATAAGAGGATGTTTATATTTCAGGGTCTAGAGCACCTGTTTCCGGACTGGGTTCATTAGTTTTGAGCAGATCCCTTCTATTGCGTCTATAAATAGCACCATCTGGAGTGCAAACTGAATAAGAACTGCCTTTGTGCTTTTCAGTTACAATTGCTGGTTGCCAAGTTTATCAGCTGTTCTATCCGAGCTGTTTTACCTATACTAAGAGGCTCAAGGGATTTTGTCTGCCTGTCATAGTGTGATTTCCCCTTCCCTTTGCTAATCTTAATTTTTTCCTTCACCAGATTTGGGGAGATAATTTTGGGAGTGAGATTATCTTTTGAGGTGGGTAGTACAGACCTTAATTGTCTTCCCATAAGCAATTAAGCAGGGATAAGACCTGATTCTACAGGGGTTGTTCTGTACTCTAAAATTCCTATTAGTGGATCCCCTTTACTTGCTTTATCTTTTGTCAGAATTGTCTTGTCAAAAAGAGACATATTTTTCAGCTAGACCGTTTAACTGGTTATGGTATGGGCTACAGGTTTCATGCTTAAAGTCCCATTTCCTTGCAAAATCTGTAAACTCCTGTGAGCTATAACATGGCTCATTGTCAGATACAACCGTGTCACTTATTCCCCATCTGGCCATTATAGCTTTCATTCTGTTAATGATCGTATGGCTCTTCATGTCTGGGATCTCTTTGACCTCAAAATACCTGCTGTAGTAATCAACTACAATCAAAAAGCTTTTATTTTCCCAGGTGAATAGATCTGTACCTATGATTTGCCACAGGTAATCAGGCACTTCTGTAGGGATCAAAGACTCTCTATGATTTAAATTCCTATGCTGTAGACAGATGCTACATTTAAGTACATGTACCATGTTTGTTATGTCTGCAGAAATACCTGGCCAAAGCATTACATCAGCTGCACTCCTACGACATTTTCTAACCCCATATGACCTGATTGAACTAACTCTAACACTTTGACCTCATTACATTGGGCATGATTATTTTATTGCCCTTCATGATTAAGCCATCAACTGCAGCTAACTCATCTCTGTAGTTCCAATAAGCCTGAATATGTGGTGGACAATGACTTTTGGCTTCCGGCCAACCCTGAAGTATAACAGAACTCAATAGGGTCAATTGGCTGTCTTGATTAGTTAAGGACTTTATTTCTTTCATTTTTCTATCAGAGACTGGTAAACATGAAATTACCATGTTCACTTGCAAGTCCATGCCCTCAGACAGTTCTGGGTATGTGCCCTCAAGAGACTTCCTACTTAATGTCTCTGTAACTGAAGGAGCATGCGCCGCAAGCGAGCTGGGGCCGCAAACAGGGGTTTCTTAAAAATTGAAATGATCAGTTTGCACATCAACCTTCCGACCATAACTAAAATGGTGGAAGCGCCTACACCCAAATAAAATTGCAAACATTTCCTTCTCTATTTGTGCATAATTCATTTCGGAAGGGGTGAGAGACTTAGATGCATATGCAATTGGTTTTCCTTCCTGAAAAAGGGTAGCCCCTAAACCTTTCTTGCTGGCATCAACTTGCAAAGCCAGCATTTTGCTATGATCGTAATAAGCCAAGTCATGACCTGGTTCTGTGATTATATCCTTAATCAATTGAAACGTGTCCATTTGGGGCTTTTCCCAACAGAAATCAACATCTTTAGACAGAAGCTGTCTTATTGGGGCTGTGATTTCATATGAATTTGGTGCAAACCGTGACAGGTAGTTGACCATACCTAGAATAGTTTCAATTTCCGCCTTGTTGCATGGGGGTTGCATTTCCTTGGCTGGGTCAGATTTGAGCCCCTCTGAAGTATTAAATGGCAAAAATAGTCATCCTGGGTAACCCCTACTATCAGTTTATCTTCATTGAACCTAACACCCTTTTCTAGAGATCTCTGCAAAACTAGCCTAAGGTTTCTGTCATGTCTTATCCCGTTTTCACATACACCAGAATGTTATCCACTATGGCCACTACCCCACTTAATCCTTGATAGCATTCATCAATTTTACGAATGAATTCATCCCCAGAAGAGCGCAACCCAAATGAAAGCCTTAGGTAACGATATCTACCAAACATAGTATTGAACGTAGTAAGAAGAGATAATTGCTCAGTGTGTTTTAATGCCCAATAACCTGATCTTGCATCAAGCTTTGTAAAATATTTGGCCCTGCTAGTTGCGGCAGAATGTCGTCTAGAGTTCTCATAGGATAATGAGGACGGAGGATGGCTTTGTTCAGGTCCCTCGGGTCAAGACATATTCTTATATGTGCCTGGCGTTTCTCTGCCACAACCATGGAGCTTACCCAGTCTGTAGGTTCGTTAATCTTGGCAACAACACGTAAACATTCCATTCTGTCCAACTACTGTTTGGCTCTATCTTATAATGCTACAAGGACTTTACGGGATGGATGGACTACTGGTGTTACGGAGTGGTCAATGTGAATAGTACATTCCCCAGGGAAGAGTCCTATACCCTGAAAAACCTTTGTATGCTCATCCAGTACTAACATTTTCGTGAGAGGTACCTGATGGGTCTCGGATTATACTGAATATGTAAGCTCAACTGGACCAAAGTCGATGCTGGACTGGAGCCCAAACAATGGAGGTGACGTAATATCTATTACATGGAAAAGCACATTCCCCTTATGTCCTAACCCTGGGTGTATGCACTGGAGTGTTAAACATCCCCTTAACTCAAGCTCACTCCCATTGTATGAAGCTAACCTTGTTTTGGACTTTTCAAGGACTGACTTGGTGCCTAGACTCTGAAATATAGTAAATGGTAAAATGTTTACCTGACTGCCGATATCAATTTTGAATTTGACACACTGTTTAGTAGGACCAACCTCTATCTCTGCAAATATCTGCCCATTTGTTACTTTGGATTCAACACTGTAAACAAAGACAGTTTCACTATCTGTGCTGTCCTCACAGATTTCATAAACATTAGATCTACACATTAATTCAAAATGGTTCCATTTTTTACATTTAAGGCACTGTTTTCCTTTTGCAGGGCAGAACTGAGTCATTCCGTGTTTTTTACCCCAGTTCGGACAGCTGTGACGCCTTTTACTGGTGGTGTCTTCCCTGACACCCGACCTACCATTCTTCCTCCGCCCCCAACACCCCCACCCCGCCTGACCTGAGGTATTTTGACCAGGAGGAGTTGTGACCAGTATCCCGTAGCTCCTGTGTGCTCCTCCTAGCTCTGACAGCATTGACAGTGGAGCCTGTGGCCTGTGTTTGGTTCATCTCACGAAGTTGCTCCTGGGCATATTCTAAAGATTGACATATTTCCACTGATTTATCAAGTGTCAATTTGTCAACCTCATTTATCAGTTTTCTCTCATTCTTAATGATTTGACTCCGAAAACAACCCTATCTCGGATCATTTCCTCCTTGTCATGAAAATTGCAGTCTGTTGCAAGCAGTCTCAACTTTGTAATAAATTCCTCAAATGTATTTTCTCCTTGTACTTTCATGATAGAATTTGTACCGAGCAAAACAGAGTTTATTTTTGGTTGCAGGTGTACCTTAACAGCCTCACATATTGCCTTTAAGCTTTTCTTGTCATCAGCTGACAAACTTAATGTCCCATAGATATCTCAGCCTTTTTCTCCCATCCATAGTAACAAATATGTAATGTGTACAGTTTCTTCTTTTTCAACTAGAGGCCCTTTAAATATAGGATCACAGTGTTCTTGGAACTTTCTCCGTGCCTCAGGCTGATTGCTACAGTTCCAGTCCATGTTTGGCGTTGGAATACCACTGAGAGCCATCTTGCACAAATTAATTCAATCCGGTTTTAAATTAATTCATACAGAAAAATTCATGTAATATGCACTTAAAGTTAAACATTTCTTATCCTTTGGCTGTGAGTTACTATATTGGAGTAATGAATAGAACGACAACGATTGTGCTCTAACTATATTTAATTTGTAGTAGTTCTTTGCTAAACTCAAGTGATTTATTTATCTATTTATTTGGGTTTTACTGCGCACCAACACAGAGGTTATATGGCGCAAAAACAGGACTACAAATTTTGGTTTCACATCTCATTTACATCGAAATAAAAACATGAGGTATGGAATCAAAATTTGCATACCTGCTGAAATCACAGAGTTACAACAAAACCAAGTGTTAAGACCCTATGAGTCGCCTCTTACGATCATGCAAGGGTAAGGCAGTGGTTCCAATTCTTTTCATACACAGATCGTCCCAGAACCACATGTGGCTAAACTCAAGTGAGGCCCAGATAAAGCATGCATTACATTATATAGGTGAAGGGCACACAACTCAGTTACTACATACATTCTATTACATACACCTTATTCCTGAAAGAAAAAAATACATCCCAAGAGATCTAAGAACACGCAATATGGTATCTTTTCAAAAACTGTTTCAAGCTCTGATAGAACTGTTTTGTTAAAACTTGCAGTATTTGTTAAAAATGTGATGGAAAAGGTAATGTAATATTACTACCTTCCACCTACATAATATAACTTTTTACACATGTCTAGTCACGCTCAGATAGAATTATTATTTGAAATATGTTTGAAATGTCTTGAGACTGTTTTGTAGAAATTGTTTTGTATCATGCATATGCCCTTGGGGGCCTTGTATTGAAATAAACAGAAACTGAAACTGAGCATCAGCCGGATTCATTGTCTACCATACCATACCTACATAGGGACCTTTGCACGCTTATGCTTATATATGGCATTCCGCCGCCAGACTGCTAATGCTAGGTTAAAGTAATATCATTCTTCACAAAGACAACTGATATTTATTACGTGTTTAGAATTTGAAAAGAAATATTTTTTTTTCAGAAATAAAGAAGGAGCAAGCTGGTAAGAAAAGCTTTACACATGTGATTATCAAAATGATAAGCGAAGTTAAACGGACTGAATAACCGCTGCGAAATGTAAAGAATTTTAAATAGCAGACGCAGTAGTCCATTGATAACACTGTCTGACTATGAAACCAGGAGTCGCGAGTTCAAGTCCTCGTTTCTCCAACTAAAAATACTAACATTGGGTTAAGAGTCCTGTGTATGGGTGCTTTACATATGGTACGCTTAAGAACCAGGCGAGTGTCTGAATTAGAACGTCATCTGTATATTGCACAAGTTATTAACAGTCTTTTGGATGATTCGCCGATAAGGGTAACCGGTGACGACTACAGATAAACGTACAAACAAACAAGTTTTCTTAAATTGGTATAATCATTGAAAAGAAAGGAATGCATGCGAATTTGGCCGAAATTGAATGCCCAAAAAATATAGAATTCCAAAATATTATAGAAAAAAAAATATATATCTAGTTGTAGTCTATAATGATTGAATTTAGCAATGCAAAGCATTCTCTTTTTGCAATAACAGGGAAGAATACTCGAAAAAAGTTTGAACAACTTTGAAATTTGAAAACGTTCGTTATTTTTCAATTAATTGTGCTTTTAAGGAAGGAAGACTTAGACAGAACAGATCAAAAAATTTCTTCTAACTTAATAATCGATTAAACTAGGGAAATTTGGGAATATTTTTTTCAGGACATGCATTCATAAGAAGCTCTTCGAGGTTAGATATTGTCATTTACGGACAGTTCAAACTTACAAACTTGTGTTGCCCTTTTGGGGAAGTTAATTTCTTTTGCATTATACCGGGATAAGGGAGCGATATAGGTTAAAGTCACATATATCCTCCTTTCGAAAAAAGAACCACCGAGAGATAATCTAGAAAATTGTCTCCCCACTAACACCTAAGAATAAAATTTATAATGCAACTATATGAAATTTACACACCATCATCTGTGTAAGGTAATGAAGCCCCCTATAGAGCATTACATGGACTTCAGCAATAATTGTTTATTGACTTCAGCAAGGAATGGAGAAACAGTGGAGTACCCTTTAAAGCCATACAAAAACCACAGAATGTCAATGTCACGTTACATGTTGAAAATTGATCTACGGGACAGACTTAAACTGAATAATCGTAATTTTGAGGTAAGGAAATTTCTATGCATATAGCGTTGTTACTGTCCGGACGTACGTACGTCCAGAAATCTTGTGTCTCCAACTCCTCCCACACTATAAGCCTGCCTTGAACTTTCACAGATGAACAAGCCTGATGTGCAGATGACCACAAAGGAAGGATTTTTTTCTGTGACTATTTTTTCTGCAGTCATGGCCCTTTGATTGTTTTTTCTATATGGAATATAGAGAAAAATCTTGTGTGTACAACACTTCCCGCACTATTAGCCTGTTTTGCTTCAAAATTTCACTGATGAAAAAGCTTGATGTACAGATGATCATAAAGGATGGATTTCTTTCTGTGAATATTTTACTGCAGTTATGTCTCTTTGATAGCTTTTGGCACAGTATATGGGTCCTATGGACACAATTTCTTGTTGTTTTTGTTTTCATTGCGTTTGTCGATGTGTTTCTGTTGTTGCTGTTACGCGTGTAGGGATCATTGCTAGGAGAATTTTGCCCCCATTGTTGTGTGTGTGTTGTTCGGGGGGGGGTGGGGCTAGGGTAAGAGTTGCCTTGTGCGTCCGTCCTCCCCGAATGCTTCGTCGTACCTCAAAAAGTATTTGACATTGAGTCATCAAACCTGCACAGGATTGTTATTCAGCACGGGAAGTTGTGCGCCAGAGGTTTTAATTATGATCTCACACAGCCAGACCCGAGTTATTGACCTTGACTTAGTCAAAAATATGCATAAAAGGGCCTACGTTTGTGTCGCATATATCTCAAAAAGTATTTGACCCAGTATTATGAAACATTACAGGAACATTATTCAGCATATGAAGTTGTGCACATAAGGTTGTTTTTTTTAGTTTTTTTATATGCATCTCAAAAAGTATTTGACTTTAAGTCATAAATCATAAGGGGGTTGTTATGTAGCATGTGAAGTTGCGCGCCTGTTGTTCTGTTTTGGATTCCAATTAACCAGACTTGAGTTATGGTCTTTGACATAGTGAAATATACACATGAAGTGCTTAAAAGTTTGTAGGTATTGCTACAAAGTGTGGCGCAAATTGTAACGGATCAGCACATATAAATATTGAATGAATGACATTTATGATTCAAGTAACTGCCTGAATTACAGGTTCAGGGTGGAAAATTATAGTGGTATTTTGCCGCCAAACCTACACTTTTAATTATATTCTGAAATATGTTGAAAATGCTGACGAATTAAACACTGACAGTGCTGTGATAACTCAATCGATGGATAAGCTAAGACATGCACAAAAATAAGCGATTTTGGCCATATTAAAATCTTCAAACATAACTTTCAGTAATGGACCTTGTTTTTTATGTTTAGCCTTGTGTTCACCGCTGCTTCCGGGTAGATTTAAAACAATGCCTGTTTTACAAATACAAAATATGTGTGCTATAATCCAAAAATAAGTAGACCTATCAATTTCTTTTTTATCATTTTTAGATTTCGGATGAACTGTTGACCCATGCGGAACAGATTGTCAATAAATCAGGACTAGTCAAGTACTGGCATATATACAACAGTCCTTGCTTGATCATTACTATCGTTGTTTTTCTCCTTCTGCTTCTTGTCATGGCATGCTTTTTGGTTGTTTTGGTGACAACGTCTACTGACACGCCTCAGAGTTCGATCACACCAGCCGGTGCTGTGCTGGCCGTAGGTTTGCCATTGTTATTCGTGTTGTGGATCGTTAGTTTCTGCGTATATGTAACAGTTGTATGGAAAAGTAAACTTCAACAACAAGGTTATCCAAATAACTATGAGAACAAATTTAGAATTCAGGTAATGATTCATTCAATGGCCAATGTTTTTTTTTATCTGATGCTATATGATAACAAGCAAATTCGATGAATTGGTATCCCCCGCCGAAAGGGTTTGTGGTGAGGAATGGCAAAAAGATATATCCGGCAAAAAGTTAAGGATGTTAATAAGAAGCAAATAATTTCATTAGTCAAAATCAATTTAACAGAAAACAAACGTTTAATTAAAGAGTACATAATAAATGTATGATACTTTGATCCTGACTAAAGAATTTATTTTGATTGGGATATGCTTACTGTAATAAGCTTAGCTTTTAAAATTAAATGCAGTTAATTGAAATATGAGCTTGAAGTTTAACTGGAATGAAATATTGTCTTTGAGTGGTTTGGCACCAGGTGTTGCTGTTTTACATGTACATTTGAACTTAAAAGATCAGATGTCCTTAAGAGAACACAGGTAAGATATCTTGAACATGGCTGAGGGCAAGGTTTGTGCAGTCACAACTTAACATGTTGAAGGTTTGAACATTTAAAAAAAAAAAAAAAAAAAAGGAATGGAAATATATATATCTATATATAGATATATGACTATATTTATTTTTTTAGGGGGTGGGGGTGCAGGGGAACGGGAGAGGAAACAAAATTTCACATGTTGATTATAAATATTGATTGAAAATTAAAAATGAAAAAAAAAAAAAAGGTAAAAGGGTGAAGTTGGAGGGGGGAGTGGGGGGGGGAGGCAGAGGATGCATGATCAGTGGTGGGCATGACTGGGTGGAGAAGTGAGGTGAGGGAATGGTACAACTTGGAAGGTCTGAAAAAAATCTAAAATAACAAATGAAAAAAAAAAAAATTTTTTGCGGGGTTGGGAGGGGGAGGGTGTGTGACCAAGGCAAGTGGGTGACCAGGTGTGGGTGCGCAACTTCACATGTTTATAATAAATGTAAGAAAAGAATGAAAGAAATTTAATGAAATTCTGCCAAATGGTAAGTTTGTTATGTACAAATATGTGGATTTTTAGACAATTAAAGGGCAATAACTCTGAAGTTACAAAAAAAAAATCCATACAAAATTGTCTGTGCACAACCACATTATAGTGCTCTAAATTCTGTTAAAGTTTCATAGTTCTAGGTCAAATATATCAAAAGTTATGATGCAGAAATTGGCATATCTATAGATCTATAGTACCCTATATAGTTAACACTAGAAACTTCTAAGGGCCACAACTCTGGTGTTACTTGGGCAATCTGTCTGAAACTTGATGGGCCCCATAACCTCATAGTGGTGAACATGTATATGAAGTTTGTTTGGAAAAAATCTAAAACAAGGAATGAATTTTTTTTATTTTTTTTTTGGGGGGGGGGGGGGGGCGGGGGGGGGGGGGATCAAGCTAAGGGGGTGACCAGGTGTGGGTACACAACTTCACATGTTTACAATAAATGTTCATGGAAAAGAATGAAAGAAATTTAATGAAATTCTACCAAATGGTAAGTTTGTTGTGTACAAATATGTGGATTTTTATACAATTAAAGGGCAATAACTCTTAATTTACAAATAAATCCAAATGAAATTGTGTGTACACAACCACATTATGGTGATCTAAATTCTGTTTAAGTTTCATAGTTCTAGGTCAAATATATCAAAAGTTATGATGCAGAAATTGCCATATTTATAGTACCCTATATAGTTAACACTAGAAACTTCTAAGGGCCATAACTCTGGTGTTACTTGGGCAATCTGACTGAAACTTGACGGGCCGCAAGAACTCATTGTGGTGAACACGTATATGAAGTTTTAAATAAATATTCCCAACCATTTCCTAGATATGGCTCCGGACGGACGGAAAGACGGAAGGACGGACGGACGGACGGAAAGACGGACGGAAGGACGGACGGACGGACAACGCCAAAACTATATCCCTCCGACTTTCGTCGGGGGATAATAACTACGTCTGTATGTACGTACTTCCGTCCAATCTCATGCGTTTTCTTTAAATGTGGGCTTTTTGATCTTTTAAATAAAAGCAATGCACCAATTATTCTGGCAAAATCCGCTGCAAACTAATGAAGTAACGAGATTTTGAAATAAAATAAACTGCTGAAAAGCTGTATTGTCACATTTCAGCATCACTTGAATAGCTTGTCAGTCAATAGTCATAACTACTACCGAGGATCAATTGTTTAAACTACTGACCAAGCCATTCAATAAATATGCTATTGCATGACATCAGGAATTAATTTTCACAATTTTATTTTCAAATTTGTGACTTATTAGCCAATAAGGATAAGTTGAAAGTAGACCGGTCATATAAATGTTGTACAAATTGTGGACTAGCGATTTGTATAAGGGGTCATGTAATCATAGTTATCACTAAATGACTCTGAATATAAATCGACGGTCCATAGTTTGTGCTACTGTCCAGTCTATAGTTCAGCACTTAATTGTGCTGGGCTAAAGTCAATACTTGAAGAATATAATCATGAAAATATATTTAATAAACGCTTACTGAATGGCTTGCCGGTCAGTAAGTATACAGTATATCTTAAATAAGTTATAGAGTATTTTATCTACTTCAGGAAAGACGTCGACTTAACAACAAATTATGGGATGCTGTTAAAATGGATCCCAAAACTAGACAAGGATTGTTTGTTTTCTTTCACAGTGATGTATCCTTTAATATCTTGAATATATTTACATTATATTTCCTTTCCATTTGTAAACAAGATAATATTATAAATTGCACATATTTTGTGGCATTTAACATTAAAATCAGCTTCCCGGCAATTCTGTTCACCAGACAGAACAACTGCGACGTCATCTATGGAACGTTTTCCCTGACTAGACGCGGACGTCGTCAAAACAGCGGTCGGTTATCACTAAGCAGCGATGACGTAACTTTCTCGCCTTTCCTTTTGCTGTTCATATGAAATGAACGTCATAATTTTCAGTGAAAAAGAATAGGGAGAATGTAAATATTCTGCGATAAACAATGGTTGACGCGCGGACTGGTAAGAGAACATTATGACGTCAATTATGACGTCAAATTGCCACATGACGTCCGATACATTACTCCTCGGGTAAATGAAGTCTAGCATAATATTAATTAAAATATGTCAATGAGCATGTCAGAATGAATACAATCAAGGCCTTCTTGTGATTTATCGTTTAATTTACCACTGTTCATCTTTCAGATGCTTCAGTACTTAACAACTCGGGCTAACGCCTCCGTGGTTCAATTCCTACGAATCTGAACTCTGAACCGTGGTAAATTACACGATAAACCACTCGAAGCCCTTGTATTGATTATTTGTTAAATAAAACCTTAACCTGATCAGCACAATGTGTGATATTTGAAGAAAAGAAAATGTTGTCTGTGACAAGATCGAAGTGATACATTTAAAAAATATAATGTACATAACTGAATGACGCCGTTACTTTTCTTAACATTACAAAGTCATTGGTTGTTATGTGGTTCAATTTAAATCCTTGCAAGGTATAGTATCACTATGATATTACGATAATAAGCAAAACGACTCATTTCCTTCAATGGAAACAAATGCGTTGGCTTTTTAATTCATATTCTTCAATAAATAACATTGTTGTAAAAGAATTTCAGAGGTACTAGTATTCAAAAATCCCTTCGCATTCCTCAGTTTCTGCCAGTATGTTTGTAGTATTTATTCTGTAATTAATACACAACGACTGTAAAAACTCGTCCTGCATATATATATTACTTTAATATGGCTATAGTTTCAGTCTTTTTATTGAACGTGAAACTGAACAGAATTTAGATGATTATGTCTTTGTTTCAGTCATCACTTAACGTGCAGATGTTCATATTGTTGGGTATTTTGTCACATTGTCGACACAGGTCTTACTGTATTCTGATGAACTATAGAAATGAATTATTGTGAGTGGAAAATGAAAGTTCTTTTAAAAGAATCTTTGTCATGCACTGGCAATTTGTTGAATGATCCATTTATCTTGTTTTAAACAGGATTTGTTCATAAGAAAACTTGACAGAAAGGAACATTTACGAAAATATATTAACAGGGGTGAATCTCCCGAGGTAAAGTATAACATAAACGGTGTCTGGTAATTTATTTCTATCCATGTCATAATGTCATCGTAAGGTGTCATGGGGCGTTTGTGGTGAAGTGCGGGAACGATTTAACTTTTGTGCAATGAAAGGCATACACAACCATAAAAAAAGGCATGCGCTTCCTTCAGCTCTGCACCAAACGAAAATACTGAACAGACAATAAAAATAGATACACTAAATATCGAAGAACGAAATGTAATAACTAGATACTAAATTAATTATGCTGTCGTTCAGGCTCATGTAATGTATTTGGTTTACCTCCCGTCAAGTGAATTTTCATCTTTGTAGGCTATTATCAAGATAACATGTACACGCATTTCTAATGGAAAGGCATTCTAACAGGTACTTCGGAAATATATATATATAGTGTTAATGTCCCGTAAAACAAAAATCAATTGTTAATGGTATATTTTGTAGAGAACACCAAATTTCTACTTCAAGTCTTAGAACTGTGGCATGACAACAATGGTCGACTGTCTAAAAGTCTAGTCACTAAAAACCAAGTTTTAAACTAGCACATTTAGTAAATTGGTATCCCCGACCAAATGGGATAATGGTTTCACATTTCGAAAGCACTCATTGCCTACAAAAAGCGCCTACAGTATATTTTAAAAATGGATGTCAGCTTGGTCCCAATGTAGGATTCCTCACTCAAGTTATTTAGCTGAAACAGCTTACATATTTTTTCACAAAAATTCCTCATTTCTAACAGAAATTATTGAGTAAAACACATTTTAAGTTTAAGTATATTTGTTAGAATACCAAAATGCAACTGGATATTTGTCCCTGTACAAGATAGTAAGTACCAAATTTCCCTGTAGCAGTTTTAAATATTTCTATATAAATATATCCTTCATCCTTCAATGTTCCAGATATTATCTGGAAACCCCCTATCCACCCCGACCCCGTCAAATTCGACCGCTGCGGTCACAATCCCCACTCTAACCCCTTTGATATGTTAAATAAAAACTATAAAATCTGATTAATCAACCACTAAAATATACTAGTGATAATGTTAAGATGATTATTTTCTATTTGTATACGGACTGAATTGATCATGTTATGGAATGTCCATAAAAACATTAATTCTAAACTGATGAATTATATCAGTTTCCCATTTTTCTTTAACCCAAGTATGACCAAATGAAAGCTCTATAGCTGAAGAATAGTTTACCGCTTGTTCATCATGGATTTCTTATTATCAATTGAGTTATAATGGGCATTAGTCAAAGTCAGGCATTTGTGGATATTTATAATAATACAGACTCATATTGATGAAAAATTGATTGAAATATGGTATAATTCTTACTACGGTGATGCCTTTTTGCCTGCGTAGAGGCATACAGACACTAAATAGGAAAATAGCGCGAAAAAAATGGTAGTCGCATAATGGCGGATTCAAATTGTCCTAAGTTGTTTTTTTTTTGCTCTGTTGAGCTATTTTCCTTATTTTCTTTCAAACTGCATTTTTTTCTGAAATCACATTACAGATCTATGCTTGACATGTAGGTAGCATTTTCATAATGAAATAATAACACGACAGAATTTGTCATGGAAACTTAGATCATACACCACCACTACAATTTGGGGGGTATCATTTTTAGCTCACCTGAGCCAAAGGGGTTTTGTGACCGCTCGATGTCCGTCCGTCCGTCAACAATTTCTAAAAAAAAATCTTCTTCAAAACCACTAGGCAGATTTACACCAAACTTCACAGGAATGATCCTTGGGAGACCCCCTTTCAAAATTGTTCAAAGAATTGCATTCCACACAGAACTCTGGTTGCCATGGCAACCGAAAGGAAAAACTTAAAAAATCTTCTTGTCCAAAACCACAAGGCGTAGAGCCTCGATATTTGGCATGTGACATCTATAACGGTCCTCTATATTGTCCAAATTATGCCCCTGGGGTGAAAAGAGGCCCCGCCCCGGGGGTCCCAAGTTTTACATAGACTTATATAGGAAAAAAAAACTTTAAAAATCTTCTTGTCTGAAACCACAAGATCTAGGCATTTGATATTTGGTATGTAGCATTGCCTTGTGGTCCTCTACCAAAATTGTTCAAATTATACCCCTGTGGTGAAGAAGCCCCGCCCCGGGTGTCCCAAGTTTTACATAGACTTATATAGGAAAAAACTTAAAAATTTTCTTGTCTGAAACCACAAGACCTAGGCCTTTGATATTTGGTTTGCAGCATTGCCTTGTGGTCCTCTACCAAGATGGTTCAAATTATTACCGGGGCGGGGCCTCAAGTTTTACATAGACTTTATATTATATGAAAAAAAAAAACTTTAAAATCTTCTTGCCTGAAACTGCAAGTCCTAGGCTTTTGATAGTTGGTGTGTTGCATTGCCTTAGTTGGTCCTCTACCAAAATTGTTCAAATTATGGTCCTGGGGTGAAAAGAGGTCCTGCCCTGGGGGTTCCAAGTTTTACATAGACTTATATAGGAAAAAACTTTAAAAATCTTCTTGTCTGAAAGTTCAAGGCCTAAGCCTTTGATATTTGGTATGTAGCATTGCCTAGTGGTTCTCCAAGATTGTTCAAATTATGCCCCTGGGGTGAAAAGGGGCCCCGCCCAGGGGTCACTTAGTTTTTATATGAGTTATATAGGAAGAAATACTTCAAAAATTATCTGATCATATTTCCTAGACTGTTTAATTATAATTATCTGATGACCCCAAGTAATTAGGGGTCATTTGACTGAGACCTTGACCTACTTTTTGTTTTTAAGCCTTGAAATTTGGACGACATATACAGTTTAGCACGCCGGTTTTAAAACTGACTTTCAGTGACCATGAATGTGACCTACTGGTCTACTTTCTTAATATTTTAGCATCAGTTTGACATTTGAAACATGTAGCTCATATTACTCAGGTGAGCGATCCAGGGTCATCATGACCCTCTTGTTTAGCTGATCTTGCAGTTTGTGTTTGACTGAAAATTTGTTTCTTGCATCAAACATGGCCCCCACTTTTCTTTTGATTTTTATTCAGCACTGACAATACTCTTCAAGAAAATGCAACTTACAGACATTTAAAATGGGTCCTGATGTGTGCTGCGGTCATTGTAAATATGTGTTTTGCATAGAATAGTGCGCAAAATTTTACTTCCGTTACTAAGGAAAAGACCTAGTGTAAATTTATCTATACACGAAGAGCAATTTTACGAAGTAGGAAAATGAAAATTCAATGAAGGAAAAATAAAACACCACCTTGCATTTACTGAAATTCTTTCAATACTTACATAAAAAATTGTTACGGAAACGCCATTTTCAAAAGCTCATACTTATAATGCATTTCTCATCTTTTCAGGACTACACCTACAGGATATTTAACGTATTCCTAAGGAATCGCATCCACATGTTAAAAGTCCCCATTACTGATGCGTCAATCATTAGACAGTCTCACAGAGTTTCAACAAGATCCAAATGTGTTTGCCTGCTGGCAGAGGAATGGATTTGTGGCCAGTGATGCACATCTTTCAGCAGAAATATTAACAATGTTTCGTTCCGTAAATGTTTATTAATACTTACTTGATTCTTCAAAAGACAAAAGGTATTTTGCTCCGGACTCAATGTCAAACTTGAATGCAGTTGTCTCCCTTACATTATAGAACATTCCAGCAGAACAAAATATACAAAACGAAGTTTGATTACAAGTAGCTTCTGCAAACAAAAATAACACAAGACATTTGTTTTTTTTTAATTTATTTTTGGACAAAATAAATAACAAAACAGGTAAAAGATGTGTATAAAATACAAATAGTCTCTGAATAATTCTGCTTTACAAGCAGAGTATGAAAAATCTTCAATCAGCCTTCAAATTTATTAATTCTTAAGTATTTCATTTTTGAATATTATAAAGCACGTGTTACATCAGAAATGTTATCTGTACTGATAATACAGTCATACTTTGGAATAAGAATGATGTAAACATTGTAATGACAAATGCCTCAGCCCAAAAATGCACTTTCTCTAAAAAAGGTAACAAGACACGAAAATCATAACAAAATGTACATGTCCACTTCTTGTTGATTTTGTATACTAGCTTTCATTTGAATTGGATGGAAACTGTTGGAGTGCTCAAACTACAGATGTAGTTGTGATATTTCAAAGTCCAAATGTGAAAACTGTAGAGTAGAGTACACAAGAAAATGTGATGACTAGATGGACTTACAGTTCAAACACTGGGTCTTGTGTCCTCCTGGGTCTTCATGACTGTGAGCATAAAAATTTCTTATTTGCTTAATTATGTAATACCACTGGTTAAATTACAGAACTGCTTCCATTTAAAATACTTATACTATGCACATATTTTGCTAAACTACACATATTTTATGATTAAATTTGAACTTTAAACATAGCAAATTCCTATTGAATGTATTTAATTTGGCTGCATATAAAGTCTGTGTAACTATGTTAAACACATTTCACAATTTAATGGCATACTGTAAAGAAACTGTCACTTGTCAAATAACTGCCAGTTTATTTCAGTGATAGTACAAATTTGTGCTTGCAATGTTAGTTTTTGTCTTATGTTGGGCAGTATATGTTTATTGTTTTGTTGTTTTGTAAATGTGATTAAAAGTACAGTTGAAACTCGGTATCTCGAATTCCAAGGGATGGAGCATTCTAATTCCTGATAACCAAAATTATACTTAAAATGATTTCTTGTGCTTGTGTTTTTGTGAAGAACTTGAAAATGTCTTCGAGATAACTAGAATTTTGAGAAAAGCAAGTTCGAGATATCGAGATTCCACTGTATATACTCGTTGCAATTATTTTTAATTGCCTGAAGAGCAAAAGCTGCAATTCTGGTCCTTTGTCTTCTAGGTATTTTAATAGGGCTAAGATATAAAACAATACAAAATGATAAAGTAACAAAACAACATATATACTACAGATTATGAAAAGCAGCTATACAATGATAGCACATCAATCAAGGATATGACATTCAAAAATTGATTTAAGTACAAATGAAATGACATTTGAAAAAATAAACAGAATTAAGCTGTTCCATGAGAAAACCAACATAGTGGCTTTGCGACCAGCATGGATCCAGACCAGCCTGCGCATCCGCGCAGTCTGGTCAGGATCCATGCTGTTCGCTTTCAAAGCCTATAGCAATTAGAGAAACCGTTAGCGAACAGCATGGATCCTGACCAGACTGCGCGGATGCGCAGGCTGGTCTGGATCCATGCTGGTCGCAAAGCCACTATGTTGGTTTTCCTATGGCATGGCTCAGATGATTGTACTGCTTTTCAACATTATGAAAAACAAGGGGCAGTTGGCACAACGTTCAGCTAGTACTTGGAATCAATTTCAGTAATATTTCTTTTTAGAACTTCCACACAGTGCAAGCAGCCAAGCATAATGGTAGTCTCATTTAACAGTGACATAGATGGTTATGTTGTCAACTAAAAAACGTTTCATTGTACTTTAACAGTCATGTTAGCACTACAAATGCTGCAAAATTCGTATTATTATTGTCATATGTTCAGAAGCTGTAACTACCAATAAAACATAAGGAAAATTCTTTTGTGTTGTATATTATCTACTACTCTGACACTTGTACCAAGAAACTAAATGTTCATGTAACAGATCTTACGTAAATCTTACATAAACGCAAAGCCTTAATAATGATTTTGAGTTTTAAAAAATGCTTTGAGCACGTGTTATGACACTTAAATGCATCCATTAATGTGCTTTTTACCAGGTATTTATCCTGATGTTGTATATCACCCTTGTAATTAATCAGTGTTCTGAGCTAGCTTGTGTAAGATTGGTGAGTCTTTTAAATCATTTATAAGATGGCCAAAGGAAGGCTTTCACAGGTACTATATTCTGCAACCACTGCTTTACACTCCACAGACACTTCTATAAAAGCACTATTCTAATCCTGCTTGGGCTTGGAGAGGCCTTTATACCATTTGTAAGATTGCCATAGGGAGGCTAATACAGGAAAACTGATTGGCAGGAACAATGGAATGTATATTGCAAACCTGAAATATATATATATACATAGGTGATTGTAAAGTTACTTTTTTGTTTCTTTTAGATTTCTTATATGCTTGTTTTATTTCTATTTAATAATATACATAAAACTCAATGACAAGATGAACTTTTATACATCATCACTATAATATTCTGTGTCAATATTCTTGATATACCTGCATATTTAGAGTTGATATTGATTTAAGTTGTAAGATTCTAGAAATGTAGGATATTATATATGAGCAGCGCCATGAGAAAACCAACATAGTGCATCTGCGACCAGCATGTATCCAGACTGTTCGCTAATGGTTTTTCTAATTGCAATAGGGTTTGAAAGTGAACAGTGTGGATCCTGACCAGACTGCGCAGATGCGCAGGCTGGTCTGGATCAATGCTGGTTGCAAATGCACTATGTTGGTTTTCTCATGGCGCGGCTCATATAATGTATAACAACCACTTACTTTTGATCCTCTGGGAAATACAACAACTCAAGGAGAGAAGGATCAAAAAATGCTTTCTCTGAAAACAGAACAAGATGAAATAATACTTTACACTTTAGTGACAGTACTCCATAAAATCATGAGAGCTGTAATTAAAGGAAGGCACTAACACTTTTTTATTTTCATTTCAAATCATAATGACATGTCCCCATGTTGGAAATTAAAGTACACTATTTTGAAATCAGTTACTTTTTTAGGCATGTAATTTCATTGCTTTTGCAAAAAACTAAAATGGAAAATTTCCTTATTCATCAGGATTCAGTATATCATGAAAAGGTACAATTTTAGGGTGACATTCCAGCTTGTGTTGCTTGAGCAAAATCCCATTATTTAAGGCATGGGAGGGCATCCTAAGGTGAAATCACGACCTTCAATCAGCATCCTAGCAGGAAGGAGTTCTACACCTGAAGCAAGACTTCAAACCTGCAGCAGTGAGGGGCAAGAAACCTTTACCACTTGGCCATGGAAGCCCATAGAAACACTGGTACTCACAATTCATAAAGAATAAGGCCAAAAGTAAGTATGTGAGGAAGATAGGTATGACTATTGCTCTTGCACCTCATACACATTAACTTATGTTCTTAATTCAACACCTGTCAAACATGCTTATCTATAAAAGGGGTATAACTCTTACAAACAATATGTGTATTTCTTCTGTTTATTTAATAGAATACAACCTTTCAGTTTTTAGTTCACAGTAATTTATTTTAGCTCAATTGTGATGAAAACTAGAAGCTTATTTGAATCACTTGAGTCTGCTAACCAGTACTGGTTTCATATGAGATCACCACTCCCTTCAAAACAGATTACCAACAAAGATGGGTTCTCAAAAATAAAACTTTATGAGAAAATTGTGTTGCGCCCTTTATAGATAAATGCTATGTTAGACACATTGTACCTGTTATATGTTTAAGTGCCTGCTTAAATTGTATGTCAATTTTAATCAAATCACATGCTACAGGTAAATTAACATACTTAAAGCATGTTTGTTTTCACAGTTACAGTACGATATTTAATGCTACAGTTTGTAAAGAGCTTGGATTGCTTTGATATTTGACATCTCAGACAACTATTGTAACACACACGATGGTACATGTAAATGACATCACAACCACTCTACTAGAATTCATACTATGATTCCTTGACACAATTACATTACACAGCAAATGGTCACTAGCAGTTTCATGACAAGTTTAATAAATGAATGAAAAGAGAGACAGAAATTAGAAAGTAAAGAATTACCTGAAGCCTGTATTGCACTTTTGGAATGCTGATATGCTTCTAATAAATACCCATCTGATAAAAGTTGTAGAGATTCTTGCATTGAAGCTACAGCCTTATGTACCTGTAACATAAAATATAAATAAACAAGACCTGTTTGTAAAACACAAGTCTCCCCCTACAACTAGAGTTGTCACAGAAGTGACGAATTATACCCCCACAATATGGCCTTGTCACAGATCTAAGCCAAAGTCAAAGCTGAACTTGTTGAGTGACCTTTGACCTACTGACCTCAAAATCAATACAGGTCATCTGCTGGTCATGATCAACCTTCCTGTTAAGTTTCATAATCCTCAGTCCAAGTGTTCTCAAGTTATTGTCCGGAAAATAGTTTAAATGTTCCGGGTCACTCTGACCTTTGGAACTGAAAATAAATAGGGGTCATCTGCTGGTCATGACCAACCTCACTATTAAGTTCCGTGATCCTAGTCCAAAGTGTTCTGAAGTTATTGTCTGAAAACCGTTTAAAATGTTCCGGGTCACTGTAACCTTGACCTGTGACCTACTGACTTAAAATTATAAGGGGTCATCTGCTGGTCATAACCAACCTCCCTATCGATTTTCATGATCCTAGGCCCAAGCGTTCTCAAGTTATCATGCGGAAACTGTTTACATATTTCGTGTCATTCTGACCTTGACCTTTGACCTACTAACTTCAAAGTCAAAATTGACCTGAATTTTATCATGTTACACCTGTGTACAAAAATTATGATCCCTCAAGTTATCATACAGAAACCATTTAACTGTTCAGAGTCATTGTGACCTTGACCTTTGACCTACTGACCTCAAAGTCGAACTTGACCTGTATTTCATGATATTACACCTGTGTACCAAAATTTATGATCCTAGGCCCAAGCATTCTCAAGTTATCATCCGGAAACCGTTTTACTGTACAGGGTCACTGTAACCTTGACCTTTGTCCAACTGACCCCAAAGTCGAATTTGACCTGCATTTTATCATGTTACACCTGTGTACAAAAAATTATGATCTTAGACCCAAGCGTTCTCAAGTTATCATCCGGAAATCGTTTAACTGTTTCGAGTCACTGTGACCTTGACCTTTGACCTACTGACCCCAAAGTCGAACTTGACCTGTATTTTCTGATGTTACACCTGTGTACCAAAAATTATTTAAATCGGTCAAGCCTTTCATGAGTTATCATCCGGAAACCATGAAAACCAACAGACCTACAGACAAGCTCACTCCTATATACCCCCCGAAACTTCATTTTGTGGGGGTATAATGATATGTTCAAGGCAAGTAATTATGTACTTTTGTATCCTGTGACCATGACCTTTGACCAAATGACCTCAAAAAATACAAGAAACATCTTCCGAGTACAAGTAACCATCCTAAGAAGACTGACATTCACAGCATTCTTTGATTGCTGAGTGGAAACAGTTTTCAGTTTAGAGGTCGCCATAACTCTGACCTTTGACCTATCGATCCCCAAAAGAATATGGATCATCTACTGACCATAAGCAATCATCTTATAAATACTGAAGACTGTAGGGTAAAGCATTCTTTCACTATTGAGCAGAAACAAATTGAAGTCTCCAGGTCAGAGAGACCTAGACCTTTTATCTACTCTCCCCGAAAACAGTAGGGGTCATCTAATGATGTAAAATTGTGGATAAAGGACAATAGACACTGCCTCATCCACCTATACTAACAGCTCATCTTGATCCTTCAACTAAATACTAAATACTGAATTATTATGACCAACAATTGACTTACAAGTTTTTGAAATGCTGCGTTACAATAACATTAACAAATTTTTTAAGTTTCCTGGTTTGTTTTTAGACTTGCTAACACACCTACTAACTCACCTCATTTCCTATATCATCATTGATCACTATATTACTGATTTTGCCAAGAAGTTGAGCCAAGGATTTCAATGTGGCTGAAGATGTGGCAAGATTTTCTACACATCTACTTCTTAACCAACTGTCCAGCTCCTGTATGTAAATACAACATAGTTAGAAATATAGAGTCTTGTTTTATTTTTGCTGCTTTATCTTCATAAATATTGGTGGGCATTTTCGTAGTTGCCTCAATCAATCATATTCAATGAAATTAAATCCTAACAAACACATCAAATTTCTAATCACTTATCTTCAAAAGTTGAAATCTTCATAAAAATAACTTATTTCACAGTAAACTTCATGTTTGCGTTCAGGGCTTCTTGTAACACTAACAATTTGAAGCAACTTTTCCACTTCCAAGTAAAACAGATTTAGAACTAGAGCTGCTTTTGAGAAAAGTGCATGTCTCCCACAACTGCGTAATCATCTGAATAGTAAGTCTGTCTTTATATATATATTTAGTGAGTCTAGATGGACTTGTATGAATGGTTCTGTAATTTTTAGTCATGCGAGTCTTGATGGACTTGTATGAATGGTTCCGTAATTTTTGGTCAAGGGCCATAATTCCGAAGTGCCTGGGCCGATTTGGCTAGTTATCGAACTTGGCCAAGGAGTTATTGGCAAGCGCATTTTGTTCAAGTTTGGTGAAGATTGGATGAGAAATGTTCGACTTAAGAGTTCAGACAAGCTTTGTGACAGACAGACTGGAGTAAATCAATATGTCTCCCACACCACTGTGTGGTGGGAGACATAATAACTTAAACATTAAAGACAATTACTTGCAATTGTCAATTTTTTTTTTTTTTTAAATGTTGTTCAACAACTATTTTCCAATCAGCAAGACTGTCTTTTTTTCTAATGTGATGACTCACAAATACTAACCCACTCTGTGACAGCTTCTTTGTCTACTGGCAGAAAGTCTACATCACCAATCTGAAACAGAAAATGTCCCTTAAGAACAAAGCTTCATAAAAACCAAGTAAATGTTCATTCAAAATCAGTCAATACATGTACCATACCAGAAGAATCACACTGATGTTATTATGTAACAAAATTACTGTCTGTACATCACTATTAATTCAATTTTAGTAGAGTTCTTTCATGTGAGGAAGCCATCCAGCTGGTTTATTTAAGGTCAGTAGTTCTAGTCAGGTACCTGTCTACACTAGAAATAATGGCTGGGGTCTTCCTCTCCCACAACAACATATATATATATAAGACCTACAACCAGTGTGACTTAAAACCGAAAACAACAACAACAACACCAAACTTACTTGAGCATGAAGGTTTAATAACAACCTTAGCTGAGACAAAAACACTTCCATCACTTGCGCCATATTGAGTGAACTCTTCACAGGCAGTGTAGCACTTGCTTGGGGTGGAGCAATATTGTAGATATGTATACCACCCCATTGTGGACTGAGGAAGGAGTTGCTTGCCAACTTCTGTCCTGAAAAAAATGTACAAAACTTCTTATTACTGTCTCTTAAAGGACTCTTGATGACAAGAACAGGAAAGAAATTCACTAGGAGGTACCATTTTCTTTGAGTAGGAAGGGAGGGATGTTTGTGAAATATTGAAAATATGCAAGTTGGCAGTATATAAAATGATATAGGATACTGAAAGTGATCAGTGGTCTAATGAACAAGATGACAGGTAACTATAATAACAGTTCCCTGGAGGTGACTATAGAGGTGTTGATCATCTAACAGGTAAAAGAACCGGGGTAAACTTCTGGAAATAGAGCATTTTCTGTACCTTACTCTTTCCTCCAAAACCTTCATTGACTAACATGCTTTAGGTGGAGCTGTCTATACAGGCAACTAGTGGATAAATTAACATAAATACAAACACAGCTGAAGGCAGGCAAACAAGAAATATGTCTCTCCAAACTTAAGGTAGTTCTGCACATTCAGATTCTTTTCTACCTTACAGAATTCGATTAAACCCTGATTTTTTAAACTTCAGAATATGCTTAGAAAATTAGGCAAATAAAAAAGATAGGGTTATGTGTTTAACTTTTTGGTAGACTAATTTAAAAAATTTGGACCTCACACAAGTTCTCATAGTTAGGTTGATATTAAGACATTATTTGGGATTTTTTAACGTCTTCATTTTAACATGATATTTTATTTCTAGAAAGATAGTGACAATGCCATTCTAATAAATTTACTCATGGACTGCCATTAATTCATATAAAAATCTCATTTCCATGTACTGAGTCTAGGCTTTATTCTACATTTTCCGGATATATGTGATTACGCTATTTCTTCTAGTTAATCAAAAGTGCAGAACTACCTTGAACTTAGACTGAACATTAAAGATATGACACCAGCCAACTTGAAGCTGAATGTCATTCTTCAATGAGTAGAACTAGCTAGGTGGATCAATGACACTGACACTTGAATGTACCTATAACCACTTTTCTCATATCACCTAATGACTGTGCAGCATAGGCTACTGTAAGATAGATTTGCCTGCAAAGCTGTTTTAATGCAATAAAAATTTGTTGATTTTAATAAGGGTATACTAATTTTTTTTGATTAAATTTCATTGACTGGCAAAATCAAGAAATCCACTAATATAATAAATTTAAATGTAGTCTCACTAAGAATATTAACTTACCATTGTCACCTTTTATATAGAGTGGGTACTGGTCTTTACTTGGAACATATACTAGAAAGTTCAGCTCAGGATTAGTTGATGCTGGTGAACCTATAACATAAACAAACTCTATACTACAGCACAGTTAGTGAAATATTTCAATGTAATATACAATCATATTAATTCTTTATGTGATTAATATGAGCATGTTAAAAAATTAGGGACATCTTTTACCTAGGGTGGGGAAAATGCAAATAAAAATTAAAAATCCCATACACACAGGTGTTTGCATTTGTCCCCAGGATGTGTGTGTGCCAGAGCATATGAAAATCAAGATTCTTTTACCTAGTCAACTTGAAATTTTTGACATGATGCCTTAACATGTTCTTACAACCTCTGCAAAGACATCAATGAGAGTTCCCACCATTCATGTAAAAGATAAAATCTGAAACTACTGGTTATATTTTATATATTGATTTCATAAATCATAGATTACATGTAAAACAGTGGAGGTTCAGTTTTATAGAGATTTATTATAATTCAGGTAAGAAAAAACTATTTAGTTTTTGCAACTGAGATTTCATAAATCATAGATTACATGTAAACAGTGGAGGTTCAGTTCTATAGAGATTTATTATAATTCAGGTAAGAAAAAACATTTAGTTTTTTTGCAACTTAAGATATCAGTCATTTGTGGATCTTGTGTGTTTTTTCCTCAGGGCAGGCTTGTAAGAATATGCAGTAACACAGGATTAAAAAGTAAATAAAATCATAATGCTTCATAGTTGTTCATAGGTGATCTCAAAATACATTCCATCAAAACTGGCATACAAAAGTGCTATGTACGTAGGTTTAATCAAGCAAAAATCTGCACAAGTGGTATACGCTGCCTTGCAGGTTCACATGATGATGATATCTACCACAATATATATTAACGTTAAAACAGCATACCTAATTTAGCTTCTAATGGATTTATCATATGTGGTAGATCTTTACTTGTGAAGAAAAACTCATTATTTTCTTTCTTTGGTTTTGTTTGAAGTTTTGTGAAAAACAAAACCTGAAAAATATAAGAATAACAGATAAGAAATGCAAAATGTCTACAAAACTATAGAAATGAAAGCTTTTCAATTTGTACAAATGATGAGGATAAACAATTTGATATTTTAAAACAATTGTCAGAAATGTCCTACTAAAATGCATTTAAATTCTAAAAACGTATCTAAGTAAACATCACTATTGTGCAGAATTTCCCTAGCTGCTTTTGTTTACCTGTGACTTTATGTTGATATCAGTGAAGTTTGCCATCGTTTTCACAAACGGATCCAAGTATACTGTAAAATATAAAAAAAATTTAAACAATGATCCAGTTAACTCCAGAAATTTCTGCTTCACTAATAAGTTGAAATTTTAAGAAAATGTGAAATCTTATTCACTAATTTCAATAAAATAGTTCAGAAACAATGCAAAATTAGCTGAAATGGTCACCTCACTGATTAAATAAACATTACTATTTCTGGAGTCATTTATTAATAAGTTTACCAATGTATATTTCATACCATTTACAGCAGATTCTATATCCCAGTTCACATCAAGAATATCTGGTTTTGGATTGACCAAGGTCAAGGTCACATCGTAACCAGAGTGGAATCTTACCGATCGTAACATTTCTTTATCCGGCTGCAATAAAAATAATTCCAGCAACATTTATACAAATATACTCACTATAATTTCATATCTACTAATTAGCTATTGTACACTGTATACTCTTGTTATAACATCAGCAGAATTCTGCATGACTCTATACATGATATTAACAGAAAACAAATATGCACTGGTGCTATTCTAGCATAAAATGTGATAAATTGTGATTATGTTGACAAGTATTCATTTTCTTACAGACTTAATTATGCATAACAGGCCCATTTTACATTTAAGTTTTGCCATGGAATGTGCATATGTAAAATGGAGTGTTAACAGCATGTGGTCTTGCTAACACACATTTAACTCTTCTGAGTACTCCTTAAACCACAAAATCAGCAGTTATCATTGTTATGACATCACTTATATGCTAGATGGTTTGTTTGTTTGATATTTTTCAACAGTATTCCATGTATGAAATGATTTCATTGAAATCCTCGTCAGTGTTCTGTATTTACTTGTTCTCTAAAAGTAACTGACTACTTCCCCACATGAATCAAATGTGAAGAGCAATTCACGTACTAAAAAACTCTTGAGTTTATCAAAGAACTAACCCTGTCAGACGTGAGCTTCTGATTAACCCTATTCCAATCTGATGATCTATTAACTCATCAGACCTTATTACTTTTTTGAGATCCCTAACAAAAATTCCACTGCAAATAGACAGAACATAGCTCTACTCAATTTTTCATGCAGTTCTTTTAATGATAAAGCTTTTTCCTTGTTAGCTTAATGTCAATATCAATGTCATAACTACACTAAAATATATACTCTGCATTCTTTCAAAAATGTGTCAACTGAAGTCTTCATTTCAACTCTGAAACAGGAAATCTTAACAGTCCTACAATAACCGATAACTTTCCTTTCAATTACAGCTTCATTTACCTTACGATCTCTAGCCCCTCTGGCAGTATCAAACATTTTCAGAATAGTTGCTTCCCTGACCAGTGTTGTTTTCACTGTCTCTGCTATATCCCTTGAAAGAGCTTCCATGTCTGAAAGCACAAAATTCCTATGCAATATTGTCTTCTCTCATGGCAGTGTATGAGATGCATCTATAAACACTTACCATAGCCATTAAGTTGACAATTTGCATCAATATAAACCTGACCAATAAAAGTTGTGATTGCTTTCTGTGTTGAACTTTTTTTTAATCATTTAAGTCTATTTCAAGTTCTCAACTATATGGTAAAACTAGAAATGTGTCCATGGGACACAGATGCCCCCACTACATGACATTAAAATGACATTTTTTTCCCAGGTCAGGAGCCATAACTCCCTACAATACTGAATGAATCCGGACGCGAAACCCCAGGTGCACAACTGCACATGCTGACCAACATTCCTGTAACCTTTGGTGACTCTAGGTCAAATACTTTTGGAGCTACGCACAACACAACATTAAAATGACCAATTTTTAACTAAGTCAGGGGCCATAACTCCTACATGACTGAATGAATCCGGACGCGAAACCCCAGGTGCACAACTGCACATGCTGACCAACATTCCTGTAACCTTTGGTGACTCTAGGTCAAATACTTTTGGAGCTACGCACAACACAACATTAAAATGACCAATTTTTAACTAAGTCAGGGGCCATAACTCCTACACGACTGAATGAATCCGGACGCGAAACCCCAGGTGCACAACTGCACATGCTGACCAACATTCCTGTAAACTTTGGCGACTCTAGGTCAAATACTTTTGGAGCTACCATGAGTTTAACTGAGTCAGGGGCTATAACTCCTACAAGACTGAATGAATCCGGACGCGAAACCCCAGGTGCACAACTGCACATGCTGACCAACATTCCTGTAAACTTTGGTGACTCTAGGTCAAATACTTTTGGAGCTATGCACGACACAACATTAAAATGACCAATTTTTTACTAAGTCAGGGGCCATAACTCCTACATGACTGGATGAATCCGGACGCGAAACCCCAGGTGCACAACTACACATGCTGACCAACATTTCTGTAAAGTTCTGTGACTCTATGTCATATACTTTTGGAGCTAGGCGCGACACAACACTAAAATGACCAATGACCAATTTTTACAAAGTCAGGGGCCATAACTTCTACATGACTGAATGAATCCGGACGCGAAACCCCAGGTGCACAACTACACATGCTGACCAACATTCCTGTAAAGTTTTGTGACTCTACGTCAAATACTTTTGGAGCTAGGCGCGACACAACATTCTCGGAAGAACGGACAGACAGACAGACGGACGGACAAGGGCAAATCTATATCCCCCCCCCAAAGTGGGGGCATAAAAAGCAATAATTAGCAAAGACATCTCTGTATAAATGTATCTGACCAGAGAACTTTCAGTTTACCTTTAAAAATGGGCCTCATGGAAGACAAGTGCATTAAGAACATTTTGAAAAATATGTATGCTTACTGCACTTGAGAGGTTAATCCCCCTGACCAGTTGCCATCTGTTCTCATTCAAATCATGCAAGATCTTATGGTTCATGTGCAGCAACCATTGAACTTTTTTTAATACAATAGCAAATAAGTTCCAAGACAAAATAAGCCAAAATGAAATCTCAGTGAGTAAAGTAGCAATTTTTGTTCTTTGGAACTTAGATTATTTAAAATTCTGATATTACTGTAAGAGGAATCATGTTGAAACACCTGAACAACTAGGATGTTTTTAAGATATTTTTCTTGAGTTTAAACACATACATTTTTCACTAATAATATGCATTGCTTGCTATCTAGATTTCAAACTTACCTGTTGATGATGCAGGCATAAACAGAGTTCTATATAAACCCAGGGTTGGTTTCTTAAGATCTGGATAGTCACTGGTTGGTAACAATATGACTGAATACTCATTGGCCTTGCCTGGATACTCCCTTGCTAACTGTTTATCTATATCTGAAAAAATGGAAAACATCTTTTCTATTTTCCAAGTAGTTTTTCATCAGCAGTTTGTTAGTGCACAAAACCATTTAATACATAGAATCTTCTTATTGAAATAAACTACTGAAAACTTCTGCATGAATATTTACAGCACTCAGTAAAAAATATAGTATATGCACTGACAGATAACTATTTCAAAATAACATCAGATTTAAATGGCAAAAATGCAAAATAGTAATTTAGACGAGATTGAGCACGACTTTTGCATGACTTAGGGGAAAGACGTACCTTTATCAAAACCAAACTTCATATGTAAACATAAAACTCATCCCTTTCCTACATAAACACAATCAGATTATTAGCTCACCTGTCACGAAGTGACAAGGTGAGCTATTGTGACCACTTGATGTCCGTCGTCTGTCGTGTGTCGTCCGTCAACAATTTCTAAAAAAATCTTCTTCTTGAAAACCACTGGGCAGAATTACACCAAACTTCACAGGAATGATCCTTGGGTGGCCCCCTTTCAAAATTATTCAAGGAATTGAATTCCATGCAGAACTCTGGTTGCCATGGCAACCGAAAGGAAAAACTTTAAAAATCTTCTTGCCCAAAACCACAGAGCCTAGGGCTTTGATATCTGGTGTGTAGCATCATCTAGTGGTCCTCTACCAAAATTGTTCAAATTATCCCCCTAGGGTCAAATATGGCCCCTCCCCGGGGGGTCACATGGTTTATATAGACTTATATAGGGAAAACTTTGAAAATCTTCTTGTACCAAACCACATGGCCTAGGGCTTTGATATTTGGCATGCAGCATCATCTAGTGGTCCTCTACCAAGATTGTTCAAATTATCCCCCTAAGGTCAAATATGGCCCCGCCCCGGGGGTCCCAAGTTTTACATAAACATATAGGAAAAAAAGTTTAAAAATCTTCTTGTCTGAAACCACAACACTTAGACCTTTGTTATTTGGTTTGTAGTATTGTCTTATGGTCCTCAACCAAAATTGTTCAAATTGTACCCCTTGGGTGAAAAGAGGCCCTGCCCTGGGGGTCCCAAGTTTTATACAGACTTATATAGGAAAAAGCTTTAAAAATCTTCTTGTCTGAAGCCATATGACCTAGGCTTTTGATATTTGGTATGGTGCATTGTCTAGTAGTCCTCTACCAAAATTGTTCAAATTATGCCCCTGGGGTTAAAAGAGGCCCCGCCCTGGGGTCACTTAGTTATTATGTGAGTTATATAGGAAAAATACTTAAAATATCATCTGATCCTATTTCCAAGACTGTTTAATTATAATTACCTGATGACCCAAAGTAATATGATGTCACTTGACTGTGACCTTGACCTACTGACCTACTTCCTTGTTTTTTAAGATACAGCCTTGAAATTTTGATGACATACACAGTTTTGCACATAATCGTAAAACTGAATTTCATTGACCATGAATGTGACCTACTGACTTTCTTAATATTTTATCATCAGTTTGACATTTGAAACATTAGCTCATATCACTCAGGTGAGCGATCCAGGGTCATCAAGACCCTCTTGTATGTATACTACACCATTAATTTTTACTAGACTGCACAAGGTTTTAAATTTACCTTTTAGAGAAGAGCTGGATTTCAGAATCTGCTTTTCTCCACTGGATGCCTCTCTTGTAAAAGTTCTATAATGTGGTTTCACTTCTTGAGATTTTCTATCTTCTGAAAAATTTGAGACTATTTTGCTGTCATAACAAAGAATAGTCTTAAAAATTCCATGTACATATGTATGCCATATAATCGGAATTCATGTGAAATAGGTAACCTAGTACTATGTGCAGGGCTGTGAATACCAAATTGCAAAATCAGCTAAAAATGTTGACATGGTTGTCCAAATGACCATTATATATCTCTTGTATGTCCAGTGCAAAGCCCTTATGTGGGGTCTTATGGGGCAAAAACCCCTTAAGCTGTTGGTATTTCAGCATTTCTAAAATGATATACATGTTATTGATACATTAACTTTTGTTTCTGAAAGCTTCATCTTTACAAATTTTGTTACTGACCCTTATCATGTTAGTCGTCCAAGGATTGTAAAAACAACACAGTGTTGTAAGTTTCTGTCTTATATGACAGATGTTCATAATTACGTTAATCTTTAGCCTGCTAAATTTCTAAACTGGACCGGCCCATCATTCAATTTGGAAAATACTATTAATTAATTATTCGATGGGGTGTTCACTGAAAATTTACCAACTGAATAGAGAACAGTGCAGACCATGAATCATTGATCAGCCTGATCTTGGTTTGCACTGGTCAAAAAAGGCAGAATATTTTGCCGCCAGCACGGCTAAAGATTAATATTTCCTTTTTAAGTCTTTTTTCTGCAATGTATGTCTTTATGAATCAAATGAGTTTAGACCTAAAAAATCATTCACTTTAGCCTTTAGCACAGAAAGTATGTCCAAAACATGATTGCCCCATTTATGGTATGCATGAGTGAATGAAGCATTAGATGGTGTATAATACAAAGCTATAATTATCAGGAATGAATTACTATTTTCATGAAAAACGAACAGATTTTTTTGGTGAATATTAAAATCACAGAAATCCACAAAGAATTCACAGCTGTGGATGCGTTTAGAATTACAGGGAATTCATTTTCATATCATTCTTAAATAGCATGCATTCCCAAAGAAGAACAAAAATGATAATAACATCATACCTGTAGGTCAGGTTAATGAAGTATTTTTAATATCAGGGAAATTACATCAATGTTTTTTTAAAAAGCCTTTTAAAATCCAAGTTCTTGTGAGATACAATTTTTGCAAAATTACAAAAATGCTTCATCAGCAAAAATTAACCCTAACAATTATTTTTAATTTGACAGTTTTTTTTAAAAGGACTTCAATTACCTAATTTATCAAAGAGGTGTCTTGACAAGGCTGCTATGTCCGCCTCAGAAACTTTTTCCAGGAAGTTGATTACATTCACGTCAACAGTATACTTAATCTGTAAAAGACATTTCATTCTTTTGTTAGTTTTAAATCACAACAATTCAATCATTCAATATTACAACTTTCCAGCTTTTGCTGGTAAAGAATGATCCAAGGGGCTCATCTGGGGATTATTTCGGGTACAAGTGAGTACCTGGTTAAGCCCTTAACCTCCAGCAACCCAACACAGCAGGCAAATGGCAAAATGTTTTCTGCATGTTTCCACGAAAAACTGCAGTTGTACAGAATAGCAATACAGTCAATAAATATTACAAGATACACTTTCAAAAACTTCTTTATTTTGGAAGAACAAATATGCTATACTATTTTCAGCTCAAGTGACCCCTAATGGAGCCAAGTGCCCCTCAACTGAAAAAAAGCTGGGAGGGGACTTTATGAGAAGTTGTTTAAAGGTATTTGTACATTTATCTCTAGCAGCTCATAAAAGGGGCCAACCTGTCTGAACAAATATGGGACAGGACTTTACAATAATGCTAAAGACAAAGCTTGATGAATATTCCTCAAAGACGCTTCTTAAAGATTTCTTTTCTCTTTTAAGTTCTTGCGGCCCCTAAAACATGTCAAGTGGACTAATTTGAACAAATCTGGAAGAGGACCTTACAACGATGCCATAGACCAAGTTTGATGAAGATCTATTTATGAGAAGAAGTTGTTTGAAGGTTTCTCTATTTTAAGCTCGAGCAGCCCCCTTGTGCAATGAAGAAAATGTTCTATGTAATATACCTTTGTTTCTGCAAGGGCATCAATATCTGAGTAAGGTAAAGATACTCTATACACTTCTGTTGTTTTCCACCAGAGAGGTAGTCCAACCACTAAGCATACAAAACCTACTCCAACTGCAGCTAAAACATTTGTCTTTTTTTCTGAAAAAAAAAATAATCATAAAATTCAACCTATATAATATAGGTTATAACTGTATTACGCATATATATGCAGGTATTTTAGGCTAATGTAAGTTTTGAGAAACTAGTTTGCCATCACACTGCTCACACAAATGGTATTAAAGTGCTTCATATATATTACAGTAGAATCCCGCCTTAGAACCACCTCGAAATAAAGATCACTCCACTAAACTTGGCATTTTTTTATGAACAGGTTTTCCTTCTTTTTCCTACCTGTTGGTCAAATGTTATTATTTGCCAGCTTCGGATTGGTTGAAAAATGTGTAGGGAAACCCGTAGCATTCAATGAGACTTCAGCTGATTGGTTAAAAATGTGTTGCTTTGAATCATGAAAATATCCTTAAAATCTGGAAATGTAATGTTTTCTGTGCATTTTGAAGTATTTTATAGCTGCCTGGCTATATATTTAACTCTGAAATTAGCAAATTTGTGAAGTAAGTTGGAATTCACCACTAAATTCCATGCACAGTTGAGGGTGGTTGTCTTTGAATGGAAATAGAAAAAAAAATGGATCGGTCATGCCAATGTAAAAATGTTATTTTTTGGTGTCTGGAAGGCTATTTGACAGGGTAAATGGCACCTCATGTGTCAACAAAAGTTTTGACAGAGTCATTTCTTACAATGTTAGCCTATGGAAAAAGTAATAGCAGTGTCTGACCTGTTACCAAAACATTATTGTCGCGAATTCATATTACAATCTGATAAACGTTCAAATCTCTTAAAAACGCGATGGTTTTCTACTGCTTTTGTAACGAATCTTAAATGAAAAACTTAATTTTCTTCTTTCCGTCGAAATTAAAGCAAATATTAGAGTGAAAATATGCGGCAAATTGTCAAAAAGTAAACCCAACCGGCAATTTCTTGCTCTTTGTCGGCCATCTTTGTTGTTGTGATGCTATCCGCACGTCCCAGCTATATCTATCTATAAATACTGCATGACACCCTTGCGAGTATTTTATGCACGTTAAACTTTATTTTTATGGTCAACTCACAGGGCCTCTGATTGGCTGAAAATGTATAGGGATATCTGCAGTATATAATAATATCGATGTGAAGTGGTCTCCCACTGGTTTAATATGTGTTGAACGTGTTTGAAAACTATCTAATTTCATTAATTAAAATTCTAATCCATGATTCCTGGCTAAAATTATTTGGAATGATGCATTTTAGGACGATAGTTATGCATGTGTACCGGTGGAGCATTTTCATGAAAAATAAAAAAAACATTACTGCCGAACTAGGGTAACCGAGTTCAAAGAGAAAAAGGTGCCCAAAAAGTGATGGTCAACATTTATATTTCTTGCAGTTTTATGATAGGCCTTGGATATTCTTTCATCCTGTGTAGGTGGTATCAAAAGTGTAAATGTTAGGAAAGGCCCACTACACAAAACATTACAATGTGGGCCTATGGGAAAATAGTTGATTCACTTTGACCTTATATATTCCGGTCTTTTTGGAGTTTCAATAATAGAATTCCGCATCAGCCGGTGCTAGGGGTATTAGGGGTGACCTCTCATGAACAGATCCAGTCTGCTATTATGTTGCTTGGTGTCCTTCTATGCTTCCAAAGGATTTTTTTCAAAGATTTTTTTATTTACCATCACTTTGAGAAACAATGAACATAAACTCTGTAGAACTTTTGAGCGACCCTAAGAAATGTAGAAACCAATTAAACCTTACCGCCAGCAATGTACTGGTACTCTTAAATTTACAACTGAGTTGACTGAGGCTGTTGCTGTAAAGTGCCACACCCAATCACATACCCTAATTGAAGTAGTCAGTAATCGAACCCGGGGCCTTCACCTTTAAAGGTGTCTATAACTAGGTACATGTAAGAAACTAAGTAGGTAGGTAGATGTAGGTATGTGTGGGTAGAGCACACATAAAGACTCAGTAAAGATGAAGACCAGAAATAGCACGAAACCTCTCTGCACGCCCCCAACTTTCCCTCCTTCAAAATAAAGTGCATGCATCCTCTGGATCAAGAGTCACACATTGTGGAAAACTATCTACACAAGTATAAAGGAGAGTCCATGTGCATTTACACGAGCTGCCTCATGAACGCATGCTCGATTATTCGAATGTTTTTTTCTATGTTAGAATAGGCATATTGTCAAAATTCATTTAAAAGCTATATGCGATGTGATGCTGTGATCTTGCTCAATTGCACCCATCATCTGCGTGACGTTTCAACTAAGAATCTACATTAGATCTGGAGATAATCATTTCCATGCAAAACTTTAAACTGCATTTTCCAAGTAAAACATTAGCTTACTCGAGATCTGTTAGCTTAGCTGTTCGAAGATAAGTAATACCAAGTGCGAAGTATGGCTGTAACGTTACTTGTGCAACTATATGCCAGTAAACAGAAAGAAGCTCTGCGTTAAACAACCATGAACAACTTCAGTCTTAAATATGTTGGCTACACTTGACAGGTACAATTGATGCATATTCTTAATGTGGTTGTATTAAGAATTAATAGCATGTGGCCTTGACTTCTTTTGGGGACATTTAGAGAAATTTCATCCATGGAACCCTGTTCTTCGCTATGCCTATGGAGTCCTTATATTTATAGAGCTGTGTCAGGTCATACATGGTAAATGATAGTAGTCCGACAACATACAATACAGATTTTTTTCTGCCTGTTCGCATTTACTTGTGATATACAAGCTGTATGTTTGACAGAATTTATATAGGTATATGGTAAATAGCTTTATTCGAGACGAAGGGTGGGATTTTATTTGGTGTCAATAGCATCAAGATCACGATCACTAGAATTTGAACATTTTCAATTCAATAACTTTAGTTTTGGTTAAACTGCTCTCACAAAACGTGGAGTGAAGCTAGTGTTTATCGAGACAAAGGTAGGGATGATATTTGAGGTCACTTGGAGCAAGCTCAATGTCACTGTTACTAAATACAGAAACATCTGTTTGTAAAACAATTATGCTCCCATGACGGTCTTTCACGTTTTCAGTCTCAAGACCACTATGACCTTGACTTTTGACTTACTGACTCCCTAAACAATAAATTTCACGTACTGACCAAAGGCAGACATCCTATGATGTTTGACCATAGTGAGACCAAGCATTCTCTAGATACTGATGGTCAACGGACTGATAAACCTACAATGAACAATACAGTATACTATCACCCTTGCAAAGGGTGTCAGAATAACTGTTCCTGCTCAGTAGTCAGAAATGAGTTACAATGGTGAAACTTGAAACTAAGGTGGAAATTGCAGTTAGGGCAACAAGCGTCAAGTTCACTGTTACTATAACCGCTCAATAGCTTTAGTTTGAGTACATCAATTGTCATCAAACTAACTTGGCTTGTATAGCTTTCGTCAAGACAAAGGTTAATTGGGATTGTATAAGTACTTATTCGGATCAAGGATTTGATCATTGTTACTAAAAATAGAAAATGGTTTCACCTTAATATCGTTTGTTTATGTAGATATGTTGTAAACACACTTGGTGTCTTAGATAGCTTTTACTGAGACAAAGTTTAAAGCTTGGGCACACTGTTGTAAACTCAGTTAGTCCTTGGGGCTGTGATATATATAGTGAATGTGTAGTTGCTAGCAATACATACATTTGTGCCGGTACCAAAATGTCAGATGTCAAATGTTGATAACCTGGTTGTGTGGAACTGCCACGTTTCTTGTTAAAGTGTGTAATATAGGGTGTTACTTAATAGTTTCTTAGAAAATAAAATCTGAGAATAAAACAATATTTCTATTTTTAGCTCCCCTGAGCACGAATTGCTCAAGGTGAGCTTTTGTGATCGCCCTCTGTCCGTCGTCGTCCGTCCGTCGTCCGTCGTCAACAATTTGACTGTTAACACTCTACAGGTCAAAATTTTGGCCCAATCTTAATAAAACTTTGTCAGAATGTTACCCTAAATAAAATCTTGGACGAGTTCGATATTGGGTCATCTGGGATCAAAAACTAGGTCACCAGGTCAATTCAAAGGAAAAGCCTGTTAACACTCTAGAGGTCACTATTTTAGTCCAATCTTAATTAAACTTGGTCAGAATGTTACTCTCAATAAAATCTTGGACGAGTTCGATATTGGGTCATCTGGGGTCAAAAACTAGGTCACCAGGTCAAATCAAAGGAAAAGCTTGTTAACATTCTAGAGGCCACATTTATGACTGTATCTTCATGAAACTTGGTCAGAATGTTACTCTTGATAATCTTTAGGTCAAGTTTGAATCTGGGTCATGTGGGTTCAAAAACTAGGTCACCAGGTCAAATCAAAGGAAAAGCTAGATAACACTAGAGGCCACATCCATGGCCATATCTTAATGAAACTTGGCTAGAATGTTAATCTTGATGATCGGTCAAGTTTAAATCTAGGTCGGGTGGGGTCAAAAACTCGGTCACCAAGTCAAAACAAATGTAAAGCTTGTTAACACTCTAGAGGCCACATTTATGATAATATCTCTACGAAACTTGGGCAGAATGTTATTTTTGATGATATTTATGTCAACTTCAAATCTAGGTCAAGTGGAATCAGAAACTAGGTCACCAGGTCAAATCAAAGGTAAAGCTTGATAACACTCTAGAGGCCACAATTATGACTGTATCGTAATGAAACTTGATTAGAATGTTAATCTTGATGATCTTTATGTCAAGTTTAAATCTGGGTAAGGTCGGGTCAAAAACTAGGTCACCAGGTCAAATCAAAGGAAAAGCTAGTAAACACTCTAAAAGCCAAATTTATCTTAATGAAACTTGGTCAGAATGTTAATCTCGATGATCTTTAGGTCAAGATCAAATCTGGGTCAGGTGGGATCAAAAATTAGGTCACCAGGTCAAATCAAAGGAAAAGCTTCTTAACACTCTTAGAGTCCACATTTAAGACTGCATCTTCATGTCACTTGGTTAGAATGTTAACCTTGATTCTCTTTAGGTCAAGTTCGACTCTTGGTCATGTGGGGTCAAAAACTAGGTCACCAGGTCAAATCAAAGGAAAAGCTAGTTAACACTCTAGAGGCCACATTTAAGACCATATCTTAATGAAACATGGTCGCAATGTTAATCTTGAAAATCTTTAGGTCAACTTTCAGTCTGGCTCAAGTGGGGTCAAAAACTAGGTCACCAGGTCAAATCTAAGATAAAGCTTGTTAACACTCTTTAGACATAATTTTAAGTTTGAAACTCAATGGAATTGATCAGAATGTTTGTCTTGATGACCTCTAGGTCAGGTTTGAATCTGGGTCATGTAGGTTCAAAAACTAGGTCACCAGGTCAAATCAATTGTTTGCAGAATTTACAAAAGTATCACTTAGTATCTTTCATTTTCATTGAAACACCCCTCAGTTTTGTTTATAGAATTATATTATTTTCAAGGTGGCAAGTCATTTTGAACAGGATTATACATACCAAGGGTTTTATGAATTTGACATGATATGTATGCAGTTTAAATGATTTAACTCATTACAGTTATGATTTAACTCATTACAGTTATATGTAATGCTCGTAATGTAACTATCAATTTATCTATGTAAACAAACTTACATGTTTTTTAAGGAATATTAAGCTTTTATCAGAGCTTAATACAGCAGCTTTATTATTTCACCAAAAGTTTAGTTTTCATTGCAAAAATGTGCATGGACCATGGTTAACTAAGAACATCCAAAACAAGAGGGCCAAGATGGCCCTAGGTTGCTCACCCGAGAAACAAACTATAACAGTGTAAACATGTTTGACCTAGGGATTTCATGGAAACAAATATTCTGGCCAATTTTCATTAGAATTGGACCAAAAATGACCTAATGACCTAGCTTTTGATGCCAGATGACCCATATTCAAATTTGACTTAGATTTCATCAAGGCAATCATTCTGACCAAATTTTATGAAAATCAATTGAAAAATACAGCTATCGCATACACAGGGTTTTTCTTTAAGTTGACCTTGTGACCTACTTTTTGACCACAGGTGACCCATAGATTTCATCAAGGCAATCATACTGACAAAATTTCATGAAGATCAATTGAAAAAATACAGCCTCTATCGCATACACAAGGTTTTTTTTTATTTGACCTAGTGACCTAGTTTTTGACCCAAGATGACCAATACTCCAATCTGCCCTAGATTTTATCAAAGCAATCATTCTGACCAAAACTCATGAAGATCAATTGAAAAATACAGCCTCTATTGCATACACAAGGTTTTTCTTTGATTTGACCTAGTGACCTAGTTTTTGACCCCAGAAGACCCATTTTCAAACTTGGCCTAGATTTTATCAAGGTTATCATTCTGACAAAATTTCATGAAGATCAGTTGAAAAATACAACCTCTATCGCATACACAAGGTCTTTCTTTGAGTTGACCTAGTGACCTAGTTTTTGACCCCAGATGACCCATTTTCAAACTTGGCCTAGATTTCATCAAGGTTATCATTCTGAGCAAATTTCATGAAGATCAGTTGAAAAATACAGCCTCTATCGCATACACAAGCTAAATGTTGACTGACGCCAGACGACAGACAGACGCCGGACGCCGGACATTGAACGATCAGAAAAACATGCTTTTTTTTGTAGGGATAACGCATGTTTTTTCATGTTATAACATCTGCAGAATCCCGAGGGATTGGTTGGTACCCAAGCCCATTAAGGCGAGGGTACCAACGATTCCCGAGGGATTCTGAAGATGTTATAACACGGAAAGAACATGCGCTAACGCTATTTTAGCATAAAAACCAGGTAAATGAATACATTGTCCCTCAACGTCATTAAATTTCCATGAAATGTGTGGTAAAGTCTACGTTGTTTTTTCACGTTGACGCCATTTCCTTTTGAATTATCCGTTTTGGGGCCGTTATACGTTACGCTTTGCCACGGAACACGCATAATAAAAAGGTGTTATAACAGCACACAAGCGCGAGAATCTCTCTGTTTACACACGTTTTCTCTCCTGCTAAAACACCCCCGAAAAGTGACAATAACAGCAGTTTTATGCTAGAATACTTTTTCAAGACTTAATTTTTGAAAAATTAATGTCTTAAAATGTTCGTTCCTACAGGTTTAATCAGCTATTTTAAAAATAGTGTTATAGTAGAAAATGCGCTGAGATTGAGTAAACAGTCACTGACAAGATGTTGTCTATTTAATGACTGGTACCTAATAACTTAAGCAGTTCTTATCCAACATTTACCAAACTTAGAATATTTGTGGGCATATTACCCGGCTGTACATATTCCAGAGTGACTGTGGAAAAACTGAGGACATTAAATGCAAAACTTCCATGGAAAGTAGCTACTGGTACTTTCCATGGAATAGTACGGAAAAGTCGCCTGTTATATAACATGTCCGGAGTGATTGTAAATATTTTCCATGGACATCTCTGGAAATTACTCTGGACATCTTTTAAAATGTTCATGGAATGTTCACGGACACTGCGGAAATGTAGCACTTGGAAAGAATTCTGGTCATTTAACTCTGAAAAATAACTCTTTCATTTTCTAAGGGATTTTAAAAACATCAGAAAACAATTAGCATTAGACTGGGAATACCATGTGATCAAGTTCAGCCAATTAGATCAACTGATCTTACAGAGGAATTTTCAAAATGTGTAACTGGAAGTCTGATGTGAACAAGTTGTGAAACTTTATTATGTGAGGTAATTTAGTTCAAAGTTAATATTGAGGAATCTATAAATTGCTCAAGTAAGTTTGTTACATAATTGACCAATGAAACATTGGTACATACATTTGTAATTATACTAATTAACACATGCATGTATCTTTGCATATCAGTCATTACATAGCATAAAACAATGAATGCTAAAGTAACAAATAAGGCTTCTTAAAGATTTTATAAATAACATGCATATTGAAAACAGATGACTTTAGGTACTTTCTTTGAATGATTTCATCATTATTTAAGTGTAACTAATCTTTGTTCACATGTATATGCTTAAAAAATATTCTTATCAGTCACTTTTAACTGGCAAAGATTCATTTTCCTTGTTCATATTTATCATATAGTGTTTGAACCTGCAAAAGTGATCACATGCAATAAAATCATATTGTTTGTACTGAACTGTTATTGCTCACTAATACATGTACTGCAAAAAAGTCTAATAAATCACATTTACTGCTATTGAATAATACTGTCAGCAGAACTTCCTGGACGACTGTGGAATAACTCCGGAAAATTGTTCACGGACATCCGTGGAATCACTCCGGAAAATTGTCCATGGAAAGTACTCTGGAAATCCCTGGGCATTTTTCCACAGTATTCCATATCCAGCTCCGGAAAGTTTGTCCAAATACTCCGGAGTTCCATGGAAAATCACAGACATTCGATGGAAACCTCTGGAATATGCACAGCCGGGTATCTTGGCCGAGTTCCATAACCAGCTAGATAGTCTTTGCCAGTCTGGAGTTATGGCCCTTACATTAGTCGAAATTAAGAAATTTGACAACTAGTCTGCTCAGTATATACAGTACAGTGTTTTGAAAGATGGATTAATATTGTGACAGTTTGGCACTTCTGTTAAACCCTTATCCTGCTAAATTTAGTGTACTTGTACATCTCTCAATTTGGACAGTACCATTAATGTTAAAAGGGATGCTAACCAAAACGATACTGACTGAATGGCGAACAGTACAGATCATGATCAGAGACAGACTGCACGGATGTGCAGGCTGATCATGATCTACACTGGTCGCAAAGGCAGACTCAATCATGTCCAGCATGATAAGGGTTAAACTGACTCTTTCCACAAAAGTTGCCAACAGAATATTTTTCAAAAAGTTTTGGGTGGAATTTAAGTAGATATTTTTTTTCTGAAAATTCAATTGGTTTCTCAGGTTTTCAGTCATTTTCAGTGGTGTTTTCAAGGATTAGCATCAAACGTAAGGATTTCTCAAGGTCTGTGCAAAGCATGCTGTACATACTCAAAGGGTAGTGGATTTCACATTTCTCTCTGTGGAGACTACAACATGGGATTGGCTCTATATTAGTTTAAACATATTTTATTTCATTCAGTCAAATAACATAGTCATTGTGCAAAATACATTTATGAAATGCTGGATCAGAAAACAAGCAAGTAAATGCTTATATTAATTCCTTTCCATGGTGGAGTTGGCCTAATTACCATTGCACTTACACGACCGTAAAGTAAATGTAAATTAGTGAGAGAAGTAATTAGTTGAAACTTTGCAAAAATTTAGATAATAGGCTCTATATTAACATCAAGTTATGCCACATTTTGTATACAGAATGCCAACCAGGACGCCATTTAACACCATTTGATAGAAAAAAACATTTTTCTTTTCTCATTTTTGTATGATTATTGTTTTCCTGTGAATACTTCGTACGTTCTGCAAACACTCTACAATGTACACACTCACATTTATAACTCAATAAACAACACAGAATTACTGAAAACTTACATCTATTTATTAAAAATAAATCACTCGCATATATAGCATATATAAAATTTGTGTACAAGTAAAACTGAGATTAAATGTTGACTTGAAAACTACTAACTACAGTAACATGTTTATGTATTTCTACGAGACTAGACAACTTTTAAGAAACATTGTCCCCAATAAGGGAGTTACAACGGTCATTATTTTCAAATATTTTGTCTGGACAAGAAGTAGGACATTAAAGCCTCTGATGTTTACTCTGGGGCAAGGGTCATGGCTTTTGCTTCCTCATGTTATGATGAACACCTGTGTCATCTATTTTCAAAATTCTTTCAAATATACTGAGTAATGTAATAGTATCTCTTAGCTTGAGCCTGGGCCCTGGTTATTATATTTTCTGGTAGAGTCCATTCAATTCTTTGTATAACAGTTTCACTTGTTGGTTGTAGGGGACACGAGTGGTGATGCACATTTCATTACCTCTCACGAACTGATGATCAATCTTTTGTTTGTTTGTATTTTTTGACTTGCAGATTTTATTGAAGCACTATTTATGTGAACACATGTAAAGTGGTTTCAAAATCCCTTGAGGAAAGCCCTCTTAATAAACCTCCCTGCATACGAAGTGATACTAGTCCAATTCAAACCAAAAGACTGAGACAAATTACTGATATAGTATTACGTGCTTTTCGAATGGATTCATACAGTTTGTAGTTTTCAATAATTTTCATACATTAGGGTGTAATTTATCATCCTCACAAAGCCATTTCTCTATCATATATTATCATAATCTCTCACAAATCCCTGTATTTAACAAAAATAAAAGATGGATACTCAGAGCAACTTCAAAATAAAAAACTTTTAATTTACTCTACTAATTAAGGATATTGTTTAGAACTGATTTACATCACATCAACTTGCCTTTCATAATTTCACTTACAAAGTTAATTTGCTATGAACTGTAGAATTTCCTTCTAAGAAAGGTATGTAACTAGAAAATGCTTTTGTAAAAAAGCGCATGTCTCCCCAAATGCAAAGTCCTATAGGCAAGAAGTTAATAGGGGTCAGGAGCGAAAGTCAAAGAGACACTGATGGTTGGCTGCAATAGGGATCATCTACTTGGCATGTCCAGTCATCCCGCTAAATTTCAACACTCTTGGCCTAGTGGTTCTCAAGTCACTGTTCAGGCTCCTGTGACCTTGACCTTTGATCAAGTGACCTCAAAATAAGTAGGGGTCATCTACTTTGCATGTCCAATCATCCTATTAAGTTTCAACATTGTAGGTCAAGTGGTTCTCAAGTTATTTCCAAAAAATGATTTTACATGAACAGGCCCCTGTGACCTTGACCTTTAAAAGACTGACCCCAAAATCAATAGGGGTCATCTACTCTGCATGTTCAATCATCCTATGAAGTTTCAACATTCTGGGTCAAGTGATTCTCAAGTTATTGATCGGAACTGGTTATCAATGTTCAGGCCTCTGTGACCTTGACCTTTAACAGAGTGACCCCAAAATCAGTACGGGTCATTTACTCTGCATGAACAATCATCCTATGAAGTTTCAACATTCTGGGTCGAGAGGTTCTCAAGTTATTGATTGGAAATGGTTTTCCATGTTCAGGCCCCTGTGGCCTTGAACTTTAACAGAGTGACCCTAAAATCGTTAAGGGTCATCTACTCTGCATGACCAATCATCCTATGAAGTTTCATCATTCTGGGTCAAGTGGTTCTCAAGTTACTGACCGGAAATGGTTTTCAATGTTCAGGCCCCTGTGACCTTGACCTTTCACAGAGTGACCCTTAAATCGTTAGGGGTCATCTACTCTGCATGAGCAATCATCCTATTAAGTTTCAACATTCTGGGTCAAGTGGTTCTCAAGTTACTGACCGGAAATGGTTTTCAATGTTCAGGCCCCTGTGACCTTGACCTTTAATGGAGTGAAATCAAAATCGATAGGGGTCATCTACTTTGCATGTACAATGATCCTATGAAGTTTCAACATTCTGGGTCAAGTGGTTCTCTAGTTATTTGTCGGAAATGGTTTTCCATGTTCAGGCCCCTGTGACCTTGACCTTTGATGGAGTGACCCCAAAATCAATAGGGGTCATCTACTCTTCATGACCAATCATCCTATGAAGTTTCAACATTCTGGGTCAAGTGGTTCTCTAGTTATTGATTGGAAATGGTTTTCAATGTTCAGGCCCCTGTGACCTTGACCTTTGATGGAGTGACCCCAAAATCAATAGGGGTCATCTACTCTGCATGACCAATCATCCTATGAAGTTTCAACATTCTGGGTCAAGCGGTTCTCTAGTTATTGATCGGAAATGGTTTTCAATGTTCAGGCCCCTGTGACCTTGACCTTTGACGGAGTGATTCCGAAATCAATAGGGGTCATCTACTCTTCATGGCCAATCATCCTATGAAGTTTCAACATTCTGGGTCAAGCGGTTCTCTAGTTATTGATCGGAAATGGTTTTCAATGTTCAGGCCCCTGTGGCCTTGACCTTTGACGGAGTGACCCCAAAAACAATAGGGGTCGTCTACTACAGCAGCCCTATGAAGTTTGAAGGTTCTAGGTCAAATGGTTCTCCAGTTATTGCTCGGAAATGAAGTGTGACGTACGGACGGACGGACAGGGCAAAAACAATATGTCTCCTGGGGGAGACATAATTATGAAAATGAAAGCAATCAAATATCTAAAACATGCTTTCCTGTTTGCAGGTGACATTTTCTTAAACTCTGAAAAATGAAATTTAATCAGAACAAAAGAAGACATGTATGCACACATGTAAATAAAAGTGAAATAATCAACACACACATATATATATACTTTAATAAAATGCAGATCTTTTTTTGAACAGAAAAGAATAGAGTTAAAAAAGAAAAGTTCATTCTGAATACAAAGGTCAAACATAAATACAAAAAAGTTTTAACATATGAAAAATGAGACAATTAGTTAGTATATACATTATTGTAATAATAAATTAGCACATCTTAAACAATTAAAGGCACTAACAAGTCAACTTTCAGGACAGCTCTCTTAATTAAAGGTGACATGGTTTATTCTACAATCTGATACTTAATAACTTATGGATTTTTACAAACTCAAATTTTGCAACCTCTCACAGTGTTATTGTTTAGAAACTCTATTCTTAGAATTCTAATTAGTGAACTTTAGCACAAATAAAATACACTCTAGTATTAATCAATCTACGACATGGGCAATGCAAAATGTATGTTAAAGTCAATGAAGATTCTTGTAGATGACATGCAATGTGGACAACATTCACTGTTTTATCTGCCAAATCCCCAACATAACAGGTTTTTTTTAATGAATTATTCTTTATTTTGTAGTACAAGTTTTTACACCAATGAAAATTTTGATTTTTTTTTTTTTTACAAAATGGTATAAAATTTTCAGATGTGTATATTTTTTAAGGCAGCTAAAAATTTTGGAAAGTGTCATACTAATAAATTCACAATTGCTAGGAGTCAAATTCAACACTTTTTTCAAAATGTTATGGCCCAAAATGGCTTAAATTACTCAAAATGGCTTTTGTCGATAATGAGATTTTTGAAAACTTCTAAAGTTCGAGATACCACCATTGGACTCTTTTACATTGATGTTTAATATCATTATCAATGGTATATTGTCTTATATAGAGTAAAAGAAAAAAACAACTCTGGATCAAACAATCAAATTGTTTCACTAGAGGTGAAGTGGTACTGAAACACTCAATTATTTCTTTTGGCTTTAACTTATTCTAGTCCAATAATTTGGCATCTAAAATCACAAAGCATTATGGCATTATCTACATGGAGGAACTCAGCATAAATATGTTTCATGTCTGCACTCAAAATTTACATAAAGTTATGAATGAAACAAATTCTAAAATATCTGAGAAGCAATACATCATATTGTAGCATAATTCTTATTAATACTGGCATATAACACTGTCTTCGTATTTGGCATACAATAATGACCTACATTCTGTAATATCACATTTCTAAATCTGTGGTCCCAAAAGTCTGTGATTTATTCAATCGTAAATGCTATGTGTCTCCAGTCATGATGGCCAAGAATTCATTTTCATTGACTGAAATGAGAAAATACAGAAGTTTTTTTTTCTTATCATAATCAAGACCAAGTTTATACTGTCTACAAATACAAAGATTTAATCATTTTATTGCATACAGCTCTACAATCTAGCCAAGCTCAGAGATACTTTACACAGTCATACATTAAGCCAAGCTCAGGAAATCTTTACAAAATTTTATAACCCAGACATGCTCAGGAAAGTTTTACACAGCCATAAACTTCAGCCAATCACCCAGATATTTTATACAGATTGTATACATCTCTTTAATCCAGCCAATCTCAGGGATATTTTACACAGCCAAACACTTTAGCCAAGCTCAGGAAGACTTTAGGATCTAAAAAAAAATCTTACATAGCCCTACAACCCAGACAATCTCAGGGAGACTTTATACAGATGTTCACTTTAGCTAAACTCAGAGGGATGGTATACAGACCTTATACTGCCCTAGAATCCAGTCATGCATAGGAATACTTTATATACCTCTGCAATCCATCCAAGCTCAGAGAAATGTTATACAGTATGTATACAGCCATTAAATCAAGTCAAGCTCAGGAAGGTTTTGTATAGTCATATAACCCAGACAAACTCATGAAAACATGAGCCAAACTCGGGAAGACTTTATATAGCCATACATCCCAGACAAGTCAAGGGTGCTTTTATATAACCATAAACTTTAGTCAAGCTCATGAAAACTTTATACATATACAGCTAAACAAACCAGACATTTAGGCCAGGGTTATTTTATACAGGTTTCATAATGCCAAGCCAATGCCAGCCAAGCACAAGGAGATTTTATAATGGCAAACAATTTTAAACCTAGTTCAGAAAGGTTTTATACAAATTATATACAGCCTCAAAAAATTTAGCAAAGCTCAGAAATACTTTGCATAGTTCTAAAACCAAACAAAACTCAAAGTTACTTAAAACAGCCCAGCACTTTAGCTAATCTGATTTATTTGACTGATGTAAGACTTACTTTCTCCGTCTCCATCCCTATCAAATTCATCTATCATAGCTCTAAGCTCCTCATCTGTCATGTTCTCTCCAAGTTCCCTGCAAGTCATGAAAATATGTACACTATACATTTAATGTATCCTTATATGTATTCAGGACTTCTGTAAAATCATCAATTTTTGTAGGGAAATAATTTTCATAGATTTTGTCATTGAGAATATCCACAAACTTAGAACCCATCAAGCAAAATTCTCATTTTATCTTCAAAACTTGAAACACACATATTCATATCCTAATGAAACAGACATTTTAAACAAAACCATGAAATTTCTTGCAGACTAAATTAAATGCTTTTTTTGAAATAGCCACACTTGGGTAACTTGTGGTTATATTCCATGGTATATAAAGGCTCTACATGGTTTTATTTTGTCATTTACAGACAGTTTAGGGTGTAATATACAGTTGAAAGTTGTTATTTCGAATTTCAAGGGATAAACATTTACCAAGGCAACTGAAATTCAACTTAAAATGATATTTTGTGTACAAGTTTTTGACATGAGACCTGAAAATATCTTCGAGATAACCGGAATTTTGATATAAATGAACTGGCGATATTGAGTTTCAACTGTATTAACCCGCTGTGGAAGCATTTTGGTATAATTACATAATTTTTTTAATTTCATTAATTTGTAATTAATTTGTGCAGATTTTGGTCAAAGTCACACATACTTCTTTTTAAGGACAGTTATGGCTCTTGGCCAAATGAAAATGACTTATTGAACCAAGCTTAAAACCTACAGCACTATTCAAGTGAAGTGAACAAAAGCTAAGTAGACAGATTCACAAATTTAAGTATAAAATGGACTGCAATTAAAACAAAAAGCTGGAAAGCGTTATGACCCTTGCTGTACATACTTAACTAGTGATGATGATGAAGCGTACAATGTTTATCCACTATAAACTCTTACAGAGGCCAAAATGGGCCTTAGCCACTCACAAGAGGAGGACCTTGACATTTTGTTCTTGCATAACTTTTGGTGAACATCCTTTAAGCAATCCATTTATTTAAACATTTTTCTCTTTTTACTGTGATGGCCCAGAAATGCATAACCATTTAAACTTGTGATGGTCCAACCAACAATCATGCAGATCATGATAAGTAGTTAATAAAAACATCTTTTCTATTTTTAGCTCTTGTGGTCCCTAAAAAGGGCCAAGCAGAACAATTCGAACAAAACTGAGTGAGGTTCGTGCATGCATGTTACAGGCCAAGTTTAGTGATGATACATCAAGCAGTTCATAAGAAGAAACTGTTAAAGATCTTTTTATTTTTCGCTTTAATAGCCAAACTGTAACCATTTGAACAAACTTGACAGAGATCCATACAAGGACGCTACAAACCAAGTTTAGTGAAGATCCATCAGGTGGTTAATCAGAAGAGGTTGTTTAAATCTTTTTATCTTTAGTTCTGTAGGCCTCTAAAAGGGTCAAGTGAAATCATTTTAACAAACTCGAGAAATACAAAGATGCTACACATCAAGCTTAGTAAAAGTCAATCAAGCAGTTCACTAAAAAAAAAAGATTTTCATATTCTTAGCTCTGGCAGTCCCGTAAAGGGATAAACAAACCATACATACAATTTGAGAAAGGTCTAAACAAATATGCTACCAAACAAGTTTGGTGAAGATCCATAAAATGGTTTATAAGATGAGGTCATTTGAAGTGTTTCCCCCTATTTTCAGCTTTGGTTGCTGGTTGCCCCTAAATGAACCAAAGCTGAACCATCTGAACAAACTTGGGAGAGGAACCTACAAGGATGTTAAAGACCAAATCTGATGAAGATCAATCAAGTGGTTCATGCAAAGTTGTTTAAAGGTTTTTTCTGTCTTTAGCTCTGGTGGCACCAAAAGGGTGCCAAGCAAAACCATTTGAATTTACTTGATTGAAGTCCATGCCAGGATGCTAAAAACCAAATTTAGTTTAATTCTGACCAGTATTTCAGACGAGAAGCTGTTTAAGTAAAAATGTTGATGCATGACCAAGATTGTAAATGGGAAGGGTCTTTTTCCATATACAGACTTTTGGTGGCTTTTGGATAGAATTTCAGGCTCCTGTGCTTTAACAAACAAGAGCTGTCTGTTGCCAGCGTGCTCGACTATTCAAAGAATTGGTGTAAGTATGGGTTCCTAGATAATTTTTTAATGTTTTAGCTAAAAGATGTGAGTAGAAGAGTTATGTACTCTTGCCTACATATAGAGACCATGATGGAAAGCAAGTATTCAAAGTTTCAAAGCCATATATCAAACAGTCGAGACAAAATACGGAATGGTACGCAAAAGTTAACTAATTCCTATGTATATAACCGGGCTCTATTTTCTTCGGGGAAATTACCTATTATTAAACAAGTGGAAGAGTTCTACTATTCTTTTATTCCATTCTAAATAATATATCACTTTCCAATTATTCCAATTTATATCAATTCTTAGTACACAGTATTATTCTCTAAAGTTTCCAAAGTATTTCTTGCCTAAAATCTTAAAATATCAATTTTGACTAATTTTGACTGTCTGGTGCCTAAACGAAACTTTCTTTCTAACTGACTTCTTCTTTCAACTTTCCCTCCAAACTCTGCAACATTTTCATTCACACCCACTTCATACTTCAACCAATCATATCACACATGCATACATTAAAACCTGACCAGTACTTGTCTACTCTAGTGGCTTATTTCTTTCTGATACCAATCAACACTTACTAATTAAATTATTGCTATATCAAATTCTGTCTGGAATATCTTTTGAAGTAGTAGACCAAATCAACTACACTTATGTTTAGCTACAATTATTTCTAGATAAGTAATAAACTGTAGAAAGGTAAGGGCACTCTGATAAAATATTGACTTAACAAATAATCTAGGCCTTCGAGTGGTTTATCGTCTGATTTACCACAGTTCAGAGTTCAGATGCGTAGGAATTGAACCACGAGGGCATTAGCCCGAGTGGTTAAATACTTAAGCATCTGAATGATGAACCGTGGTAAATTAGACAATAAATCACAAGAAGGCCTAGATTATTTTCATTCTGATATGCTCATTGATATATTTTAATAAATATTATGCTGGACTTCATTTACGCGAGGAGTAATGTATCAGACGTCATGCGGCAATTTGACGTCATAATTGACGTCATAATACTCTCGCGCGTCAACCGTTGTTTATAGCAGAATATACAGAGCTTGATTTCCTTCTTTGTTTAACTGGAAATCAAACAGAGTCATGTTAGAATTAATGTTATTTTAATGATTTTCATGATAAAATATACCTAAAATCTATAACTGGTCACACTATGACAGTGCTCCAGCTAGGATTAAAAAAGGGCAGGGTACTGGCACTGAAAAGGGCACTTTTGGGGTGGTGGTCGGTCCGGGACCGTGCTCCCCCGGGAAAAAAATATAACTTGTCCATGCATACAGTGCATTTTAACCTACTTTAGGCATGGAATTTGGCATAATTTAGGCATGTTTTTTGGCACACTTTAGGTATGGTCTTTTAATATGCTATGTCTGTCATCTCTAATGCACCTATTTATTAACTAAAAATTCTGCTGTTTGTATTTTACTTGGCATTGATTTTCAACTTGTAACATTTCTTTGTAATTGCATACTGAATAACAATATCTATGTGTTTAGGCCTATTTTACTTGCTACAATTTCAGTACACATCTTCTCCATGTAGGCTACTTGATATTTATAAATTTATACCTGCAACATATTATATACAGAAAATAAAGTTTAAACTTCCACTTAAATAAATGAAATCAGGCAAAGTTTTTAACTTACAACAGTCTAAAAGCAAGTTTAGCACTTGTAATAGACATATTCCGGGTATCCAAAATTTTATATCCGGATATGGTTACACTTTTTTCTAAAAGTCGTCGAATGTCCAGTTTAAACAATATTTTTGAAAAAATATTATGATTCAAAGACAGTTTAACAGCATTTCACAGTATCTGACATTAAAGTGTACCCTGTCATTACATCTTAGTAAACTAATTTCAAAGAAATCTTCATGAAAAAACGGCAATTTCACAAAGCAGACGACAACTTACTTTCGATTTCAAAAACTTGTAAAACGATAAAATCAAAATATTTTCCTATTTAAATTTGATTGTGATCGATTTTTATTAATTACATATAAATGTCTGTTGTCTGGACTTAAGTTTCAGTTGTGTATAAAGGGGTATTTACGACTATATTACCGAAAACGAAAGTACACTTTGACAGGTGGCGCGAAATGATAATGATTTCAGACTGGTTTGCAAACTGTTTTAACACTAAGGTTCAATGATTTTAATGCTAGTGGAGCAGTCTAAAATATCATGGTCTGCCTCGGGCACGATTACAGCAGGTAATATTGTTTAACTGTTTGCTAATTATGTCAATGCCCCCCGGCGTGTATCACTCGATAAAAAGGGGGCAATAAAGCAGTGTATTATAATCACAGAGGCAAAAAAGGGAAGTTTGGCTAAAAAAAAGAAATGAATGGTTGTAAAACGGGCAGGGTGCCTGGCGGGGCAACAGGGCGGAACGAATTTCGGAACGGGCGATGCGCCCTGCTGTAAATAGCTAGCTGGAGCACTGTATGTCAAAAAAAGGCCATAACTGAGCCAAAATCCTATTCATATAGTCTTGCCTACATATGGAGACTATGATGATAAACAAGTGTTCAAAGGCATATGTCAAACAGTTTAGACAAAATATGGACTGGTACGAAAACTTAACTGATTTCCAAAAAGGACCAAAATTTAGCCAAATATCTTTGCTATTGTTACATACCCTTGACTACAGATGGAGATTATAACAATGAACAACTGTGTTCAAAGTTTCAAAGCCACATGCCAAATAGTTTTGACAAAACATTGACTTTCACGAAAACTGAACCAATTTCCAAGCCCCAAAAATGCCATAATTTAGCCAAAATATTTGACAAGAGTTATATACTCTTGCCTACTGATAGAGACTGTTAAAATAAATAAGTGTTCAAAATTTCAAAGCCACGTGTCAAATAGTTATGACAAAACATAAGACTTGTTCAAAAACTGAACCAATTTCCAAGTCAAAAAGGGGCATAGTTTGGCCAAAATGCATGTCAGAGTTATGGAACTTGATGCTATATCCTGGATTTATAACCCGTAGTCACAAGTTTCAATTCAACATCTATATTAGTTTTGGAGATAGTAACTTGCAGCAAAACTTTAACCAAGTCCAAAAGGGGGCATAATTTGCCCAAAATACATGTCAGAATTATGGGACTTAACCCAGTGAGATTGGAAATTGACCTAAAAAAGAAAAGAAAAAGAAAGTTTCAAAGCTATAGGCCTTTAAATGATAGTATATATACTTGCATGCAAAGGTGTGACGCTGATGCCGACACCGGTGCCAGGGTGAGTAGAATAGCTAGACTATTCTTTGAAAAGTCGAGATAATTATCCAGGAAATTATTATGTAGTTTTAACAAAAGAAAAGTTGATTCTTGGTACTTACTCATTTAATGAGATTTCAGAGAAAAACAAAACTAAACAAAAATTTAAGCAACATTGATGATATTCTGAAGACAATACCTCATTAATTTTTTTTTTAAGATTAGGCAAGCTAAAATGTAAACAACTGTTATCAGAAGAGATTCAAACTTACCTTGCTACTCGTCTAAGATTTCGTAGATTTATTTTCCCTGAACTGTCATCATCAAATAATTTAAATGCTTTCAAAATTTCTTCCTGGGGGTCTCTTTCCAGCATCATGTCTGTCACTGTATAATTAAAACAAAATTAAGCTGAAGTATAGCTAAAACCATTCTATTTTCATAAAAAGTTCAAATATAAAATCAAGACATTCGTGTCAATCAATTAAGCCAAATCAATTATATGTATACTTAAGGACTTTAAGAACATCCCATCTCTGCAAGTGGAAAATTTGATCCATACTTAGGTTTAAAGTAATACACACTACATGTATTCCAGTTTTTTTTTCAGAATATGTATTCTGTGGTTATCTTTTAAATGCATACAGTGTATACTATTTTAATCCTAATATACATAATACCGTTAATACACATAACTTGCTAATCTTATGTTAACATAAACCATATGTTGTAATTGTTCATATTTTCAAATATGAAATTTGGGTCTGGTACATGTATACCTTTAAAACCAATTTCCTCTGACTGTAAATTTTAACAAAAAATACCACTTTTAACAAACTGCCGATTTTGATGTTTCAAGATGCATTTTTTCCAACTGTAAAGGTAACAGATTTAATCCCAAGTCAGTGGAAAATAGCAATGAAATTACTGGTAACTAACATGTTAAACCATTAGTAGAATAACAGTCAATTTGAATTTAAATCTACAAAAAGAGGCAAACTCAAACAAGGACACAAGTGTACAAGTAATAATTCATAGTCCACTGGGACTTCATTCACATTGTTTATTCCTTCAACAAAGTACTTCTAGTTCAAGATACAGTAAATAGCAATGCATTATACACATATTTACTTTCAATAGTATATCTGTACTGTATGGCATATGTCATTTGTTTTTGTCATCATTTTGTAGCTCTTAGGTGACATCTCATTGGCAATGCCTTGGCAATACCAGTAAGCAAGTTTATGTCATGGATCTACTACAACCCTACCACAACAGATAAAGGTAAATTCATCAAGATGTGGAAAATAAAATAACTTACTGACTTCATTGAAGTCTTCAAAAGTTATCTTCCCTGTTCCTTCCCTATCATAATCTCGAAGAACTTTGAGTACATCTGTCTTCTTTACATCGAAACCAAGTGCTCTCATTGCTACCTGAATATACAACAATTAATATATGTACAATAAGAACTTTGACTGACTTATTCACTTTATTACCCTTTTCAATCAATAATCTCATATGGTACAGGAAGTGCTGTCATCTTGTGTGCATAAGCAAAAATGATGTCATAAAGTTCCTAAGGCATACTAAATGAACGAGTTCCAATAAAAAGTATCACCTGTGACATTATGGCTTGGTTTGTGTTTTAGTAAAATGCTTTCTAGAACATGTAGGTTAATATAATAACAAGAGTGCCAGATTGTCACAATATACGCCCGTCACAGCAAATTTCTTTACTCTAGCACCTGTATTTGCAAATGGAATTTTAATTTTGTGGTTGTTTAGTAATCATTGTAAGTCATTTGTTTTTCTAAGTCCACAAAAAAACTCCTTACCAGGTAGAGATACATTAAAATACACCTAAAATTTGAAAGTAACATCTATGTTGTACCACAGAAAAGTGGTCTTGTTTTTTCCCTACGGTCAATTATAAAAAAGTTACAATATAAGTTATTTATAGTAACAACTAAGGGAAGATAATCTTAAAAAAAAAAAAAAAATTGTAAGTCCACACAAAAATCTTTACCAGGTAGAGATTGGTCAAAATACACCTCATAATTGGATGTAGCATGCATGTTGTACTACAGAAAAGTGGTCTCGATTTTTCCCTACGACTAGTAATGAAAAAGTTACAATATAAGCTATTTATAGTAACAACAAAGGGAAGTAATTCTAAAAAAGGGAACTGCGCAAGACACTTCGTCTCATGATGGTGTATAATTGTGCCAAGTTACATCAAAATCCCTCCATGCATGAAGAAGAAATGCTTTGGACAAAGTCATTCTTGTATCTGACCTTTGGCCTCTAAGTGTGACCTTGACCTTTGACCTAGGGACCTGGTTCTTGCGCATGACACTCCGCCTCGGGGTGGTGAACATTTGTGCCAAGTTATATCAAAATCCCTCTATGCATGAAGAAGAAATGCTCCGGACAAGGTTTTCATTCTTGTATCCGTTGACCTCTAAGTGTGACCTTGACCTTAGACCTAGGGACCTGGTTCTTGCGCATGACACTCCGCCTCGTGGTGGTGAACATTTTTGCCAAGTTATATCAAAATCCCTCCATGCATGAAGAAGATATGCTACGGACAAAGTTTTCTTTCTTGTATCCTTTGACCTCTAAGTGTGACCTTGACCTTAGACCTAGGGACCTGGTTCTTGCGCATGACACTCCGTCTCATGATGATGAACAATTGTGCCAACTTTCATCAAAATCCCTCCATGCATGAAGAAGATATGCTCCGGACAAAGTCATTCTTGAATTTGACCTTTGACCTCTAAGTGTGACCTTGACCTTAGACCTAGGGACCTGGTTTTTGCGCATGACACTCCGTCTCATGATGGTGAACAACTGTGCCAAGTTTCATCAAAATCCCTTCATGCATGTAGAAGATATGCTCCGGACAAAGTCTGTGGACGCCGCCCGCCCGCCCGCCAGGGGCGTTCCCATAATACGTCCCGTTTTTCAAACGGGCGTATAAAAAGGGTCATTACAACAGATGCTTGATGTGGAATGTTATATCGACTCTCGTAGATGTTACCAGACATGATCACACTTGACGCTTGCATGCCTCAGGTGATCCAGGTCTGGCGAAATCCATCCAAGCCATAAACATCCAAGATTATTGTTGTAATAACCCTATAACGTATGTATATTTCTACAATTATCAAAAAGCATGTATAAAGTGAAGTATAAACTAAACAAACCTTGAGTTCATGATAGTCAATAGCTCTATCTTTATCTGTATCAAAGAGATCAAAAGCCTCCCGGATTTCTTGCTTTTGTTCCTCAGCTAGTTCTCGTTTCTTCTTCTTTTTACTCTTGTCCAGAGCAAACTCGGCTCTAAAAATCAAGCAGAAAAAATATACCTGTTCATACTGTTGTGTTTAGTAATATTACCAATCTTTGATATCAAGAAGAGGTGTAGTGAGGTGGTGTTACTTCCTGGACAGGGAGGGATTAGTACTAAGAAAAATACAGAGACCAGTATTTTTTACTGTATTTTCTTGTGTGTATTTATAAATGATGGGGTGGGTGTAGAAGGGATTGTGTGAGACACAAAGTAATGATATATAAAAGAACTTGACAAAAAACAACACTTCTATGTGGAGGCTGTAGGGTAGAAGGGACATGCACCCATACTGTATCCTAGATACGTTACTTCCAGCTGTGGGCTAGGTGTCAGGTTATTGGGCAGCTAGACACTTCCTATCAGTTATTAACTGTAAAGGTAAAGGTAATCCGACTCTGGAACTCCCTACCAACTCATGTTAAATCTAGCCCCAGTCTCAGTATCTTTAGAGAGAGGCTGGCGGTGGTCAGTATGTAATTCTATTGCCTCTGTCCCATTTTAACTGTAGCATATTGTCTATTTTTTAGCTTTTATTCTTTAAACATTGTAACATATCATTTCTTTAACAACTGTTTCTCTGACAGCGCCGCCTAGTGATAGTCGGAAATCGACGGTTGGGTGAAAGATGTAGATGTAAGCTTTATTTAACGTCGCATATATAATCAACATATAACATGAGCTACAATGCTCTTGTGCGACAAACTAGGTATCCAGTAACAGATACTTATATTGCTTATTTTACCTCCTGGTACAATCCTTTTAGATGCTGAGTGCCAAGCATGGCAGCTACCTGTACCACTTTTCGCGTCTTTGGTATGATATCTCAATATTTCCTAGGATCGCGTCAAACTTGTTGGACTATGTTATTACTTACAAAAGTAGTGTATTGGGTTAATATGCTTTTGTTTATACTAAATCTTAAACAAGCTGTCATAGTCGGTGCTTTGGTTTGTTTTCTGGAGTAACGTTTTATCAAGGGGGCACATCAAGTGAAATTTTTATGGAGATATCCGAAAATGCAAGGTATCGAAAACTACTCTACTTATCACATCACCTTTCGCAAATGATGACCTGTTCAACTGAGAAAAGATTTTTTAATGAATCGGGAAGTTCACAAGTTTACCTAAGCGAAAGGCTCATTGTTTACTGCTTCTATACGTCGATGAAAGCAATTACTTTCATTTAACTCAATCTCCAGGCGCCGAACAAGAATAAACAAATTTTTGACTGGTTTTCTCTTGAAATTGTAGAACTAGTACCTAAAGAGCGAAAAGGAGTCACTTCGTATTGTATTTGGTACTCGAAATAATCTGGGAAGAAGATATCATTGCTCCAAAAATTATTATCGATCGAGGGTGTGTGTGCGCTTGATGTTAGATGCTAATCGTGCGATCTATACAGTAGTCTAAGGGAGCACGTTTGAATGAATCGTTTTTGGTACCAGTTACAACTGAATAATTCCCAAATACGCAAAGCTTGGGACCATATCTAAATCAAATCAAATGAAAACTTATTTATTGTCGGAAAGGTTAACAGTGTAACATAAGCTCGGAACTGTATAGCTTTTTTACCGACTTACGTAAATTTATATAGGTTGCAAATAATATTATCAGGTCATTTATTGGCTCTTATCTGGATTTTTTTAAATGCATTTTTATAACTTTTGTTATTTTTAACTTAATCGTCAAGTCAGCGATGTAACATAGTTCTCCTTTATTGGCCGTGATCAAAAGTCAAATAACTGTTATTTTCCACATCGTTTATTATTTACAACCACGTTCTTACTACAAAAATTAAAACAGAAAATCCGTCCCGCATAGTCGACCATTCTCTTTTATATTCTTAAAAACTTCATAATTACCTTGTTTTTCAGAAAGTTGTACCAATTAATATAGTCTAAATAGTTTCTGATAAAAATGTTGGAAAACATCTGTAATCTTAGCTTATCAGAGTTCAATTAGTTTTTGAATAGTCATTGGAAGAACCATTGTTTAAATGTGTACCTTTAGCAAACTTCAAGAAAGTAAAAATCAAACATGTAACAGAGGAGCTACTCCTCTCTCTATTTTCCCTATAACATCATAATTTAATATATTTAATATCTTTCCTTCATTTAACAGCGTGATTTTTTTTCATAGTAATAAATTAATGTAATATGTTATCTAATTTGGGAAATATATGTCCTTTTCGTGAAGAATTAATCACTCAATGTCCCTATTTTTATCACTGTTATTTTATCATAGTATTCACCATCAAAGTTAGCTGCAATGCCATTTACAACATAAACTATTAGAAAAAAAGTTATTGGATATATAGGTTGGATCGAAAGTTTCATAATTTCATTACTTCATAATAGAACTGATGGGTATTCTTGCTATTCTAGCTTTAATATACAATGTATTTACTAGCCTCATAAAGATCCTTGAAAATATATGAGGAAAAATAAAAGTGATACTTATTCTATGTTGCATTTAAACATCAACCAGAACATGAAAGGATGAGTTTGGAAGTAATTTATTATATGTAAATACGATATTTTACAGACTGTATTCCTTCTTGAAGTAAACGTTTAGATCCTTTGCAAGAAACGCAGCAGTAACTCCTTTGCGCGTATATTTATTATTAGTGATTAGTTGAGGGAGAACATCGTTTTTCACTACATATATCAAAACTAAAACAGTTTTTTTTTCAGATAGATGAAGATCATTTTTATATTCTTGTATTTTTTACATCCACATATATAGGCAAACATACATCTAAATCTTTTATTTAACTACAACTGTACCCTCATAAAACTCTGTAAAAACACTAGGATAGTATTAATAGTCTGCTAGTCTGCTACTTTTCCTTTTAATTCGTCATTATTTACATAATTATGTATTTTTATTTTATTATATACCTATATAAATTCTGTCAAAAATACAGCTTGTATTTCACAAGTAAATATGAACAGGCATAAAAAAATCCGTATTGTACCTTTTGTACTGTATATTGCCGGACTACTTTCATTTAATATGCATGACCTGACACAGTGCTATAAATAGCGCACACAAAACCTTCACTCATTTTAGTTTTAACATCGACAAACATTTAAGATTTCATTCGATAACAAAACAACAAACAAAAAGGTGGAGGTATATAATAAAAGGGTCATTACAACAGCAGCTAGATCGTGGATTTTGCAAGGACGGCTCACACTTGGCGCTAGCGCGCCTCGTGAGATCCGTTCTGGCAAAAGCCACTCAAGCCGAACACAGCATCCCAGATCGAGCTACTATTATAATAACACTATTATATTCCACAAGGCAACCGGTCCCGACAATATATCAGGAATTCTACTGAAGAGTGTCTGCGAAGAAGCTGTAGATGCACTAGCACTTATCTTTCAGACCTCGTTAGACTGCGGCAAGTTACCATCAGCATTGGAAGAAGTTTTCATCACTCCACTGTTCAAGAAGTGGGACAAAGGTGCGACGTCTAATACAGACCGTATCGCTTACATCTGTTTGCTGTAAACTTCTTGAATACGTCATACATACTGAATCATCTCTCACCTAGATCGACATGGCATACTCAGTGATGCACAGCACAGTTTTCGTAAACAGAGATCCTGCGAGTCACAGTTGATCCTTATGGTCCGAGACTTATCTGACAGTCTCAACGTTGGTCAGCAAGTTGATGCCATATTGCTTGACTTTAGCAAGGCATTTGTTAAGATGCCTAATCCGACGCCTACTAGCGAAATTACGATGTTATGGTGTGCGAAGTCACTTTCTTGATTGGATCTCAGACTTTTTGACAGGCAGATTCCATTCAGTGGTGCTAGAAGGCCAACATTCTCTCCGTGCTCCTGTCATATCCAGCGTTCCACAAGGCATGGTTCTCGGGCCTCTGTTGTTTGTAGTGTACATTTATGACATACCTATGACATACCTTTTTGCGGGTTACTATTTGCTCTACAGAACCATCAAAACAACGACAGATGCAATGATGCTACAAGAAGATCTAAACAAACTTCAAGAATAAGTGGCTGATGTAGTTCAACCCAAATAAGTACGTGTGAGGTCATCAGAATCACCAAGAAACTCTCACCAATCATTTCATCATATGGTATCCATGGATCTACATGATCAACTATCAAACAGCAAAATACTTATGTGTAAACATTTCTTTAGATCTATCATGGAACAAACACATACTAGTAGATATCACGTTACGCAAAGCTAACAACACCTTGGAAGAAATACATACAGTTGTCCAACAAAAGTTAAAGAGATGTGCTACAAGTCTTTAGTTCGACCAATTACAGAATATGTTGCCACTATTTGGGATACCTAAACACAATCTTACATCAGTAAAATAGAACAAGTTTAACGAAGAGCTGCAAGACACGTTACTGGTAAATACCATGGAACTAGCAGTGTGACATCTTTGTTGAATCAATTTTCATGGGAATCTTTACAACGACGTCGTCAAATCGCCAAAGTCATCATGTTGTACCACATAGTCCACCATCTTTTTGCGGTACCAGCTGAAACTTACTTGGCCGGACCAAATACCTGTCAACTGAAGAGCCACAACATGAGATACCTCATACCACAGTCCAGGATCCTGATACATAAGGCATCATTTTTTCCAAGTACCGTTGCAGCCACAACCACGGAGGGCTTCAAGTCCGGGCTGCAGATGATAGTGGTGTAAATATACAAGACATTTTATCGTTTTAAATTGTACATTTCGGCATTTTAACTGCACTGTGTTGTCCTCAACAACCCACACACTTCGAGAATACTATTTTGAGGCATGAAGTTATTTGGAAGAAGAAACAGATTTTGGTCCCTTTAATATGAGCTACACATGTACATGTCATTACAATTTATGGTAATTAAATAAAATATTTTCGCCATTAAACGAAGATTGCCACTTAATAGACGGCTTACAGCTTATTAGGAAACAATGTGCAAAATGTGCTGTCTTCTGTGTACGTTGCAACAGTGATAAGAAATATGTGGGTTTTTTTTCAACCTACTACTACGGCAAGTCTCTCGTTTGAAATGACAATACAAACTTGCAGGAAGGCGACACAAAATTTGATAATGGTATTGCTCACAAGTAACGTAATGCCATTGCTACTAATAAATAGATATTAAATGTTCACAGAATAATACAATAGTCAGATCAATATCTTTTTATTTTATTTTATTTACTATATTCTAATAAACGATACTGGCAAGGAACTGCTTCAGATACTGTGATATGACACATAATTAAAATTGTCTCTTTGTGAAGTACCACATGTCATTTCAACTGTTTGTCAAATGTAGCGACAAGAAAAATAAGCCTTTGACAGAAAATCCTTGGCAGTCACAAAGCGCAAAGAAAAATCTCAGATTACGTAGATCAGATATACAGTTTATATTTTTACGATGCAATGCCGAAGATATAAACAGAGGTCACATCATTCACGCTAAAAAAAAATCAAATGAATTATTACTCTATTCCTATGCTTTTCGTCCGTTATTTGGCGGAACAAAACAATTCTTGAGTTGATTGTCCTTTACCTAAAATGACATCAAAAACAGGCCGTCAAAAACACATAGTCGTAGCCAATATTTGTCAATTAATTATAGGCTGTAACTGTTTTGTTGCTAGTTTTGAATATACCTATGCCTGATTTATAAAATCTTTTTCCTTCTATTAAAACAATCAATAACCAAGATATATCTACATTACGCCCAATTCCCCCATTCATTATATAGCATTACGCCTCATTTTGCATCATTACTTAGATAAATATACATTACTGTATTTAATGCACACCGGTACTGGTATCAGTCTAAAATTATTGGGTCAGGTCAAAATCGAGGCTGAAGGTAATTGGATACAAATGACATTTTCGGTGGTTTTCTATGTTCGTTCGGAGATCCCAACGTACAAAACAGTTTGATAAAATTACCTAAGCTAAAATTTAATAAGTAATAATCATTCCTAATCAAATATAACGATATATGATTTTTTCATAATTTACTGTAGTGTATTTCGGACAGGTAGATCTACAACAGGTCCCAAAAAAGTCAGTAATTAGCTATATAGCTAAATCTGGCTATATGTACCTAGAATTATCTATAAAAGCAATAGCAGTTGTTCAATATATGTCAATATCAGATATAGAACTGTTATTATATCATCCAGATGGTTTATGAGACAAAAGAGGGTGATCTTTAGAAACAGTTTCAATAAATGTTGCGAATTTCTGCGATAAGTATCCCTGTTATCCCTGTTGAAAATTCTCAGGAGTTCTCATATTCTCGTTTTTTGCCTTAAAGTTGTTACAAGATATAATTTTGTTATTTTCTAGACAGTTACGGGACAGAAATTAGTCTAATGCAACAATGATTCTCACTAACTTTACACTTTCTTTAAAGGGAATTCCTATAGTTTTTTATGCACATCTTTCTGCGCAGCCGACACTTTCTATGGAAAACTGAACTAAAGTCAACATTTGTTGAAACATGTTACAGACAATCTTAAATATGAGCAATCTTGAATGAAATAACATTTTTGATAAGTTTTATCAGTAATCAAATGTTGATACTGGTTTATGTTGTATTGACAAGTATCATGCCCGACAGGTATCTTGCTATTTTTGTGGTTGTATTTTCACATCGCATTTTAGTACAAAGACAGTGTTGTTCATATAATGTAAGATAATTGACTTAGTACTGATAAGACATTATCACCTTTCAGATTATTTAGTATTCAATTATAGAAAGAATTAAGAATTTTTAAAACTTTTTTTTAACTTTTAGCAGACATACATGTAATCAATTTGGCCAGGTTCGCGCCATTTCCGTCCGAACAGGTGTTGTATTCTAGCGGTCTTAACATAAAATTTAGCCTGGTGACCCATATATTTTTAACCATTTTTATGCTCACAATACAATTATCTATACACAAGAAAAACAGGAAAAAATTCTATGAAAGAGTTTTTTTTTTTATTTAAAAAATATTCTTCACTATGGGTATTTTTCATTGAAAAAGTTCACAGAAGTAAAATTGAAACAATATTTATTTTTCGTTTGTATCCATTATTGTAAGGATAGAGTATTACAAATATGACTATGATATCAAATAAGTATATAATAAAATCTGTAAAAAGAAAAAAAACGTATTGTGCAGTCTTGATGTATATTTTGGTTGGTATTTATAAAAAAGCTGAAAATTATGAAAATGTTGAAAAATCGCTGGCAGTTTCAGCAACAGTGGGTGTGTTCAAAACAGTTTTTCACAAAAACAGGCCTGGTGACCTATTGTTTTTATTTGTTCATTGTTTTCAGCACAAATTTTCCTATCATATATGTGAATTAAAAAAAATTCTATGAAAGGAAAAAAACTATAGGAATTCTCTTTAATGATTTATCGCAAAATATATTTGCTGCATTTATTAAAAATGTGACTGCAAAGAACTTGGTTTTGTGTTATTTTTAGCAAGGTGAGCTTTTGTGACCACTTGATGTCCGTCACTTGCATCGTCTGTCCGTCAACAATTTCTAAAAAAATCTCCTTCTTCAAAACTACTGGGCAGATTTACACCAAACTTCACAGGAATTATCCTTGGATGGCCCCCTTTCAAAATTGCCCAAAGAATTAAAATCCATGCAGAACTGTACTTCTGTAATTGCCATGGCAACCAAAACGGAAATCCATAAAAATCTTGTCCAATACTACTGGTCCTAGGGCTTTAATATATAGTAGGCCTATGTAGCATCATCTAGTGGTCCTCTACCAAGACTATTCAAATTATCCCCCTAGGGTCAAATATGGCCCCGCCCCGGGGGTCACATGGTTTATATAGACTTATATAGGGAAAAACTTTGAAAATCTTCTTGTCCAAAACCACAGGGCATAGGGCTTTAATATTTGTTATGTAGCATCATCTAGTGGTCCTCTACCAAGGTTGTTCAAATTATCCCCCTAGCTTCAAATATGGCCCTGCCCTGGGGGTCACATTGTTTATAAAACCTTATATATGAAAAAACTTTGAAAATATTCTTGTGCAAAACCACATGGCCTAGGGCTTTGATATTTGATATGTAGCACAATCTAGTGGGCCACTATGAAGATTGTTCAAATTATATCACTAGGGTCAAATATGGCCCCGCCCTTGGGTCACATGGTTTTTATAGACCTATATAGTGAAAAACTTTGAAAATCTTCTTGTTCAAAACCACAGGACCATGGGCTTTGATATTTTGAATGTAGCATTATCTAGTGGTCCTCTACCAAGATTGTTCAAATTATCCCCCTAGGTTCAAATATGGCCCCGCCCTGGGGGTCAAAAACTTTGAAAATCTTCTTGTACAAAACCACATGGCCTAGGGCTTTGATATTTGGTATGTAGCATCTTGTAGTTATCCTTTACCAAGATTGTTCAAATTATCCCCTGGTGTTAAAACTGGCCCCGTCCAGGGGGTGGGGGCACATGGTTTAAATAGACTTGAATAGGGAAAAACCTTTTAAAAAAATTATTGTCTTAAACGATAAGGCCTAGAGCTTAGATATTTAGTATGTGGCATGCTCTAGTGGTTCTCTACCAAGATTGTTCAAATCATGACCCTGGGATCAATATATGCCGTGCTCAGGGGGTCCCTTGTTTTACATTGACTTATATAGGAAAAATCTTTAAAAAGTCTTCTTGTCCAGAACCATAAGGCCCAGGCCTTAGATATTTGGTACTTGTTATTGTCTAGTGGTCAACTATCAAATTTGTTCAAATTATGGCCCTGGGGTCAAAATTGACTGCACCCCGGGGTCAACAGTTTTTACATTGGCTTATATAGGGAAAACCTTAAAAAAATCTTTTCTGAAACCATAAGGCCCAGAGCTTAGATATTGATATGTGGCATGCTCTAGTGGTTCTCTACCAAGATTGTTGAAATCATGACCCTGGGGTCAATATAGGCCACGCCAGGGTGGTCCCTTGTTTACATATAGACTTATTTGTTTTTGAAGCAATGGCAAAGAAATTTGGACCACAAGTATAATGTTTGATACAGATTTCAATACTCATCTTGAATAGTCTTAATTGTGTTTTGTTTTTGAAGTTACAGCATAGAAATTTGGACCACATATATATAATTTTTGATACAGATTTCAGTACTCATCTTGAATAGTCTTAATCATGACTTACTGACCTAGCTAGATATAACTATATAGCTAATTTGTGACTTTTCTGGGACCTGTTCAAATGACAACAATCATTAATTGTCATGATACAGTGCTTTAGGATATAGTGGATTTTAGGTTATAGAGGATAGGTTGATAATTGTACCCCCCGACAACAAAGTTATAAGGGGGGGTATACTGGTTTCAGGTTGTCTGTCTGTCTGTAGATGCAATCTTGTGCGCACCATCTCTCCTTATCCCCTTGACAGAATTTAATGAAACTTCACACAAGTGATCAGTACCAACAGTAGTTGTGCATGGGGCATGTTAGGTTCTTTTAGAAAAAAAATTTGCAGAGTTATGGGACTTTGTTTTTTTGTTACTATACTATATACATAGACACAGTCTTGTGCGCACCATCTCTCCTCATCCCCTTGACACAATTTAATGAAACTTCACACAAGTGATCAGTACCAACAGTAGTTGTGCATGGGCATGTTAGGTTCTTTTAGAAAAAAATTTTGCAGAGTTATGGGACTTTGTTTTTTTGTTACTATACTATATACATAGACACAATCTTGTGCGCACCATCTCTCCTCATCCCCTTGACACAATTTAATGAAACTTCACACAAGTGATCAGTAACAACAGTAGTTGTGCATGGGGCATGTTAGGTTCTTTCAGCGACAAAAATTGCAGAGTTATGGGACTTTGTTTCTTGTTAACATACTATGTACATACAGTCTGCATATGCAATCTTGTGCGTGCCTAATCTACCAAACCCTTGCACACAATTTAATGAAACTTCACACAAGTGATCAGTACCAACCCTAGTTGTGCATGGTGCATGTTACATTCTTTTAGATAAATATTCTGCATAGTTATGGGACTTTGTTTTTTGTTACTATACTGTATACATACAGTCTATATACATACAGTCCACATAATTATGCAATCTTGTGTGCATCAAATTGCAATGTACTGTGTCAGTGCATGCGGGGGGTACATTCATCACCTTTAGTGATAGCTCTAGTTTTAAGGTTATAGAGGATAGGTTGATAATTTTTGTATTTAGACTTGAATTATTGTATAAATTTTCATATCAGTCTTCATATGAAAATCAAAGCTATCATGTACTGACTAAATCAGTATGTATGTAAAAAACATCAGATTCTGTGAATGAAAAGTATTTGATAGAAATTTAAAAAGCTGAATGTATTTGAAAAGGGTATACATTATTATTCTGATTTATAGTAAAAAATCCTGGGAAGTTTGTTTAGATGTGGATTTTAAACTAATAATTGAAAAAAATGACCAAAGCTATCCTGTAAACACTAAATCAATGCTAAACAATGTGGAAAGAAAAACACATGAATTTCTATTAAAAGCTGAATGTTTTGAAAAGAACAGATATGTTTTCCTTCTGATATGCAGATAAAAAACTACTAAATTTCAAAGGGCGAGCATATAGTTGCCGCTTTCTCCATCCTTCCATCCGTCAGTCCGTCCAGCACACTTTTGTCTGGAGTATAACTTGAAAAGTATTAATGGCATTTGATTGAAACTTCACAGAATGATAGAGGCCATTGACGGGAAGTGCTGTGTCAAAGAACCATAACTCTACCTTACCTAGTTTTTTAATTATCTCCCTTTATTGTACAAAATAAGGCTTGTCCGGAGCATTACTTGAAAAGTATTAATGGCATTTCATTGAAACTTCACAAAATGATAGAGGCCATTGACGGGAAGTGCAGTGTCAAAGAACCATAACTCTACTTTACCTAGTTCTTGAATTATCTCCCTTTATTATACAAAATAAGGCTTGTCCAGAGCATTACTTGAAAAGTATTAATGGCATTTCATTGAAACTTCACAAAATGATAGAGGCCATTGACGGGAAAATACGTTATTCCCCATATGGGGACAAGCACATGCATTGGGGAGCATCATTCGGTTTTACCGACACTTTGTTGGTACACAGGTGTAACATCATAAAATACAGGTCAAGTTCGACTTTGGCTGTAACAAGCCACCATTTTTTGACGTAGTTATGACCCCTTTCCAACTTAAAATTTGCCAAACTCATTGTTTCCAGACAATAACTCATGAAAGGCTTGACAGGTTTAAATAATTTTTGGTACACAGGTGTAACATCATAAAATACAGGTCAAGTTCTACTTTGACTACAAACCACCAATTTTTAGCTCACCTGTCACAAAGTGACAAGGTGAGCTTTTCTGATCGCGTGGTGTCCGTCGTCCGTCCGTCCGTGCGTGCGTCCGTGCGTCCGTAAACTTTTGCTTGTGACCACTCTAGAGGTCACATTTTTTGTGGGATCTTTATGAAAGTTGGTCAGAATGTTCATCTTGATGATATCTAGGTCAAGTTCGAAACTGGGTCACTTGCCATCAAAAACTAGGTCAATAGGTCTAAAAATAGAAAAACCTTGTGACCTCTCTAGAGGCCATATATTTCACAAGATCTTCATGAAAATTGGTCAGAACGTTCACCTTGATGATATCTAGGTCAAGTTCGAAATTGGGTCACATGCCATCAAAAACTAGGTCAGTAGGTCAAATAATAGAAAAACCTTGTGACCTCTCTAGAGACCATATTTTTCATGAGATCTTCATAAAATTTGGTCTGAATGTTCACCTTGATGATATCTAGGTCAAGTTCGAAAGTGGGTCACATGCCATCTAAAACTAGGTCAGTAGGTCAAATAATAGAAAAACCTTGTGACCTCTCTTAAGGCCATATTTTTCATGGGATATGTATGAAATTTGGTCAGAATGTTCATCTTGATGATATCTAGGTCAAGTTCGAAACAGGGTCATGTGCGGTCAAAAACTAGGTCAGTAGATCTAAAAATAGAAAAACCTTGTGACCTCTCTAGAGGACAGACTTATGAATGGATCTCCATAAAATTTGGTCAGAATGTTCATCTTGATGATATCTAGGTCAAGTTCGAAAGTGGGTCACATGCCTTCAAAAAGTAGGTCAGTAGGTCAAATAATGAGAAAACGTTGTGACCTCACTAGAGGCCATATTTTTCATGGGATCTGTATGAAAGTTGGTCTGAATGTTTATCTTGATGATATATAGGTCAAGTTTGAAACTGGGTCAACTGCTATCAAAAACTAGGTCAGTAGGTCTTGAAATAGAAAAACCTTGTGACCTCTCTAGAGGCCATACCCTTGAATGGATCTTCATGAAAATTGGTCAGAATGTTCACCTTGATGATATCTAGGTCAGTTTAGAAACTGGATCACGTGCCTTAAAAAACTAGGTCAGTAGGTCAAATAATAAAAAAACCTTGTGACCTCTCTAGGGATCTGTATGAAAGTTGGTCTGAATGTTCATCTTGATGATATCTAGGTCAAGTTTGAAACTGGATCAACTGCGGTCAAAAACTAGGTCAGTAGGTCTAAAATTAGAAAAATCTTTTGACCTCTCTAGAGGCCATATTTTTAGCTCACCTGAGCAATGCTCAGGTGAGTTTTTCTGATCGCTCGATGTCCGGCGTCTGTCGTCCGTCGTCTGTCGTCTGTCAACATTTAGCTTGTGTATGCGATAGAGGCTGTATTTTTCAATTAATCTTCATGAATATTGGTCAGAATGATAACCTTGATGAAATGTAGGCCGAGTTCGAAAATGGGTCATCTCGGGTCAAAAACTAGGTCACTAGGTCAAATCAAAGAAAAACCTTGTGTATGCGATAGAGGCTGTATTTTTCATTTAATCTTCATGAATATTGGTCAGAATGATAACTTTGATGAAATCTAGGCCGAGTTCGAAAATGGGTCATCTCGGGTCAAAAACTAGGTCACTAGGTCAAATCAAAGAAAAACCTTGTGTATGCGATAGAGGTGGTATTTTTCAATTAATCTTCATGAATATTGGTCAGAATGATAACCTTGATGAAATCTAAGCCGAGTTCGAAAATGGGTCATCTCGGGTTAAAAACTAGGTCACTAGGTCAAATCAAAGAAAAACCTTGTGTATGCGATAGAGGCTGTATTTTTCAATTCTTCTTCATGAATATTGGTCAGAATGATAACCTTGATGAAATCTAGGCCGAGTTCGAAAATGGGTCATCTCGGGTCAAAAACTAGGTCACTAGATCAAATCAAAGGAAAACCTTGTGTATGCGATAGAGGCTGTATTTTTCAATTGATCTTCATGAATTTTGGTCAGAATGATTGCCTTGATGAAATCTAGGCCGAGTTCGAAAATGGGTCATCTCTGGTCAAAAACTAGGTCACTAGGTCAAATCAAAGAAAAACCTTGTGTATGCGATAGAGGCGGTATTTTTCAATTGATCTTCATGAATTTTGGTCAGAATGATTACCTTGATGAAATCTAGGCCGAGTTTGAAAATGGGTCATCTGGGGTCAAAAACTAGGTCACTAGGTCATATCACGTAAAAACCTTGTGTATGCCATAGAGGCTGTATTTTTCAATTGATCTTCATGAATTTTGGTCAGAATGATTGCCTTGATGAAATTTAGACCAAGTTCGAAAATGGGTCATCTGGGGTCAAAAACTAGGTCACTAGATCAAATCAAAGAAAAACCTTGTGTATGCAATAGAGACTGTATTTTTCAACTGATCTTCATGAAATTTAGCCAGAATGATTACCTTGATGAAATCTAGGCTGATTTCGAAAATGGGTCATCTGAGGTCAAAAACTAGGTCACTAGGTCAAATCGAAGAAAAACATTGTGTATGCAATAGAGGATGTATTTTTCAATTGATCTTCATGAAATTTGGTCAGAGTGATTGCCTTGATGAAAACTAGGTCGGTTTTGAATATGGGTTATCTGAGGTCAAAAACTAGGTCACTAGGTCAAATTAAAGAAAAATCTTGTGTATGCGATAGAGACTGTTTTTTTCAGTTGATATTTATGAAATTTGGTCAGGTTGATTGCCTTAATGAAATCTAGGTCGAATTTGAAAATGGGTCATCTGAGGTCAAAAACTAGGTCACTTGGTCAAATCAAAGAAAAAACTTCTGTATGTGATACAGGCTGTATTTTTCAGTTGATCTTCATGAATTTTGGTCAGAATGATTGCCTTGATAAAATCTAGGTCGAGTTTGAACATGGGTCATCTAGGGTCAAAAACTAGGTCATATCTAAGAAAATGCTTGTTTTATCGCAAGAGACCAATTTTTTGGTCCAATCTTAATGAAAATTGGTCAGAATATTTGTTTCCATGAAATCACTAGGTCAAACATGTTTTACACTGTTATGGAGTGTTTCTTAGGTGAGCGACCTAGGGCCATCTTGGCCCTCTTGTTCAATGTATCTTCATGAAAATTGATCTGAATGTTCATCTTGATGATATCTAGGTCAATTTCGAAACTGGGTCACGTGCAATCAAAAACTAGGCCAGTAGGTCTAAAAATAGAAAAACCTTGTGACCTCTCTAGAGGCCATATTTTTCATGAGATCTTCATGAAAATTAGTGAGAATGTTCACCTTGATGATATCTAGGTAAATTTCAAAACAGGGTCACGTACCTTCGAAAACTAGGTCAATAGGTCAAATAATAGAAAAACCTTGTGACCTCTCTAGAGACCATATTTTTCAATGGATCTCCATGAAAATTGGACAGAATTTTTATCTTGATAATATCTAGGTCAAGTTCAAAACTGGGTCACATGAGCTCAAAAACTAGGTCACTATGTCAAATAGTAGAAAAAACGATGTCATACTCAAAACTGGGTCATGTGGGAAGAGGTGAGCGATTCAGGACCATCATGGTCCTCTTGTTTTATGTAGTTATGGCCTCTTTCCAACTTAAAATTACCATACTTTTGTGACAAGGCCGTATTATGGGGGTATTATTCGTCACTCCTGTGACAGTGCTAGGTTAAATTAACTTCTTCATCTGTTACTAAGGAAAACCTACCTAAATTTTTAGAGAGATTTTGAAGCGCTTTTTGTGCATTGTACAGTCTACTCAGTATTCAGATTTGGTGTAAAATGCAGGTCACTCTGAATGTACAGCTGATATCAACAAGTACTTGGACAGAAAATTGCTTTTATCACTCAGTCATTGCCAATGGCTTTTATTTAGTCAACATGGAGAGCTGAATCAAAGTTTTTGCATTTTACAGTATGGAATATATTTTATCCAATACTGAAATATATTAATTGGACACATGACACACTTTGATTGGAAGAGAGGAATATGTACAGAATAAATAGAATTTACAGATCATCTTTTTTTTCTGTTTTAGCTGAGTAAATCTGCAGAACCTCTTACCTGGAAGCTTGACATTTCCGGACCTGCATAAAAAAAAATAACAGGCGTTAAATGGATATAACTGCGTTTGTGAACTGGTGAGCCTCTTAAAGGCAATTTAAAAACAGGAAGATTGGGGTTTTTTCACAGAAACACTCTCTAACCGGGAAATACACTGTGTTTTTTTTTTGGGAAGTATACCAAGTTTTTTTGGAAGCCCTTTGCCAGCAACATGGAAGATGTTTGTCAAAAGTATGGTCCTGTGAAGACAGTGTAATGATACAGACAAGGACCAAAGTTTTAAAACTTCTTAGATTGATTTTTAAAGCTTGGAATGAGTGCTAACACTGTTCCACGGTGAAAAAACACACTATTTGTGCATCATACTCATGAAAAACCCTTTTGAAATTAGCGGGAAAATGGTGCAGTGTAAAGGAGACATCGATAAATAAAAAAAAGCTGTTGTATTGCTATAATATAAAATGATAAACAATTCTCAAATCTTTTTGTCATAGGGTTGCAAAAGAAAATGAACCATGTTGCCGAGACTACCCTTTGAGCTTTAAATGAACAAGTTGTGAGGTATCAAAGGGTTTTATTCAGAAGGGGGCTGTTGTTCGCAAGTGTTTGCGATAGGGGTAGTAACAATGTTTATAACAAGCCCACCACTGATAATGCTTTTGAAACAAATAATTTAATATGGTTCTATTCTGCTTAAAACTGGGGAAGGGACTAAATCGTCTTACGGTGAGTGTAAAAACTCTGCGTACATTTTGCCATTCAGCGGGGGTAACAGTGATTTTAAAACAATTTATCAAAAGGGTGTAATTTTAAAAGGGGAAGGGGGCGTGGCCATACCCCTTTTGGGACTGGCATTGATAACTGTGTAAAAAAAAGGGACATTGCCGAAATTCAAATTTCGGGGTGCAGTAGGGACAAAGGGGAAGTTTTTTAATGTTTTTCAGCGTCATTTTCCCCACTTCTTCGCGCATTTTTTGGCTCAGAGTCCCATTTTCAAATTTAAAAAAATGCTGATTGAAAAGTCCAACTTAGTGGAAAAGACAATGGGTAGAGTCGCCAGGAAGGATTTCTCATAAAAAGGAAAGAAGTCCTAAACAAGGTGAAAATTCTAAAAGGGGCTGTTGTTTTGAGAAAAAGGGACAGCAAACTTTTTTTTAAAACCCAAGCCTACAAGTCAAAAGCTCTCTACATGGCAGTGTTAGGTGGTAACTTGGATATTGCACAATTTTTAGTAGAAAATGGGGCTGATCCCTTCCTTCATTGTTGGCATGGTAGTTTGCTTCACGCGGCAGTCATGGCGCGCAGAAAGGGAGAAGAGGTGTTGAAATTTGTATTGCGGTTTAGTTTTGACATAGATATGTTGAACGAGGATGGTAATACTTGTCTTATTTTAGCATCTAGAAATAGCACAGCAACTGTATGCAGTCTGTTGGTAGAGAATGGAGCACTGTTGAATGTGCAGGATGGAAGATATGGTGAAACGGCTCTTTCAGCGGGTTACTTTGGATTAAAAAAATTTAATGCAGAAGTTCTTTGGCGTGGACCCAAACCCGATCTCCAGACTTCGGGTAAAGTTTTTAAAACTTATTAACAATAGTCTGTAAGTTTTAAAATTTGTCTAGTTTTTCAGTCTTGGTGATTTTGGCGTCATCACTGAGTCTTAGGTTGAGTTATCAATATTTGGGTCTCAGGGGTCGAACTTCAAGTGTTTGCTGTGTTGGTAGGAAAATTTTAATTTTTTTTGAGGTCTTGTTCAAAGGTCAAGTCACAGCTACTTAAACTTTTTAAATATTATCCCTGTAAACACTCAAACTTTACACCCAAAGGCCGTCTAAAGGGGGTAAATATTTTTTGGGGGTTTTTTTAAAAGTCCTTTTTTTAATTTTTAAAAAAGGGGAAGATTTTAAACCTTTTTTTTTAAGCAGTTTGAAAAAAAAACATTTATGGAATGGCATTTCCATTTTTTTGTCGTTACATTTTACGTTTCTTGACTTTCGGGTCAGAATGCCCATAGCTATGGCTTTCTAATTTTTAATAAAAAAAATTAAGCACACTTCATTTTGACCCCTCGTTTTTGGGTAATGGGCCAAAGGTAAGGGCATTTTGACCTCTAAAAATTGTCTCCAGATCAATATAACAGTATAAGATGGCTTTTTCAAATTTAAACACAAAACTAACTCAAAAGACCAATGAGAAAGAGTTTTTGTGGGGGGTTGGGGTAGGGTTCATTGTTAAATTTAAAAGGGAGATGAAAATTTTTTTCCAACTGCATGTAATAAAAAAAAAATAAAGCTATGGCTTACAGCTTAAACTGATAAGTAGCTTTTGAGAAAGATTCTGTTGGGGTTGGGGTCGGGGACTAAAAAGGTCAGGGTACATTGACTTGTGTTTTTTTTAAAACTTTTGTTTCCGGGGACAAAATCAAAGTGAAACAGTTGGTTTTTCAATTTTACAGATGTTTTAAGCACCCCCAGCAAAGGGATCTCTAACAGATAAAAAGGCAGTGGTCAAGGGCAAAGGACCCGGCTACTGAAAAGGCTTCGGATTCTTAAAACATAAAATTATTTGTAAAAAACTATACTTTCTGCTTAATCAATGACTAAGTACCACTAGAAAAGACTCTTTTGATTTTGGTTCATTGTTAAGTTCCCAAAATTCTTGGGTCCAAATTTTGTTCTTATTATTTTTTTTTTGGGTCTAATCACAAATTATACTTGCTACGGCTTTCAAAACTTTACATGAGCTTAGCACCCTTTTAAAATGGATTACTATTTTTTTTGGGGGGAATTGGCCAAAGGGCAGGTCGAATAACTGGGTTTTTAAATAGTTTCCAAAACTAAAGTCATGAAGTAATAGCCTTCTTTCAAAATTTAAAGACGGACAAAATTTTCCCTTTTGAAGATCATTGTGATATGGGGGTCGTGGTCAAAGGTAAGGTCAAAGGACTTTCTAATTTTGGGGATTGTTTTTTTCTGGGGTTTTAAGTTGTAGAAAGTATAATAGCTTTGCTATCGAACCCCACAGGATTAAGTACCCCCTTGAAGAAAAAGCTTTGTTTAGGGTTTGGGCCTTACACTGGGCCAAAATCACAGAAAAATTTGTATTTAACCCTCTTTAAAACCTTCCCTTCCCCAAACCCCAAAAAGCCCCTTCCACCCCTTCTGTAATTTCTTTTTTTTTTGGTTTAGTTATTTTTTAGTCCCACTCTCACCCATCCCACTTTGTTTTTTTATTGAGTATATTGTGTTTTTCATGTTTTTTTTTTATGTGCCCATTTCTGTACCTTGCCCCCTTCTGCCTGGTGTCCTATTTGGGTGGCGTTTTTTAAAAAATAAAAAGATTGAGCTTTTAAAACACCAATACACCAATTTAACCATATCCGTTAAACTAAAAAAAAGGAAAATAAAAAATCACTAAGGTTGCAATTTTAGAAAATGGGAAAATGTTCAATGTAAGCAGGGCATTGCAACAAAATTTTTCCCCTTTTTACTGGATTACTGTTATAAAAAAGACGAGAAAAGGGTTTATCTATATTTTCAGGGAAACCCAAGCTTTGACTGGGCAATTTTAAAATGTCGGGAAAGTCTAAAACTGTTTTAGAAGGGAGAAACTTTCCCATCAGAACTTGCAAAAGCCCAAAACATTAGGTATGTTAACAGTTTTAGTGCTATTACGATTTACCAATCCATTGTAGACATTACAGTAGCTGTCTTGGCCCCAATTTTACTTGGGGGGTTTAAGAATTGTAAAGATGACCCGTAGCATGTTAATTACACTAACAATTTAAAAAAGAAGTACCTGTTAAAATTGTTATATAATGAGGGGAAATTGATCAGTATGGTGTAAAATTTAAAGGGGGTTTCTTTACCAAGATTTTTGGGTTTGAACAAATTTGCCTGAAACCCCATCTTGCTATGAGACCAGCACTGGTGTTTACAAATTTTTGAAGCAGTTTTCCCGCTGAACTTTCATGCACTAGAATTTTTATCAAACGTCAACCCGAAACATTGGCTAGGGTCATTTAGAATTTATTTTTTTTTTTTTAATAAAATTTACTAAATCTTGATGATTTTTTTAAAATTTTTCTTAAAATTTTTTTGCAGTGAGAATTAAGCAGTCAGTTTGAAAATACAAAAATCCATTCTTTTATCTAGGATACTCCCCTGAAAATTGATTTACAATTTTGATGGCAGATCATTTCCATTATGAATTTTAGCCATGTTGAAACCAAAATTTAAATAATTTTGATTTTTGGTTTTATTTGTGACTTTCAGGATATCTTACTTCATTAAAAGCAGTATACATGTATTATGCAAAACTTTTGTAGAATTTCTAAAAGGAAATTTTGAAATTGTGATTTTGCAAAATTATTTACGAGAAGAATACATTTTTGGCTAACATTGACATTATTTTTAAAAAGATTTTAAGAAAACAGAAAGTCTTATATCAGCCTTTGAGCCTTAAATGCCATATAGTTTATTTCTGGATTGAAAAAGCGCAACTCAGAAAATTTTTGGGTCAAACTGTGGGAAATAAGAATTTTTTTAAATTGTTCACTTTAAAGGGTTCATTTTCATCTCAATCTTAAAGAAGTCCATCTGAAAATATCTTAAAGAAATTAGTACGTTTTAAAATTATTCTGTTGGTTTTTTATAGCAGGCCAAACATGTCTAGCAAAAATTATTAACCGGGGAAATTACATTTTTGGACAGGTTTTTAAAGGGTGTATTGATCAGTTTTTTGGTTTGTCATTCCCAAAATAGGTAGACTATTCGTCACTCTGGTCTAGATTTTACCAATTCCACCGTGGGGGAAAAGATTTAAAAACTCTATAATTTGATAATTTACATACGTGTGCATAATAATTTAAACTCTTTTTTGCGTTATAAAAGGTTTTGTCCCTTTTTCCTATTAAGCAGAAGGCCCGTTGTCTATATTGTCTTTTCCATCTGTATTCCTCAACACACTTCCCCTTTAGAGAATTCCGTAAACTTCAGGAGCAATTTAGGGAAAATTGACCTGGAAGTTTCTTGGATGGTGTTCTACAAATTTTCAAAGAACTTTAAATTTTTTTCAGGGTTTCCTCAATGGGAATGGGAAAAAGAAAAAAAAAAGAAATACTCAGAACCACTGGAAGGGTTTCAAAAAAAATTAAGGAGTATTCCTTACTGACCCCTGCCAAAAATGTTCAAATTTCAGATGATTAGATTCATACAAAACATATCACAAGAGAGGGTTTTCACTTTTCCATAAATGTATATTTTTGGGAACTTTTTAAAAACCTTTTTGTCCAAAACATGCTTTATGTAAATTTTCCCTTTGGGGGCCTATACAAGAGTGTTTTTGATCCCTTTAAAAACATGCAGCCAAGAAAATGTACTTTTCCCTTATGTAATAATGGGGAAATTTAAAATGTCTTGTAACTGTTTTAAAATTTAGAGTCACAAGTTTTGTCCACTTTAAAGAAATTTTGGGAGAATGTTTGCCCTAAAAAACTTACAAGTTCAAAACTGGGGCATCGGGTTTGAAAAAAGATTTTTTTGGTCAAATGATTGAAAAACATTGTTAACACTATGGAGCTATTTTTGTAAAGGGCTGAATCCCGCCGGCTTACTCAGTAGGGGGAAACGTTGGTCAAAGATCGCGGGGGTCGCAAGTTCGATCCTTGGGGGGGGGGATGTTTTCCCTGACGATTTGATAAAAGACATTGTGTCTGAAATCATTCGTCCTCCACCTCTGATAATTCATGTGGGGAAGTTGGCAGTTACTTGCGGAGAACAGGTTTGTACTGGTACAGAATCCAGGAACACTGGTTAGGTTAACTGCCCGCTGTACATAACTGAAATACTGTTGAAAAACGGCATTAAACCCAGAACAAACAAAAAACAAACAAACATGGTCTGAACCCTGGTCAGAATCTTTGTCTCTATGAAGTCCTTGTCAAGATTGAAACTGGGTCATCTGTCACTAGGTCAAACCTTTGAAAAGCCTTGTTAAAACTGTAAAAGCCACATTTCTGCTTGATTTTCATAAAAATTTATCAGATTGTTTATAGTATAAAATATACATTGTAGGCCAAGTTTGAAAATAGGTTGCTTTAGTAAAAAACTAGGTCACTAAGTCAAATCGTAGAAAAACCTAGTCAGCATTCTAGAGACTACTTCTTGTACCATCTTAGTATTGTCACAATGTTTATCTCATTGAAATGCAAGATAAATACAAAAATGGGGTACCTGAGGTAAAAACCTAGGTCACTACTCACAAGGTCAAATAACAGAAAACCTTTTTTATATGCCCATTTGAAAAAACGGGATGTATTATGAGAATGCTCCTGGCGGGCAGGCGGGAGGGCAGGTGGCATCCACAGATTTTGTCCAAAGTATATCTTCTTCATGCATGGAGGGATTTTGATGTAACATGGCACAAATGTTCACCATCATGACATGAGACAGAGTGTCATGCGCAAGAACCAGGTCTAAGGTCAAGGTCACTCTTAGAGGTCAAATTCAAGAATGACTTTGTCTGGAGCATGGGCTTATTCTTGAAACTTTTTAACCTGTTAGAATTGGATATGTCATTGTTTGGGCTTACTGTCTACCAAACTTATACAGAATATGTTTTACTGTAACATTTACATCATGGGTGTATATTGTGACATTCTGGCACTCTTGTTAATTAACACTCGCAAAGCCTTATATTCTACTTGATATTCATATTTCAAACTTATTCTGTAACAATACAGTTCTTGTTATTTTGGTCTGTAATGTGATTTAGGTTTGGGAGTTCTCCTGTGATGATTTTTGTCGAGCACGCTTGCGGAAGCGAAGACATAATCGTCCAAATGGCTGTTCAGCGTATGTGCATGTATGCATAAGTGTGTCTGTCGGTCGGTCCGGATTTGTTTGTCTGGACCATAACTTTGACATTCATGGAGCAGTCTTGTTTATATTTGCCATGAATTTTAACCTCAGTGGTCTCAAAGGTCAAGGTCACAGTTGGAGGTCAAGGGTCATGTCTGATCTTGTCCGGCCCATAATTTTGACATGCGTTGAGGAATCTTGTTTATATTTGACTTGAATGTTTAACTCAGTGAGGTGGAGTGTCATGTGCAAACCCCTAGTTCCTATCTCAAAGGTCAAGGTCACAGTTAGGGGTCAAAGGTCATTTTGGAGCTTGTCCAAGCCATAACTTTGGTGAGTATGGAGCAATCTTTTTTTTTCTTTGGTGTAAATGTTCACCTCTATGAGATGGAGTGTCATGCGCAAACCTCGGTTCCCTGTCTCAAAGGTCAAGGTCAAACTTGGGGATCAAAGGTCATTTTAGAGCTTGTCCTTTTGAAAGCTGATGGGCATCTAGTTTTTTTTAGCTTCTGCACAGACATATTATGGTACATGTAATGTTTTAATCATTTACATTTTCAGTCAAACCCGTTCGCTTGTAAACAAGTTTTAAAGTAAATTGATGAGAGTTAATTATAGATATGAACTACCATCATTTATTTTGTTTTTATGAATTGATAGATATTACAAAAGTGTTTGTACAATACTGATAGCATACTGCATGTCTATTTATGTCACAAACTTGATTCATAAAATTGATGAGGTTTGCTTAGCTAAAAATTCCCTGCTCAGAAAGCTTGAATTTATAAGTACTCTCAAGTCCATTCTCTGGTTAACCTGACATTGGTGTCTTGTAAGAAGGTTATTTGAGCCCACATTCTAATAAAATATGGTGCTGTTGTCTTAAAAAGGTTATCTTGAGCCCACATTCTAATCAAATCTGGTACTTGTTTCTTGGTAGAAGGTTATCTAGAGCTCTCATTCTAATACAATCTGGTGCTGTTGTCTTAAAAGAAGGTTATATAGAGCCAACATTTTAATAAAGCCTGGTATTTAAAGTCTGGTAATTTTGTCTTAGAAGGTTCTCTAAAACCCAGATTCTAATAAAGTTAGGTTATTGTGTCTTATAAGAAAGTTATCTAAAGCCCACATTCTAATAAAGTCTGGTACTTGTGTTTAAAAGGAAGATTATCTAGAACCCACATTCTAATAAAGTCTGGTACTTGTGTTTAAAAGGAAGATTATCTAGAACCCACATTCTAATAAAGTCTGGAACTTGTGTTTAAAAGGAAGATTATCTAGAACCCACATTCTAATAAAGTCTGGTACTTGTGTTTAAAAGGAAGATTATCTAGAGTCCACATTCTAATAAAGTCTGGCACTTGTGTCTAAAAGGACCACATTCTAATACAGTCTGGTACTTGTGTCTAATAGGAAGATTATGTAGATCCCACATTCTAATAAAGTCTGGCACTTGTGTCTAATAGGAAGATTATCTAGACCCCACATTCTAATAAAGACTGGTACTTGTGTCTAATAGGAAGATTATCTAGAGCCCACATTCTAATACAGTTGGGTTTTTGTGTCTTATTAGGGGACTATCTAGAGCCCACATTCTGATAAAGTCTGGTACTTGTGTCTCATAATAAGGTTATCTAGTGCTCACATTCAAATAAAATCTAGAATGTTCTCTAAATAGAATGTTATCTAGAGCCCACATTCTAAAATGTCTGCCCTGGTAATTGTGTCTAAGAAGGTTATCAGAGTCCACATTCTAAAATGTCTGGTAATTGTGTCTAAGAAGATTATCTAGAGTCCACATTCTAAAATGTCTGGTAATTGTGTCTAAGAAGGTTATCTAGAGTCCACATTCTAAAATGTCTGGTAATTGTGTCTAAGAAGGTTATCTAGAGTCCACATTCTAAAATGTCTGGTAATTGTGTCCAAGAAGGTTATCAAGAGCCCACATTCTAAAATGTCTGGTAATTGTGTCTAAGAAGGTTATCAAGAGCCCACATTTTAAAATGTCTGGTAATTGTGTCTAAGAAGGTTATCAAGAGCCCACATTTTAAAATGTCTGGTAATTGTGTCCAAGAAGGTTATCAAGAGCCCACATTTTAAAATGTCTGGTAATTGTGTCCAAGAAGGTTATCAAGAGCCCACATTCTAAAATGTCTGGTAATTGTGTCCAAGAAGGTTATCAAGAGCCCACATTCTAAAATGTCTGGTAATTGTGTCCAAGAAGGTTATCAAGAGCCCACATTCTAAAATGTCTGGTAATTGTGTCCAAGAAGGTTATCAAGAGCCCACATTCTAAAATGTCTGGTAATTGTGTCCAAGAAGGTTATCAAGAGTCCACATTCTAAAATGTCTGGTAATTGTGTCCAAGAAGGTTATCAAGAGTCCACATTCTAAAATGTCTGGTAATTGTGTCAAGAAGGTTATCAGAGTCCACATTCTAAAATGTCTGGTAATGTTCAAGTCAAGCCCATTCAATGTCTGTAATTCCAGAAGGTTATCAGAGCCCACATTCTAAAATGTCTGGTAATTGTGTCAAGAAGGTTATCAAGAGCCCACATTCTAAAATGTCTGGTAATTGTGTCTAAGAAGGTTATCAAGAGCCCACATTCTAAAATGTCTGGTATTGTGTCCAAGAAGGTTATCAAGAGTCCACATTCTAAATGTCTGGTAATTGTGTCAAGAAGGTTATCAGAGCCACATTCTAAATGTCTGGTATTTGTCCAAGAAGGTTATCAAGAGCCCACATTCTAAAATGTCTGGTAATTGGTTGGTCCCTCTAAAGCGAAGGTTATCAAGAGTCCACATTCTAAAATGTCTGGTAATTGTGTCCAAGAAGGTTATCAAGAGTCCACATTCTAAAATGTCTGGTAATTGTGTCCAAGAAGGTTACCAAGAGCCCACATTTTAAAATGTCTGGTAATTGTGTCTAAGAAGGTTATCTAGAGTCCACATTCTAAAATGTCTGGTAATTGTGTCTAAGAAGGTTATCAAGAGCCCATATTCAAAAATGTCTGGTAATTATGTCTAAGAAGGTTATCTAGAGTCCACATTCTAAAATGTCTGGTAATTGTGTCTAAGGAGGTTATCAAGAGCCCACATTCTAAAATGTCTAGAAATTGTGTCTAACAAGGTTATCAAGAGCCCACATTTTAATAAAGTCAGGTTATTGTCCTGATAAGAAGGTTATCAAGAGCCCACATTCTAAAATGTCTAGTAATTGTGTCAAAGAAGGTTATCAAGAGCCCACATTCTAAAATGTCTAGTAATTATTTCTAAGAAGGTTATCAAGAGCCCACATTCTAAAATGTCTGGCAATTATGTCTAAGAAGGTTATCTAGAGTCCACATTCTAAAATGCCTGGTAATTGTGTCTAAGAAGGTTATCTAGAGTCCACATTCTAAAATGTCTGGTAATTGTGCCTAAGAAGGTTATCAAGAGCCCACATTTTAAAATGTCTGGTAATTGTGTCTAAGAAGGTTATCAAGAGCCCACATTTTAATAAAGTCAGGTTATTGTCCTTATAAGAAGGTTATCTAGAGCCCACATTCTAAAATGTCTGGTAATTGTGTCTAAGAAGGTTATCAAGAGCCCACATTCTAATAAAGTCAGGTTATTGTTCTTATAAGAAGGTTGGAACCAAAATTTGTAGTCCTGTTTGGCGCCATATAACCTATACTGTGTTGGTGCGCCATAAAACCCAAATAAATAAATAAAATATAAGAAGGTTACCTAGAGCCCATATCATATTAAAATCTGATATTTGTCACTTGTTAGAAGGTTATCTAGTGCCCACATTCTAATAAAGTCTGGTACTTCTGTCTTACAAGAAGGCTACATAGAGCCAACATTCTAATAAATTGTGGTATTTGTATCTTAGAAGATTGTCTAAAGCCCACATTCTAATGAAATATTGTACTAGTGTTTTAAGATGTTATCTAGAAAGAGCCCACATTCTAATAAAGCCTACTACTTATATCTTATAAGAAGGATATCTAGAGCCCACATTCTAATAAAATCTGGTACTAATGTTTTAGTAGATTATCTAGAGGCCAGTTCTTATAAAATCTGGTACTGGTATCTTAGAAAATTATCTAAAGCTGATATTGTGATAAAACCTAGAACTAGTGTTTTAGAATGTTATCTAGAACAGACATTCTAATAAATGCTTGCACTTGTGTGTTGAAAGAAGCTTATCTAGAGCCCATATTTTAATAATATCTGGTACTTGTGTCTTATTAGAAGGGGACACTGATGTAATGTTACAAGGTGATCTTGATTCAGATTTCTCATAAAATGGACACTGGTGCCTTCTTCAACAGTACTTAGTAATCCAGTTTCTAGCTAAACCTTGTACAGCGTGGTATTTAAGTAGCAGGTCATCATTAGTCCACTTTCTGGTTAAACCGGACACTGATATAAGGTTAGAAGGCACTGTCTATGCAACCCGACACTGATATAAGGTTAGAAGACACTGTCTAGTCAACCGGACACTGATATAAGGTTAGCAGGCACTGTCGAGTCAACCCGACACTGATATAAGGTTAGAAGGCACTGTCTAGTAAACCCGACACTGTGGTTGACACTGATATAAGGTTAGCAGGCACTGTCTAGTCAGCCCGACACTGATACAAGGTCAGCAGGCACTGTCTAGTCAACCCGACACTGATACAAGGTCAGCAGGCACTGTCTAGTCAACCCGACACTGATACAAGGTTAGAAGGCACTGTCTAGTCAACCCGACACTGATACAAGGTTAGAAGGCACTGTCTAGTAAACCCGACACTGATACAAGGTTAGAAGGCACTGTCTAGTAAACCCGACACTGATATAAGGTTAGAAGGCACTGACTAGTCAGCCCGACACTGATACAAGGTTAGAAGGCACTGTCTTAAAGTCAGCCCGACACTGATATAAGGTTAGAAGGCCCTGTTTAGTCAGCCCGACACTGATATAAGGTTAGAAGGCACTGTCTAGTCAACCCGACACTAATATAAGGTTAGCAGGCACTGTCTAGTCAACCCGACACTGATATAAGGCTAGAAGGCACTGTCTAGTCAACCCGACACTGATATAAGGTTAGAAGGCACTGTCTAGTCAACCCGACACTGATATAAGGTTAGATTTAGACACTGTCTAGTCAACCCGACACTGATATAAGGTTAGAAGGCACTGTCTAGTCAACCCGACACTGATATAAGGTTAGATTTAGACACTGTCTAGTCAACCCGACACTGATATAAGGTTAGAAGGCACTGTCTAGTCAACCCGACACTGATATAAGGTTAGCAGGCACTGTCTGGTCAACCTGACACTGATATAAGGTTAGAAGGCACTGTCTAGTCAGATGTTTTGTAAAACCAGTACTGGTGTCTTCTTAAAACTCTGTATCTAGTAAAACATATAGGATCTGCATGATTTTACTGCAGTTCAACTATTAAGCAGATAAATTTTTGGTCCTTGCAATTATTGGCTTTTACTAAATGCTATGTTGACGCTGTTGTTGTCAACCAGGTTTACTTCACCTGATGAATGTTACTTAACAGCTCTCCAACTTCTCAGTGAGCATGCATTTTTCCATGTCTATGATATCTCAGTTACACTGTATACTGGTAACTTTTGACATTGCTTTTGAGATGTCTTTTAGCTCCCCTGAACTGGAAGTTCAGGATGAACTAGTGGTATTGGTGGATGGTCTTTGAATAGAAATACCTTTATCCAACTTCATCTCATGAATTGCTTGATGTATTTTCATCAAACCTGGTCTAAAGTCCTCTGTTAATTTCTTCAAAGTTGGGCACTTGGGACACTTTGAGCTAACATAAAAATGTCTTTAAATGACTTTTCCTACAGATTTGTTAATTTTGGTCCGTAGCATCTTTATAAGGACCTTTGTAAGAATTGTTCAAATGGGTCACTTGACCTGTTTTTTGTTTTTATGCTAAACACAGTTATTACCATTCATGATTCATTGTGTCATACATATACTCAAGGTCAAATAGTCAGTTTCAGGTTAGCGACTACAGCCCTGCTGTTCATATTGCTTCATTCTTGACTATGATTTTTTCTCTTTTATACAGGTGATGAAGAATTCCAAACTCAAAAGTATGTTAGAGCACTATGTGAGTGAGCCTAGATCACTTCAGCATTGTTGCAGACATATAATAAGGAAGTATTTAATGCAGCTGCATTGTGGGAGAAGCATTATGAATTCTGTGATGTCACTTCCTCTTCCTGTAAAACTGAAGAGCTTTGTTTCACTTCAGTCTGGAAATACATGACAAACATGAAAACTTTAAAGCAAAAAAAATTTATCTTTCAAGTTTCTACTGCTGATTAAAAGCATTGTAATTTGTTACAACATGTATTTCAGTCATTTATTGAAATATTGGAATATTGAACTACCTCTGGTGATTTCACAAAAATATTGAGTAAAAGATACCAGATATACAAAATTTCTTTTTAAAAAAACCAACTCAAAATAATAAAAAACAAAATGATAAACAACATGAAATGTTTTTTTTAAGATCAGATATCATAAACTTGAAAACATAATGTCTTTCCATTTTCAGTTTTATACATTTTATACATTTAGTGAAATGTTGACAGTATGCCGATGACGAAATAACAACAACAAGTGTTGTTATAATACTCTGAAAATGTATCAAACATTCAAAATTGTTGCACATCACGGGTTGTACCATTCACATGTGTTTGGTTTCAATAAAAACTCAAAAACACATTTTTGTGAAGTCATTTTTTGATAAAAACTGTTTTATTAAGCATCATGGAAATAAACAAAAAATACATGTTTCTAAAAGAATTGCAATCTGACGTCATTAAATACGGTTTATTCCAAGTATCTACAATTAATTTACTTGGACATCACTCATTTTCTATTATTTGAAGGGAAATGAAGGAAAAGTTTGTTATATAAAGTTTGGATCAAACAGATTTGTTAAGATCTTAATGATGGAGGCTTTGACAACAAATATATATTTTTGTAGCAGTAACAGCTTAATTTCTCTTCCACTATTTAATTATCAGATTTTCAAGCAATCGCTTAACTGTAACTTAAGATTCTTATGGAAAATGTACTTTCCACATCCTTCTTGAAATAGTTTGCACGTAAACCATCTTGTTATATATCCTATGTATAACCTTCTGGGCAAAAGTACAACACCAGTAATTTTTTAATGCTTTACTTGTTTCAGAGTAATAAAGGTGATGTATTGCGAGATTTAGGGGCTGTCATAATTTTTTGAATCTAATTTACAATATTTTTTAACAGTTTTTCACAAACATGTCAAAAGTAACAACTTAGATCTAATTGATGAGGTAAACTTTAGGCCATGTAAATGAGTGCAAAAATGTCAAAAATACTAATTTTATTTTGATACATCTAACTCTTAAATAGAAAATAAAAAGTGGTGTATTCATTTGTTTTTCTTTGTAAGTTCAGTTGTTTTCTTCCTAATTCAGTTGTTTCTTTGTATATTCAGTTTCCTTTGAATATTCATTTTTAGCTCATCTATTCAAAGAATAGGTAGAGCTACTGGACTCACCCATATGTTGGCGTCTGCATCTACATTGCCGTCTCGATTTGGTTAAGTTTTTGTATGTAAGCTGGTATCTCAGTAACCACTTGTGGGAAATGAACACTTATTCACTGTGATAAACTGACTTACATTGCACAGGTTCCATAACTCTATTTTGCTTTTTACAAAATTACGCCCCTTTTTCTACGTAGAAATTTTTGGTTAAGGTTTTATATGTAAGCTGGTATCTCAGTATCCACTAATGGGAATGGATTGAAACTTCACACACTTAATCACTGTGATGATTTGACATGCACTGCACAGGTTCCATAACTCTACCTTGCATTTTTACAAAATTATGCCCCTTTTTCGACTTAGCAGTTCTTGGTTAAGTTTTTTGTATGTATCTCAGTACCCACTAATTGGAAAGGATTGAAACTTCACACGCCTGTCCACTGTCTTGATCTGATATGCAGTGCACAGGTTCCATAAATCTACTTTGCATTTTTACAAAATTATGCCCCTTCGTGATCGCTCGATGTCCGGCGTCTGTCTTTTGTGTATGCCATAGAGGCTGTATTTTTCAACTGATCTTCACGAAATTTTGTCAGAATGATTGCCTTGATGTAATCTGGACTGAGTTCGAAAATGGGTCATCTGGGTTCAAAAACTAGGTCACTAGGTCAATTCAAAGAAAAACCTTGTGTATGCGATAGAGGCTGTATTTTTCAACTGATCTTCATGAAATTTTGTCAGAATGATTGCCTTGATGAAATCTGGGCCAAGTTTGAAAATGGGTCATCTGGGGTCAAAAACTATGTCATTAGGTCAAATCGAAGTAAAACCTTGTGTATGCGATAGAGGCTGTATTTTTCAATTGATCTTCATGGAATTTTGTCTGAATGATTACCTTGATGAAATCTGGGCCAAGTTCGAAAATGGGTCATCTTGGGTCAAAAACTAGATCATTAGGTCAAATCAAAGAAAAACCTTGTGTATGCGATAGAGGCTGTATTTTTCAATTGATCTTCATGAATTTTGGTCAGAATGATTGCCTTCATAAAATCTAGGTCCTGTTTGAATATGGGTCATCTGGGGTCAAAAACTAGGTCACCTGGTCAAATCAAAGAAAAACCTTTTGTATGCAATAGGGGCTGCATTTTACACTGGATATTCATAAAATTTAGTCAGAATGACTGCCTTGATGAAATCTAGGTCACATGTGGCCAAAAAAACTAGGTCATTAGGTCAAATCAAAGCAAATACTTGTTGGAGACCACATTTTTGGTCCAATCTTTGTGATCAAATCTAGGTCAGGTTTGAATGTAGGTCATCTTGGCTCAAAAACTAGGTCACTAGGTCAAATGGAAGAAAATAGTTGTTTACACTTAAGAGACCACATTTTTGGTCCAATTTTAGTGAAAATTGGTCAGAATATTCGTTTTCATGAAATCACTAGGTCAAACATGTTTACACTGTTATGGTGTGTTTCTCAGGTGAGTGACCGAGGGCCATCTTGGCCCTCTTGTTTATTCATTCAATTGACAAGGCTGTTGAATAGTCAAGTGTTGATGTCCTCTGACAGCTCTTGTTTTTACTTCTTTTATTTGGTTGTTTTTTTTCGTATATTCATTTATTTTCTTCATACAAATCAATTGGTTGCTTCGTTGACACAGGCACTTTCTTCATTAGTTCTTTTTTCAATTGGTAGTATATATGGGACTGGGTAAAGATAACTAGCCCACAGATAGGATGTCTTAGTTGTGTAGGCAATATCCTATTAAGAATATCTAAAAACTGCAATATGTGTGTACATGAATTATCATTATTTCCTTTATTGCATATATTGTAATCTGATCTGTTTATTAGTTAAGTAAATTTAAGAAAAAGCTCTCCCAAGTGTTGAGATTTAACTTCATATGCATATTGATAATTGAGCCGCGCCATGAGAAAACCAACATAGTGGCTTTGCGACCAGCATGGATCCAGACCAGCCCACGCATCCGCACAGTCTGGTCAGGATCCATGCTGTTCGCTATTAGTTTCTCCAATTCTTTTAGGTTTGAAAGCGAACAGCATGGATCCTGACCAGACTGCGCGGATGCGCGGGCTGGTCTGGATCCATGCTGGTCGCAAAGCCATTATGTTGGTTTTCTCATGGCACGGCTCATATTTTAATATTTGTATGCTGGAAACGTTTTCCCAAAGTACTAAATGGCAGATAATTATACAAAGGATTATACAAAAACAGTTTTGGTATGTGCATTTGTTTTATGATATTACAAAATGAATGGTTTTAAATTCATTTGCATACTTGTAGTTTTGTGATTGACATGAAACCGCCTCATTTGCATTGTTGAGAATTTCATTTCTTGCATGTGTTAGTTTTTTAGCTCACCTGAGCCAAAGGCTCATGGTCAGCTTTTGTGACCGCTTAATGTCTGTCGTGCGTCGTGTGTCGTCCGTCCGTCAACATTTTCTAAAAAAATCTTCTTCTTGAAAACCACTGGGCAGAATTACACCAAACTTCACAGGAATGATCCTTGGTTGGTCCCCTTTCAAAATTGTTCAAAGAATTTAATTCCATGCAGAACTCTGGTTGCCATGGCAACCGAAAGGAAAAACTTTAAAAATCTTCTTGTCCAAAACCACATGGCGTAGAGCCTTGATATTTGGTATGTGACATCATCTTACGATCCTCTATCAACATTGTTCAAATTATGCCCCTAGGGTGAAAAGAGGCCCTGCCCCGGGGGTCCCAAGTTTTACATAGACTTACAAAACCGCATGGCCTAGGACTTTGATATTTGGCATGTGACATCATCTTACGGTCCTCTATCAAGATTGTTCAAATTGTGCCCCTTGGGTGAGAAGAGGCCCTGCCCCGGGGGTCCCAAGTTTTACATAGACTTATATAGTAAAAAATCTTCTTGTCTAAAACCACAAGACCCAGGCCTTTGATACTTTGTTTGTAGCATTGCCTTGTGGTCCTCTACCAAAATTGTTCAAATTACGCCCCTGGGTTGAAAAGAGGCCCTGCCATGGGCCAAGTTTTACATAGACTTATATGGGAAAAAAACTTTAAAAATCTTTTTGCCTGAAACTGCAAGGCCTAGGCTTTTGATATTAAGTATGTTGCCTTTCCTAATGTTTCTCTACCAAAATTGTTCAAATTATGTTCCTAGGATGAAAAGAGGCCCAGCACTGGGGGTACCAAGTTTAACAGACTTATATAATAAAAAAATCAAGATCTTCTTGTCTGAAAGTTCTAGGCCAATGCCTTTGATATTTGGTATGTAGCATTACCTGGTGGATCTCTAACAAGTTTGTTCAAATCATGCCCTCTGAGGTGAAAAGAGGCCCCGCCCTTGGGGTCACTTGTTGTAATTATGAGTTATATAGGAAAATTATCAGATCATATTTCCTAGACTGTTTAATTATAATAACCTGATGACCCCAAGCTATTATGGATCACTTGACTTTGACCTTGACATACTGATCTACTGTCTTGTTTTTAAGATACAGCCTTGAAATTTGGATGACATGTACAGTTTTGCACACCGATCTTAAAATTGACTTTCAGTTACCATGAATGTGACCTACTGACCTACCTTCTTAATATTTTAGCATCAGTTTGCCATTGAAACATGTGGCTCATATTACTCAGGTGAGCGATCCAGGGTCATCATGACCCTCTTGTTCTGAGATATGCCTGTTTATGAACGGTGTTTTAAATAGGCAACTCCCTACTTGGTTAACATTAAAAGTAAAATCATTGTAGAATTATATCAATTTACAATATTTTTATGAACATATTATGAAATGGCGATGCCCGTCCATCTGCCCTTGCGTCATCTTTTTTGTTTCCGGACTGTAAGCCAAAAAGTATAATAGCTAAAGCTTTCAAACTTTATATGATAACTAAGCAATTGTTTTCAAGGTCAGGAGGCATTGTTTTCAAGGTCAGGAGGCCAAAGGTCAAAGGACAGTGACCTGGATACTGAAAATGGTCACAAAACAAAACGACTACATCCCTCTAAATGATTGAGTACCACTAGAGGAAAAATCCCTGTTGGTTTGGGGGTTCAGTCGCTCAAAGGTCAAGGCCACAGTGACTTTTCTTAATTTCTAGGATCTATGTAGAAGTATATTAGCTACAGTTTTCAAACTTAACAGGATGACTAGGCACCACTTGAGGTCATATTGGGTATTTTTGTCAATAGTTCAAAGGTCAGGGTCACAGTAAACAGAAGATTGAAAATGGTTCCAGACTCTCGGCATTAAATAAAAGCTACTGCCTTAAAACTTCACACAATGATAAAGTACCTTTAGAGAAATATCCCTATTGGTTTTGGGGTCAGTAGCTCAAAGATCAAGATCACAGGGACTTCCCTTACACACCTCTGTTAATTGTTGTTTTCAATGCCTATTTTACTGCCTTCTCCTATCCCTCTTGTAAACGAGCATATAATGCCTTCGTTAGGTGGAGATTTTGTTGGCAGTAGCCATAAAATTGTTCTGTGATATTCTGTTTTTCATTAGTTGAACTGCAATACATGTATTTGTTGTTGTTTTTATGTCATTTGTTATTAAAGTTAAAGCATGATAGGTATGATAAATCTTTGTGATATTTGTATTCCACACATCAAATGTACTCCCTGACTAGCTAAAAAACTTTTAAAATACTCCAATCTGTCTCCATCTGATATGAATTATGTATGTCAGAATAGGAAGTGTTATGAATTCGAGCATATAGTCTGGTATGGTGGCAAGTTAGGAAATATCAGTCGAGACAAAGATACAGAGCTATTTGAAGAGGGCCATGATGGCCCAATATCGCTCACCTGTTATCATTGCACTTGAGGACAAGGAGGTCCTCAGAAAAAATATCTAAGTCCAAAGGACAGGAACAACAAAGGGAAGAAATTTAACCAAAAAGAAAAAAAAATCTTACAAGGTATAGATATGTTAAAATACACCTAAAAATTGGAGGTACCATCCATGTTGTACCACAGAAAACTGGTCTCGTGTTTTCCCTACGGCCAATAATAAAAAAAGTTACTAAAAATAAGCTATTTATAGTAACATAAAAGGGAAGTAATTAAAAAAAAAATTGTAAGTGGACAAAAGAAGGATCTGCCAAATAAATCTGTTGACATAAATGAAATTTCAGATCAGTATCTTCATTAGTTATGGAGATAATTTTAATTTGAAATAAAGGGAGGTAATTTGACATAAAATCAGTCCATAGTTATCTACCCTGATTGTCTCAGTCCAACTAATAACAATAATGAAATTTCAAATAAGTCCTGTAAGTACTTACTGATATAAATCCATTTTGATTACAATCAGGGGAGGTAATCAGATATAAAATAACTCTGGAACCTATGATTGGATCTGATTTGTCATGGAATCCAAGATTTCTTGTTGTTGAAGGTATTTTGGAAGTTTATATCAAATAAAACCATAAATGAAGTCTCTATATGGCTGCAAAATAGCCAATTTTGGACCTTCAAGGGGCCATAACTCTTGAACCCATGATGGAATCTGGCCAGTTGAAGAAAGGAAGCAAGATCTTGTGGTGATACAAGTTGTGTGCAAGTTTGGTTAAAATCAAACCATAAATGAAGCTGCTATTGTGCAGACAAGGTCAAAATAGCTAATTTTGGCCCTTTCAGGGGCCATAACTCTGGAACCCATTATGGGATCTGGCCGGTTCAAGAAAGGAACCGAGATCTTATGGTGACACAAGTTTTGTGCAAGTTTGATTAAATTCAAATCATAAATGAAGCTGCTATTGTGCAGTCAAGGTCAAAATAGCTAATTCTGGCCCTTTCAGGGGCCATCACTCTGGAACCCATAATGGAATCTCGCCAGTTCAAGAAAGGAACCGAGATCTTATGGTGATACAAGTTGTATGCAAGTTTGGTTAAAATAAAATCATAAATGAAGCTGCTATTGTGCAGACAAGGTCAAAATAGCTAATTTTGGCCCTTTCAGGGGCCATAACTCTGGAACCCATAATGGAATCTGGCCAGTTCAAGAAAGGAACTAAGATCTTATGGTGATACAAGTTGTGTGCCAGTTTGGTAAAAATCAAATCATAAATAAAGCTGCTATTGTGCAGACAAGGTCAAAATAGCTAATTTTGGCCCTTTCAGGGGCCATAACTCTGGAACCCATTATGGGATCTGGCCGGTTCAAGAAAGGAACCGAGATCTTATGGTGACACAAGCTTTGTGCAAGTTTGATTAAATTCAAATCATAAATGAAGCTGCTATTGTGCAGTCAAGGTCAAAATAGCTAATTCTGGCCCTTTCAGGGGCCATCACTCTGGAACCCATAATGGAATCTCGCCAGTTCAAGAAAGGAACCGAGATCTTATGGTGATACAAGTTGTATGCAAGTTTGGTTAAAATAAAATCATAAATGAAACTGCTATTGTGCAGACAAGGTCAAAATAGCTAATTTTGGTCCTTTCAGGGGCCATAACTCTGGAACCCATAATGGAATCTGGCCAGTTCAAGAAAGGAACTAAGATCTTATGGTGATACAAGTTGTGTGCCAGTTTGGTAAAAATCAAATCATAAATAAAGCTGCTATTGTGCAGACAAGGTCAAAATAGCTAATTTTGGCCCTTTCAGGGGCCATAACTCTGGAACCCATTATGGGATCTGGCCGGTTCAAGAAAGGAACCGTGATCTTATGGTGATACAAGTTGTGTGCAAGTTTGGTTAAAATCAAATCATAAATGAAACCACTATCATGCAGACAAGAAATTGTTGACAGACGGACGCACGACGGACGAAGGGTGATCACAAAAGCTCACCTTGTCACTATGTGACAGGTGAGCTAAGAAGAAGGGTTTTTTTTCTGGAATGAAAGAAAGGATGTATTTAATTGCAGCAATAAAGAAAAATCCATTGAATAATAATAATAATAATGTTTTATTCTTTAATTAAACAAATTATGCAAGGAATAAGGGGCATAATCAAGTCAAATCTAAAGGCATTGACCTCCAGATTTTGGCTAAAAAATGATCTTTCTTTAAAATTGAATATACTATGAACATTTAGAACATGAGTTTTTGTTTCTTAGCCATCTTAAAAAGGCCAAAATCAAGGGAAAGAACATGCTCAAGTCGGCAATCTTTATAGTTTACCTCAGGTGCCTTTCAGTTTTGATTGGAAAAAAATAGTAAAAACTTAATCTTATGTGTTTCCATAACTTATAATCATTCACTAATGGTCTGTGGGCCAGGGCCAAAAAATTTGAAAGTCGTAACCCAGAAATTAGGCAAAGGTTGAGCTATACCATGATGTTACACTATTATTCAGGAAACTTTTAAGGATGAATGTCGGTCTGAGCAACATTCAGTAAAATTTAATGACGATTTTAAAAACGCTGGTGTCTAATGAATACAATTTAGCATTGCATAGGGATAACGCTGATTTGGATGGTGAAAAAGAAATTTATGTGACATTGCTTATAATAAAGCTTAAGCGGGAAATCTTAATAACTTCTAATCCTTTATAAAGTAACAGAACCCTCATGTTCACAATAAAGAAAACAAAATGAATGAATAATTAACTAAATATTCAGATATCTTTGCACCTTAATTTCAGTTTGCCAAACCTATGGTTCGTGTTTCATTTCTTCAAAAATCAAAGCTTAGAATAACAGAAATCATCTGATATTGATTTAAACATGTTTCAGAGGATTTTACCGCTCACAAAATGACCACCTGAAATCGGTTACACGTACAAATATTGATGTGCTACTACTGTTCAAATATTTAGTATTATAAAACAAATCAAATAAATTTTCAAGGGATTGAAGTTTGGTTATTCAGATAAATCTTATAAAGATACTGTCCTGTCATTTTCAAACTGGCCACCAGAAGTAAGTTTGCAAACATACATAATATTATGGATAAGATCTAAGTAATCATTGCTGCTTTTATTGTCGAGCCCGCTTGTGGAAGCGAAGACATAGTTGTCCAAATGGCTCTTCGGTGTATGTGCGTGCATGCGTCTGTCCGGATTTGTTTGTGCGGACCTTAACTTTGACATGCATGGAGTAATTGTGTTTATATTTAGCATGAATGTCAACCTCAGTGAGACTGAGTGTCATGCGCAAACCCCAGGTTCCTATCTCAAAGGTCAAGGTCACAGTTGGAGGTCAAAGTTCATGTCCGATCTTGTCCGGCCCATAACTTTGACATGCATTGAGGAATCAAGTTTATATTTGGCATGAATGTTAACCTCAGTGAGTTGGAGTGTCATGCACAAACCTCAGGTTCCTATCTCAAAGGTCAAGGTCACAGTTTGAGGTCAAAGGTCATGTCAGATCTTGTTCGGTCCATTACTTTGACATGCATTGAGGAATCTTGTTTATATTTGGCATGAATGTTTAACTCAATGAGATGGACTCTGTCTTAAAGGTCAAGGTCACAGTTATAGGTCAAAGGGCGGGCTCGACATGTTGCCCGTGGGCATCTAGTTTCTTTTAAAACTAAACATGTTACTCTCAATTTTCATTCAAAGGATTTTGAATGTAGCTACAATGTAATATTAATGTGTATCAGAATGGCTGCCTGATAGATGTTACATATACAGTGTATCCTAGTAAAATAACGAGAAATGGAGAATAGAACATATTTCTTTAAAAGAATTATGTTTTTTTTAAACATTTGGAAAGATTTATAAAGTTGTTTTTTTTGTTTAAATGCAAATTGCATTTTTCTGTCACAATTCAGCTAAATGTTTAGTATATAACCTCTTTTTAAAGGACAAAGGCCTATCTGATTACACAAACAGAAATGAGTATATACAGTTCTAAACCTATCAAAGCAATTTATGATACATATAATTGAGCAGCGCCATGAGAAAACCAACATAGTGCGTTTGCGACAGGATGGATCCAGACCAGCCTGCACATCCGCGCAGTCTGGTCAGGATCCATCCTGATCGCTTTCAAAGCCTGTTGCAATTAGAGATACCGTTAGCGAACAGCAAGGATCCTGATGCGCAGGCTGGTCTGGATCCATGCTGGTCGCAAACACACTATGTTGGTTTTCTCGTGGCGCGGCTCATATATTGATGTCTTGAACGTTTTATCTGTTTTGTTTGAAATAGAAATTTTCAGATATGTCACAATGCCAAATCCCTTCATTATCTTTCAACAAAAACCTTTCAATGCGTATGCCTCTGAAATAGTGCCAAACTATTATGAATACATAAATAGTCATGCATTTTGTTTGACAATTTATGAACAGGTAGTACAGAGCTTCACAGCTATAAATTGAGCAAGTCGTGGAATCAAGAAGTCGTGTATCTAATCTGTTTCTTGCTTGGGCTAATTGGTATTGACTTGTTGTAATTAATATTTAAAATAACATATTTTTCAATCCATTTTAGGATGTAGCTTAATGATATTACTATGGAATAAAGCACTTGACTAAAGAGTTTTTACAGATATGTCATAAAGACATCAATGCGCCTGACTGGTGCAGACTCTGTATGTACATATGCATCTATGCATGTATGATGAACTTATTCTAATACTAAAACTGAAAAGTGACTTCTCGCATCCTCACGTCAAATTTAGAGTATATTTCTGTCATCTGGTGTACATTGATGTTATAATGTGTCGTCTTGTGTAGTTCTGAAACATACGTTACCGAATTTAGATAAATACATAGTTACTAGACTTAAAGTTTTAAACACAGTTCCATACAGAGGTAATCTATATGTAACATTTGAAATACATCATCTTTTGAATGAACTAGTTTGTTTGTAATTGTTAATAGTTTTGAATTTTAGTAAGAACTCGGAATTGACAACAATGATACCACAACCACAATATGAACAAGGAGTCTCATCTATGTTTTCGTTAAAGGCGCTGACCTCCAGATTTGGCTTAAAAATAAATCTTTCTTTCAAATTGAAGTTTGGTCATATTATGAACATTAGAATATGAATTTTTGTTTCTAAAATATTTTAAAAATTCCAAATCAAGAAAAAAAGATGACCGCGTCGGGAATCGAACCCCGGACCGCCGTCATCGTAACCAGTAAGGCTATAGCTGAAGTAGTGAATAATGACTTCAGAATACAGATATTTATAATTGAGACAGTTTACCTGGAAACGCTTTTCGATTTTCATCGTAAAAAGGAGTAAAAACAGCAAATTCTCATGTGTTTCCGTAACACAAAGTTTGTCAGTAATTAAGTTGTAAAGCCTTCTTAAGAAATACAGCATTTATTTCAAGATATCTAGAAAAAAAATTATTTTTTTATGTTGTCGAACGATCTGGAGACCAGTCGCTTTAAGGAAATGTAATATGATTGCGTAGTTCAGTAATTCCGTCCCACAGTATAAGTGATATTTGAGAATCACTATGGTCAAAGAAACAGTATTATTTGGAGAATACCAAAAGTGACATTTGTTTCACTACACATGTTGTGCTGTATATGATTGGGCCGCCGTGGCCGAGCGGTTAAGGTCGCTGACTTCAAATCACTTGCTCCTCACCGATGTGGGTTCGAGCCTCACTCGGGACGTTGAATTCTTCATGTGAGGAAGCCATCCAGCTGGCTTACGAGGGTCGGTGGTTCTACCCAGGTGCCCGCTCGTGATGAAATACTAGTAATGCACGGAGGGGCACCTGGGGTCTTCCTCCACCATCAAAGCTAGAAAGTCGCCATATGACCTATAATTGAGTCGGTGCGACGTTAAACCCAACAAACGTAGTAAGTGTATATGCTTGATGTTCTACAAGTTCAGAAAGTGCAGTGTTTATTTACATTAGGAATTTCATCAGCAACTTTGAACACATAATGCATATAAACCAATAACTTCAGTAACAGAACCTTCCATAAATGTTAAAACAACGCATTTAAAACATAAAAAACCTTGAAACCACCACAGTCCATCGAAACCATTCAACTATCCTAGCTTTAATGTTCTGTGTAATCTTGGTAACGTATGTTTCATTTCATCTTTGTAATGCTGTAAAAACTAACTGAGTAGGTGCATTGCCAATAAGCATGATTTATGCATTAGCCTTGAATAATAATATACGAAATATGAAATTGAATAGGCGACCTTTAAAACCTAGGTAACGTATATTTGATTCTTAGATACCCTCACGTACTGTATTTCTTTTGAGTGAAAGTCAAAAATATTCAGACTGCGCACACACTGTTACACAGTCTACTGTTAATTATCAATATGCTATCAATGTTTGAAGCAGAAGCCATAAATTTGTTATTCTACGCTATCTTTACAGTGATGCTGAAAGAGGCATCATTGTTTTACTGTAGTTTGTCGACATCCTATAATTGAGAATAGTAACAGGGTTAAGTCAAACAAAATTATAACGGCCATGTGTGCATGATCAGTAAACATGGTTTATTCAAATTAAAAGCATACAAATGCAATTGTTGGAGTGTTTTCAATGTTGCTAATTCTTCAAGGTGGAAAATTGGAGTGGCGACTGTTACGTATGTTACATTTTAAAGTATCTTTATCAACTAAAAGACAAAATTGTACAAGTAAGCTTACTTCGACATTTGAAATTGAAGGAAACTATTTGTACCCCAAACCTTTCTGAATAAAACACAAATATGCTCGATTTATTGATAAACAGCATGTGATTTGTATGTATTACATTTGTATGCACATTGTCTATAACCTAAACTGATTGCAATGTAAAAATTATATTTTCTCATGAAAATATATAAAATTGTGAATCTTAACACAATTATTTGATGAGGCCTTATTAAAAAAATACAGTAATTTTGATAATTTTATGAGTTATCAAAAATGGCGAAAATGTATCTCGGGTGGGTTGGGTATTTTAACTTCTAGATTTTGGTAGAAATCGTCAAAATTTTGAATAAATTGTTACAGTGAGCCTTTCATTGATTTAGAACAGTTACATAAGCAAAACGCTAATATCTGAAAGTCAGAATTGATACCGTGAAGAGAGAATTCCGCATTTTTCATACACAAGGTTTACTCAAATGAGTATAATTTTTGTTTGACATACGATAGAAAGCGACATCCGGTCTTAAACAATTCCGGAATGAATGTATTAATGGCTGATGTGAATGAACCTTTGCCTAATTTCTGGATTACAAAATCGAAAAAAATAGGGGATTTACAGAAACTGGCCCACAGACCATAAGAAGGAAAAAAGTAATAATTTTCTGATATCTAAAAAGTTTTTTCGTCGTACGATCTAGAGATCAGTGCCTATTTTAATTATCTCATTATTTCCCGTCGCTTATGTTATAGAAATAATGGTGGAAGGAACGAATAAATCTATCCGCATATAAATACAAAATACATATTGCTTTTCATAGTTTTTAATCAGAGTTAGGACACTTTAATTAAACTTGAAAAAGAAAGCGTGTTTTAAACCAACAGTATTAACAATAAATGGTGAAACTTATTTTATTGTGTGCAAAAACTAGAACGTGATGATAAACCTTCATTTTTGCACGCAGACAGTTTATGTGCTTTTATCAATCAAAAACAGAATAAGGAAGAATTACTTCAGTTTTGATAGAAGAGAATGCGTTTTTACAAAGGTATGCAGATAACCTGTTTTAAACAAGCATCAAGAAGAGGAAATATTAATATCTAGTTATTTAAGCTATAGCAAAAAAAAAAAATAAATAAATAAATAACTTGGCTTCAGCAAGTCGACCCAATAATTATTTTTTTCTAAAGTAAACGTATAAAAACAATAAATTAATATGTTTGACATTAATTAATTAAACACGAATTAATACTGAACAAATGTTACATACATATAGCTCTTTTTGCCTAGATATTTACTGATGTTTCCTACCACCACTAGCATTTCATTGTCCGTTGAGCCATTTATTAAAGTTTCAATATCGATTTTATTGAAAACATGGTTTATGGGGCTCCGCTAAATTTCGGAGGTGGACGTAAATTTACGGAATAACGATCAAAACTTCGAGATTATCGATTTTTCAAATAAGGCTTATCAGCAGTCGCGTTTAGTACAGAATGTTCGATATGCCACTAATGGTCACAATTTGGGGCGTCCGCCTTCAAAAACAAGTATCGTGGTAACAACTGTTTGCTTCAATTTTCAAATATTTGAGTTTGATTTGAGAAAAGATGATGTGCCAAATATAGTTTGTCCTCCTACTCATTTAATAAAAAACAGCGGCATTTAGTCTCTATTATCCTGCAGTTTAAACCTTTTGCCGTTTTGCCGTGTAGTTGAATAAAGTGTAGTTCTTACAAAACCGTCAAACATTTAATTATTAATTTCATTTAATATTAATGAATTACGTTGAAACCGGTAACTCGGAAACGTTTGATTGCGCGGGAAATAATATTTGTTCAAGGCGCGTAAAATCAAAATCTCGTAAGTTTAGAACAAATCATTAGTCCCGTTACAGTCACGTGAAATGGTGGCTGATTTCTGCCATTTCGTTCTGGCGTATTGGCGCGTTTGATCGGTGACATTTAAATCTTATCAAGTAAAATAATTGAAATGTTAAAACCGTGCATATTTGCAAAAAAATAAATAAATAAAAAATAAAAAAATCGCGAAATGACCCAGGTCTGTCGCGTCATTTTTAGCTCGATCATAAAACGCATTTTGTAACATTTCAGCGTGTTTTTAAAAAATGCATTTTTACCATCAATGCTCTCAATACTAGAAGACATGCAACTTCTCACGAACAATGGGAACACTTGCTTGCGCTGGACCCTCGCTTTGTGTAGTGCATGTCATAAACCGGGAACCAAAATTGTTACTCTTATGGCTATGTTAAACCAGATCATCACTTCTTTATGTAAACAAACCTCGTGTAACACGTGGTGAAGCGATAACCCGGTATAATGCGTTGAAACGGTATCAATTTTCACACCCTGGTGCGGAGTGGTTAGCGAGCAAAAATTCGATAACATGTGGCGACGCGGAGCGAAAACACGATTATGGGGATGGGGGAGGGAGGGGGGAGTGGGTGCTGGCGTTGAATGAGATTCAAGATGTAAAGCGGCTGGGTGCCCGGGTGCCCACCAATGTTATGCCTTTCAAACCTCAACTTCTTGCTCGGAGCCCGCTGATCAGCCAGATTTCGCTCGACTCCCCCCGACGATTTACATATTAAATCGTAACTTTTTGTCTGCGATTCTCCATACAGAAAATACTAAGAATAAGAAAGGGCGGGAGCGTAGATTGAAAACATGATAATTAGTGGGGGGCGCTGAGCGAAAAGTCGATATTTACGTTATAAATCGGCGCCTAAAATTAGCGGAATGGCATATATCAGCCACCAAAGAATTTTGTTAAAATGTCTGTTCGGTACAAAAGACGCTCATATTTTAATATCTTATTAATTCAATGAATTTATCAATTAATGAGTTCTTGTTTGGCTCTCTCAGGAATCGATGTGAGTCATTCCGACTTAATAGCAGACATGAGACGTAATGACTAGTTCCATTAACTACTGTTTAATCCAACATCAAACTGTTCTTGGTGGTATAATCTCTACCACACATAACTAACCAGTCCGATTCATCTCTTTTCCGTTGTAGTTGCCTTAGAGCTGACGATTTCTCCACATTTCTGAAGAACTTTCTCTAGCTGTACTTGGTGAGCGTCAAAAAAATACACACCTGTGCGATGTGAGTGCCGTTTTGAAACCACTTACCTTCTTTAAACACGAGTCATTCTTTAAATATAACAAATTAAGTCTTGGAATTTGAACTGGTTATTGTAGGAAGATATGACTATATGAAGATGTATCAAAATGAATACATCTGAAGTATTTACTGAGTATTTTACGTGTTTTTTTTACATTCGACATTTTTGAGTCAAACGTTCACGTTTAACTCGCCGTATTTTGTTTATTTTAAGATGAAATGTTGTGACACTCACGGAACATAGTCATCAATTATTCACCAGGGCTCAGATATCTTTCATTTTACAAAAAGTTTTGAATTACCGGAGATACAATAAGAAATACTTACACCGCCGCTCCTCTAAAATCACTTATCGAGCGCTGTATGTGTGAGTGTCACCTGTACTTGGGAGCGCCGGTACCAGGGTGTGATTTTGGTACCGCAGTTCAAAGCAGGGATCTATTCGCAAGGAAGTGTTCCATAGAATTTAGATAGATTGATTTATATTATTTATTGATTTCTCGTCGGAATACAAACGACAGTTGTCGGGACCGGTGTCATTTAACAGAATGGTAACAGATCTGACGATTGATACCAGTGATTCATTGCTAGGGGTTCATTTAAACGTTTAACTGGCTATTGTTTCCCTAGTGTTCGTGAGAAGTTGCATATCTTCTAGTATTGAGAGCATTGATGGTAAAAATGCATTTTTTAAAAACACGCTGAAATGTTACAAAATGCGTTTTATGATCGTCACCTATGCTCAATACATGGTAAAATGCTAAAATATATTGGCTAAACTTAACCAGGGGCGTAGGAGAATGGGGTGTGTGGAGGTCCGAACCCCAAGTGTCTGTGCATCACCCACATCAAATGGCACAAGGGTCATAACTCTTGTACCAATATTTCATGAATTATCCCCACTTTTGACTTAGAATTTCAGGTTGAAGTTTTGGTGCACTTTCACTCTATCTCTTTTATTACTAAATGGATTTTATTCAAACTTAAAATAGTTGTTCCACATCATCACTCACATCATATGACACAAGGGCCATAACTCTTGCACCAATTTTTCATGAATAATGCCTCCTTTTACTTAGATTTTAAGGTTAATTTTGATGCATTTTCACTATATCTCTGTCATTACAGAGAGGATTTGATTGAAACTTAAAATAGTTGTTCGACATCATCATTCACATCATATAACACAAGGACCATAACTCTAGCACCAGTATTTTATGAATTATCTCCCCTTGTTACTTAGAATTTCAGGTTAAAGTTTTGGTGCACTTTCACTCTATCTCGGTTATTACTAAATGGATCTGATTCAAACTTAAAATAAGTTGTTACACATCATCATCCACATATGACACAAGGTGCATCACTCTTGCACCAATATTTCATGAATTATGCTCCCTTTTTACTTAGAATTATACTTATTTAATGTTTTGATAACTTTATCTTTATCTGTCTTATTACTTAATTCTTTTGACACAAACATAAGCTATTGTCCAATACCTTCATCCACATTGGAGTCATTAAACACTCAAGTGACTGCTCCAGCTTCCTCAGATGTGCCCATTTTCACTATCCAGCATCGAAATAGTCGAGCGCGCTGTCTCCTGTGGCAGCTCTTGTTTTTCTAGAAACATAAAAAATAGCAAAGTAATGTACGATTTTTTTTTTGGATTTTTTTTTTTTGAAATTTCAAAAATAAAAAATCACATGTCTTTACAACAGTAAGAACTTGAGCACGGAAGATCATTATTGCCATATTAACTCAAAAGTTTGATATACTATATTGAAATTTCGACGTACTAACTCGAAATGACGACATCCTCGTCCTCAAAATTTGAACGTCCGTCTGACAAATGTCAAAAAGATTCATTGATAAGTTTGTTACGGCTACTTTTAAATTTCTAAGCTTGGAATACATTTTTCTATAATCACTCTTAAATATAAAGTGGATACATCTACGTACATATATATACATGCTACTTGTATAATTATATCTAGCATACAGGGACCCTAATAAGGTTCAAAGCGAAACATTGTGTTCACATGTACTTAAAATTGTTTACACACATATATGAGCTGCCCTGCCATCTAGAGCTTCTCTATATAACGGATCTTTGTTTTAAACTGTAGCCTGGACCTATGCTTTCAAATTCATGTGTAGTATTGGTATATCTTCTGGTCGTAGGGCTTGAACAATGTCGAAAATCTTCCAGATATGGTCAAGATAATGAAATATGATAAAATCTATGGAGGGATCCAATGGAAGCATAGAATGCTGCCAGGAACTTGGTTTGATTGAGTCTGTTTATGAGATGTAATGCAAAAATGCCGCTCGTGCCCAAAACACCTATTTAAATGGAATTCTATTACATCACTATTGAATACTCTCCATGATCCGATAATCTTCTATGAACTGCCTTCACCTTTTAATAAAAGAATTACCGTAGGTACTCGGTCCTGGTCTCAATCGGTAGCAGGCTCTTGCAGCGTGCGGCTGTATCTCCTTGCCGTAGGGTTCGAACCGGGTAGAAAACCATTCACAGAAAGTATATCAAAATAATTTGCGTGATAAATAACACCCATCTGGTACCGATGGTCTTCCGTGTTACTGTAGTTAAAACAAGTTTCACAAATTAAAAAAGAAAAAAAAAAAACTAAAAAAAAAAAATTCACATCTTTTTTTTAAATGACATGTCTTGCTCTTTTCGGATTTAAAAAAAAAATTAAATAAATAAATAAATAAACAAAAATGAAAAAAATAAATGAATGAATATAAAACTGCACAAACAATTCGGTTCGTTTCGCAATTTTTCTTGAAATTCACATGGGGAACTTGTATACTTCCTCCAACATCATAAAATGTAAGGTAGATTTCCCGGAAGCACAGAGCACCCCAAACACAGCCATAGAGCCACCCCACCTCCATTTTTTCTGTATTTTGCATATATTTATAATGTACTTATTGTTGGATTTTGAAGCAACCTATCTATAATATTTTTCCGTTGCAATTTCTTTTTGTTGTGGGCTTACTAAGGAGTAGATACAAGGGTCGGATGTAGGGGGAATGTGGAGCCAAACGACCTCAATTGTGTTGGTGCGACTTTAAACCCAATAAAACTGCCCTATTTTTATATTATTTTATCCAGTTTAGTCACGTAGAAACTATATATCTTGTTTGAGTCAGGCTAGACATTTTCTACTACAGTTTACTAGAATTACGTGGTATTTAGGCAATACAACAACAGTCGGTTAAAACTTGATTCTATATGCCAGTACTGGCTTTTTCTTCGAAACTTACTGACAACTTGCCTACAAGGATCAGAGGTGGAACCCGGTCTTCAGAAATGTTAACTTCTGTTAGTTCGTCACGGAAAACATTTGCCTCGTCAGGGGATCGGACTTCATATATGTACATACTTCCCGCTGTGCTAACCGGAAGGGTTGAAACGATTCATTAAATAAACAAGCAAATGCAAAAGTTAGATACTTCATTATTAACGCAATTTAAGATAATCCCTTAGTAATTATAAATACAAAATAAAAACAAAGTGATTCAGTGAGTTTTAGCAAGAATTTATTTGCAAACCCTTTCATGAAGTCTTTAAAACATATAGAAAAGCTATCTACTGTGTTAGTCACACTGTAAATGTTTAAGTTCTGTGTTATTCTTAAAGAAATGTTAACTTCATGTATAATCATAACTGCCAAAAAAACAAACAAGAGGGCCATGAAGGCCCTGTATCGCTCACCTGACCTACTGACCTAAAGATCATCAAGATTAACATTCTTAACGCATTAGAATGTCAATAAGTGTATCTATAACCGACTTATAGTTAAAACGCCCCTTTTGCGTCACCACATAGGAACCCTTCTTCGAAATTACCTAAAATCAATAGAAAGCTATTTTTTTAATTTGTACATAGTGACTTTTTACAATATCCTATTAAAAATAATTATGTTTCTGTTTTATTTTGCAAAGGTGACTTTGAGAAAAATGTTTAAGATTTGAATTTGAATTTCCGCGGGAGGCGTGGCCAACATTGTAAGATGCAATTTTAAATACATAGTAGACGACTCACTTATCGAGTAGTTTGTAGAACACAATATTACATTCTCATTCAATGAAAATATAATATGCAGGTTTAACTTTATGCACTCTGGTTTATTTTTAGACAAGTCGGTTTACATTTGAATTTAATAAACAATAGTAAAATTTGGATATATATATGAATAGCAACAAGTTAATAGAAAAAGTGAAAGGTGCAGAAAGGTAAAACGTGAACTATGGAAGTACAGCTTGCATTATAAAGAAGAAGAAAAAACAACACAATTTGATATTTATTTTATATTTATATTTATATAGACACATTATTTCTTGTATGCAGTCCCTGTTTTGGCAGTTGCTCCGCCTCCCTGAATGTGGGAAATCCATAGTAGGCGGAACAATGAATACTCATTAATTTTGTACAACTTCATGATTAAGTGGGCCAATTATTTTCAGTTATGAAATAATATGAAAATAAGTTGACGGTCCGTTCACAGAGACACAAGCAACGACTATTTAAAATCGGCGTAATCGAGGTACTCCAATCCTTCAGACATGATTGCTAGCATAATGAAGATTTAATGGCGAAAAGAAAAATATTCCCAAAGAAAGTCACCCACTGACCTATAATATCGATTTATTTTTCATCATTGATGACATCAAAGCTTTATTACGTCACTATTGGCGCATTTCATTCACCGTCATGTACCGTACCGGATAGCAGATAATGGGGAGCACGACGTCTCAGGCTAATTCTAAGTGTATTAGCGCAATATTATTCATATAGTTACAAGTATCTAAAGTTAAATTACAACAGGATCTGGGGAGAGATCTATTCATATCTATTCTCATGAAGCTTTGAATTTATGTTCGGATGTTAATCACTAATAATTAACGCCTGTTTTCGGACGTTATAATCAGACAAAATGAAATGAAAGTGAAAGTGATAATTACGTCACGAGTTGGACTAAGTTTAGCCATGCCTTTCCGTACGAAGCATAGGACTTAGTTTATTTAACCTAGTCCAACTCGTGTTTCATGAGTTTCAATATGATATTAGTCCAACTCGTAACGTAATTATCACTTTTCATTTCATTTCAGTCTGACTCAACCACGTTAGAAAACCGGCGTAATCATTTGTAGCATAAATTGTAAGCTTGAGAATAAAAGAAACGAGTAAAACCTGGTAATATATTTATCCTGAGAATAGATAAATGTTTTTAGCCTTTTCCGATTCATTTTCCTGTTAAACAAAGAAGGCAGAAAACGGTGAATTATTATACAACAAATCACTGTTCTGACGTCATAATTATTACGTCATGGCGTCAAACGGCATAGCGGCGCGCTGGAAAAGAAACCGTTTGAAAACAGGCAAATATTTAATGAATGTCATCAAGGATGTACTTAAAAATCCTTTGTTAGGTGTTAGAATCGAAATAATATATCTCAATTAGTGATTTGCTCTTGAATAAATCATTGTTTGTCTTTCAGATGCGTATTATTATATCACTCAGGCTGCGCCCTCGTGATATAATTCCTTCGCATCTGAACTCCAAACAATGATTTATTCAACGACAAATCACTGCATGAGATATATTATTTCTTAAGTATACAGTATTCGTGTTCGATTTGTCCATGAAAGGTTATCCGGGCCGTCCATAAAAGAACAGGCAAATGAATAGCATAAGATACTGAGCTAGATCTCTCCACCAAAATAGTTTCTGTATTGTCAGCAAATAATAGTTAAAATTACAACTGCAGTTGCGCAAATGTACTTTGAATTTGGCTGACACGTTGTGCTTTCTGATACCGGTAGGCTACATATCTTTGAATGAAATTCGCCTACAGTGACGTAATAAGGATGTGACGTCATCAATGGTGGAAAAACAAATCGATGATGTAGGTCAGTGGGTGACTTTCTCTGGGTAGTTCTACTCAAAATTATGGTGGCTGATTTCTGCCATTTCGCGTTTTCGCTCCGCGACCCCGCCAAGCGAAAACACGAGAATTAACAAGTTAAAATAGCGGGGGCGCGGGGCGAAAACTCGCTATTTAGCGGGGGCGCGGAGCGAAAACACGATAATTAGCGGGGTCGCGGGGCGAGAGTTAGTAACTGGTATGTCGAGGGCGCGTGGCGAAAACACGATAATTAGCGTTGCTTAAACGCCGAGTTTTCGCACCGCACCCCCGACATTCCAGTTCCTAAATCTCGCCCCTCGACACCGCTAATTATCGTGTTTTCGCTTCGCGCCCCTACTAAATAGCGAGTTTTCGCCCCGCGACCCCACCGAGCGAAAACACGAAAATTAACAAGATAAAATGGCGGGGGCGCCAGGCGAAAACTCGCTATTTAGCGGGGGCGCGAAGCGAAAACACGATAATTAGCGGGGGCGCGGGGCGAGATTTAGTAACTGGATGTCGGGGCGCGGTGCGAAAACTCGACGTTTAAGCAGCGCTAATTATCGTGTTTTCGTCTCGCGCCCCCGACATACCAGTTACTAAATCTCGCCCCGCGACCCCGCTAAACAGCGAGTTTTCGCTCCGCGCCCACGCTAAATAGCGAGTTTTCGCCCCGCGCCCCCGCCATTTTAACTTGTTAATTCTCGTGTTTTCGCTCGGCGGGGTCGCGGGGCGAAAACGCGAAATGGCAGAAATCAGCCACCATACAAAATACTTCATGACGTGACAGGAGAAAATTTTCTATTCGGAAATATTTTTCCTTTCGCCATTAAATCACATTCCTGTTAACAGTCATGTCTTGAAGTTTGAAGTATCTTAATTACGACGATTTTTGATACATGTAGAGTTCATGTATGTGGACGGACCGTCTGGAGTTCTAGAGTCACGGATTGGGACTAAGTTTAACCATACCAGTCCATCCGAAACATGGGGCTTGGTTTAGCCATGTCCGTCCGTCCGAAGCATGGGACTTGGTTTAGCCATACCAATCCGTCCGAAGTACGGGGCTTAGTTAAATACACTGAATGACTCCAATTTAAGTTCGGACTTAGGACTCTTATTTAGGCATAAAAGCCGCATTTTACGACATTAAGAGATGTCTTATTTCATCAATCGAAGCGGCGAAATCTACTTACAACTTCACTGTTAAACTAAACCAGTCTTCCACTGACTGTATTGAGTGTAGTGGCTGAAATCGACTGTAGCCACTGAAGTTAACCCACTACGTCACTTTTACATAATCTTCCATTGACTGTAGCTACTGAAGTTAACTTTCTATAGAGTCACTTTTATGTAATCTTTTACTGATCACAGCCGCTGAAGGTACCTCTCTACGTCATTTCACTAACTGAATTTGGCCCTTAAAATAATCTCTCTACGACACTTATACATAACTTTCCAGCGAGTATTGCCGCTGAAATCCACTCACATTTACACAATCTTCAACATATTGCATGTCCACTGAATTCAACTCACAACGTCACCTTAATACAATCTTTCATTGACTGTTGCAGCTGAATTCAAATTATTACATCTGTTTTACATAATCTTTAACTGACTGTAGCCGTTGAATTCAACTCGCTACGTCAAATCCTCTATAGACTGTGGTCGTTGATATCTGCCTCTGTTAATGAAGAGTTTAGTGGTTGGCCACAAATTGACGTCGGTGACGGCTGACCTTATGCAACCTCATACTTTACCTGTTATGTATATACATATATGAACGTGTTATAACATAGACAATTGCCGTCACTATATATTACGGTGCAACAATTAAAACGTTGACAGTTGAGTGCTGTTCACGGTCAGTGATACATCTAATTGCCGCTATGGGACCACTGGAGTGGAAACTTTTACATAATTGAGTATGCAGATTTAAAACACATTGTAAACAAATCTAACCGAGGAATGAGATCAGTAACGTAACGTCGACACGGAGTTACGTTGTGTAGGTGTCGCTCGTTTGACATTGTTGAAGTATGTTTTGGAACTAAACCGAGGATTAGAAGAAGAATAATTAAAATGAAGAATTATGTGATAGTTTTCATCATTTTTGTCTTGTGTTGCGGTGTTAGCGCTAGGATTAGACACTACTATATCGCAGCTGTAGAACAAGAGTGGGACTACGCTCCGTCAGGAAGGGATCTCGTATTTAACCATCAAAGGTAAACATTATTTGAAATGTGGTGATATATTATATAACGGTTTCCCGTCATATAACATTCCGCTATTATTATTAAATAGCCGAGTCCAGTATTTTGATCTGTTGATACCTCTGTATCTGTCAAATACTATAGATAGCTGGGTGTAATAAATTAATATTACTTTCATGCAGGTATTATGTCACCGATAACAAGTAAATATTGAATTTATAGAGAATATTAGGTTATTGTCTGTTAATTTTTAAATTTATTATACGAGTTGAAGAAAATATATTAGGCGAGGCTCTGCCGAGCCTTATATATTTTTCGTAGACGAGTCTAATAAATTTATAATTTTCAGACAGTAATCTAATATTCTATTTATCCTACCGTCGTCGGAAAGAACAACAGCGTACAGACTTGGCGTCATATATAATTGAATAATCGGCGGCTAAGGTAATAGCTACAATAGCTGCTGTTCTTTTATTGTTTTAACCTTGGCGTGGTTTCTAAGTGTCATAAAGATGGGAAGTTGCTCATCTTCAGGAAGAAAAGACGAAAGTGATATACTGGTTATACAAGTAGTGTCTTGGGAGAAGTAGCGGCGATCTGTCCTGCAAAAGTACAAATATTACTTCTTAACATTTCCAAAAATGATGACCCAATATAAAATAACTTTTTGGTTAGTTCAGATATTACAAGCAGATCGTGGCATTGCTTTAGGAACTCTAATCACACAGGCAGGAGTTTCGTACCTTTGATTATGAATATGATTGTAAATAAATAAATAAATAAAAACACCCGTTTCTCAACCAAAACTTGTAAAAATTAAAAATATAGTGAAATATGCGACCCGGCCAATTCTAATGATATATACGTACCCCATTGTAATGATATATGAGCCGTGCCATGGAAAAACCAACATAGTGGCTTTGCGACCAGCATGGATCCAGACCAGCCTGCGCATCCGCGCAGTCTGGTCAGGATCCATGCTGTTCGCTTTCAAAGCCTATTGCTATTAGAGAAACTGTTAGCGAACAGCATGGATCCTGACCAGACTGCGCGGAGACTGCGCTGGTCGCAAAGCCACTATGTTGGTTTTCCCATGACACGGCTCATATACCTTTAAACGTATATATCATTAAAATTGAGTCACATATAGTTCACTATGTATTTTCATTTTGGCATGTTTGGGATAAAAAGAGGATATGTTTATTTTTTTGTACTCAAACTTACAAACTAATCACATGAATGCCGGTCCATACACAGTATAATTATTTTACCACATTGAAAAAAATTAAACGTTTAAAGATTAATTTTGTCTGAATTCTTTTTTTTTTTACTTACGCGCTATTGATTTTTCAGTTGGTTTAAAAATACAGAGTATGTTTAAATCAATGAAGGATATTTATTAAGTGAAAACTGAAAAGTAAGGACGTGTGTTACATTATCCGGTCTAGATCTACATACTGTCCTCATACAGACAGGCGGAAACACTGGTAATATATCATGTAAATACAAAAGCCTCCAGTTTATTTACATTTGTACTGATGTAAGTCTTTACCCATTATGAAGGAAGTTGTTCCATAAATATATTTCATTTATAAAACATCTCAAAAACGACCCAAGTGACATTAAACAAATGTTTGTTTGCGCATTTTCATCAGTGCCCATATTTCAAGTTGACACTTCACAACGTCTCCATACTAGAATGACATCAACTGAAATCTGTTTCTGGACACCTGGCCCCATCTTCTCCACCTACACTCACTGACAGACCATTGGTCATTTAAGTTTAATGTGTGTAGTGGGAGGTACAATAAAACCGGGTTATTGTCTTAATTCCTCGACGAGGATACAAGTATATAGGTATTTTTACGTTCAGATCTGTATAAAAATGACCACTGAACAAGTAAAAACGGATCGTTGTATGAAAATTCAAACCGTTTATTTTCTCTGAAATAAAGAAACTGGTCGCTTATGTTGGTTTAGGCTGAAGGATGAGTTTTAGATTTAAGTTTAAGTTTTTTCATTTTCGAGATAAAATATTAAACTCTCTCATAATGAAGACTTTGCAGCGCTCGTGTCTGATATTAAACATAGAAAAAAACAGAAACTTTTCAAAAGCGGTATCTGGCAGATTACAGCTATTAGATAAAAAAACAACAATCTACTTATTAATCTATACATGGCTTTTCTTTTGAAAAGAGTGGTAATGTTTATTTCGGCACGCAATAAATCAAGTTGAAGTCTATGTACTAACATCAATCTTTTGTGGTTGATTTCTTTCGTTGAAGTACATACATGCGTACATTCAGACTAACGGTGTAAACGTGACCGGCATGAAGGTTAACCAAGGAGGTACTCTTTGAACGTGACCGGCATGAAGGTTAACCAAGGAGGTACTCTTCCTAACTTTACCAGAATTTTGACACTAATGGAAGAGTGGACTCGACCTGCATCATATTAATCTAGAATTGAGCCGTGCCATGGGAAAACCAACATAGTGGCTTTGCGACCAGCATGGATCCAGACCAGCCTGCGCATCCACGCAGTCTGGATCCGCGCAGTCTGGTCAGGATCCATGCTGTTCGCTAACAGTATCTGTAATTCCAGTAGGCTTTAAAAGCGAACAGTATGGATCCTGACCAGACTGCGCGGATGCCGTTTATATAAATCTTTGTATTACATGTTTTTCGGCGAATTATCGAAATATTAGAGAGAAATACAATTAGTATTTTCACAGTGGAAAATATCAAATATATTTTTCACTGGTTACAAACTATAAAATATGGGTAGACTTTAGTCAAAATATGAAATAAAAAAGAAAATCTGTTTGTTTTAAATGTAAGATAAAAATATCTTTCACTCATGAACACCATATCTTACATTTTCACTCTTTGCTCTGCCACTCGTGAAAATATTGCATTGGCATATATTTCAATCTTACACTGAAGCAAACAAATATCCTCTATATAATGAAGACAGTTTACCACAAACAAAACAACTAATTCTCATGGCATTGTGTTTAATCTGTCAGTAAACTAAGTTTCAAAGCCTTCCTAAGAGATATAGTAATAATTTTCTGGTGTCTTAACATTTTCTTTTTTCTTTGTTGTCGTACGATCTAGAGGTCAGTCCATTTAATCTAGCATTTTCATACGTTAAACATAAAGTTCTAACTAATGGTAGACATAATCAGCATCGAATTTAATATAGAATTTTCTAACGTTAAACATGTAGATGCTCTACCTAACAAAATACGTGACCAGCATCGAGTTTAACCTAGAATTTTCTAACGCCAGACACCGGTAACCTAGAATTTTTTTATCGTCAAACACCGGCATCAAGTTTAACCTAGAATTTTCTAACGTCAATTAAGCCTAGAATTTTAAACGTCAAACACTGGCATCGAGTTTAACCTAGAATTTTAAACGTTAAACATGTAGATGACGTGACCGGCACGGGTTTTAACCTAGAATTTTAAAACGTTTAACATGTAGATGACGTGACCAGCATCGAGTTTAACCTAGAATTTTAAAACGTTAAACATGTAGATGACGTGACCGACATGGAGTTTAACCTAGAATTTTAAAACGTTAAACATGTAGGTGACGTGAACGGCATGGAGTTTAACCTAGAATTTTCTAACGTTAAACATGTAGATGACGTGACCGGCATGGAGTTTAACATAGAATTTTCTAAAGTGAAACATATAGATGTTTTAAGAGGAGACGTGGCCAGCATGGAGTTAAATCTTGTTGTTTTTTTTTCCATACGTTAAACATGTAGATGCTCAAACTAACGATAGACGTGACCAGCAAGGAATATGACCGTTAAACGTGTTGACGTCATGTTTAACAGTAGAGTTTCACCTAGAATTTTCACTTGGAGACTTGACCGGTTTCGAGGTTAGCGGAGGAGTTTGTCAAGTCAAAAACGCCCACTGCATTCTTACTGTACCAGTAAATCAGACGATGGCGTCGACTTTAATCTACTGGACGATGGATTCTACAAATGAAAAAAATAACTGAAATATTGTTAAGTCGCGATACTCAAGTCAGCAAAAAAATAAATATAAAAATGAAAATAAAAAAAAAACCCAGAAAACCCAGAACATACCTGGAGTGATTAATTGATGAGATGTTTTTATAAATCATACTTAAACAAAAAGCCTGATATGAATTAGTAATGAAGCTGTTCATAGAGTTTGTCTATAAAATTATGTAAGCATTTCATTTCACATGCAAAGCAATATACTCGAATTTGCTTTGGTTTACTTGACTGATGATTTAGATTGTAAATGCTTTGCGTGTTGCATCCTCAGAGTTACTGTAGTAGTTTTCTAATCTACCTGTTGGACTCTCACCTATAACTGTAATAATTTGTCTTCCTATTGGTTTGAGTAGTTGCTAGTCAGTCTACATCTTGGACCCTCGTAGCAGTTTTTCAGTCGAAGCAACTTTTTTTAGCTTTGTCAGCCATCTGACGGAGCTTCTGATGTATCTACATGTAGTAGTTTGTCAGCCTACTTGTAGGACCCTCACATATATCTGTAATAGTGTGAGTAGTTTGTCAGCCTACTTGTTGGACCTTCAAATGTATCTGTAGAAGTGATTTATTGGCCAAGTTGTTCGACCCTCGAATAGTTAAACTTTTCACGCTGCGCTTAATTTGTTTCTAAATATAACAAAAGCTACATTATATATCAATATAAAGAACATACATGATGCAATACATAATAAATGTCGCAACTTTTTACAAAAAAAAGAAAACCAATAGTTGTTTCTAATTTTTCTAATGTTGTTTCTAGAACAGTACTTTCTATTTTCTGTTGTCTTGATAATTATTTCACTAGTGGGTATTAACTGTTTCTTGCTGTGTTTTACAAAATATTATTGACATTTTTAATAGTTTGTAGTTACGACATCTGTGCTAAATTTTCAAGCTTCGCTTCAATGAGGATTATTCTAAAAATGCCCCAATTGATCTCCTCTTAAAAGACACACGCCCTTATTAACGCTTACCAAATTTATTATAACCGGTACTAGCATAATATCACACAGACAGCATTCAGTCAGAAAGTCTCAAGCCGTCACTTCTTTATCCGAATAGCCATTATAAGCTTCCATAATACATATAACATGTACCTGACTCCCCTGCGACAGTTTTATTTGTTCATATTTTATGCTTATTGGAATTACATCCATTAAACGTATCATACATGAAATTTTATTACAAAGAAGGTCATGGTGTTAATTCTGTAATCAATTCTTTAGTTTTAAGTGCCATTTTATTGTGATTTTATATATGCTTAATAATGTATCGTCGCGCGCATTTTAAAATGTATTAATGATGAAGTATTTAACTTTTAAAGCTCCCTGTTTAATGAATCGTTTTTATTTTTAAGAAAAAAAAATGATAATTTGCATATATGTACCGAGGCGTCTCAAGGTAAGGAAGCATGTAAGTGACATGTTGAACTACTTTGTGAGAAATAGCAACATAGCATCTATGTTGCCATGCCGAGACATACCGCAGTGATGGTCGTGCACGGGGTTACTAATTCGTGTTGTGCACGAATCTATACACGAATCACTCGTCCATACGACACAGGAACCTTTAACGTATCTCTTCCAGCGTCTAAGGATTCCACGAAAATTTGTGACGCAAATCTATGCTAAACTTTACGTTTGTTAACTTTATCAAAACAGAGGTAAACTTAGTTCAACGTACATATGCTTTATTAGTACAGTGGTATGCTAAACTTCGCGTGTCCGTGCTTTAGTAGTACAACGGTATGCTAAACTTCGCGTGTCCGTGCTTTAGCAGTACAGTGGTATGCTAAACTTCGCGTGTCCGTGCTTTAGTAGTACAGTGGTATGCAAAACTTCGCGTGTCCGTGCTTTAGCAGTACAATGGTATGCAAAACTTCGCGTGTCCATGCTTTAGCAGTACAATGGTATGCTAAACTTCGCGTGTCCATGCTTTAGCAGTACAGTGGTATGCTAAACTTCGCGTGTCCATGCTTTAGTAGTACAGTGGTATGCTAAACTTCGCGTGTCCATGCTTTAGTAGTTTAGTGGTATGCTAAATGTCGCGTGGCCGTTCTTTAGTAGTACAGTGGTATGCTAAACACTGGTGTGCTCAGTTGCGCGTGAACTATACTTTATTAGTACTGTGCTGTGCTGAACTTCGCGCGGATATGCTTCATCAGTATGTAGCGTTAATGGTATGTTAATCTTCCCTTTGAACTGCTTTATCAACACAGTGGTGAATATGCTTCATCAACATTGTGGTATATTAAACTTCGCTTTATTTGTTTCGCGGATTCTGCAGATGTTATAACACGAAAAAACATGCGTTATCCCTACAGTGGTACGTAAAACTTCACGCTGCAATGGTGTGTTGCTGGAACTATTGTCATTACTGCTATCAAGGTGGCTATCCCACGACTCTGTCTACATTAAGGGTAATGCTCACGTCAATTTTCTGGCATTGTTTTATACGAAAATAAAGATAATGATTAAGTCTCTGTTCCATATTTCCGTTCCATATTTCCGTCAAACGAAGGACGAACTAACTTCCTGGAAAGGTTAAAATGTTACAGAAAATATAAATTATTAAATTGACGTGTGCAATTCCCCTACTGTTGACAGAGTCACAAAAATACTTTTGAATATTTAAAAAAAAACTAAAAGGTGCATGCATACAACATTATGTCCGAAGATCGCGTGCATTTTATTCTTTTCTGTAGTATACTATTTTACAGTCCATTTATCATTAATGGAAAAATCGTGAAAAACCTACTTGAGGCTTAAAATAGTATCCGATTTAGTCCATCCTCGAAATACTCAGGCGGGTATCCGCCTCACATTGGTTATATAAGCTCAGCTGAACTATTAGAGCAATAGCGTGAAATCTTATTCTTTTATCACAAATGTAACAACCAAGTCTAGATACGATATGCTTTGATATCGGTAACAGGGATTGGTAAAACCAAATATAGAGAGGATATGCTTTATTATCAGTAGATCTATATCTAACAAGGTCTGGTGAAACCACTGATTTTGTCACCAATGTAACAGCTACACCTTAGAGAGGATATGCTTTAATATCAGTAACAGGGACTAGTAAAACCAGATATAGAGAGGATATGCTTTAATATCAGTATACATAACAAGGTCTGGTGAAACCACGGATTTTGTCACCAATGTAACAGCTACACCTTAGAGAGGATATGCTAAAATATCAGTAACGTGGACTGGTAAAACCAAGGATTTTGTCACAAAAAATAAATAATCGACTTTTTAGTCTAGTTTTCATAACGTCAATTACGAATTGTGATGAAATGAAAGCAAAAATGACAACACATATTATAGGACATGTTCATGTAGTTGTAGGAGGATATATATATATGATTTATCTATGAATGCAGTTGACAAAGATCCTGTTAAAAAGACATCAGAAAACTGTTATTACCTATAAAACTGACACCGTTAACACTATGAAGCTGACGCTTTTATGATGTAGTCATTTTGAATCAGGGTTAATGGGTTAAACCATTATTGTTTCACGAGTTTCGTATTCTCATATATTATAGAAATCTTTTCTCCGTCCCCACGAATATAACACAGAGATTTAACGATCCTACAAATGATATGATCCAGATTTTTTTTTTACAGATAATGTAATTATACACGAAATATTTCAAGTGGCAGAATATACTACCATTATTGGTCCTGCAAAAAGATCATATTCCCTTTAACACAAAGAAATAAGAAATATTTCTAACAAGAGCTTGATACAAACTATACACCATATATACGACTTGATACAAACGATACACCATATATACGACTTGATACAAATGTAATTACAAGTGAGTTGATGAAATTTTCTCTGTAACCATAACTATTTGATCCAGCGTGATAAATTATGAACGAATCCTGCTGACGTTAAAGCCTGTTAAGATTTTAAGCAAAAATTCAACGACACGTATTTCAAAACATCAATTTTCATAGCAACAACGAACGTTCTATCTTGGTATTTAAAACGCAAAAGAAGATGTCATAATAAAGTATTTCGATTCAATTCAAATCAATATATGCTTACAGAAATAATCAATAGCATCAAGACTTATCAAATCTCTGTCATAAACCTGTTATAGGAGCACTAACTATGACAGTTTGAAAGGTTGTATGTGTCAACTTTGTAGCCCATGCGGAATGTAGGCAGTATGCATCACGTCACATACTGTAATAAGAATGATTAATGATTTCAATCTTTGCTCACAACTTGTAATTCCAAAGAAACTTACTTTTCTTGTAAATGAAATAAGTAAAAAAAAAACGTGCAGATGCATACAGATAGTTCTAAGAGATGCAATAAAAAATGTAATATTTTATATTACTATAAAGTAGGGGAATTGAATTGGTAAAAAATGACAAATAAAAAGAAACCGGTTTAATGACCGACTGAAAAAAATCCTCTATAATCTATTGCAGAAATTTTCTGTGGGAGAAAATCAAAATTGTCTGCGTTTCAATAGGGATAATCTGGCTCAATAGTAGTACTGCCTTGCTAAAAGTGTCATTTTGGCGAGGACAAAACGGGACGATAATTTGTTTTTCTTTTGTTTCGTCATCTCGATATATCACCCCTGCCACAACGACGTCTCGTCATCTCGACACAACGACGTCTTACGAAAGCACGTCAGTGTTAGGGCGCCGTTCCGTCATGTATATTACTTTCGTGCGTTGTCTTTCTCGTTTTGTCGTTTTGACGGGTGCGAAAGCACAAGACAAAAAAGAAGACAAGATATCGTTATTTTATTTCGTTGTGGCGGGGCGAAAGAACGATACAACGACACAATGAAAAAAAAAATCAACAAAACATCGTCACGGTTTTCTTCATGGCGGGGGCGACAGAATACGGTAGAAATCAGCCAACAGCGTTAACTGTGATTTTAAGATTTTGCTGTTAGATGAAGTTATGTAACAAAAACTGATTAGTTTAAATCAGTTGAAATGGCAGATCTTCGATAAAATATTAGAAAATAAGTTGATGTTTCCCATGTAATCACCTCAGCATGCATAACTATGATAACCTTGTACGATTATATAAGTAACGGATTGTATATCTCCTCTTGCAGCGAAGCAGACCTCCGTATCAAGACACAGAAAGACAGAATCGGCAGCAAATATGTGAAATTGGTTTATAAGCAGTACACAGACGCTACCTTCTCACAGGAATCATTAAAACCCGCGTACCAAGGGTAGGTATTGGTTTATAAGCAGTACACAGACGCTACCTTCTCACAGGAATCATTAAAACCCGCGTACCAAGGGTAGGGATTGGTTTATAAGCACTACACAGACAATACCTTCTCACAAGAATCATTAAAACCCGCGTACCAAGGGTAGGGATTGGTTTAAAAGCACTACACAGACAATACCTTCTCACAAGAATCATTAAGACCTGCGTACCAAGTTAATTATCTTGAGTTTGTGTATGAAACACAATACTATACCAAATGACAAAGAGTGACATGATTTTTTTATCGTCTGAAAAAATGGCAGTAATTTAGTGGTGGGGGCGAAATCGGAAACTTATTTCAATGACAGTGGGTACCGGGCAGTATCGATAGGGGCTTTAATCCAGAATAATGTTTCACATCCCCGGTACACTATTGACACTCTGTTTGAATGCTTGTAACAGTATTTTTTTCTCATGTTCAGTAGTGCCGAATTTGAAATGAGGCCAGAACTTAATAGTTATTAATTATCATCATGAATTACCTGCAGTTTCCATTGTTCTGCTCTGAATTTGGATATGCAGGACAAATATAGCACAAAGCAAATGTGGATGTTTATAATAATATATCTGTATAAATAAAAACGTGTACTGGGGGAACCTAAAAAAATCACGAAAGAAAGATGACATGGACAGTTCATTTACATGTCCTACCTGTGATAAATAGCACAGATATTTTACTAGTTTTAAATACAATTATACATCAAAATACATCAAAGAAATGGGACCATAAGTTGCCTAAAGCATTTACAAGATTTTCATTTCATTTGTTTGATTTTCTTGATGTCAAACCCCAGTTTCTGTATTTTAATCGAATGTTGGTACGAACAGGTTTAAGATGTATGGAATCGTCAAGTAATTAAAAGAAACAAATTCAGGAACCGTTTTTTCCTGAAAGTATATTCAAACAAAAGTAGAAATACAAATCGTGTTATTTTTGCCGAGAGGAAAGGAAACTGAATTGACTTTATTAAGCAAATTTACAAGTGCATCGTCATAATTTATCAAATGAATACGCATATGTAAGGTTCAACACTTGAATAAATATGCACAATACGTTTTTATTTATTATTACAAATTGACGTTACATGCGAATATCTGATTAATTGTCTTTATTTCGGAAACAAAGCGTTTTACAAAACACTGCCTTGTGGTACACCGCAGCATGTTGAAATAAACCATCAAACGGAATTTTAGTCAATTTTAGGCATATATCGATAAACTCTGGTCATGATTGTCAGTAATGTATTACGACATAAATCGACGTCTCAGAATTAGAAGGGCGTAAGTGGAAAATCATAGCTTTCGGCAAAATGAAAAAAAAAAACTGCCTATGACAGATACGCTCTTCTAATTCTATAAAAAATAACAGAAGGGCGTAAATGGACCATTCTGGTACAATACGCCCTTCTATTACTATGATTGGAGACAGAGGTAAGAGATATTGTAATTTTTTTCATAAAGTGCTATTAGAGAGGATTGATTTTATGGCCAAGTGTTTACATGACTCTAACGACTGATGCCAGTCTATCTTTTTTATATTGGACAAACAGTTCAACTCGTTTTCGGCAATGTTGACTGACATAAAGCGTAAATTCGAAAATATATCACTTTCGTTTCGAGTTTAGATACAGCTATTTTGACGGATAACATTGGGGATTAGGTTTGTTTGTTTTACAGTTATGTTTAGCTATGTGGAATGAAGAATTATTAGCTAAAATATCATTACACCAGTTTCAAAAAAGAAGCATCTATCCTTTTGCACTGAGGTCATCATATATCCGGCACTTTCGGTCGCTTATTTTTTATGCTCGGTGATATCAGACTTACAGCGTATTTGTGAGATCATTCTATACACCGTGATATTCAGTTTTCGGAATAACGCTTTATGTCAGTCAAAATTGCAGGAAAAGAGAATTTGAATCGTTAGTCAAATAATAATTATTAAAAAATTGGTGAAAGATTATTAATGCTAATTCAATATCCATATACAATGTATATCTATAAATAGTGATATCTAAAACTCTAACTATTCTAGATATAGAAAATTGGATGTGACTTTAGTCAGTTTTCCTGTCTTTTTTAGCTATGTTGGACCGACATTAAAGGGTGAAGTAGGGGATATGATCTACGTAACATTTAGAAATGCCATTAAACGAAAAAAGATAAACTTAAGTGTTCATCCGCACGGGTTATTCTACTCGAAAATGCACGAAGGTATGTATGAAATATCATAACCATTTCACGCAAAATCCCTGAGATAGTGAATTCGTTTTATTAGCTCGACTATACGAAGTATGGAGAGCTGTCCTACTCGACCCGGCGTCGGCGTCGGCGTCCTTCCGCGTCCGCACTTTGTTTAAAGTTTTGATGTACTTTCTCTTTATCTCTGTAATTACTTGATTTGTTTCAAACTTAAAATAGCTATTCCTCATCATCACCAACATCAAATGGCACAAGGGCTATAACTCTTGCACCAATATGTCATGAATTACCTCCCCCCCCCCCCCCCCCCCTTTTGACTTAGAATTTCAGGTTAAAGTTTTGGTGCACTTTTGCTCTATCTCAGTTATTACTAAATTGATTTGATTCAAACTTAAAATAGTTGTGTCATATCATCACTCACATCATATGACATAAGGACCATAACTCTTGCACCAATATTTCATGCATTATCCCCCTTTTTACTTAGAATTTCATGTTAAAGTTTTGGTGCAGTTTCACTCTATCTGAGTTATTACTAAATGAATTTAATTCAAACTTAAAAAAATAGTTGTTCCACCTTATCACTCACATCATATGACACAAAGTCCATAACTCTGGCACCAATTTTTCATGAATAATGCCCCCTTTTACTTAGAATTTAATTAAGGTTAATTTTGATGTATTTTCGCTATATCTCTGTTATTTTAGAAAGGATTTGATTCAAACTTAAAACAGTTGTTCCGCATCATCATTCACATCATATTACACAAGGACCATCATTCTAGCACCAGTATTTCACGAATTATCTCCCCTTTTTACTTAGAATTTCCGGTTAAAGTTTTGGTGCACTTTCACGCTATCTCGGTTATTACTAAATGGATTTGATTCAAACTTAAAGTAGTTGTTACACATCATCACCCACATCATATGACACAAGGTGCATCACTCTTGCACCAATATTTCATGAATTATGCTCCCTTTTTGCTTAGAATTATACTTATTTAATGTTTTGATAACTTTACCTTTATCTGTCTTATTACTTAATTCTTTTGACACAAACATAAGCTGTTGTCCAATACCTTCATCCACATTGGAGTCATTAAACACTCCAATGACTGCTCCAGCTTCCTCAGATGTGCCCATTTTCACTATCCAGCATCGAAATAGTCGAGCGCGCTGTCTCCTGTGACAGCTCTTGTATAGTTCATGCTATTGTCAATTTCCTTGGAACTTAGGTTATTCTACTGTTGTGATTATTGTCAGAACACCATTGCTGTCATTCTTATTTTTGTTATTCTATATTATGTTAATATCACTGTGTCGTGAAAAATTACGCCATGTTGTCCACGTGAACCTATAAGCCTATTCGAATGATATATAGTAATTATATTCTACACTCTAAACTTTATTTATAAATGTTTTGAACTTATTTGGACTTTAACCCAGGTTTTCAAAGAATATCTTTATACAAAAACAAATTTATACCCTCCACCTCACCCCCGTGGGTATTTGAATATAGGTGGTATTCCTCATCTTTTTACATTTAACAGTGTTTAATTCTTCGAAATAGATTAAGAAGTTATTGTTACAACCATTTAAGTTCTTAAATTCTAATAAATATTACTGTTTGTGTATTTGGAGAGTTAACTTTGTCATACACACTACGGAAAATTCATGTACGTGTCTATAGCATAGTGAAAATCTTCCATGTACGTGTCTATAGCATAGTGAAAATCTTCCATGTACTTCTGATGAATTAGATTTAGCTTCCTCTTTCATATATTATAATCGTGTCGTGAAAAATTAATTTTGACTTGAGAAATTGCCTACATGCATATTTCAGCTAAAAGTAATATAAATTTATGTGCGTATACTTCATTGTGTCCCACTTAGTTTAAACGATATTTATTTTGAGACAACATACACATGATATGTACAGCAAATTTTCACACTTTAAATGCATGGATTGGAAAACAAGCTAGTAGCTTATATAATTTTCTTTCCACTTAATTAATGTAGAAATATTTTTGTAATCTATCGCAGGTGCGCTGTATTTAGACGGAGAAAGCACTACGGCCAAGGTTGATGACTCCGTACCGCCAGGTGGATCTCATATATATGCCTGGAACATTACAGAGAATTTCGCACCTACAGTGTCTGATGATAAATGTATACCATGGGGTTATCATTCACATGTGGACTCTATGACAGACATTGAAACCGGACTTGTTGGGGTGCTCGTCACTTGTAAACCAGGTATGTGCGATGGTGGTGTATCTATACTTCCACGAGTTCTTTTAGGATAACAATCGGCAAATTGCGGTATTCTCCGTGTACGACTTCGGTATTCTCTGTTCTTTTTTCGGATTCATTAACATGTACGCACAAAAAATGCCGAACTGCATCTCGAGAGTATGTTATCAAAAGGCAACTGCAGAGGGTCATAGGGCTCTTCTACCTTTAAGATACACACACACTGCTACTTGAGCAGAGGGTCACAGGGGTCTGCTACCTTTAAGATACACCCACAGTGCTACTTGATTACTAGTAGTTCACTATTGTGTAGAATCCGCACTTCCCCGAAGTGACGAATATTTATCATGATGATTCGATAGAGCTCGGTTTATGTAGGGATAATACACGTTTTTTTGTGTGTGTGTATTAACGTCTGCAGAAGCCTGCGGGATTGTGACCGAAACCGAAGGTGTTTTCATATATGATGACTTGACGATTCCGGTACATTTTTTATTTACCATTCCTGTTGTTCTTGGAAACAGTAAACATGTTTTAAATATCCGTATCCAGGGCCCAGAAATAAACAACACTATCAAAAGCATATCGTAGATCCGCACTCTCCTTATTGAGCTAAAAGGACGTGCTGCGATAGTATAATTAAAACGAGTGCAGTTAGATATCATAATTGTAACAAGGGCAGTAAGATAATATGATTGTAAAAAGGACATTTAGATTGTATGACTGAAACGACGACAGTAAGGCTGCATGATTGTAACGAAGGCAGTTAGATAATATGTTTTTAACGAGGGCAGTAACATCATATGATTGTAACGAGGACAGGCAGTTAAATAATGTGATTGTCATGGGGAAAGTTAGATTGTATGATTGTAACGAGGACAGTTAGATAATATGATTGTAACGAGAGCCGTTAGATAATATGATTGTAACAAGGACAGTAAGATTGTACGATTGTAACGAGGGCAGTTAGATAATAAGATTGTATCAATACGATTGTATCAAGGGCAGTTAGATAATGTGATTGTTACGACGGCAGTTAGATAGTATGTTTGTAACGAGGGCAGTTAGATTGCATGATTGGATTGTAACGAGGGCAGTAACATGATATGATTGTAACGAGGGCAGTAACATAATATGATTGTAACGAGGGCAGGCAGTTAAATAATGTGATTGTCACGGGGAAAGTTAGATTGTATGATTGTAACGAGGACAGTTAGATAATATGATTGTAACGAGAGCCGTTAGATAGTATGATTGTAACAAGGACAGTAAGATTGTACGATTGTAACGAGGGCAGTTAGATAATACGATTGTAACAAGGGCAGTTAGATAATGTGATTGTTACGACGGCAGTTAGATAATATGATTGTTACGAGGGCAGTTAGATTGCACGATTGGATTGTAACCAGGGCAGTTAGATTGTTTGATTGTAACGAGGACAGTTAGATAATATGATTGTAACAAGGGCAGTTAGATTGCACGGTTGGATTGTAACGAGGGCCATTAGATTGTTTGATTGTAACGAGGGCAGTTAGATAATATGATTGTAACCAGGGCAGTTATATTGCACGATTGTAACGAGTGCAGTTAGATAATATGATTTAACGAGGGCAGTAAGATAATATGATTGCAGCGAGGGAAATTATGTTGAATGATTGTAACGAGGGCAATAAGATTGCACAAATGCAACGAGGGTATTTAGATAATATGGTTGCAACGACAGCAGTTAGATAATATGATAATATGATTGCATGAGGGCAGTTGGATTGCACTATAACGAGGACAGTTAGATAATATAATTTAAACGAGGGCAGTTAGATAATATGACTGAAACGAGGGCAGTTAGATTGTATGATTGTAACAAGTGCATTGTAAAGAGGGCAAACAGATATAATTATTGTATAAAAGCCATTAGATAATATGATTGTAACGAGGGCAATTAGATAATATGATTGCAACGAGGGCAATTAGATAATATGATTGCAACGAGGGCAGTTAGATGATATGATTGTAAAGAGGATAGGTAGATAGTATCGTTGGATCAAGAGCATGCAGTTAGATAGAAATATAACTGTAAGAAGGGCAGTTAGATAACATAATTTTAAGGAAGGAGTTTGAGGGAAGTTAGATAGTATAATTGTAAGGTGGGAAGTTAGATAATATAGTTGCAAGGAAGGAAGTTAGACAGTATAATTGTAAGGAGGGAAGTTAGACAGTATAATTGTAAGGAGGGAAGTTGAGGGAAGTTAGATAGTATAATTGCAAGGTGGGAAGTTAGATAGTATAATTGCAAGGAGGGAAGTTAGACAGTATAATTGTAAGGAGGGAAGTTAGAAAGTATCATTGCAAGGAGAGAAGTTAGATGGTATTACTGTAAAGCATGATTGTAACAAGGACAATTTAGTTACATGATTATAACGAGGACCATTTTGCGGTACGACACTAACGAGTGTTATTGTTTTTTAGCTCGGCTTTTCGAAGAAAATGTAGAGCTATTGCACTCGCCCTGGCGTCGGCGTCGCCGTCGGTTAAAGTTTTTGATAAAGTCAAATATCTCTGTTACTAACAAAGCTATTGACTTGAAACTTAAAATAGTTATTTACTATCAAAGTCTACACCAGGAGAAACAATCCCCATAACTCTGATTGAATTTTGACAGAATTATGCCCCTTTTTAACTTAGAATTTTTGGTTAAAGTTTTTGATAAAGTCAAATATCTCTGTTACTCTCAAAGCTATTGACTTGACACTTAAAATACCTATTTACCATCAAAGTCTACATCAGGAGAAATAATTCCCATAACTCTGATTTGAATTTTGACAGAATTATGCCCCTTTTTAACTTAGAAATTTTGTTAAAATTTTTGATAAAGTCAAATATCTCTGTTACTATTAAAGCTTTTGACTTGAAACTCAAAATAGTTATTTACTATCAAAATCTGCACCAGGAGAAACAATTCCTATAACTCTAGTTTGAATTTTGACAGAATTATGCCCCTTTTTAACTTAGAATTTTAGTTAAAGTTTTTGATAAAGTCAAATACCTCTGTTACTATCAAAGCTTTTGACTTGAAACTTAAAATACTTATTTACCATCAAAGTCTTCACCAGGAGAAACAATCCCCATAACTCTGATTTGAATTTTGACAGAATTATGCCCCTTTTAACTTAGATTTGTTTTGTTAAATTGTTTGATAAAGTCAGATATCTCTGTTACTATTAAAGCTTTTGACTTGAAACTCAAAATAGTTGTTTACTATCAAAGTCTACACCAGGAGACACAATTCCCATAACTATAATTTGAAATTTAACTGAGTTATGCCCCTTTTTAACTTGGATTTTTTTTTTACTGGCAAAGCTCAAATTCAGAGTCAAGCACTGAGAAAAGTCGAGCGCGCTGTCTTACGGACAGCTCTTGTTGTTGTTGTTGTTCATATATGAAACCTTTCTTTGTTAAATGATATGTGTTTCTAGTATATCAAATAATTTAAGAGATTTTTTTGAAGTATTGACTACTAGTACATAAGTACTGGACTAACGAAATGACCTCTTGTCCTGCTGTGGCATTGCCTAAATGTATTTTTTTTTTATTACAGGAACGTTAACTCCGGATGGACGGAGGATGGATGTAGCGCAGGAGATTGTTTTGTATACAGAGGTTACTGACGAAAGTTCAAGCCACTATGCCGATGTCAATCTCCGGCGGTGTCTAAATCCTCGCGTCTGTCGGAATCTTCTGAGAAGAAAAGATGAAAGATTCATCGAAAGCAATAAGATGTATCATATAAATGGCTATGTATACGGAAACTTGCCGGGCCTCGAAGTTTGCGAAGGTGACGATGTAGCAATATATACGTTCGCTCTTGCTAATGGAATACACACAATGCAGATTTACGGCCAGACGTTCATAGTAAAGAACCACAGGTAAGAGCCAGACTGTTGGTCTAATCTGTAATGTTTTTGAAACATGTAAGTTCTTACCTCGGACTGAAATCTTTACTGGCTGATGTAGGAAAACAATGGGAGGCACAAGCATCCCCTGGAACTATCGACAATTGTGTCATTGTACTTTAATTTATGTCTCCTTTATTTTCCTATCAGAGTGCACAAATCTGTATGCATACTTTAATTAGTAATGTTAATATTCATTACGTTTATTTTAGAATGGATGCGGTGTCAATTTATCCAGCTTCTTTTATGACCGTAAATACAGTACCGATCAATGTTGGAACATGGTTGCTAGTGTGTAGGAATAACGACCATCTTCACGGTATGTGAAAGTTTATGTGAATTATCAGCGTTAAAGTAACAACGCTTAAGCCCATTTTTATATGCCCATATGTGAAAACGGGACGTATTAGCTGATAGCGCGTGTGTCTGTCTATCTGTCTGTTTGTCCGTCATATTTCATGTCTAGAGCCACGAGGTCGAGAATTCATAGCAGTCTATGCTCACAACAGTTCCACCTCATAAGGTAACAAGATTAAATTACCAGTTGGTATGATGAATTAATATGACTTACAATGGGTCTATGGAAGCGTCTTAGTGTCATTCGCGTAAAGTAAAATGTTACTAAAATGGCTTTTAGTCTTGACTGTTTTTCTCAAAGATGAAGGTACTTCTGTACGTTCGGATCTATATTTTATTTGACATAGACTTTTCAAAGCATCATTTTACATTTGACGAATATTCTAACGTAACACTTAATAAATTGCGAATATAGTGGACGGATAGCTCAGTGGTCTGCACACTGGCCTTCCAATCCTGAGGGCGGGGGTTCGATCCCCGGCAGCTACTTGGGAATTTTCAGAAACGCTTTTCAGTGTTTCCCACCCAACTAGAGGTGTACTGGTCAGGAACCCAGGCAATCCTTGCGTGTATCAGTGCTATAAACTGGACACGTTAAAGAACCAGGCTGTCTATTCGCAACGAGCTAGGCTAAGTTAGCCGGACAAGCCTGTATCTGATTTCTGATCTCTCTGTCGTGGGGGCTTTGTCTCACTCTGTCCCTCTGGTCAGATCGCTGTGTCTGTACTAATAGAGGGTGAATTATGCGCCCTGTGTGGCTGCATTTGAACTATGTAAAGCGCCTTTGAACGTGAAATTGATCATGAAAAGGGCGCTATATAAATCTGGTATAATAATAATAATAATATCTCTCTATCTCGCGTGGACTATATCGGAGAAAGTTGGCACAGCGTGCATTTAGAAAAATATAAGATCAGGTCAAAATGCGTTAAAACTCAGAACTCGGAATCGTACAGTTTAATCATTTAACGATCTCCACCCACTTTTGAATAGTCACAAAAGTAGGCATTTATTTAACGCAATTTTAAGCGAACAAATTTCATAACAAAATCAGAAAATCAGAAAAATAGCGTTATTTAGCCAAACCCAAGACGTTCTATTAATTGTTTTGTCGTGTTTGAGCACATTTTTAGCGAAAATGCTATATCTAGCATGTTCGACCCGAACCGCGGGAAAAGGTTTGACAGCAGAAGCACATTGACAGACTGAAATTTCAAGACATTTTGTGATATGCTGACCTATGCACAAATACTGTACATGGTTTCTTGGCCTAACAACCCTCATTTACTGTCATAAAAGTTGTCGAATTAAGATCCAGCAAACTCGTAGTCCAAATCGTTCATTAGATATGCAGTTTTGACTAATTTTATGGTTAGGTGTTCCACCATGCGTTAGTTACAGACTTCTGTTTGCCTGCATACAAGCTATACCACAAAATGTAACAGTTTGCTAATTAAGTTGAGTTTTATTAAAATTTTATATTAAGTCCCGTCGTCAGAGGAGGAAAATGATTTTAGCGAAAAATGCTGTTACACAGAATTTTCACAAATTGATTGTTTCTTAGTATCGCTCCGTATTTGAATGAATAGTTTTTACAAAATAAATAAAACTCTAACGAGAGCTAGAACCTACCAACCTACCAACCAAAGTGACAAAACCAACGAACTGTGCTATCTTTTAAACATAAAACTTACCATTCTCTGTTTGTGTGTTATGTAAATTTTCACAGACTGGGAATTTCAGAATTGAAACGCGCACGATTTGCCCGTTTTATTTTCATACATGTGTATAGGTTCCCTAGAATCATGTGTAAAATAAGGAAATACATACATAATTGGAATGTTGTGAGAAAATCTTATAAAATGAATATTCTATTCAAAAATGAAAAGTGTTGAGTGAGATCTTTAGTGTATACTAAAAATGAAAGCAAATAAAAAGGTTCATGCGCTTGATTTGAAAAAAAAAACACACAAACAACTTCATCCTCAAATAAGTTTTCATAAAGGAGGTTTATCATTTTGTTGATATCTTTCATATATAAGAAATCTACAATGTAAATTTTATTGAATTCGAACAGCAGAAAATCAGCGCCAACACATAATATGTGTAAGTGCATATGCTTAAGTTTGAGATGTGAGCCACGCCATGAGAAAACCAACATAGTGGCTTTGCGACCAGCATGGATCCAGACCAGCTGCGCATCCGCGCAGTCTGGTCAGGATCCATGCTGTTCGCTTTCCAAGCCTATTGCAATTAGAGAAACCGTTAGCGAACGGCATGGATCCTGACCAGACTGCGCGGATGCGCAGGCTAGTCTGAATCCATGCTGGTCGCAAAGCCATTATGTTGGTTTTCCCATGGCACGGCTCATATTTGCTTATGATTAAAGGGCACCTCAAGTTTGAAGCTGGTTTTATGACAGTTTGGACTTATTTCACATACAAACATTTTTAATTAAGTGTTTTCATTTTAAAAAAGAAATATGTATAGTGCTTTCAATTGCCAGTATAGTATGCTTTGTGTTTCCATTTGACGGGCCTAGCTTTCGAGTAAATGATGTAATGCTAGGACAATCTGTAATAATGGTCTCTGATAACAAACGTGTAGAAGAACCTTAAATAATAAAGTGGAATAAGAGATGCGTGTACATATTGTTTAACTTATCAGATATTTTGATTTTTCTCTACCAGTACACTACCTTTCTTGCAGACGGTATGACGGCATTTTTCAAAGTGAAGCAGTGCGCCGTTGACGCATTACCCGATACACCGCCGGGAAAGAGGAAGCGGTATTTTATCGCCGCCGAGGAGGTGAACTGGAATTATATGCCAGGGGGTAAAGACCTTTATACTTCAGGAAAAATTGAAATGGACCATGGATTTTCAAGGTACTAAAAAGAAATATATTTAAATGATTTATTTTGAGAACGTAAAATATAGAACACATGTGTGAGGAACACGAATAATAGTATGTAACTGAAGAAAATAAGAGGGGAATTCGGGCGAGCATGTCACTTACGCATTTGCAGAGTAAACTACAGCCATGTTACAAAATTTTGACCGTTTTATAGAGCTGAAGTGATGGCGTCATTTATCTAGAAAGGGTAGAATAAAGCCTGGACTCGAGGCATTCGGGAATAAAATTATTTATGATTTCAATAAGGTAATATAATAGGGTTATTATAACAGTGGCTCGATCTGGAATGCTTTATTCGGCTTGAGTGGATTTTTGCTAGATCGGATCTCACCAGGCGCGCAAGCACCGAGTGTGATCCGATCTTGCAAAATCCACGAGAGCCGAATACAAAATCCCAGATTTAGCTACTGTTATAATGACCCCTTTATTATATAACTCCACCTTTTTGTTTGGTGTTTCGTTATTGAACGAAATTTTCTATGTTTATCGATTTTAGAATGGAACTTAGTGAAGTTTTTATGTGCGCTATTTATAGAACTGTGTCAGGTCATGCATATTAATTAGAAAAAGTAGTCCACAAATATACAATACAAAAGATACAATACGGATTTTTTTCTGCCTGTTCATATTTACTTGTGAAATACAAGCCGATATTTTTACAGAATTTATACAGGTATATAATAAAAACCAGCACAGAACATCAGTATGTTGTTTCAGCAGTTCTTACACTAACTGGTACGCACCTCCACAGAACGTCAAATCACAATCTTTAAAAAATTCTAACATCAGTTAAGTAATATCGTCATTTTATTATTTAAGTGATTCTTTCAAGAGAATAAGTAATAGATTGGTATTATATACAGGTGCGAATCTGTTATTTCTGTAAAATTTTACATTTTTACAATTTTGTAATACGCAACAGAACGTCAATTTTTTGGTTTCAGTAGTTCTTACTTCAGTGAAGCAATATACACATGCATAAAACGTAAATCTATTGTTTCAGTAATGTTTCAGTGAGGTAATACGCACCTACATAGAACGCAACTCAATTGTTTCAGTAATTCTTACATAAGTTAAGTAATATACAACTGCATAGACCGTCAATTTATTGTTTCCGTAATTCTTTCACCAATTAAATATTACGCACAGGTCTGCATAGATTACTAAGAACGGCATTTTCTTGTTTCAGTAATTCTCACCATCACATGCACCATGGAGAACACCATGACGCTCTAGGAAACACATATAAGAAAGCGGTTTTTGTTGAATATGAGGACGAATTTTTCAGGTAAGGTAAACAATACTATATATATTTATATAATGTAGAAATACTGTAATGTTAAGTGAGGTAAATAACCACAATCTGAATGTAATGCTTTAAGTGATATATAAGGATGTAAAATATGAATAAATTAGAGTGTTTACACTGTATAATATTATTACTTATCTAGAACTTGAAATATGTCTTATTTAGGTTTTCTGCTTGACGAGATAGACATTTGGTTGCACGATCTCACGGACGCTCATTTATATTGTATACAAGTTTTATTTTGAGACTGTTTTGCTGAGGAGTTTCTCGTCATTTATTATAGAAGAATGAAGCCAAGACCTTTAGATGAAGAACATTTACACATGCTGGGACCACCAATAAAAGTTGAAATAGGAGATGAGGTTGAGGTAGTGTTTATGAATAAAGCCTCGAGACCTTATTCCTTCCTTCCGCACGGTGTCGGGATTGACAAGTCACAGGAGGGCTCCGTATACTATACCAGAAACAGTGGTATAAACTTTTTGTAATTGACGAGACCCTGTAGTAATATTAAAAAGGCGCAAACAAGATGTTCATAGTAGTGACAGTGGAATTTTAGTCATTAGCAGTTTTCTTGATTTATTACAGTATCCGTTCTTTACGCATATATACTTCTTCAGCTGTGATATTATTCCCAGCCCTAACGTATTTAAAGGTGTTTTTTTTCTTGTGTATTTTGCGTGAACATTGGAAAACGTAATTCCAGTCATAAATTCCACTTTATTAAGACACAGAGAGTTTGCAATAAAATAATATTTTATACCTATGTCTTGAAAAGTTTAGTAACTTTCCTGTCTGTAAATTAGATTTTTTTCGTCATTTTGATTATGCTGTAAATATTAGCTGGAATCTCTGACTGGCCAAGTTTTGAGACATCAAAAATGTATCGTTTTAAATGTGTTACAGATGTGCAAATTACATTCAGTTATCACTTTCTTCTTTCAAACACATTAAATATATGCAATGTCTGTACTTTCATTTTTAGCTCGACTATTCGAAGAATAGTCTAGCTATTCTACTCACCCTGGCGTCGGCGTCGGCGTCGGCGTCACACCTTGGTTAAGTTTTTGCATGCAAGTACATACAGCTATCATTTAAAGGCATATAGCTTTGAAACTTATTTATTCTTTTTCTAGGTCAATTACCAACCTCACTGGGTCAAGTTCCATAACTCTAACATGTATTTTGAGCAAATTATGCCCCCTTTTGGACTTAGAAAATTCTGGTTAAAGTTTTACATGCAAGTTACTATCTCCAAAACTAATGCAGATATTGAATTGAAACTTCACATGTGTCTTCGAGGTTATAAAACTAGTTGATAGCACCAAGTCCCATAACTCTGACCTTCATTTTGGCCAAATTATGCCCCCTTTTGTACTTAGAAAATTTTGGTTAAAGTTTTGCGTGCAAGTACATACAGCTATTACTAAAAGGCATATAGATTTGAAACTTATTTTTTCTTTTTCTAGATCAATTACCTACCTCACTGGGTCAAGTCCCATAACTCTGACATGTATTTTGGCCAAATTATGCCCCCTTTTGGACTTAGAAAATTCTGGTTAAAGTTTTGCGTGCAAGTACATACAGCTATTACTAAAAGGCATATTGATTTGAAACTTATTTTTTCTTTTTCTAGATCAATTACCTACCTCACTGGGCCAAGTCCCATAACTCTGACATGTATTTTGAGCAAATTATGCCCCCTTTTGGACTTAGAAAATCCTGGTTAAAGTTTTACATGCAAGTTACTATCTCCAAAACTAATGCAGATATTAAATTGAAACTTCACATGTGTCTTCGGGGTTATAAAACTAGTTGATAGAATCAAGTCCCATAACTCTGACATGTATTTTGGGCAAATTATGCACCCTTTTGGACTTAGAAAATCCTGGTTAAAGTTTTGCGTGCAAGTACATACAGCTATTACCAAAAGGCATATAGCTTTGAAACTTATTTATTCTTTTTCTAGGTCAGTTACCAACCTCACTGGGTCAAGTTCCATAACTCTTAACATGTATTTTGAACAAATTATGCCCCCTTTTGGACTTAGAAAATTCTGGTTAAAGTTTTACATGCAAGTTACTATCTCCAAAACTAATGCAGATATGGAATTGAAACTTAACATGTTTCTTCGGGGTTATTAAACTAGTTGATAGCATCAAGTCCCATAACTCTGATATGCATTTTGGTCAAATTATGTCCCGTTTCGAACTTAAAACTCTTTTGATATTTAACATTTTGGGTAATAATTTCCTGCTTCTGTGACAATATTTCGAATAGTCGAGCTTGGCTGTCTTACGGACAGCTCTTGTTATCTTTTCTTTCTTCCCTATCTGCCAGTAGACGTACCATACGGCCTGATAACCCAGCCAAGACAGGTTACAAAGTACCACTTTACAGTACCCTGGACCGCAGCACCTACTGCAGACGATCCAAACTGTCTTTCTTACACATATCATTCCGCGGTAGATATGCGGAAGGACACAAACACAGGTTTAGTCGGTCCATTGCTCGTCTGCAAGCCAGGTTCTCTGGACGATAAAGGAAAACAAGTAAGTTAAAAGAAGAAACAGAAATGTCTGATAAAAGAAAGATGACAAACTAAGAGTGTTTGAAACTGAAACAACTCCATTTATGCAAATATCAAGACTTTACTTCCTGTTCAGGTCAGTTTCATCTGAAAATCATCAATATTGTACTAAAACCGGAAACTTGCGGTCATTTTTAACATCGACAAAAGTTTCAGTAACATTTTTCTTTCATTGACAATATACTATCTGAATTAACATAATTCATTTCATTTTACATGGACTGAACATGCCGCAAACTTTCTTTTATTGCCGTTTATTTTTCTGTTGCAGATTCATGTGAACAAAGAAATATTCGTCTTGTTTCAAGTGGTAGATGAGAACCTATCCTGGTATATCGACGAGAGTATAAAAGAATTTTCTCCAGATAAAGCCCTGCTGAATAAAAATGATGAGGCCTTTAAGCACGGGAATCTTATACATGGTGGGTACCATCTCCTTTAACATTAAATCTTATACGTGGTGGGTTCCATCTCCTTTAACATTAAGCCTTATATTATACATGGTGGGTTCCATCTCCTTTAACATTAAGCCTTATATTATACATGGTGGGTTCCATCTCCTTTAACATTAAACCTTATAAATGGTGGGTACCATCTCCTTTAACATTAAACCTTATAAATGGTGGGTACCATCTCCTTTAATATTAAACCTTATACATGGTGGGTACCATCTCCTTTAACATTAAACCTTATAAATGGTGGGTACCATCTCCTTAATCGTGTCTTGAATATAAATTAAATAATAGTTCGTCAGGATGTTTACTTCTACAACTTCTAAATCATCTATTTAAAGATCAAGAATTGAACTTTTTTCTGAAAAAATAATTAAAAAATATACGATGCGGTTCGAATAGCGAAAATTAGGATAAAAATACTTCAGATACATTGTATTGACTATTTTCAGCGATCAATGGGCGTATATACGGAACGCTGAATGGAATAGACATGTGTTTAGGAGATCGAGTGTCTTGGCATTTTCTCGGTGTTGGTTCAAGCAAGGACTTACATGGTATAGCACTCGAAGGCAACTCTATGGCCGTGAATGGACGAACCCTTGACTCGAAAGTCATCATCCCGGGCCTCGGGTTTACAGGTTACATGCATCCGGACAATGTCGGTCAGTACTTGAGATCAAAACTTATCGATAGATATGTTTATAATCTTGACACTGATTTAAAGTAGCAATGTACTTTTATTCCTCCTAACTACCGAAAAAAATCATTATATCGCCGAAATAGAAGATTCAAAGGGAAAGGCAACGCTGTTTCAATATTCATTCTGTCTGTAAGTCTTTTAAAATCATTAAAGTCTATGAAAGAATTCACGAAATCGGCAGTATAATCGTTTCAATGTCCCTTCAGTTTCCATTATTAGGTATAAAATTTTATTTCATTCATTCCTAAAAATCATCTCTTTTTTCTTTTTAACTAGAATGACAGAAATTGTCATGCGTTATATATTTAAATAAATAAGTCACTTTTGAAATAAATCTACTAAAAACGGAACTTTGCTAAATAACTAATTCAGTAGTGTGTAGAAGCCTTTATAAACACTTCTCAAATGATCAGTAATTCTTAATTTCTCATTTGATGTATCTTTTTTTAAAGCGGTCTGATTATCATTTCAAATGGCGGTACAATGGCTTTTATATGCATCCAAACTCTGTTTTGGAAAAGTATATAAATTTTAGTTAACCATTGATATTAAAATATATAGAACAAATTTGTTTTACATCACATACTTTCAATGCCTGTCATTTTTTGTCAGCACACAAAGATCAAAAATAAATTGAAGATACATGAAGTTAAATATGGTTTCTAAAAGCGTCCTAATACATTAAAGGTCAAGGGTAAGATTGATAGAAAGGAATGTTGATGTACCACACATTCTTGCCAAAACTGTTCTGCCTAAATAAGGTATATTTGTGAGAATTACAAATTAACATCATTATGTGCAATTTGCAAAGGGAACGCTTCCGGTATCAATACAGATCGGTTGACACGAGGGAGCCAGTGGCGCATTGGTTATCAAGTTGAACTAGTCTAGCAATCCAGAGGGAGCCAGTGGCGCATTGGTTATCAAGTTGAACTAGTCTAGCAATCCAGAGGGAGCCAGTGGCGCATTGGTTATCAAGTTGAACTAGTCTAGCAATCCAGAGGGAGCCAGTGGCGCATTGGTTATCAAGTTTAACTAGTCTAGCAATCCAGCTTCGATTCTGTATGCTTAAAATTATTTCTAAATGCAATAAGCTCATAGTCAACAGTTACTCAACAAACAAGGCGATCGGGAACACGATGGATGTTCCACGAAACTACTGTAGCATAAGGGGCTTTTCAGTCATAGAGGTTGTGTTAAGGAGAAATGTGGTCAGCAAGAGTTGTGGTTCTTAAACACTGCACTCCCTCTCACTGACCTCTATGAATATGTAAAGTATCAAGTCAATACCTTGCATAGTATTCGAGTTATGCCCCGGACAAGGTTTTCAAAAAAGAGAGATAATTCACGAATGGGACATCCTAGAGTTATGGTTCCTTGTCATAGCGCGTTCTTTTACTGACCTGTATAAATATATAAAGTATGAAGTTAATACCTTATAAAGTATTCGAGTTATGCCCCAGACAAAGTTTTCAAAAAAGGGAGATAATTAAAAAACGGGACCACCTAGAGTTATGGTTTCTTGTCATTGCACTCCCTCTTACTGACCTCTATCAATATGTAAAGTTTGAAGTCAATACCTTGCACAGTATTCGAGTTATGCGCCAGACAAGGTTTTCAAAAAGGAATATAATTAAAACATGGGACCACCTAGAGTTATTGTTCCTTATCACTGCACTTTCTCTCAATGAGCTCTATCATTGTATAGAGTTACACCTTGGTACCTTCAATATGTGTTGAGTTATTCTCCGGACAAGAAGTGTGACGGACGAACTGACGGACAGACGGATAGAAGGACGGACGGACGGACAAGTGTGGCGACTATATGCTCCTCCCTTTCGGGGAGCATAAAAAACGAGAAGCTCTACTTACTGAGAAACTGAACCGCTTATACCAATCTGCCTTAATAATATTATTAATAAACAGCTTATCTTATACAGGAAAGTGGGCCCTGTACTGCCACACCCATCACCACTTGATGGCAGGTATGACATCCATGTACAGTGTTAATGTGTGCCAGGGACCACAGAGCCTCCCGGTGGTACCTATGAAACCTTCCGGCGGATGCCGTCGGTATTATATTGCAGCTGTAGAGATTGAGTGGAACTACGCTCCGTCAGGAATCGACAAAATTATTGGAAAACCTCTCACAGACGATTCAGCGTATGTATTGGTACTCACATGCCACTATTTGTAGATTTGCACTTTGAATTATCTTAACTACTTTACGTATTTTATTTTTACTTTTCCCATATACTTTTATATGACAGTTTGTAAAAAAAGCGACGTTTTAAATTTAACCGAACCTTAATGCAGATGCCTTTCAAAATAACCGTTTATGTCGACACACTAAAACAATATCAAGTTTACACGATGTGATGACAAAACGATAATAAAAGAAAGCGCAGAAATTAATTTTTTTCCAATCGTATTTAATTTCAGAAAGTCTTACTTGTTTACAAGACGTGACAGGGGCTTTATGGGAACTGTGTACAAAAAAGCTGTCTACCGGGAATTTACCGACGATACTTTCAAATATGAGAAAAAACGCGGTTACAGAGAGATCCATCTTGGGCTCCTCGGACCCTTTATACGCGCAGAGGTTGGAGATGTCATCGAAGTTGTGTTTATGAATAAGGCCTCCCATCCATTCTCTATAAAACCGCATGGTGTGTTTACAAACAAACGAAATGAGGGAATGAAATATAATGACGGATTAAATTACACGGAAGATAGCGAGGTGCAACCTGGCAAAGTGTTTACGTATAGATGGACAGTTCCGCAGAGGGCTGGTCCCGGGCCTAATGAGCCAAACTGCATCGGGTGGATGTATCATTCGGGTACCAATATGATAAGAGACACGCCTACTGGGCTTTTCGGACCCTTAGTAACATGTCGAAGGGGTGTTTTAGACCCAAAGAATCAACGTTTGGATCAACATTCGAGGGAATTTGCAATGGCGTATTACATAATAAACGAAAACAGGAGTTGGTATATTCGAGAAAACATGCAGAGGGTGAAAGAAATAGCACCACACCAGAAATTCGAGGAAAGCAACTTGATGAGCAGTATAAACGGTTACATTCTCGGGAATACACCTGGTATGGTTATGGAGAATAACGAACATGTCACGTGGTATGTTATGGGTTTCGGGTCTGAGGACGACTATCATACAGTTCATTTCCACGGACAGACGTACGTACACAGAACAGCCAAATCTCATCGAGGTGATGTACTTGAAGTTTTTCCAGGAACATACGAAACTGTGGACATGTACACAGATAATCCGGGCACTTGGCTAATACATTGTCATGTGATGGAACATCTAGTGCATGGAATGGAAGCCAAGTTCGCCGTGGTTCCAAAGGGAGGTAAGCATGGAATATTGCCAGAAGTATATTATCTTCAATGTTCTGTTTTTAAGTTCGCCAGTTAAATTTCTTTTTACGAAATGCCAATATAAAGTTCCCCAAATTATTCCACCGGACCAATATTTTGATCTTGACAAACAGAGAATATCAAAAGATTGTACCTTCAGGTCTGAATTTATTTTGAACGAATTAAACAAATTTACACTATTATACACGTGTATATGCACGACCTTAAAGCTTCTCTGATCCCAATCAGGTAAAAAGACTAAAAGTTCACTGCTGATTTGTGATATATGAAAACAGAGATTTGAGTATATATGCAAATGTTGAACCAGTTCCAATGCACTGCTAGGCGCTGAGGTTGCGATAATCGGTCTGGTGTTTTGTTCGTATAAATTTTGTAATAATTTATATATTCGAGAGAGGATATGCAGAAAAATATTTATAGGTTATTAGATTTGTATCGAAAAATATGCACGAGTTCTGCAGTGGAAATATTGCGCAACTTTAAGAGCGTAGCCTGAATACGATTGACAATACTGATCTAAATAAAAGAATTAATGCAACAACACACAATAAATTTAACACGTCACGCAGCCGATATGAAATTCAGGCGTCAGTGTATGGAAAAATATTGACGTTTCCGGTACCATTGTAACTAACGGGGAATAGAAACAAGTATGTAAAAAGTTCAATAAATTTGGTGTGTATGATAAAAATACAACGCTATTTTGTTCTATTTTTATACTTTTTTGGCTATATATATATATTTCAATTTTAGCGCTGAAACCTCTTGAGGACGCCGAAAGGAACAAAACACTTCCAATAGTACTTCATAAACTTCCGGTGGTTTCCCAAACATCCACTGCAGCATACTCGAGTAAAAAGAAAGCCAAGAAAGGTCCACCACGAAAAGCTACAGTGTTAATTATTCCGCCAAAAGTAAGAAGTGACTTGCCAATCATTGCTAATAATGTTAATCAAGTTTCACATCCATCATCCATTCAGACACAAACTGGAAATGTAATAAATGCGCGCGCAGACCAGAAAGGTGTAACATCCGGTGGACCTAAGAATCATGTTTTGGCCAATGAAGAACTGATGGGCCTTCGCAAAAACGGAATATTACCTGGTCGTTGGCAGATTTTAACTCGACCAAATTCACAGAACAGAACCAGACGAAAAAAATAAATTGGCAGTGGATTTAAAAGCTGCGTTGATAGTTATTTATTTTGTGAAGAAAAATGCATAATATTCAATAAATGTTTGGTTTGGCATTTTGTAAATGGCAGTTGTTCCCCTTTAATGTTGCTGCTCGTAAACAAGCTTCTAGTATATCTTTACTTTATAAGCAATAGAGATGCATTTTACCACGTTTTGAGTAGGTAAATTAGGAGAGTAAAACTGCACGAAAGAAACAGACCACTCATATATGCTATAGGGTTATTAATAGTTAATTTTTTGCCACCAATCTCCATTCCTTCTTTTCAGTGGGGATGGGGGAGGGGGTCACTTAGATTTGCCTTTGTCCGTACGTCCGTCCGTCCAGATGTCCGAATTTGTGTCGTGAATATCTTAAAAAGTGTTTGATTTAGAGTCATAAAAATCCTAAGATTTTTATTAAGCATGTGTGAAGTACACCTAGGATTTTGTTCGGGATTTCACGCAGTAATAACAGAGTTATGGTTGTTGACAAAGTAAATCAAAGTACTGAAAGTATTGAAAGGCTGGCTACCACAAAACACTGAATGAAAACTGTGCGGGAAAGATGTTTGCAAAATCTTAGATATTATGTGTTTTCCATATTAAACTAAGGCGAGCATAGGGTATTGTTGTGATCTTGATTAACTTGTGCATCCAAGTTAAAGTTCAATCGAGAAACCTAGTTTATCGGACGTAAACATGGGTCCAAGAGAGTAAACTATAGTTTAAGCCCATTATACTGTGTATTCGATCGAAAATTTATGTTAGTATTCAATAATCATAGTTTTTCGACAAAGAATGTAATTGTTGGATAATTTGATTGCCGAGAACCATTGTATATGGACGTGAACCTATGTTTACGACCATGAACTTGGGTTTACGAGCGTGAACTATAGTTTATGAACGTGAACGTAGGTTTAAGTTCGAAAAACTTGGTTTCTCGAACAAAACTATGGTTTTTGGTCATTATCCTATGTTCACCAGCGTTAACCTATGTTTACGGTTGTAAACTCATGTTCACGGTCGTAAACCTAAGTTCTCGATCGTTAACATATGTTCACGTTCGTAAGCTATGGTTTACACCCGAGAACCCTGGTTTACTTCCGTAAACATAGGTTCACGCTCGTGAACTTAAAATAACGGCCGAAATTCAAAGTTCAATTAATAAACCTAGTTGAAACCTAGGTTCACAGGCGTGTTTTCGCCCGAAAATATGGGTATTAGAAAAACCTGGTTTTACGCTCGAAAACCCTTGTTTATCTGTAATTATTAATTCTACTTTTTTACCGTAAACCTGGGTTAACGTTATTATTGGACAATTGGCGTGCCATAACCGTTTATATATGTTTCTTACGAAGCGATAATAAACATTGAGGGACATAATGTCAGATAAAATATAAAGGTAACAAACACAACATCTATATTTCGATATGCAATCCCCCACCCAACACACACATTATGTGTGAATGTATGAACATTGATCAAATGGGGCGATTTTCTTGTCGGTACGAGGGAAATTTTGGGCTCGAACCCCGCTATAAACCGGACTGTTAATGATTATTGTCTAGTCATGTTGCTTCCTTAATACGATGGTTAGGAAAATTGACGTACCCGTACTAATGTATTTTTTTTGAAGAGTAATTAATTCCCACCATGAGATTACTTTAAGGTATAGGTCCATGTTTCGATAAAAAACACGAACGTCATCAAATCATAGAAAGAAAGCATTGTTTTACATGAAAATTTAACAGCATATAAAACATTTATATTATTCTATAAAACCATTGTCAATTTACTGATATATGTATTGAATTCCGGAAAGGGACTGCATGAAGAGGCCACACTTCTGGACAGTTCAGCGCCTTTAAAAACTCACCATTTTTTAAAAGCTGTTACATGTCTTCGTTTTGATGCATTTGCAACATCGTGCGAGTATTTAAACTTTACATAACTAGGTAAAACATTGTTTTTGACAATTGTTTACATTCATTTCTTTACAAATGGCATTCTTATTTAAAGGGGGACAACTCATTTAGAATATTTTAAGTATCAAACTCTGCGGGACAGAACAGTAAAACATGTATTGGACAGATAAGTTGTGTGTCAAGATGCTGTTCATTTACTAAACAAATCTGTTGTTTTGTGCTTAACTAATTTTTCAGGAGGGCGTAGGTTCAAACCCTACTAGGACCAAACTTTGTTCATTATTTTTCTTTTTTCGAGTAAGATAAACTGTTGTTTTTTAAGACATATTATCATTGATCTGTCGTACAAAAGCGGAAATGTTTTATTTGATTAGCTATTTCTTTGTCATTTCTTGCTGTTTCAAATGAATTTGACCTGAAGGGTGAATGTTTAGACATCTTTGAAAAATACTTAATTACATTTGTAAACGTTTTTGATTTTGCATTTATTTTTACAAAGTTTTGAATAAATGTAGGTAGGTAGGTTTTACTTCTGCCCTATGGTTCTTTATGAATGCATAGAGCAAGGCCATAATTTTCAAAAGTTGGAGCTTTATTTCTTTCCGATTAAATCCTTTTACTCGAGGCTCCTCAGAAAAAAATTGTTATCGCCAATTTTATTTTGTGTTTTATAATTGTTACGCAATATTTTGAGGTTTCATTTAGAAAAATATTTGGTAAAATGAATTCTCTGTGATCGTTTTGCACAATGGCTATCACTTTGAAATTTGTCTCTGTTTCAGCTGGAGGAAAAAAAGACATAACATAACAAATTAACAAATAAAAAACAAACAAACAAACAAAAACGACACGGTAAAAGTCATTTAAAGATGAATCACAGTGCGAAATATGTTAACTTCAGAACTGTATCAAGTTAGTGCAATTGTTAAACATTACCAATACGGGTCCACTATCTTAATATAACCTGAAAAAAAGTTGAAAACGCGTGTTTAAACAAAACTCGCTACAGCTACACCCCCACCGGCCTTAAAGCAAATTGGTGACAAAGTGCTTTTACATGACATCTTTCAGTATTCGTCAGAATGTTTAAAACGAATTTTGTATAAAAATAGCATAAAAACAGGTATAATGTGGTCATTTGTTTCTTATCGCGTTACTGTGGCAATCACGCTGCGATTACGTCCCTTAGTATCTATAGCAAATGATCTGAAAGAATAGTTTCTTAAAACTTAAGCCCTAAATATAAGACCTGACATAACTCATATCACTATAAGTTCATTTTAATTGATATTTCATATTTCTTATTTTCCACGTTATGTCAGGTCGTCGAATAATGCGCAGTATAATTCATATCGACGATTGTTTCTCGGAACCAGCGTTTGTTTACTTAGCTCCGACCGAGGTCATAATCTATAACCACAGGTGTCTGAAGCTCAATCAATAAAATATATATGCAGGTTAGATCTCTTGAAGTATATTAGGTGGGTGGGATATGGTAATGCATATATCTATTGACAGAGCTTCAAGCGCCTGTGCTATAACGAAGCGGTCAACGTTGAGTTAGTTCCATTCATACGGACATTTCATTCATGGAGGCGAATTAATTTACCATCATTATGTAATATTTTCCAATGTTATCTTTCAAGTATTTACCGTTAGAAATATAAAACATTATTATAACATGTTTGCGCAAGTAGATCTATTGAAACAGGTAAATTTAACAATCTTTATGCAACTCTATGGCAAAACTGTTTAACGTGGCGGACTATTTGAATTGCGCATGAAATTATATTTTGTGTTGTCAGTCTTAGCACCTGTTGAACTTTACAGAAACTCGATATATGGTTATAATAGTCTGTCGAATATCGCCAGCCTAAAAATGCATTAAGGCCTTAAAGTTCAGAGTGTCTGTCTGGCCGCCTTCGCGAGAGTATTCTTACAAGCCTCCAAGCTTTAGTGATGTCGACTTATCCTCAATAAACCAGTAGAAAGTAGTAGATACAATATATATTTACGTCATATACTATATGTGCAGACTGAGTTTCTACGACTGTTCTATGCATAATTTTAGTATACATTCGTTTCATCGCATATGCGGTATCGGTTTCAAGTTTAGATAGATGTATCACAGTGTCGTCACTTCAGGTATTTTTGTGGTCTTTCCCCACTTGTGAGTGGCACATAGTTATTGTACCGTTCGTTCGTTTCGATTTCGTGTCCTGTCTGTAACTGTCATTCCTGGATGGATTTCAAAAAATGCTTGGCACAAGTGATCAGTATGACATGACGATTGGTCTCGTGCCAGAACCATGAATCTACCCGTCATACTTTTTGAATTGTCTACCTTTATTGAATGTCCATCCCGATGTCGTGTCCGTTCTGTAACTTTGTCGTTCATTCATAGATTTCGAAAAAAACTTTGCATCAATGATCAGCATGACATGACCATGTGGCGCGTGCAAGAATTTTAAGTTAATTAGTTCCTCTTACTGTTTGAATTACCTCCCTTTATCAAAAGTCCATCCGGATTTCTAGTCCGGTCTGTAACTTTGTCACTCATGAATAGAGTTCTAAAAAACCTTGGCATCAATGACCAGCATGATATTATGATCTGTCCTATGTAAGAATCATAACCCTATCCTTTTTCCTTTTTGAGTTATATCCCTTTATTGAATGTTCTTGTCCAGTGCATAACTCTGAAACTACTTTTGGAAATGTATGCAAATTCCATACATTGATAGAGGACGTTTGATGGAAGTGTAATGTACATGAACCATAACTCTGTCAGATTTGTTGTTTTTTTTCAGTTGTCTTTTTTAGCTCACCTCAGCACGAAGTGCTCACGATGAACTGTTGTGACCGGTCATTGTTCGGCGTCCGTCGTCCGTCGTCCGTCAACATTTGCCTTGTGAATACTCTAGAGGCCACAGTTGTAACCCAGTCTTTATGAAACTTGGTCAGATTTTTTGTCTGGATGCTTTATAGGTCAAGTTTGAAACTTGGTCAAGTGGGGTTAGAAAACTAGGTCACTAGGCCAGATCAAATGAAAATCTTGTTAACACTCTAGAGACCACAATTTAAGTTTGAAACTCATGAGAATTTGTCAGAATGTTTGTCTTGAATATGGGTCAAGAGGCCACTGTTTTGCTCAAATCTTCCCGAAACTTTGCCAGAATGTTTGTTTTCATGAAAGTTTGGACAAGTTCGAATCTGGGTTATGTTAGGTCAAAAACTAGGTAACTAGGACAAATCAAAGAAAATGCTTGTTTACACTCAAGAGGCCACATTTATGGTCCAATCTTAATGAAAATTGGTCAGAATATTTTTCTCCATGGAATCATTAGGTCAAACATGTATACACTGTTAATGTATGTTACGTAGGTGAGCGACCTAGGGCCATATTGCCCCCCCCCCCCCTCCCCTGTTATTGATTTTTATATGATTTATAGCTTAACTGATTATTGTTACAATAATTAAAGAACATGTTTTGACACAATTTAGATATGAATATTGTCTCAGACTTAACACTGGTGTAACATATCAGGACAATAATGAAATCAAGTATTGGACAGTCTTATTCCCAAGTTCAACTGAAGCCACTGCCAATACAATATTTTCTATTTAACGAATGAAAAGAGGACAGTTTTTGGTGCGCCGTGTCTGCATTTTAGTGGACTTTTATGACGATATATTTCCATGAACTGGTTTTATAATATAAGCGTACATTTAAATTTCTTTACCTTAACCATGTTCTGAAAAAATGTCTAAATGAAGTCTTTGTAGAAAGTTTCTTTCAATGATACAAGACATTTTAAAAACTTTTCTTCGACTCTTCCTATGTATTATTAATTTATGTACGCATCCTTATGTTGATTTATCTTTATTTTATTTTCCATTATAATTTTCAAATTTCGATTAGCTTTGGACAACAAAGTTAAATAAAGAGAAAATTTGAGTTTACATGTCCATAGTCAGAATTTTTTTTCAAACACGAGGAATGATAAAGATATAGAAATCAGAAGCTTTAATAGATGATTTAATAGAGAAAATCCCTGTTTCATGTAAATAAAAGCAGTTGGGCGTATTCCATTTGTCTGTGGTTTATGCATATCCGAGACACCCGCCAAAATCAGGACAATGTCTATACGGTAATTACTTCCCCTGATTTCTTGTCCAGTTTGGAACACCAGCGCGAAATTAACATGATAATTTTTTACAGTCTTGCTCATGTCGGTCCATCATTTGGTTTCTGATCATTAACTATAGAACGCTTTATCCTTGTTGTCATTAGACTTCATAGGCTGATTATTTGCAGTCATTAGATGAACCTTATTATATCTGGCGTTAATAAGTCAAAGAGCATGTCCACAGAGACCTGGAGACTGAGAACGATTACCGGTGAACAACTTGAAAGGTTTAGGCATACAGTCTTCAGTCTGGATAGGATGAAGTGGTCAGTTGATGACCACTACTGTTTCTGTAGTCGACGTCAAGGTCATATTAACTTCGAGACTAAAACGCTTTTCTGTCAATTTAATACTTAAGAATATACGGACTCACTGCCTTCAAGCTTTATTGTTTAGGGTCGGAGGGTCTATGGTCAGAGTCACAATGACCTCGAGGCTGAAAATGCCTTCTGACCAAAAATAGTAGAACACTTACTAGTTCTGTGGCCACGAAACTTCATTTTATGATTGCCGTTGGTCTGTGGATGAACCCTATGGATTTTGGACCAGTTTATCAAACCTCAAGGTGACAGAGCTCGTTAAACTCCAGGTCTTTGCCGATCAATATCTTAAACATCCATTTTATTATGGTAGGTCTGTATACAAAAGGTCAAGGTCAAAGTGACTTCAAGACTGAAAACAGTTTCTGTTCAATAACTGAAAGTTTCCTCCTATAGGCCATCATGCGAGGTATATAAGTTCTTGTTTACCCAGAATTGGATCATATATTGATGAAAGTGGACCGTAAACCATGCTTCTAATAGGTAGTTGGGCATATACAGCTTAAAACGAGTTCCAGTATTTATTTTAAGGCCACGTTCATAATGATGTGTAGAGCAAACCAACAATAGATGAAGCTTTACAAATACACCCACATACCATTTCGAATTAAAACATCCGAAATCTTAACTTGCGTGTGGAATATAGGAACTAGAGCTTAGGAAAATGAGATTCATCCTTTTTGAAAAGGTTAGATATTCTACTCATTGTACCTTTTTGTTCAGTCTGGAAATAATTTTATATTAAATTTAAGAAATCGTTATTGTTCTTGTCCTTTTCAGTTATGTACCTTCGTAAAGTCAGATTAAGTCAATCAATATTCAGGACAGAGTTACGGTTACTGTGACTCAGTATGTTTTCTTAAACATTTAGAAAGGGAGACAGTCTCGTATCTAAAATGTGAGAGTTAATGGAGAGTTATGTCAACTTGCTGTATTCGCTGGTGTCAGAACACTTTTCCTAAATATGGGGTTTTAAGTCGAACCGACACAGTTTAGATCATATGGCGACTTTCAAGCTCATGATGGTAGAGGAAGACCCTCGGTGCCCCTCCGGGCATTGTTTCAGACATGGGAGGGCACCTGTGTAAACCCATCGACCTTCCGTAAGTCAGCCTATTGGCTAACTCACATGAACATTTCTATTCCTCAAGTGAAGTTTCGAACCCACATCGGTCAAGGGAAGGTGATTCGATGTCAGCGACGGGGGTCCCCTATTTTTTAACATGGCTAGATGTGTATAATTGCAATTATGCCCCAGTTTTAACCAATGTACGCAAAGGTAAACGGAATGTTGAAGGAAATTGCATTTTCTTGAATTGTCTTTTTATTTCTTTTTTCTTTTGCAAAAAGGGGGAAAATTGTTTAAACAACTCTTATCTTTTGGACATGCTATGTGAACATGACTTCTGATTCTTACCACCTGATTTGAAGTTCCAGTGCAATATCTTTATTGGTTTCAGATGTTCAAAGGAAGTTTCAGCTTTTTTTCTAAAAACCAAAAATGGAATAATTTTGTCAAAATAAGAGGAAGGATTATAAAACTTGGTAATATAAAATTGCATTGTGATCTCAAATATGTAGAGTTTTAATCAACAGGTGTCATATATTGAAAAAATGTCAAATTGGGGAATTTTTCCAAATCGTTAATTTGTCAAAACAGAAGTATGGGCCCAGACATGCGAACTTGTATTTTGATCATAAAACCTATCGATATTATCAGTTTTAAGGTTTAGCAGTATATCACAAAACAACAGATTTTTTTTAGTAAATGAACAGCACCATGACAAACAACTTATCTGTCCAATACATGTTTTACTGTTCTGTCCTACAGAGTTGGATACTTAAACTATTCTTAATGAGTTGTCCCCCTTTAAATAAGAATGCCATTTGTAAAGAAAAAATGTAAACAATTGTCAAAAACGATGTTTTACCTAGTTATGTAAAGTTTAAACACTCGCATGATGTTGCAAGTGCATCAAAACGAAGACCTGTAACAGCTTTTTAAAAATGGTGAGTTTTTAAAGGCGCTGAACTGCCCAGAAGTGTGGCCCCTTCATGCAGTCCCTTTCTGGAATTCAATACATATATCAACAAATTGACAATGGTTTTGTAGAATAATAGGGCAGCCATAAATGTTTTATACGCTGTTAAATTTTCATGTAAAACAATGTTTTCTTTCTATGATTTGATGACGTTCGAACTTTTTTCTCCAAAACATGGACCTATACCTTAACACGATATATGTAAGTGGTGCGCGAATGAGACAGTGAATCACATATAACGCACACAAGCAACGTTTTTCCTGGGTATAATAAATATACTGTTTTGGTTTTAGCAAAGTTGCATACAACTGACTCTTACAGAGTCGTGTGAAAAATGTCATTTGGTGCAACTAAAAATTTGTTTAAAGCCGTTTTTATTTATTCATAGATGAGCCAGATTTATATCCATGGCATAAAATATAGTCACAGTACAATGGCTGGACCAGACCCTGTTCACAAGATCGCGGTAATGTTGATCGGTCAATAGATGTTTTGTAAAGCAACGTTCAAAATGTACCAAATTTGTTATTGCGCTTAAATTCGCTGCATATAACCAAATGATATATAGCGATAAAAACACTTTGCACGATTAAACAGACTTTTTGATACGAGTTGAAGACGTTCATGTATGACACGCAATCTGTTGTTCTTTTACAACTTGCTGAGGCTGCGACCAAATAGTTCTACCATTTATCCTGATATACAAGTAATCTTTTAAAAATGGATGTTTAACCTGACACTGGCTCATCCGCTGGCGGGTGATAAGCCTTACACGAGGTTTCCACTTCTTCAACCCAGTTATTAATACGCACAAATAGTTCCTCTTGTTTTACAGGCATTCTGACAACACTAGCATTGTCGTCATCGTCATCATCCTCTATGAAAACATCGAATCCCTCACGTTGCATATGTTGTCTGAAATCTTCCTCCATGAACTGTACGTCTCTATTTTTCATGTTTGCAGAAGCAGTTCTAAATACTTTTGGAGCTTGCTGTTCACAGAAAGCAAGCGCTTTCATATTTGCCATTTCTTGGTCAAGGCGCGCTCGACCTTTTATTTTTTCACGCTTTGAAGGATTTCTCGGAAGAGATCTACTGCGCATGCCCCTTGGAGGAACTTGGGTTATACGTCTGTATGTTGAAGCTGACTTAACTAGAGATGGTAAACCCAGCCCACGTTGTTTCAAGTGCTCACAAAGACTGTCTGGGTCCATTCTAGTTCTTTTCCGACCATATCCATGTTCGTCACAATCATAGTCCGTACTTTCACTTCTAGCACCATCGTTATCAACTTCTTCCTGCCCCTTTTCACAGTTCTGTTCGTTTTTAAACATAAACGCCGGGGCGGATCGAATCGAGTACGGCCGCAAAGATTTTGCAGATTTTCGCAATGAATATGTTAGTGGGCGTGTTTGACTGATTACAGTATGACCTCGGATGAGAGGAAATGGCGTCGTGTCATCCTCATTGTCTTCCGGGTGCTTGTCTAAATGCAGACGAGAATACATTTCCTGACATTGCTGAATCTGAAACAGAGAACAGTTGCATTATTTTCGTTTGTCTTCTGTAGATAACGGTAAAATTTCATACTTGTAGGTATAAGTTTTTAAAGAAAAATGTAATTTTATATGATAAACGTTTGTTTTGCCATTTTTACGCGCTCACGATTATGCCATAAGAGACACCTGTAGACTTTGTCAGAAGTAAAGTCTTAATCGATTTTAGTAGACGCATCATTACTACCATCAAAAAAGTATTCCCCTTTTCGTACATTTAAAAAAAAATCATGTTTACGATTATGAGCGAGTTACAAAATACATTTTAATTGGGTGTAAAGCGGATTTAGTGTAATTGAGCTTTATAATAACTAAAACCAGGCATAAACAATGTATACTAGTAATTCCAAAAGTTTCGAAAATCTCAAATGAAAACATCCCAGCCTTAACGGTACCATTTTTACACGACGAGTTACAAGTATAATTGCAGTTATCCCGAATAACAATAGCACACTAGACAAATGTTTAATGTTACTTCAAATGAGATAACAGCCAAAGATTGACGGGACTCTTGGTCAATATTTTGACTGAAATAGTTATTAAATATATTTCAATTAGCGTTCTTTATTGCGTTTGATAAGATCGTTATAGTATGACTTGTTATTGAGCACCTAAATCAAATAAGTCGAGTGGCTGCCATTTTAAATTGCTATTGTCAATTTCTGTTTAAACACACTAGGGAATCGTGTGGACAAATACTAGTTGCTAAAATGAAACTGATGTTGAATATATGGATTAAGCTAATCTAGTTTACAGCGATCTGTTTTGCATTACAGGGAAACTATTATGCACCTGTACGGGGAAAGTTGTACGATCAATAACAATCGTATATGATGGCAATAAAATTGTTTGATCATTTAAATATTAAAATGGACGACTTGGGGGTTAAGTGTATGTTTTGTTATTTTGAAGTCTCAAAGGGTATTTAGAGTATTTTAAAATGTAGGTAGTTATTGAAATAGATATGGCGGATACATTGTCAATATTATTTTACTACTTTACACAGAGATAAAGCATGCATGCTGTAGGACTACCATTATATAGTTATATTTCTCTTTAAAAAGATTTTTCTCAAGTAACCTCTCTAAAAGTCTTCAAATGGTAGCCTTACAAATATACTTTATATACAAAATGGTAAAAGCCAACAAGAACTATAACCCTGTCTTCGATAAGTATTGATTTATCTCTCCTTTTATTCTTTTGCATAGAAAATAACTTGAAATATACTGAACACTTGACGTAAAGTAAAAGCAAGTGCAATAAAGACTAAATAACTGCTAGTATACGATTGTGAAAAGTCGGAACTACTATGGCGAAACGTCGTAACCAGTTTCACAATGATAAAAAGTCGAAACTACGATGATGACCTGCTAAAATTTGTAAATATGAAGTTGAAACGTAGCCACGATTATGAAGTCAAAACCAATTATCGGCGGTGAAAAGTTGGAACTAAGATGCTGACATATCAACACTAACTACCAAGATGGTGAGATATCGGAATTACGATGGCTGAATGTCAAAAAGTAAACAAAAAATCACGATGGTGAAAAGTGGGCGCCACGACAATGAAATGTCGAAACGTTGAAACCACAAGGTTAGAGTGCCGTAACAAATTACATGTACTACGATGGTAAAAAGTCAAAATCACAATTTTGAATGTCAAAACAAAAAAACAACGATAATAAAAAGTCGAAACAATGATAATAATAAATATATGAACTAATTTCGAGTTTTCACCATTTAATAATCGTAATGTCGACCGTTCAACATTGTAGTATGATCCTGCTTAGCTTTATACGCGATGATGGTCCTAACGGGACACCGTATGCCTATTTTAAAGCACTAGAATGAACCAAGAAGACTACATTAAAACATTTTTACGAACCTCATCGTCGTAGTAGTTAACATCCGGAAGATGCACGTGCTTCGGGTGCACGTGCGATTTTAAATATTTTCCTTGATCTGTCGGCATCCTCATCACTTAGATTATTTTAATATATCCAGCTACGGCAAAAAATAACACGCCCTTTTGCATACGTCTGTGCACAATAACATTAATTAAACATAATTACAGTCCCAGGTGCGTTCGGCTGCACCCTTTTTCTTTTGTTGAAAATGTAAAATCTTTTGACTACTGCACGTTGAAAAAGTGTGTAAATTTGAACAAAACTACTCCAGACACCTCAACTGTCTTTCTCAACATCTACTTATATATATTCGCACTTTGTTAATTCAAATCAAATCGCTTTCAAACAAGAAGTCAATGTTCGGATAAAAACTTTCAACAAATTAGGCACGAGAGCCTATTGTAACAGCTTCTCTTAAATGTTGTCTATAACGGTCACTCGGTGTGTCCCATAATATCGCCTATATCTCCGCATATCATATCTTGTAATTGGTCGTCAAATTCCCCACGGTCTTCTATCTGCCGTTTATTATTGATAAAGTTAAGTATTTTTACAATCCAGGGACTCATCCGTGTTGACACAAAATTTTTATGTAATCTTAGAGATAAAATGCCATACCGAGTCCCTCATATCCAAGAACCCTTTAACACCACATGCGCTTATTCCTGTTTCATGAAAAAATCATTCATAATTGATGAGTCCAACAGACATCTATCGATTCTTGCCTTTTATCTATTACTTTTTTCTGATTTTCCCCATTTCTTAAATTTCTTTTGACACTTTTCGCTACTGTCAGTCTTATAAACTATGCTTTAATCTTAACATTATATCCATAATTTACAGCCGTACAACGTGAAAATCAATTAAAATTTCTTATAGATTTATTGTTTGTTATAGTGCGAATTATTCGACAATAACTATAATCTTTAAAATCATACATATAGTAGTTCATGGCTGCATTTCAACACAAAACGCATGTGCACTGATACATGCGCGCGCATTTGAATGCTGTGACAGAAAAGATCTTACAGACAGATGAACCGAACAAGTCTTTAATATGTCTCAAATAACTAAATTAGCCTTAACCACGAGTTTATTATCAAATAAAAGGCAGGTTTCAGATTTGCAGATCTCTGCATTGAGAAGATGACAATGTGTTAATCGATTATCATATTATTTTTTTTCTCACAAATGTCCGTAGTTTATATAGATGTAAAAATTACGGTACGGATAAAAGACATTGTTGAAAATTATCCTCCGTTAAAGAAATGCCTACTTAAATGCTATGTAAAAGTGACACCACCTATAGAATTTCAATTTCGCATTTAATTGAAATATTGAATGCTTTTATTAATCTCCCATTAAACGAAATCAAATTGAACAAACGCAATAAATTTTCGATCATGACTATTTACATTAAAGTATAAAGTCAGGGGAAATATTTAACGTATTTTGTTGACATAAAACGGCAAACTTACAGTCGATGACCAGACTTCACAGCACGTTTTTAAAGTTTGATACCCCAAGCAGTACCATAATCTCGTTGCTAAGAAAATTATATCAGATAGCTTATCGGATTCTTACAAGAATTGTGCACCACGTCCCGAGTCTGACTCTCAAAGGTTAACTAGATCTATGCAAGTAGAAATTCAACATTGTGAGGGAAGCAAAATGTAGCCATATTGGTCATGAGTGGAAATTGACAAATTACATTCTATTTACGATACGACAAACCATATTAAGTACACTTATTGAACTTTACATTTATTGAGAATTCACCAACGGTTTGACTGATATTAATGGTATATACTCAGTTCCAAAAGAAAGTGTGCACTTTTTAAGTTTAAATATTTCAAAAAAATCCCCGACGTTTTTGTTTCATTTTTTTCATACACTAACTCTCAGGTATAACTCAAAATCTAAAATGCACACCAATTTGTTTACGAACTGATTTAAATTTTGGTACCAAACATTATAAGTTTCCATGAAAATAACCGAGAAAAAATAACAGAAAACTAACTGCACACTTTCTTTTGGAACTGAGTGTATATGTCTTCTACTGGTCTGTAAACAGTATACTTTAATGGAAGTTTGTAGAAGTACTAACGGACATTTTACATGGATTTTTTTCAGACCAGAATTAAAATTCGTGTCTGTTTCTTACTTTCCAACCTTATTGTGATTTCTTATCGCATGCATCAAGTCGCTAAGGATTTCTAATAATGCAGTAAGAAGGGGATTTGAGTCTTTACCATATATACCATATCCATGCTCAGCTGACTGAGCAACACGTAAATATGGAACGTCTAGACTGTCTTGACATGATGATTATTACTTCGTCATGTGCATTTCCCAGTATATTCGGTACAAATCATAATTTGTCTTGTAGATATATTTAGCAGTTTGTTATGTACATTAACTAGTTTGTCCGGTAAATTTCTCAGTTCGTGTTGTGCAGTTACTAGTTCGTGCTGTCAAATTGATAGTTCGTTATGTGCTTTTCTTAATTCCGTAAAAAATCATAATTTGTCTTGTGTTATGTACATTAACTAGTTTGTCCGGTACATTTCTCAGTTCGCGTTGTGCATGAATACTAGTAAATGACAAAGTAGTAAATGTACATAAAACAAGAGCTGTCTCCATAGGATGACATATGCCCCCGATGGCACTTTGAATGAGTAGTTATGGCCAATGTTAGAGTTTAGGACCTTTGACCTACGGAGCTGGGTCTTGCGCGCGACACGTCGTCTTACTGTGCCACACATTCATGCGTAGTTATTTTAAAATCCATGCATGAATGACAAAGATATGGACCGGACACGCCCATCAATGCACTATCATGAAAAATGACCTTTAACGTCTAAGTGTGACCTTGACCTTTGAGCTACGGACCTGGATCTTGCGCGCGACACGTCGTCTTACTGTGGTACACATTCATGCCAAGTTATTTGAAAATCCATCCATGGTTGACAAAGATATGGACCGGACACGCCCATCAATGCACTATCCTTTAAAGTCTAAGTGTGACCTTGCCCTTTGAGCTACGGACCTGGGTCTTGCGCGCGACACGTCGTCTTACTGTGGTACACATTCATGCCAAGTTATTTGAAAATCCATCCATCGATGACAAAGATATGGACCGGACACGCCCATCAATGCACTATCCTTTAATGTCTAAGTGTGACCTTGACCTTTGAGCTACGGACCTGGGTCTTGCGCGCGACACGTCGTCTTACTGTGGTACACATTCATGCCAAGTTTTTTGAAAATCCATCCATCGATGACAAAGATATGGACCGGACACGCCCATCAATGCACTATCCTTTAATGTCTAAGTGTGACCTTGACCTTTGAGCTACGGACCTGGGTCTTGCGCGCGACACGTCGTCTTACTGTGGTACACATTCATGCCAAGTTATTTGAAAATCCATCCATCGATGACAAAGATATGGACCGGACACGAAAATTGCGGACAGACTGACAGACCGACAGACTGACAGACGGACAGACGGTTCAAAAACTATATGCCTCCCTTCGGGGGCATAAAAACTGCTTTATCTACAAGACAAATTATGATTTGTACCGAATATACTGGAAACAAACAGAAACGACAAAGTTTTCACTTTTATAACACTTAAAAATAGTATTTGTATGAACTTTGTAAACTTCTATATTGAATTATATGACATTTCTCTCTGCTATGAGGTTTTATCATGCTGTAATGAAAAAGAATCTGATAAAACATAGCCATGTTTACTAAAACAGACGCAAGGCGCTTTATTCTCCGCCTTGTTTTCGAGGTAGTACCTTTTTTAAAAAATAGTTTTACATTTTCACATATACAGCCTGTATACGTACTTGAATGAAAGCCCACACTTTGACAGGTTCTCGACAGATACCTCAAAAGAAGATCAACTTTATCTAAATCATTAAATCCAATCGAGCCTATAGATCAAAAGCACCCGTCATGATATGTTCTATTTTCATATGAATCATCTGTACTCGTATAATACTTATAACCCTGGCACGGGGAATATGCACTTTAATCTTAATTGCTTTAATCATTAAGTCAATTCAGGAGTGAATTGGTATGGGGTTCATTTTAAAACTGGTACCAAATTTCTTTTAATAATAGATTTTAAATCTATATTTACCAATCGAAGTTCTTAAAATAAATTTACAAAGAGGATATCCAAGGCGATCAGATTTATTTCAATATGATTTTATTCAATTTTTATTTTTCAATTATTTTCAATGGTACGAAATTGTTTCTTAAATCTTAAATGTGTCTTTATAAGCAAGGACCTATAAAAATAAAACGTATTTTATACTTCTTTGTTATAAGGCACTAAAATTTAGTGCGGAAAATCAACTAGATAAAAAATAAATAGATCCCACTAAAAACAAAGTATGCACCCTGTACTTATTTGTAGATTATTCACATCATATAAATTCTTCAAAAGAATGCAAGTCATTTTAAGTTTTTGAGAATAATGCAAGTTATAGAAGATGATCCCAGCACTCTACACGAGGCCTCAATTTAAAGTAACATTCTGAGTCTATCAGTTATTTTAGTCGCAGGAGTACCAAACCTATGACCCCCAGCTTAGTAGTCTTTTTAACACAATTGCGATTCATGCTGGAAACAAAAAAGTTGTATAACCTGTCTGCTTGTCTGTATTTGAAGTTTCAAAACCTCAAGAATAAACTACGAATATTCATTTTCAATCAAAGATGAGTTACAAAATAGTTATATGAAAGTAAAACAGGACCCTGGTCTCGTGTCCATACTCAAAGTCTCTGTTATTTTCGGCTCTTCTGTCTAACTGATATTTAAAAGGGGTCGTATTAGACAAATGTTATATAATGCAAAAGTATGGAAAATGTTTCATTTTTATAACATATACTATTGAAATAAATCGGTTAACTATATTTTGGAAATTCCACAGTGAAAAAATATACTTGAAAGATATCAAATTATGTTAGATGTTAAGCCGAAACAAACAAGTAGTACAATGCTTACCTTACAAAAAAAGGGAAAACAAAATGTAAATATCCCACTTTACCTGGTGTACGTAAGATGCTACAACAGGCATTTTAATCTTTTCTTTTTTCTGCTGTAATCTTGCCCAGAAGATGGCAGATTTGAATAACGCTTTGACATTTTTGTTTGATTTTGGTTCCTCGCCTAACATAATTTCCTCCTATTTTAAAAGTTGTCCTGTCCCCTTTGAATGACAATGATATCCCGTTTTCTTCCGAATCACTGGTACTTCTTCTTTGTTTGTTTTTTCTTATTGCCACAATTTTGGAAGTTTCCTTTCCCTCCAAAATTGACAGTTCCGGCGTAGTTTACTAATGATTCCTTTATGAATACGACAGTTGCATTTATTCTATCCTGGCAATTAAACCGTTAACTGATACATCGAGAAACACTTCAAGTTAAGGAGAAGTTCATGTTACGTCCTCATGATTTATATATGACAATTAATTTCCTACTTTGAAAATCATATCTAACTTCAAACTTCTAAAAAATTATATTGAATAAAAACATTTAAAAAGTGCTCAAAACTGAGTGTTTCTTTAAACCCAGACCGACATTTGATCAGTGGGAGAGAACGTATTAGTAATCTTGTTTTTCTCATCAAATTAATAGTATATTGTGCCCTTTGTCGTTTATAAAAACATATCAGAAAATCTGAAAAGCTAAAAGTAAAAACAAACAAAGGAATCATGGAAGGACAGAAGGTCAAATGTGCGTCAACAGATTGATTTAATTTTATCATTTACCATCGCATTTTTTAATGTCAGTTTTCTTTAAATGGTTTTAAACGGTGATTCACGTACCCTTCTTAAAAGTACATATTTACACTACCCGGTCAAAGAATATCTATATGTATATATATTGCAGTTAAAAGCTCAGAAGTCTACTGTTGTTATATCGTGACGATTGAACTTTTTAGAAATTTTATACCAGAAAAATATTTTTTACTGACTTGATGAATTGTTTCAAGAATCAAATCGGATCTTAAAGCAATTGTACATTTGATTGTTTCAGTGTTTTATCCAAATATCTTCCACTGAGTGAAACAAATGTAAGATTTGGTGTTCACGACTGAAAGAGATTAAAAAAATAAACGAATCTTTTCGTTGGTTTTAACAAACATTTACCCATTTGGCCCGAGCAACCAGTAAACTATACTTGATTTATTTTCACTGTGAGAATAACACTGTTACATATTACAATATTTCGCTGAAAATCATGTAACTAAAATAATAGGACCAAAAGCGCATTTCCAGCGCCCAACCTATTTTTTACCATTTTCGTAAACCAAATACAATTGAAAAATATTGTCATCTGTTATGATAAAAGTAAGCAATTTGGAAGGTAATGCACCTTGAAAATATCTAGAACCTAGAATGCAGTCCCATTTTCAAATAGTAAACAAAATATGTAATGATTGTAACAAAAATGATGAACAAGAGCTGTTGGAGGACAGCAACATTCGATTATCCAACAGCCTTGTCATTTGAATTAATATAAAAGTCGCGCATAATTTTGTAAAAATGCAAAACAAAGTTATGGAATCTGTACAGTGCATGTCAGCTTATCACAATGGTCAAGTGTGGTAAAGTTTCAATCCATTTCCATTTGTTGGTTCCGAGACAAAAACTTAACAACCAAAAATTGCTAAGTCGAAAAAGGGACATAGTTTTGTAGAGTTATGGAAACTGTACAATGTTTGTCAGCTCATCACAGTGGACAAGTGTGAAGTTTCAATCCATTCCAGTTAGTGGGTACCGAGATACCAGCTTATATATAAAATTGCTAAGTAAAAAGAGGATACTTTTGGAAAAAGCAAATTAGAGTTGTGCAGTGTAATTCTGTTCATCACAGTGAATGAGCGTATGAAGTTCCAACCCATTCCCACTCGTAGTTACTGAGATACCAGGTTAAGAATAAAAACTTAACCAAAAATTGCTAGGTCGGAAAAGGGGGTATGATTTTGTAAAAAAAAAAATACAGTTATGGAACCTTTGTAACGTAAACCAGTCCATTTCCACAAATGGTTATTGAGATACTAGGTGACATACAAAAGCTTAACAAAATCAGGAGGCCAACGCCAACGGCGAGTTCAATGGCTGTACCTATTATTCGAATAATCGAGCTAAATATGAATATACAGAATATTTTAGAGTATGTGTTTTGGAAGTTTTGCTCAGAATTCTGAGGATTTTGGAGTATATGACCGAAGTTCGGGGGTATTGTTTTCATACTTTCTATGGCGGTGCCCGAGTGATTTCCCTCATTGTGTTAAGGTAAGTATATCGCATTGTCACAATTTGAACAGGATTTTTGTAGTTATCTGTGGGATGGGTATATATTGGTGTAGCTTCGGTTTTCGAGTGGCCCCGCCGCCTAATTTGTCTTGTGAACTCATAGAACAGACAGATATTTTTAGAGGACTTTTGTTGTTATCTGTGGGATGGGTATATATTGGTGTAGCTTCGGTTTTCGAGTGGCCCCACCGCCTAATTTGACTTGTGGACTCATAGAGCAGACAGATATTTTTAGAGGACTTTTGTAGTTATCTGTGGGATGGGTATATATTGGTGTAGCTTCGGTTTTCGAGTGGCCCCGCCGCCTAATTTGTCTATTGAACTCATAGAGCAGACAGATATTTTTAGAGGACTTTTGTTGTTATCTATGGGATGGGTATATATTGGTGTAGCTTCGGTTTTCGAGTGGTCCCGCCGCCTAATTTGTCTTGTGGACTCATAGAGCAGAGAGATTTTTTAGAGGACTTTTGTTGTTATCTGTGGGATGGGTATATATTGGTGTAGCTTCGGTTTTCGAGTGGCCCCGCCGCCTAATTTGTCTTGTGGACTCATAGAGCAGACAGATATTTTTAGAGGACTTTTGTAGTTATCTGTGGGATGGGTATATATTGGTGTAGCTTCGGTTTTCGAGTGGCCCCGCCGCCTAATTTGTCTTGTGAACTCATAGAGCAGACAGATATTTTTAGAGGACTTTTGTTGTTATCTGTGGGATGGGTATATATTGGTGTAGCTTCGGTTTTCGAGTGGCCCCGCCGCCTAATTTGTCTTGTGGACTCATAGAGCAGACAGATATTTTTAGAGGACTTTTGTAGTTATCTGTGGGATGGGTATATATTGGTGTAGCTTCGGTTTTCGAGTGGCCCCGCCGCCTAATTTGTCTTGTGAACTCTTAGAGCAGACAGATATTTTTAGAGGACTTTTGTTGTTATCTGTGGGATGGGTATATATTGGTGTAGCTTCGGTTTTCGAGTGGCCCCGCCGCCTAATTTGTCTCGTGGACTCATAGAGCAGACAGATTTTTTTAGAGGACTTTTGTAGTTATCTGTGGGATGGGTATATATTGGTGTAGCTTCGGTTTTCGAGTGGCCCCGCCGCCTAATTTGTCTCGTGGACTCATAGAGCAGACATATATTTTTAGAGGATTTTTGTAGTTATCTGTGGGATGGGTATATATTGGTGTAGCTTCGGTTTTCGAGTGGCCCCGCCGCCTAATTTGTCTTGTGGACGCATAGAGCAGACATATATTTTTAGAGGACTTTTGTTGTTATCTGTGGGATGGGTATATATTGGTGTAGCTTCAGTTTTCGAGTGACCCCGCCGCCTAATTTGTCTTGTGAACTCATAGAGCAGACAGATATTTTTAGAGGACTTTTGTAGTTATCTGTGGGATGGGTATATATTGGTGTAGCTTCGGTTTTCGAGTGGCCCCGCCGCCTAATTTGTCTTGTGAACTCATAGAGCAGACAGATATTTTTAGAGGACTTTTGTTGTTATCTGTGGGATGGGTATATATTGGTGTAGCTTCGGTTTTCGAGTGGCCCCGTCGCCTAATTTGTCTTGTAGACTCATAGAGCAGACAGATATTTTTAGAGGATTTTTGTAGTTATCTGTGGGATGGGTATATATTGGTGTAGCTTCGGTTTTCGAGTGGCCCCGCCGCCTAATTTGTCTTGTGAACTCATAGAGCAGACAGATATTTTTAGAGGACTTTTGTTGTTATCTGTGGGATGGGTATATATTGGTGTAGCTTCGGTTTTCGAGTGGCCCCGCCGCTTAAATTGTCTTGTGGACTCATAGAGCAGACAGATTTTTTAGAGGACTTTTGTTGTTATCTGTGGGATGGGTATATATTGGTGTAGCTTCGGTTTTCGAGTGGCCCCGCCGCCTAATTTGTCTTGTGGACTCATAGAGCAGACAGATATTTTTAGAGGACTTTTGTTGTTATCTGTGGGATGGGTATTTATTGGTGTAGCTTCGGTTTTCGAGTGGCCCCGCCGCCTAATTTGACTTGTGAACTCATAGAGCAGACAGATATTTTTAGAGGATTTTTGTAGTTATCTTCACATGTAGGATGGGTATATATTGGTGTAGCTTCGGTTTTCGAGTGGCCCCGTCGCCTAATTTGTCTTGTGGACTCATAGAGCAGACAGATATTTTTAGAGGACTTTTGTTGTTATCTGTGGAATGGGAATATATTGGTGTAGCTTCGATTTTCGAGTGACCCCGCCGCCTAATTTGTCTTGTGAACTCATAGAGCAGACAGATTTTTTAGAGGACTTTTGTTGTTATCTGTGGGATGGGTATATGTTGGTGTAGCTTCGGTTTTCGAGTGGCCCCGCCGCCTAATTTGTCTTGTGAACTCATAGAGCAGACAGATATTTTTAGAGGATTTTTGTAGTTATCTGTGGGATGGGTATATATTGGTGTAGCTTCGGTTTTCGAGTGGCCCCGTCGCCTAATTTGTCTATTGAACTCATAGAGCAGACAGATTTTTTAGAGGACTTTTGTAATTATCTTTAGAATGGGTATATATTGGTGTAGCTTCGGTTTTCGAGTGGCCCCGCCGCCTAATTTGTCTTGTGGACTCATAGAGCAGACAGATTTTTTTTAGAGGTCTTTTGTTGTTATCTGTGGGATGGGTATATATTGGTGTAGCTTCAGTTTTCGAGTGGCCCCGCCGCCTAATTTGTCTTGTGGACTCATAGAGCAGACAGATTTTTTAGAGGACTTTTTTTTGTTATCTGTGGGATGGGTATATATTGGTGTAGCTTCGGTTTTCGAGTGACCCCGCCGCCTAATTTGTCTTGTGAACTCATAGAGCAGACAGATATTTTTAGAGGACTTTTGTTGTTATCTGTGGGATGGGTATATATTGGTGTAGCTTCGGTTTTCGAGTGGCCCCGCCTCCTAATTTGTCTTGTGGACTCATAGAGCAGACAGATATTTTAGTGGAGTTTCAAAGTAGAATCGCAGTATAATTTTCCTAGGCCGTAGATAAAATATCGACAATTGAAGATGGATCTGGTCAAGGGTATAACCAGACTGCTTATATGTGATAAGGTGTGACATTCTTATGATCACATGTATATAAGGATGGATTGATTGCTTGTTGACTCAGGAGTTTTTTTGGATGGCAAACAATTTCCGTTTTGATCCCAAACAAATACTAGCAACCAATGACACGTAAAAAAATAGTTTTTAGGATCAGAAGGCAGATTGGATGATCATCACAATTATTACAAACACTTCTGTCTTATCATCTACGATGTTCAAGATGATTGCACAGTTAAACTGGTAGCACCTTTCAATAAGGATCTGGCTAGGTTCTTGCACAAAATGAATAATGATTTAAAACAAATGGTGTACAAAAATCTCCATAATCATTTTTTCATGGAAGATATTAACTTCGATGAAGACATGTAAACAATTTAGCTGGAAGGTTTTCTTCGGTTGATGGGCCAGATAGGCAAGGAGCGTTGCGCGCGCGTAAAGGCCTTAACTTGCCATTAATTCTTCGCAAGGGAATTTATCTGGTGATGTTTCCGGGGAATTCATCGGGCTACTGTTGTACATGTCGGGATGTGATGATACATGAGGTTTGGTAATGATTATAATTTTACATTTGATTGATCAAATTAACCAAACTGCTTTTGTACAGTTGGACACCACAGATTGTGTTTGCATTTGATGTGGAATATTTGAATGGCACTTTTCTGCGTGCCAGTTCATTCATTTCATTAATACAACTTGATGTTGCATGACTCATGGATACAGTGGTGAAGAGCATATGCTTTATGTGCCAAGCCAACCAATACATATACATACAAAAGCTTAACAAAATCAGGACGCAAACGCCAACGGCGAGTTCAATGGCTGTACCTATTATTCGAATAATCGAGCTAAATATGAATATACAGAATATTTTAGAGGATAGAGTGTGTGGTTGATGACGTGCCAGGAATACATATTCCTGCCTCTAACAAGGAAAAACATTGTCTAAAATGTCCCTCGGTTAGGGAAATCCCAGTCTTAACAGGCAGGCTTATATTTGAAAACAAAAAAAGTTCGACGGATGTTGATGGATGTGTGAGGGGGCAAAAGAAATATTTTCATTATGTTTGATTATTGCCGTGAGACAAACAACTCTGAAGGGGTCTACGAGATGTGTTTTCATTATTTTTTATTCTTGCCATCAGAAAAACAACTTTGAAGTGGTCCACAAGATGTATTTTCATTACGTTTGATTCTTGCCACGAGAAAAACAACTTTGAAGTGGTCCGCAAGATGTATTTTCATTACGTTTGATTCTTGCCATCAGAAAAACAACTTTGAAGTGGTCCACAAGATATATTTTCATTACGTTTGATTCTTGCCACGAGAAAAACAACTTTGAAGTGGTCCACAAGATGTATTTTTATTACGTTTGATTCTTGCCACGAGAAAAACAACTTTGAAGTGGTCCACAAGATGTATTTTCATTACGTTTGATTCTTGCCACGAGAAAAACAACCTTGAAGTGGTCCACAAGACGAGAAAACAATTTTGAAGTGGTCCACAAGATGTATTTTTATTACGTTTGATTCTTGCCACGAGAAAAACAACTTTGAAGTGGTCCACAAGATGTATTTTCATTACGTTTGATTTTTGCCGTGAGACAAACAACTTCGAAGGGGTCTACGAGATGTGTTTTCATTATTTTTAGCTCGACTATTCGAAGAATAAGTAGAGCTATCCTATTCACCACGGCGTCGGCGTCGGCGTCACACCCTGGTTAAGTTTTTCGTAACAGTCCACATTTTGACAAAGTCTTTTGAGATAAAGCTTTGAAACTTTCAACACTTGTTTACCATCATCATGTCCAGTTATAGGCAAGAGTACATAACTCTATTAAGCATTTTGACTGAATTATGGCCCCTTTTGACTTAGAAATCTTTGTTAAGTTTTTCGTACCAGTTCATATTTTGACAAAGTCTTTTGAGATAAAGCTTTGAAACTTTCAACACTTGTTTACCATCAACATGTCCAGTTGTAGGCAAGAGTACATAACTCCATCAAGCATTTTGGTTGAATTATTGCCCCTTTTTGACCTAGAAATCTTGGTTAAATTTTTCGTACCAGTCTACATTTTGACAAAGTCTTTTGAGATAAAGCTTTGAAACTTTCAACACTTGTTTACCATCACCATGTCCAGTTGTAGGCAAGAGTACGTAACTCCATCAAGCATTTTGGCTGAATTATGGCCCCTTCTGACTTAGAAATCTTGGTTAAGTTTTTCGTACCAGTTTATATTTTGTGTAAAGTGTTTGATATATGGCTTTGAAACTTTTATATCTTGTTCAGTATTATAGTCTCTATCAATAGGCAAGAGTACATAACTCTGTCATCTTTTTTGGCTGAATTATGGCCCTTTTTGAACTTGGAAATTGGTTCTGTTTTCGTATATGTTCATGTTTTGTCGAGACTATTTGACATGGCTTTTAAACTTTAAACACTTGTTTATCATTATGATTTCCATCTGTAGGCAAGAGTACATAACTCTGACAACTACTTTGGCTGAATTATGGCCCTTTTTGGACTTAAACATTTTTGTCAAAACTATTTGAACTGTGGCTTTGAAACTTTTAACACTAACTAGTATATCAACATGGTTTCCATCTGTAGGCAAGTGTACATAGCTCTGTCAACTATTTTGACTGAATTATGACCCTTTTGGACTTGGAAATTAGTTAAATTTTTCATACAAGTCCATATTTTGCCTAACATATAACTTAACATATTTGCCGTCATGGTCACACATTGCCATTTAGTGCAAGACTAATCGATATCCACAAATACAGGAACATTTTTTGTTTAATCCATTTTTTTCTTTTGTCTGAAAATCTATGGAAATATTTTTACCCCATTCTTCAATCAATTCTTCGAATAGTCGAGGGCGCTGTCATCCGACAGCTCTTGTTTATTCTTGCCATCAGAAAAAAACAACTTCAAAGTGTTCCAGAAAATGCTTTTTTTTTCATTACGTTTGATTTTTGCCACGAGAAAAAACAACTTTGAAGTGGTCCACAAGATGTATTTTCATTACGTTTGATTCTTGCCATGAGAAAAACAACTTTGAAGTGGTCCACAAGATGTATTTTCATTACGTTTGATTCTTGCCATGACAAAAACAACTTTGAAGTGGTTCACAAGATGTATTTTCATTACGTTTGATTCTTTGCCATGAGAAAAACAACTTTGAAGTGGTCCGCAAGATGTATTTTCATTACGTTTGATTCTTGCCACGAGAAAAACAACTTTGAAGTGGTCCACAAGATGTGTTTTCATTAAGTTTGATTTTTTTTTCAACGAGAAAAACAACTTCGAAGTGGTCCACAAGATGTATTTTCATTATGTTTGATTTTTGCCACGAGAAAAACAACTTTGAAGTGGTCCACAAGATGTATTTTCATTACGTTTGATTCTTGCCATGAGAAAAACAACTTTGAAGTGGCCCACAAGATGTATTTTCATTACGTTTGAGTTTTGCCATGAGAAAAACAACTTTGAAGTGGTCCACAAGATGTATTTTCATTACGTTTGAGTTTTGCTATGACAAAAACAAATTTGAAGTGGCCCACAAGATGTATTTCCATTACGTTTGAGTTTTGCCATGAGAAAAACAACTTTGAAGTGGTCCACAAGATGTATTTTGATTTTTGCCACGAGAAAACAACTTTGAAGTGGTCCACAAGATGTATTTTCATTACGTTTGATTTTTGCCACGAGAAAAACAACTTTGAAGTGGTCCACAAGATGTATTTTCATTACGTTTGAGTTTTGCCATGAGGAAAACAACTTTGATTGCCATGAGAAAAACAACAAGTGGTCCACAAGATGTATTTTGATTTTTGCCACGAGAAAACAACTTTGAAGTGGTCCACAAGATGTATTTTCATTACGTTTGATTTTTGCCACGAGAAAAACAACTTTGAAGTGGTCCACAAGATGTATTTTCATTACGTTTGATTCTTGCCATGAGAAAAACAACTTTGAAGTGGTCCACAAGATGTACGTTCGAAGTGGTCCACAAGATGTATTTTCATTACGTTTGATTTTTTGCCATGAGAAAAAAAACAACAACTGGGAAGTGCCCATAACGTGTGTTTTCATTATGATTCATTCATTTCATGAGAAAAAAAAAATATGGATGGGGTCCAAAAGATGTATTTTCATTAAGCGCTAAAATAATTTTATTACTGATGAAATATCAGCGGCTTTTAAACTAATTTTATTTTGGACCCTGTGAACATACATAATGAGTAATATTGTCATTCTATAGCACAGATATAGAGACAAAAGGTATATGAAAAATATTTACTATTAATTTCATAATAAAAATTTATTTTATAAGAAAAACAATAGCTTGGATATTTGCGTGTATAGCCCAACTAATTCAAATAGTGTAAAACCCCTTTGTGCAATGTAAAAAAACTGCCATGCGGAAAACCGACGAGCCATATTTTCCAATTTTATCCCAAGAGGATTGAAACAGGAACTATTCAAAATCATTTAAGTAAATACAGTTTAGTTTTGTAATCAAACTCTGTTTTGATCGACTATGTTCCATTATAAATTTAACAATTTTATTTCGAAACAAACTGTTAAAATTCGCTTCTTTGACTACTTTGCGAGACCTCAAATTATTTACAGATGTAAAACGTCTTTTACTTACTTGTTCCTGATACGTGTCAATTTTAAAAGCATCTTTGTATGTCCTTTTCCTCTGTCTAGGCATGGCTGTTTTCTTGCTTTATAATTAGTATCAATGTGCAATCGTATATCACTTACACACGTACCAAATCTATTCGATACTAGTCAGGTTTTCTATATTTGATTTGTTAAGTACTGGGCAATCATAAACTTTTATCTTTATATCCTATCCTTTATTAAATTCCATAGGGAAAATAGTGTGGTATACTAAAATCGCGCAAGACAATGTACATATATAGCCTAAATTCAATTTGAAAATAAACATAGGTGCATTCTATCCATGTGCATACATAATTCCACAGGTGGAAGTAACCTACCTAGGATACAGTATGAGTCCATGAGTCATATACATGTAAATAAATTACACTAAAATGAAATGCCAAAAAGTCATTTCGAAATTTCCCAAAAATGCACCAGAGGCCACCATTTACATATTAGTATTTAAAACTGTCCAGTATACCCACTTCGGTACATACCTATACTCGGCGCTATGCGCCTCGACGATCATGCCTTTGCTGTCAATTTGTTTCTCTAATACAAATTTCTGAATCCGAGAATGCAAAGTTTCTTTTCATTTCATGTGTTACCAATAGTTCTTAAAAAAAAAGTAACAACAATTTACACATTACGCCTGCGTAACGTCACGCTCAACCTCGTTCATGTGAAACGTGCATGTGAAGCATGTACGCTGACCACGGGAAACTGTGACGTGAAGGAGGCAAAATTATGTATATAAATAAATTTTGTTACGGCAGCGTGACGAGATTCGTTATATTGACATTTATGTAATTACTGGCTTTTCTACATAAAAATTAAGCTGGCGATGATTTTGTTATTCAAACACTGCTGTAAGGTACATTATTATTCAATATTGAAAACAATAAGCGGGACGCTTGAATCATCCATAAACTCGTCACATAAGTACTATGAAGAAACCCGAATAACACCGATTCCATTAATACCGCGAATTTTCAACTCGTTAGAATACGACAGAATAAGAATAATCTGTTTTCTTTTTTCACATGTCCGTAACGGTAATGCGGCGCCGGTAGTTATGCTTATGATTGTACAGTAAGCAATTTTATTTTATCGAATGTCGTCCTGAAAATTATTTACTGCGAACTTCATGGCAGCAGTTCCGGGAATCATGGGTAGAAAACAACAATAACAAAACAGTGATGGTATAGAAAATTGATATTGCTCGTTGCAGAGTTGGAGCGGTCTTCTGCGCATGCCCGGCAGTGATTATCAATTTGAGCGTACAGCAAAAATACGCAAATTATTGCAAGTTCGCACGCAGTTAGTGTATAATACGTATGATATACTGACTGATAGGGTTAGTATTACCATGGTTACAAAATATATACATTTACGGTACTTTTAGTTCAAATTCAGTTAATCCGGTATATACCGGAGTCTGTAATTTATACCGGCGCTCCAAGTCTGCATTGAGTCACAGTCTAGAAAATACATGTATTCCCAAGTCGAACGGTATATACGAGGTTTATTTTGACATATAACGTATACATTATCTATAGACGGAAAAAAACCTTCGATTTTCACGTATTAGGTTATTTAACATTGTTCTGTACAATACGATATATATTTGGACGAGTATCCTGCTGACAGCGGCTCGTCCAATATGGTTTTCCCAGATAGGCACGAGTTTGAATGACCAATGACAAGATGCGAACCTGGTAAGAATTTCAGTTTTCATAAAATGAAAATAACATAAATATATTAATTTAACAATTTAGCATCTTTTGAATAACGTTCAAAAGCGCAGACCTGAACATATTAGCGCGTTCTTGTACTATCTTCATACCGTGCATCTTTTTGTTGAATACAATATTTACATACACATCTTCAGGTAATATAAAAATTAACTGCAAGTTTTGAAATTTTTTAATGATGAATTTTCTATATTTTATCAAACATAAAATACTAAAGAATTAAACATTTCAGGATTGAGTCTTACAAAACCTGAACGTTTTCTGTTATTTACATTTTTTCTTAGGCATAAGAGCAGTAGACGGGGCACAGGAGGGATCTCATTCTACTTCGATAGTGGCTCAAAATCATGATTATCGCAGATAAAAACAATAAACAGATGAAGAAAATCCTATTTTAGAAACAAGTTAAAGCATAGCAAAAGTTCCTTCTATGGCACATCCATATAAATATATAATGCTCATCTTGTAAAATTTAGGTTGCACTGTCTACATACCAAATATCAAATTTAAAAGGCACAGACCTTGTTGTTTCAGACAAGAAGATTTTTAAAGTTTTCAGTTAAATAATCTATTTTTAGCTCCCGTGACCTAGTTATGCAATAAAGCGGCACTTAACTATAGGTCTGTTTGAAAAGTTAAAATTTCGCATTCAAAACGGATTCTCTTATTGAGGTGGTTGTCTAGATATTACATTACAAGAACATTTGCCATTACCTTATTGATGTAATATAATCGCTTTATACGTTTCTGTTTAACATCCTAATGTAGTGATTTGATGCGCTAAACAGTCTACGTCCTCGCGCACAATAAACATAGTGGTCATTGATCAAGTAATTCATGGCTGTAATTTAGTAGTATCTCTGTCCTAACTGTGACATCCGGGCATTCGATTCGTGAATTTGTTGTGCGCACAATGAGAGGGTCGCAATGGGGTTTGTTTTCACATATTGACCATGCATTTGAAGGTAACGACGTATGTTAACCTTTGTGACAAATAAGATGTTTGGCATGTTTCAACAACGCCACTTTTCCATCCTCGGGTTTAGTAATATGTAATCCGCGGAGCGCGTTCAGCCAGAGAGTCGCCTCCATTGGGAAAGAATAATTTTAATGTCAGAGATTATTTCTAAGGTCACGTTTGATCGGCCAGCTTGTAATGACAACAGTTTTCGAGATCAGTTGCTCAGTCAAGTGTGACTTACCGATTCTAAGTGTTCCTTCTAAAGAGAAGAAACAATAACTATTTAGGAAAACATTGATAGTTGTGAAAGGTTGATCCCATTCTCCCCACCCCTCAAACTTCCAATTTGCTCCTATGCCCATGTGTTTGCCTTGTCATTAAAAGTTAAGCTCTTGGTGCTCTGGTTTTAAATAAGCTACCTGATGCAAGGACGTGCCAATGACTCGTACAGACTCTATTTATACAATGGAGCGGACAATTACCCATTAAAAGTAGAGATTAGTTCACTGGGGAATTACTTTTATTATAGCTCTCTCATGTTGGTATTGGTGGCCATCCAGTAACGTGTTTAAACCCCATTCCCGTGATACTCCTATTTACAGGTTGCTTTTTTATACCGTTTAATTAATATGTTATGATTTGGAAATGTGACAGATGATGTTTCCATACACACTGGTAAAGCAAGATTAAAAGATGGATGAAATATACATGTGATAACTGGTTTTCCCTGCTATCATTATCTGATATCTATTTATATCGTTACATAAAGAAACAATCACTGGGCGATAAACAAAGGCTGAAAACAATAGAAGAAATAATAGCTAGATAGCTAAAACTTGATAAAAATGTTTATCAGCGTCTGTCCAACAACAATATAATTATTATACTTACCGCCACTTATTTCATCAAAGCTAAGACTAAGTTTAAAGTACAAAGAACAGGAGTGACCAAGTTTCAAGTTTATTCAACAAATTCTCAGTTTGTATACATTCAAAAACATGAGACCAAGTTGGATTTAAAATGTCATATAAACGAGCTATTTTGAATTTAGTATTCGGGTTTGTCTTTCATCTAAGGTTCCAGTGCTGCCATTCAAATACAAATGAAGTTTTTGGTAAGGAATTTTCTTTCGTCACTCTTTATTATTTACTCACTTTTTGAATAAAAATATGTTTTTGATTATTTATCATCAAACAGTGCTTAACATAACTGCGTTTCTTCTATCAACATTTTTGTACTTCTTGTTTTCAGACAATCTCAGGTATAACACAGGTGTTGTCTCCTGGGTTCAAGCTACTAGACAATGCAGAGACAGTATCACAACTCTCGTGCATTTTAATCCAGATCCAAGCAAGAATCATCACAACATTTCCGTTGTCAAGCGCTCTGTCCACTTCCACTATGATAATGAAAGTTGGGTAGGCGATTATACCACATTTGAAGTAATTAGCGCACAAGGTAAATTAATTACTTATCTGCACAGTGATGAATTAAAAAAAATCAATCTTTTCTCTGAACAAAATAAATAACAAAACAATGAAATTACACTTTAAAGATAGCCATGCAAAAGACAGGCTTATAACAGAAAACAAAATAGTTATCACATAAATAAACATATTTTGAAACATAATATGTGTTGTATAAGAAACTGACAAGAAATAAAATGTACTACATGTATTTCACAGTTATGAAATGTTTAAAAATCATTAAATAAGTCAAAACATATATATGTCCATCGCCAAATAAATAAGACGCAATCACACCGAGATTTAACAATTCATGTACTGTAAACTGTGATAAATTAACGGGTTTTCTGTTTTATTTGTCAATGGTGAATTGGTAAAGCTGGCTTGAAAACTCTTCTTGGCCACGAGATACAATAACAGTAAGATTGTATTTCAGGTGTAAAACCAAACATAAACATGCATCATTGTGTTGCAATGCATGTTACACTGGAAAAGGTACTTCCTAACAACACATTGCTGTATGAATATGACCTGGTAACTCAGAACTGCAGTTCCAATATATTTGCAGTATGTACGGGTAAGTCATTGTCAACCTACTGATTGAGGCATATACTCATCTAATCATTTCATTTCGCGTATTCATAATCTGAACAAACACATTTATATACTGTCAAACCTGTGTGTATAGACCACACTTGGGTAAATAAAACATGTTATCTTTGTTGAAGCCATCCAGCTGGCTGGTTCTACCCAGGTGCCCGCTCGTGGTGAAATAATGCACGGAGGGGCACCTGGGGTCTTCCTCCACCATCAAAGCTGGAAAGTCGCCATATGACCTATAATTGTGTCGGTGTGACGTTAAACACAACAAAATACAAATTGTTGAAAGGTGATCTCTCAACACAGATAACATTACACTATCTATAAAAGAAAAGCGTAAATAGTGTAGACTTATTGAATGGCTTGTCGGTCAATAGTCATAACAATTGCCTTAAGTCCGAATGACCGAACCGCTATAGTTTTGACTATTGACCAACAAGCCATTCAGTACAGCCAAAATAATTTTATTTGTAGGTTTTCTAATAGTGGCCTCTATTCAGAGATGGTCTTTTTAGCTCTGGGTTGACTGCACACGTGTACAGGTATGCAATATTTTGGCGGACACTCAAATTTAGATGTGTTATTTTCGACGATACTTTCTTTTCACACAGATAACAATAGTGTAATACTGACCACCCAGATGACTACAAATTGGTCAGCCATACACAGAGATCACTGTATGTTGTGGACACCAACATACAACACTCTTCCAATCGCAGAGAAAAACACATTTGCTAGAGGAAATTTTACCACGGCACAGAACAATGGCACCTTGTTAAACAAGTTCTTCTGGGTTAATTTAATTGTACAGGAAAACAATCCCTCACAGTTACCAGGTATAACACATTACTTTGACAATTCTTTGTTACAGTATAATGTCTCTCTGTATGCAACCTTTGGTCTGTTGTAAGCGACAGCAGAGTATGATGTTTAAACAATATAGAAGCGAGAATCGGAACCCTCTGAAGACGAGTTGTCGTCGTTTCAAGTCAGTATGTCTATTGCCAACAAAAAAGAATGCTGTGTAATGTCCTACTGAAAACTTCCTGACGATAAATCCAGTTTAACAGAATAATGACTCTATGGCACTTTGTTTAACTGCATTAGACTTAACGCGTTGTTAAGTGGAACAGCAGCTCGCATTACACCTGCCAAGGATGTCCCCTGTAATAATGGAGACCCATTGGCTTACTGTAAGATACAAAATACAGTTCATAATTCTGATCCTCACACCCAAGTTTATATTCCTAGCATGACAGAATTATACAGACCGGTGAGGAATCTAAAGACGATCTGTCTATCTTGAGGTTACGGTGTCCCTAAAGTGACATGTTACACACATTTTTTCCAATTAGGTAATGTGAGACTTTTTTGTGTGAATCATTTCGTTTAAACGAAATAAAAAATAGTCTCACATTACCTAATTGGAAAAAAAGTGTGTAACATGTCACTTTAGGGGCACCGTATGAGGTGCTTTGTGGTGTAGAACTTTTTTTATCAAAGGTTATACCGACGCGCCAACTTATACATTAACACTTTCCCACATTCGCTACGCCGCAAAGTTATTGTACACCTTTATAAATAAAATATATTTGTACTACTGATTATATTAAAGATCAACGTGTCTATTTAATTCCAGTGAATACAACTTTACATTGTGTCTTGATGCTATGTGTCCGTTTCCCATACGCCTCTTTACCCCTCACGCAAGGCATCTTCTATTTTCTGATATTGTCCGTGATAACTAGTTTCCCGGAGCGTCATTTTGAATTTGTGAAACGTAGATAACTTTGATCGTATATTTGGTAGTCCGGAAGTGACGGGTGGGGTTCGCCTGTTCTTAGGCACGTTTCATGATTCCTGAGTAGTTATGAGGTTTATATCAGTCTGAAGGTTTTCGAAAATAATTTTATATGGATACAAGTTTACTCTACGTCCTTCAAGGAAACAGGCTGACGACACAAGGGGTTATAGGTTTGTACAAACCGATAATACGTATGTGAGTGGTCTGTCGTTCATAATGGTTTCAATTTCTGTGACCATGTTTAAAGGCTTTCATAGGTGACAAATGAACAGCCTAGCACTTTCTTTTTATTGGTTTTAGTAATTCCGGCCAGCCGTTCTGACCAGTTGAAAAACTTACAAGACTCTTTTAGGGCGAATCGTCGTGTAGTTCCTACAGTTCTTGATTGTTATGGACTACGTCAACTCTCTGAAAGTCGTGGCGTTGTCTGACACAATGATTCGTGACAGTCGGCAAACATCTGAATGCTGCAGTGAAGAAATTCCTCTGATAGGTTTAGTATTAATGTTAGCTGTAGTTTGCGCACATGTAAGTTTTCGACTCACTTTTGGTGAAGTCTTGTACATACTGAGTAGCAGTGAAATCACTGTTGTGACGGTGAACGGTGGCAAATATTCTACTCAGTCCTTCGGTAGGGGTGTTGTTTCAGGTATTGTTTACCTTTTTTTCGTACTGCACTTCAGGAGCAAGCCTTTTGCACAGCATGTGGGATCACTGACACTTACAACCTCTCATATTGGTGGGTGACAGAAGCATTTATGCTAGCATAATTGTGTTTATATCGTGACACAAATCGCGTGAAAAGATGCTTCTCCGGTAATAGATATAGAAATCTTGCATTGCTACTGCATTGGCTTGCATGCATTTGTCAACAAATCAGAAACACTTGCTTTGACCCGCAGCAACGTCATGAACCTGCTCACATAAAACAGACCATGAATTCCTGTAAAATGTTCTGATGAAGACATTGTCCATGTGTCACAGCTGCCATGTGTCAGAGGAGAGGTAGTCTTTTGGTTCTTGGTCAGTTCGTATATCTCAAGTCTCTTTATTTTTCATGATGTACGATGCAAATGTAAGTCGATCTGACTGTACGAACATACATACATCGTCTCTTTAGAAATGCACTGCGAGATGATGTGATTCGCAAGACGAACACCATTTACTCCTGTCAACAATTCACATCATCAATTGCTATTGCTCAAATGGCTCAGTCGCTGGCATTAACAAACATGTGCACTGAAGTGTTATCTTTAGCACTGTGTGTATGTCATTTGCTGTACCAGAAGTAGAATCTGACGAGGAAAAGTAAAGCTGAAACTTCCAGGAGTTGTGGCTGAAGTCAGTAGGCGACATCAGATCATATTCTACATGAAAGTAGAAATACCTTTTGCTTCTGTTGCGAAACAGGACAGAATGATGTAAACATGTAAATCTCTCTGTACTATACTACTAACCAAAATAAGCGTTTACATCGAGATGCCGATAGGTTTTTTTTTAAATAAAGGAGAACATGTAGCACCTAACAGCACATCCTAGAATCTGCATGTAATCAGTTGACTTTTAGTATTTGTTATGTCTTTCAGCCCATATAAGCGTGTAATGTCTCTATCAATTTCACCTGGCTGCACGTTTCTATACTTGTACAAAAAGCAAACATCTTTTTAGATCAAAATCTGATATATGGATCCCAGATAAGTCGTTCAATTCATGTGGTATGGATTCGAGGCAGTCGTTCAAACTGCAATATGCTCGACCATACGGATTGGGATCATTTGATGATTCTGTTTTCACACCATGATGCGGATTGTAATGCATAGTGCTGGTCGACTTGTTGTCGTTAGTCTGTTCAGCCAGACCTCTCTGTTCTTTTTCGGAAATGTGGTCTACGTATTTCCGCAAAAGCGCGGAAGTGTATGAAGATGTGTACAATTACTTTTGCCCTCCCGATTAGGATGCTATAACTGTCCGAGAGGGATAGATGGTCATCTTCCTATATATTAGCTGTCATTGAAATCAATGCAGTTCTTCTGGTAAGCTTCAAAAACACCAGATGAATTATTAGTTTTTTCTCTAGACTAATAAACAGTGACTCTAGCTTCCAGATTCTTTCTGTAGTAGAAATTAGATAAGAGCGGTGATTACATTCATAATACACAGTATTGAATATTATGTGTTTGCAGCCATAACTGGACATGTACTAGTATCCTGACTTCGTCCACACAATAGTCGGTCCGTAACCTTTGACAACTTGTTTTATATCGAATGCGCTACCCTGTTACTGAATATGCCAGTTTCAAGCCTCTTTGATAGAAACTGACAATGACAACACTCCCCGTTTAATAGGCCTGACCTACTGTATGAACAAGTCAAATGATACCGCTTGCCCACTTCATATCAAGCATGCTATAACTTGAGTTTCCCAGCCAGTTTCCATATTGAACGACTCCTGGTGCGATCTAGTCAAACAGTGTATTCTTCTATGCGTAGCTGCCTGTTTTGTAGAACTGTTTGTGTGCTGACCGAGACTGACATATTTGAAGGCGCATTTTGTTGGATCTCAATTATACTTTGCATCGATGATTAATTGATGCTGCACACTAGCGGCAGTGGAACTTTGGAATGGTAAGATGACAACTGATGGTACTTGGAAGACTTTCGTTTAACAAAGTTCATTCTTTCAGCAAAAGTGGTTATTTTAGTGAAGACGTTGACGAAGTGATGATCATCACAGAAAGAACACACTTCCATTGGAACATTGTGCTAATGTGGTAGCTGTTTTGAACGTTATACCGGTGAAGAAAGAAACAGTCGGGTCGAAACATTCCGGTGTACGGATAGGCTTGTCCTCATTAATGACGCTTATCTCTTTCTTCAGCACTGCCCTAAAGGTCGGTAGCTGCCTGTTGCTCTTACCAGAGTCATGTGTCATGTTATTTCAAACCTCTGTAAGAAGTATATTTATAATGACTGGAACTAGTAGATTACCTTAGGCTGTTATTATATGAGTTTGCACTGAGCGTTCTTTTACTTTGTCATACGAGTGCTGTTCAAATATAATGTAGACTTTGTCTCTATCTTTTATAAACTTTAATCAAGCAAAATAAGAAATTTGCCAAGTCCTTAATTCCAGAGGGATTTATAACATTGAAAATATTGCCGTAAGTTACTTTACGTCTTAGTAATGTAAAAACGAATTAAGCTTTGAAAAAAGGAGTTTTGATTTAAGAAATAATTTATAGCAAAAGAGTGCTTTAACACTATTTATGCACGATGGGCGGTTATACGTCGGGCGTAATAATTGCACGAGGGCGCAGCCCGAGTGAAATTATTTGTACGACGTATTCCGCCCGAGTGTATAAATAGTGTTAAAACACTCTTTTGCTATAAATTATTTCGATTCTAATATGCCCTTAATCTAAAACAGTAGATAAAATATAGAAGCGCTCTTTCTTGGTCGCAACAAAAACTTTGACGTCATCGCACGTTAACGTGACGTCATTCTAGCGAAAGAGTGTTTTAACAGAGACAAGCATATTAGAATAGGGTTTTTAACAGGGTGTGACAGCCTTGTAGGAAGTGGGCAATATTTGATCTTGAATATTTCAAAAGCCAAATGCTGAATTGTAGTGAGTCTACGGACATGTATACTGTATAGTTATAGTTCACAATTAATGTCATATTGAAATTATTGTTATATTTTAAAGCAGTCAAATTAACGTTATACAGCTAACTTCTTCAGCAGTGTTTAATATATCAACATTCACTATATATTTTGTAGAGAAAGAAAAGGCGTTTAATTTTGTATTTACAACATTGGTGTAACGATATCAAGGGTGGTCCTTTCCTCAAGATTGCACGAGCAATCAGACGTCATTTACAAAAACATGAACATATTGGCGTCGTTCGAAAAATTCTCATAAATTTGACACCAAAAATTCAAAAAGAACGGTAAATTGTAGCTAAAACAAATTTTTCTGACGGTAAAGGCCAAAACTGAATCGACATGACTATGCGATTTTTTTTCACTGGATTGAACAATATTTTAAATAAAAATCAGGAACTTTTATTTTATGAGAAGGCGAGTTACAATAAGACGTGGACAGATCTTTTTGGCTGTTTTTTAAGAAGTTAAAAAAATCGTTTTAATAGATCACGAGATAACAGAAGAAGATTTATTAAGATATAAAAATTTTTGCAGAACAGTCACATTTCACACGGACTGAGATATATTATTATTAGGCATATCATCATTATTATCTTCATCATTATTATTAAATGGTTGCAACACTTCGGTAAATTTAAATCCAAATTTACACAGTAAGTATATTTACGCTATAAATAAATTTATAAGGTATAATATAATTTAATGTTGAATAATGTAGATACAATTGTACAAGAAGTCAAAGAAACTGGAAATTCATTGTTGGTATGAAATATGGCATAATACTATATTATGATAATAGTACATTCTTTTATATTGTTGTTGTATTTTTATACAGTTTCATATCCGACCGTTGTGATGCGTGTTATTACCATTATGTATGTATCCAAGACAATATCAGTTCTGTGTGCAAGAACTTTGACGCTATCATTGGACAACTTACATATTTTATAACTAAATATATTCGTTATTTATATTAAACATTACCTGAACAGTAATTACCAGCACATACGAATCACTTGTCCCTCACAAACCCTACTCGGGAAGAACTTCTTTTCATATAGTGAAGCTTTTGGGCTGGCTTAATAACGGTCGATGGTTCTACCGCTATGAATAATACCCGGAGGAGCCACTGGAATCTTCCTCCGCCATCAAACATTGGATTTTTGCCATACGGTCTACATTGTGTCGGTGTGACTAAACCCCAAACAAAGATAAAAGAAACAATAAGATACTATTTCTGTCTGCAATTGCACAGATATGTTTAGCAAATATCTTTTTTCCTTTTACCTAACATCATAGTAGAATTATTAAATTAGCAATTGTTTCCTTGAAATTTTGAACAGAACCACACTTTTCTAGCATCAATGCCACCCAAATGATGAATAGTAGAACTTTATTATAATTTGAATCCGGACTTGTGTTTTACATTTGGAGAGAATTGTATATTCCGCACATTATTCTAATACATCCAGTTTTACAACAGATTTAATAAAGGCCTACCTTAAATCTATTTTCACTGGAAATCATTTCAAGCTCCCCAACTGCGTCTGGATATCTGCATCTGGATATCTTTGCTATTTTAACAGAATCTGAAGATTTGGATTTAATGCAATATTTTTTCTTCAATTTCGATGATTTCTTAAACTTTTTAGATTTAAAGTTTGAAGAAGAACTAGAAAAGCCAGATGCAGTCTCGTTTGAGGAACTGTCGAGATTCACTATCGTTATGAGGAGGTTCATATTGAGCCATTCCTAATTTAAATATTTTATAGCATATTCCTCCAAGGAGTGGTATTTTACGTAAAGAATCAGATCATTTTTTTTATTTCAAATATATTGCACATTATCTGTTTTTCTCCTCCGTCTTTCTTTTTTCTACTCTTTCCTGAACTGTATGATGACGGTTTGGTTATCTTCACTTTCAAACTCTGGCCAGCCATCCTAAATGTTCTGCCTCTGAACCCCTTTCTCTCGCCACTAACCGCATGGTTCTTCTTCCAGTATGGCATCGCGTTTGTCCATGCCTGTAACTAGATTACCACCTAGATTCTTCCTCCACCGTCAAAAGCTGTAACAGTCGCCATATGACATAAATTGTGTCGTGTGGTAGTTCTAAACCCAATAAAACAAATAAAGTGAGACACTGGTCGTATCGGAAGTGGAGAAGGTGGGCGGTGGGGGTGGAATAGATTTTGTTTCTATTTTATTGAGTCCCTGGCATGAATAAACATATATTTGTTTAACTTTTGTAGAGAGATCTCACTTTTATTTCTCTAAACATTGATTGCAGTTGTTGGAAATATTTTGCGATGTGGCTATATCGCTTACAATATCCCGAATATCTACTACACTGATTGCTTCAAGAAGAAAGCTTTCATTTGCAAAACAGGTAAGAGTTTTTAATTACCCGTCGTGTAAAGTTTCGAGAAATTTCGCTTTTTAATAACTAATCTAACATAAACTTTCCTGTGCTTATGCTTTTGATAATAAAGTATACAATTGGTGTTGTCCAATATACACCAATAATTGTCTTTAATGTTTCATATTTTGAGAAAACAATTCAAACAACACCAAATCATAGAAAGAAAGGGTTGGTTAACATGAATATTGAACAAAATATAAAACATGCAAGTTACTCTACAAAACAATTGGTAATTTACTGATATATAAAAGGACTGCATAAAAGGACTACACTTTCGGACAGTTCAGCGCCTATAAAAACTCACCATTTTCATTGAACTGTTACATAGCGTCGTCTTGACGTATTTGCAATTATGTATCAGTGCTGAAATTTGACAGAACTTGGTGGAACGTAGTTTTTAGTAATTGTTTATTATTATTTCTTTGCAAATGGCATTCGTTTTTTTTTAAAGGACATCTTTTTGAGAATATATAGATATCTAGTCGTGCGGGATAGTACGGTAGAACATGTTATAGAGTTAGGTAGATTGTTGGTAAAGATGTCGTTGTTTATTTTTGTATTTTGATGCTATACTCCTAAACCTTAAATATTGTGAGTCAGCAGCGTGATTTTATGTCAAAATGATGACATGACAATACACATAAAATCTACATTGTATTATGCATAATATATCGTAACATGTAATTTACATATTTTCAAGCGAGAACTATACGAGCCCCACACCCCTTTGACACGTAACATCTCAACATTTTATCATATTGTTTTCAAAGATCAAGTTGTTGCTGAGAAATAATTAATGCATTTCCGTGTTTTCATTTTTTCTACACAATACAACATAAGAAAACTATACTCAAACGCAAAAGAAAGCACTTTTTAAATTTGAATATTCTCAGTTCTAAAAGAGGTATCCGTTTACAATTTGCAACATACTTTGCTCAAAGCATGTGCTATTGATCTTACTTCAATTTTACGATAAAAACTGGGTGGAGTCAAGATAACTAGCGATAGTGGACTTTTGCACGATTTGAACGTGCTGCCCATAGGAAATGTACATGTCTACAAAAACGTGTTTTGTCAGTTTTTTTTATACCTTTGGTGAAAGGAAAAACACATTAGATTTCAAATCTGTGCTGTAATAAAATACCACGACTCTGTGAAACTCAGCGAATTGAAATTGAAGCATTAACAATGCTTCAACGAGGTGACAACGTTATTTATGTCAGCAGAACGTTTGGGTGCCAAAGTAATGTCATAATTCTTTTGCACTAGCAATTTCAGCAAACTGGTCGAGTTGCTGTACGCCATAGATTCAGCAGACCTCGGGTGACAACCGCTACTCAAGAATGGAATAAAATCCATCGTTGCGTCATTCTATTGTTACGTTAGGCCCAAGCGTTGCAATATCAATGCTTGAATAAATAGTAGAGGTGGTCACACACGATATTTAAACAAAATCATGTTTGACGAACAGGCAGCTTTTTTATCATCTGACAGGAAAGAGATTTACAACTTCCGTTTGTGACCCCTGTTGGCTTTGAATAACCAAGAATACCCATAAATGTCAAAATTTTGAAAATAATCGAAACACATCAAATTGGCCATAAACTGCACTAAATCTAGGTACCAAACATGACATACTTTTAGACAAAATAATCTACTTCGGACAACATAATCTACTTCAGTTGACGAAAACCTGAGTGCACACTTTCTTTTGCGTCGGAGTATAAACAGAAAGATAGACTTCGAAGAAGAAAACATAATATTAACAAAAGAAGTCCTTTATTTTGTACCCACATACCTAAAAACTTAATTTAACAACTGAAATGAATATATTATTCAAAATAATTTTGAATCTACCCTTGTCTTTAACTGTTTACAGATAAAAGCCAAAGTTTATCAACCTTATCTGCTGGACTTTATGTTGGAATATCTGTGACACTGGTCGTCATAGTGACTGCGTGTGTTGTTGCTGTCATATTCATACTGAGAAAACGTCGATCACTGTAATTATTTTTTATGTTCAACTTGAAACTAAATATCTAAAGAGCAACAAGTGAAAGTCAGGAACAAATTTCAGTAAGAACAACAGGAAGGAGTAATTATTTTTTCCAGTTTATTTTCCAGATAGCAGTACATTAAAATAAGAAAATGTTAAATTTTATGGTGATGCTATCACAGTCTGTTTTTTTTTTTATATTTCTACAGGAAAACTGACAGGATAGGTTTTGGCTATTCTTGCAAAATATGAAACTGTAACAAAACTTTGAATGAAAAAAAGACAAGCATAAAACGCGGGTAAATATCTAGCACAGCTGAAGTGTCAAGTTGGAACTGGAATAATTTTAGCTGAAGAGAAAGTAATCTTTGCACGAGTACTGACCAAAAGTACGAAAGTAATCGTTTCGAGAAATTACTATAATGACCCTTAAGGGCTGTATAGATGTAATTGATATCACTTATAATACTTATATTTGAATAAATTGTTCACTGTTTTCAGGGGCGCTGAAAAGCTTCCACATGGAGGAAAAAGTTTTACCAGAAGAAATAAAAACAATTCTGATGATAATGGACAGGCCAATGCTGGATTTAAGGATGAAAATCGAATCACAACTTACAACCAAATCGACTTGGACCACATGAAATCAAATCCACCAAATGAAAGTTCTGAAGAAAACTTTGATATTATTGATAATATGTTCCATCCAACATACTCAATTGTTTACAAAAAGGGCAGAAATGAAAACAAACCTGATGTAATTCCCAGAAATACAAAGAAGAAGAATACAGATGTAGTAAACCCTGGCTATCTAGCAATGGACGGGAGAAGATCCGACCAATGTATCGATGGTGTAAACAAAGAGTATGACTTTTTAGAAAGCACGCGCAGCACTAGCAGTACAAGGTATAAACAAATAGACACAGACACTGCCGGTAACCACGTATATAGCTCTACAACATGCAGTATCAATGAAGCTACTTATGATGTGACAAGTCACCGTAGTTCTAGTAAAAGGAATCCCGTTGACGAGGATTATGATCATGTCATGGTCGTTACTAGTTCCGAGACAATGAGCAGGAACATGTGTGACTCTATAGGTGAGAAAACTCCATCCGTAAATATGCAGATGTCAATACCAAGGTCTAACCCCGGTTATGACCGCGTTGTTATAAAGTAACTATGGATGTATACATGTATATAGTTAGGAAGCGATCTAGCAGCTTCTTCGAGTCTTGCTTTAAACATGCCAAGTTTTTGGCAAACATAAAAAGGCCTGGAAAACTACACGTATATATTCAACCATATTCGTTGTTTACTGGATGTTGCATAACTATGACATATTCTTCTACAGGCTGTACAGTTTAGAATTTTGGACGTTACGTGTTAATTTTCTTTTGTTACAAGCTGTCAGTATAAATTTCAAAATATGGTGAAAAACTTATTTGCATTTATTTAAGACCCACCACAAAGGGCGTGACCTATTTTTTCCACCACATGAACTTGATGAACAGCTATAGCTGTTGGGGTGGGGGGTTCTGTGATTCCGGGAATTCTACCCTTATCTTTTATCTTCCATGAAAACATTTTAATAATACAGTCATAAAACAACTATACTACAAACTGACGTGTGGACAATATAGGGCCCTGAATGAGTAAATGTATTTTGTCAATTTAATATGCTTATTCTTTTAATCTGTTTTTTATTCAGTTAATCTTTCTGTGCTTTTAAAAAACAATGTTAAATAAATAGTTCATATTGTAGAGAAACAGAATATGGCGTAAGCATAACATAACCCATGGCCTCGTTAGGGCATTTCCAGGAATTGTTACTTGGAGGCGTTTTCTCTTTTGTTGCAACAATAGGTTTCCACTTTGACTGACATCTTATTTTTGTTTATATGTTATTGGGTAAGGGACGATGTATCGGTGTCGGGAGTTGATTGCCCTCGTCCTTGTCTTCCTCTTCTTCTTATTTGAGATTCGGAACTTCTGCACAGCCTCTAGCCCATTACTCGTTCCGATGTTTCATACAGCGAGTCCGAGGGGTGGGCGAGGACGACGAATTTACTCTACCAGATAGTACCAGGGCCTGTGGGGCAATGTAGTTTTCGTGAAATTCATAAAAGACTGAAGTTTCAACTAAAACCTTTTTTATTTTAATTCACTATTTTGACAAGCCAAACAGTTGGAACCTGTCGAAGCCTGGAGTTTTTGTCTCCATTTCACATGTCAGAAGAGAGAAATAAAATAATCTCACATAAAAGTGCGGCCCGCATATGTCTTATGTGCATGACCTATTATTGAACAACTATAATGATTCACTTAGAGCAAGAAAACAGTTCAAAACAAAAAAAAACGTTCATATTTTTATGCATCTTTGATATATATATATATATATATATATGTCTGTTTAATGTGTACGATGACAGCATATTTATGTGCGTTATACAAAGAACCTTTGTTTATTTTTATTGTTGCATCCCCAAAAATGCAACGCCCGAATTCCTATATTTTAACCACTTACTGCGGTTTGCGTGGAGCGGTATATATACAATTTTATACGCCCATTTTGACAAAGAAAGGACGTATCACGATGTGGCTTTGTCTGTCAACATTTTCCCTTTCCGGACTTTTAACAAGACTTAGTATAATATCGCTACAGCGTTCAAACTCAAAAATGATTTCTCAGCGCCACTTGAGAAATACCCCTATTGTTTTGAATCAATATGTAACAAATCAAGGTCACAGACCTTTTGTTTTCAGCTATTAAATTCACTAACTTTAAATTGAAAAAATATATCAAATTATGCTTTTTTTTCAAAGAAAAACTTTTTGGAAAAACAATATTTTAAACCAAAATTCTTGTAAAGGACTCGAGAATAGAAATAGCATAAAAACTGAAAATTGACGAAGTTTTATTCGTAGCTTTAAATTGACTGTTTACACGTAACATTTGCTTAGCTACGATCGATTTAGACATAAAAACTTATTAAAACTTATTGTTCAAAACCGAACATTGTAATTCAAACGACCAACACAGGAATGAAAGATGTATATGATATACGTGTTGTTAAAGTGTGTAAATGGCCAGCGGTTCGAAACTGGACTTTGAAATGGAGAACGACATTGGACATTCAATAAAGAAATGAAATTGGATATTAATTAAACCCCCGAACGACATTTGACATTCAAATCTAGAAAGACCATTGGACATTCGAAAAAAGAATGATATTGGACATACAAACCCGGAAGGACATTCGAATAGAGAATGGCATTGGACATTCGAAGAAAGACAGACATAGGACATTCAAACAGAGAACGGCATTGGGCATTCGAATAGGGAACAGCATTGGACATTAAAGTACGATACTGGACATTCGAAAAAAGAACAACATTACACATTCAAACTTAGAGCGCCATTGTGCATTCGGAACAATAACGACATTTGACGTTCAAACAAAGATCAAGACTAGCCATTGAAAACAAGAACTACATTGGACATTCAACCCTAGAATGACACTAGACATTCAAAACAACAAGAGGGCCATGAAGGCCCTGTATCGCTCACCTGACCTATCGACCTAAAGATCATCAAGATAGTTTCATTAAGATATAGTCATAAATGTGGCCTCTTAAGTGTTAACTAACTTTTCCTTTGATTTGATTTGATTTGTTTAATATTGTTCTATGTTTGAATGCCAAATGTTGTTCTATGCTTGAATGCCAAATGTTGTTCTATGCTTAATTGTCAAATGTTGTTCTATGCTTGAATGTCAAATGTTGTTCTATGTTCAAATGTCTAATGTCGTTCTATTTTTGAATGCCAAATGTCGTTCTAAGTTTGAATGCCAAATGTTGTTCTATGTTTGAATGCCAAATGTTGTTCTATGTTTGAATGTTTAATATTGTTCTATGTTTGAATGCCAAATGTCGTCCTATGTTTGAATGCCAAATGTCGTTCTATGCTTGAATGTTTAATATTGTTCTATGTTTGAAGTCCAAATGTCGTTCTATGTTTGAATGCCAAATGTCGTTCTATGTTTGAATGCCAAATGTCGTTCTATGTTTGAATGTTTAATATTGTTCTATGTTTGAATGCCAAATGTTGTTCTATGCTTGAATGCTAAATGTTGTTCTATGCTTGAATGTCAAATGTTGTTCTATGTTTGAATGTCAAATGTTGTTCTATGTTCAAATGTCTAATGTCGTTCTATGTTTGAATGCCAAATGTCGTTCTATGTTTGAATACAAAATGTTGCATTAAAAAACGATAGGGATCATCTACTCCGTAAACCCGATCACCCTATGAAGTTCTACTCCATTTATTTATCGGAAATGAAGTGTGACAGACAGACAGGGCAAAAACAGTACGTCTCCCCCATTAGAGGGGAGACATACTAAAAACACTAGATATGTTCTATATATATATGTCAGAAGGGCCAAAATCTTGTCTTCTTTAAGAAATCTGAATGAAACTTGCAGAGCCTCATTTCTGTACAGCAGTTAACGTTTTTACAATGTTTTATTAATATGTTCTAACCATGTCTGAGGTAACTCCTGACAGAGGGAAAATGGAATATAAATGCTTTAGTCATATATCTTGTATTCCTCATACAAACTAAATAAAACTTGCAGGGTGGCATTTTCCTATAGCAGTTAACATTTCTACCATGTTTTATCTAAATATTCCAAACCATGTCTTAGATTTGGTTCAAGATGGGTGAGAAAATGGGAGGGATGGATAATGCCAAAACTTCCTTCCAGGGCACATCCAACTTCAGCTATGGTCAATAACCTTGGTATGATATCAGTTACAGTATTGTTAAATGATCAAGTAACAAGAGAACTCCTATAAATTTTTAATAATATGCAACATACTCAACAAAGTTCATGTGTGCATAAAACATAACAAATTGCTTTGCAATGTACAAAAATACTACAGTATTTTACGACTTGATGACAAACAATAAATTTCCTACTGATTATTGACAACACACTGTGTTGATCACTTCAAGGAACACTACTGTATCTTACTTACTTATATGGAAACCTCTGATGAAACATTTCATTATGATATTGCTGATAACGTGGTAAATAATATAAAGCTCCATTAACAATATACTAAAATCTTATATCTTTATATTCCATATACAAGATATAAGGGCACAAACTAATACTGTAAAATGTACTGCTAAAATGGTTCTCAATAAATCCTACTGGCAGTAAAAGAAATCATAGCTATCAAACATTTATGACATGAAAAAATTTGGACCAAATTATGAAACTGTAGATAAAATGTTTTTCTTCCGTACACGGACATAACTCTTCATACTTATAATAAATATGTAGGTAATTATATGTTCATAATACAAACCATTTGACAACCTTTACAAACCTAGACATTACAGAAACAAAGACGTTTACTTTATCATCCTGTGAAACTGTCAGTGTCGATTAGCAGACAAAGAAAAACATTCTCCAGTTATTGATCAGAAACTGTTTCTAGCCTCCGGGTCAATGCTATACTGACCTTTACCTTATAATGAAACTTTAAAACAAATCTTTTCCTCTCTTTAATAATGATGTAAATCGATTTTAAAGCATATATGCAAAACAAAATAAATTAATATACTTGCTAAACTGTGAAAAATGAAAAAAGAATCGATCTTGCTCAAATCTATTTGCAATAAAACAGACAGATACACAGTGAAAATACATTCACAATAAACAGTTATTAGCACCAACTTTATATCCATGTATAAATAATGATACATACCCTATAAGGAAACACATGTACCCAAGTCTGTCTATAACACTGCAGCAGTCACTATTTAATTGTTACTTTTGTCAACATCTAAAATACGACTAAGTGTAAAATGGTATTATGTTATTAAAAGATTTCAAGTCTCTGCCATCCCTGTGTATAACTCAACACTGAAACAGAGTGACTTCTTTTTGTAACTAAAACAAGTGACAGTAAGATTTGTTCTTAAAATGGCTAAACCAAGTTTAAAAAGCATGCAGCCATAAAATAATTAGAGTTTAAAAAGTTCACTATGCAAGACATGTTAAATATTTTTCTTTATCTTGCATCAAAACCATACTCAATTCAATTATAAAATGAGTGTGCATTTTTCTGAAGCAGAAATATCTCACATTCAACTTTGTAACTGAATGTCATTAAAATACTTGTATTTAGAATTCTAAAAGACTAAAACATTATTCTTCTTCTGACAGTAAATTATTTGAATCTTAAATAAGATAATTTCTATGCCAAAGTATAGCAAAGTAACTTGACTGTTGTTTCATACTGTTTTTCAATTAATTTAAGCATGATTCTTGCACTGGTTTTCAAGTTTTACTTTTGAAAGAATTGTCAAGGTACTGGCTCTATTGAAGGTTGTCCTACTGAATAACTGGTCTATGAAAACAGCTACCTCAACTGAAAACAAGCAGGGTTTATGCTTTATTCTAACATGGTTTGATTTGATTTCCAGTTTAACAAAGAAGGAAATCAAGCTCTGTATATTCTGCGATAAACAATGGTTGACGCGTGGACCGGTAAGAGAGCATTATGACGTCAATTTTTACGTCAAATTGCCGCATGACGTCCGATACATTACTCCTCGCGTAAATGAAGTCCAGCATAATATTTATTACAATATATCAATGAGCATGTCAGAATGAAAACAATCAAGGCCTTCTTGTGATTTATCGTCTAATTTACCACGGTTCATCGTTCAGATGCTTCAGTATTTAACCACTCGGGCTAACGCCCTCATGGTTCAATTCCTACGCATCTAAACTCTGAACCGTGGTAAATCAGACGGTAAACCACTCGAAGGCCTTGATTATTTGTTAAATATTTATATATTTTCACTTAGCAAATGTAACATGTATGCCTAGCCTATGTGTGTACTGTACAGAACATGTGACAATATGTACAAATAATGTACAACTATAATAGCACTAAATGTTACTAAAAACATCTTATTCTGTACATTAAAACGTGAACAACAAGTAAACAAGATTCAATGTGTCACATTTTAGTACACCAACTACCATATATCATTGTGTGTGACCTAAGTCTCAATATATATGAACTTGAACCTTTCAAATTTTGCCTAAGTTAAATGACAACTTCACATTGTTGACATTTCCTACTTTTTTTATCGTATATGAATATCCAAATCAAAACAGAACAGTTCTAGATGTTGATACATCACAGCCATTGTGCAAACTAGAACAGTTCTAGATGTTGATACATCACAGCCATTGTGCAAACTAGAACAGTTCTAGATGTTGATACGTCACAGCCATTGTGCAAACTAGAACAGTTCTAGATGTTGATACGTCACAGCCATTGTGCAAACTAGAACAGTTCTAGATGTTGATACATCACAACCATTGTGCAAACTAGAACAGTTCTAGACGTTGATACATCACAGCCATTGTGCAAACTAGAACAGCCATTGTGCAAACTAGAACAGTTCTAGATGTTGATACATCACAGCCATTGTGCAAACTAGAACAGTTCTAGATGTTGATACATCACAGCCATTGTGCAAACTAGAACAGTTCTAGATGTTGATACATCACAGCCATTGTGCAAACTAGAACAGTTCTAGATGTTGATACATCACAGCCATTGTGCAAACTAGAACAGCCATTGTGCAAACTAGAACAGTTCTAGATGTTGATACATCACAGCCATTGTGCAAACTAGAACAGCCATTGTGCAAACCAGAACAGTTCTAGATGCTGATACATCACAACCATCGTGCAAACTAGAACAGTTCTTGATGTTGATACATCACAACCATCGTGCAAACTAGAACAGTTCTAGATGTTGATACATCACAACCATCGTGCAAACTAGAACAGTTCTAGATGTTGATACATCACAACCATTGTGCAAACTATTACGATGAACAGTTCTAGATGTTGATACATCACAACCATCGTGCAAACTAGAACAGTTCTAGATGTTGCTATCACATCAAACTAGAACAGTTCTAGATGTTGATACATCACAACCATTGTGCTATCCCATCAGACCAGAACAATTCTACATATTCATATATCACAATTGTCATGCAGTTTTCACTTAACAAAATACATGTATTTTCTTCAACTTTCACACTAGCAAATAAGCTAATATCATAAATTGTACATGCAGTTCTGTAATTTCAGTTATTTAAATTAATTAATAAAACGTGCCGGAATATAAAACTAGGTACTTTGTTAGAGAATTATGCCAATCTTGTCAAACAACTACTTTCAAGCCATCTGAATTTGAAAACAAAATCTGCACCATTAGTGAAAAACACAGTGACTGACAAACTGTATGAAAACAAATCAGTCTGTTCACAAATTCTATGCTACAAACCTTCAAGGGGTTACTTGTTTGTTTAAAGTCAAAACCTCTTTCACAACATGAACATCAGAATGCAATATGTTCATGTGTGACTTTAATAGTCATAGATGAAAATGTAAAATACGAGATTCACCAAACGTTAGATAAATATAATTTCTGGGGTTTGCAAAACTTGAGTTAAATGTAAAATCTGTAATTTACGGATGAAAGACATTTTAATCTTACATACAAACAAAAAATCTATTATTTCATATGATTTCAATGTTTTTAAACATTTTACGTATTTTGCCCACATATTCTAGTGGGACATATACCTTGTATCTGATTTTTATTGCACTATCAACTTACCACGCATATTTCACCGATAAAACAGACAGATTTGTCTTTCCTGTCATCTTTTCTTGATAAAAAGTGTACCTGATAAAACGTTTTCCTCTAACAATAAAAAGTTTTAGCTAAAATGATTTAAAATATCTAAGAAATTTGTGTGAGCACTTTAGAAAAAACAGTATGAAGACTGTTTCCTTAAGAACCAAAGTCAAACTGTGTGTTTGCAATGTTCTTTGATGCCAAAGAAAAAATGTGGACATTCCACTAAAAACAGGTTTCTAATAAATGTTTTTTTGTTTGTTTCTTTTTTGAAAACCTGGTTAATAACTGCTGAGAAACCTGCTTACATTCACAATGAAAGGGCAGAACAATAGCTCTACTAGTCAAAAACTTGGAATATTTCCGTTAAAATAATAGAAAACATAGCCATCAATGTTTGCATTTCAGATTTCTTTAAAAAATATAAAACAAAAGCTAAAGTCAAGCAGAACAATTTTAACAAACTTGAGAGAGGTCCATATAAGGACACTTCTGATCAAGTTTAGTGAAATACATCAAGCAGTTCATGAGAAGAATTTATTCAGAGAAAACTGCGGACAAATGGCCACTTACAGTAATACCTCGGCTTAAACTTTGGTTCAGGTGAGCTTAAAAGAACAATCTCTTTGTTTTGAACAGCAAATATATTAAAAACAGTATTTTCAACTTTTTCAGTGATGGCATATACTGATATACACTTTTTGTATCTAACATTTTAAAATTTTATCAATTCTAAGTTTTGTTGCAAAACCGTGAAAATGATAAAAGACATGGAACTTTAGGACACTGGTGTCCCCACTTCCTATCACTGTACATAATCTCATGGCACTAGGTGAAATATTCTTTAAGATATATGCAACAAACTTTTAAGCTCTTAATGACTATTTTTCACTAGGTCAAGGACCATAACTCTGTTCTGGCTCACAGAACACCGGGTGCACAACTTCACAAGCTATGTAACAATCCTGTGAGGTTTGATGACTGGGTCAAATACTTTTTGAGATATGCACAACACAACAAGGCCAATCGAAGTGTTCACCTAAAAGCAAGGAAGCATATCTTGTGTTCAGATATTTGTATTTATAAGTTGTTAGGCTTACATGCCAATTTCTGCCATCAGCTTCAATTATAACATATGTTTTTACTGGTCCATTTTAAAATTCCCTGATTTTTCCCTGACCTTGAAAGAAAAATACCCCCTGACATTTTCACAAACCATGGAGACCCTGTTAATAAAGGTGAGATGCAGACTGTGCCAGTAAAACTAACACCTGGGCAAGTAGAAAAGCTTTTCACTATTCTTCAATTGCTGTGACAAATAAAAACTGATACAAAGTATTTCTTGCACTGTTCAAACTTTTTTATGCTTTTTCAAATAGATAATCTACTTTCAGTATGCCTTAATACAATGTGGCTAGACTGCTGCAAATCCCCCTTGGTTGAAAGTGTGTAGTTCTGTGTGAATTATGCTTTGATATTAACCCTTTGACTTTCTAACCCTAAAATGTAACAAGAGCACCGCCTAAGGCTGCCATCGCTCGTCTGCAAGTGCTGGACAATATGTAAGAAGAGTTATAGTTCAGATTTTCTAAGTACAAAAAGGGTCATAGTTCTGACAAAATGCAGGTTAGAGTTATGGTTCTTGACCTACATTGTCCCCTAATGATGATAACAAGTGTGCAAAGTTTCAAAGCTGTAGCTCTAATAGTTTCTGAGAAAAGGTGACCTAAACAAAAATGTTAACCAATAAACTCAAATTTTCTAAGTACAAAAAGGGTCATAATTTTTAAAAATGCAAATCAGAGTTATGGGTCTTGGTCTACATAGTTCCCTAATGATGATAAACAAGTGTGCAAAGTTTCAAAGCTTTAGCTCTTATAGTTTTTGAGAAAAGGTGTACCTAAACAAAAAATTTAACCAAGAAACTCAAATTTTCTAAGTACAAAAAAGGCCATATTTCTGACAAAATCCAAATCAGAGTTATGGTTCTTGGCCTATTTAGTCCCCTAATGATGGTAAACAAGTGTGCAAAGTTTCAAAGCTGTAGCTCTTATAGTTTTTGAGAAAAGGTGGACCTAAACAAAAATTTTAACCAAGAAATTCATAAATCCAAATCAGAGTTATGGTTCTTGGCCTACTTAGTCCTCTAATGATGGTAAACAAGTGTGCAAAGTTTCAAAGTTGTAGCTCTTAGTGTTTGAGAAAATGTGGACCTAATCAAAAATTTTAACCAACGTCAACACCTACGCTGATGATCAAGTAACAACAACACCTCATAGATATTTTTCAAAAATCAGTCGAGCTTATAACAAAAGACACTTGACATCTGTAGCTCAAAGCATTCTAAAAGCCACTGTGACCATGACCTTTGAACCCAAAATAAGGACTTCATCCTTCTAGTATTACACGTTCTAGACAAAAATTGATCCAAACATGCAGAACTACCTTAATCAGAAAATATTTTCTGTGATCATGAATTTTAACACTTACATATGTTTATCTACAGACCACAGGCAATTATCAGAACTGGTGCTTTTAGTGAGCTTGAGTTAATTGTCTGAAAGCATTTCCAGTTTCAGAATTTTACCATGATCCTGAGCTTTGTTGTACTGATTCCAGGGAGTGATCTTGTGATCATAGGCACTAAACCATTAGCCATCAAATGAAGTCCGAGATCAAAGTCTTCTCCACTTTTGTTTGTAAACTGTTAACTATCTTCAGGTCAGTGAACTGGACCTTTAACCTACTGATCACAGACAACTATCCTTTGCAGTTCAATGGCTATAAACCCAAGATATGATCATTTATTGATCAGAAACTGTCCTGCAATTGTGTCTTCACTGCGACCTTGACCAATAATGTATTAACACCCAGACCAATAGGGTCATCTGCTAAACACTGTGAAGTTTTGACTGCTTAAACAGTCTCTGGTTCTGTATCGAGACTAATGACCCGATAATGGACATAGTGACAACATACCAATAAATGATTAACATCTGATCTCTGTAAAATATAGATACATTCTGTAATAATTGTATTTTAAACATTTAATTAACAATATTTTTGTAGTTTTGCTGTTGTATTTCTAAGTAACAATTAGACAACCAATGTAATTCCACAAATGGTGGACATGAAGAAGTTTAAGGAGATTTTGTAAAGTAATCATATTCAAAAACGTGACTTAACTTGACAAACATATCAACAGAATGTTCAATGACTGCTAGACATACAATATCACATAAAGAATCCTTCAATTCTGTGACTTGCAATAAATATTTTACTACAGAACTAAGAATATCACACAAATGTTACTTCCTCGACATGACTTACATCAAGACATTGTTTATCATTGGTAGAATTAACAATCTTTGGAGTCCTGCCTGCATTAGACAGCCTGATACCCTTTGAAGTGTTAGGTGTGGAGTGTCTGGTTAGCTTTCCATCTGTATCCACAGTGGACAGATATCTGTCTCCATCCACACCTGTTATAGGACTATGAATTAATGTATGACGAGATGATTTTTGAACACTGGCTTTAGATTTTGGCACTAGTTTACTGAGATTTTCCTTGTCCAGTGAAGAATCACTGCTATAAGGACTCGAGTGAGGACTATTCAGTAGTGTAGAATCTAAGAGATCTGACTGGTTGAGTTGATCACTTCGAAGAGTCTGATTTGGTGAGAGTATTTCAGGAAAGGCCAATGGTGGCTCCTGTATTTGAACACTTGGTTGAATCTGCGAGTTCAAATTTTTCTTTCTATGGTTCACAAAATTTCTAGATTTTGATAAATATTTATTATGACTATAACTAAAACCAATATCTTTTAAACTTTTCTCTGTCAAATGAGGGTCATTAAAATCTACACCATCTGAATTTGAAGGCACACGAAAAAATATGTCTGCTTCATCATTTGAAGGCACTATACCATCCTCACTAAAGCTTTTATCACTGGATTTCACTGGCAGCCTTTTCACCTCCATTGTCTGAGGACTCTTTCCTACTGGAGTACTCTCCCTTGTATAAGCAGCAAAATTTTCATTAATACTTTCAATATAGTTGTCAATCTCTGACATAAAATTTCGAGTATTCTTTTGCGTAGATAAACTAACTTTTTCCTGGCTTATGGATGCTGGGGCACTCTCTCGTCCAGTAGGGAGCACATCATGATCTATTGTTGTACGGAGGAAGTCTGGAAGTTCTACATCTTGGGGCGCAAGGCCTCGCTGATCATCCAGGCTGAGATTCTGAGCTCGTTTTAATCTCTCACAAAGAGAATCATCTGAAAATTAGTTTAACAAGAGTTTAAGGAACATTGCAATATTAATTTTACAGTAATTCAACTATCAAAGGTTAAGGTAACATCTGTTTTGGGGGAAGACTTGTTTTTCCGCAGTATTTCAGTTATGTAGCTGCTTGTTTCTGGATTCTGCACAATTACTAACAGGTTCTCTCTGCAAGTAATTGCCAACTTTTCCATGTGAATCAGAGGTAGAGAATGAAATAACTTCAGACACCATGTCTTTTAACAAATTGTCATGCAGAATATACACCTCATCTGAAGTTCAAACTCAAGACCCCATGATCTGTGGATCTGCACTCTCTAAGTACTTGGCCTTAAAGTAATTGTGACCTTGACTTTTTATAACCTACTGACGAAAGACCACAAGCATGATGGCTAGGCTTTAGGTCAAAGGTTCCTCAATTCCTCTAAAGAATGGCATGAAAATAACAACTGAAAAGAAAATATATGGATTATTTTCAGTGTACTAAGAGAACCAAATTCACTACAGAAACATTAAGTACCTTCATCATCTCGCTGATTTCTGACTGTATTTTTCTGGAGGTCGAAGGTTACTTTCTGCCGAGTCTTCGACACCTTCCCATGATCCTTTGTCAAAACTTCCCCCACTTCCTGTTCTCCGGTCCCCGGCCCGCATAAATCCAAAGAGGGATCCACTTCTGCGATCATCACCTGAAAGGGGCAAGAGATCACAATGTTTTTCAATACCTGTCTCATCCATTCATAATACCTGGAAGCTTTGTTTCTTTTGGGTTAACATAATATTGTACATGTTTTTAATGTTTTAAACTATATTAGAAGAATGTCAGAAAAAAAATATATTCCGAGAATCTATAACAGTACCATTTTTTGTAGCAAGCAAATATCATTCCTTCAGATAGTGGAAAACCCCTTCTGAACCCCGACTTTAGGCAGTTATGCCATAAATATCAATTTGGAAAGGCAAAATAAAACAACATCAACTGTCCTGTACCTTTAAAAAAAGTTCAGTTATACATAAATCAATCTTGTGGAAATGATTGCAGGTAATAGATAAAATGCAGCATTTCTGTCTTTAAGGTGCAATAACTTCAAATTTTAAGTAAATATACACGATATAAAATGGTTGAATAAATTTGTTACTATTTTTTTGTAACTATTTTAAACATCAGAAGATGCACTGTATTAATCATTGCAATCTATAATCATACATTTTTGTCACAGTTATTTACAATAAGAAGTGAATATTAATGTATACTGATAATTATATTCATACAATCTATAAGTTGATAACATAATAATATGCATACTCTTATTTTCTGTATATGTTGTCTATATCAGTAGGTTATAATAATTTTACAAATAGTATACAAGAATATGAAGACAGTTCATTCATTTTTGTTACATATCACTCCCAATCTCTCAACTAATCTTGAGAAAAGAAAAATCAAGTGTGAAAAATCCCTCATACCAGTCACACAAAAACTGCCAATAAAGATTTAAAATTCAGGACAACTGTGGAAGGATACCAATCTTCAGTACAGAACGACAATGCAAGTGAAAACAAACATTCAACAACAATGCACCCAATGTCGCCCACCTGAAAACTCATTTTTATTCATAACAATGGAAGTATAGCAATTTTTTCATTAAATCAAACTTACACGTTTTGTACAGAAGGCAGATGGCAGAGTTATGGACCGGACAAGAAACAGACCATGTTAACCTTTAACCTCTAAGTGTGACCTTTACCTTAGAGCTAGGGGTATGGATCTTGCGCAGGTTATGGGAAACATTTTGCCAAGTAATTTCAAAATCCCTTCATCAATAGCAGAGTTATGGCCTGGACACAAAACAGACCCTGTTATAACCTTTGAATTCTAAGTGTGACCGTGACCTTGGAGCTAGGGGTCTGTGTCTTGCGCACGACATGTTGTTTCAATATGGTGAACATTTACGCCAATTTATTTCAAAATCCCTTTATGGATGGTAGAGTTACAGCCCAGACAAGAATTTACATAGGTGCATGGAAGGAATGACAGTGCGATTTTAATATGCCCACCTTTGGGGGCATAAAAATGAACAAAATGACGTCGTTAACAAAAAAATTCTTGCAAAATCCAACACCAAAATTTCAAAAAGAACATAAAATCATAACAAAAGTTTATTTTTCTGATGGTAAAGATCAAATGTGAATCTATATGTCCATGTGGTTTTTGCATAAGAAGGGACTGTGACAAAAAACTTATCCTGTGAAGTAACCTAATGATACAAACGACATGTACTGACAGTTACAGAGCACTGGTCTAGTCGTTTTTGCGAAGCCTGCTTACATGCAAAACTTGTGATGCAAACCCAAATGAAAGGAAGACAGCAAAAAACCTGGACTCCTTGAAAAATTTCAAATAAATTCTAATAGCTGAACTAAAAATTGTCCTCTCCTGTATGGAAATATAATAAATTTTGTAGTTGATACTTTGACATTCTGCAGCAATTCTGTCTATGATCAAATTTGTTCAAAATCATATTACTACATACATTCTGTTTAGTTTCATGTTGACAGCTCATAAAATCAGGCCAATATTTAGCTTAATTCAAGGGCCCTAACTCTGATGTTATCTAGTTAATCCTAACCATAACCAACCATTTCCTAGATACTGTAGATATATTCATTTAGTGTAAGTTTCATAAAGATTGCTCAAGAAATGAGGTTCAATATGTTATCACTGACAATTACGGAAGGACTAACTATGACAGACAAAAAGCAATCAGAATAGCTAATCGTTTAGAAGCTCTTGCTCTGATGAGCTAAAAATAAACAAGAGGGCCATAATGGCCCTATATCGCTCACAGGTTATCATTACACTTAAGGACAAGAAGGTCCTCAGAAAAATTATCTAAGTCCAAAGGACAGGAACAACAAAGGGAAGAAATTTGACCAAAAAGAAAACAAAAATTCTTACAAGGTACAGACATGTCAAAATACACCTAAAAATTGGAGGTACCATCCATGTTGTACCACAGAAAAGTGGTCTTGGTTTTTCCCTACAGCACATAATAAAAAAGTTACTAAAAATAAGCTATTTATAGTAATGTAAAAGGGAAGTAATAAAAAAAAAAAATTGTAAGTGAACAAAAGAAGGATATGCCAAATAAAAAACAAGAGCACTGCAATGCAACGCAAATGCAGAGCAATATACACACAAAACAAAGTCATATGACCTTTGACCCGTAAGTGTGACCTTGACCTTGAAGTGAGCCATCCGAAACACGCGCTCTGCACGTCATTTCGATGAGGTGAACATTTGTGTCAGGTTTCTTCGAAATCCTTCAAGGGGTTTAGGGGTTACAGAGCGGAAGGGAAATTGCTAACCAACAGACAGACAGACAGACGGACACCGAGGAGATAACATAATACGTCCCTTCAGGTATATAAAAAGGAATCGAGATCTTATGGTGATACAAGTTGTGTGCAAGTTTGTATAAAATCAAATCATTAATGAAGCTGCTATTGTGCAGACAAGGTCAAAATAGCTAATTATGCCCTTTCAAGGGCCGTAACTCTGGAACCCATTATGGGATCTGGCTGGTTCAAGAAAGAAACCAAGATATTATGGTGACACAAGTTTTGTGCAAGTTTGATTAAATTCTAATCATAAATGAAGCTGCTATTGTGCAGACAAGGTCAAACTAGCTAATTCTGGCCCTATCAGGGGCCATAACTCTGGAACCCATTAAGGAATCTGGCCAGTTCAAGAAAGGAACCAAGATCTTGTGGTGATACAAGTTGTGTGCAAGTTTGGTTAAAATCAAATTATAAATGAAACTGCTATTGTGCAGACAAGGTCAAATAGCTAATTTTGGCCCTTTCAGGGGCCATAGCTCTGGAACCCATTATGGGATCTGGCCGGTTCAAGAAAGGAATCAAGATCTTATGGTGGCACAAGTTTTGTGCAAGTTTGGTTAAAATAAAATCATAAATGAAACCACTATCGTGCAGACAAGAAATTGTTGACAGACACACGGTCGGACTGACAACGGACGAAAGGGTGATCACAAAAGCTCACCTTGTCACTATGTGACAGGTGAGCTAAAAAAAGCTTGGCTCACTATCTACTAGGATAAGCAAAACAGGGGACAGTATTCACACAAAGGGATGAACAGAAGCCACACAAGTAATTTGAAAGCAAGAAAACATTTCATCATTTTCTGTTGGAACAGTCATCTCTTCCAAAACAGGTAATAGAGAAAAAAAAGAATAAAACTAGAGCTGCTTTTGAGAAAAGCGTATGTCTCCCACAACTGCCTAATCATTTAGTGATTCAAAGTGGTTTGGGTGAGTGGTTCCGATCAGTAATTCAAGGGCCATAATTCAATAGTGTCTGTGCCAATTTGGCTAGTTATCGAATTTGGCCATGGACTTATTAGCAAACACATTTTGTTCAAGTTTGGTGAAGATCGGATGAGAAATGTTCGACTTTGAGTGCAGACAAGATTTGTGACAGATACACACAGGAGTAAACCAGTATGTCTTGCACACCACTGTGTGGTGGGAGACATAACTATGAACCAGTTGTGAAGTAATTTTTTTAAAGCAATGCCTAAAAGAAGCATATTATATACCCCCAGATGTACATTACAAAATCAAAATACATGACAGTATTTACAAAACAGTTATAGTTTTATGTTATTCTATACATCAGGATTATGATATAAATTATAACTTAACTTTGTATCACAGAATGAATCCCAGTGAAGGATTTTTATACTTGTTTAAAAAAAAATACAAACTACTATGTATTCTTTCCTGTCCACTGTTGTTGCTGTTTTTTCTCTCAATAAATATGACTTGAGTTCATTGAGTATCTTTGTTCAGTCATATATGTATATTTCTACAATTATAATCAAAAGAAAGTACTTTCTTAATTTCAAAAAAAACAAAAAAAACACCCTACCAAGATCTGGAGGCACACATCTTTAGAAACTGTGCAAGAAACTACAAGACAATAACTATAGAAATAAACAAAGATGGAAAAAAGAAGAAAACAGGAAAATATGTAAGAAGTAAAAACAAAATACAACCACATTGTACAGAAATTTATAAATGTCAGTGGCAACCATCTGAGTGTACACATACTGATCTGCATAATTATTACAGTCAGTCAGCCATCCCTGTACACCAAGATGATATTAATACAGAAACCGCTTCCTGCTGGTACCTCTTACATGCCAATAGCCATACACCAAAATATATACAAGCTGTGAGTTTGTGAGTAAAATGCGAAAGACACTATCTATATACACCATATTGTCTAGATACACACATGTTACCTCAGCATTTCTTACCTTTGCACTACATTCAGGATCTAAAATTCCAAGTTCATCAAAGTTATGTGCTAATAACTGGTCACTTTTGTCTAACATCAGGTTTCCAAATATTTCGTTAGTAATCACTTCAAGTGATTTACCATCACTTTTGTTGTTGTTGTTAAGAATGTTAGTGTTACCATGGTAACCAGATTTGCTAGTAAACTTATTAGGGAGCGGAGGACGAGAAGAAATGTAACGTCCAAGAAGTCCATTGCGTTTAGCTGTTAGAAGAAAAAATCATGCAGGCTATAAGTAATTGTTGTTTGATTCACGAACTGTAGCAAGGATTTCCTGAAAAATTCTTGTAAACACATCATTATCTGTTGAAATATTTATGTTCTCTGAAACATTACAATTTCTTTTTGGATTTCAGCACTTTTTCTTGTTCCAACCCCACCCCCCTCGCTTCACAGAAGGTATATGCTATACTTCCACTCTTGTCAAGGCATTGTACATTCCCTTAAAATTTGGCTTAAATGTAACAGAACATGCCAATACTGTGTGTGAAAACTTAACCAATTTTCAAGTCCAAAAAGGCTCAATAGTTTCAGGTTTCGTACAAGTCCATGTTATGGCCCTTTTTGAACTTGGAATTGGCTATAATTCTGCCAAACTACTTGAGAGAATCATGTTCTCTTGCCTACAGATAGAGATTGTTATAATAAACAAGTGATAAAATTTCAAAGCCATTATGTCAAACACAAACAAGAGCACCGCCTTGCGGGTGCTGACGCTCATCTGATTTTTTTTGTGTAATAGAAATATTGTCCTACCCATGATTTTCTAAGTCTAAAAAGGGCCATCATTCTTGCAAAAAGCAGGGTAGAGTTATGTTTCTTGATGTACAGTGTCCACTTATGATGGTGAAAAACTGTTGCAAGTTTTAAAGCAATAGCTTTGATAGTTTATGAGAAAAGTTGACTTAAACATAATACTCAACCAATAAAATGATTTTCTAAGTCCAAAAGGGGCAATAATTATTGCAAAAAGCAGGATGGAGTTATGTTGCTTGCTGTACAGGGTCAGCTTATGATGGTGAACAAGTGTTGCAAGTTTCAAAGCAATAGCTTTGATAGTTTAAGAGAAAAAGTTGACTTAAACATAAAAACTTAACCGAGAAATCTGATATTTTCTAAGTCCAAAAGGGGCCATAAATCTTGCAAAAAGCAGGACGGAGTTATGTTTCTTGCTATACAGGGTCAACTTATGATGGTGAACAAGTGTTGCAAGTTTTAAAGCAATAGCATTGATAGTTTAGGATAAAAGCTGACCTAAACATAAAACTTAACCAAGAAAACTGATTTTCTAAGTCCAAAAGGGCAATAAATCTTGCAAAAAGAAAGATGGAGTTATGTTTCTTGATGTACAGGGTCTGCTTATGATGGTGAACAAGTATTCCAAGTTTCAAAGCAATAGCTTTGATAGTTTAGGAGAAAAGTTGACCTAAACATAAAACTTAACCAAGAAATCCGATATTTTCTAAGTACAAAAGGGGCCATAAATCTTGCAAAAAGCAAGATGGAGTTATGTTTCTTGCTATACAGGGTCAGCTTATGATGGTGAACAAGTATTCCAAGTTTCAAAGCAATAGCTTTGATAGTTTAGGAGAAAAGCTGACCTAAACATAAAACTTAACCAGGCAACGCCGACGCCGACGCCGACAACCGCTCAAGTGATGACAATAACTCATCATTTTTTTTCAAAAAATCAGATGAGCTAAAAATGGGCTGGTACGAAACTTTCCAATTTCTAAAGGGCAAAAATTCAGCAAAATATCTTTGACATAGTTACATACCCTTGACTTCAGATTGAGATCATGACGATGAACAATTATTCAAAGTTTCAAAGCCACATGTCAAATAGTTTTGACAAAACGTAGGCTTGTAAGACAAAGTTCAAAAGGGCCATAACATGGACTTGTACGAAACCTGAACCAATTTAAAAGTCCAAAAAGGACCACATTAATACAGCCAAAATACTTGACAGAGTTATGTACTCTTGCCTACAGGTAGAGACTGTTATAATAAACTTGAGATACAAGTTTAAAAGCCAATGTCAAACAGTTTACACAAAATATGAACTGGTATGAAAAACTTAACCAAGATTTTCAAGTTAAAAGGGGCCATAATTCAGACAAAGTCCTTGATGGAGTTAATTATTCTTGCCTAATATTGGACATGGTGATGGTAAACAAGAAAGTTTCAAAAGGTTTTGTAGACTGGATGAATAGCTTAACCCAGGTGTGATGCCGAAGGATAGCTCTACTTATTCTTCGAATAGTCTAGCTAAAAATAGTTACATTTGTAGGGATAACACATGTTTTTTCGTGTTATAACATCTGCAGAATCCTGAGGGATTGGTTGGTACCAACGATTCCCAGGGATCCTGAAGATGTTATAACACGAAAAGAACATACGCTAACGCTATTCTAGCATAAATCGTTTAAAAACCAAGTAAATAAATACATTGTCTCTCAACGTCATTAAATTTCCATGAAATGCCCGGTATAGTCTATGTTGTTTTTTCACGATGATGTCATTTCCTTTTGAATTATCCATTTTTGGGTCCTAATACGTTTATGCTTTGCCACGGAACGCGCATATATAAAAACATGTTATAACAGCACGTGAGCACGAGAATCTCTCTGTTAACACACGTTTTCTCTCCTGTTAAAACACCCCCTGTGACAGTAACCGCAGTTTTATGCTAGAATTCGTGTACACCTCCCTGTTGTGTACAGACACCTGGGTAGAACCACAGACCTCTCCATTTTGTACAGGCACCGGGGCAAAACTTTTCACCTTCCAGTTTTGTACAATGCTCTTTGTTAAGTATAACCAAAATACACAGAAAATCCTTGCTTTAAAGTTTAGTGAATTAAACAGGAATTATAAGGCAAAACAGTATTATGTATAGTTAGCTAAAAAGTATTGTTATATTATGTTGTAAATATGTATCATGTATGAAAATGAATGAAAGAATGTTGCCCAACAACACCTGTGATAATTCATCAGCAACACTGATACCGAGGTATACCACATTATGAACTTTAATTAGGTGAATTATTACTCCCAGCTGAATATGTAATTTTCAGCTCAGTGTCCCCAGGATTTCGGGAAAGAGGAGATATATTGTTGGTCTAGGTCTTGCAGGTTTAAATTTGAAGATACAGACCTTACATTGATCTAAGGATCAAATATTTGACTTTCAGTTTTGACCTTGACTTTGATCAACAGAACTGAAACATGGATCTGTACGATGTTTTCAAGCTTCTGAAATATCCTTCGTTCAGGTAAGAAGGTATTTACAACAATATGAACAACCTGAAATCCAAAGCTCAGACTTGACATTCAGTTCTGACCCTGACATTAGGCTGGTGCACCTGAAACGTTTTGTTCAACTACATTTTCAACAATAGTATGTTGACTTTACAGACTAGCATTCTGACCAGTTTTCATATGGAAAAGGTAGGAAATCTGGCCTCTAGAGAGTTAAAGATTTTCCACATGTTGACCAGTTTTTTACCTCAAATTACCCAGTTTCAAACTTTACCAGGATTACATGAAGCTGAAGACTCTCTAACCAGATTTCATGTAGATAAGGTATAAAATGCGGCCTTTGGAGCAATGAACCAAGATGACCCAGTTTTGAACTTGACCTTGACCAAGACATACCACGTTTTATATAAAGAACCTCTAAAACGTGTTATCAAGGTTTTTCTATGACTTGAAATTATTATAACTAATTCCAGTGACATTATTCTAATATTACTGAAGCAATTTTGCCCATAATCGAACTTTTCTAAGACCTTGTAGACAAACATATGTCATCTAAGTTTCATGAATATTACTCAAGAAATGTGGTAGTCTTTAATTTGGTTCCAATGTGAAGTAGTACAATTTTTAACTACTCAATGGCCAGAAACTCATTGAGCAATATGTTGCATCATAAACTTGACAGAGATACTGCCCACAATAACATTTACAAGTTTCATGAAGACTGGTAACAAAAATGAAAGCCTTTTCATATCTTTCTGCAATAAATTTACCAGGTTATACATGAATTTGCCGAGAACCTTGCGCTCTTTGCTTTACGAAACTACTCTTGGTCAGTTTTGTGGGCACATTCAGATGTAATGAAATCAATAGATCAGGACAGGTGACATACTGCAATCCCTAGCCAGTTCTCCGGATTGAACTCTCTATTGACCAAACAGACATATAACCAGTGCTCATACAAGAAATTACAAGCACTATCATGATAACAAACTAACATAAAGAAATATTATTCATCACTTTATTGTTGGTCATATAACAATAACAAGCACATTTTACATAAGGTATAAACAGACAGAAAGGAAAATAATGTAAGTGATAAAAGGAGTGTGACAGCAGTACATCTGGTTCCTGGTAATGTATGATGTTTGCTATGTGACAGTAGAATATCTGGTTCCTGGCAATGTATGATGTTTGCTATGTGATGAACATATTGTTACATTAGTACAAAGCAAAATGTATATGATGTGATACTCTGCTTATGTTTAATGGTATCATGTATCACTACTACGATGTAATACTGGAACCAGCACCACCCTAATGACTCTGTTACCATGGTTACATGATAATACTACATGTCAAATACAGAACAAACAGGATCTTAGTGTAAAAAGTCAACAATTGAAAGTAGGATCATGTCTATAATGCATATGAACATTTAGTAAATTTTGTACCGACCTTTTACACTAAGACAGAAAGAAAGACAAGAAAGATAAACAGAACAAGATAGATGAATACATATAGTTGTCTCCCTTGCTACAGGTGAATATGTTCTGCTGATGCATTTGGATTAAACCAGAGAAACGTCTGCTAAAAGATTTTATAATCAGAAAATTCCAAAGCAAAAGCAACATTTTCACCTGCCCACATATCTAGCTATACAAGTTTCATAATGTTTACAAAGGGAACTAATTTCAATAAGCACATGTAAATGCATGATGATGATGATGACGATGATGATTATATACATATTGCACTTTTGGAAACAAAAATAAACAGGTTTTAATGTCAGTTGTAACTTTCTACATTAAATTTAAATCCATTCCATCTACTTCAAATGAAATTTCTGAAAGTTTCCAAGATTTTTATCAACATTTTCAGAAAGAAAAGATAAATTCTTAAAGAAAACCTCCAAGAAAAAAAATGTCATAAAAAAAAAACAACAAAAAACTATCCCTTGACACCATACAGAACTATCCTTTGTTTCATACAGATGTTCTGAAATACGTACCAGGTATATCAGAGGCCTGGTTCAGTACAATCACACGCTGACTGTCGATTGACGATACTAAGTTGTCTAAACACAGATTTCTGTCAGACTGCCCACTCTGCAAAAATAACAGTGGTTATATTTCAAGTATCCAAAAACAAAGTGTTTTTGCACGAACAAGTATCAAAACCACAGAATTTGTTCAAGTGGTTACATAGAGAAAATTCTTTTATTGCTTTTAAGCATGTGATTACTACTGAAGTTCTTGATATTGCTATAAATATTTAAGCTGTTTTTTTCAAAAAATAGCACTAAAGTAACATAGTTAACAAAAACTAACAGATAATACAATTTTCGCCTCTTTCCTTTTTAACTATTCAGCACTAAGAAGATTAGAAAATTTAAAGTACTTTTTTTCTTCAAAATATTTCTCCTACATCGACACTTACTAAATGAACGTCTATAGCATCTATTCTGTATCCGTATTTATTGAGAATGGGTTTGAAGACATCCCGGATGAGTCTGTTTGGTTTAGCTTTCACTCCAATAGATTTCTTGTTAGGTAAGTCCATTCTAAACAGCACTCTTCTCTCTATTGTAACTTCTTTAGAACCCAATGTTGAAATATCATCATTCAGGTTTAATGGCTGAAAAAGTTAAACATAACTGAAAGTTCATGACAAATTAAGAAATTATTTCCTTACGAAAAAGTTAAAATCAAAATAGAGTCATTCCTTTATTCTTACTTTGACTGACAGTAATTATTAACAATAGCATTAAATTTGATTTTGTATGCAGAAAAAAAATGATAAACTAGTTGTCACTTCATAAACAAATTCTTCCATTCACCATATTTTACTTGTCCAGCAAAACAGTATTTACCTTTTCCGAGCCTAACAAGAACACATCTACACTAGCCACTGAGAGTCCCCTCTTCTCACATAATTTGCCAAGGATATAATTAATTGTCTGCCCCTGTCTTGTTCCTACAACTGTTGTTGAGCCATCAGGCATTATCACCCGGCAAAACCTGGGCTGTTCCGGTTCTTCTTCAATGGTTTCCGGAACCTGGTAAACAGTTTGTATAATATTAGAAATTTATAAAAAGAAAGATCCTTGTGAAATAGTGCCAAAGTCATTACTGTAAACTAATTGTAATAAAATTCACCATGAAACTGGTCGATATTGGCTGAACAAACTTGACCTAGCTTTTATAGGGAAACAGCTGTAGGAGTATTGTGGTGATCACATTATGAGCAGACACTGTCAAGTTAAGCAGTTATGACTAATTCATGGACCATAAATCTGAAGATACTGAATCAGGAATGAATGTTGTTTCTATTACAGCTCTGGCAACCGACTAACAGCAATCTATCAAAATCATTTGAACAAACTTGAGAAATTCAAACAAAATCACTTATGACAAAGTCAGATGAAAAAGAAGTTTTACAAAATGTAGATGATGGATAATGGATGCCAGATTATTCACCTACAATTATAGCTCACCCTGAGCCTGTAGTTCATGTGAGCTAATCCATGTACACAAATATTTACCTCTACATGTACAGGTTCTTTCTTTGTGTTGGTGGAAGATTCAGGGTTGGAACTGGGCACTGCAGGAGTTGTGTTTGCATTGATATCCTTTGTCTCCTTAACTGACTTCTGGTTTTTACTGTCCGTCTCTGATTTACTTTGCTTCTTGGATTCTGAAATAAATCAAACTTGATAAGCAATGTTTTCAAGAAAAGGTTTCCAAGCTTTCTGCAGGAAATTCTTACCGGTAATTGTATCACACTTCATACAATAAGGATCAATATGAAACATCCTAATTCAGCTCTATTAATGAAACAATAATTATAGAATCATTCATTTATATATCAGGTTTAGAATTTAATATGAAAAAGAACATACTTTGTCTCCAAGGCAACAGAGATCTTCTACGTTTGTCCTTATTCTCTTCATTTTCCTTGCCTTTTCCTTTCTTCTTTCCATCCTTCTCATTAACCTTGTCTAGCAGTTTGTTTTTATCCTGTGGTGTGTCACTGGCTACCAGCAATGGTTTTCCCTCCATTTCGTCCATCATGTATGATTTATAGAGGCTGGACTTCAGGAACCTTGAGTAACTGTCTTGTTTCATCAGCTGGAAGATCTGCAAGAACCATTTCATTTCTAAGTTTTTATCATGGTACCAAATACATCACATCTGATATTTGTAGGTCTAAAAATTATTAAGCTCTGTTGTACACAAACACCATAATGAAAGTAAATTTCTATGAGTAAGAATGATAAGTATGAAGTCATGTGATCAATTATTCAGACAATGACTTATTCTTACATGTCACAAAGAAAATATGAATTGTATACTTGTGAATTCACATTCTTGGCCTTATGATGCTTACATCCTGCATGACATTCTATCATGTATTGTATATGGATTAGATCAATTGATCTTACCTGTTGTTGAGCAGTGTCGAATGTTTGTGGGGTTGGATTTTCAAGTTGACTTTCGACTGCCTTTCTAGCCACGCTATCAATGTTGACACACTCGCACGCACGCACAGACACATGCTTGTCATACAGCTCCTGTGCCTTTGATTTTCTCTGAAAAGGAAATATAAATTTCTTGATTAAAAATTGCCAAAAAATTAAGACTTCAAATAATCACATCTGATCATTTCACATGTACTTGATTATTAAAATCTGATATTTTATGAAAAAAAAAAAAACACACAACAAAATCTAGTTTCTTACGTAATTTGAATCAATGATGTTCTTGAAATCTTCACATGCCTTCCAAAACACAACATTCTCTTCACTGAACTCTTTCTTCAGAAATTCCTGAAAAATCCAACACAGAAATGCAAAAATAAGTTACTTCCCTTTGTATGTGCAAAGTAAACCTCAGCTATTTTTACTTATAAAAGAATATATAAATTCTATCTGTACCTATTAGAACCATATGAAACAATAATGAACAATTTACAGTAAATAATTTACACACTGACAGTTTAAATTAAATGCTTTAAACAGACCAGAAAGAAAAAGAAAGTAGGAAATTTATTTCTCTATTCACAAATCAATCTTACAGTGAACACTGTAATTCCTATGGAGTCTTTGAGAAGTTTGTCAAAACTGACTGCCCACGAGGAAACTCTCCCAACTTGCTCCTGTTCTATGGAAGTGGCAACATGGTTTACAATGCTGTTCACACTATTAGCTGATGAAAGCTTCTGTTGCACAGGATCTTGATCTAACACAACCAGAGACTGAAAAAAATAAAATAACCAAATATAATTTATAAAATATTTCTATCACCAACAACTAAAGCTAACATCAAAATATTTTTTGGTTAAATAAATACCATTTTTAAAAGACTATATCCATTTGCAAAATAAGAACTCCAGTTTTTTTTAGATCACTGCTAGTGTGTGTGCATGTTCAAAATTTGGAGCAGCTACAACAAATTTCACACTTTTTAAATCACCAAATGCTTTTGAATGTTTTTAAAATTCTTACAGATTAAAGAGATAATTTTTGATTAGCACAAGGCCAAATCTTGCCCATTTGACAGACAAACACTGCATATCAATGGGATGTATGCTTCTATATCCTTGGATTAAAGAATTATATTAATCCAGATATCTGTTTTCATTATCTCTCACAGGAAAATTGTACTTCAATAGAATATGATTATAGCAATCAAGTTTCAACAGCATTGACCTAGAATTTGGCTTCCTTTCCAAAATGCATTCAATTATCTCTGCTTTTCTGTGAGTAAGGTGATCACAAAAGAAATATCAGTCTTCCTTCATACCCGTAATTTAACATTTTATTTAACATTACCCTAAAAACTTACTTTGTTCAAACATGATGATGCATTTTTAAGTGGATAATATTTGTTATACAGCCGAGTATTAAAACTGCGTTCATGTTTGCACTGATTTTTCTCATATTGTTCAACAGTGTGACTTTTCTTGTTCTTTCCACAGTTCAAGTTTCTCTCCTGTCTAAATACTTGTAAGCTTGCATTCAAATTGTCACAATATCTCTGCTTTTTACAATTTGAGTCAACACAACCCTGTGTGTTTAACAGCAGCTCTGCACTAGATTCCTCAACACATATTGATCGCCGACGATGTTTGCGCAGTGAGTTATATATCTTAGCATAGCCATCTTTACGATAACTAGCTGCTCCAATAAAACTTATATCCAAAAACATTTTTAGCAAAGTTGTGAGAATAAAGCACTATTTTGTATACAATATTTATTGAAACAAATCCGTATAATTATATATATGTACAAATATATATCACAGTTCAGTCTGATGCATGTAGTGTATATACATAATTCTATCCAAAAATCACTAGAACCCATTTATAAATAAATTTACAGTACTAAACTGATTAGCTCAATTAAACTCAATAAAAGTGGCAACAGATAACCAACAACCAATGAAAACTCTCCAAACAAGTGGCTATCCAATCAGAACCAGGTTTACATCACAAGGTGTCATAATGTCTACTGTCTGAAAAGTTATCACACTTATTGTGACTTAACAGGGAGTTAATTACAAAAGAGTGAACAATGGCCAATGCACCCTAAAGGGACAAGTAAAAGGTTTGTTTAGGAGCTGACTGACACATTATTGATGTAAAGGTGCCAAATAAAGTTTGATAACTTTACAATTGCCTACAGTACACCAAGCTTGCTTTCCACACTTTAATCAAAACTGATCTTTTAGCACAATTTTATTATCAGCCACACACAATGAGAGTGATGAAAGTTTGATGAACCTATAATTCCCTGCTAGTGCCATTTTTTACAGATTTTCACATTTGATTTGTCTACATTTGTGACCTGTGAAATGTTTGAAAACTTCACAGTTTTCTTAAGAGATACATAAAATAGTTTGTGGCATTAAAAATATTATCAAAGAAATTGTAGTCTGAATGATTCAACTTTTCCAAAGAGAATTGACTGTAAAATAAAGAGAACTCATAATGATTATTAAACTGTCAATCTATATATGCCCAAACTTGAGCAGCCTGGCATAGCTGACATTTTGCTTAAAAATGTATTCTATAGCCAGTATGTACAGAACACAATTTGTGTAAAAAAATTAAAACTGAAAAAAAAAAACAACACAACAACAGTGCTGTATTTTTGGTAATTTATAAATATTTTATGATACTTACATGTTTGACCAAACTGGCCAATTCTCTGTCACTCAATTTCCTTAATAATATATGCATTTTAATTCACAACTGCTGTAACTGATCCAAAATTTATTGCAACTGTTTGACAGACAATTGGTAACACACTTTCAATTTAATGACAGTAAACTTTCCATTTGATATAAGTATATTGTAACATCAAAGTTTGTCACACTTAATAATTACAGCCTCCTTTAAATTACTTCTTTAATAACAGTTTTAATCCAATCAATATTGCTCAAACATTTCTCAAAAACAATCATAGCATATTTTACTTTAATTGCAATAAGTTATAAGAGTTACAGGTGACAATGTTGGCATACTGAAAGACACACTTCATATTTATATTTCTCAATTTTTATCACTAATTTGATCATTACACACATGATTAGTTACAGTTTTATCAGATCACACCAATCTTACAACATTAAACAAATATACTCTCTGTATCACTGCCTGTAAAATCTGATAAAAAATCATTTATAAGAAATTACAATCAGATAAATCATACTGAAAACAGGTGATTAATTATCAATAATCATCAATGATTATGGTGTCTGTTAAGTAAGTTCACATCATCATACAATCTTTTTGATTTTGTGTTTTATCATGCACAGGGTGGTCCAGAACATAGAATTACAGGTCTAGTACTGAAAATAGGCTGGCTAGATGTCTCTGATAAAAAAGCAGCCAAAAAGAAAAGGTCTAATTAAAGGTCTGATAATCAGTTACAGGAAATTATTAATCTGAAATGATACACAATCACATCATGCAGAACTGCAACGTATTGTCTATGTCCACAACATTTTTTTTTCAAGCTGAAAAATAACAGCAAGAAAAACATTTCTGGATTAAGCATTCAGTATCTGCTACACTTCCCCATTGCAAAACAGAAAAGGCAGCAAATGACTTGCAGCATTGTACATTTAAAATTGAAAGGTCTGAATATTTCTTACTGGGAACAAGAAATAGCTAAATCTCCAGTAAACTTGACTTTAAAATAATATCCAGACACATTTAGAACTCTGATTAACTTTCAGATCTTGTTTTTCCACTAATGGCATATTTCTGACAATTATGCCATACAAGGACAGATGGAAGGATACTGTGTTGCCTCCTTTGTTTTTTGAAGCAGATGAAAAGGATGGTAGGGTTTCATGGTTTTGTGTGTGTGTGTGTGTGTGTGGGGGGGGGGGGGGGGAGGAGGTATTTTTCAGAAAATGTTTTCCACAGAGAGAGGCATATTTACCATTACCAAGTCTACAAATACTGTATTTGACAAACAATCAGAACTACCTTACACAGTCCTGAGAAATAGCTAATCACCTGTGACCTTTCATGTGACTGTGAACTACTGGTATACTGTAAGTAAACTTCTATCAAGATTTTACTCTGATGAAAGAAAAAACATTACACGAAAGACCAAAAAGTATAATAAAAGATGTAACGAAGATCCATATTGAAATTTAAGCTCAGTAAGAGAGATAACAGATCATCAATCCCTAAATGACCTTTAATTAATCAACTGTTATTTTAAAGATGTAAAGCAGAGATAGCCAGCTGACTAAGACCTCTATGTCCTGTATGGTCTAGACATGAATCCCCCAGATAGTAGGACTGATTACATCAATGTGGGTTGGGTAAACAATCACCTTAAATCAGAGATCTAAGGTGATACTGGGTTAACTGATTGATGGCATATTTACAACCTTAAATTAATTACTTTCCAATTTTGACAGTGCCTACATCTTGAAGGGTTTCACCATTAGAGTGTTGACAGACAATTTCTACTCTGCAACATTACCCAGTTTACCCATTGTTGCCATTAAAGCGGGAAATACTTGTATTTCCTAAGAAGGTAAGAAATACTGGGAATTCCTGGGAAATAACTGGGCGATACACCGAGACCAAAATTTTACCCCTTGGATATAGCAATACCCGCTAGATTAATTTTATAATCCCTTCAAACCAAATAACAATAAATGAAAAGTCAATGTCAATACAGTCATTAGTTGGTACAGATTAGTGACAGTTATACACAATACATTGCCTCAGTCATGCTTTATACAATTACAGTATTTCATCATCAATAACCCCGGACATTGACGTACTGACCAGTCATGTGCTCTGCACATCATCTTATCGCTACCTACCTATATGTGAAGTTTGAAGTCAATACCTGGAATGGTTATTAAGTTATGCTCCTGACACCAAATATGACAGACAGATTTGACCTATGAGCTAAAATTGTGACCTTGACCTTTAAACTACCAAACTAATTCATGCACTCTGCACATCGTCTTATCACCACCTACCTAAATATAAGTCCGAAGTCAACACCATGAATGGTTATCAAGTTATGCTCCAAACATGACATATGACAGACAAATATGATATCCGAGCTCCTTTTGTGTCCATGACCTTTGACCTACCAAACCACCTCAAACTTATATCCAAGTTTAAAGTCAATACCTTCAATGGTTATTAAGTTATGCTCCATAGTATTACACAAAATATGATGGATGGATGGACAGTAGGGCAGATGTACCCTATCACAGTCATAATACATCCCATTTTTCAAAAATGAGTATATAGAATTGGTTATGGCAGCCTATCTCTGATTCCTATAAGCCTAGAGAATTGGTTAAGTAGACTGGCAGCCTACCTATATCAATGCTAGTCAGAAACGGTGTGTTTCAAATACTTCTGTAATAAATGGATAAAGGGGAGCGGTGGTCTAGTGGTTAAGGTTTCGACCGATCAACCCGGGGGTCATGGATACGAGCCCCACTGGGGTCATGACCATGACTTCTCTATGATACTAGTACTGGTTTTTCCAGGAAGCAGACTCAAGAGTGATTCAAATAAGCTTTAAGCTTTCATCACAATCCAGCTAAAACAAGGCAGTCTGAAAGACAGCTATATCCCCTGCCACTGTTATGGATAGTGAAAGGGTTGATGGTATTGGGTGGAAGCATTGATTTTGTTAAATACATTTTATAGTCCATGTATGAGGAAATCAATAAATTTGAAAATATTTAAAGAGGTTTAGGAGATACAGAGCAGACACAAAATGGAAGACTCAAACCTTTGACATTGACCTTGAGCCAACATGGCTGACTCATGAGTTCTGCACATCGTCTTGATAAGGTGATCATTTGACCCAAGTTTCATGAAAATCCTTCAAGAGATTTAGGAGATACAGAGTGGACACAAAGTGGAAGGCTCAAACCTTTGACCTTGAGTTGTGACCTTGACCCTGAGCCAACATGGTTGACATGAGTTCTGCACATCGTCTTGATGAGGTGATCATTTGACCCAAGTTTCATGAAAATCCTTCAAGGGGTTTAGGAGATACAGAGCGGACACAAAATGTTAACGACAGATGGAATGATGGAAGGTCGGAAGGAAGGACAGAGACCATTCCTATAACCCCCCACCACTCGTGGCGGGGGATTAACAAATTAGTATAAACTAAATGGATACTTTTCTGGGGTGTTAACATAGTCTAGCTATTAATTGGTGGCTGAACCTCTGTACAGCCAGAACACTCTTGTTGTGTAAATGTCAGTCATGGTTTGTAGTAACCACTGAGAATAGAGATATGTTCTGCATGAATGTTGTCTGTTAATTTTCAGATCTTTGCCTAAATTTTCTTTTATGCTAATGCTATTATTCATCTTAACCCCCTCATCCACCACCCACTAAAGAAAGTTACAACTAGAAATGTGTCCATGGGACACAGATGCCCCCACTACATGACATTAAAATGACAATTTTTTCCCAGGTCAGGGGCCATAACTGAATGAATCCGGACGCGAAACCCCAGGTGCACAACTGCACATGCTGACCAACATTCCTGTAAACTTTGGTGACTCTAGGTCAAATACTTTTGGAGCTACGCACAACACAACATTAAAATGACCAATTTTTAACTAAGTCAGGGGCCATAACTCCTACACGACTGAATGAATCCGGACAAGAAACCCCAGGTGCACAACTGCACATGCTGACCAACATTCCTGTAAACTTTGGTGACTCTAGGTCAAATACTTTTGGAGCTACCATGAGTTTAACTAAGTCAGGGACTATAACTCCTACAAGACTGAATGAATCCGGACGCGAAACCCCAGGTGCACAACTGCACATGCTGACCAACATTCCTGTAAACTTTGGTGACTCTAGGTCAAATACTTTTGGAGCTATGCACGACACAACATTAAAATGACAAATTTTTTACTAAGTCAGGGGCCATACTCCTACATGACTGGATGAATCCGGACGCGAAACCCCAGGTGCACAACTACACATGCTGACCAACATTCCTGTAAAGTGTTGTGACTCTAAGTCATATACTTTTGGAGCTAGGCGCAACACAACACTAAAATGACCAATTTTTACAAAGTCAGGGGCCATAACTTCTACATGACTGAATGAATCCGGACGCGAAACCCCAGGTGCTCAACTACACATGCTGACCAACATTCCTGTAAAGTTTTGTGACTCTACGTCAAATACTTTTGGAGCTAGGCACGACACAACATTCTCGGAAGGACGGACGGACGGACGGACAAGGGCAAATCTATATGCCCCCCCCCAAAGTGGGGGCATAAAAATCTGTACTGACCTGAGAGCTTTGGAATCCTGTTTTCAACATTAACCATGAATTTTATATTTGTGAATTTTGTAAAGGAAAGACCTTTCTGCTTTGTCATTTAAATATTAGTTGTTTTCTTTGCAGATGTACATTAGCAGCTATTTTGTTAATGATTATTGTTTTTATTTACCTCATGAGAAAGACTAAGAGGGTTACACCTTGATTTTCGTCTCAGTGAACCCTGCTGACCCTTCGTCCATTTATCTGTACTGTTACTGACCGAAGATTTCGCTACAACATCTGGAGTACCAGAAACCGGAATGCTTCTTCTTTCTTGGTCCCTCTGTAAATAGAAAATACACAATTCTTAGTAGCATACATTTTTTCAGTGACCAATAAATTTTATACCTACTTCTACTTTTCCAGCTCGATAAATTTAAGTTATTATATTTTGGATAGGGTATTTAAGATTTTTCAATTACACTTTCCTGGTTTACTGATGGAGTAAGACCTGGGCGTTATTTCAGGCATGGGCAGGCACCTGGGGAAAACATCCTAGTCTTACCCAAAGCCAAATGCATGCTTTCTCATTTGACAAGCCAAGCAAGGCCTAAACAGGCCAAATGATATTTTAACTATTATAAAAGGATCAATTGTGTGTGTGTTCAGGTTTAGCGCGATCACAATGCCCAACTTTAAAGTGCTGCCTCACTCAAATATCACGCCGTAGACGTGTGACATAATACCCAACCCAGTCACATTATACTGACGCTGGGCTGACCAGTCCTAGCACTATCCTCTTAATGCTGAGCACCAAACCAGGAAGATACTATTACCAATTTTTACGTCTTACGTCTTTGGTATGATGCGGCCAGGAATTGAACCCATGACCTCACACACTGATCACTTTACCACTAGGCAAACAAGGTGGTTAAAATTAATAAAATTAATCAAAATAGATGATATTATGTCAATTATATAATAGCTACATAGAATAATTGAGCATACTGGGGTAGCTCTAGTTAACTGTTCAGCTTTCTTTGCCAAAACCTTTAGACTGGCAATTCTTCAAATGTATGTCCAAACAAATTTTGACCTTTCATCTTAGCTTAAAATCATATCTTAAAGCCCATTTTTTCTTATAACTTTGGACTTTCAGTTTGGGAAAGAACACTTTTTAAACAATAAGTACCTTGAATAGATCATACATTTCCTTTGTAAGAAACTTTAATGAAAGTCGCCTCATTTTTCAGACCTTATGGTAGTATTTATCTAAAATAAGTATATTAATATTCCAAATATATGCATATTTATGATGAATCCCTATTCCAGCCATTTCCATATCCACAGTAGAATAAGTAACACACTTTCAACCACAAATATCCTTCATTCAAGACTGTTTCATACATAATCATGTAACACAAAAAACCTTAACGAAGTATTTAAATATTCTAAAGACATTTTAAAGGTATTATCCTTTCACCAATAAATGTCTAAAAACGTTTGGACATCCCACGGTGCCTATGTGTCAACAAAAACAAATCCCCCCATGATAACAATATTGAAAGATCAGGCCACTTGTATCTTTGTACTTTCTCCATATCCATTCATAACTGTTTGCAAAGCATTTTATGGCAATAAAAATATCTGTGCATGAATCGTTATAAGATATACGCCCCTAGATATTGAAAGCAAATTATGGTTTATTAGACAATTTACCATATCATATTCATTCATCTATAAATATTTGTTGTGAAAAATCTGTACATCTAAATAAGACTATGTTTATTGAAATTTCAAAGTGAAAAAATCAAACACCTTCAAACATGTCATACACACATAAATTTATATTTTATATAAAAAAAACTGGAGTGAAACTTACAAAGAGTTCCTGCAAAGCTTTTTTAAATATCATTAGCTAAGTACATTTGCACTAATTAATGAGTGTAAATTTTATTCACTAATTGAGTGTTAATTTTATTTATAACTAGAGCTATCACTGAAGGTGATGAATGTACCCCCCCGCATGCACTGACACAGTACATTGCAATTTGACGCACACAAGATTGCATAATTATGTGGACTGTATGTATATAGAGTCTATGTATATAGTATAGTAATAAAAAACAAAGCCCCATAACTCTGCAGAATATTTTTCTGAAAGAACCTAACATGCACCAGGCACAAGTAAGGTTGGTACTGATTACTTGTGTGAAGTTTCATTAAACTGTGTGCAATGGTTCGGGAGTTAAGGCGTGCACAAGACTGCATATGCAGACTCTATGTATATAGTACTGTAACAAAAAACAAAGTCCCATAACTCTGCAGAATATTTATCTAAAAGAACGTAACATGCTCCATGAACAACTATGGTTGGTACTGACGACTTGTGTGAAGTTTCATTAAATTGTGTGCAAGGGTTTGGGAGATCAGGCGCGCACAAGATTGTATATGCAGACTGTATGTATATAGTATATTAACAAAAAACAAAGTCCCATAACTGTGCAGAATTTTTTTTCTGAAAAAACCTACCATGCACCATGCACAACTACTGTTGTTACTGATCACTTGTGTGAAGTTTCATTAAATTGTGTCAAGGGGATGAGGAGAGTTGGTGCGCACAAGATTGTGTCTATGGACAGACAGACAACCTGAAACCAGTATACCCCCCTTACAAACTTCGTTGTCAGTGGTGGGAGCGGGGTACAAATATGATACAATAACAAATATTGTCTCCTCCAGTAAAAAAAATGAAGTTTTTTCCCTAAAGCATTTAACCATCCTAACTGGTAAGAATGTATAATATGAAAACAGATGATATTTACCAATTTTTAATGTGCATCCTGCATATAAAGACAAAGCCACAGTAAGGTAAGATATAAAGAGGTGACTGCAAGGTCAAGATAGAAACTAACAATTATAACTAGAATTGTGGCCCACACATACAGCACAATTTCATATCAAGGTTCTTCACCTATGCAACTTTGAACCCATTCCTTCAAAGAGTATTCAGATTCTTCACTATACCCTATATATATAGTGAAATTAACAAAGGGTCATAACACTGGTCAAAATGGTCACAGCCCATCCTTTATGGTCATATTCAGATAAGGTTGTGCATCTGACCATTCCTTCAAGAAGTGCATGAGGAGATGACTACACCAAATTTCTTCACTATGGCATATTTTGTGAAATTATGAAAGGGACAAAATTCTAGAAAAAAAATCCACAAAAAAAGTCCATTATTTACGGTCATCTTCACATAAAGGTCCTTCATCTGTGAAACTTTCAAGCATATCTTTCAAATTGAATAGTGTTTGAGGAGTTGGGCACTTCAGGTTTTTCTCTATATTCTATATAGCAAAACTATCAAAGGGCCATTACTGCGGTAAAAATAGTCACAGCAAAAATTTCTTCCTTTATGATCATCTGCACATCAAGCTTGTTCATCTGTGAGACTGAAGCAAATCAGGCCAATAGTGTGTGAGGAATTGGACACACAAGATTTCGGGACATACGTACGTAAAAACAACAGCAACGCTATATGCCCCATGAAAACAATTTCAAATACAACAATGCAAGTGTATTTGGTCACTGTTGCAGCAAATGTAGATATGAATGCAAGTTTCATTATGCTTATAGAAAGTTTGATATATTCCATGCATGAGGTATTGTGAAATTGCAGCTGTAATTTGTCAAGTATGGGATAATGTGTTTACGCCCTGTAAAAGCAATGACTCTGACATCAGGCTTTTATAACTGAAACATGGGTCAGTCACTTTGTGTTGATGAGACGTACATGTAACCAAAGTTTCAAAGTTTCCTTGAAGGCATTAGAAGATTATGGACTGGACACAATAGCCGACACTCGACTATGACCTTCCGCTGAGATCATGAACTTTGACTGGTTATCTTGTTCAGTGGCACATTCAACTAAAATTTTAAAAATAGACAGGGATCTATAAGGCTTCAACATTTGACCTTAAATTGTAACCTCGAGCTGGGGCAACTGGAACATGCATTCTGTACGTCCTCTTAATGGATGGAATATGAAACTCAAGTTTCACAAATATCCTTCAAGAAGATATTGGCAAAACAATCTGACTTAAGTACTTAATCTTCTAAACGAAGATCTGAGAACGACCCATTCACATACGTCTTCTGTATATTTTGGATTTCCAGTATTGCTATTTTTATTTTAACCAATCAGACGACTTGTTCGAATGTCAAAGAGTAAGAAAAATGTGCAGTCATTCCAGGGCTCTAACCTGTGACCCCTCTCTTACAAAGCAAGTGGCCTACCGACTGAGCTAGCCGGCTATCTGACAAATTACGAGATAAGAATTGTAAATATCAAAAGTCAAGGCTACAGGTAGGCTTGCAAAATGTTGTAAGTTAAGCTCTGATTGGCTAGCGAAAGGGTCGTCAGAACGAGGCTATGAATAGGTCGTTCTCAGATCCTATGCATAGCATAATAGGAGATGTACTTTAGTCAGATTGTTGGCAAAACATCAAGATTTTTTAAGGATGAACAAACATGTTACAAATACTGCAAACTATAAATTTAGATAATGGTCCAAGACTTTAATCAAAAGCTGGCTATAAGGTCATAGCTTCCAACAAGACCAATATCAATGTCTCAAACACACTTATCATTCTTGTATGCCTAGAACTAAATCTCACAACTGACTTGTCATATGTAAAATGGTAGGACAGAAAGTATGGTACAGGCTCCAACATATCAAAGTCACAGTAATATTGACAGAAAGTAATATGGTACAGGCTCCAACATATCACTGACAGAAAGTATGGTACAGGCTCCCATATCACTGACAGAAAGTACGGTACAGGCTCCAACATGTCACTGACAGAAAGTACGGTACAGGCTCCAACATGTCACTGACAGAAAGTAATATGGTACAGGCTCCAACATATCACTGACAGAAAGTACGGTACAGGCTCCAACATGTCACTGACAGAAAGTACAGTACAGGCTCCAACATGTCACTGACAGAAAGTACGGTACAGGCTCTATGGTACAGGCTCCAACATGTCACTGACAGAAAGTATGGTACAGGCTCCAACATGTCACTGACAGAAAGTACGGTACAGGCTCCAACATGTCACTGACAGAAAGTACGGTACAGGCTCCAACATGTCACTGACAGAAAGTACGGTACAGGCTCCAACATATCACTGAGAAAGTACGGTACAGGCTCCAACATATCACTGACAGAAAGTATGGTACAAGCTCCAACATGTCACTGACAGAAAGAATGGTACAGGCTCCAACATATCACTGACAGAAAGTATGGTACAGGCTCCAACATATCACTGAGAAAGTACGGTACAGGCTCCAACATATCACTGACAGAAAGTATGACATCTTGTTTCATATGCCATGTTGTATGTTACATTGTCTGTAATGTTTATGTCAGATGCCCATAAGAGCCTTGACTTTTGAATAAAAACTTGAAACTTGGTACAGGCTCCAACATATCACTGACAGAAAGTATGGCACAGGCTCCAATATATCAAAGTCACAGTAATACTGATAAGAGAGCAGCCAATTTTCACATAGGGCTGTCTAACTGACTATCTTTTTCATTTTTTTTCTTCTTAAATCATTTTCTGTTATATATTCTGACAATCTTTTTTTGCTATGATTATCTACGTTTTGAGAAGAAAAGGGACATAATCATACAAATTTGAGTGGCCTCCTGTGAACAAAACATGGTCTAAAAACAGCTTTAGAGCTGTCATGCAAAAAACAACAACAGAATAATTATATAGTTGTATCACGTTCTGCTGTACATCCACATCTTAAACTATCCTTTATGATTATTTTATACATGTATTATAATGACTGTCTATGCCTGGAGGATGTAACACACAGTTATACAATTATTTCAAATTTGTATTGTATAAAGGTATTTTTTTTAAGAATATAAAGAACAATTGGGAGATAAAGGTTTAAGCACATTTTCTCCTTGATGATTTTTTACCATGACCACTAAGTAACAATATGTAACAATTTTACTAATGAGTGCACAACTGAATCACTGGACGACCCCCTACCTATCTCCCGTTCAAATGTCAAATATTTTCTAACACTCTTCTTCTCTTTATACAGTAGAATGGCTCCCAAAGTTTTTGAATAATGGGAAAAAGTAATCCCAGCAATTTAGACAAGTCTCGTCACACTACATCTAAGGACGGGAACATTGACACTTTAAGCCCCTCTCATTGCAATTACAATATTTGTGCAAGTTTTCAAGGACTTATAGAAATCCTCTAAACCAAAGTGGGTATAAATCGTAATCTATTCATAGATACCAGAATTATCTTAAGAAACATTACTTAAAGCACTTAAAATTCCTGTGACGTTGTCATCTATTCCCTCCTGTTGTAATTCATGATGTCGCTTTTAGGGCAAAATTTGTAAAAACTTTCATTAAAATTCATACATGTACCTGTATACAGCTTTCTGGTTGAATTAAAATTAACATTTGTATGCAATTCATCACATTTAACGATCTCTATATAATTTCAAATCATACAAGTTTTTTTTATAAATGATATGCACTGGCATGGGAAAACTTGTATCACTTACAGTCTCCTCTTGCACTGGCATGGGAAAACTTGTATAACTTACAGTCCCCTCTTGCACTGGAATGGGAAAACTTGTATAACTTACAGTCCCCTCTTGCACTGGCATGGGAAAACTTGTATAACTGGCATGGGAAAACTTGTATAACTTACAGTCTCCTCTTGCACTGGCACGGGAAAATTTGTATAACTTACAGTCTCCTCTTGCACTGGCATGGGAAAACTTGTATAACTTACAGTCTCCTCTTGCACTGGCATGGGAAAACTTGTATAACTGGCATGGGAAAACTTGTATAACTTACAGTCTCCTCTTGCACTGGCACGGGAAAACTTGTATAACTTACAGTCTCCTCTTGCACTGGCATGGGAAAACTTATATAACTGGCATGGGAAAACTTGTATAACTTACAGTCCCCTCTTGCACTGGCACGGGAAAACTTGTATAACTTACAGTCTCCTCTTGCACTGGCACGGGAAAACTTGTATAACTTACAGTCCCCTCTTGCACTGGCACGGGAAAACTTGTATAACTTACAGTCTCCTCTTGCACTGGCACGGGAAAATTTGTATAACTTACAGTCTCCTCTTGCACTGGCACGGGAAAACTTGTATAACTTACAGTCTCCTCTTGCACTGGCACGGGAAAACTTGTATAACTTACAGTCCCCTCTTGCACTGGCACGGGAAAACTTGTATAACTTACAGTCTCCTCTTGCACTGGCATGGGAAAACTTGTATAACTTACAGTCTCAACTTACAGGAAATAAGCTTCTTCTTCTCACTTGCTTGAAACTTTTCATTAAGTAGCACAATTCAGCATTAGCCAACTCAAAAACTGTTTTAAGATATAAGTTCATCAATTCAGATACTACAGACTCTAAACCATTTACTTTAATATGTTTTTATCCAATTTCAATTTCTTTGAATCTGACAATAAAAGACAACAGGCAACACAGTTTTGAAAACGAGGACTACAATGGATACCACTGTCTACCATTACTGTTGTCATGTGATCAGCTGGAAAACAAATTGTTATTTTTGTGGATTTTTCATGAATTTTAATTTTCTGAGGAATACTGAACACTTATACAAACTTTGTTGTAAATGAAAGCATTCAAAATTAAATTAAGTTCATAAATATTTTAAACTAGATGCCCACAGGCAACATGTCAAGCCCGCTAGCTGTCAAAAGGACTAACATTTATGATACAATTTGGCGCGACAGAACGGACTGTGGCAAACATTTCTGCCAAGTTATTTAAGAACATCTCCATCCATGGCTAAGTTACAGCCCAGACAAGAGAAACTGCATCAACTTTTGACCTTTGACCCATAAGTGTGACCTTGACCTTTCAACTACTAACACCTATTGAGGCAAACAATTGTGCCAAGTTATTTAAGAAACCCTCAATCCTTACACCTTTGTCCTCAAAGTATGACTGACCTTTAAGCTACCAATCTGGTTCTTGCACGCGACACACCATGTCATTGAGGCAAACATATGTGTCAAGTTATTTAAGAATCCTTTGATCCATGGATAAGTTACAGCCCGGACAAACATGGAAGGACGGATACACAGACGGACGCACGCACATACACGGAACCTCCATTGTGACAACTATGTCGAGCTCACTGCCAGCAGGCTCGACAAAAATGTCCATCTTCACATCAAGTTCTTGAAGTCCTTACAGAAACATTTCACATTGGTAGGTCCCTTTAAAAATGCTTAATAATTGTAACACCAAACACTGCTAAAATCTGACACCAGTTGGACTTTAGTGGGACAACACTTTAAATTTACAATTTGCAAAACTAAGGTAATCTACATATACATTTAATACTCTTAGTCTGAACTTTTTAACTTGTATTTTGACAGCGACCATATAAAGTTGACATGAATCATACTTGATTTATTTGACTTGTTAAGTAATTTATGATCTCTATTCAACAATCTGTATGCTTTATAAGATAGGTATACTTCAAATTGAAGATAAAAAAGAAAATATTTAAATTTACCAATAAAGGAAGTCATGGGTACAGTATCAATATTTAAGGTCATGTCTAAAAGTAAGTGATTTTATTTGTAGTTTTGTGGTTATAGACCTTTCATTTTGCTGGCTACAGACCATTCTAATACAGTCCGCTATATTTCCCTATCAAACAAAGAAGACTGAAACTGTGTTTTTATGCAACACTCACAGAGTTTGTATGTCACAACTATTACATCATAGCGTCAATCACAGCAACGTGCTGGAAAAGAAAACAACACGAAACTGGCAAATATTTGGTGAATATCGTCAAAGATGTAGGTAATAACCCTTAATATTGTGTTAGCATAAAAATGATATATCTCATTGTCGTTCAGATGCTTATTATTATTATTATTCGGGCTGTGCCCTCGTGATATAATTCCTTCCATTCTGAACCGGAAACAATGCTTTTATTACACAACAAATCACTAAATGAGATATATTATCTCTTAATTCATTTTGCAGTAAATATATAGGACACATCTTGTATATGTTAAAACTAATCCGCACAGAAAAAGGAATTTATGGCAATGCAAACTAGAGCTATCACTGAAAGTGATGAATAACCCTGAAATACAACTCAATGTCAGAAGAAATATGTTATTCTGTCTAAATCCAAGTGTGCTATCTCATAACTCAATGCCTTAACAGACCATTATACACATCTAAACTTCATGGTGATCTTGCATATGAAGTTAAAACTGGTGCAAAAAGCAGTTATCCCTACAAACTGCATGTACAAATAATGCTAATTTATTAATGCACACATTTTGTCAAATACCAAGAACCCTTATCCTTTTTAACTAAAGCAGCCATTGTCTGCGTTTCTTGTATGTTCCTTGCACAAAAATCCCTCTTACCTCATGCAGCCATTGTCTGCGTTTCTTGTATGTTCCTTGCACAAAAATCCTTCTGACCTCGAGCAGCCATTGTCTGCGTTTCTTGTATGTTCCTTGCACAAAAATCCTTCTTACCTCATGCAGCCATTGTCTGCGTTTCTTGTATGTTCCTTGCACAAAAATCCTTCTTACCTCATGCAGCCATTGTCTGCGTTTCTTGTATGTTCCTTGCACAAAAATCCTTCTTACCTCATGCAGCCATTGTCTGCATTTCTTGTATGTTCCTTGCACAAAAATCCTTCTTACCTCATGCAGCCATTGTCTGCGTTTCTTGTATGTTCCTTGCACAAAAATATGCTCTATATCGGACATGGAGTGACAGAGAGGATCTTTCTCCGAGCCTCTTAAAGATGAAGTTAGTCGTAACCAAACACGACCAGTCTTCCTTGACAATGACATATTCCGTTTATCTGTCCGAACGCTCCTTTGCACAAAACTTAAATTTGTTCATGAAGTAAACACAAGAACCCAAATCCACAACTCACACAGAAGAGAGCCATCATATAATTATGTAGCTGGACAACATAAACACTAACCAAAGAATGCCGAATCTAATAAAGCCCGCTCAAACTTAAGCAACTTTATGTTTCAAGCACTCAACATAAATGGGTCACGAATATAGTAAATATCCAAAATATGTCTTTGAAATAAAACACAAACCATTAATAAAGACTAAACAAGTATTTTTGCATAATGAATTCACACTAAAGTTCATTTTCATATATCACATCATCTCTCTCAATCAACAGTCAATCCACTTGCACTGTATACATTTACTCCATCATATGAAAATTTACCAACATATTTTTTATGTTCTATATATAAATCACATCAAAAGGCTTTTAAATTTTAAAAGCTATATTTGATAAGGTAAACATAAACAGTATAAAGTCGATGGATTAATCTTTTCTCGTATTATATATAAGCCGATTAAGTAGCCGTCAATCATAAAATTGTGATTGCAATCAATTAAAGCCAAACACATCCAACTATTCTTTTTCTTTCAAGATCTGATGACCTAGATTTAACAGCGATACCGTATATCACAAAATGAATTTTCTGTAATTAAAGGCAAACTTTAATGATGCCATTTTGAAACGTGCATCTTAAAATAAACTTCCCACATTTAAAGTCAAGTTTCACAGTCATAATTTAAAAAAAACTCTTTCGCGTCCAATTAAAATGCAATTGTCTTGTCTAAAAACGGCAATGATTATGAGTAAATATAATAGCAATAAAGTACCTAACTTAAATCCATTATGTTTAGAGAAGGAAACTAAACTAATGTTTGCTTAAGATAACATGTATTCAAGTTTACTTTTAAGCTGAAAAATCCATTTTTCTGTTAATAGCACATATTAAGCGGCTCTTTACAAATATGGTTTAATGATAAAAGAAGGATAAGGTCCAGGGCTTAAAACAACTTGTTAATGACATGTATATACACTTGCAGGTTTCACTGGCAAGTTTGTACCATACATACTCATGTATAATGTGCAATTCTTTTACCCCTTCGGATCATCCCCCCCCCCCCCCCCCCCCCCGGAATTGTGGGTGTGTATTATACACAGGTATAGATGTTTTTCCAACTTCAAAACAAGTTTATCATTTTCGACATTCTGGTAAAGGGAAACTACTCTATGCATTAAATGTCTAAGCTAAAAACTTAGCTTGCCATTATGTCCAAGAAAAGGAAAAGAGTGACTTCTTTTTTAAGGGAAAGGCAACGTTGTTCTTATGTTACTTTCGTCAGCTGGGATTTCTGAAATCATTTAAAGAAGTGAAAGAATTTTCAAAATCGGAGTAAAAATGAGGAAGTTATGAGCATTTAAATATTTAGTCAAATTGGCGTCCGTTCTGTTTCCATGGCAACAAAAAACAAAATGGCAGATTTATTGAATTTTTAGATACACATTTAAACTGTATTTACTTATTTCTGTAAAATAATTTCTCTACTTTTTCCAGCTATAATGAAAGAAATCTTTACATTCAAGAAACATAATGAAATTTAATCTATTTATAAGGTAGTATTCAACAGTGTGTAAATGACGTCATAAACACACTAAAATGGCTGCCTTCATGATTAGCCATTTTCTTAAATTTCAAACCGCCATATCTTTTTTAATAGTGGTCCGATTTAAAAAAGTCTTTCAGCGTTATGAAAGGCTTGAGCCTCATGGCTTTCATACATAATTAACTTATTGTCAGGCTTTCCTTACCCTTTAAACTAAATTACTTTTACATAAATTTAATAGCAGTTTGAAGAAAGAAATATCAAAACTTATACTACTTGCTGCTATTTTCGAGTTACGTTCGGTTTAATTTTTGTGAGAACAACAATGTGGAGCCCTACCTACGGGGAAACAAATTTCACCTACTTTGAAAGCTGATAACTGATAACGCTTCACACCTTATTCATTGAAAAGTTGACTAATTATTTTTAAATGCCCTCACGGTTCATTTGACAAAGCAAGATCAGTTATTAACTGTGTGTTGCCCAAATATTTGACGAAATTACCCTGCAACTGTCTTAAATTTACTTTACAATAACTTTAGTGTCTTATTCCTGAAATTATGTATAGAAATGTGGGGGTTGGATAAATTTTACACTTTCAAAGGAAGCACTGTGTCAAGCAGGATGCCTTAATGCAAAATTAAAATGAACTCCTTTGGCAAAAAGTGAAGGCCGCATGTGCCAGAAACATGATGGGTTAAAAGTAAACAGGACTAGAAATTTTACAAAGAAAAGGCTTACTAAGAAATAATCGGAACATAGTCTTTTTTTTTTTTTTTTATGCATCATTTATTCCCTTAGTACCACGAAAATAGCATCAAACAGGCTACCCATAGATATCCAAGAAGAAATCATTTAAAGGTATCTCTATTTTAACTCTAGTGGCCCCTAAAAGGGCCTAAGTGCCCACATTTGAACAAATTTGACATAAGACCTTAAAATGATGTTACATACCAAGTTTGATGAAGATCCATCTAGTGGTTCTTTATAGTTGTTTCTATTTTAAGCTCTAGTGCCCCTAACTGAACAAACAAGGTAAAGGACCTTATAATGATGCTCCAGACAAGGTTTGATGAAGACCTATCCAAGAGTTAATGAAAAGGATTTAGTTAAAGATATTTATAACTCTTAACAGCACCTAAAAGGACCAAGCTTCTCCAATTGAACAAATTTGTTAAACAACCTTATAATGAGGCTACAAATCAAGTTTGATGAAGTTCCATCAAGCAGTTCTATAGGTTAAGTCATTAAAAAGCATTTCTAGTTTTAACTCTGTTGGCCCTTAAAAGCGGGCAAGTGCCCCCTTTGAGCAAAATTGGGAAAGGACCTTATAATGATGCTACAGGCCAAGTTTGATGAATATCCATCTAGCGGTTCATGAGAAGTTGTTCAAAGGTATTTCTAATTTTAGCTGTGGCGGCCCTTAAAAGGGGCCAAGTGCCAAAATTGGAGCAAAATTGGGAGAGGACCTTATAATGATGCTACAGGCCAAGTTTGATGAAGATCATCGAGCGGTTCATGAGAAGAAATTCTTCAAAGGTTTTTTCTATTTTTTAGCTCTTGCAGCCCCCTACGGGTGAAGCATTTGAAAAAAATTGATAGAGGCCATGCCAAGGTGCTACTGACCAAGATGTTTAAGTAACAAGAGCTCTTAGAACACGAAATGCCCCCCTTGATGCATTCAGTAACTGCATAAGGAACAGAAATTATTTGGTCACTGTGCACTGAACATTTGATGTACTGACCTCAAATCAATAATTATGGGCCATTTACCAGTCATAAGTGACCTCTGTATAAAATGTGATCTTAAACCAAAGCACTGTCTAGTTATTTGACAAAAAAAGTTCTACTGTTCTGTGTCAATGCAACCTTTGACCTACTGACCTCAAAATCAATAGGGGCCATCTGCTGGTCATGATCAACCTCCCTATTAAGTTTCCTGATCCTAGGCCCAACCGTTCTCAAGTTATTGTCCTGAAACGGTTTAACTGTTCTGGGTCACTTAGACCTTGACCTTTGACCTACTGACCTCAAATTCAATAGGGGTCATCTGCTGGTCATGACCAACTCCCCAATCAAAATTCGTGATCCTAGGCCCAAGCGTTTTCAAGTTATCGTTCGAAAACGGTTTAACTGTTCCGGGTCAATGTGACCTTGACCTTTGACCTACTGACCTCAAAATCAATAGGGGTCATCTGCTGGTCATAACCAACCTCTCTATCAACTTTCATGATCCTAGGCCCAAGCTTTCTTGAGTTATCATCCGGAAACGATAAAACTGTTCCGGGTCACTAGACCTCGATTTTTGACCTACAGACCCCAATATCTTTAAGGCTCAACTGCTGGTCATGACCAACCTCCCTATCAACTTTCATGATCCTAGAACCAAGTATTCTTGAGTTTATAATCCAGAAACCGTTTAACTGTTCCGGGTCACTGTGGCCTTGACCTTTGACCTACTGACCTTAAAATCAATAGGGGTCATTTGCTGGTCATGACCAACCTCCCTATCAACTTTCATGATCCTAGGCCCAAGTATTCTTGAGTTATCATCCAGAAACCAACTGGTCTACATACCGACTGACCGACATCTGCAAAACAATATACCCCTCCTTCTTCGAAGGGGGGCATAAAAATGTAGACGCAGGATGCAGGACGCTGGACCATCCACCTATACTAATAGTATAAAAGCATACAGCATTTATTGTCTACAACTCCAGCTTTTATACAAGTCTAACTGGCTATAAAACATACATGTCAAGTTCCGTGGACAATTTTCCAGGATATTTCAGTTGAAAATCCAGGATATTTGATGAAAATCCAGGAGATTTTTTCGACGAACGTTTTTTAGGAAGTTTTTGCTTGAATATAATACCGTGTAACAGATTAGATCGGATTTAGGCAATATTTTAAGGTGTTTAAGTTGCATTTTAAAACATTTTAACCTTTATCATGTTGAATACGATTGATTCTGCCTTTTTGACAAGTGTAAATTGTCCATGCAGTCTGATCATGATCTGCATTCTTTGCCATTTATCAGTTGGTATCTTTTTTTGTAAGCACCCCTTTTTAACAGTTACCAGTACTATCTAAAATGAAAATTTTAGAAGTTCTGCAATGTAAACAAACATAGATTTATAGTAACTTTATTTAGTTATTACAGTATTGTTTGAGCAGATGAATTGGAATTTGGATGAAATTTTATACTGGCGAGTTTCTTTTATGTGAAATAATCTGCAGGGCTTTTTTTTACATTCTTAGATTTTTTGCAATTGAGCAGAAGCTAGCACAGATTGGAAATAAATCTACAGTAGTGAAGTACTTCACTGTTTTAAATCTACACTGAAAAATGCTTTTTACTCATCAAAATGAAATATAAAATCATAGCTGTCAAAAGAATGTTAAAACCTATCTCTAGTTGTTCTGTCAATTATGCCATCAGTGGTAATGATTGCCATCACTCCAGGTCGGTTCTTTAATCTATTCAAATGTATCCCTTCACACTTAAATCTTATCATCATATTATGTCAGTATCACCACTCGCCAATTAACACAATCTAAAAATAGCACAGTATACACCTGTTTGCAGAATGTCATCAGTGCATAACCTTGTTAAACTCTTATCAATATACCAGTAGAATGATAAATTACGTCAGGCACTGTGTATAATAAGGGATTTAGTTTGATATAGGAAATCATTAGCTTGGAATTTTGGATTTCCGGGAGAAATGATTGATTTCCGTATGTCCGGGAAATGGACCAAAAATCCGTGAGACTCCCGGACAATCCGGGAAACTTGACATGTATGATAAAACCTCAGCTCTCATACCCATACAGAAAATCCTAGCTCTCATACCCATAGGGAATGTACTGTCTAACTGGTAATAAAATCCAAGTTCTCATACCCATACTGAAAGTACTGTCTAATAGGCAGTAAAATCCCAGCTTTCATACCCATACACAAAATCCCAGCTTTCATACCCATATGCAAAATCCCAGCTCTCATACCCATACACAAAATCCCATCACTCATACCCATACACAAAATCCCAGCTCCCATACCCATACACAAAATCCCAGCTTTCATACCCAGACAAAAAATCCCAGCTCTCATACTCATACACAAAATCCCAGCTCTCATACACATAATCCCAGCTCACATACCCATACACAAAATCCCAGCTTTCATATCCATAAACAAAATCCCAGCTCTCATATCCATACACAAAATCCCAGCTCTCATACCCATACACATAATCCCAGCTTTCATACCCATACACAAAATCACAGCTCTCAAACCCATACAGAATACAGGGTTGTCAATAAGAACCGGCTGCCAGTCGAAATGGATGGTTCAAATGGCATTTGGGCCGGTTCGAATTCACACACAAAAAAATTTTCGGTCTAAAAAGAAAATTGTTTGTTTCTGGTAACCCAACCCTACCGAGTTAAACCCGCCGACCCTAGCGTTTTTTTTTCACGATTCTGTTACGAAAATATAATATGTATTAATTTGTCTAAAGAACTCTCCATACAGCCTAAAAGTTAATATTACCCGCGGCCATTTCTTTTAGTAATACACAATACACAGCGTGTCATCAACCAAGGCATAGAGGTGAATGTTCAATTTGACATCACTTACTATTCCCACCATCCCTTAATTGCCGAGCGACACATCATAAACCAATAGTGTATTCAAGCACTGCCATGTTCCTCTCAATCTGTGACTGGAGTTAAAACATGCCAATGACAACTTTGGATGTAGAACGTGTGAAGTATTTTATGGGCAAAATTATTTAAGCTCCGCCTTTACACCTGATGACATATGTCATCGTTGACTGAAGTAAATTAAAAGAAATCCAGGCGAGATATTTACTGTTATTGTCAAAGAAATGAAAATCGTGTTTCACGGACTGAATTAAAAGGCAATGCCAGGTATTACATGAAAAATATACATCAGTTATCGATTTTGCGGAAATGTTTTTCGCATGTATAAACCTGATTTACACATTATTTTTTTTACGAGCGGAATCATGAAAGAAGTGTCAAAGTAGCCATTTTAAGTTATATTTTGTAGCAAAAACTTCGGAATGAAAGATTGATGGGACATCCGCGATAATTTCCAAGAATTTTGAAGATTTTGACAAATTCCATAAACAAGCAGAAATCATTGGTAAAAATTAATTCTGGTGGTAGAAAATAAGTTATAAATTGTCATTCTATAAATAATGGTAGCCTTGATTGCCTTATAAAATTCCAGCCCTCATACCCATATAGAATGTGCTGTTTAACTGGCTATAAATTACCATCTCTTGTACTCTGTAAATGGCGATAAAATCCCAGCTCTCCAGCTCTCGTATGTATAAAGAATGTACTGTCTATTTACTTGGTTAACTAGAGTTACAAACCTTAGTTGCTTCATAAACGGAGTAAGTGTTTCTTCTTCTGAAAGACATCATTTTGTTTGTGTAAGGTTGATGGTGCAGAGCATGATCACTGTGAAAACTTCCACTAAACATCCAAACTATGAAATTTTTTTTTCATCCTTTTTAAACTGTCACAATTTCAATGCTAATATTGTTCTGATTTTATCTTTTCATATAAATTAAACTTATATTGCGGAACTGAACTTTTCACATAAAAAGACACTATTCCAATATAAAACATGTAATAAACCAAATAACAAAATAAGTCACTGGGCTTCTTGTATAAAGAAATATTTGATTATACAACTATTTCTCCCTTCCTTTGAAGTTACACTATCAGCGAACAAACATTAAATACTAAATACAAAGATGATTTGGTTAAGTTCAAAAGTCATAAAGTTAAAAAAAGGAGAAAATTTTCCAACTATTGTATATTATGGATCTTTACTTTCAAAAGAAACAAATATATTACATTATGTTTATTATCCCCTATTCAAGCTGTCTTTTTAACAAACCTATAATTTTCTCCAAGCATTGACTACAGAAAATGCAACAATTGATTTATTGTACGAATATCAACTACTTAAAATTCAAGAGGTCATCAATATACATAAAACAATCCTCTTTTTTTTGCTATTTTTGGAAACAGATCTAAATCTGAATAATTATTACAATTACTATGATACATAGTCTATTATCAAACAAATAAAATAGTAAAATAAATGAAAACAATATAAAGGAATTTCCATTTTGTATGATGTTTACTAAGATTTTTCGTTTCTAAAATATGTCTGTATGAGTGAATCCCCTAGAATACTTACAGCAGATTATCTTTAAAAATAAATTTTATTTTTACTTGAAGGATTCAATGCCTGCAGGGCTTTTGAAGTTTTGTTAGTAGAGTCAGTTTCCTCCTGATTTCTATGCAAGTACATGGACCTTTTTCACTGAACCAGAGCTGATTTCTCAGCTATGCTATGCAGGTAAATGGATCTTCTTCACAGAAACCAGAGCTGGTTTCTCAACCATGTTATGCAAGTAAATGGACCTTCTTCACAGAAACCAGAGCTGATTTCTCAACTATGTTATGCAAGTAAATGGCACCTTCTCCAAAGAAACCAGAGCTGATTTCTCAATTATGCTATGCAAGTAAATGGCACCTTCTTCACAGAAACCAGAGCTGATTTCTCAACTATGTTATGCAAGTACATGGACCTTCTCCAAAGAAACCAGAGCTGATTTCTCAATTATGCTATGCAAGTAAATGGCACCTTCTTCAAAGAAACCAGAGCTGATTTCTCAATTATGCTATGCAAGTAAATGGCACCTTCTTCACAGAAACTAGAGCTGATTTCTCAACTATGCTATGCAAGTAAATGGACCTTCTCCAAAGAAACCAGAGCTGATTTCTCAATTATGCTATGCAAGTAAATGGCACCTTCTTCACAGAAACCAGAGCTGATTTCTCAACTATGTTATGCAAGTACATGGACCTTCTCCACAGAAACCAGAGTCGATTTCTCAACTATGCTATGCAAGTAAATGGATCTTCTTCACAGAAACCAGAGCTATCTCAACTATGTTATGCAAGTAAATGGACCTTCTTCACAGAAACCAGAGCTGATTTCTCAACTATGCTATTCAAGTAAATGGACCTTCTCCAAAGAAACTAGAGCTGATTTTTCAACTATGCTATGCAAGTAAATGGCACCTTCTTCACAGAAACCAGAGCTGATTTCTCAACTATGTTATGCAAGTACATGGACCTTCTCCACAGAAACCAGAGTCGATTTCTCAACTATGGTATGCAAGTAAATAGACCTTCTTCACAGAAACCAGAGCTATCTCAACTATGCTATGCAAGTAAATGGACCTTCTTCACAGAAACAAGAGCTGATTTCTCAACTATGCTATTCAAGTAAATGGACCTTCTCCAAAGAAACTAGAGCTGATTTCTCAATTATGCTATACAAGTAAATGGACCTTCTTCACAGAAACTAGAGCTGATTTCTCAACCATGTTATGCAAGTAAATGGACCTTCTTCACAGAAACCAGAGCTGATTTCTCAACCATGCTATGCAAGTAAATGGACCTTCTTCACAGAAACAAGAGCTGATTTCTCAACCATGTTATGCAAGTAAATGGACATTCTTCACAGAAACTAGAGCTGATTTCTCAATTATGCTATGCAAGTAAATGGACCTTCTTCACAGAAACTAGAGCTGATTTCTCAACCATGTTATGCAAGTAAATGGACCTTCTTCACAGAAACAAGAGCTGATTTCTCAACTATGCTATGCAAGTAAATGGACCTTCTCCAAAGAAACTAGAGCTGATTTCTCAATTATGCTATGCAAGTAAATGGACCTTCTTCACAGAAACCAGAGCTGATTTCTCAACTATGTTATTCAAGTAAATGGACCTTCTCCACAGAAACCAGAGCTATCTCAACTATGCTATTCAAGTAAATGGACCTTCTTCACAGAAACCAGAGCTGATTTCTCAACTATGCTATTCAAGTAAATGGACCTTCTTCACAGAAACCAGAGCTATCTCAACTATGCTATTCAAGTAAATGGACCTTCTTCAAAGAAACCAGAGCTATCTCAACTATGCTATTCAAGTAAATGGACCTTCTCCACAGAAACCAGAGCTATCTCAACTATGCTATTCAAGTAAATGGACCTTCTTCACAGAAACCAGAGCTATCTCAACTATGCTATTCAAGTAAATGGACCTTCTCCACAGAAACCAGAGCTATCTCAACTATGCGTTTCAAGTAAATGGACCTTCTTCACAGAAACCAGAGCTGATTTCTCAACTATGCTATTCAAGTAAATGGACCTTCTTCACAGAAACCAGAGCTATCTCAACTATGCTATTCAAGTAAATGGACCTTCTTCACAGAAACCAGAGCTATCTCAACTATGCTATTCAAGTAAATGGACCTTCTTCACAGAAACCAGAGCTGATTTCTCAACTATGCTATTCAAGTAAATGGACCTTCTCCAAAGAAACCAGAGCTGATTTCTCAACCATGCTATGCAAGTAAATGGACCTTCTCCAAAGAAACCAGAGCTGATTTCTCAACCATGTTATGCAAGTAAATGGATATTCTCCACAGAAACCAGAGCTGATTTCTCAACTATGCTATGCAAGTAAATGGACCTTCTCCAAAGAAACTAGAGCTGATTTCTCAACCATGTTATGCAAGTAAATGGCACCTTCTTCACAGAAACAAGAGCTGATTTCTCAACTATGCTATGCAAGTAAATGGACCTTCTCCAAAGAAACTAGAGCTGATTTCTCAACCATGTTATGCAAGTAAATGGCACCTTCTTCACAGAAACAAGAGCTGATTTCTCAACTATGCTATGCAAGTAAATGGACCTTCTCCAAAGAAACCAGAGCTGATTTCTCAATTATGCTATACAAGTAAATGGCACCTTCTTCACAGAAACTAGAGCTGATTTCTCAACCATGTTATGCAAGTAAATGGCACCTTCTTCACAGAAACCAGAGCTGATTTCTCAACCATGCTATGCAAGTAAATGGCACCTTCTTCACAGAAACAAGAGCTGATTTCTCAACTATGCTATGCAAGTAAATGGACCTTCTCCAAAGAAACTAGAGCTGATTTCTCAACCATGTTATGCAAGTAAATGGCACCTTCTTCACAGAAACAAGAGCTGATTTCTCAACTATGCTATGCAAGTAAATGGACCTTCTCCAAAGAAAACAGAGCTGATTTCTCAATTATGCTATACAAGTAAATGGCACCTTCTTCACAGAAACTAGAGCTGATTTCTCAACCATGCTATGCAAGTAAATGGCACCTTCTTCACAGAAACAAGAGCTGATTTCTCAACTATGCTATGCAAGTAAATGGACCTTCTCCAAAGAAACAAGAGCTGATTTCTCAATTATGCTATACAAGTAAATGGCACCTTCTTCACAGAAACCAGCGTCAATTTCTCAACCATGCTATGGAAGTAAACTGCCGCAGAATTAAGAGCTGATTTCTCAACAAAGCTGCATGCAGTTGGCACCTTCTAAGTTCTCAAACTGGAAGAGAAGTGTTTGCCCTGCTAATGAGTTGTGGTTCAGTGTTATCAAATTCTGGTTGAGCACAATGAAAAGCTTCCTTCTGGTCACCAAACCATTTTGTTCTGATACCTGTGGAGTCTAGGGTCCAATGCTCTCCCTAACAAATTAAATGAATCTATTTTTCCACAAAGTGCTATATTGTCAATAAGACAACCATGATGGCAATTTGTCTCTCACCTGACCTTGACCTTTTAATACTGAAAATCCATTAAAAGCTTTTAAAAGTAACACTGTATATATGTCAAATTCATCTATTGTATATAAAGTCAAATTCATCTATGTATCAGTAAAAGCTCAAAGTATATAACAAGAAGGATTGTTTCATTCAGCATTATGAATGCAAGTATCAATGGAGTGACTTGTGTAGTCACCTGTTACAAGGGGAGCAGTCATTTGAAAATTTCCTGTCTGGAATCATAACCACTTACATGTCTCTTCTAGAGACCGTTTAATTTTATCAACCTAATAACAGGGCAATTAACCTCTTATATCAATGTCAATCATTTTTAAGTATTCTGAATGAATCAAAACTAATAAATCTTTGTATAAAAATTGTCCATAATAAAATTACTTCATTTCACACATTATAAAAAGATTCTATAACTACAGAAGGAAAAGTCATTGTTGTTAATGACAAGTCTGTACATTCTCAGATAAAAAGTAGATAAAACTAGACTAAAGTCTTGAATTTCTTTGATTCCCGCTGTCAAACAGAAACTACAATGAAGCCTTTATTGTAAATGATCTATGCAAATAAAAATAATGTTTTTCTTATTAAAATGTCAAAACAATTTGCATGAATCATATCAGATTATTGGTGGTCATGCTCAAAATTAACTATTTCCATGCCATTAACTAGAAATCAAATATATTTTACCATCATTAAGAAAAAAAATCTTTCATACAATTTTTTTTTTAAATATACACTGATATTTGATATTTGCGTTATTTTTGCCAAAATAAGGTTGTTTTCCCATACCTCGTGACAATAAAAGTTCATGAAAATATACCTTAGGCTTGAGAGGACTAACATCATTGTTCACATGTTTGTGTATGTGCACGTGTTTGCATTAAATGCCTTTTTCAGTAATACAATGTTTTCTACTTGTAGCAGTGAGCACAATACCCAACTTTATAATGCTGCTTCACTGGAATATCATGATGTATACATGTCACATGATACCCCAACCAGTCACATTATACATGTATTAACAATGGGCTGATCAGTCCAAGAATTATCTTAATTCTGAGGACCAAGCGATGATGCTACTAGTACCATTCATGACTTTGGTATGACACGCCCAGGGAGCAAGCCCTTGACCTCTTGCATTCCAAGTGGATGCTCTCTACCACTAGGCTACCGAGGCTGTTAACTAAATCCTTGATGAAAAGCCAACATTCAATAGCGCTAGTCCAAAACGTATTATTCTTATACAGACAAATATTTAATGTTGTCATTTAAAAATCTTAACGAAGTGTTACTTCCAATGGTATTGGCCCCTTCCTTATAATAAATTAAAATGCTTGAATCCCAAATTGAGTTTGTTCTCTGGTATTCCTTATAATAAATTAAAATGCTTGAATCCCAAATTGAGTTTGTTCTAGTATTCCTTATAATAAATTAAAATGCTCGAATCCCAAACTGAGTTTGTTCTCTGGTATTCCTTATAATAAATTAAAATGCTTGAATCCCAAATTGAGTTTGTTCTCTGGTATTCCTTATAATAAATTAAAATGCTTGAATCCCAAATTGAGTTTGTTCTAGTATTCCTTATAATAAATTAAAATGCTCGAATCCCAAATTGAGTTTGTTCTAGTATTCCTTATACTAAATTAAAATGCTTGAATCCCAAATTGAGTTTGTTCTCTGGTATTCCTTATAATAAATTAAAATGCTTGAATCCCAAATTGAGTTTGTTCTCTGGTATTCCTTATAATAAATTAAAATGCTTGAATCCCAAATTGAGTTTGTTCTAGTATTCCTTATAATAAATTAAAATGCTTGAATCCCAAATTGAGTTTGTTCTCTGGTATTCCTTATAATAAATTAAAATGCTTGAATCTCAAATTGAGTTTGTTCTAGTATTCCTTATAATAAATTAAAATGCTTGAATCCCAAATTGAGTTTGTTCTCTGGTATTCCTTATAAATTAAAATGCTTGAATCCCAAATTGAGTTTGTTCTCTGGTATTCCTCCCAAATTCAGTTTGTTCTCTGGTTATCCTTATAATAAATTAAAATGCTTGAATCCCAAATTGAGTTTGTTCTAGTATTCCTTATAATAAATTAAAATGCTCGAATCCCAATTTGAGTTTGTTCTCTGGTATTCCTTATAATAAATTAAAATGCTTGAATCCCAAATTGAGTTTGTTCTAGTATTCCTTATAATAAATTAAAATGCTTGAATCCCAAATTGAGTTTGTTCTCTGGTATTCCTTATAATAAATTAAAATGCTCGAATCCCAAATTGAGTTTGTTCTCTGGTATTCCTTATAATAAATTAAAATGCTTGAATCCCAAATTGAGTTTGTTCTCTGGTATTCCTTATAATAAATTAAAATGCTTGAATCCCAAATTGAGTTTGTTCTCTGGTATTCATCCTGACTTACTCATCTGCTCAATCGGTGTTATACGTTAACACTGGTTTTAACACTGTATATGTAACAATAAAAGTAAAAACAGAAAAACATAGCCTGTCAAATAACAAAATTTACATAATTTATCAATACTGCATAAAATTCCCAAAAATAGGTAGATTTTTACTTACTCTTGGTGGCTTCGGAGCAAACTTTCTTTTCAAAGGATTGTGATACATCCTGAGATAAAACTTATTTTTTCTTTCACTCTATGTCATCCATTGTCACAATGTTACTTTAATCACTATAAAAGTTATCACGCCAACTTCCAAATAACTACTGTCCCATTGAAACATACAGAGAAAACGATCCTTTATACATCTATTTGATACAAAATATTATATTAATTTAAGGAAAATTCAGTGTACTTAATACCATCAGCCGTTTGTTTACAAAACATTGTAAAAGTTAGAAATATAAATAAGAATGCAGGATATATTCATTCTTTAAATCACGTTCCATAATTTGTTGTTTTCTCAAAACTTCAAACAGTGATAAAATTCTTCAACTGGGTTAAAACATACGTCGGTTATCTTTTTATGATTTCAAATATTTTCAACAGATAATTCCAGATGTTGAGATATTTCCTTTCAAAATGTTTTCATTTGTATCTTTTTTCCCCCATGTCATCATGTACTTAAATGCACGTGTCTAAAGCCACGATCTTAGCTACTGAAATATGTAACCAGCATAACAAATGACTGATAATTTCCAAATTGGGTTTAAATAAACAAATAGAATGAACGAGGCATGTAATTGCAGCCCAATTCACCTTGTAATACGTCTTGATTTTCAACAAAAAAAAATTAACAAACTATCCCACGAAGATAGTAACTGAATGTGTTATGATCAAATCAACTATATTTCATGGCTATTAAAAACACTCATACAGAAAGCTGTCAGTATTTCGCACCCTACTATGGATGGGTATTTTAAGATAATTGCCGTTACACCAGCCTTCATCGGAATTCTATTTTTCAATACACTTTTCAGTGTATTTATCTTTTTAATCAAGATCTGAGAACAGTAGTAAATCAAATATTGGAACGGTATTATCGGAATAAAAATATTTGCTCGCTTTTCAACTATACCCCACTAAAATTTAATTCTAAATAGAAAATAATGATTGACTATCACGAATTTATGCCAGTACGATATACCCTTCAAAACAGCATGACCTTACTACATTATCAAAGAAATACAAACACAAGTTTTCATAATTACGGATCAAATTCGAAACTACCTCAATTTTTTTTAAATAACATCATCTGTTATCAAGTCCTTATTTGTAATTTTAACTTGAGATAGCTGTTGCTTCCAGAAGATGGTGGTGCAGAACTGTAAAGTAACACTGGTGTAAATGGAAATGCAGTGATATTGTTTACAACATTAAAATGTGGAATCATTGAACATGCAGTTCTTACAACAACTAACAAATCACTCCTCCATTCCAAACCACTGTCAAGTTAGAACAACTAACAAACTGTTCCTCCATTCCAAACCACTGTCAAGTTAGAACAACTAACAAATCATTCCTCCATTCCAAACCACTGTCAAGTTAGAACAACTAACAAATCACTCCTCCATTCCAAACCACTGTCAAGTTAGAACAACTAACAAACCACTCCTCCATTCCAAACCACTATCAAGTTAGAACAACTAACAAATCATTCCTCCATTCCAAACCACTGTCAAGTTAGAACAACTAACAAATCATTCCTCCATTCCAAACCACTGTCAAGTTAGAACAACTAACAAATCATTCCTCCATTCCAAACCACTGTCAAGTTAGAACAACTAACAAATCACTCCTCCATTCCAAACCACTGTCAAGTAAAACTGGAAAGATCTTGGGCAACTATTCTTTAACTGACCCTTCTATAAAGGGACAATAGTTTTGACTGTTCCCCAAACACCCATGAGGTAATTGTATTCTGTTCAAAATGTAATAAAATGCAAAGTACATGTAATACCTTTATATAATAGAATACATATAATATGATGATATAATAAACTGCCTGCAGTGTACCATAAAAAATATGATATAATGATATATTCTAACATGACCCGATTCATTTTCCTATTAAACAAAGAAGGCTATTATACAACTATTCATTTTTCTGACCTCACAATTATTATGTCATAGCGTCAAACGGCATAGCGGCGTGCTGGAAAAGAAACCAACAGAAAGCAGGCAAATATCTAATGGATGTTGTCAAGGATGAACTTTAAAATCCTTGGTAACATGGTAGAATCAAAATAATATAATATATCGTTTAGTGATTTGCTCTTGAATAAAATAAATGTTTGGAGTTCAGATGTGTATCATTATATCACTCGGGCTGCGCCGTCGTGATATAATTCCTTCGCAACTGAACTACAAACAATGATTTTATTCAGCAACAAATCATAAAATGAGACATATCATTTCTTAAATATACTACATGTTGCATATCACAGAAAACATGATATGATGATATGATAAAGTACATGTGAGGGATCAGAGAAAACGTGATATGATGATATGATAAAGTACATGTGAGGTATCAGAGAAAACATGATATGATAACATGTGGCATATCACAGAAAACATGATATGATGATATGATAAAGTACATGTGGCATATCAGAGAAAACATGATATGATAAAGCACATGTGAGGTATCAGAGAAAACGTGATATGATGATATGATAAAGTACATGTGGCATATCACAGAAAACATGATATGATAAAGTACATGTGAGGTATCAGAGAAAATGTGATATGATACAGACAGACACACAGACAGGAGTAAATCAATATGTCTCCCACACTACGGTGTGGTGGGTGACATAATAACTACCTGTGGTGTATCATAGAAAACATGATATAAACAACTATCTGTACGGTATCATAACATTTCAGAAATAGCCATAATAGTTGATTAATGATATTTCGACATTGTAATATTAGTTTGCCTCAATCTTAAACACACACATCAATTAGTGCAAATATTGATATGATATGACAAAAGTAAACAGATTAGAAATCTTCTCACTATGTGATACCAGAAAGTAAAACCAAAGTATTAAAGAATATTAAAGAACATTTTATATTTCCAATAATTGCTAACACATAATAAATTTTGTTACTTGTCTTAAATTACATGACAGCACAGCAGACTAGAACATATTTATTCTCACCAAAATTCAACTAAATGATAAGCAACTGTTTGGAAGCTGTTGGCATACTTTCATATATTGTCAGGATGTTAGATGTTGAATGTAGAACATTCATTGTGCAGATCTTTAAGTGTGTGATTTGAAAATTGGCAGTCATTGAATCTTAAGTGTTAGAATTGAAAGCAGGACGTATTTTACTTGAGAACAGAGTTCTCAGTTACCAAGCGTCATGCTGTTCTCTCCCTTTAACTTTCTTCACTAAAAGGAACATATACTGAACAGCAAAAGAAACTATCCAGATGTATAACTGGTATATTTTGAAATAAAAAAAAAAATTCAAATTTGAAATGTTTCTTCATACCAAAATTACATTTGAAGATCTTTACGTGATAAATTTTTAAAAATCAATCAACCGTGAAGTCAGTAGTCACACAATAGCCGTTTGAAAGGCTATATCTTCTGTGCGTCAGTTGCACTGTAACATCCCAATTGGGAGCTCGCGCTAAGCTTGATTCAGTCGTGCGGTGCAACCAACAATATTTTTAAAACTTAATACTGTTTTTCGAGTTAGCCAATTATCAATATTTCCAATGACAATAAAATTTCACAAAGAAAATTGTTAATTACAGGCGCACTTGAATTTCGTGCAAAACGGCTATTGTGGGACTACTGACTTCACGGTTGATTGATTTTTTTTAAATTTTACACGTGAAGTTCTTAAAGTGTACGGTGATATGAAAAACACAAGTGATTTACAAATTAAAGTTTATAATTAAGAAATACCCCAGTTATAAAACTGGATAGTTTCTTTTGCAGTTCAGTATAGATCTACATTGTAGGTTTCCATTTCACACATATTACATTTTTCTTATTCAAACATGTGACTTCCTGCTGGGAGAAACATTCCAACATTTTTATAAGGATTCACTGTTTATCTTCAACAAAAATTTCAGCTGGAGTCCCCACTTGGTTTTAAACAGATACAATCTCCCTCAATTAAAGTGTTTAAATCTCCATGTGTTTAAATTTTGACATTAAATATGATGAGATCTGGGAATAAAAAACCTTTATGAAAACCTATACCTTCATTTATCAAACTGTTCAAACATTGTAAAGTCAAAATAACAATAAATGATAAAGGCTGATAAAATCAATACATTTAAACAGGTAAAACACAATTTAATTTAGGAATTAACATGTTGTATCAACATTTTTGCTGCCTTTGCAGTCTTTAAGATTATTTGAGTATAGAAGAAAGCCGTGCCTAATGCTATCTGTATAGTGTAAAGCCCTACCTTACCCTGCCATTATGTTCAAAAATACTACACCAAATAAGTAACTAAAGAATGCAAGAAAGCTGTGACATGCCAAACCAGTTATCAGTACTTAATATGACAAGGAAGTGGAAGCCAAATCCCTGTTTGAGCAGGTAACACGGTGCTGAAACTCCACCAGGCTGATTATACCTATATAGCACCAAGTTATCTGTAAAGAGGTAAGAAGGAAACATATACCTTACAATTCACAGACTGTCTGGAGGTTTTATCTACCCGTAACTTCCTTCTTAGGTACAGAATACAACTTTTTGACCTCACTATATTCTGTGTCACCATTTTTACAAACTTGAATTTTCAGAACTGTTCCAACACAAATACTGCAGTTTTCTGCTATTAAATATTTTGACTGCAGCTTTAAACAGTAACATCAGCTGACATTGTGCACTCCTTCGTACTCAACCTTCTCCTCAAAACAGCATAGATAGAATAGAATAGAATGCAATCAACACCTTATATAGAACAGAACAGAATATAATATGTTTAAGACTAAACCAATCAAAGTTAATAAGGATGACTGCTTATACTTGTCATTTATATCTCTGGCTTATTTTGCACCTCAAAATGCAAGCTTGATCACCATTTTCACAGTTTGTGCCAGTTAATTTCACAAATATTATTCACACCTTATGATCTTCTATCTGAATATGATTATCATAAATAAGTAATTATAATATACAGGTATATCTATGTCAATGTAAAATTTTACTTATTTTATGTACTAACACAGACAGAGAGAAGAGATCCTTGTTATCACAAAATGTTTTATGACATACTAAAATTTTTATGTCAGCTCACATTACATTTATTACAACATGTATTCTTCCACCAAATGTAACATAGATCTTCCCCTATAAAAAACATGCATGACAGAAAACATAGGTGTGAACTTTACTTATTTTTCTTCACTGAAAATCACTAATTTTGAAAATCATTTTAATCCAATGATGATTAAGTCTTGCATCCTTTCCAAAAGAACTTGTGTAATTAAATTTCCTGCAAATATAGTGACTTAAGTGTTGTTATATTTTCTGGTCCTTTGGGATCATGGAATCCATTCAACATATTATGTTTGATAGAGTTCCGCTTAAGCCGGTGCTAGGTGCATGAGAGGTGTTCCACATTTCATTACTTCTCATGCACAGACTCACTCAAACAGTCTGCTATTATTCTTCTTGGTTGCATTCTGTGCTTCCAAAGGATCTTTTTACAGATTTTATTCATTACAGAAAGAATACAAGAAATATCTAAGAACAATTACCTTTACCATCAAATCATCGTGTCCTACAGGTGGTAACTGAAAGGATTTATATTTCCCCATTCTAAATGGTAAAACTCCATGCTTGGGAAACATACTAATGTTCTATTTAATTAATTAAACACAAAATTTTAATACACATTGCTAACACCAATTTTTTTATGAACTTCTATGTAATATATTCACGACAGATAAAGATGGATCAAATAACTAAAAAAAACACTTTCGGTTTCACTTCAGGTTATATATACCGAAATACATGTGGATCCATAAAAATCTCTTGTCTGATACTTCAACAAATGAAATAAGATTTATTTTGAGGTAATAATCTGGCTAGTAAAGCACTTGCATATTTGATTATGAGATAAAGTGACATGAAATCTCCCAAAAAATCCCCATCCTATATTTATACAACTGTTCCAAATCTAAGAGATAATGTATTTACATTACATACATTATACAATTAACTGCATTTCCTTTTCTAGGACTGTATGGTCATCAAAAGTTCCGGCTGTATTTCCATTTCTATGTGTTAGCTTATTACAGCTGGAAAATGAAAACAGTATTGTGCAAACGCAACATATTTAACTTGTTGAGGAACCAAGTGCGGGAGACGGACCTAAATCGTATAATCCACAAGCTACCTTTATCATTGGCTATTTTTATCCTGATCATGTATTCCTGTTACATCAAATTCTCGTCACAGCTGCTTTTGACAGTAGGCTTTGTTGGGAAGGTTAAAGATAAAGGGATGCATAAAATATCTCATTTACTTGTTTTTAAGTATTAATTTGTCATCAAAATATTTGTCCAACCACTGGTTTAAAACAACAGGAGAATGCCTTCTTTTTACAACCCTATCATTCTGAGCCCCTAGGAAACTTGTTTGCTACATCACTACATGGTGCTGGTTACATTTTACAATAAGTTTATGCTGTGAGAGTTTCAGTTATTTCAAGTTTAGAGAAGCTTTTTCCAAGGCAAGTAGATTTTTCCAAGGCAAGTATGCGGTAAGCCATTTTTATTGCAGAAGAGTACTAGAGTTGTTTCCCCTGGTTTAACTGCCAAGAACCATAAGAAAAGTGGTGGTCAGTTACAATTGAATTATCTTCTGGTGGTACAAAGTAATTAATCTGTTAGTGGAGAGTGAAGTAGCTGACTGCAAGCACAATGGTCAAGTCAGCAATTACCTGATTGTTGGAGACTGTTGGCCTATCACTAACTGAAACATAGACTGGCATCAGTCGTTAGAGGCCTTTAAAATAAATACCTCTGCCATTAAATCCTCTCAAAAAGCACTTTCTGAAAAAAATTACAATATCTCTTATCTCTGACTCTTGAGATGAGCCTAGAGAGAAAAGAGTTTTCTTAGAAGTTATCAGTGTCATTATGAAGAAAGAAATAAACTAAATTTATTACAGATTACATCTTAACAGTCACTTTGTAAGTCTTAATTTAACCAAGGCTGACTTGACCTTAACTCCAATGACCCAATGTGTAACTCCCAATTTTGTTATGATATAAGCTTTTTCAATCTGATATTTTTTTAACTGTTGAGCACACATTTTATTTTCCATATTTAGTTACAGTGACCTTTACTTCGAAGGATCTTGGCCCATTAACAACCTTGGTACTGACAAGCTTCCTTATAACTAATGTTGTCTTTGATTCACTAAATATTACATGTAGTTTCTAGTAACAGAGTCCTTGACCTTGACCCTACTGACCATGTGCTATGTACTTACTTTCAATATATCAGGTATCATTTCATTTGGTTATCATTAAGATAAAACATGTAACAGACAGACATCATTTCTGTATAACAAAGAATGTTAATCAAGAGTGTTTCCCTAACTTGACACTTTATAGTCAGGAGTTCAATGTAAAAGATGCGAAACGTGCACGCCAGGTTACACATATTTTGGGATCCCAACCCATAATTTCTTTAGTTTAAACTAATTCATTTTAGCTTGATTGTGATGAAAGCTTTAAGCTTATCTGAACCACTCTTGAGTCAGTTTCCTGAAAGTACCAGTACTGATGTCATATGAGAAGGCGTGGCCATAACTCTGGTGAGGCTTGAACCTGAGAGACCAACACCTTAACCACTAGACCACCACTCCTATAATTTCTTTGAAAACTTACATATTAGCAATCTGATACCCAAAGATCAGAATCAGACATAATAATGCTACTGCCTATCTATATAATTCTTTCACGTCTTGTTATACAGAACTGAGGGAAATAATAATAAACTTACCAGTAAATCTAGACGCATCATGTTTTATCTCCCTTTATAACTGCATATAAATTTATTTATAATGGTAAACATCCACATGTATAACTATACATTTTTACAACTAAAGAAAACAAGTTGAGGTGTGTATCCTTTTTTTGTACATTCATTACAAATATGGGTGTGTATACTGATTTCCTGGTAAAACTTAACACTGATTTTTCAACAATTCATTACAACCAAAATGCAGTCTATCATAATATCTGCGTATTCAATTTTGTAGTCCAGTCCTTTTTAAGTAACATTACTGTATCAATGTTGACAACCCATTTTAAACCTCCACACCAAAAATTTACATCTGAGCGCTAAAATATTTAAATTCCATAGTTACACCCAATTTCGCACTGTTTATCCAATTTTCAAACCTCCCGGAAATTGAGAAGACTACGAAACATCCAATTGAAATGTAGTGACTCAATACGCATACAATCTTATCATGCATAAAAGATCATTCAAACAAACAACAGGTTTTAAAAGGTAAGATAGTAATCTGTAACGTTTTAACTTAAATGACTACAATAACAAAAACTAATTTTTGCCTAAAACCATTTCTTCATGTAAAAAGTCATTGACTCTCATAATACACCATGTAATAGTTTATTTGTGGGAAAATGACAGATATAACAGTGGTTTCATCAACATGTAGGAGGTGAAAATAGCTACATTAGGATATAAAACATGTCACTTAAAACATGTCACTGGAAGGCTTTTACATAGTAAACATGTCAATAATTGATTTAATTAAATGCTGCTATCTGTACTTGTTGGTGAAGTAACTTCATTAACGCAATATATGATTAACATAGCGAGCTGCATGTAGGATATACTACAGATTATAAACTGGTGTTTACTCAAACATATGAAATATCACCTGTCAACACAAACCTTGTTACAAATGGAAAATACAAACATTTTGAAGAAATCATATTACAGAATTTCGCTAACACTCCATCTATGTACAAATGTAATGTAGCCATCACCATAGTTTCAGAATTTATTGTAAAGCCAATATAATTATTCAATATAATTATCATGTCTTTTGGAGTGTTCTACAAGTATATGATTATCATATATGAAAATGCTATAAAATGTTTTTTGAAAGGTGATGTACTATGTACATTTTTCTACTATCAGTTCAGTTTTAACATATAACTAGATTTTTCTACTACATATACCTAGATTTTTCTACTACACCTACCTGGATTTTTCTGCAATCTGTTCTATTTCAGGGAATTTAACATTACAATTTAAAAAAAACAATACTGTCACGGAAAATAATTAAAAAACAGGATTACATCATATCTGGTAAGACAGCTGACAGTAATAATCAATCATTTTATTTCAAATTTTAATTCATGATTTAATAGCATGTATCCTTGGGCTACAGGCTGTCATGTGTAAAACTGGGACACTGAATAATTTAAACTTACAGCTGGGACTTCAAGGGCCACCATGACTGTACATCTCTCACCAGAGTATCATTTACTCAAGGTCACTATGGCAAAACAGTACATGAAGCTTAAACCCAACTGTGATGTCCATGAAGTCATATTTTGAAGCATTTGGTATTGATTTTATGGTGCACCAACACAAGTTGGATATTTTTGTTGTAATACAGCTGCATACTTTCTAGATGTAGTATTAGCCAATCACATCTTTTTAACTTGGTCTTGTATGAGCTGACTATTCAAGGTAACTATTTGAGTTTATATGTATAAAGTAAACTGTCTCTAGGTTATGTCATATTACCAAATTACATTTCAAATTCTTGTTTTTCCTATTTTGGAATCCAATCAATTTCAACATTCAATTTTAGACTGAAATCAGAATTTTTAAATTTATCAGCACTGATTCCTGTATTCAAAAACTTTCCACAAGAAGGATAGCAACCATCAGGAGGCATGTTGCTATTTAAATTCAAACTTACATTATTCCACATTCATTTCAGACATCCATTACCTAGTACTGCATTTCAATTCAGTCCTTTAAATGACTGTGATATTGTAGATAATCTGTGTTATCTCTGTGTGCTACTTGACACTTTACTACTAGCTTATATTCATGCAATCAATCTGCAAACAATAACAGTGCTGAACATACACTTAAATTTCAAGAAAGCTGACACTGTCCTCATACCTGATATTTATATTTAGATTACCTAGTGATAACTGCTGTCACAACACTATGAATGTATTGCCTTAAGATTTGTCTCCCTTGCTGACATACAGATTTCTTTGTGTCTCAACGAGACCAGACCTCTGGCTCATGCATTCTGCACATCAACTTCATGTGGTAAACAACTTAAGCTAGTTTTATGAGAAATCTTCAAGCTATCTAGAAGAGATGGATGGACAAGAAATAAAGCTATGGAGGTTTTGACCTCTGTGACCATGGACCTAGCGACCAGCATTATTCATGCATCTCATCTGACCATAAAGGTGAATATTTCTGTGCAGCTGTTTGAAATCTGTTTTATTGTTGCAAAGATGTATCACCAGAAAGAGATTATAGGTGAACGAGCAGACCTAGGGGTATTATAAAATTTATGTATCTGGGAGTGGAAATATTTAGCCATGTTAGAAATCCTTCAAAAAGATAGCAGATACAGAGCAGAATTTTGTTACAGACTGATGGACATACATAGGACCAAGCTAAAAACAATATGCAAATTCAAAGGCATACCTTAGTTTGCTCTGTGGTACCCATGGATGTTCCTGGTGTTTCTGCGACTTCCTTGCTAAGTCCTAACGATTTGGCCTTCTGAAACCTGCTTGAAATACAGCAAAACATACAGAAATTATGAAACAGTTTTGTCAATGTTCTAAAGTCATCTAAAGAGTCATTTATACAGAGAAGCCCTAACATACTGAATGGACCAGAGAGCAACTGTGGCTCACCAGTCTATACTGAGAGGCCCAAAGAGCCACTGTGACTCACCAGTTTATACTGAGGCCTAAAGAGCCACTTTAGCTCACCAGTCTATACCGAGAGGCCCAAAGAGCCACTGTGACTCACCATTTTATACTGAGAGGCCCAAAGAGCCACTGTGACTCACCAGTTTATACCGAGAGGCCTAAAGAGCCACTGTGACTCACCAGTCTATACAGAGAGGCCCGAAGAGCCACTGTGTTTCACCAGTTTATACTGAGAGGCCTAAAGAGCAACTTTAGCTCACCAGTCTATACTGAGAGGCCCAAAGAGCCACTGTGACTCACCAGTTTATACTGAGAGGCCCAAAGAGCCACTGTGACTCACCAGTTTATACTGAGAGGCCCAAGGAGCCACTGTGACTCACCAGTCTATATTGAGAGGCCCAGAGAGCCACTGTGCCTCACCAGTCTATACTGAGAGGCCTAAAGAGCCACTTTAGTTCACCAGTTTATACTGAGAGGCCTAAAGAGTCACTTTAGCTCAAATGTTTATACTGAGAGGCCCAAAGAGCCATTGTGACTCACCAGTTTATACTGAGAGGCCCAAAGAGCCACTGTGACTCACCAGTTTATACTGAGAGGCCCAAAGAGCCACTTAAACTCACACATTTATACTGAGAGGCCCAAAGAGCCGCTGTGACTCACAAGTTTATACTGAGAGGTCCAAAGAGCCATTGTGACTCACCAGTTTATACTGAGAGGCCCAAAGAGCCACTGTGACTCACCAGTTTATACTGAGAGGCCTAAAGAGCCACTTTAGCTCAAGTTTATACTGAGAGGCCCAAAGAGCCACTGTGACTCACCAGTATATGGCCAAGTGCAAATAAGGACTCATTTTCTTTTCTCCAAGAATAAAACATTAATATCTCCAAAAGAAATAAAAATACAGCATAAAAATGTTTGTTTCCTGAAAGCCTTTACTGTAATGGTATTGTGGTGAAAATTTCAGCTTAATCGAAGGATTGGTTCAAAAGTTATAGCAGACTGAAAATTGCAAAGAAGCCTAAAAATGCTGTTTTTTGTGTGACATGCACTTTAATAACATTTTTTATTTTTAAATAAATAAAAATAAATAGCTTTCTCAGTGGGTTTTAACATAGATGTGTCATATGTATCCATATACATATATAATCACTAAATGATTTTAATCCAAAGTTGAAAAGTACTTTTAGATGACATATTTTTAAAAAATGTCGAAATGTCTCCAAAATCTGAAATTTGAGGCCAACCATAAAAAGGCAAGACAGCCATAAGCCAATAATAGGTTAACTTATACAAAAAAGACTGGAAATGGTGTAGGTAAGATGTAGCTTCACATTGTGACCATTTTCTTTGGTTTGTTTGCATGTCGCGCTGCTTGCTTGTATCCTTCGGCACTAACAAAAATATGTCCCAACCATAACGGTTAACACCCTTCTTTTGTTTGTTGGTACCATTTACCTTACACTAACAACTTGCTCATCTCACTAACCTTGCTTTATTTTCCTTAATGATTATCAGACCTCATGCATTTTAGGTATTCTTTCTGTCAACCTATGGGAAAGTCCTAGGAAGAAGAAAACTTAATGTCCCAACCATAACGGTTTTGTCCCAACCATAACGGCTATATTTTTCTCCACTAACATTCATGCATCATCTTTTACAATGAAATCAGTATTTTATTTAGTTATTTTATAGTTGTTTAAGAAGTGAGACAGGTCAGTCAGAATAATGGAAATGTTAAATAATTTTCACTTTTATTGTGATTGTTAAATGTTTATTCAAGAAGACAATGCGCAAACTCAAAGCTACAAGCCACATGCTTGTTTAAAGCTTAGTTTATGTTACATTCAGCAATTCTGCATAAGAAATAGATATTTCATGTTACTGTCTATGTTAAAACAATGTTTTGGAAGGCTTATTCAATGCAGACAGCTACCGTTATGGTTGGGACAAAATTTTCAAATGTTTTCTATGCTAGTCAATATAATTTATGGTGTTGGGTTGCTGTTTCAGACTTAGATGGAAAAATAAGTTGTAGAATTGAACTTTGGAGGGTGCTTAAGGTCCAATAACTCACAAAAAAGCCAAAAATGTAGATTCTAAACTAAAAGAAAGCAAAGGATCCAACAGGAGCTAAGAAAAAAAAAACATATCGTGACAAAAACAATGAGCTACCGTAATGAAACAAAATAAAAGATGAAACTTTCTAGTCCAGAACTGGTTCCTGGTCAGGGCCTGAGAATGCTTTTCAAACAAAGTGAAATTAACTTGTGCTTATAAAAGCAGACTTAAAGAGTAGACTAAGTGTACATGTGCATGTTCTAAGAATCAGTCTATAGTATTCCACTGTGGAAGCAAATTTAATGCTCAGCAAATATTGGGTATTACATGTATAGAAGACCGCGACAGATTAAAATTAATATATGAAATAGACAAGCTAATTGCTTTCGTGTACAATACACAAGAAACATGCATTGCATTTGAAAACAGTCCATTTATAAATCAGTTGATATTTTGTTTGTTCAGAGTAAGTTGTTAGTTATCAAAGTTTTAGAAGATTATGACTTTGATGGACAGTGTCTTCATTTTGCAAAGAGGTGCTTGTTTTTAGCTGGAGTATTTGTGCTATTCTACTCACACTGTTGTCGGTGTCACAACTTGGTTAAAGTTTTGCATGCAAGTACATAAGGAATATAGCTAAGCTATATGCTTTGAAACTTATTTTTTCTTTTTATAGGTCAATTACCAACTGCACTTGGTCAAGTCACATAACTCGGACATAAATTATACCGGTACCCAGTTTTGAACTTAGAAAATCCTAGTTGAAGTTTTACATGCAAGTTACTCCAAACCTAATGCAGATATTAAATTGAAACTTTACATGTGTCTTTAGGGTTGTAAAACTATATGATGGCATCAAGTCCCATAATTCTGACTTGCATTTTGGCCAAATTATGCCCCCTTTTGGACTTAAAAAACCCTGGTTTTAAGTTTTTCATGCAAGTACATATAGCTGTTTCTTTAAAGCACATAGCTTTGAAACTTATTTTTTCTTTTTCTAAGTCAATTTACACCCTCACTGGGTCAGATATCATAAATCTGATTTGAATTTTGGCCAAATTATGCCCCCTTTTGGACTTAGAAAATCCTGGTTGACGTTTTGCATGCAAGTTACTGTCTCCAAACTAATGCAGATATTGAATTGAAACTTCTCATGTGTCTTTGGGGTTATAAATCTAATTGATAGCATCAAATCCGATAACTCTGACAAGCATTTTGGCCAAATTATGCCCCCTTTTGGACTTGGAAAATCCTGGTTAAAGTTTTGCGTGCAAGTACATATAGCTATTACTTAAAAGATACTGATTTGAGACAAGTTTATCTTTTCTTTTTTTTAGGTTGATATTTACAACCTCACTGGGTGAAAGACCCATAACTCTTGACTTGCATTTTGCCCAAATTATGCCCCCTTTTGGACTTAGAAAATCCTGGTTAAAATTTTGCATGCAAGTTATTATCTCGATAACTAATGCAGATATTGAATTGAAACTTCATTTGTGTCTTTGGGGTTATAATACTAGGTGATACCATAACGTCCCATAAATCTGACATGCATTTTGGCCAAATTATGCCTTTTTTGACTCTGAAAATCTTGGTCAAAGTTCTGCAAGAAAACTCTAAAACTAATGCAGATACTCAGGATTGAAACTCTATAGATATTTTAACTTTTGTGGTAATATTCCTACTTTTTGAACAACAATTCGAATAGTTGAGCATTGGCTGTCTTACAGACAGCTCTTGTTGAAAATAACACCTGTAAGGATCTTATTTGATCTGCAAAATAGTCTTTAAAGTCATTTAACACAGTTCATTTATGTAGCAGGTGTTGTCAAGCTTCCATAAGTTTTTTCTGGAAAACTTAAACATCATTCGACTTTTTGTCCCAACCATAACGGTATATACTGTGCCTTAAAAGCTTAACTGTGTTAATTTTTGTCTTATTTCTGAGCATTGTTTTGATCAAGAAATGATCTTGTTAAGTACTGTGATGCACTAAGCTAGAATTATGATGTGTGAATCAGGCATTTATTGTTATTTTGAATGGTTTCTGACAATTAACATTTATAAAAAGACTTGTGCCATAAATTACATTGTTGTTTAATAACATTTTCAGTGATTTTTGAAGAGTTTGAACATCTTTTGTTAGTTTAATGGTGAAATGAAGCACAAAGTGTTGCTTGTAAAGATCTATTTTTCAGTCTTTTTATCAAGTAGTGTAATATGTCCCAACCATAACGGTAGAACAGAAATTTTTGGTTTGGACGTTGCTCTGTAACGACTTTGAATATCAGAGCCAGGTTGGTTTTATTTGAAAGGAGTTTGATATAGTTTTAATTTGAAATGGTTATTTTAACTAAATGTTCAATTACCATCCAAGAACAAGAGGATCATGATGGTCCTGAATCGCTCACCTGTCCCAACATGACCCAGTTTTGAACCTAGTATGACGTCATTTTTTTTCTATTATTTGACATAGTGACCTAGTTTTTGAGCTCATGTGACCCAGTTTTGAACCTGACCTAGATATCATCAAGAACATTCAGACCAACTTTCATACAGATCCCATGAAAAATATGGCCTCTAAAGAGGTCACAAGGTTTTTTCATTATTTGACCTACTGACCTAGTTATTGACGGCATGTGACCCAGTTTCAAACTTGACCTAGATATCATCAAGGTGAACATTCTGACCAATTTTCATGAAGATCATGTCAAAAATATGGCTTCTAGAGAGGTCACAAGGTTTTTCTATTTTTAGACCTACTGACCTAGTTTTTAACCACAGTTGACCCAGTTTCGAACTTGGCCTAGATATCATCAAGATGAACATTCAGACCAACCTTCATACAGATCCCATGAAAAATATGGCCTCTAGAGAGGTCACAAGGTTTTTTCATTATTTGACCTACTGACCTAGTTATTGAAGGCACGTGACCCAGTTTCGAACTTGACCTAGATATCATCAAGGTGAACATTCTGACCAATTTTCATGAAGATCCATTGAAAAGTATGACCTCTAGAGAGGTCACAAGGTTTTTCTATTTTTAGATCTAATGACCTAGTTTTTGACTGCACATGACCCTGTTTCAAACTTAACCTAGATATCATCAAGATGAACATTCAGACCAACTTTCATACAGATCCCATGAAAAATATGGCCTCTAGAGAGGTCACAAGGTTTTTCTATTATTTGACCTACTGACCTAGTTTTTGAAGGCACGTGACCCAGTTTCGAACTTGATCTAGACATCATCAAGGTGAACATTCTGACCAATATTCATGAAGATCTTGTGAAAAATATGGCCTCTAGAGAGGTCACAAGGTTTTTCTATTATTTGACCTACTGACCTAGTTTTTGAAGGCACGTGACCCAGTTTCGAACTTGAACTAGATATCATCAAGGTGAACATTCTGACAAATTTTCATGAAGATCTTGTCAAAAATATGGCCTCTAGAGAGGTCACAAGGTTTTTCTATTTTTAGACCTACTGACCTAGTTTTTGACCGCACGTGACCCAGTTTCGAACCTGACCTAGATATCATCAAGATGAACATTCTGACCAATTTTCATAAAGATCCCATGAAAAATGTGACCTCCAGAGAGGTCACAAGCAAAAGTTTACGCACGGACGGACGGACGACGGACGCTGCGCGATCACAAAAGCTCACACTGTCACTTTGTGACATGTGAGCTAAAAACTAGAGATATCACTAAAGGTGATGAATGTACCCCCCGCATGCTCTGACACAGTACACTGCAATTTGACGCACACAAGATTGCATAATTATGTGGACTGTATGTATATAGACTGTATGTATACAGTATAGTAACAAAAAACAAAGTCCCATAACTATGCAGAATATTTATCTAAAAGAAAGTAACATGCACCATGCACAACTAGGGTTGGTACTGATCACTTGTGTGAAGTTTCATTAAATTGTGTGTAAGGGTTTGGTAGATTAGGCACGCACAAGATTGCATATGCAGACTGTATGCACATAGTATGTTAACAAGAAACAAAGTCCCATAACTCTGCAATTTTTGTCGCTGAAAGAACCTAACATGCCCCATGCACAACTACTGTTGTTACTGATCACTTGTGTGAAGTTTCATTAAATTGTGTCAAGGGGATGAGGAGAGATGGTGCGCACAAGATTGTGTCTATGTATATAGTATAGTAACAAAAAAACAAAGTCCCATAACTCTGCAATTTTTTTTTCTAAAAGAACCTAACATGCCCCATGCACAACTACTGTTGGTACTGATCACTTGTGTGAAGTTTCATTAAATTGTGTCAAGGGGATGAGGAGAGATGGTGTGCACAAGATTGTGTCTATGTATATAGTATAGTAACAAAAAAACAAAGTCCCATAACTCTGCAAATTTTTTTTCTAAAAGAACCTAACATGCCTCATGCACAACTACTGTTGGTACTGATCACTTGTGTGAAGTTTCATTAAATTCTGTCAAGAGGATGAGGAGAGATGGTGCGCACAAGATTGTGTCTATGTATATAGTATAGTAACAAAAAAACAAAGTCCCATAACTCTGCAAATTTTTTTTCTAAAAGAACCTAACATGCCCCATGCACAACTACTGTTGGTACTGATCACTTGTGTGAAGTTTCATTAAATTCTGTCAAGGGGATAAGGAGAGATGGTGCGCACAAGATTGCGTCTACAGACAGACGGACAGACAGACAACCTGAAACCAGTATACCCCCCCTTACAACTTTGTTGTCGGGGGGGGGGGGTACAAAAAATATTTAAGGTATGTTTCTTTATGTTGTTACTTTCCCCAGGCATTAATTTGCCGTATCTTTTCAAGAGCGCATTGAATATGACTGAAATATAGCTTGAAAGTTTGTCACATGCTCTTACCTAATGTATAAAGAACAAATTTTGGCAAACATAATGGTTTACATAATATTTTGCCAGGTTAACAATGCTTTATGAATTGAAAAATATATCATCTTAGTCCTGTATAAAATCCATATATTTTTAAGAAAGCAGCATCTGTTTAGAAAAAAGTATACTTTCTGCGCTTTTCGATATATGTCCTTTAATACCTAACTAGCTAAACATGTCTTAACAGCAGTTCATTTTCGGACCCCAATGTCACACTTTATTTGCACTTGGCCATATACTGAGAGGCCCACAGAGCCACTTTAGCTCACAAGTCTATACTGAGAGGCCCAAAGAGCCACTTTAGCTCACCAGTTTATACTAAGAGGCTTTAAGAGCCACTTTAGCTCACCAGTTTATACTGAGAGGCCCAAAGAGCCACTGTGACTCACCAGTTTATACTGAGAGGCCCAGAGAGCCACTGTGCCTCACCAGTTTATACTGAGAGGCCCAAACAGCCATTGTGGCACTGCAGTATATATCAAGAACCCAAAAGAGCCACTGTGCCTCACTAGTTTATAATGAGAGGACCAAAGAGCCACTATGGCTCATCAGTTTATATTGCAAGGCCCAAAGAGCCACTAGGGCTCACCAGTTATACTGAGTTATTGTGGCTCACAAGTTTACGAGAGCCCCAAAGAGCCATTGGGGCTCACTAGTTTATAAGAGGCCCAGACAGCCACTGTGGCTCACCAGTTTATACTGAGAGGCCCAAAGAGCCTTTGTGGCACTGCAGTATGTATCGAGAACCCAAAAGAGCCACTGTGCCTCACTAGTTTATAATGAGAGGCCCAAAGAGCCACTAGGGCTGACCAGTTATACCGAGTTATTGTGGCTCACAAGTTTACGAGAGCCCCAAAGAGCCATTGTGGCTCACTAGTTTATAAGAGGCCCAGACAGCCACTGTGGCTAACCAGTTTATAATTAGAGGCCCAAAGAGCTGCTGTAGCTCACCAGTTCATTATCAGAGCCCCAAAGAGCCACTGTGGCTCACCAGTTTATGAGAGGCCCAAAAAGCCAGTGTGGCTCCTTTAGTTTTAAACTGGTGAGCCACATTTGTTCTTTGGGCCCCTCGTTTTAAACTGGTTATCCACGTTGGCACTACAGATCATTCAATTTCAATATAAAATATAAACTGTGAGCTCCAGTGGCTCTTTGTGGCTCTGATTATGAACTGATGAGTCTCAGTCGCTGTCTGGGCCTCTCATTATAAACTGGTGAGACACAGTGGCTGTTTAGGCCTGTCAATATAATCTTGTCTGCCATAGTGGCTCTTTGGGCCTCTCATTATAAAACTGGTTTGCCACATTTGCTCTTTGGGCCTGGTGAGCCACGTTGACTCTCCAGATCATTCACTATAAACTGGTGAAACCCAGTAGCTCTTTGGGGCTCGGATTATGCACTGGTGAGCTACAGTGGTTGTCTGGGTCCCACACTATAATGAGAGGCCCAGAGAGCCACTGTGGCTCACCAGTTTAATTTGAGAGGTCTGTATTTTTCATACGGGTATGAATGCTCTTGACACAGTTATGATTTCTACTTTGACTGTTGACATAGATATTTCAGTGAATTTTCTACATGACCATCTCCATCATCAAACGCTGGAATCATCCCTATATGACCTAAACTGTGTCAGGGTGACTAAAAACTTTCTAAGTCATACCTCATAAACTACATACCTGACAGAGAATTTTACAGTAGATCTATTTAAACTTTTTGACAACCAAAGCATAACAAACCTGTACCTTACAGGTTACGTTTGCACTTGGTGGTCAAAGTTGGTCCTTTTGCTGTAAGTAAATGGCTTCAATATTATCTTCAGTCAAATTGTCATCAAAACATCTAACTCAGTACCAGCAGCAGGAGAGGTATGTACTGTATTGCTATAACCAATACTAACCTCTTTATCATGTTGTTTCCAGCTTCTTCATCACTGTCCTCATCATCTCCATGGTAACTTGGTATGGGTGGAGCAGATGGCGACCTCATCTCGTGCAACTGTGGTCGTGAACGTGTCTTTTTAAAAGCCGAGCCAACTGAACCTACTGGAGTGAATGCTGATGAGAGAAAGGCTCGTGGCGACAGCTTATCAGCTAGACTTGAGTCGGAATCATGCTTCATGTGCACAAAACTTTGTACTGGTTTAACATCTCCTTGAGATCCAAAATTTTGTAACGGTTTATCAGACTCATCGGATAAATATTTGAATGGGGCTGATACTGGACGTTCCTGTAAATCTGAAGAAGACATGCGTATATCACTTCTGGAACTGCGTGACTCTGTATCACTGCTAGTCTGGTCAAGTCCAGCTTGACGCTGTCTAGCCTGAAGTAATTTCTGCATTCCCAATCTTAGATTTTCGGCTGTATTCTGATTTTCCAAACCATCAGCAGACAGACGTCTTTTATCTGGTGTCACATTTGGCATTGCACGAATATTTAACCTGTCTGTCGCTCGAATAAATTCCTCGTTACTTGCTGACATATCAAGGCTATTATCTTTAGACGCAACTGCATTTTGTTTTGAATGTTTTGTGTATTTCATAGGTCCGTCTGTAAGGTACATAGTGTTACCTGACCATTTTATTTGCGGTAGTTGGGGTGCAGGTCTATCTCTAGCTGGGATAGGTGGTGGAGGCATTTCTTCTATCACTGGTGCGTGTTCCGGCCTGTTGTCCTCTCGACCCAAACCTAAGCCACTATCACTGTTACTATTGTTACTGCTGGTACTACTCATGCGCATGTGTTGCACAGGTTGGCTAGGATTAGAGAAGACCTTAGATCTCGCCACATCATTCTCCATCCCTACACCTGGTCTATCCTTATACAAATTAGATATTGACAAAATAATCGGAGTAGTTGATCTTGGAAACTCCAAACATCTTTGGGTATGCTGATCTACTGTACAGTTAATACCAAAACTCTTGGCTTTCAGGGCATGTACATTATGTGCTGTTAATTCCTGATCCACCATAAACACATGACAGGAGCTACCAACAAGCTCTTCCCTAGAATCTGAGTCACTATCACTATCATCAGAGACACTACGTAAAGTAACAATTCCAAAAAAACGTTTATCATCTGGGCACACACCACTAAATGCCAGCCTTTCTACAGGATAGAACGCTATCTCTTTTCCCATCATATTTATCAGTCTCACCCCTATGTCTGGGGACACAACCATTAACACTAAAGTATGAATTTTTTGTTCCACTCTTAACCTTCTAACAGCATTTCTGATTGACTGAATCCTTACATGTGGCTGATGGGCGTCTCCTGGCATTTCAAGAGATCCAATATATCCAACCACTATTCTTACTTCCTGTCCAGAATTTGGAACTAATGCATTATCATCATAGTCATCATCATCAAAATCATCTTCATTTAGAATAAATGCCTCATTGGCAGCACTGTATGAATGTAATGAATGATTAATTATTTGCTGTAAACTATTCGGTGAGAATTGATCGTACATACGTCCATGTTTAAAATGACTAGGAAGAGATCTCATAGTGTTCGAACCTGCAAGAGACTTAACATGTCCTTGAGATGTACTTTTGATGAATGCGTGTTTAGGTTCAACTTTGTGATGCAATGGTAAACTTGCTGCAGAAGGCACATTTGAAGCTGAGGCACTTTTCTGGAAAGGCACTTTAAATACATTAGTAGCACCAGCTTCAATGTAACTAGTTCCTTCCGATTGTATCTCATGATTTTCCGCACCGACAGGTGTATGTAATCGAGGACGAGATGACCTAGATTTTGGAAGGTCATACTTTTTATTGTCGTAATTGTTTGGTAATGGTCTTGAATTTGGATCATGTGTATGTCCATCAGGACGATCTCTCTGGTTTATATCCGCAAGTAATTTTTCCATTTTTTCGTTATACCCTTTATGACCCTTACGTGCCCTATGTGGATATTTTGCCTTGGTACGATGATAATAATCATCGTCTGATGAGTCACTGCTGTTGTAATTTTCTGCAACCTGGATGGTCAATGTCCCAGTTGACGTGCCCACCATACATACAACATCATCATGACTATGTTTAGACACATCTATACCATTAACACTCATGAGATAATCACCAGGCCTCAGACCCACACGCTCTGCTGGACTGTTGTTCACTATACAACTCAGTACACATGGATGTTGACCTGTAATGTTGGTATTGCAAAAAGGTTAACTATTTAAAATCTTATTCTTTAGCAACAAGTTTCCAGAGTGAAGGTGTTCTGACACATCCTGGAATATATGGCAGTTTGCTCTCATTTTTATCCATCAGACAAATATAAGATGACATATGTAGTGTTCAAAATCACTTCTGCATTCTATAAATTTTTACTACCTGTTTCAACATCCGATTTGCAACTTCCATTTCAGTTTTCACTACAAACATTTTGGGGAAATGATCACATCCTCTGGCTACCCTTTTTATGACAAATCTAATCATTTGAACAATCGTAGTACTATATTGTAGGCCACCAAACGAACATTTCTATGCAATAATTAAGAAATCTGGTCTGCAATTTTTGGTAAGACTTTATTAAGATATCACTATATACTATTTATATAGAAAGTGACCATGCCCTAAGCCACTGTGTATTTTTAAGAAACTTGTTTTTTAAAAATCGTGATTGAAGATCACCCATAGAACATTCTTGTGAATTATTTCATAATCTGAGATTTTGTTACAGTAGATAATGTCCCCCACAAGAAACCGAACAGATTTAAGCTGTATGACAATAACAAAAGCATAACAGCCATACCAGAAAAAATATATTTATGTCTTTATTTCCTTGTCATATAAGCTCAAAATTTGTCAAAAACCTTACAGACTTAAAACACAATTAAAATAGTGATTCAAGATTAAAATTAATGCTGCCCAGTCAACTGATATGAATTTTTAGGGCTACCTGTGGTACCAAGTTGGTAACTCAACATTTTCAAGTACTTTTCTAAACATTTTGACTTAGTAAACTGAAATTTCCAGTTAGTATCTAGAAATTTCAAGTTAATAAGTAATAATACAGGGTTGTTGTTTTTTCGGCCGTTTTTATAGCTGTTATTTGGCTATATTCCCCAATGCCAAAAAGTATGTGTTTTTCCCAAAATGATTGCAAAAAAAAAACCCAATCTACATTCTGAAAAAAATCATCAAAATTGCACAAACACTGACCAAACTACAGCAGCTTTTGAGAAAAAGCACATGTCTCCCACAAGTGCCTAATCATCTGAATAGTAGTATATGAGTCAACCATGCACCAAGACCTCAACTGCCTTATCAGACTTTCAGTGCTTTGATTATCAAACACAAGTTTCAAGGGCCATAATTCCGAAGTGCCTGGGCCGATTTGGCTATTAAACTTGGCTGAGGACTTATTGGCAAACACATTTTGTTCAAGTTTGGTGAAGATCAGATGAGTAATGTTCGACTTAGAGTGCGGAAAAGCTTTGTGACAGACAGACAGACACACAGACAGAAAGACAGAAGTAAATCAATATGTCTCCCACACCACTGTGTGGTGAGAGACATAATTATGGACAATTATTTAATGGCAGTATGTACAATGTGAAACAAGTGTATGAGAAAGTGCTTTAACACATCCTTACTATATGCTATGGGCCTAAATATTTCCTAATTCGGAACATTTATGCGTCAAAATTCCTAGACATACAATAGTGGCATCAGACAAGAAAAGTTAACCATTCTCGAAAGTTTATTTACCTGAGATAGTGAATCCATATCCAGATTTGCCTCTTACCACATCTACTGTTTTCAGACCATGTATTGGACGCTTCTTCCGTCTCTTTGGCTGATGGAGCTGTTGCGGAGGATACATTATCAATTCTGAAATTTAGGAAAAATATTAAGCTCAATAAATAATCAATTAAAGTGTAGCACCATGTAAATACATCCATATTTTATACCCTATAAATAGTATGGAAAACAGCAACACTATTTATGCAAACCCAAGTTCGAAATTAAAATCATGGTCAGTATATTTAAGAATTGTTAAAAAAGTGTTAAAAAAGCCAGCCAACACTGAACTTCCCGTACATCAACAGTATCTTAATGTTAGACAATGGATGCATTGAAAAATACCATCATCTATTTATATATTTCACTCATTAAATTGTACAAATACTTACCACAGTAAGAATCATGAACAACTACTTTTACGGGTGTCTCAACCATTTTGTATTTCCACACAAATATAATCAAATAAAAAAAATCTATTGCTCAATGTAGAATTAATCTTATTTAAATTAAATTTAATTGTTGCACTTATATCTATAAAAGCTTTTTTTTTAATCCGACACTTAGGAAAAATGTTTCCCATTAAACTGAGCACATTGATTTCACATCATCCCTGTGTGTAATTATAATGAGCGTGAATTAATAATTCAAAGTACAAAATTCCTGAAGACCAAAATGGCATGTCAATAGGTTCTTATACAATTCCATTTCAATAATTCACAATAAAAGGAAAAGTCACTGCTAACAATCTGCAAGTTCTTTTATCTTTTTTTCTGATCTCAAAAGTTGATCAGATTTACAATAATCTATTAATCTCTTTTCTATTTAAGGTATTATCAATGTAAGATGGTTATATGGATTATTTCACGTAATTGATGGTATCATAAAACACTATTAATTTTTTTATTAATAGCTCTATACTTTCTTCAACATAATCATGATTGGATCTAATATAAAACATCTACATGATCTATATCCAAAAACTGAAAATAGCTATATATCCAAAAACATTGTTAAATACAACACTATCAAACTGGCAAGTTTTTGACAGAACCCTGAAATTTAATAAAACCACTGAACTAAATCACAGGTTTAATATAACAATGCATACAGTATTCTTATAGACAAAAATCTTTGTTTGTTTTCACTCTTGAGAAATAAGAGAATATAATATTATTAGCTAGTACACAAGAGCTAAATGGTATCTCAAATATTTAACATCTCCCTTACATGTCATTACAGTTTATAACTGCATTAATAACATTAATCAGTACATTTGCATATTAAAATAAAATCTGTATGAATTATTCATCATCATGAAACACTGACCAGTACTTTGAGACAGACAGCTTTCTTATTACACTTCGAAGTTCTTAGTACCTGAATTTATAAATAGACTTAAAGCTTCCCCCTTATATACACAAACACTGTTACCATAAGCAAGAGGACTGCCTGCATTAGTGTAAGTAAGTGCTTGGTACTAGCCTATTTAGGCAATATGCAAGACAGTAAGATGCTTGTTGACATGTTAAAATATCATGTACAGATTAAAAAAAGTAAATCTGTTGGATTTAACGCCACACCTACACAACTAAAGGGCAAACCTTCCTGGTTTTCACGGTGGAGGAAGACCATAACTGCCTTTCGGAGCATTATTTCAGGCAAGCGTGATAACCCTGGTAGAACCACAGACCTTATGCAAGACAGCTAAACTGGATCCTCACAGAAGAAATTCTACACCCCAAGCCAGAGTGGTGAAAGGTGTATGATTCAAAGTAGGGATGATGTACACGCCTCGGACAAATTTATACACAGCACCTGCAAAGTCGGCGTGTGTCATATCATTAGTTATTTGGGAGTTCTGATATTTTGACAGATGACTGATGGCAGTCTGGTTAGAAATAATTTACTGGACAATGTTCAAAGGGGCGTGCTGAAGGTCAGAGACCACCAATTCAAACAAGAGCTGTCGGAGGACAGCAACGCTCGACTATTCAACAGCCTTGTCAATTGAATGAATACAAAAGTCGAAAAAGGGGCATAATTTTGTAAAAATTGGAAAAAGGGTTATGGAACCTTTACAGTGCTTATCAGCTCATGACAGTGATCAAGTGTGTGAAGTTTCAATCCTTTCCCATTAGTGGATACTGCAATACCAGCTTACATACAAAAACTTAACCAAAAACAGCAAAGTCGAAAAAGGGGAATAATTTTGAAAAAATGCAAAGTAGAGTTATGGGACCTATACAGTGCATGTCAGATCATGACAGTTAACAAGTGTGAAAAGTTTCAATCCATTCCCATTTGTGGATACTGAGATACCAGCTTACATACAAAAACTTAACCAAAAACTGCTAAGTCAGAAAAAGGGACATAATTTTAAAAAAATGCAAAGTAGAGTTATGGGACCTGCACAGTGCATGTCAAATTATGACAGTGAACAAGTGTGTGAAGTTTCAATCCATTCCCATTAGTGGTTACTGAGATACTAGCTTACATACAAAACCTTAACCAAGAATTTCTAAGTCGAAAAAGGGGCATAATTTTGTAAAAAAGCAAAATAGAGTTATGAACCTGTGCAATGTAGGTCAGTTTATCACAGTGAATAAGTGTGTGAAGTTTCAATCCATTCCCACAAGTGGTCACTGAGATACCAGCTTACATACAAAACCTTAACCAAGAATTTCTAAGTCGAAAAAGGGGCATAAGCTTGTAAAAAGGAAAAATAGAGTTATGGAACCTGTGCAATGTAGGTCAGTTTATCACAGTGAATAAGTGTGTGAAGTTTCAATCCATTCCCACAAGTGGTTACTGAGATACTAGCTTACATACAAAACCTTAACCAAGAATTTCTAAGTCAAAAAAGGGGCATAATTTTGTAAAAAAGCAAAATAGAGTTATGAACCTGTGCAATGTAGGTCAGTTTATCACAGTGAATAAGTGTGTGAAGTTTCAATCCATTCCCACAAGTGGTTACTGAGATACCAGCTTACATACAAAAACCTTAACCAAATCGGGACGCCGGCGCCGACGCATGGGTGAGTCCAATAGCTCACTATTCTTTGAATAGCCGAGCTAAAAAGTACAGGGAACTTACTGGGAATGAGGTAAGTGTATACCTGGGAATAAGGCAGGGTTCTTGCCAGGCTATTATTGCCTGTTGCGTGCAACACGCCTTCAGACTTTGAGCTGTATATTCGACATCCCTTATTTCCCCCGTCACCCCTAAATTGCCGAAGCGACATGTCATAAATGCACCCTAATAAACACATTGATTAATCCGATAGTGAATTCAAAAAGCTTCAACGTGCTCACCTGATAGTTTAAGTAAAGCGATGTCAGTTAAGATAACCGAATAACCAATGACAGCTTCCTATACGTTGAACGTGTGACGTAAGTTCATCATAGCTCCGCCTTTAAATCCACTGACAGGCGGTATCTTTTGATGTGTACATGAAAGTGACTGTTTTCGCAAGTTTTAAGATTATATATGTCATTAGATATAATGACAGATGATTCAACAATTATCGTCCGAATTTTTTTTCGCAATCAAGGAAAGACAATGGAAGGAATTAAGTTAAAAATTGTGCAACACGGTAAAGTGCTTTTGAACAATTATCGCCGCAATATTAATGTTTTCCACATGTATGAAATGTGTTTTCTGGGGCTGAATATCAAAAAGACAATGCCAGAATTAATGTCACTTTCAAAATAGAACTTGAAGCGAAAAGTTTAAAATACCCTCCATGCATTATTTCATCACGAGCGGGCACCTGGGTAGAACCACCGACCTTCCGTAAGCCAGCTGGATGTCTTCCTCACATGAAGAATTCAATGCCCCGAGTGAGGCTCGAACCCACATCGATGAGGGGCAAGTGATTTGAAGTCAGCGACCTTTACCACTCGGCCACGGGCGCCCCCGTCACAAATTCAGAATCCCTCTCAGCCACGCCAAATGGCCAAAGGAAATCGGACATTGATCCAGAATGGAAACCAGCGTTTCCCTGGATGACAGTCTCAGATTGTATTATTTTATGTACATTAAATAGTGGACATTTTCAAAAACTTAAAATGGAAAAGTTTTCAGCAAATAAATTTCACAGGAATAGAAGACATAAACTTCTGAAACATGCCTTCAAAAAATCCTGACTAGAACCCTGTAAGGTAATGTTTGTCCGTTCTGATTGGTCAGTCATGTAAACAAACCTAAGAAGTGACAGTGTTTTCCCTTGACTTTTGAAAATGAGGGTCACTGTGACCCCCAGTGTTTCACATCTGGGGGTCATTTCCAAATTTTGGGGGTCGTACATATATATATATATACTCGACATCACTAATCTCGCGTCATCACTAATTTCGCGGTATTTGAGTTTCGCTACCTGCGTGGTGTTTACATGTCAAAGTTTGTGACCTATTTTACGCATGCTAGCGAAAAAACGTTCTTCCCTGCAGTTACCATGCTAAATATCTGTTAAAAAATAATTAAAAGCGTATTTTTGCACAGCTATTGCAAAAAATTCAAAAATATCCATAAATTAAGCAAATATTTGCAATGTTTACAATTTTGTCTACCATCTGTTCGGCATTTGTCCTCATTAATTATGCAAATTAAGTCCCGCCCATAGGTTAGAGAACACCAAATTTACGTAACATACCCAGCAAGGCAAAAATGATTGAAATGTCAGTATTAGGTGAAACATCAAAACGTCTATTCAGTAATAGTACAATTCTTAGGCTCCGAAACATTATGACCACGCCCGCGACCTTGTGGTTTACTTGCAAAATATCTGGTGTGTCCACTGCCCAGAGAATAATTTTGATAGTGCCATTGTAAACAGCTGATATAAAACGTTCAAGCTGGCGTTTAATTACTTTTGAGTGGTCCTGTTAGTTTAACTTTGATAGCTTTTCAATGTTTGAGTAATATTTAGTGCTTAATAACCTTCGATAGTTTGATTGACACAATTGTTGACCTATACCGCGAAATTAGTGATGTGACGTCACATGATGACAATGGCTGACTATTGTTGTTCTAAGTACACATTGATGTTTCTTCGATCTTCTTCTTCTTGTCGTTCGCGATGTTTCTTCGATGATATCTGATTTATTTTCACACAATTATTGATGCATATGACAGGAAATATTACGGTAAAGAAAAGAAATACTCTGTTGTGTTGATTCTTATTTCATGTCGTTACCTCGAATGTTAAGTAACGCGACATTACAGATGGACGGTATACTTTTATTATTTTGAATAAAACTTTGTTTTACTTAAACTAGTGATTATACAGATTGAAGACTTTCCTCATATTTGTCACTGAATAAAATGATAAAAACAGCTGATGTTTGACTTTTTATTTATATATGTGCTAAAATAAGTTTTTGTTCATTTTACAACATTGGTTGCAGAACATTTCTTTGTCTCTGAATTTGATCAAAGTAAATGACTTCAGCCAATTTGAATTAGAAGTACGGGAGTGTTTTTTGCTGGGACCCTTTGTTTCAGTCGAATCTGAATAGCTGTTTGTGTCGTGTCATAAACATCATCAGCTTGCTTTGCTTTGGAGCCATTTTTATTTTTTAGTAAACAGCAGACTGGTACTACTGGTTCTAGTAGCAAGCAGCGATAACAACCATTACAAAGCATTAATCAGTCAAAGTATCAGACTGGTTATTAAATTTGTGAAATGTGAATCAACGTAAATATAGAAAATCAGTGACGCAGTATACATACAATTATGAAACTGAAAGTACATTTTCGGAAAAACGCTCTTTGTAAACAAAATTGGCCTGATTTAGATTTTCAAGAAATTGCGCCCACTGTGACGCACAGAATTTATTTTTACGGGTCATTTCTCAGAAAAGTGCTACAATGACGCAGGATTTGTGCGTCAGGGAAAACACTGAATATGCGGAAAAAATACCTTATTATTATTTAAACAAGAGGGCCAAGATGGCCCTAGGTTGCTAACCTGAGAAACACACCATAACAGTCACAACAGTGTAAAACATGTCTGACCTAGTGATTTCATGGAAACAAATATCCTGGCCAATTTTCATTAGGATTGGACCAAAATTGTGGTCTCAAGTTTAAACAAGTATTTTCTTTGATATAACCTAGTGACCTACTTTTTGATCCAAGATGACCCATATTCAAACTTGACCTAGATTTCATCAAGGCAATCATTCTGACCAAATTTCATGAAGATCAATTGAAAAATACAGCCTCTATTGCATACACCAGGTTTATCTTTGATTTGACCTAGTGACTTATTTTTTGAGCCCAGATGACCCATATTGGAATTCAACCTAGATTAAGGCAATCATTCTGACCAAATTTTATGAAGATCAATTCAAAAATACAGCTTCTATCGCATACACAAAGGTTTTCTTTGATTTGACTTAGTGATCTACTTTTTGACCCCAGAAGACCCATATTCAAACTCGACCTAGATTTCATCAAGGCAATCATTCTGACTAAATTTCATGAAGATCAACTGAAAAATACAGCCTCTATTGCATACACAAGGTTTTTCTTTGATTTGACCTAGTGACCTACTTTTTGACCGAGATGACCCATATTGGAACTCGACCTAGATTTCATCAAGGCAATCATTCTGACTAAGTTTCATGAAGATCAATTGAAAAATACAGCCTTTATCGCATACATGTAAGGTTTTTCTTTGATTTGACCTAGTGACCTACTTTTTGACCCCAGATGACCCATATTCATACTCAACCTAGATTTCATCAAGGCAATCATTCTGACCAAATTTCATGAAGATCTATTGAAAAATACAGCCTCTATCGCATACACAATCTAAATGTTGACAGACAACAGACATTGAGCGATCACAATAACTCACCCGAGCGTTGCTCAGGTGAGCTAAAAAGAGCTGTCCGTAAGACAGCGCGCTCCACTATTTGGCGATTTGACAGTAAAATGAATTTATGTCTCAATAAGAGACTCTACTTTAAAAGGAAGATACACCAAGATATATTTTGATTTCAAGTCATTATCTTATATGGTACCAAAGTTGTGTCCAGAAAACGAAGTTTGTCAAAAACTTTAAGTATAAAAGGGGGATAATTTGGTCAAAAATACAAATCAGAGCAGGGTTTTTTTTTTATTCTATAGCAGAGGCCGAATATCGGCCTTGTCCCCCAGCCGAGGATTTCCCCCACAGCCAAGGATTTCCCCTACCGCAGTCGAAATTCCCCTACGTCCGAAATTCCCCCCCTCCAAAATCGTAAACAAAGCAATGGAGATTACTCCCAACGATTTTCCCGACCGAATATCGGACCCGTTCACAATTGCAGACGGTCTTTCACAATTTTCAATGGGTGTGGAAACCTTTAGAAATAGTAGAAAAATGTTTGAAGAGCGTTCAGTGGACCCGAGGTTCCGGTTTTGACCAGCGAAAATCGATAAAAACTCGTATCTGACCCGCACATAATATGCCGTGGGCGTCTGCTTGTCTCGCGGTAATACTCTTTGATGCGTAACGAGTTCGAAAGCTCTGCCCCTTGTCAATCAAAATCCCAGTGAACTTCATCCTGTTTGTCGACACCAGCGTAAGTATGACAGTAGGCGGAGCGTCGTATGTTAATTAGCTACTGACAGATGTCAATCACGCCACGCGCCGACTGACACGTGGTTATCATCAGTATGTAATATAGATGATTGATAAACAATGCAGCGTCAGATTATTGTGTTTGTACCTCTTGTTAATTAGCGGTAACAGCTTATGCTGTATTGTGTAATATGTGTTGTTAATTTGAAGTAATTATTTTATGTGCTTGATTCGATTAAATAAGCCGGTCGGCCGTTACGCAAATTTATTATCTTTGCCGAGGTATTTTGCTAGAGCAAAATAAAATATAAATGTTTTAAGTAATCAGATATTATAAGTATGGAATAGTTCTGGTGAAAAGATGAAATTTAAAACGGGTATTTTATCAAGAATTTTTAATGTTTGCTTTCGTTTTTTCATATTTGTCACACGTTTTCGCGATCGTGATTTTCGGACTTTTTTTATCCTTTCTTACAAGATTTTCTAGTACAATTGAAATAAAAAGCCAACAAAAGTATGCATTTAATAATAATATGATGACTCTTGCAAAAGCAACTCTTATTTTAAAGCATTTTTTGTGAATAAAAGCATGTGACCTTTAAATATTCAATGATTTGAGCATTTCAACTCTCCCCACCCACCTTGTTACAATGATAAGTGAACATTAGTGCAAGTCCATCTATTGCTAAGTGACAGTGTGTATAGTTGCTAAAAGTTGCAAGAATATGTAATAAAAACATAGTTTAAAGTGTTTATTATGCATAATTGTAAATTCCCCCCTGAGTGAAAAAATTCCCCAAAACTGCTCGTCGCGCGCTATTTTCTTCCCCCAGTGACAGGCTGGGGCCTCTTCCCCCAGTCGTAAAAAAAACCCCTGCAGAGTTATGAGGATTGTCACCACACATGCAGATGATGATGATGATAAAGATACATTTTAAGTTTCAAGCGAAGATTGCCAAAAAACTTTAAGTATGAAAGGGGCATAATTCTGTCAAAATACAATTAGAGTTATGGGGATTGTAACCACACATGCACATGATGATTATAAAGAATTCTAACACGACCAGCAAATAACCTACATACATGTAGAGCAAAATCTATCTCGGGTTATTTTGCAATAAATAACTCGCATGCAATGACGTCATCCGATCCAGGAGCGTAACACGGTCCTAAAAAGTAGTTACCATTTTTTCTAACACTTTTGATACTAGTTTGTCGTGTTAGAATCGAAATAATAAGTTTCCAAGTGTGATTTATTTTATAATAACCCAAGTTTTTCGTTCTTATGCGAAACAATATATCACTCAGGCCTACGGTCTTTGTGATATATTCTTACGCATAAGAACTCAAAACTCCGGTTATTCTACGATAAACCACGTTTGGGAACTTATTATTTCTTAAATATTTTTCATTTCAAGTCATTATCTTTTAAAGTACCAAAGATATATCTAACAAAGCTTTCGAAAAAATTTAACATGAAAATAATTCCAAGTATAACAACTTGGTGACCTTGACCTTGGGCATAATGGGCCCAGCCCCTGCACATACTTTATTTGTATGCTGGACAATGTTTATGTGAAGTTACAGTTAGATATAAGCAATAGTAACAAAGATATGACAGAACAAGAGCTGCAGAGCTCCAGATAAGCCGCGTATTTGCATACTTACGCAATTAAAATTGCAGAAAACCCAACTGAATTCATACAGTGTGCGTACTGAAACGCAAGTAAAATTCCTAATACCAAATTCGTAAAAAATCGCTTGCGTATCGCATTTTCCTTATAACTAGAACGGGTACGAGACTTTAACACTAGATTTGACTCAGTCACTGACTGGTTATACGTTACCGCAGAACAGGTAGCAATTTATCGGAAAAATTATAGGGCCATTCAGTCGGCAGATCTGTGTTATTTGGACGCTTTGTAAACAATTTCTCTTTACGCCAATAAAATGTAAAAGAGGTTGCAGAAAAAACATTGTTGCAGCACAAACAAACAAATTAGTGGGATACTTTGCTGTTCAACAATGACAGTTATTTGTTTGTGACGATGTAGTGTCACCAATACTGGATGACATCTTTTAGGAGAATGCATATTGCGGTAATCGTTCGCGATATTGTGGATGAACTGATCTCTGACTGCATTAAAAGTGAAAAAGAAAACAACAGTATGAAACATTCACTACAATTTTAAATACATTTTTGTATTAAACATTGAAGAGCGCCATTAAAATACTTAGTCAGTCCTGTTTAATGATATATACCATGTATACTGTAAGCAAAAAATACTCATTTGTTAGTGCAAGATTGGTAAAATACCCAATTGGTTTAAGCAAATACCCAATTACTTTTGAAAAGGCTGGGTAATGATATTATTTTTACCCAATTCAAATTTCCAATACCCAATTCAGACAAAATGTGATGGGTAAATACCCAATTGCACCAAAAGCTTATCTGGAGCTCTGGAGCTGTCTGATGACAGCGCGCTCAACTATTCAAGAATTGATTGAAAAATGGGGTCAAAATATTAACACAGATATTCAGACAAAAGAAAAACAAGAGGACCATGATGGTCCTGAATCGCTCACCTGTCCCCACATGACCCAGTTTTGAACTGAGTATGACGTCGTTTTTTCTATTATTTGACATAGTGACTAGTTTTTGAGCCCATGTGATCTAGTTTTGAACTTGACCTAGATATCATCAAGATAAAAATTCTGACCAATTTTCATGAAGATCCATTGAAAAATATGGCCTCTAGAGAGGTCACAAGGTTTTTCTATTATTTGACCTGACCTAGTTTTTGACCATAGGTGACCTAGATATCTTCAAGGTGAACATTCTCACCAATTTTCATGAAGAACTCATAAAAAAAATATGGCCTCTAGAGAGGTCACAAGGTTTTTCTATTTTTATATCTACTGACCTAGTTTTTGACCGCACGTGACCTAATTTTGAACTTTTATCTAGATATCATCAAGGTGAACATTCAGACCAATTTTAATGAAGATCCATTGAAAAATATGGCCTCTAGAGAGGTCAAAAGGTTTTTCTATTTTTAGACCTACTGACCTAGTTTTTAATCGCAGTTGACCCAGTTTCGAACCTGTCCTAAATATCATCAAGATGAACATTCAGACCAACTTTCATACAGATCCCATGAAAAATATGGCCTCTAGAGAGGTCACAAGGTTTTTTCATTATTTGACCTTCTGACCTAGTTTTTGAAAGCACATAATCCAGTTTCAAACTTGACCTAGATATCATCAAGGTGAACATTCTGACCAATTTTCATGAAGATCCATTGAAAAGTATGGCCTCTAGAGAGGTCACAAGGTTTTTCTATTTTTAGATCTACTGACCTAGTATTTGACCGCAGTTGACCCAGTTTCGAATTTGACCTAGATATCATCAAGGTGAACATTCTGACTAATTTTCATGAAGATCCATTGAAAAGTATGGCCTCTAGAGAGGTCACAAGGTTTTTCTATTTTTAGACCTACTGACCTAGTTTTTGACTGCAGTTGACCCAGTTTCAAAACTGACCTAGACATCATCAAGATAAACATTCAGACCAAATTTCATACAGATCCCATGAAAAATATGGCCTCTAGAGAGGTCACAAGGTTTTTTTATTATTTGACCTACCGACCTAGTTTTTGAAGGCACGTGACTCAGTTTCGAACTTGATCTAGATATCATCAAGGTGAACATTCTGACCAACTTTCATAAAGATCCCATGAAAAATGTGACCTCTAGAGTGGTCACAAGCAGAAGTTTACGGACGGACTGACGCACGCACGGACGACGGACGCTGCGCGATCTCAAAAGCTTACCTTGTCACTATGTGACAGGTGAGCTAAAAACAGATTAGACAAACAATGTTCCTGTATTTGTGGATTTCGATAAGTCTTGCATTAAATAGCAATGTGTGAACCAATTTCAAAGTCCAAAAAGGGCCATAATTCAGCCAAAATAGTTGTCAGAGTTATGTACTCTTGTCTACAGATGGAAATCATGATGATAAACAAGTGTTCAAAGTTTAAAAGCCATATGTAACATAGTTTTGACAAAACGTGGACTTGTATGAAAACAGAACAAATTTCTAAGTCCATAATTCAGCCAAAATAGATGACAGAGTTATGTACTCTTTCCTACAGACAGAGACTGAGACTATTATACTGAACAAGTGATAAAAGTTTCAAAGCCATATGTCAAACACTTTACACAAAATATGAACTGGTACGAAAAACTTAACCAAGATTTCTATTTCTATCCTAAACGTGTCCACGGGAAAATGAGGTCCGTACCCCTAGACACTTCCAACAAACTTACTGGTGTAGACCTACAGAAAATATCATCCATATTTTTCCATATTTAGTAGGACCCTTTGCAGTAACACTTAAAGGATCTCATGACGGGACAGGGATATACCCTGCACAAAGAAGTATAAAATACACAGAATGGCAACTGGCTGTAATCTCCGTGATCTCGTGTCAGAGCGTGAATTGGCGTTATCTTAGTAAAAACAAACATCGGCGAGCATGGAGTTACAACTTGTACCTTTAAAACTACATTTAAAATACATGTTAGCTTCTAAAAGAACATTATTTTTTAATGTGAAATAGTCTTAAGACACAAAGTACACGTTTCTTGCCATCAAAAGAAGCGTGGTCATACGGCGATAATTATTTTACCGATGAATAATTGCTTTCGCATACAAAATGGCGCATGGAGAAAGCACCACTTCCGGTAAACGAGATCTCGTTCCGTTATCACGGGATGTTGGCGAGATTTGCTCTATATGCCTTTCAAGTTGCCGATCTATTTATTTTTATAGCTCTTTGCCCTGCATTAGGAAAGTTTAGTTGCGTTTAGCAGGTCCCGGAAAAGTAAAAAATTAGCTATATAGCTAGAAGTAGCTATAAAACCAAAAGCAATGATGCAAAATATGTCAAAATCAAATGCAAAAAGGTCATAATCATGTCCTAATGGTTTATAAGATGAAAGACAATTGAGCAAAAAACCAAGATCTTTGCGGTCACACTTTCATTAAATGCAGCAGTATTTTACGATAAATCATTGGTGAATGTTTCACTTGTGAGAATCATCGTAGCATAAGACAAATTTAGTAATTACTTTTCGCAGAAATTCATATGTATTGAAACTGAAACTGAATGGATGATAGATCTCCGTTCTTTGTGATTGTCTTTTGTCTCATAAACCATTTGAATGGGATAACTATTTTATATTTGATATTGACATATGTTGAACAATTGTTATTGCTTTGACAGCTGTTTTTAGCTATATATAGCTATATTTTTTAGCTTAGACTAAGCTTATTTGTGACTTTTCTGGGACAAGCAGTGTTTAGTCCAAACAAGTAAGTTATTTGAGGATTCCTAGACTCTCTTCTACTTAGCAACTTCCATCTTCTACATATATAATTAATGAAATCATTGTATTAAATCATGAAACGCTTAATGTCGTTAACTTTATCATGGAATAAACTGCGATAAAAGATATAAATGAATGAAACTATACCCCACCCATCAATTAACACTGATTTCCACGCACCTGTTTGTTTACATTACATTTCTTTGATGGTCGTGCAAAAATAACGGTTCCCATTAAAACAAAGGATTTCATAGCTTAAGGTAACTACAGCATTCTTCTTTTTTTTGTTCTTTGTTCCACTCATTTAAACACCGAAGTCACGCAAACGTAAAATCGGTGTCAATTTCACTGTTTGTTTTGAGCGGCTAAAGATGGCCGACTTCTAAGTCATGTGATATTAAGTTATCCATTTGATTGGTTGGAAGTAATCGAGGCGCTGAAATTCAAAGACTTTAAAGTTCCATAATGTTATGTTAAAAACAGATAAAGCAGCTGTCCAAACCACGGTGGGGAAACCAGGAATGCAACGTCATCAAACAGCAGCGCAAATGAGCTGACCACACACAAATTTACGTCGATTCAAGTAAGAAAAGTCTTGTAACTTTTTTATTACTGCAGCTTTCGATTCGAGATAAAGAGCACCGTACCCGGCCTGGAGTATACTAATCTGCGGTAGTGTTCCATATTGTACGTATAGCTTGATTTTTGCTCGAAAACGCGAACAGTTGGCAAAAAGGGTATGAGCTGTACCACACTTTTGTCTAAGAAAGTGAGTTTTGACAGTGTTTTCGTGAAATGAGGACAGTTTTGACGCTCATTCAATATTAGTGACTAGCATAATAGTCAACCATTGTTTTATTTTGCTATTTACAAGGATATCTAACGATATTTTATTCAAAACAAACAACATTATTAAAATGAGAACATCCACACTGACGACTTTGTTGGAGAACATCCACACTCTTAATTATCATTATTGCAGTTATGCTTCCTAAAAGCTGTTTCTTAGGCAGTCAAGCTACGTTGTTCAACAACAAATGTCGTCTATACATACAATCAGCAGTTCAAACCATTTACCGCGAGGCTGTAGACCAGTTAAAATAGATCTGCCAAATCATATAGCAATGGCTGAGCACATGTTAGGCTAACATTAATCTTTGTGTATAGTGTGGCATAAGGACACTGAGTTCAGATTGATTGCATCTTAGGAAAAACATTATTTTAAGATAACAAGACAAATTCGCATAAAAGTCCTGCACACAAAGTTTAAAAGCAAATAAAGGATTGGAATAGTTATTGTATTGTTATTTTGTTTATAACTATATCCATCCCAAAGTGCATAAAACACGGATAGTTAGTACTTTAACCAAATATTATCACTGTAAGATATTTTAAATCTTATTTCAGCAAATGGAAGTCTCTTTCAAATATCAAATACAATCCAACCTTATACATAAAAAGGGCATTATCACTTAAGGTGATTATGCACATTCGATAAACCGAAAGAAAGGCATACAATGTATTATCATTACGTAGACTAAAGCCTGGGTTCTGCATACGGAACCGAAATTTATTTATTGAATGGAAATCCCATGAAACAATATTATATTTCTAAAGATAAAACATGATATTAAAATTGTTCAGACATTAAACAGTTCTAAATAGTCTTTAAATCAGCTTAAAATGTGCTGATCTCTTAAAATAAAGGCAATGTCTATAGCCTAGTGGTAGAGCGTCCGCTTCGGGTGCGCGAGGTCGTGGGTTCGATCCTTGGCCGCGTCATACCAAAGAGCAGAAAAAGCACATGACACTATCGATTTACATTTGCCAAAAGATGCAAGTTTATTCTATAATTCGAAGTTTAATCAAATTTCAAATCAGTGAAGAAAAAATAATGGATTCGAACTTGTAGAACTACCTTAAGCATCATACGGGAAAGATTTTCATGTGACGCCTTAAACTTTCGTCAGTATTTATACACCTTTCCACACTCCTCACATCCTTGATTTTCTCTCTCCGCTGTGACTGTCTTAAGTGTTCCCGCAGAGCAGGTTTTCTGGCTGAAGCTTAGCCCCTAATATCGCACTTCAATCAAATGCTGATTTATTAAAATAAATCCCCATAATTTGAAATGTACTGCAATGCCATTGGACAAAAATAATTTCAAACACTAAATACTGTTACAACTGTATTAATAACTTTACTAGTTGCGGACACCTATTCACATTAGCAGATCTTAATAATTTCAAACTGTTTTATAGAGCTTGAGCCGTATTGTTCGTTAATAGTAGTTCAGCCAGGAAAATTGTAAAGGTGTAGGTTTGTGGTTTGGCAAAAGAAATTTACATATACTTTGTTATCTCGCATTGGTGCCAAAATTATTTAAATGGGAGGAGAAGTTTTATTTTTCTTATTATTGGCTAACCTGTTAAGTGTTTAAAATTATTTTTTGTTTACATATTTAAGCTCCGCGTACAGTATGTGACTTACCATGTTAATAAAACTGGAAGTAAATGTTGATCTACCAAAATTAATTTCCCAATAATTCCAAAAATACTGCAATGACATTGGAGAAAAATAATTCCAAACACTAACAAGAGTGCCAGAATGTCACAATATACGCCCATCACAGCAAATTCCTTTACTCTAGCACCTGTATTTGCAAAAGGAATTTTAATTTTGTGGTTGTTTAGTAATCATTGTAAGTCTTTTGTTTTTCTAAGTCCACAAAAAAACTCCTTACCAGGTAGAGATGCCTTAAAATACACCTAAAATTGGAAAGTAACATCTATGTTGTACCACAGAAAAGTGGTCTTATTTTTTCCCTACGGTCAATTATAAAAAAGTTACAATATAAGATATTTATAGTAACAACTAAGGGAAGTTAATCTTAAAAAAAAAGTCCAAAAAAAAAAAAAAAAAAAAAAAATGTAAGTCCACACAAAAATCTTTACCAGGTAGAGATTGGTCAAAATACACCTCAAAATTGGATGTAGCATGCATGTTGTACTACAGAAAAGTGGTCTCGATTTTTCCCTACGACTAGTAATAAAAAAGTTACAATACCAGCTATTTATAGTAACAACAAAGGGAAGTAATTCTAAAGAAGGGAAACGTATGACACTTCGTCTCATGATGATGTATAATTGTGCCAAGTAACATCGAAATCCCTCCATGCATGAAGAAGAAATGCTCCGGACAAAGTCATTCTTGTATCTGACCTTTGGCCTCTAAGTGTGACCTTGACCTTAGACCCAGGGACCTGGTTCTTATGCCTGACACTCCGTCTCGTGGTGGTGAACATTTGTGCCAAGTTATATCAGAATCCCTCTATGCATGAAGAAGAAATGCTCCGGACAAGGTTTTCATTCTTGAATCCTTAGACCTCTAAGTGTGACCTTGACCTTAGACCTAGGTATGGTTCTTGCGCGTGACACTCTGTCTCATGATGATAAACAATTGTGCCAAATTTCATCAAAATCCCTCCATGCATGAAGAAGATATTCTCCAGACAAAGTCATTCATGAATTTGACCTTCGACCTCCAAGTGTGACCTTGACCTTAGACCTAGGAACCTGGTTCTTGCGCATGACACTCCGTCTCATGGTGGTGAACAATTGTGCCAAGTTTCATCAAAATCCCTCTATGCATGTAGAAGATATGCTCCGGACAAAGTCTGTGGACGCCGCCCGCGCGCGCGCCCGCCAGCCCGCCCATCCGCCCGCCAAGGGCATTCCCATAATACGTCCCGTTTTTCAAACGGGCGTATAAAATAGTGGAAAAAAGATTTATGTTTTCTTTTCCATTTGTATATTATATATTATATTATATATACTACGATCTTATTCATGTAGAATCTACTCTACTGAATATTTATATAGATCAAACGCCCTACAGATTGCAACAATATTTTCAAATTGACATTATTATTTATGTCATAAAAAGAAATAAATACTGTCATCCGAAACAAAATAACGAATGACGCGCAGATTGAATGCAGTGAAACTTATCACTTTTACTTTACTTTTTCGCATGTCAGATTTTAAAACAAAAATTGTTTTGTCTGAGATTTTTCTAAATACATTTAGTGCATGATAATAGTGTGGATGTTCTCCAACTAAGTTTGAACTGCTGATTGTATGTATAGACGACATTTGTTGTTGAACAACGTAGCTTGACTGCCTAAGAAACAGCTTTTAGGAAGCATAACTGCAATAATGATAATTAAGAGTGTGGATGTTCTCCAACAAAGTCGTCAGTGTGGATGTTCTCATTTTAATAATGTTGTTGTTTTGAATAAAATATCGTCAGATATCCTTAAAAAGAGCAAAATAAAACAATTGTTGACTATTATGCTAGTCACTAATATTAAATGAGCGTCAAAACTGTCCTCATTTCACGAAAACTCACTTTCTTAGACAAAAGTGTGGTACAGCTCATACCCTCTTTGCTAACTGTTCGCGTTTTCAAGCAGAAACCAAGCTATACGTACAATATGGAACACCACAGCAGAATAGTATACTCCAGGCCGGGTACGGTGCTCTTTATCTCGAGTCGAAAGCTGCAGTAATAAAAAAGTTACAATACTTTTTTGACCTGAATCGACGTAAATTTGTGTGTGGTCAGCTCATTTGCGCTGGGTTTTGATGACGTTGCATTCTTGGTTTCCCCACCGTGCAAACAGTTGGTGTGCATACTTAGACGTAGCCTGGGAATCCAGTCTGACAATTTCTAACTTTTTTCTACCAGCAAATTGACAATATCAGAAACACGATGAATGCCAATTAACATAATTAGCGCAAAATAAGTGGGATCTTTAATGCATAGATATTAGGTATTTCTTCTGACAAAGCACGAATATTATCAACGGCTTCCCAGGCTAACTTAGACGGCTAGAAAAGCACTAATTTCGATATTGCACATGAAGGTTTACTGTTAGAACTATAATATAAAGGGAGGTAATCAAAACACCAGACTGAGTAGGCCTTATACATTCTACTGTTTATTATGAGGAAACAATTATCGAAAATAAAATTTAAAAGGAAATTAATGCATTTCATGTTTACATCAAAAAATGTGGCAGCCACATTATAATCAAAGGCATTATGAGCCTTTAATATTAAAATAAAATCCCTTGCACTCATGCTTATTTTTGGAAACTAGATCTAACTTTAAATGTAGAAAATCCTCATCAAGTGAATACAACTTGACTAAATTATAACATTACAGAAACTGTGTTTCTGGAAAGTTCTACATTCACAACTAATGCCATGCATAAGTTAACAGTCTGTCATTTGTTAAAAAAGAACTTCCATTTTATAGCGGTAGATCTAGTATACATTCGTATTGCGCTTAGCTATACATATAAAATTTGTACTTTTTTAAAGCAACAAACAGTACTCTCTATACACAAATACGTGTTAATTTTATGTTTACATAGATACTATGAAGTAATTATTAGTATTTTTAAATATGAATTTAGTTCTAATATGTCCTTCCAATATTACCAATTGTTTGCTTGTATGTAAAGTTTAATATTTATAGTCTCCACCGTTAACCCATACGGATGACTCCTCCAGAAGACTGTAAGTAATGTTAGTGGGAGGATAGTGCAAAATACAGAAGCTTCCCTGGTTCTTTAGCGTGCCAGGTGTAAAGCACCCATGCATGTATGGGACTCTTATCCCAATGCTAATAATTTTTGCATTTGGTTCAATCTGATGAAAACCAGCATATTGAGACTTCTTCTTCTCGCAATACAAAAGGTTTGATCATATCAGACAAGCAGCTTTATGAACCTGAGAGCGACTCTTTCACAGATTTTAGGGTCTCAAAAATCCATAAAAATGGGTACTGCGAAAGTGACCACTGGTACAGACTTATAATATTTTTGCAAGGTATCCATGTAAATAACCTAAAAATATTGCGCAGAAGAGAGTAAACCGTTTCAACGCGTTTGAAGAAAAAATGGAGAAAATCAAGATTCTTCTTACATTTTTATCAGTATCTAACACTTGTTTTCATTCACCCCATCAGTTTCAGTGACATATATACATTCCATGCTAAACTTGGCGGAAACGAACATGTTGAAACAATTCACACAAACTGCGGGATAGTAGCTTTTGATGTCCGGCATCTGTGGATATTTTGTTGGTCTGAAAATGAATATCTTATTTTACAAAAACAGGATTATTCAAGAGACAGGTGAGATATACGAGAAAGGCAGTCTGAAAATGAAAATCTAATATACTGTTCCATTGGACTTAATTCCAGGATATGGGGTAAAGTCGAATTTTTGTTGCTTAATTGGCGTTTTTTTGTTTTATTTCTTTCTGACATGTCCCAGTCTGGAGCTATTTTTCTGCTGTTTCTGACGATATATCTCTTTTTGGCTAAACGTTCTACTTCGTTCAAACACTTCAAAAATGAACATTATAACCATCGCCTCTACATTATTTGAGGTGTTTGGACTAAGTAGGACAGCATAAAACATGTCCAGACTTTGATTTATCTGAAAGAATAAACGCCAAGCAATGTCTGTAACAACCTTCTACTTTAACCCATAGTATTGTCTCTGATTATGTAAGTAAATGCTTCTTTATTAAGTAAGAAAGTACCTCGACTTTTATTTTTAGATCTATCTTTACGGTAAGCGCTATTAAAATTAACCTTTGTTAACCCAGCTTCAGTCCCAACAACTACATCAGGCTTGTGGCTTTGAAATAACATTTGAAATTCTTGTGTTTTGTTAACAATAGATTAGCAACTGACACATAGGCCTTTCAGTTTTGAAACAAATGAAGATTTGGGACGAGATGGTGCGCGGGTGAGTTAGAACATGAAACCTCATCCAAAACAAAATCTCATACCAATTTTTTATTTACCATTTGCTGTCACTGATTGCGACTATCACACATTATCACACATTATGTCCGAACCATCGTCCAGAGCTTCTGAGAAGCAAATTCCACACAACATAGATGGAAAGGGACAGTAGCAGTTTACGTAAAATGCGTATGTGTTTAAGGTTTTCCTGGTTTGATGTTGTGCACTTTGTCTAAAGGATATTTTTTTACACAATAATAATCAATGAGACGCCAAACTGATGGGTTGAAACATTGGTGATTCGCAGGGTTGAGCACACGCCATGTTCACATAAGTGCACAGAGAAGAAACAGTAGACTTGCTAAAAGGATACCTGTTAAACATGTGCCAAAAGTAATCAAAATTCGTGTTAAAAACTTCAATGTCAAGGCCAAATGGAACGTTAAAAGGTGTCACAGAAAACGGAGAATAAAATTCAAACTTCAAATTTTGAATAAGACTGTGGAAAGGAACATCTACAAATGTGAAAACTAGCAAGAATCAAACAACCAAACTGGCAACAAACGCTTCCACAGATAAGTAAAAGAGCTGTCCTATGTACATGGTGTTGTGTTAGTTGGCAAATACGTTAATACTGGTCCATGTGGTCTACTTTTTGTGGGGGTCACGATTGGGAGGCTAATAGTTACTAACAGTAATAAGGTCACCTGATTCACTATCACTTATAAAATACTGGGGCCATTTCCTTAAAGGGTTATTTAAAGTCGGTGATTTACAATTAATTTAAAGTTCTGCGCATATGTCTTAACGTTGTGTAGCACAACTATTTGTGCGAATCACTGATGTGTTGGATCACGTGATCAGTGATTCAGAAGATAGAAGGTGCTCATTCAGCCATGGAATCAGAGGATTTATCGTCTGCTAAAGAGGCCATTATTCAAGCAAGAGACATATTGAAACACCGACAGAAATTAGAAACCTAGAAAAAACAAATGGCCGTACAAGCGTCCAGACGCATCGGGAACTGCACAGACATCACAGGGCATCAGACAGCGTACCGGATTGTGGTTTTTATGTGGAAAGGCGGGTCACTGGAAAAATGAATGTACACAGAACAGTTCTTACCAGAACAATAAGTTAAGTAGTTGTTTTGAGATTTTAGACTCAGTAAAAGTCACTGACATTAACAAGGGTGCTGTGTGCCAAGATAAGACTTATGTGAGTATGAAAGAAACATTACTTAAGGCCGAGGAAGGAAGCAGTGACAAGATGTCGGATAAAGGTATTGTAAATCCTATTTCCACTGTAGGCCGACTAAGGCAGAATAAAGAAAAATGGTGCAGGGTGTCCGATAATCAATATATTTTAGACGTTGTTGAAAACGGATATAAATTACCGTTTAAGAATATACCAGAAAGTGCGCACGTGAAAAATAATAGATCTGCACTTGAAAAGAAAACGCTTGTTAGAACGAAAAGTCTTTGTGAGAAAAGAGGGTAATATCGGAAGTATTAGAGAAACCACATGTGGTAAATCCACTCATAGTTGCTTACAAGGCTGGCAAGCCCAGGCTAGTGTTAGATTGTAGGCATGTAAATCCTTGTTTGCATATGTTTAAGATAAAATTTGAAAACATAAACACAGCAGAAAGTTTGTTTGACCTTAATATGTTCGTTTATATTTTCGATCTAAAAAGTGCATATCACCACATAGATATTTATCCTGAACATACTACGTATTGGGTTGATGACGGAGTTGTAAAATTCATTGCCATTTGTAATTGCTTCCGCGGGGCATATTTTTACAAAAAAAAACTCTAAGAGTGTTAATTAAACACTGGAGATCATTAGGACACAGGGTAATTATGTTTTTAGATGACGGAGTAGGTGGGCATGCTGAATTTAAAAAAGCCATGTCGTCTAGTAATTCTGTACACAATTCTTTGTTAGATCTGGGGGTTTTACTTGCGGAAGAAAAATGTTGTTGGAACCGTTCACAAATAGTATACACTGGATTATAGATCTAACTGCGTGTTTATTTCGGAAGAAAGAATTCTTCGATTAGGAATGTCACTAAAGTCAGTTCTGTTTCAATTGTCAAAAGACAAATTAGACTTAATACATGTAAAATGTTTAGCAGCCGTTGTAGGACAAATAATTTTCCTACAAAGTGTGGTAGGTAAAATAGTCTGCCGGAAGACCAGATATTTGTACAAGTGTATTATAGGGCGCGCAAGTTGGAACGCATCTGTTAATGTAAGCGAAAAGGCTCAGACTGAGCTAAGTTTTAGCTAGAAAATGCCAGAAAACTGAACAAAAAGGTAAGCGATTGAAGCAGTTATTTTCTGCTAATTTAAGTATGATAACGGACGCTAGTGCCGTTGGATACGGTGGATATGTGAGAAAAGATGAAAAGTCATATGCAGACTATGGTAGTTACCAGTCCTCAGGTGTTCAATGAAATGAAAAAGTATCGTCATATGAGACTGGATTCCCGGAAGTGAACCATGAGGAAATGTTCCAAGGTATGTGTAAAGGTAGCAAGTTTTCACCGGAAGTAGAATATCCCACAGTTTTTGCTCCTGGATGCGAGCAAAATGTTTTGACAAACATAGAACAAGGTTCTATGAAGGAGAAGACTCCCAGAAGTGGGTCATATACAGATTGTGATAGTTTGTCTGAGGAAGTGAAGTTTATTGATCAGACCTCATTTGTTCCGTTACATGAAAAGGTATCGCCGTACGAGACCGGGTTCCCGGAAGTGAACCATGAGGTATGTATGTATAAAGATAGCAAGTTTCCACCGGAAGTAGAATATCTCAAAGGTTTTGCTCCCGGATGTGAGCAAAATGTTTTGATAAATGATGAACAAGGTTCTATGAAGAAGACTCCCGGAAGTGGGTCTAGTAGTCTGGTGCTCCCGGAAGTGAGCGCATTGTTGTACAGTAAAAATATGTCTTTTACATTTAATAGTACAGATGTACATGGGTCTTGGACAGAAGTAGAAAGAGAAAAAAGTTCAACATGGCGCGAACTTAAGGCTCTTCATCGACATTAATATATTAGTGAATAGTCATGTCATTTTCTTTACAGAGAATAAGAATGTGAAATTTATTTTGAACTCCGGCAGCTATGTTGACGATTTGCATGAAATTTGTCTTAAAATTCATGAAGTATGCGAAATAAATAGCATACAGTTCGTTGTAATTTGGATACTAAGGTGTAGGAACGCAGAAGCAGATTATGTTAGTAGGTGTCTTGATTGTGACGATTGGTCTGTAAATGAGGTCATATTTAAACACTTGAATAAGAAGTGGGGACCTTTTACAGTCGGCAGGTTTGCCACACATTATAATAACAAATATGACAGATTTAATTCAAGATGGTGGGTACCTGGTACAGAAGCAGTTGATTGTTTTACACAGAAATGGACCGGAGAGAATAACTGGTTGGTACTACCGCCAAATTTAGTCGTTCAGTGCTTGAATAAGGAGAAATGCACAGGAACTTTGGTTATTCCTGAATGGAAATCTGCGCCATTTTGGCCATTGTTAATTGATGAAAAGGGTAATTTCAGAAGCATTGTGAAAGAAAGTTACGTTTTCCTTCTACAGGTGCTATCACAAAGGGAAAAGGGAACACTGGAGAGTTTAATATAGAACCTTTTAGTTTCAGAATGTTAGCATTGAAGTGCAGCTGGTAAAAATCTTCAACATAATAAGATTTATTGAACATGTACGATCGATTTTTTTTACCTCATGTATGTCTTTTAGGTACTACTGGCTTGAGGCAAACACTAAAAAGAAAGTTTGATGAGGCTAGCGTTCAGATAAATAACGAAGAACACATTATAGACAGAATGGCTACACATATTTTGGACTCGAGAGCTGATAGCACTGTAAATAAATATGCTCATCAAGTAAAAACGTTTAAAGTTTTCTGAATTTTGAAGGGATTTCCATGTAATCCAGCACATTCCATTCACGTCGCCATGTACTTATCGAATTTAATAGACAGTGGAAAATCGGACAGCGTAATCGTGGCAGCTTTTTATGGAATTAAATGGTACCGTAATATTAATGACTTCCAGGACCCACCGGAGAACGTAGTGGTGAAATCTATGCTGGAATGTTCTTATTTTGTGTTAACTGTTTGACATATTGCTTTGAAACTTTTATCACTTGTTTATCATAACAGTCTGTACCTGTAAGCAATAGTATATAACTGTGTCAAGTATTTTTGGCTGAATTGTGTCCCTTTTTGGATTCAGTTTTCGTTCAAGTACACGTTATGCCAAAAACTATTTGACAAGACTTAGTGGCTTTGCAACTTTGAACTCTTGTTTGGGATCAGATATATATGTGGTCTATGCAGTGTTAACAGTGTACCTTTTTGATTCTATGTGATCCAATTTCAATATTGACATAGATTTTTTAAAGATAAATCTTTTGACCAGATTGCACGCTGAACAGGTAGGATTTGAGTTCTCTAGGGGTATTAAAATTGTTTCTTTATGATTTAAGATAGTGGCCTAGTTTTAGTCCGAAGATGTTCATATTACACACTTATTAAGGACAAATATTCTGACCATTATTCAGGAATTTTAGGTAACATAATGGAAAGTTTTCCTATTATTTGACCAAGTGATATAATTTTTCATTTACGATAATCCAGTTTCAAATTTAACCCAGATGTTATAAATGACAAACATTTTGACAAAGTTTTATGATGATCATACAGAAATGTGGCATCTAGAGTGTTAACAAGGTTTTACTAATATTTGACCTAATGACGTAGTTTTAGAATCAAGATGAACCAATTACTATATTGACCTACATCATTGAGACAAACATTCGGATCATGTTTTATGAAGATTAGGTAAAATGTGGACTCTAGAGTAGCAAAGATGCAATATTTGACATAGTGAACTAGCTTTCCCCCCAATGTTACCTAGTATCAAACTTGTCCAAAATATTATCACGACAACCGTTTTGATGAAGTTTCATAAAAAATTCGCCAAAATTCTGACTCTTACAGTTTAAACAGTAAAATTGTTGACGACGCAATACAGAAGGAGGACGGGAACTGGTTGTCACAAAAGCTCATCTTGAGTACTTTGTGCTGAGGTAAGCAAAAAAACCAAAAAACTTTTGAAACTAGATAACTAGCTCGTGGTCAAGAGATAGTACATCCATGAGTAGTATCTTGTGACCACAAGATAAAGAAAAACACACACTTGTCAATATCCACACTGAAATCACAAAAGAATTTGCACTGTCCTTAAAACACTACAGGTATATCAAAATACTGAAAGACGCCGGTAATCAGTGAAAACTTGTGTGAAGTATATAAATTTAGATTAATTTCATTCTTCAATTAAATGAGTAAATGAAATGAACTGATTGAATAATGCAGCGAATCGCGGTTTATAGAAAGCCTCCGCGCTCACTTTACCACGTTTAATGCATAAAAGGACTATGTTTTTGTAAAAACTAGTTAGCTTCACGTTTATTATATGACTGTTCGACATAGTATATCATGTGAAATTTGTGTTTAACAGTACCAGCAATCACTTTAAGGACAAATAAAATGTCACATATGGACTAAAATCTAGGGCCAAAAACAGTTATACCCATTTGTGACAGGAATCTTGGTTTTGATTGGGCAGTTTCAAGAAAGATCATTTTAAGCTAAATTCAAAAACACAGTCTCCCTAAAAGCGCAATCACAGCACGCGGATGTGCTATAGAAGCACACGCAAGCAAGCACATGAGGACAAAACGAACAGGTAAACTCATACACGTTGGTGTACCAATGCACACAATAAATATATTAATATAAAAACTGAAAAAGACTCAATTATTATTTTTTTTATAAATTATGATTATTATGCTGAATATTTTTATAAACAAATACTTTTGTAAATATTTCTTTTATTGTTAAGGATTTTTATATCATAAATTGCACTTAAAACAACATATGATACTTTAAACAAAATTAACATTGCCCTACTCTTAATATGAGACAATACGATAAACTAGAAACAGTATCAAAAAATACTGTCCTACTGTATAAAGAGTTGTATGAGACAATTTGATATCACAGACACATTATCATCGTATTAAAATGCCACACTTATAAGACACAATATGATATCAAAAGCATAGTATCACTCATAAGACACAATATGATATCACAGGCATAGTATCAAATATTTCAACACTCTTTGAAGAGTTATGAGACAATAGGATATCACTTACACAGTACCACAGTATCAAATACTGGCAATGTTATATCACGGACATAGTATCAAGCATTGCCACACTCCATGAAGAGTTATAAGTGACAACATTATATCCCAGACACTGTATTATAGTTTCAAACAATGCCACACTCTTTTGAAGAGTTATAAGAGAAAGTTTGATATCACAGACATAGTATCAAATATTACACTGTATGAAGAGTTATAAGAGACAATAAGATATCACACACATAGTACCAAACATTCCCATACTCTATGAAGTGTTATAAGAGATAATATGATATCACAGGCATAGTACCAAACGTTGCAACATTCTGTGAAGAGTTAAAAGAAATAATATGATATCACAGGCATAGTACCAAACGTTGCCACACTCTATGAAGTGTTATAAGAGACAATATGATATCATAGACATAGTATCAAACATTACCACACTCTATGAAGTGTTATAAGAGATAATGTGATATCACAAGAGTTAATATGATATCACAGGCATAGTATCAAACATTATCACACTCTATGAAGTGTTATAAGAGACAATGTGGTATACAGACATAGTACCAAACGTTGCTACATTGTATGAAGTATTATAAGAGACAATGTGGTATCACAGACATAGTGTCAAGCATTGCCACACTCTATGAAGAGTTATAAGAGACATTAAGATATCACACACATAGCACCAAACATTACCACACTCTATGAAAAGTTATAAGAGACAATGTGGTATCATAGACATAGTATCAAGCATTGCAACACTCTATGAAGAGTTATAAGAGACATTAAGATGTCACACACATAGTACCAAACATTATCAGTAGTAGTGACTGATCCTGGGTTATCAGATAGCTCTGGAAAAATAGCCAAGGACCATTTCGCGGTAATGTTTAATGCACTTGCCGCGAAACCCCCTCCGGTAAAGAGAACTGTGACATACAGGAAACTCCGTTCGATTGACATTGATACTTTCAAAGCTGATATTCTATCATCCGATCTTTTGAATTTGTCACAGAGTACATCAGATGCAGAAACGCTCGTCTCATTATACAACAGTGAACTTTCAGCTTTAATTGACAATCATGCGCCTTTGTGTTCAAAAACCATCACATTAAGACCATCTTGTCCCTGGTTCACGGAAGAACTCCACGATTCCAAACATTTGAAACGTAAACTAGAACGTAAATGACATACTTCAAGACTCACCGTTGACCACCTAATGTATAGGAACCAATGCGCAATCGTTAACAAAATGTTAAAAAAAGGCAAGAACTGATTATTACTCAGAGAAAATAGAATCGAGTGAACGAGACCAAAAAAGCTTGTTCAAAATAACGAAACATTTATTGAACGGTCCAAGTGAAGCGGCACTTCCATCAGGCAAGAACCCAGAACTACTAGCACAGGAGTTCAGCGATTTCTTCATAGATAAAATAGAAAAAATCAGAACTAATATTGCATCCCAGGATCAGAATGAATTATTTACTCCAGAAGACGGACGCATATCACTATGTGATACCGCACATTTGACTAGTTTCAGTCCAGCAACAGAGGAGGAGGTGAAAAAGCTTGTTCAAAAGTCAGCTAATAAGTCATGTGAATTAGACCCTCTTCCTACATGGCTCTTGAAATCTTGTATAAACGAACTTCTCCCAATATTGACGAAAATTGTTAACATCTCTCTAGAAAGTGCAATCGTGCCAGAATCATTTCGAATAAGACCATTGTTAAAAAAGCCAGGTCTTGACCAAAACACACTCAGGAATTACAGGCCTGTTTCCAATCTGCCATTCCTCTCAAAAATCCTTGAAAAAGTGGTAAACAGAAGAATTGAGGAACATTTGACGAACAATCAATTACATGAAATAAACCAGTCAGCATACAGAAAATTTCATTCAACTGAAACCGCATTGTTAAAAGTTCAGAACGACATTCTCGAATCCCTTGACAAAAGGTGACGTCACAGTACTTGTGATGTTGGACCTGTCGGCTGCATTCGACACCATTGACCATAACACCCTTCTTCACAGACTCGAATTTAATTTTGGATTCGCCGATAAACCTCTTCAACGGGTGGCATCATATCTAACAGACCGCTACCAAACAGTATGCATCGATGGCAAACTCTCTGAACCAGTCCTTATGAAATTCAGTGTTCCTCAAGGACCTGTTCTAGGCCCAAAATTCTATACGATGTACACAAAGCCAGTCGGGTCCATCTGTAGAAACCACGGTCTAAGCCACCACTTTTATGCAGATGACTCCCAACTCTATCTATCGTTTAAACCAGTTGACCAAGCATCAAAGGCAGCCACAATCACACGAGTTGAAGAATGCCTAAAAGAAATCATCTCATGGATGAATTCAAACATGTTAAAATTGAATGCAGACAAAACTGAAGTAATTCTTTTTTCGAGTCAAAAACACTCCAAACATGTTGAAAATCTAGAACTGAAAGTTGGTGAATCGAGCGTAAGACCATCAAAAACTGTTAGAAACCTTGGTGCTACACTTGATTCGAACATGCACATGGACCATCATGTTAATTCTGTGACTCGAACATGCTACGGCCAAATACGACACGTTGGTCATATTCGACCATATTTGACAACTGAAGCCACAAAAACCCTGATAAACTCGCTTGTGACCTCACGATTAGATTACTGCAATGCTCTTTTGTACGGCGTGCCAAAATCAACAACGAGCAAACTGCAAAATGTCCAAAACACAGCTGCACGTCTTATTACGATAACAACCCGTTTTGAACATATAATACCAATCCTTAAAGATCTTCATTGGCTTCAAATACAAGATAGAATCAAATACAAAATTCTCATTCAAACATTCAAGGCCTTGCATGGACAGTCGCCGGTGTATATGAGAGTCTTACTGGAGGTGTACGTGCCAACTAGAAATCTGAGGTCAGCAAATGCAGCAACAACCCTTGTGCCACAAAAAAGTCGACTGGTTACCTACGGGGATAGAAGTTTCTGGGTTGCCGCCGCAAAACTATGGAACTCTCTCCCTGAAAATCTCAGAAAAGATTCATTACTTAATTCATTCAAAAGAGCTCTCAAAACACACCTTTTCAAAATTTTCTACAACATTTAGATACCAACTGTGACTGTTTCTACTCATAATAAATATGTCATTGTTATTTTTGTAATACAGAACTACAGCAAGTCATTCGTCGCTGACGAAGATCTCTTAACTGTACAATTCATCATGTAATTAACTAAATTGACAATTCATCTTTTATTTCATCATGTCACATTTTAAGGGTTATGACGTTTTATGTGTGTGTTTTTCGCAAGACTTGAGTTTCACTTGAAATGTTTGGTATTTCTATCTAATACAGTACATGATGGCACCATTTACCGGGAGGTTGAACCACTATATGCAGCCCGTCTGGGCGTACCAGATGTTTAAAGCACTAGTATTGGCAATAGGGATAAAACGACCTCAAGGGTTGGGGTGCGGTCATGGCTGTTTGTTACAATAAGGCTGTAAATATAATCATTGTTCATTTATGATATTGTTGTAATAACTATTATTTTTTTTATTATTATGTACAACGCCATTGAATATATCATTTATAAAAAAGGCGTTTAATCAAATTGTTCAGTTTCAGTTTTGTGATTGCATATGTCATGTTTTGTTATTTTCCTACATATCTGCGATGTGTCACATGTTTAATTGTAAAGCGCCTTTGAACGTATATTACATATGAAAAGGGCGCTCAACAAATCTGGTATAATAATGATAATAATCACACTCTATGAAGAGTTATAAGAGGCATAAAGATATCAAATATATAGTACCAAACATTATCACACTCTATGAAGAGTTATAAGAGACAATGTGATATCATAGACATAGTGTCAAACATTGCCACACTCTATGAAGAGTTATAAGAGACAATGTGATATCATAGACATAGTGTCAAACATTGCCACACTCTATGAAGGGTTATAAGAGATAATATGATATCACAGGCATAGTACCAAACATTACATTGTCACACTGTATGAAGTGTTATAAGAGACAATGTGGTATCATAGACATAGTACCAAACATTACCACACTCTATGAAGAGTTATAAGAGACAATGTGATATCATAGACATAGTATCAAACATTGCCACACTCTATGAAGAGTTATAAGAGATAATATGATATCACAGGCATAGTACCAAACATTACATTGTCACACTGTATGAAGTGTTATAAGAGACAATGTGGTATCATAGACATAGTATCAAACATTGCTACACTCTATAAAGAGTTATGAGAGATAATATGATATCACAGGCATAGAATCAAACATTCCCACATTGTATGAAGTGAAATAAGAGATAATAAGATATCTCACATATAGTACCAATCATTACCACACTCTATGAAGAGTTATAAGAGATGATATGATATCACAGACATAGTATCAAACATTGACACACTCTGTGAAGAGATATAAGAGATGATATGATATCATAGACATAGTATCAAGATAACATTGTCACACTCTGTGAAGAGATATAAGAGATGATATGATATCATAGACATAGTATCAAACATTGCCACACTCTATGAAGAGTTATAAGAGATAATATGATATCACAAGAGTTGATATGATATCACAGGCATAGTATCAAACATTCCCACATTGTATGAAATGTTATAAGAGATAATAAGATATCACACATACAGTACCAAACATTACCACATTCTATAAAGAGTTATAAGAGACAATGTGATATCATAGACATAGTATCAACCATTGCCACATTGTATGAAGTGTTATAACAGATAATAAGATATCACACACATAGTACCAAACATTACCACACTCTATACAGAGTTATAAGAGTTAATATGATATCATAGGCATAGTTTCAAACATTGCCACACTCTAAGAGTTATAAGAGATCATATACGAGGGTCCTGCAAAAAGGTCTATCATTGGGTTCGGTTTTCTTAAGTGCTACGTTTTATCAAAATTATTTTTATTACAAACCTTCAAAGTATTCCCCCTTTACCGAAATTACCCTATCGCGAAAAGCAGATAAATAGTCTTCTTTTGGTATCTGTTGGAGACACTGATAAATGGCGCGGCCAAGATAACTTCTGCACTCATATTTCTTTCCAGAAAGCATTTTCTTAAGCCTTGGAAATAAATAAAAGCCACAGGAACTTCGGTCAGGTGAATAATGCGGATGGTTTACAACTTCCACCTTTTCAGAAGCCAAAAAAAGACTTAACAACCTTGCACTTGTTAGAGGAGGCGTTGCCGTGTATAAGATGGACTCCTGGCCATCCTTTGCTTGGACGTCTCTTTCACTTTCTTCAGTACAGAATTCTTGTAGAATCGTCCAGTGACTGTATAAACAAGATGGACAAGGGACTTGAACGACTGGCCCACTAGAATTGAAGAAAATTGCGTAGAACATCTTTTCCGAACTTATGGTTCTCTTGGCAATACAGGGGCGTTTTTGATCTTTGCGCTTCCATTGCTTATTATCAGTCTTTCTCTGTGGCTCAAACATGTGCATTCAGGTTTCGTCAGGTTTTGTTAGCAAGTTAGAAATAACCCGATTATCACAGCCTTTGTATGTTTTCAAAAGTTCCCGGGCACATTTAAGGCGTTGTTTCTTTTGCTCCTCAGTGAGCAAATGAAGTACCCAGAAAGCGCAAACCTTTCTCAGGTTCAAAGGCTTTTTCAGAATTGTTTGCACAATGCCATCTGATATGCCAGTACAACTGGCTAGGCTATATCTTTCATATATCTGCTTTGAATCAATATCAAGCCTAATCCGGCATTTGATATAGCTACGAATTTCAGTCTTTTCGTCCATTTTACAATGTAACAAGTAAATTGGTCAGTGTATATGGCTGCATTTAGACCACGTGACATAAAAACTGCAATTATTGTTAGACCACGATAATCCGTAAAAAGCCAATCGCAAAGCAGACTTGTACCCGTCTATATTTCATATACAACAGTAGCGTTGTATATATATCGAGTGAAACTTGGGCAAAACACACGTGAATTTCGTGCCAATTTACCAGCTAACAATAAGAAGTGGCAGCTTCAAACCGTATGTAGCTGTCACATTTCAACCATAGACTTTATTTTATTCCTGTTGACATTTCAAACAGTCGCAGTGTTTAACTTCTGTAACTGCTGGCAGCTGTAGCAGTTAACTACTGCCAACTTTTATTTTTATTGACTGCAATATATTTTTACAATAAATACTGTTAATTGTAAATTGAAGCTGCCAATTCTTACTACGAGTGGCAATTTTATAACAACAATAGTTAAATTTTAGTTTTCATTTCCGCGAATATCCAATTATTTAAACCGATGCCACTGATGGGATACAATGTACCATTGTTCCACACGAGGGTATTGCCAGGCAAACTCACGACATAGGACATTGCTAGTGCCAGGAAAGAATCACATTGCTCGAGATACAGGAGAATAACTAAATGTACCACAGACTGACGGTCCGTAAGATAATAATAGGCCATACTCTACCATAATAAAGTTTTGTAAACATATATATTTTGTAATCAATAGCCCAAGTCCGGTTCCAACAAAGGACCAAGATATCTGTATCTGCCTGTCACATGTAGTTCATGACCACCACATGTGAAGTTCTGTTTACAGAGTTTGGTCTAAAATGTACAATGTTACTTTTAGATGGATTTTCAATCATTGTAATAACATTACCCCATTCATCTAAAATATTGAGCATTCGTTTCCGTATCTAAGTACACTGTTATCTGCATAAAGAAGAATGCACACTCTTTCATTGTCTATACATATACCTCTACCAGCAGTCTTAATTTTTACAGCTAAATCATTGCAAACATTGGAAAGTAACGATGAAAGGGAATATCCCTGTCTGAGGCCGCATTGTACAGCAAACCCAAGAAGATACATTGCAATATTCAGATTTCAGTGTAAAGCGTATTTTCCTATTAACTCCTATATAAGAGTTATTTTATCCATTCCACAATATTCTTCTACCAGGTTCTTCCTGGTATCAATAATAATAGTTAATGAATAAACATGGCAAAGGTACCCCTCATTCTGCCATTTTGTGCGTATCTCCCTAGTGTTTACTTTAGTATTTCTATGTCAAGCTAAAGAACTGTGGATCCATTTGATGTCTTAATGTCGTCAAAAAATAGGCAGTTGTTGTTAGAGGTCTGAATATCTCATTTTGGCACCTAAAATTGCAGTGTGATAATGTGCTTTTTTAACTTCTGAAATTTTTGTTACATTTTTGTCTGAGAACTTTCTTGCTGTACACTAGCTAACTTTACAATAACTGCACTAGTGTGGGGAATCACGACTTTAGATGGTGATTTCAACATTTCTTTCGGAAAATCAAGGTACGTTATGATGAAAAGCGTTGTCTTAGATATTGTTACACAGTCTATCATATGTCCTTAATGTCCGTGAACACTGCCTTTAAAGGCGCTTTTCGCGAACAGACAGCATTTCTCACTAGAAATGTATACTAGCATTTGTAACATTTACGACAGTAACGCGAATATAAGATTGAGTATACACTACAGTAAGAACATAAGAATGAGTATACACTACAGTAAGAACATAAGAATGAGTATACACTACAGTAAGAACATAAGATTGAGTATACACTACAGTAAGAACATAAGAATGAGTATACACTACAGTAAGAACATAAGAATGAGTATACACTACAGTAAGAACATAAGATTGAGTATACACTACAGTAAGAACATAAGATTGAGTATACACTACAGTAAGAACATAAGAATGAGTATACACTACAGTAAGAACATAAGATTGAGTATACACTACAGTAGAACATAAGATTGAGTATACACTACAGTAAGAACATAAGAATGCGTATACACTACAGTAAGAACATAAGATTGAGTATACACTACAGTAAGAACATAAGAATGAGTATACACTACAGTAAGAACATAAGAATGAGTATACACAACAGTAAGAACATAAGATTGAGTATACACTACAGTAAGAACATAAGAATGAGTATACACTACAGTAAGAACATAAGAATGAGTATACACTACAGTAAGAACATAAGATTGAACATAAGAAGAGTATACACTATACACTACAGTAAGAACATAAGATTGAACATAAGAATGAGTATACACTACAGTAAGAACATAAGAATGAGTATACACTACAGTAAGAACATAAGAATGATCATACACTACAGTAAGAACATAAGAATGAGTATACACTACAGTAAAAACATAAGATTGAACATAAGAATGAGTATACACTACAGTAAGAACATAAGAATGAGTATACACTACAGTAAGAACATAAGAATGAGTATACACTACAGTAATAACATAAGATTGAGTATACACTACAGTAAGAACATAAGATTGAGTATACACTACAGTAAGAACATAAGAATGGGTATACACTACAGTAAGAACATAAGATTGAGTATACACTACAGTAAGAACATAAGATTGAGTATACACTACAGTAAGAACATAACAATGAGTATACACTACAGTAAGAACATAAGAATAATTATACACTACAGTAAGAACATAAGATTGAGTATACACTACAGTAAGAACATAAGAATGAGTACTGTAAACGTTCAAAAGAAATTATTTTTACTATACAAATGTTTTAGAAATACATGTGTTTGTTGTTAATATATTATACACCAGACACTATTGACAGTTGCAAATGCTTTCTTGTTGTTTTTTTCTTGCATGCTTCAATTAACATGTATTTGCTAATCTGAAAGATAAAAAAATCTCTGTATATTTGTCTGGTCTATTGGAAAAGTGTCATAGGCTCTTTCACTTTTTGTAAAACAAAGAATTTAAAGAGCTCAAAACATTGAAGCTTTTAACATATGAAAGCAGATATAAATCCATTAGGGGAGTTGTTCTTGAGAGTATTCACTATATTTAATTCACTTTCTCTTTAGCATTGTTCTTGATTACTGTTTAGTCTCAGATTTCTTCGTCTCTCACTAAAACAGTGAACAAACAAATCTTAACGTCATGAATTTCATAGCACATGTTCGCAGTTTACAAAACTGGCATTCGCTTTTTAATATTTTCTACGGTGGCACAGAGGTACGGAAGCATGGAAGGGACATAAGATTTTTTAAATTTTAATTTATCTCGTGGCCACGAGATATAACTAAGAAAATAACGAAAAACAAAAAATGTTATCTCGTGGCCACGAGATATAACTAAGAAAAAAAAACAAAAAACAATTTCTTAATTCGTGGCCACGAAATATAACTAAGAAAAAAACAAAAAACGATTTCTTAATTAGTGGCCACGACAAGAAAAAAAAACAACAACAAGTTTTGCTAATTCGTGGCAACGAAATATAAGTAAGAAAAAAAAATCGTGACCACGAAATATAAGTAAGAAAAAAAAACAATAAAACAACAAGTTTTGCTAATTCGTGGCCAAGAAATATAAGTAAGAAAAAAAAATCGTGACCACGAAATATAAGTAAGAAAAAATAAAAAAAAAACGATTTTTGCTAATTCGGCCACGAATTAAAAGTAAGAAATATTATATTTCGTGGCCACGAATTAGTAAAAACGTTTTTCGGTTTTTTTTCTTACTTATATTTCGTGGCCACGAATTAGCAAAAAATCGTTTTGTTTTTCTTACTTATATTTCGTGGCCATGAATTAGCAAAACTCGTTTTTTTTCTTACTTATATTTCGTGGCCACGAATTAGCAAAAATCGTTTTTTGTTTTTTTCTTACTTATATTTCGTGGCCACGAATTAAGAAATTGCGTTTTTTTTCTTACTTATATCTCGTGGCCACGAGACAACATTTTTTGTTTTTCGTTTTTTCTTAGTTATAACTAGTGGCCACGAGATAAATTAAAATTTAAAAAAATCCGATGTCCCCTGCATGCTTCCGTACAGAGGTGATATGCACTACTCGTTTTTTAATTGCACTTCTCTTTTTTTATGTTGTTACCACGAGATACTAACTCGAGGGAACGACTTAGTATGTTGTGGTAAAGAGTGCAATTAAAAAAAGGTATTGCATTGAAAAAAATAAACGTGTAGCGCAATAAAAGGGAGTAATGTTGTAAAAAAGAATAGTGCAATAAAACAAATGAGTAGTGCATGCTAGCTATGTCGGGGGAACGACTTACTAACTCGTAGGAACGACTTGCTATCTCGTTCTCGTTCCCACGACATAGCTAACTCGTTACCACGATATAGCTATCTCGTTCCTACGAGTTAGTCAGCCATGTTGACCGACAGACCATGATGATCACAGGTATAATAAATATAACAAACAATTTGATTGGCTGACTAACTCATGGGAACGAGATAGCTATGTCGTGTTAACGAGTTAGCTATGTCGTGGGAACGAGATAGCAAGTCGTTCCCACGACATAGCTAACTCGTTCCCACGAGTTAGTAAGTCGTTCCCTCGACATAGCTAGAATGCACTACTCCTTTTTTATTGCAGTATTCTTTTTTTTTATTACACTACTCTTTATTTTACTGCGCTAATCTTTTTTTTTAATGCAATACTTTTTTTAAATTGCACTTCTCTTTTTCATGTCGTTCCCACGACTTAGTAACTCGTTACCACAACATACTTAGTCGTTCCCTCGAGTAAGTATCTCATGGGAACGACATAAACAAAGAGAAGTGCAATTAAAAAAAAAAGAGTAGTGCATGTCACATCTGTGCCACTGTAATTTTCACAATGGAGACGAAACTTTAAAAGTTCAAGTGCGAATTTACGAAGTTTAGTATTTCATATTTTATGCCTAAGAAGGGCGAGCATATAGTTGCCGTTTTGTCCGTCCTTCCGTCTCGTCCGTCCGTCCGTCACACATTTGTCCAGAGTATAATTTGAAATTTGATTGAAACTTCACACAATTATAGAGGCCATTGAGACAAAGTGCTGTGTTAAAGAATCATAACTATACCTTACCCAGTTTCTGAATTATCTCCCTTTATTATACAAAATAAGGCTTGTCCGGAGCATTATTTGAAAAGTATTAATGGCATTTCATTGAAACTTTACAAAATGATAGAGGCCATTGGTCAAAAACCATAACTCTGCCTTTCCTAATCTTTGAATTATATCCCTTTATTATACAAAATAAAGCTTGTCCGGAGCATTACTTGAAAAGTATTAATGACATTTCATTGAAACTTCACGAAACGACAGAGGCAAAAATTACGCTTTCTTCTTTTTATTATCTCCATCATTCGGTTTTACCGATTCCTTGTTTCAATCTATTTTTGATAACATGCATTATGTCATTAAACTGTATTGTAATCAAGGAGATGTAAAACTGCCGACAGTTCTAGAAATTCATAATGCCACAAACTGAAAAACTTGTTCGCAGATATTCATTTGAAAACATATAGCCTTAAATTTTGAATTTACTAAAGGAATAAAAAAGCTAGTAAGAAGTAATTAAAATAACGTCCTAGATTTTGACCTCAAAACGTAAAAAGCTATACAGTGTTTTAGTAGGCATATATATGATTACTTTGAAAATATGTTCATGATTTGTATCGTTATGTTTTCATACTATAGGCTGATCGCTACCAAATCAAATGTCAATCGACACTGTTAGTCCAAGTGTAAAGAATATTAGTCTTTCTTCCTTTGAAAATCTGATATTCTAGAAATTGCTGGAATAACAAATTCAAGTAAGAGAATTTATATGAAGTAAAGAATAGCCTGATTTAGTGGTGTTTAACCTCTACACGAGGCCATTTTTAAACTTTCGATAACGTCTATCCAAACACAGACTTCTAGACTCCCAATGTGTTAACTGTTAAGGTCTTAAATAGAGTTTAACGCTTTTTAAACTTTTGTTACATGATAACCATATATACGGCAAAATAAATGTATGTTTATGTCTAATGAAAGTACTATCTTATGTCGAACGGAGGTCATATTTTGGTTAAAGAAAGCCTCCAGCAGCGTAAACATATGGTGACCTCAGCGCCAAAAGTGAGCAATTATAATAAACATTTATCCAGTTTGCGCTGATCGAGGCGGCGGTTATAGTGGATGCCCATCTAATTTGTTGCTGGTTGTACAAGGCGTTCCGTTAGGGACGTATAGCCTCCTCCCTTATACTTGACCGCGCTCTAGGCATGAAATCACGATGGCTGAGCGCGAGGTCACGATGGCGGAGCGCGAGACTACGATGTCTTACAGCGGGATCACGATGGCGGAACTGCGAAAGCGCGAGGCCACGATGCGAGGACCCTGCCGTACTATCACACTTGTATACATGTATATTCATTTTCCGGGCAACTCCAGCCAACCCAAAATGGTCTAGGCCTGTATTACTCGCGTGTCTTTGCTGAGGTTACAAGCTTGTCTTTACGACAGTTGCATATTTAAGTCTGAAATCACTATAATACAACAAATCACGACACGACAATTGAACACAATATGTTTATCCTACGTTTAATATATAAGGAAGTATGGTATGTCATAAAATTCTTGTTCAAACATTATGTTAATATATAATTTAATGTGTTTGTTGAACCACTGAAATTATTTCTCTTATCTATTCAATGTATGCTTAAGACTTGAAGACGGTTTGTCACTTAACGGGATATCTGACATATCAAAGACACAGTTGGAAGATAAATTGCCCATTGTTTAAATTATACCCTTTTGCAATATACTATCATTGATAAAACCAGAGCACTATTTTCAGAGCGATGATGCGTGTAATAGCTCTATTCGGATGCAAAGATACATATCTTATTGATTAAATTTAATATCAAATACAGCATTAAAAGTGTTTAAGGTATTAAGCATGAACCGAATGGAGATTTATATTAAGGATATCATGTTTTTTCAGACGACAAGAATTATTAAGTCACACCTAAAACTTGGATTGGACTTTTAAGGTATGCAATTTTTATTTCTTACCTTTTCAAATTTTGCATCAATTATTTTAATGATTTTGTCTGTCTGCAGCGAAAGAAGTGATTTCACGAATAACAAAATTCGTGTATGTCTTATAGGTAGACTATGTGACACGTCATACATGTAGGTACATGTTGCGACCATACACTTTTTAAAGTTTTCATCCTTTGTATCTATAAAAAAACTCAAGCTAGATCTTGTGTCTAAGTTTGGGATGTCTAATGGCGACCACGTTCCACTCGCAACTTGATTCGAACCCGCGATCTCCAGTTTGGGACACTGTACCTTGTACCAACCCCAACCCCATCCCATATCCAAACCATGTCTTCATTGAGTTTCAGCGCTATTTTGGAAATGGGCTCCAAAATAAAATGCAAGTCCCTGTGGCGTTTATTTGTGGCATACGGTATAAAAGTATAACTGATAAAAATTGCATAAATTAACACTTGCCCAAAAACCGATTTTGAAATCCAGTATCATTTACTCTTTAGATTGTTCAGTGTTAAATATGACCATGCTGAAAATATATTCTGACAAAGTATTTTCCATTGTAATTTAAATAGCATGCTGGGTGCTGAAATTTAGAAGGGATGCAACTTTGACTTTGTCGCTGGATAGAAAAAATGTCATCTGTATAATGTTGTATGAATTATAACCAGTATACCATTAATAAACAGTCGTTCGCAACTACATGCATGTATATATAAAGAATATTTTATCCGCTGAGTTATAAGTAAATGAATATTTTTAATGAGCCTATCAAAATCGGTCCTATCTTAGGCATACAAAAGTCGCCTTAACCATCACGTTTACAACCGCTTTCGAAATTCGGGAAGGTTGCAGTTACATATATTGACCTTTTTCGAAAATCAGCCACAAATAATTCATTCTGTATACTTGTGGAATCCATACTATATTGTACTAATCACCTTTTTATCCTGAATTTTGCCTGTTGACTATATAACACAGTAGTGCAACGGTGGTGAGAGGGGGCATATAGAAATATATTTTTGGGTAATATGTTCCCTTTTCCATAAATGTTTTCCTTAAGAACTTATGCAAATCAGCCTAAGACAATAGTCTTTATATGTGTTTTTCTGTTATTATAATTAAATCCTTCATAATAATTGCCTTTTATATTGATTATAAGTAATGAACTTATATGAGCAGGGAATAAATACCGTTTGTACAAAATATATAGACGAAATTCAAGAAAATATCATTTAGGATTGAGTGTATCAAACAGAATATAACTTTTTTTTTTCTGTTATACTTCTGTATGTTTGGCCGCCATTAAACATTTGGCAGATAAGTAGCATGTATATAGCAACTAATACTTAGAGCATGCCAGTTCATGCCCATAATAAACCTAAATTCGGAATCTACAACGTTTCCACACTTTTTTTTTAATTTTCTCATACCTTCCTGTTCCGATGTTTTTGTAATCATTTAGAAAGGTGAAAGAATCCTCAAAATGTGCTTAAAATGAGAATTGTTTAAGGTTTCGGTATGTGGCAGCATTTTATCTCTGTGGCAGCGTAAAATCATTAAAGATATTTTCTATATTTCCTTTATTTCCAAAAATAATTTTTGTACGTTTTCGACCAAAATTACAGACAATCTTTAATTCAGCACGTTGCAGAAATTTATACGTATAAAAGGGTGTATAAAAGGGTGTTTGCTAAATAAATAATTCGACAATATGTAAATAATGACATAATCACTAAAATATGTGCTTCCATTTGTCGTTTTCTTAATCTCTTATTGCTATATATCTTGTTCAATAGTCGCCATATTAAAAAAAAAAATCATTTCAGCGTTATGAATTGATGCACGATGGCTTTAGTATAAAATCAAATTTGAATATAGTGTCTGAGAGATTCAAGCATTTTACTGTATTCGGTATAGATTAGAGTTCGTATTCAAATGTAGTCTTTATTTAATGTATTAGGCTTAATTCAATATATACGTTTTCATTAGAATTATTTTGAAATAATACTAGCTGTGTTTTAACTGACATCGAAGACGTTTCTTTGAAACACATGTGTGGTGATTCTGTCGTAAGATTACCCGAGTCGCATTAGCTAGATAAATACTGAGAAAATAATCTTATCATCTAGTTAATATTTGCGATGTTTTTCACTAAGATAAATATTTTTACACAAAAAAATAGCCCCAAGAGTGCCCATGCCCTTATTTTAAAGGCCAAGGTCTCATTAACTTGTAAACAATTTTAGGTATTTTATAACTTTGCTATGCAAAGTAGATATCCATGTAATTAAGCACAAACAGTCGGCGTCCAAACAGTCACCAAAACACAACAACGCTTAATTGTCCAGGTTACATGTGGAGGTCAAAAGTTTACAGGATCTGTTTCCTGTCTGGTTCGTAACTATTTCTTGGCACAAATGTTCCCCAAAACTAAACGATGTGTCGCACCCACGACTCGACCCTGTCTCAAACGTCAAGTTCACAGTAACAGTATTTTGGTTAAGTTTTATTTTTGGTCAAGTATTGTGCTATGTATGTATAGATATTCAAGTAACTTGGCACACGACACCTAAACAAATGGAAGTCAAGTGTCAACAGCTCCTGTTTTCAATGTTCACGTCCGGTTAATAACTATGTTTTGCATGGATGAATATTCGTGTAACTTGGTACTCACAGTTACCGTAAACAACTATGTGTCACATGCAATCCACTTGCTTGAATGTCAAGGTCACACTTTGAGACAAAAGATTTTTTTTGGTCCTTAACTTTTTATACACGGATGGATATTCAAATAACTTGGGATGCAAATTCACCATTGGAAGACAGTGTATCATGCACACGACTCGAATCAACTAAATCAAAGGTCAATGCCACTGGGAACTAAAATAATGTTCTGTTTTGATGATAAATGTGATTGCTCCCCTTTTAGATGAAAAAGTTTAAGATATGTGGTTTTTCTCCTCAGTTTTCACACTAGCAATCAATAGTAGTACTAGTAGATTTCCAACGTTATTGTAGATATGGTAGATATGGCTAGCATCATTATGGCATATAGCTGCATTAAAGCCCGCGCCGGACAATAATTCCTGTCACAGAGCAAATCCCGTGACGATTGTAAAACCATGTGATCGCAAAATGGCGACACGTAGTTTGGCAAAAACGGTAATCAAACGCTTGCAAAGCTGACTTACCGCATGTTCTGAGGTTTGCTTTCTAGAAATTTAACAAAGTTTGCAGTAAGCGATTCGTCAAATTCTTTGACTGTATTCAAACTACTTTTGAATAATTTCATTACGTGGGCGTCACAACGCTAAAAAAGATGTAAATTTAGTATAACTGTATAGTTTATTAACGTTTTTTTTTTTCACATCGCATGCAAACTATATTATATTCAACGACTGAGATAATATGAATTAAGGCACCGCCTAGCATTGGGGATTTATCTTTTATATATCCGCTTAGAAAGAAATATTCAACGCTCAAGAAAGTGAAACTTTGCTCTAAACTGTAGTTTACATTTAGTGTCATCATACCTCTTACAGCGAATATCATACTTTGCAAAATTTACGGAAGCCATGCCGGTGACGTCATTCAGCGTTCTCGCACTAGCTTTGTTTGTTTGCACTCCACGCAGAAACTTGACGGTCTTTACACTTCCTTACTGTTTTAAAAGTGTTTTTCAGTTGCATGTACAGTTTTCATTACGAAAAAGAAGTAAAATAATCATGTTAGCGCGGTTTACGAGTTTCTATGACTGATTCGGGGTGCTCGGATGTTCATAAAGACAACCAGTCAGCGGATTTTACATAAACCGGAACCGGAAAACATCGAAAAAATTGCCTCAGTATATGCAAACAGCAAAGACGAATATCTATATACGGACGTTACCGTCTCGGGGATTTTCATCCCCTATAACTATTAATATGAACTAAGGCAAAGCCTCAAAGCGAGCTCAAAGAAATCGGATTTAGCTAAAAATATTATGCATCATTTATTTGTCACAAAGAAACTATTCCCTACTCACAAGAATTTAGGAGAACCCATTCACTTGAAAAAGTCTACATTTAGTGTCACCATACCTGTAACAGTGAATATCATACGTTGCAAAAATTATGGAAAGCCGGTGTCACGGTGACGTCATTACCGCGTTCCCGTTTCTTTCTGCTTATTAATGACATTGTATCCATTTTCTGGCCGATGCTTGATCTTTTAAATGAAAATAATATTTTTTTCAAACAACTGGAAAGCATTCTTTCATTATTGTTGAGTGATGAATATTTTTTAGCAATTGAATGAAGTTCTGTATTCACTCCGGAAAGAAGTACTTCCTGTGAGCACCTATCCGCTAGGGTGCGCTTTTTAAAAACTTCCGACGAAACTTTTCAAATCCATCACCAAGTGTGCAAGTATACTTGCGTTACCGTAAAGCTCGATTCTCGAGCAGGCCCTTCGGGCCTGCTCTTCGAGCTCGCTATTAAAAAATATATGAAGTACAACTCAGCTGAAATTCCGCCAAATTTATACCCGGGGGTATACATAGTGTTTGCTGTACCAGTAAGGGGAAGCAACACTGTATTGTACAAATGAGGGGACTTAGAAGCAACTTTGCATTGACTTAGACTGTATGTTAAAAACCCCGTCTCCGTGCTACATTTCAGTTGTTTTTGTTAAGTACTTCCCTTCAATATGATAACATTTTTTGTGAATATTTCTCTTTCTATTTTCTCACCATTTTAAAAAATTTAAAGTTATGAATCAATTACCAGTAATATCATAGCTTCACCAGTTCTGTAATACATGATTGTTTGATGGCAAAGTATAAATAAAGACACATTTGTAAATTTTGCTCCTTGTCTACATGCAGTGTATTCGGTGGCAAAATTATCCGAGGCGGGCGACGTCGGTCTCTTTTTTAAAACAAATTCATAAACTAACTATGTTAGAGAACCATATTATCCGTAAATAATAGCTCTTACGTGTACATAGAGATGTCATTTTACACAATATTTGTGATACCATACAATTTAATTAAGATCAATTTAAAGCTTGTATGGTCTTTCAAAACTGCCTTAGGAAAATAACCCTGTACTATGAATGACAGCTTAAGCCAGATTATAGTTTAACTACATGATTTTATTTCTATGATAATTCAACGTAAGTGATCGATCAATATAGATATAAAGCACTTTTGGAGATGAAAAAAAATGTTCTATTTTTTTCGGATTATTCCAGGAGGTAATACACTTATGGTTGTCTCTTCGTTTTAACGCTGAAATCACAACTAACCTATGAAGCCTATCCTGAATAGTTAATAATTGCATTCATATAAATATTTCAAATATTTTGTTTGAAGTAAGTTGTTCTACAGTTTAATGTAAGTGTTTACTTGTGAGATAGTTAGAAACTATGGTCCAGTTTTTATACAGTATACTAAATAAATATGTGCATTGAGTGTAAGTCTCATCATAGGTCTCACTGAATACTACATGTAATCCCTAGCCATCACTGCTGTTGGTTCGAGACCTCGCTCAGAGTACGGTGTTAATATTTTCACAAACTGTTCTGCAGCACCCATTTAAAGTGCTCGGGAAAGTTTGCTCCAGGGAAAGTCAAAGAAAACTAATCGAAAAGAATAATTCCGATAAAACTTTTAACGAAGTGATGCCGCAGAGAAAGTTTTTTTTCCAATTACCGGAAGTGTTCATTGAGGCGATAATCGATTTCAATTGTTTGTCCATAATCGGTTATTTTCAGCCAAGATGATAAAGCATCTGACACCACTTTGTCGTACAGCTTGCAAACTAGCAACAACATAAAATATGCACTGTTCGTGAGTATTAAACAATGATTCATCAGCTGTTTACAACTAGCGGTATATATAGTTGTTTAAACTATAGTGCTGTTCACCTGTATGAACAGTGATCTTTGTTTTCCAGCAGACGATTCAACCTCGTCTGTATCTTATTACAAGCTATTTCCGTCTGCTTCAATCATACAAACGATGCCAAAATGATTACCTGCGCATGCGTCATACTACACCTTTTGTTATTTTCTGAGTGTATTACGGGATTAGGATTATCCTTATTAGTTACGCTGATACTAGATAACATAAAAATTGGCTAATCTAATAAAATTTAGAATAGTCTTTGTTTCAAATTTGAATTTTAAACTTTGTTATACAAAACGGCCTACTAAAATCTGGAACAAAATGGCGGATAATAAGTGAGAATGATTGTATTTTTCTACGGAATCAGTGAACCAGTCCACAATCTGGGTCAATGTATGTCTTCAGGATTATTTAATTAGACGTGAAAATCGGAAACATGTTTTCGTCTCTGCTTGGTATGTTTTATTATTTCTAAAAGTCTTCGTAACAGATGAAATTAAATCTACATTACTAATTTCGATTTGTACTCCTGTTGAAATGTAATTCGTCATCTATAGCTCGATCAGTACAAACATGACTCTCTAAAATGATAAAAGAGTTGTTCCCATGATAAAGAAAAACCTTACATATTTCTTATTCTCTACTTTTTACCATGAAATGTAGCATGTATGTTTCTCTATCTTTCTTAATAATACGAACTAGTTTCACCTGAGCCAATTTAACGGCTCAAGATAAACTACATAATGATAGCATGGTGTTCGCCGCCTGTCGTCCACCGATCGTCTTCATTTACTTATGGACATCATAGCACTTTATTTTTCAACGGATTTCAACCAAACTTTCATGACAGCTATATAACCAAACCATAAGAGCATGATTATGGATTCCATTATATTTATGAATTATGGTCCTTTAAAGGTGGTCGATCACAATTAAATAACATTTGATGACACTTTTTGATTTTTGTATAGTCTTATAGAGATTTTAACAAACATAAAAACTAATTACATAGTGTTAGATCCGTAATATAAATGTGTCCTATTGATTTTCATAAATTTTTGTAATTAACCCCCTTTAATATGAAGTACAAAAAAATGTATATCCTTTGATTTAAGATAGACAAAGGGAAGTAATAATAATTATTTAAACTTTCAATTCTAATGAATTTCAGCTGAATATATGTTGTTAATGAAAATCTTTCACAAATATACAAATAGGCCATACTGATATCATTCCTTAAGTAAAGTATTTTTTATCAAATTTATACTTATTTTAAAATAATTGTATCTTGGTTGGGCAACCAGGATAGGGAAATCAAATTTTGTATTGAGTTGAACGAAATTTATACACAGTAGCTGTTAAAAATAATAATACGTTTCCTTTTTTTTTCAGCAAGGTTTCTGTAAAACTGTCCCTTGAACTGTTTTCCCAATATTACTATATAAAATACTTCAAAACCTCCGTGCAAAATCTAATTGTAAGTATCAGTCAGTATCAGTGAAGAGAACTGATCTTCAAGTGACGTATTAAACAAATAAAGCTAAACAATGTATTAACTGTACTTTTTTAAATATTCGAAGGCAGATTTGCCGGACGTGAAGCTGCACCTACCTTTTTGTATAACTCAATAATAAATAACAAAAAAAAACAAAAAACAACAACAATACTGAAACATCTCTCACACAATAACGCATTGTGATATTACATCCGTAGGAAACTACTTTTTCCGTAGTAGGCTGTGACAGGCTTGAACCTCTTTTATGCCTTGTGTTTCCTGTCTTGAAAAGTATGTCGGAAGCTGGTTACATCTCTTGTTTTCCATTGAACATGGCGATTTGTTATTGCTTTTATTATCACTCTTTGCGACAACGTTTCGGCCCAGGGCCTTTATCAATAAATCAATTATTATAATTATATTTAACATAAGATCCAAAGATTTACCTATAGGGCATATGGGTACAGTTTACCAAAAAAAAAAAAAAAAAAGTATATATATATATTCATAAATTTTATTACCTCCCTTTATTAAATTTTTGAATTCTAAATAAGAGTTATACCTTATGGAAACCTATAATTCTCTGTAAGTAGCGCGTTTTTTAAAAAAAAAATAATAGAAAGTATGTTCTATTTGCGTCGTGCCCCATTTTTGGCGGATGTACGTCGTTTGTCTTGTTTTAACAGTTTACGTTAACGTCACTTCCGTGGTTCCGTATTACGTTGCTTATCTTATATATTTCTTAGCCAGAGTAATTGCAAAATATGTATTCTTACATGGCTCGATTTGATTTCCAGTTAAACAAAGAAGAAAATCAAGCTCTGTATATTCTGCGATAGAAAACGGTTGACGCGCGGAATGGTAAGAGAGCATCAATTATGACGTCAAATTGCCGCATGACGTCCGATACATTACTCCTCGGGTAAATGAAGTTCAGCATAATTAAGAAATAATTTATAGCAAAACGGTGCTTTAACACTATTAATACACGATGGGCGGTTATACGCCGGGCGTAATAATTTCACGAGGACGCAGCCCGAGTGAAATATTTCGATCGACGTATAACCGATTCTAATATGAATTTTATTGTAAACATTAGATCAAATATGACAGAACTGTTTTTTCGCGCATGCATGGCGCCAACTGTTAGGTCGTCACGTTCCTTTGTTTATGCACGCCAGGAACGGAAATGGTAATACGACTTGAGGAAGAGTTCAGTTTGGGCTCAAAAGATGGCGAATTATTCTGAAAGCGAATGACCAATTTAATGTATGTGTATTTTACCACTCGGGCTAACACTTCCTATGCTATGTGACATTTCGTTTTAAACATGTTTTTAAGTAAAATATGTGATCAAATTTGAAAGCGCTATTTCTCGATGCGTACATGGCGCTAAATGTCCGTGTGTGTGTAAATTAATAAAGATAGTTGTGCTATGTGACATTTCGTTTTAAACATGTTTTTAAGTAAAATATTTGATCAAATTTGAAAGCGCTATTTCTCGATGCGTACATGGCGCTAAATATCACGTCGATGTGACGTCAACATGATATCTTTGTGATGATTTAAGCATTGCTAGTCATATTAGAATTATCTTTTGTAACATGTTTACTTCAAAATCAATCACAATGCTCTAGTTTAGAATGTACGTGCAGTTATATTAAGTTAAACCCCAGTTTCAGAGACATTCAAAATCCCCTTGGTCATAATCCCTTTGGTTAAAAAATGACAAAGTGAACAAAACCCTCAATAGAAATAACAGGGTTGTCATAACCCCATTGGCAAAAATGATGGGGTAGTCAAAATCCCATCAGTTTGTGACAATCCCCTTTACTCAAAATCCTAATTAAGTCTTCCATATGTAGTGGATGAGACATATTTATTTAGCACTGCACGTCTGTCTGTCATTCTGTCTGTCTGTATGTCACAAAGTTTGTCAACGCAACTTCTCTGACACCATCAGGAGGATTTAATCAAACTTCACAAAAGTGATTATTACCAAGCCTGGATGAGCATGATGTTGGCTTGTTCCGGTTCAGTGATTTTAACTTGATGTATGATCCTTGATTCGTCAAATTTTATTATGCTTTAGCCGCTTCTGTTATATTACTGGGTGGATTTTCACTGAACCTTACAGCAGTAATCAGTGCCAAGCCTAATTGTGTATTTGATTTAGTGATTTTCAACAGCTTCGACACCAACAGGAGGAATTTCACATTAATTCATTAAAGTGATCATTGCCAAACCTAGTTGTGCATATCGTCGGCATGTTTTCAGTAGAGTTATGGTCCTTGATTTGTCGCAGTTTATCTTGTCTGCGCAACAGCTCCGACACCACCAGGAGGAATTTCACATTAATTCATTAAAGTGACCATTGAGAAACCCAGTTTTCTGGTTCGATGATTTTCAGTAGAGTTATGGCCCTTGATTCGTCAGTTGGCTACTTTTCTGATATAATAATATGGATTTCCAACAAATTTTACGGGAGTGATTAGTGCAAAGTATAATTGTGGATATTATCGACATGTTCCTGTTCAGTGATTTGCAGTTGAGTTATGGCCCTTTCTTTATCAAACTGTATGCTATTTTAGGAATTTATTTTTACACCATTAGGCAGATTTCCACCAAACCATACAGGAGTTATCAGTGCCAAGCTTACTCATGGACATCATCGGCATATTCCGGTTCAGTAATTTTCAGTAGTGTTATGGCCCTTGATTTGCCGTAATTAACCCTGATTGCTATACTTGCTGTGTACCATTAGGCTGAATTTCGCCAAACCACACGAGGATCTGTGTGAAGCGTAGTTGTGCATATCATCATCATGTTCTGATTTAATGATTTTCAGCCGAGTCATGTCCCTTGATTGGTCAAATTATTTGATATCTTTGTTACTTCTCCAATACCATTGGATGGAAGTCCACTTCACAGAAGTTACCACTGCCTAGCCTAGTTGTATATATCGCTGGAATGTTACGGTTCAGTGTTTTTCCCTGGAGTTATGGCCCTCATTTGATTTGCGTTTTATGTGATGAGAAGCATACGTTTTTCACTGATCTTTGTCATTGAAGAAGCAGTTATGTTGAGTAGGGGAAAAGAGTACTTCTTGCAAGCCAATGAAGACCCTTCTATGAAGGCCCGGTTAAGGGCTGAGAAAAACAAGACATTTCTGCAAAACATACTAAAACAAATTGAAACATTTATTTGTTTCATTATGAAATAAATAACCTATTTCCAAGAATGAAATTTTGCCTTACTGTTAGATGTCATTATGGGAGATATTGACTACACATAGAGGGGATATTGACTACCCAGCTTTTTTGCCAAGGGGATTATGGCCACCCTGATATTTCTGTTGAGGGGATTTAGACCACTATGTCATTTTATGGCCGTGGTGTTTTGATCAAGAGTATTTGAAAGTACACTGGACACCTACAAGATGGTTGGAATCCTCAAAACAAAGTCTGGCCTTGATAAACTGTAGCTAGAAGTGATAACGCAACAAGTAGGTTATAGTCTGTTATTTTTCATGGCTCGCCATGAAAAATAAATTATACATCGTTATTTTGGTAGCTAAAGTCAGGGGCCTGCTTCGTATTGTGGGTAAAATAGGTATTTGTATTTTAAAGACATTTATATTCAACTGGTTATTTATGATGTTTATTGAACTAAGGGTTCCTAAGGACGAGAAAAAACATGCTTCAAAATATTTTTTATTTATCATTAATTTGTTTTTAGCTCACCTGAACCAAGCGTTCAGGGTGAGCTAGAAGTATCGACGGATGGTCCGACGTCTCCTCTTAAGTTTGTTCAATGGGTGCACTTGGCCCCTTTTATGTGCCGCTAAAACTAGAAACAGAAAAACCTTTAAACAACTGCTTCTCACGGACCACTCGATGGATCTTCACCAAACTTGGTCTGTAGCATCATTGTAAGGTCCTCTCTTAATTGTTTTCAAATGTTGGCACTTGGCGCCTTTTAGGGGCCATTAGAGTTAAAAGTAGAAATACCTTTAAACGACTCTTTTTAGGAACCGCTCGATGGATCTTCATTAAAGTGGTCTGTAACATCATTGTAAGGTCCTATCACGAATTCTTCCCTTTTAGGGCCGCTTGAGCTAAAATAGAAAAACCTTTAAACGACTTCTTCTCATGAACTGCTCAGTGGATCAATATCATACTTCGTCTTTAGCATCATTTTATGGTCCTCTCTCAGATTTGTTCAAATTGGGGCACATGGCCCCTTTTAGTAACTATTACAGCTAAAAATAGAAAAAAAAAACTTTAAACAATTTCTTCTCATGAAACAATTGATGGACCTCCATCAAACTTGGTATGAAGGATCATTTAAGGTCCTCCCTCAAATTCGTTCAAATGGGGACACTTACGTCTTACGTTTTGTATGTTAAACAAAGATATTACTATTCCTGACTCAATGTGTCATACGTATCTTCAAGGACAAATAGTGACAAGGCCAGGTGAGCGAGTAAGGGCCACTTTGGCCCTCTTGTCTTATATAACACGGGTGATTGCAGGAATAGAAAGCTTGTTGAAATGAAATACAAATGTAGCAGCAAGTTATTTAAGAATGTAGATGTGCGCTATATTTCTAACCTATTATTAAAGATCAATAATGGTAGATCGAATTTCTACAGCTGTGCCTATCAGTTTTCACCGTAGTAAATTTTTGCACATATAATATGCCTATATGTATACCTTAGCTCACCTGTACAAAGAGTGCTCAGGATGAACTGTTGTGATCACCCGCCTTCCGTACGTCCATCCGTTATTCAACCGTGTGATAAGGGAGTTCTTTAAATAGTAACTTACAAAGCTATTTAGCGGTCCCGCTTGGCCGCACATAAGGGTCACCAGAGCTAAAAATTAGAAAATCTGCAAACATAATTAAAAATAGAAAAACCTTTAATGACTTATTTTCGTGGACTGCTTGATAGATCTTCGTGAAATTTGGTCTGTATCAGCATTATACGTTCCTCCCAAAATTTCATCAAACAGGGGGAGGGGTGGGTTGGGGTGTTTTACCTCTTTTAGACGCCGTGAGAGCTAAAAATAGAAAAGAAGATCTAAACAACTTCTTCTCATGAACCGCTTGGTGGATCTTCATTAAACTTGCCCTGTAGCATCATTATAAGGTTTTCGATGTAACTCATTGCAGACTTGGAGCGGTCTTCTGCGCATGCCCGAAAGTGATTATCAGTTGTAGCGCACGGCAAAAATATGCATATTTTTGCATGTCCGTATGTATTTAGTGTACAATATGCATAAAATACTGACCAAAGGTTAGGGTTAGTATCACAATGGTTACAAAATATATACATTTAAGATATTTTCGTTCAAATTTAGTTAATCCGGTATGTACCGGAGTCTGTAATTTATACCGGCGCTCCAAGTCTGCATTGAGTCACAGTCATAAGGTTTTATCCCAATTCTTTTCAGACGGAGGCACTCAACCCCTTGTAGCGACCGCTAAAGATAAAATAGAAATAACTTAAACTAAACTGCGCTCTCAAAGGACTAGAAAATATAACAACAGTGAGTCCTTATGTGGAGTATTTCTTACACTTAAAGACTGATGTTTCGATAGTTAACAAAGTCTATAAGAGGGACTTTATGAATATCATAAAGTCTGATGAAATAAGAAAAAGAGACTTAACGGCTGATAACATACTAGTTCATTTTACACCAATGGGAGACCCGTTACATGGTAAATATACACTGCGGAATATCCTATACTTTTTCAACCAATCAGAAGCCTTGTGAGTTGCTTCCAGCTGACCTTAAACGAAAATGAGATTAAGCTCCCTTTCCTTAAAGAAAATGTGATTAAGCTCCCTTTCCTAAACGAAAATGAGAATAAACTCCCTTTCCTAAACGAAAATGAGACTAAGATCACTTTCCCAAACGAAAACGTGATTAAGCTCCCTTTCCTAAAAGAAAATGTGATTAAGTTCCCTTTTCTAAACGAAAATGAGACTAAGCTCCCTTTCCTAAACAAAAATAAGACTAAGCTCCCTTTCCTGAACGAAAACGTAATTAAGCTCCCTTTCTTAAACGAAATCTTGATTGAGCTCCCTTTCCTAAATGAAAATGAGATTAAACTCCCTTTCCTAAACGAAAATGAGACTTAGCTCCCTTTCCCAAACGAAAACATGATTAAGCTCCCTTTCTTAAACGAAAACGTGATTAAGCTCCCTTTCCTAAACGAAAATGAGATTAAACTCCCTTTCCTAAACGAAAATGTGATTAAGCTCACTTCCCCAAACGAAAATGAGACTAAGTTCCCTTTCCCAAACGAAAACGTGATTAAGCTCCCTTTCCTAAACGAAAATGTGATTAAGTCCCCTTTCCTAAACGAAAATGAGACTAAGCTCCTTTTCCTAAACAAAAATAAGACTAAGCTCCCTTTCCTACACGAAAACGTGATTGAACTCCCTTTCCTAAAAGAAAATGAGACTAAGCTCCCTTTCCTAAACGAAAATGAAACTAAGCTCTTTTCCTAAACGAAAATGTGATTAAGCTTCCTTTCCTAAACGAAAATGTGATTAAGCTCAAAATGAGACTAAACTCCCTTTCCTAAACGAAAATGAGATAAAGCTTCTTTTCCTAAACGAAAACGTGATTAAGTTCCCTTTCCTAAACGGAAATGAGACTAAGCTCCCTTTCCTAAACGAAAATGAGACTAAGCTTCTTTTCCTAAACGAAAACGTGATTAAGTTCCCTTTCCTAAACGAAAATGAGACTAAGTTCCCTTTCCCAAACGAAAATGTGATTAAACTCCCTTTCCTAAAAGAAAATGTGATTAAGTTCAATTTCCTAAACGAAAATGAGACTAAGCTCCTTTTCCTAAACAAAAATAAGACTAAGCTCCCTTTTCTAAACGAAAACGTGATTGAACTCCCTTTCCTAAAAGAAAATGAGACTAAGCTCCCTTTCCTAAACGAAAATGTGATTAAACTTCCTTTCCTAAACGAAAATGTGATTAAGCTCAAAATGAGACTAAGCTCCCTTTCCTGAACGAAAATGAGACTAAGCTTCTTTTCCTAAACGAAAACGTGATTAAGTTCCCTTTCCTAAACGAAAATGAGACTAAGCTCCCTTTCCTAAACGAAAATTAGACTAAGCTTCTTTTCCTAAACGAAAACGTGATTAAGTTCCCTTTCCTAAATGAAAATGAGACTAAGCTCCCTTTCCTAAACGAAAATGAGACTAAGCTTCTTTTCCTAAACGAAAACATGATTAAGTTCCCTTTCCTAAATGAAAATGAGACTAAGCTCCCTTTCCTAAACGAAAATGAGACTAAGCTTCTTTTTCTAAACGAAAACGTGATTAAGTTCCCTTTCCTAAACGAAAATGAGACTAAGCTCCCTTTCCTAAACGAAAATGAGACTAAGCTCCCTTTCCTAAACGAAAGTATGATTAAGCTTCCTTTCCTAAACGCAAATGAGATTATAAAACGCTTCTTTTACTAAACGAAAATGTGATTAAGCTTCCTTTCCTAAACGAAAATGAGACTAAGCTCCCTTTCCTAAACGAAAATGAGACTAAGCTCCCTTTTCTAAACGAAAATGTGATTAAGCTTCCTTTCCTAAACGCAGATGAGATTATAAAAAGCTCCTTTCCTTAAAGAAAATGTGATTAAGCTCCCTTTCCTAAACGAAAATGAGAATAAACTCCCTTTCCTAAACGAAAATGAGACTAAGATCACTTTCCCAAACGAAAACGTGATTAAGCTCCCTTTCCTAAAAGAAAATGTGATTAAGTTCCCTTTTCTAAACGAAAATGAGACTAAGCTCCCTTTCCTAAACAAAAATAAGACTAAGCTCCCTTTCCTGAACGAAAACGTAATTAAGCTCCCTTTCTTAAACGAAATCTTGATTGAGCTCCCTTTCCTAAATGAAAATGAGATTAAACTCCCTTTCCTAAACGAACGAAAATGAGACTTAGCTCCCTTTCCCAAACGAAAACATGATTAAGCTCCCTTTCTTAAACGAAAACGTGATTAAGCTCCCTTTCCTAAACGAAAATGAGATTAAACTCCCTTTCCTAAACGAAAATGTAATTAAGCTCACTTCCCCAAACGAAAATGAGACTAAGTTCCCTTTCCCAAACGAAAACGTGATTAAGCTCCCTTTCCTAAACGAAAATGTGATTAAGTCCCCTTTCCTAAACGAAAATGAGACTAAGCTCCTTTTCCTAAACAAAAATAAGACTAAGCTCCCTTTCCTACACGAAAACGTGATTGAACTCCCTTTCCTAAAAGAAAATGAGACTAAGCTCCCTTTCCTAAACGAAAATGAAACTAAGCTCTTTTCCTAAACGAAAATGTGATTAAGCTTCCTTTCCTAAACGAAAATGTGATTAAGCTCAAAATGAGACTAAACTCCCTTTCCTAAACGAAAATGAGATAAAGCTTCTTTTCCTAAACGGAAACGTGATTAAGTTCCCTTTCCTAAACGGAAATGAGACTAAGCTCCCTTTCCTAAACGAAAATGAGACTAAGCTTCTTTTCCTAAACGAAAACGTGATTAAGTTCCCTTTCCTAAACGAAAATGAGACTAAGTTCCCTTTCCCAAACGAAAATGTGATTAAACTCCCTTTCCTAAAAGAAAATGTGATTAAGTTCAATTTCCTAAACGAAAATGAGACTAAGCTCCTTTTCCTAAACAAAAATAAGACTAAGCTCCCTTTTCTAAACGAAAACGTGATTGAACTCCCTTTCCTAAAAGAAAATGAGACTAAGCTCCCTTTCCTAAACGAAAATGTGATTAAACTTCCTTTCCTAAACGAAAATGTGATTAAGCTCAAAATGAGACTAAGCTCCCTTTCCTGAACGAAAATGAGACTAAGCTTCTTTTCCTAAACGAAAACGTGATTAAGTTCCCTTTCCTAAACGAAAATGAGACTAAGCTCCCTTTCCTAAACGAAAATTAGACTAAGCTTCTTTTCCTAAACGAAAACGTGATTAAGTTCCCTTTCCTAAATGAAAATGAGACTAAGCTCCCTTTCCTAAACGAAAATGAGACTAAGCTTCTTTTCCTAAACGAAAACATGATTAAGTTCCCTTTCCTAAATGAAAATGAGACTAAGCTCCCTTTCCTAAACGAAAATGAGACTAAGCTTCTTTTTCTAAACGAAAACGTGATTAAGTTCCCTTTCCTAAACGAAAATGAGACTAAGCTCCCTTTCCTAAACGAAAATGAGACTAAGCTCCCTTTCCTAAACGAAAGTATGATTAAGCTTCCTTTCCTAAACGCAAATGAGATTATAAAACGCTTCTTTTACTAAACGAAAATGTGATTAAGCTTCCTTTCCTAAACGAAAATGAGACTAAGCTCCCTTTCCTAAACGAAAATGAGACTAAGCTCCCTTTTCTAAACGAAAATGTGATTAAGCTTCCTTTCCTAAACGCAGATGAGATTATAAAAAGCTCCTTTTCCTAAATGAAAATGAGATTAAGCTCTCTTACCTAAATGAAAATGTTGTTAAGCTCCCTTTCCTAAACGAAAATGTGATAAAACTGACAAAATTTTATATTGATTTAAATTGTACTTATTTTAATGGAATTATTTATCGTGTTTGTTTTATGACGGAAGCATGCTCATGCGTTACTCTAGATACATATGCACCTAGCTATGTTTTGTCCTACTTATTGAGTGCACATATGTTTTACACATCACTTTATACCAATAAACCACATTAAGATACTTAATAACAGTCTGAAATGAAAACAAGGCAAAAAAAAGAAACAAACTGATAAAACGGAGCAAGCCTGTAAGAAAGATATTGAAAGAGAACAATGTAAATACGCAAAAAGTTAAGAGCACTCACATGCGACATGAGATATGAATAATGTTAGTTTTAAGTTCATCGTCCGTCAACAGTGGCTTCAAACTACCTCTCCTCATAAACAAACAACCATAATGTGGATGAAACTTGACAGAAACTGCTTGACACTGACATTAACAAAATGTATTTAAAGAAATTTAATCGGTTCAAAAGCTATGTTAAAAGTAAAAATATAATTAAAAGACCCCGCTTCCATACTTATTGCTGGAATGCTACCAATGTTGATCAGAATCTATTTGGGATAATTTGTATCAAACATGTTGAAAATGTTCAAACTAGGGTTGCAGGTCAAGTTTAAGAATCTCCTCACAAGCTATGAGTTAGAGTGTTGCCAAACAAGAATCCCCTCACAAACTATGTCCAGATTTTCCTAGATTGGGTTTGCCAAACAAGAATCTCTCACAAGCTATGAGTTAGAGTGTTGCCAAACAAGAATCTCCTCACAAGCTATGAGTTAGAGTGTTGCCAAACAAGAATCTCCTCACAAGCTATGAGTTAGAGTGTTGCCAAACAAGAATCTCCTCACAAGCTATGAGTTAGTGTTGCCAAACAAGAATCTCTTCACAAACTATGAGTTAGAGTGTTGCCAAACAAGAATCTCATCACAAGCTATGAGTTAGAGTGTTGCCAAACAAGAATTCCTCACAAACTATGAGTTAGTGTTGCCAAACAAGAATCTCCTCACAAACTATGAGTTAGAGTGTTGCCAAACAAGAATCTCCTCACAAACTATGAGTCAGTGTTGCCAAACAAGAATCCCCTCACAAACTATGAGTGGTATATATATAATTATATATATAAACAATTGCAACATAGATGCAGAATCATTGAAATATTAGTCTGTTGTAACGACCACACACAAAGGTATCATCGTATGTCGGACTTCTTATATCACATGCTTACATTGTTCCAGTTTGGAATTCCTGTTCAGATGTAAATTTGGCATTGCAAATGCCTTTTATGACGAAGTAGCACAGTTCGCGACAAAATCAACTCAGTAGTAAACATATGTCGTAGATAGAGTTTGGAGAAGAATATAGACGTTAATTGCTTTTGCAAGTGCCTTTTATGACGAAGTAGCACAGTTCGCGACAAAATCAACTCAGTAGTAAACATAAGTCGTAGATAGAATTTGGAGAAGAATATAGACGTTAATTGCTATTGTAGGTAGAGTTTGGAGAAGAATATAGACGTTAATTGCTATTGTAGGTAGAGTTTGTAGAAGAATATAGACGTTAATTGCTATTGTAGGTAGAGTTTGGAGAAGAATAGAGACGTTAATTGCTATTGTAGATAGAGTTTGGAGAAGAATATAGACGTTAATTGCTATTTTAGGTAGAGTTTGGAGAAGAATATAGACGTTAATTGCTATTGTAGGTAGAGTTTGGAGAAGAATATAGACGTTAATTGCTATTGTAGGTAGAGTTTGGAGAAGAATATAGACGTTAATTGCTATTGTAGGTAGAGCTTGGAGAAGAATATAGACGTTAATTGCTATTGTAGGTAGAGCTTGGAGAAGAATATAGACGTTAACTGCTATTGTAGGTATAGTTTGGAGATAACGTTTGTTGAAGAATATAGGCATTTTAAAATAACTATTATAGATAGAGCTTGGTGAAGAATGTAAGCATTAATTACTATTATATTTAGATAGAGCTTGGTGAAGAATATAGACATTAGTCACTATTATAGATAGAGCTTGGTGAAGAATATAGACATTAGTCACTTTTATAGATAGAGCTTGGTGAAGAATATAATTATTAAGTACTACAGTAGATATGGCTTGGTGAGGAATACATACGTTAGTTAATATAGTAGGGAGAGTGTGGTGATGAATGTGAATATTTAGTCACTATAGTAGATAGAACTTGGTGAAGAATGTAGGCATCAAGTACTTTAATAAATAGCGCTTGGTTAGGAATACATATACATTAATTACTACAGTAGGTAGAGTATGGTGGAGAATGTAAACATTAAGAATACAGGCATTAAGTACTTTAATAAATAGGGCTTGGTTAGGAATACATACATTAATTACTTTTGGTGAAGAATGTAGGCATTAGGTATTTTGGTGAAGAATGTAAACATTAATTACGATGTTACGTGCCCATAATGACAAAGAAAGTATTTTTTTTACAATATGATTTTTATCTCCTGGTTCTGCACGCCCCTCCCCCCTCACACCCCCAGTCCATTTCACTATCTTCATCTATACTGCAGCAGTACTCACTACAGAGACATGTCCGTCTGGTTACATCTACTGTGTGAATGTAATTATGTCTCCCACCACACAGTGGTGTGGGAGACATATTGATTCTCTCACCACACAGTGGTGTGGGAGACATATTGATTTACTCCAGTCTGTGTGTGTGTGTGTCTGTCACATAGCTTGTCCGCACTCTAAGTTGAACATTTCTCATCCGATTTTCACCAAACTTGAACAAAATGTGTTTGACCATGAGACCTCGGCCAGGTTCGATAACTAGCCAAATCGGTCCAGGCGTCTTGGAGTTATGACCCTTGAATTACCAAAAATCGGCCTTTTTACTCTTGTCCGCTCTCTAATTCAAACATTTCTCATCCAATCCTCACCAAACTTGAACAAAATGTGTTTGACCATGAGACCTCAGCCAAGTTCGATAACTAGCCAAATCGGTCCAGGCATTTTGGAGTTACAGCCCTTGAATTATTGAAAAATCTGCCTTTTTACTCTTGTCCGCACCCTAAGTCGAACATTTCTCATCCGATCTTCACCAAACTTGAACAAAATGTGTTTGACCATGAGACCTCTGCCAAGTTCGATAACTAGCCAAATCGGTCCAGGCATTTTGGAGTTACGGCCCTTGAATTACTGAAAAATCTGCCTTTTTACTCTTGTCCGCACTCTAAGTCGAACATTTCTCATCCGAACTTCACCAAACTTGAACAAAATGTGTTTGGCCATAAGACCTTAGCCAAGTTCGATAACTAGCCAAATCCGCCCAGGCTTTTTTGATTTATGGCCCTTGAATTACTGATTGGATCCACTCGTCAAGACCATCTAATTGGATCCACTCATCTAAGCCATCTAGAGACACTAGACATTTTTCATAGGGGCAGTTGTGGGAGACATGCGCTTTGCTCAAAAGCATCTCTAGTTATTACTAGTGAAGGTTCATGATGAAGAACACGTCTGAAGTCATTCGCTCTCTACTCAAAATGCACGTAGAGAAGTTGTCATTTACTTATAGAGAATAAGTGAATACTGATACGAAATTCATTTATTAGATAAGCTGACACCATCCCCCGCCCCCTGATTGAATACCTAAGTTATAATAGAAAAACTTTATTTTCTTGCATCAAACGCTTCTATATGTAGATGGCCCGGTGGTCTAGTGGTAACACGCTTAACTGTCAATCCAGAGGTCCGGGGTTCGAATCCTGGTCCATGCACTGAAATTTCTGAGATGCTTTTGAGTGTCTCCCACCTAACTTAGAGGCCAGTACTGGTTCTTCCCAGAAAAGACGGCTTCGCGTGTATCGGTGCTATACACCGAGCACGTTAAAGAACCACACTGTCTACTCGCAAATAAGAACTAGGCTAAGTTAGCCGGACAAGTCTGTATCTGAAAAAGGATTTCTCTCTCTCTCTCTCTCTCTCTCCATCTCTCTCTCTCTGTTCTGGGGGCTTTATAAATATTGTGTGATAAATAAATAAATATATATATACCGCACAATATGCTTCTATATCACACGGTTCGCTTCTATATCCAACGGTAGGCTTCTATATCACACTATACGTTTCTATTTCACACTGTACGCTTCTATATCACACAGTACGCTACTGTATCACACAGTGCGCTACTGTATCACACTGAGCGCTTTTGTATCAAACAGTGAATATGTATATCACATATCAGTAGTGCTTCTCTATATCACAATGCACTTCTGAAAATGGGAACAAATGAGATGAATCTGTATTCAAACTTACGCGTTTATTTTTTTGGGGCGTATGCATGTTCTCTTAGAAAATGAAATAACAAGTGTCTTACAGATTTCAAAGCGTACTCAAGTAATGAGAAAAGAGCTCCCGACACACATTGCCTTCATTATAAACAAGTATTTTACAGCTTTACCATTTTTCAGCCTGTTTATCATTATGCCATATGCATGATCTATGTACTGTTGCAGATGTTTCTGTAAGTTTTGTTTGTTTGTTGAATTGGTTTAATGCCATTTTCAGAAGTATTTCAGTTATGTTACGGCCCTCTGATTATTTCCTATGTTAGAAATACTTCACTAGTAACTATGAATCAGAGTGCTACGCGGGGAACGAATGACATCAAACGCACATGCACCACTCTCGGTGATCAAACTTGCGGATAAGGATATTTTAGTTATACTTAAAAAATGCAAAAGCCATTTTATTTTCCTCATTTGGATCTAGGCTTTGACAATATACGAATATCAAAGATAGACTTGCATTGATTAAGAGGTTTGTCCTGGTTTCCATATAGTCCCTCAGTTAAAGTCCTTCTATCCAGAGTTTACCTCCCCTCCCCACATACATGTTTTCAACCATGATATTCCACTTCTGACACGTCGCAAATATGACAAATTTTCTCTCGTTTAGTGGTGTTATATATTACAGTGATGCAACACTTGATTTAGATAAGTTTAATGCTGAGTATACTAAAATAATCATTACGGTAGGCATAGTAATTAAAATTGTCAAAGTCAACTTTTCAGGTCTTATTTTCAGTGTCAAATGATAGCTAAGAGCACCAATTTACTGTATTTGTAATTATTTTTATCATCTTCTAAAAACAGAAATATTTGATGATCAGGTAATGACTTTCTAAAAATGTCTGAAGAAAAATGGACAATTTTTTCAATAATTTGGAATTTCACTAGTTATAGTCTATATCAAAAGTTACCAATGTTGAATAAATTCAATAAAGTATAGTGTAAGCTTAGACTGCTTTCAACACTTTGAATCAGGCTATATTGTAATTGTTTTTTGTTTTTATTTTGTTTTGTTTTTTATCATTTTGTAGACTAGCCAAGAGTCTGAGTTGATGAGAATCATATGTGCTTTTATTATTACATATTCGTATTTACACTCCATTAAGTTACATTGGAACCGGAAACGTCATATTCTTCCATATTTACGTCTGAATTATATATCAAGTGCGTGACGTCATTTTAATATGTGCCGTTGAGTTAATTTCTTTTATTTCGGTCAGTATTGTTAATTTTATTCAGGCTATTGAAGTACTTCATAAAATTTATAATATTAAAATATGTGCAGTGTAAATACGTATGTAATAAAAAGATTATTACTTTTGCATCGAGAAGTATGCACTTGTTCTTAAGCGGAATAATATTGCGCTCCTAAAGTTAATATTTCCGCTGCAAAACTCGTGCATATGTCTCGATACAAAGGTTACCTATAAGTATGAACTTACTAAAACCATACTTAACCTGAAAGAATTTATCTAAGGTTAACTCTTCCTGTTTTTAATGGATTCAAAGAAATGTACGTGTTTTCAAAAATTGATTTCTCTGGATAATCCTGAATGAGAGGCTCCAACAGAAAATCTTTTTTAAAGTTATGTAAACAGATATGAGATTGTGCGCATATTCTAAATTTCAATGGATTTTTAATGCCCCCTCCCCCTTTTGCATTTTGTTCACATTTTATGATAGCGACCTTTTGTATTATATATCCTATTTATAGCGAAGTATCACTGCATAAATGCAGCATCTGAGTTTGAAACGATGGCAAACTCGACATTCTGGATAGGATATGTAGTATCAGCTTTCTTGTCAGATAATAATATTTATTCTAATATGACTAGCAATGCTTAAATTATCACAAAGATATTATGTTGACGTCACGTAGACGTGATATTTAGCGCCACGTATGCATCTAGAAATAGTGCTTTCAAATGATCAAATTTTACTAAAACGAAATGTCACATTGCACAACTGTCTTGATTAATTTACACATACACGGATTTGGTTATTCGCGCCCTAATGGAACGCTTCCGCAAGACGTATTACCATTTCCAGTCCTGGCGTGTATAAACAAAGGAGCATGACGACCTACCATTTGGCGCCATACATGCGCGAAGAAACAGTTCTATCATATTTGATCTAAATTTTAAAATAAAGACATATTAGAATCGAAATAATTTATAGTAAAACCGTGTTTGAACACTACACACTCGGGCTGTTATACGCCGTACGAAATAATTTCACTTGGGCTGCGCCCTCGTGGACGTATAACTGCCCATCGTGTAGAAATAGTGCTATACATTATTTCTTAAATAAACAACGTTGGAAATTTATATGACATAACAATATAAAACTTACTTTGTTTTTTACTTTATGTACTTTTAAGATACACTCCAGTGGTGTTTAAAAATAAAATTATGTGTAATAAAGTTAAGGAAAATCATTTTCCATAGACACTTTTCATATATTTTTGTGTACGAAAATCGCAGGAGTGTTCCATTTTTACACCGTCCATTATATGCTAACAATTTTATTGCAAGTAGTAAGAATAACATGTGTCTTGAAATGATTGAATGATTTGTCTAGTTCAAGATTCCAGCTTTATTTCCGTTCTGGTCTCTCCTGTTGGCTTTTCGGATCTTTGTTACGCATTTTTATGATACATACATGTACGGTAGGAGATGGGCTTATCCTTTGATAATTGGTATTTGGTACTACAGACGGGGTTTTAAATATCATTGACATTTATTTTGCTTTATACTTTATTTTGCTCTCCATGTCATTTCTTAACAGCTAGTAAATGTTTTTGTCGGTAACATGCCACTTTGAAGATAATACACTTAACGACTGGAGTACATAGTTTTTTTCTGATTAAACATACAACATATGAGTAATTACATATCACTGATGTATTTTCAGGAAGAAGTTAACAGAAATGCACAGAGGCAATATAAGCTAAAGATCATCGCAAGCTACATCTTGGCCTCAACACGTTGGCATAAATTGGAGTATATAGTATTTTCACAGGTGGTTTTCTGGGATTTACCTACATACTACATCATACCATCTACCTAAACTACGTCACATGTAGAAGCTAGCAATATTCCACAGAATATATCAACATGTATACAAGCTTCTTGTCTCAGGCAGACGATACCAATCTATAACATAAGCTTTTCACGATAAAGATCAACTAGTATATGAACGCCTGCGTGCGAGAGAGTGAGAACAGTAAAAATAATCAACACACAAAAGACTCTTCATGCACTACTTGTGGATTGTCTGTTGTTTGCTTTGGAATATAAGCAGGGGTTTTGATCGCTCTTAACAGAGGATTAGTACCACAAGATTATCATCTAACGTCTGACTACACGCTGCAAACATGTACGCGGAAATGCAGTTTTTGACGCAAGAAACGCGTTAAGTTGATGCTGTTTTATATTTGAATATTGCATATGCTTTCAATTAAGAAGGAGAGAAAATTTGAGATTCACTGAGATTTATTTTATTGAGATATGTTGAGAAATCAGAGGACAAAATGGATATAAAATTACACTATCAGTCATAATAATTTATAGATTTTTAACTTTTTTTTATTACAAAGATATCAAACACCCACTATTCCTTCTACCTCAAAAACGTGTTCAATGGTGGTTTCTGTAGCTGAAATTCCTTACTTGGACGTCAGTAGAATGAACAGAAACACCATGCGGCCGGTACCAAACGTTGCTGTGATGGCCGCTAAGCCTCCTAAACCTCCATGTTGGCGGGATTTCGTCAGCCATAGTCTCATGGCAGAATCGGAATTTACCGATATCAGCAAAATGGCGCGAAGTTCAAATGATAGTTTTAGTTCAGACGGTCATACTAATAAAACTGCCGGTAAACCAAAAAGACTTCGTGCGAGGATACACAGAACACGGAGTCAGTTTGCTATTGAAGAAAGTGATCTTCCCGCGGAAACTTTGACAATGACCTTGGCTGAAACAAAACCAGACGATATAGGGTTGTGTAGAGAAACGTCTTTCAATGAAAGAATATTCCAAGAAGATAATAACAGGAAATGTCAAACTTGGTTACAAAGTGTCGAAGCCTCTAAGCCTCTTGAGGATGTTAGTTGCTATGATTTAAGCGGCCTTGAGGGTGAGGCTGTTTCCATAGAAATTCCAGATGATACGCAATCTTACGAACAGACTGACGGATGTCAGAAAAATAAAAGTAATAAAAGTGTTCATTTAAAAAATACTCACAAGTCGTCTGCGTACGAACAGTTGCCGACAGCGGGTTCCTCAAAAGCAGTAATTCCTACATTACTGAAGCATGGGTCCTCCTTTAAAGAGGACAATTTACTCAACACGGGATAAATGTAATCTGTTAATGTCTTATGTGCAATTATTTCATTTTATCGTTTAAATGATTATAAATAAAATATAAATTAATACTTATTTCCATCCCAGTCAGAATATGAATTAAACTACTATTTGCGCACATGTTTTTTTGCGGGGAAGTATACCAGATATTGCCATATATAGACCAATATAACCTTGGTTTTCGTGAGATTATTCTCTATTTTCGCCTATCTATCATGTCAGTAACTGCAATATGTGCATATTTACCATATTTACCCGAATCAATTTCAAATTGACAATATTTTGATTTTCACCTGTTTGCAAAATTATTTGATATGTGGCAATTTGTTTTCTGTTAAATGATGAAGTCGTGGTAATTCAGATAAATGTAGGTCTTGATAATTTAAGTAAACGGAGAAATCTTGGAAACTTCAGTAAATGAACAAGTCTTGGTAATTTATGTAAATGAGGAGTCTGAGAAACGTTAGTAAATTAAGATGTCAAAGTGACCTGAGTAAATGAAGGAGTCTGAGTAACGTTTTTAAGTGAAGAAATTTTGATAACCCTGGTAAAAGAAGGACTTTGGATGTGGACGTCTTGATAGCTTTAGTGTAATTGAAGTCTTAATAACTTATGCGAAATGTTAGCATCATACAGGTTATTTCTTAGAGATAGTAAGACTGTTAAATTCATATAATTTTATTTTGCATTGAAGATTCTGTTCTTCATCATTGATGGCGATCTTTAATGAAATTTCTCATGAAACAAATAGTTACATTCTTTTCGAAAAATCATTTTACATAGGGAATGAAATAATAAGGTCCGTTCATTGTGACTCTTTCACAGAGTTGTCGTTCCTCACCACTGTATGCGTCTAACCATACTATACACGAAACAAAAACTTCAGATTGCAATGGGCAGCACTTTCTTTTTACTGGAAAGACTGGCGCATAAAACATGTACATTACAGTATATTCTAACAAGACCCGATTTATTTCCCTATTAAACAAAGAAGACTGAAACGGTGTGTTATTCAGTTCGTTCGTCACAATTATTACCTCATAACGTCAAACGTCATAGCGCGTAAAGTAAAACCACACAGAACAGGCAAATATTTGGTGAATATCTTAAAATATGTAAGTAATAATCCTTGATATCATGTTAGAATCGAAATAATATATCTCATTTAGTGATTTGCTCTTGAATAAAATCATTAAATTCGTTCAGATGCGTATTATTATATAATAATAATGTAATAATTCCTTCACATCTAAACTCCAAACAATGATTTTAAATAAAACAAATAATGACAATGTTGTTTACATGAAACTTGTTTTAAAGTAGTTCTGAAAATCGGTCCGTTACTGTTACACTGTCAACATAGGTTAAAATCTGCATTATAATAAAATAAATCTTACCAGAGAAGTCTTTACTATAAAACACATTCTGTACAAATAAATCAAGTACACAGTAAAGTTACTCATGATGTACAACGAATGTAGATAGATAGATACCTTTATTGCCTCCAAAGATTGAAGAGTACATATCATAATATAACATTTCAATTTACAAAGCATAATTACAAAACAATAGGTACAATATAACTTCAATGTACAAATCACAATTGCATATTAAGATGAATATTGAATATCAATTCCAATTATAAATGAGATGCAAACACATATGTATATTATATCTACATATAGTAGTAACAGAAACAGGTATACATATGTGAGGAATAATAATTGCATCACACGATTCGTAAAATCTGCGCATTTGTTAAGTTTTAAAAGCTTATCAAAACGAAATATAAGCATTTAGTTAACAAATATAAGCAGAAGAGATGTGTTAAATGAAAAATTGTAAATCATACTGTACAATGAAATCAACATTTAAACATGGTTAATAACTTAAATTTATAGCTATAATTCGATTTCGGTCATTGAGCTGCCGTGACTGCCCTTTAACGTATGGAACTACTACGGTAAAAACAGAGGAGAACGTATACGTCACGGTCCCATGCTCGAAATCCAATAATAGTAGTCTATTTACAATATTGTACATATCATTAATAACTATTACCCGCTAGATGTAATTATATGCAGACATAATAGAATAGAGGCCACAAGCCATTTGATGGTAGTGTTTGATTAACACTGCGAAATTTTGTGCATGTAATTAAGACATGATTCCATACATTTCACTTTTGTTGTAACAGTCAAGTCAAAGGCTGTAAAGCCTTTAAACATTTCTAACATTTGTTGTTCGGGGGCTGCACTACAAAACTGGTCAAACGTTTCAATGCCTAAGTCATTGGATAATTTTGACCAAAGATATGACCTACGAGTGTCATTGATTGGACAGAACATAACTGAGTGTAGAGAACTATTGTTCGTTACAATATGACACTGTGTGCACTCCGTAATAAATCTTTGTGAAAAAAAATGCACATTAATTTCATTGCGCTGACACATTCGTAGTGGTAGTTTCTGTAAATTTGACAGAATTTCCATAGATTACAAGAATATACTCGTATTGTATTGTTAAAAAACTGTATAGTACATTATCACTACATATTCTTAATATCCATTCGAATTCATTGTACATTTTAACTGGCTTTTTAACAGTTGTTTTCCATCTATTATTATTAGGAAAAGAGCCATCATGTACATAATTAGACAACACATTACATAAGCCATATTTCCCTAAGACTCTATATATGTCAGGCATGAACCCTTTACTTTTTCTTGGGTTATTCATGTACGATATAGTCTGTTGCTAAATACTTTTTTAATGTTATACTTAGAATCAAGTAAGCATAACTGACTGAAAAGTAAAAGTTTGCGTTTGTGTATAAGAATTGTTATAGGTAAAATACCAAGACAGCTCAAAGCTATATCAGTGCGAGTATATTTCGGTAGTCCTTGTATGAATTTGACGCACTGCACGTGGGCTCTTTCCAACATTGTGATATGTGATTCTGTCAAAGTATTCCATACCACACTGCCGTAGAGAGCTTTGGGTAAGACAACTGATTCATATATTTTCTTTGACGTAATCGGGTTTAAGCCATTGCTTTTAACTCCACAATCCACAAGACAAAAGAATGACTTTCGCAACTTACTGCAGCATTCACGTACATTATGGTGTAATGACAAGTTCTTTTCACAGTTTATTCGAAGGTGGATGTAGTTTTCTGTTTCTTCTATAACGTTATTTCCAAGTTTCCAATTGCGATTTCTTGATGTAGTTACATTAAATACAACCATTTTACATTTAAGTGGGTTGTAAAGAAAACGTTCATTTAACGAATTTTGAAAACATAATTCGAGGAGTTTATCTAATCCATTTTTGGTATATGACAGGATCACCATGTCGTCTGCTGAAGTAGGACAACCACAATTTATTGTGTTCATTTTAAAACTGAAACCGCTACAATCAATTTTGTTCATTAATTCATTTATGAAAATCAAGTACATGTGTGGACTTAAACACTGGCCTTGTCTGGTGCCTTGTGAGACTGGGAACCAGTCAGATTGGTATCCGTTTGATCGTACACTGCTGTAACTATTTTCATACAACGATAAAATAGACTTGTAGAGTGTTATGTCAATATCCATTTTATACAATTTTAACATGAGAAGATCAATCCAACAGCGATCAAATGCCTGTTTAGCGTCCAGAAAACAAGCATATAGTGTAGAGTGGTTCTCTGCAGCAAAACTAATATTCTCACGCAGCATTAGTGACGTCATCACACAGCTAACGTTACGCTGGAAACCCCCTTGTGAAGGATTAAGGTGAAGTTTATCGTCACTATTTGTGTGTGTGTGTGTGTGTGTGTGTGTGTGTGTCTGTCTGTCTGTCACAACTTAAGTCGAACATTTCTCATCCGATCTTCACCAAACTTGAACAAAATGTGTTTGACCATAAGTCCTCGGCCAAGTTCGATAACTAGCCACATCGGCCCAGGCACTTCGGAATTATGGCCCTTGAATACCGAAAATCGGCCTTTTTACTCTTGTCCGCACTCTAAGTCGAACATTTCTCATCCGATCTTCACCAAACTTGAACAAAATGTGATTGCCAATAAGTCCTCGGCCAAGTTCGATAACTAGCCAAATCGCCCCAGGCACTTAAGAATTATGGCCCTTGAATTACCCAAATTCAGCCTTTTTGCTCTTCAAAGGTATATTTGTGGTGAGTAAACAGTATATAAAGACTTACTATTTAGATGATTAGGCAGTTGTGGGAGACATGCGCTTTTCTCAAAAGCAGCTCTAGTTATGAAATGCCTTGATAATATACTCCTACATTTAAAAGTCACATATACCTTGTACACTTACAGACGTCGGAGGAAAATTGAAAATTTTTCTTTCAATTCATAGACACTGGAACTAAAAATTCAAACTTCAAGATGACACTACTTATTTTAGATATATAACATACTAGTATAGCTACTGCTTACAATGGAACAACCTGAAAAAAATAATTAAAGGCTCATTTTCCGTAATAAGAGTTTTCTGAGCCGAAAAACATGACCACTCGAAAAAAGGGAGACAACTCTATTAAACATTATTGTAGACTTCAATAGCCTAATGGTACAGCGTCCGCTTCGAGCGCGGGAAATTGTGGGTCCGATATCCGGCTGCGTCATACCAAAGACATGAAGAATGGCACCAGTAGCTCCCTTGCTTGGTGCTCAGCATTAAAAGGGAAACTGGCTTCTCATACCTTCGTGGTGGCGGATTCCATCAGGAATGAGGTGTCGATAGTGATTTAGAACTTACTACAATGAATTAGTATAAACTGTTGTAGACTTAAGCGACTAGGTACTAGGTACACCTCCTGCAAACTATGTACTTTTTATCTCTAGGCATGGAAAACCATACACTACATAGGAAATGATATGTCTTAGTCAAATTTGTCGTTGAATAAAACTGTTGTTTGTATTAAAGATGCAAAGCAATTGTATCACGAGGGAGCAGCCTGAATAATATAATAATACGCATCTAAACGACAAACAATAACCTTCTTTGTTTCCAAAACAGCGATTTGTCATTGAAATGAGGGCGCAGATATAATAATACGCATCTTGGCGACAATAAAGAGCAATTAACACAACCTTCTGTCTTCTTTAATATGATAACAAATCGGGTCACGTTAGAATTGATAGGAATGTTATGATACAGATTAATTAGAGCAAGGTCTTTAATTTGTCAGTGATCAGATTTGAAAACGAAAAATATGTAAAGATCAAATCAAAAATGTCCTGGGGACATGATGACTTTTTTTGTAGTGAAACTGGTAGGGGTTTCCAGCGGCAGTGGTAGAATACTACGATACAAGAAACTAAGTGTTCTTTTTTTACGTGTGGTGGGGTTGAGGGCATTGAGAGGATTAGTTTTTGTGGTGGTGCGGAGGGGGCAGTAATATGAATTGTTGACTCCTCGAATTGTCTAGTATTATAAGTTTATAGTCAATATCTTGAATCATTTTTCAATACCTTGACTAGTTTTGAAGTTGTGCTTCGGACACAGAATACAAAGGACAAAATTTTCCTTTATACTAGTTTGGGGCGTAAATTCCAAGTTTAAAAACAACACTTTGAACAGTTTTGAAGATGTGCTACAGACACAAAATACAAAGGACAGATTTGGCCTTGACGTTTGACCTACCCACCAAGTTCATGCGCTCTGTGCATCCTCTCATCACCACCTGGATATATCCCAAGTAAGAAGTCAATTATCTTGAATGGTTATTCGGTTATAGTCTGGACACAAAATATAACAGAGACTAGATCTTGCTGTGACTTTGACCTACAAACCTGATTATGCACTCGACACAACATTTCACCGCCACATTCATTTATGCCAATATTGAAGTTGTTACCCTGAATGGTAATTAAATAATGCTCCGTACACTAAATATGAAGGACTAATTTGACTTTTGAGCTTCATTCGTGACCTTGATCTTTGATCTACCGACTTGGTTCATGCGCTCTGCACATTGTCCGTCCCATCACTACCTACCTAAATAGCAAGTTTAAATTCAATTCCTTGAATAGTTATTAAGGTATGCTCAGGACACAAAATATGCGGGACAAATTTGACATTTGAGCTCCATTTGTGACCTTGACCTTTGATCTACCGACTTGGTTCATGCGCTCTGCGCATTGTCCGTCCCATCACTACCTACCTAAATGGCAAGTTTAAATTCAATTCCTTGAATAGTTATTAAGGTATGCTCCGGACACAAAATACGCGGGACAAATTTGACATTTGAGCTCCATTTGTGACTTTGACCTTTGACCTCTCCGCTCTGCATATCGTCTCATCACATGTATATGCCAAGTTTAAAATCAATACCTTGAATGGTTATTGAGTTACGCTCCGGAAACGAAATATTACGAACGCACGCGCCATAACATACATTTTCCAAAAACGGACGTATGAAAAGTCTAAACAAAGATGCTTCTTATCCAGTTTGGAGAACATCCATCGAACAATTAATGTGAAGTCGTCTTAAGGTTTTGTTTCTATTCTAACTAATTGCAACAAAACGGAACCCTTTATAGTCCACACAAGGATGCTTTAGACCAAGTTTGATAAACATTCATCAAACGGTTCACGAGAAGTCGTTTAAAGGTTTCTTTTTTTCTATTTTGAGCTCTTATGGCCTCTAAGTGCAATCGAACGGAACCATCTGACCAACATTGAGAAAGATTCATCCAAGGATACTAACGACAAAGTTTGGTGAAGATCCATACAATGGTTCATTGGAAAAAGCCCTAATTATAGCTCCAGGGATCCCGAAATACAGTCAATAGGAACCATTTGAAGAATTATAAACCACGTTTGATGTAATTCTGATCAGTAGTTTCAGAGAAGAAGATAACGGATGACGCCGACGGACGATCGACAGTCAGCGACAGGCACAGGGCGATAAAAAAACAACTCTGATCAACTTATGTTCCAAACAGGGTACTTTTCATAATTGGGATACGTTACCGAAGTAAGTAAGTAAGTAATTAAATATTTTATTATTGTGACATGTGCATAACATAATATATATATAATATATAATTATATAACAATATTTCAGACATATCAAAAGGCACCCGGCCCAGTGGGCCTATAAGTCACCAAAGAATGAAATTCGTATAATACATGTGTGAAATTAATGACTTACAATAATGTTTTTACAAGTGAAAGAAGTCAAGAGTTCAATATCTTTATGATATTTGTGTTCAACGAAACTTGGAAGGTTCTTATGTAATTGTACAAAACAGTTTTTAACTGACCATCAATACATTGATTATACACAAAAGAGACAGAATTATATACAATATGTATATATATATACATGGGCGACAAGGGATTACTGTAGAATATAAATACAGTCAATAATTATGTTCTAATAACGGTTCATGAGTAAATAACGTTTCTTCTATTAAGGTAAGCTCTCACAATGTATTCAGCGGTTTTTCTCGGATATGAATTAAGCACTAAGGACATTTTGTCAGTCAATGTCATATTAGTGAAATCGCTATTGCTTAATAGATCACCAAATGTTCTACTTCTAAAAATAAAGTGTGTTTCGTCCTCCACAGCTCGCGCATTACACAATCTGCATAGTCTATCCTCGGGTCGCTCACCAACATATCTACCTGTCTCTAGTCTCAAGGGTAAAATCCCACATCGTAACTGACTTAATAGCGATCGTTCATATTTCTTAAGGTTCATCAAAACGTAATCCTCACATTTAAAATCATGTTTAAACGTTTTATATGTTCGCTGTTTAGGAACTGTTTGAATTTCCAGGGACCATTTGTTTGCATAAAACGCAGTAATCAAGTTCTTTGCTTGCGGCAGGTCAATAGTAATTTTTGAGCTGAAGTGACGGGATAATCCAATATAGTCCATTATCTGCTTAATTTCACTACACCAGTTATTTGTACACTTGTTGAAGTCAAAATTAAACACTCGTTTGGTCAATCTGTTATCGTTCATTAAGATAAATCTGTTCCAAAACCGCAACATAATGCCCCATCTGCGATACATGCTAGGTATCCATCCCGTATCACCATTAAAGGCCAGTGTGGGTGCGAATCGATGAACTCCGAGGAAGAACCTTAATGCACGGTGTTGAACATTGTCTACACTCTGGTACTGTTTAAATCCCCACACTGAAGCGCTATGGTCTAAAATAGGGGCTACACATGAGTAGTACAGCTTTTCGCAGGATCGAAACCCGAAGTCTTTCAGATGGTGCACTTTACTGATGATACTTCCCAACGCCCGGCCAGCTCCTTTTGACAATATGACAATACTTCACTGTTTAATGTAAAGCTGTTCTTTTATAAATATTTCTTATGAATTTAATCTATACACTTTACAGAAGTATTTTCTCCTGAAATTGCATATACAATTACTATGGTTGGGCATTAATAATCAAAGCATTATAAGCTTAAACAGAGCAAATGAGATGTTAAGGTGGCTCTTAAAGGATTTTTTTTCAGAGCGAACTTACTCCTTGGATTTCTTACTTTTCCGATTAATTTTTCTTGATTTTAAGATTTTTATTATTTTTCATATCTTCTTCAATACGTTTTTGATGTACATAAAAACCAGCGGCATAATATATTGCATCCGTATACAATTAATATACATTAATAATATGTTGCACATCTCTGTAAGAGAGATCTTTATGACATACGGAATCGTAGCAAAAATGTATTACAACGGAATAAAACGAAATAAGTAAGCTATATTGTAAAAATATTTTTGAGAAAATAAAATCGGTAAAAATATACGCCGAGTGTACGGTTCGAACCCATCCCATTGTTGTAGTCGCTTCCAAGAGACAACCTCCGTTACGGCTACGACAATATCAAACTTTATTATAGACCTATAAATGTTCTGTCCAAAATGCAGCCTAGCTATAATTCAGTAATAAATACAAAACCATCTATTCAACTCTCATTGGATACCGAAAAATATTTAATGGAGGGACCAATTGTTTTAGTTTGTGACGTTCCATGCATAAAAAGGTTCACTGTTTCAATGAGTTCTCAGCCATATTTGACGATTTCCCTTTTAATGTTAATAGTGAGCTGAAACAATGGGAAAATACACGAAATGGCGATTCAGCGGATATCAAGTGTGTGTGTTCGGGTTTAGTGTCTTTTCCAACAATTTTTCAGTCATATAAACGCTGGTGTCTACTTGTAGCAGTTAGCACAATACCCATCTTTATCTTTATAGCGCTGCCTCACTGGAATATCACACCGTAGACACGTTACACGATACCCCGCCCGGTCACATAATACTGACACCGGGCTGACCCGTCCTAGTACTATCCTCTTAACAAAGCTGAGCGCCAAGCGAGGAAGCTACTTGTGCCATCTTCACGCGCTTGGTGTGACGCGGCCAGGGAGCGTACCTACGATCCCCGTACTCGAAGTGAACGCTCTACCACTAGGCTACCGATGCGGTTCAGTGGATATCAAGCTTGCATATGAAATCCACACAATTCTTACAGGAATACTCCATGTTAAAAGACCTTATAACTACCTCTAGAAGGTCGAACCAACGTAAGTCTTCAGTGCAGTTATACGATAAGTGCCTTCGTAAAGCCGAGTTCAGTTCAACAATAACAGCACTTCAAGCTGACATTCTGCTCATTGCAAAAAGAATATTTTTAAGGTTTAGGAGTATATCACCAAAACACAGAAATATTTAATAAACGAACAACATCGTTACCAATATTTTTCCTGACCATTACATGTTCTGCCGCACTGTCCCGTACTTAAAATATTCTGAAAAGTTATCCCCCTTTGAAAATGAATGCCATTTGTAAAGAAATAAAAATAAACAATTGCTGAAAACTGTGTTCTACCTAGTTATGTAAAATTTCAACACTGCATCAAAACGAACATGTGTAACAGTTCCTTGAAAATGGTGAGTTTTTAAAGGCGTTTGACTATCCGGAAGTGGGGCCCCTTTAGGCAGTCCTTTTTCGGAATTTAATGTTTATAAACATTGAATTCCGAAAAAGGACTGCCTGAAGTGGGGCCCCTTTAGGCAGTCCTTTTCCGGAATTTCTCCTTCTTTGGTGTATAGTAAAACAAGCACTTTTGGACATGGATTGTGAATTTCACAAGAAAAATTGCAGCATTGACAGCTCTGTATTTCTGAAGAGTAATACTATCCCAGTCAATATATCACAGAAAAACACCACCATCAACGATGAACTACACATCAAAGTATCTAGTCCATGTTTAAATTTCCCACTGACATCTGTCATGGCCTAGGATACAACGACCAACGACCCGGAAGTACTTCTATACCGGGGTGACACCGTAAAATACTGGTAACGATGTTGTTCGTTTATCAAATATTTCTGTGTTTTGGTGATATACTCCTAAACCTTAACAGAAAACATGCGCAATGATGAAAGAGAATATGAAAAGATTTCAGTAAGACTTGACAGATGAGCTCAGAGATAAGTAAAAATTTGTATTATAAATAGCAAAGTACGAGGGTGCTTCAAAAAGTTTTGTTACCGATACACTTCCATACATAAGAACATGAGTTTCATGTTTAATTTCTACATGCATGCAAAAAAGGTATTTAGTACCTACAAAAACCCGAAAAGCTCGTAGAAATCGGGTTAGAAATGGAACAGTTATATGCATTGAAATAGTGAATGGCTATGTGTGTTAACATGGCTAAGGCAATGAAAAGTGAAATACATGCCTGCTGTGCTTAAAATTCCAGCAAAGCCGTTGGCAAATCTTTAATTAACTGAAAGATATACATTTCAACTTTGATAACATTGTAATAAATGATACTTGAACTTATACATTTATATATTTCAAGCCAATGTCTATAGATTGGCGTTAATCGTTGATGAATACGGACAACGGCTCAAAGCAACGGCTTTCTAAACGACAATACGAGACAACGCACAACGCACGACATTACTGTTGCAATGTCGTGTCGTATTATCGCACATCGTATCGTGTGTCGAGCGTTGTATCGCATTTGTTGTGCTTCGTGTTGTGTGTTGAACGTCCACTCTTCCAGGTCGACGCACGACCTGCGATATAACGCGCAACAATACGAAACGACGCGCGACACGACACTCAACACACGATACGATGCGCGACATTAATATAATATGAGGTAAACAGGACCCCTGCAGGATTCCATAGGACTTTAGTACAGTGTCGAGTATCTCGTCGAGGCTCAAACGTATAAATATCAAATCAATAACGTATGTATGACGCGGAACAATTGAAAAGTAAACAAGCAGTTCTGAACAGTGTGTCATTTCTTAGCCTTTCCCATAATTCACACAATGCTTACTCGCACTCATTTAATCTTATCTCGGATTAATGCGACTAACCCACACATCGTGGTGTGAGATCTTAAAATATCAAACATTTTCTATATACTTCATACAATAAAACAGTGATATACAGTAAAATTATTTACCAGGGGGTTAATCTTTAAGGATGACAACGATTATGTTTGCTGCTTAGTAACGGAAGTAAACAATTCCACAATGCTGTGCAACCAGTACACTTCCTATCAGAAATTACAGCGAGTCCTCATGAAAATGGAGATGATTTGTACGTAACCAGAAAGAATAAAAGGATGACACTTGTCTTAAACAAACATTTAAATAGCATGGATTGATTGTGCAGCGGCTATAGTGATTTACATTCAGGGAAAACGTTGTAATATGCAGATAAAAGCAGAAAGAATCCAGTCCAGAAAGTAAACAAACTTCTTCGGATTAGATCAAAACGAACATAGGGGTGTATAATATGTGTTTGGTCGGTCATTTTATCTAGATCAACACATATGTGTACAATTCTGTGTTACATTACTTGCAGCTTGTGATGAAAAATGTGTGAAAACATTGACTAGAATTAGCAACCAAGAATACCAAATATGTGGTAAGTTCTCATTATCTGAGGCATTACATTACACCCTTCTTTTAAAGGCAAAACTCCGATTGCCTTACTTTACACAAAGATTGAATAATCTCAATGTAATGAATCAAATAAATTAGTTTAAAGACTATCACTAAAGCACATTATAATGTACTATGCAATTTAGAGTCCAAAGACTTCAGATAAAGTATTTAAACAACTTGAATATATACACTGTTTCTCGATGAATTATTGAATATATTAGAAAGTAGTAAGCTAGGACTAAAAATTGGGGATATCTATTGTGGAAATGTTACACTAGCCGATGATTTAACTCTCGCAGCCCTATCTCCGACAAGCTTACAAATAATGTTAGACAAAGTAGAATCCTACCGATGTAACTGGCGATATAATATAAATGCTGAAAAAAGTCATATTATCATTTTTGAACCAAACAGGAAGAAAACGAAACAAAACCTACACTTTAAATTAGGTAAGAAGGAAATATCAGTGACTGACAGTTTAACACACCTAGGAATCAATTTAAATAAATATCTGAAAAAAAATGAAAATATAAAGAATGCTTGTGTCAAAGCAAAATCGGCATTCTTTTCGCTCTTAAGTGTTGGAATAAAGCCTACATCGACGAATCCTAAGACATCTGCAAACCTTGTCAAAAAAGTTGTTAATCCAACACTTCTATACGGCAGTGAATTATGGTGCAATCTGACTAAAGAGGACTTGTCAATTATTAAGGTCACAATTAATCTATTTGCAAAAGCAATACAGGGTATGGATATCCGAACACGCACTGATATGTGCTTAACAATGCTTGGGTGGTTAAGTATAGAATCTGAAATCGACAAACAAAAATTACTTTTCGTCCAAAGACTGTGTGATATGCCCACGAAATTACTAACAAAAAAGATATTTGACTTCCGACTGTGCCACTTTCTTACACGAATATCTCCGCATCAGACCGGTGTAATACCAGATATATACAAATGTATAGTAAAATACGACTTGCATATACATCTAGTAGAATATGCTCAAACTGGAATGTTTCCTACAAAATACGAATGGAAATCAATTGTCAATAAATCTGTGAGACAGAAACACTCAGCATCGTTACATGACAGAATGAATAAATGCTCTGATTTTGACCGCTTCAAAGAAATACATGTAGAAACAAGAACAGCAGTTATTTATGACTGTATTGACGACTTATTCCGGCCACATGAAGCATGTGAAATTGCTAGACTATGGACAAAAGTGATAACCATAAATATTTGTGAGTGTGACTTATGTAATCTGCATGTTCAAGATATATATGTTCATAAGACGACTCTGTGAACTTTACTTCAAAAGACAAATGTTTTATAATAGCATTACCAGACTCAACATTCAAGGTTTGATTTATGAAATGCAGATGTTAAATGATGAAATGTTATATCATGTTTTGCTAGGAAGAACTCTTGCATCATTTGTCAATATGGAGTGTCACAAATCATTTCTGCATGTATCGTATAAATATTTGATCTCATGTCTTAAATTCAGAAAACTGTAATAGGTATTTGCGTTATATACCCAGAATCAAGTGCAAACAAGAAATATCTTTAAAAATGATGGTCGGCGAATTGTAATAAGGAAAGAAGTTTATGAATTTTTCACCTAACATTCATCTTTCATCTAACATTTTTCAAATTGCAAAATTAAACACCGCACTTTAACAATTTAAATGGTTCTCTTTTAATTTTTCGCAAAGGTTTCGTAGGGTTGCAATTTTGTTTCGTTTATCCTTAGACGAATAATTACAGCAGTAGTTTGATGAAGATTCATGAAGCGGTTCATGAGAAGAGGTCATTAAACGTGTTTATATTTTTAGCTAAATTGGTCCCTATCCCCATTTGTAACAAAATAGCAGGATACCTTACGAAATTGTTACACATCGAGTTTGATAAAAATACATTACATTTTAGTGGTTAATGCGAAGAAAGGCATATCTACTTTTAGCTATAGTGGTCCCTAATAGGATCCAAGTTCCTATATAAATAAATTTGGAAGAGGACCTTATAATGATGCTCCAGACCAAGTATGACAAAGATCCACCAAGCTGTTCATGAGACGCTGTATAAAGGCATTTCTAGTTTTAGCTCTAGCAGCCCCTAAAAGGGGTTAAATGTCCCAGCTGAACAAAGTTGGCTGCGGGCCTAATAGAGATGCTACAAATCAAGTTTGATTACAATACATGAGAAAAAATCAATTAAAGGATTTTTTTATTTATTATTTTTATTTATTTCTAAAATAGGCCAACTGATCCCGCTTTAACAAATGCATATCCGCTATTCATGAATCTTTGGACAATGACGTCACACCTATAAAAAAGTGAAGGTCAAACAAAACATACAATTGTAATTATTTCAATATTTCTGTTTCATAAGCAAAGTTTGACCGTAGTCATATCACATAGATAAACTGTATGCAGCGTGCCTTCATTTCAGTGTAATGAGATTCAGTCATTATATAGCATATATATAATAAAACAGATTTCAACTGAGTTCAATATTTGCATACCATACTAAAGAAAAATATTCATATATAATAAATCAGTTAAACAATTTATAACAAATATATCAAAGCAAACAAGTACTCATTTTAATATGCAATCTGAATAAGTCACAAAATCAAGAAACCTTTTCATATACAGACGACAATTGTAACAAGGAAAATCTTTTAAAAAGCACTTCTCTACATAAGACTCTTATCACACCCTTATGGTGATACGCAGACCGTATTCAGCTCTTTCTTTAATTTGATATATGTTGGTATTTGAACAGGTTTTTATCATATTTATTAAACTTACTTATCATTTTGAGATATATCAATATTCTTGCTAAATATACTGAGCCAAAGTTAGCTTTAAAACTGTGAACAGCGTCGTTTAGGATAAACGCTTTGTCTACATTTCACTCAGCGTAGCACAATCAACAGAGTGAAAGAAATTGACACTCTCGTCCAATCAAGTAGAGTGTTGCATAAATCTTCCATTTTGATAAATTATCTATAGTGCGTTATCAAGTAGTTTGATTTGCAAACTGAAGTCACGTGGCATAGGTAACGAAAACGAATTTAGACGGCGTCGCCGAAAAATACACAAGCTGTGAAATATGTTTAATTCTAAATACATCATCAATTTAGAGGACTTCATTTCAACATTCGCAAATGTATAATTTTCCAAAATGGAAACAGTTGTTGTTTGTATTTCGACTTTCGACAAACAATAAATGAATTCCTAAATCAAGATATCAATTGCAAAACCCCTTAATATCCCCTTATAATTTTGAAAGGTATATTCTCGCATACCGTAAGAGTAAGGGGTAATATGATGTTATCAGATATGTTTCTATTAACTTAAGACACATTATGTATTACTGGCACCCAAAGTTGCTAAGTAAAATCCTGTATTTGCATAAACTGTACATTAGATTTGTATGAATTTTTGAAATCATATGTAATATAGTCCATCCCTCCTGTAATATGCAATAATGTTAATATTTCTCTCGTATATCATTAACATTATATAATTATTCATTTAGATATATAGAAACAAAAACACGCTAAAGTGTATACTAATACTTATAAATGCATTTTCTAACTTATGCTCATACTTTTACTTTTTGTGTTTTAACATGTTTTGTGATAAGAAAATGAATTGTATACATGTATTGTAAATATTTATCACCGAAAGGTGGAAATAAAGAGAATATATATATATAAGTCCTAAACTTTTACTCTTCGCATTAAAATGGAAACATAAACTTTAAAAGAAGAAAATATTCTGTCCTATGAAAATGGAGGTATAAAAATGGTAGAGTTAGATACTTTCATTACCGCTTTAAAACTGACTTGGCTTCGCAGATATATGAGATATAGTACTACATATTTTGAACTTATTACAGATATCTACACTTTTCTGCAAACCTTTAGTAAATATGGAATGAATTTTATGAATAATAAATTGAACACTGTTAGAAATTACTTTTGGAAACAATGTCTTTAAAGGAATCATACGAATAAATGATCAATACCCAAAAAGCTGGAGTGATTTTTGTGCACTGCCAGTATGGCACAGCAGTAATTTTAAAATTGGTGGTGCTAGTTTTCACTATCCCATGTTTGTAAGGAAAGGAGTTTTATTAGTCAACGATTTTCTAGATAGAAATGGAAATTTTCTGTTATATAATGATTTTATTGATAAATATGAAGTCAGAACAAATTTTTTACAATACCAAAGTATTATCGCATCAATAAGAGATTTCATTGACAAGTTTAGATTTCCACATTATGCAGAAAGGGAAACCTCACCTTTACAACCATTTGCAGTAAAAATAATTAATACTCAAATAAAAGGATGTAGAAAAATCTATGCTTCCCTACTTGCCAGGCCAAAAATAATCCTTTCTTCAAGGAGAAAATGGACTGATAAATTAAATTTAAATGCGCTTTTTAACTGGATATATATAAATATAAATTCCCTTTCATTGTAACAAAAGATACAAAGTTGCAATGGTTTCAACTCTGATTGAATCATAGAATCATTGCAACAAATTACTCTCTCCGAAAATGGGTTTAAGAAATGATTCGTTATGTTCTTTCTGTAATACAGAAACTGAAACTTTACAAAATTTATTTTATGATTGCCGTTATAGTAACTTATACTGGACTGAGGTCAAAAGATGGATAAACGAAACTTGTCCGAATATTTCCACTGAATGGTCAAAGACAGATATTATTCTAGGTAACGAAAAATTTAGCATTGCATTAATGAATATATTACTAAATGCGAAATTTATTATATATCAATGTCGAACTAGAAACATATTTCCAAGCTTTCAGTTGTTCAAAACACAAATGGAAATGCTATTGAAACTTGAACATTTTAACGCTAAAAAAGAAAACAAATTAAACAAAGGACATCGGACATTATGCTAGGGATTTTGCCCTAAGTTCAATGCTATTTCTTGACTTCAAAAGCTGATAGTTTATATAATGTCTTCAAATACTGATAAATAAGTTATACTCCTATCAAACTGTCACAAAAAAATAAATTTGTTCCATATTCTTTTTCTTGAAATTCGAACAGTTTGTAACTAAGGGTCATATTTTTGAAAAATTTAAAATGTGTATTTTTAGTAAAAATAAGCATTGGCATTTATGGCATGTCTACTATGAAATATTTTAACACAATAAATAAACTTATACCATGCAGATTATCAGTTTTAATGACATTTTTTGAAAATAAGCGAAAAGGAAAAAATAAAAGTGGAACAAAACTTTTGGTCCCATAACTATACTTCAGTTATTTTCACTCGAGTGCCCATGATAACTGATGCATTGATCATAGCCTATTGTTAGTTTTCAAAACATCTATTTGCTATAGTATTTACACATGTACACTACTGACCGGGCATTATGTGGAGGATTATATACTGAATACATGCAGTGGTGTAACTGGCAATACATTGGCGTAGTTGGTCTTTTTCAGTTGAAGCGGAGGGGTGCAGGAGACTGCATATTCCACTGTAGGTTCAGGGGTGCCTTACTTTTAGCATTTTATATCAGTGGAACAGAACTTCACTAGCTAGTATCAACATTTATGTAGATATTCTTGGGGTGCCTGTGTTAGTTATTTGAGGTCCTTACTAGTATTTCGGTTGGTTTCGAAATAAGTTTCAGACGTGTGAGCGAATTGGTGTTAATTTTAGGGGTGTCAGTCTTAGTTCTGGGAGAGTCAGTATACGTTCTATGGGCGTCAGTGTTAGTTCTGGAAGCAACTGGGTCAGCTAAGGAGTTGGTGTCTGGTAAAGTTCTGTAAGAGTTTAGGATGCCGGATCGAATAAAAGTAAATGTTGTTCTTAAAATGCATTCTTGGTTTGCTTAAATTGTGTCCTACAAAAGGTAAAATAATTGCACCCAAGTGGCACTATTCCCATAGAAGTTCGTCTATATCTCTTTGTCATGTTTACATTGAAGACACACATATATGTATATGTCTGAGCCACTTGCTTGGTTCATGACTTACGACAGACACAGTTGTCTCAATCCTGATGACACTCAATCGGCGGACTTAGACTGTCACGAGGCAACAGATCTGATTGAAAAATTCATAAGATATACTTATAAGGATCAGTCTGCTTTCTAGCTTGACTTCCTATATCCGCTATTTATTTAGTTTAGTGTTTTCTGTGCTTGAAATATTTTCAAAAATGAATAAAGCTGTAGATATGTAAGGTTTAGGGAACACATGCAATAAGAGTCAAATATTTATGTAAAATTCATTTGCTGACACCCTGTACGTAGTTTTTTTTTTTTTTCAATTTTGAACACTTTCCCTCCTGTGACCAAGTACCATTTTAGCAGCATACGTATAAAATAATTATTCACAAAGGCATGTAAAATATTTTGTTGCGTCACTTGGGGGAAAGATGTTTAAAACGTAAAAAAGATTTATGTTCATATTTTAGTAGAAAAGAGAATGAGAAATGTTTACAAAGTCTTCTTTTTTGTTCATAAACTTGTAAAATGAGGTCGCATTATCAAGAAATGGTCTTCACCTATCGTTACTATGCAATTTCAGAAGTCTAGCCCTAGGTCACTTTTTCCTTAATTTGATAGGCAATCTGAATAGGAAAATGTCCGAGGTCCTTCAATGTGAAATGGAGTGATTGTTTATCTCTGCTTCCACTAGACAACAACTTTCTTCTGTACAGCTCGTTTCTGAATCTCCCCAGTGCTGCACCACCAACCCCTACTTTGTTTTTATCCCTTCTCCCCACCTTTTCGCCAAGCTTTTTGGCATAGCCTCTCATGCCGATCTGGTATCTTTTATTTTTGTTCTTTATTAAGGTTATAAGAAGTAGGTATTACAAACAAGAAAGATGAATAACTGTGTTTTGATTAGCGTATTATGCTTGTAGGAATTATTTCCCTTTATTTAGCTCAATAGTAGTAATTATACTATGGTATTGCTTTGACCCTTGTTTTGTTTGACACAATTGGTTCTGCAGTCTGATCAAGATCTGCGCTGTTTGGCCTATCGGTCAGTATCTTTTGGTAAACATCCTTTAATCTCTTGATAGTACTGTTCGAACTGAAGGACAGACAAATTCTTTAAAGAACTCTAACGTGGCAAGGGTCAGGGCTTTATACAAGTTTTGGGTAATACAAAATTTTCAAATAACTCAGTATGTAATCACCTACTTATAGAATATTTCACATACCATATGCTATATGCTGTAACCTACTTTTGATAAATAATTAAAAAAAACTTTAAAAGAAGAAAAATTAATTTTACTTTAAAATAGAATATAGTAAATGTATAACAAAACCGTTTCAGTATATAAAAGCAGTTTAATGTCCGGAGAAGCTATGTGGCTTTCCAGAATTAAGCCTAAATTTATACGCCAATGGTAGCCAGTGATCACAGAAAACTGCGACAAACATTCACAGGAAAACTTAGAGCGATTGATGTAATATATTTACAATTGAAGCCGTCAACAGTTTGTACTTTTTAAGATTAATGCTAGTAATATGTCGAGTAGATTTTCTCTGGGTGAATTTACTTTATTTTAGAGAAATCATGTTCTGATCAGATAATATAATGATAATTTAAAGATACAAATGATTTTTGATTACGGTCTAAACTTTGGCTTTATAATCAATTGTGTAACAACTGTTGACAACTGTGTTGATCATTTTGCATGTATGTTCAAGAAATTTACTCGGTATGTACATACAAGAAAAAAAAACAGAGTCAGTAAAAATATACAAATTGCATGTCGAAATGATTTTGAAAATAAAATATAAAACACTTAACTTTACCTAATAAAACTTTTGAATAATTTGGTCATAAAAAAGCTTTATGACAATATTTTTATTATAGCTTAGGTATCTTCTCAACTATGTAACTTTTAATGCTGGATTAAAAGTGTCCAAGTTAACTACCATATTTATAAGACTGTGTCATGACTGTTCTCTTTATTTTGTCTGGACCAGAATGATAAGGTAATATAATTTGGATAATGCTAATGGCTTAATAACTATATTCTCACCAATGGGTGTGATAATTCTTCTTCACCATTGTGCAAATATTTCCTATTAGTCCCCTACTGGTTGAAAACCAGTTTCGGGGACTATAGGAATGCGCTTTTCCGTCATTCTGTCATTCCGTCATTCCGTCATTCTGTCATTCCGTCCGTCCGCAATTTCGTGTCCGGTCCATAACTCTTTTATCCATGAAGGGATTTTAATATTACTTGGCACAAATGTTTCCCATGATGAGACGACTTGTCATGCACAAAACCCGGACCCCTAGCTTAAAGGTCAAGGTCACAATTGGAGGTCAAAGGTCAACAGGACTTTTTTCCTGTCCGGTCCATAACGCTCCCAATCGTGAAGGGATTTTAATATCACTTGCCACAATTGTACCTCATGATAAAACGATGTGTCATGCACAACTTTCAGACCCCTAGCTCAAAGGTCAAGGTCACACTTAGCAGTCAAATGTCATGGCATGAACAGGGTCTGTTTCGTGTCTAGTCCATAACTCTTTTATCCATGAAGGGATTTTAATATTACTTGGCACAAATGTTCCCCAAGATGAGATGACGTGTCATGCGCAAAACCCACACCCCTAGCTCAAAGATCAAGGTCACAGTTGGAGATCAAATGTCAACAGGACTTTTTTCCTGCCCGGTCCATAATTCTCCCATCCATGAAGGGATTTTAATATCAGTTGGCACAATTGTACCTCATAATAAGACGATATGTCTTGTACAACATTCAGACCCGTAGCTCAAAGGTCAAGGTCACACTTAGCAGTCAAATGTAGGATGGCATGAACAGTGTCTGTTTCCTGTCCGGTCCATAGGGGTTTTTTTCCTGTCCGGTCCAGAACTCTGTCATCAATCAAGGGATTACAATATTACTTGGCATAAATATTCCCCATGATGAGACGACTTGTCATGCACAAAACCCGGACCCCTAGCTTAAAGGTCAAGGTCACAATTGGAGGTCAAAGGTCAACGGGACTTTTTTCCTGTCCGGTCCATAACGCTCCCATCCGTGAAGGGATTTTAATATCACTTGGCACAATTGTACCTCATGATAAAAAGATGTGTCATGCACAACTTTCAGACCCCTAGCTCAAAGGTCAAGGTCACACTTAGCAGTCAGAGGTCATGGCATGAACAGGGTCTGTTTCGTGTCTAGTCCATAACTCTTCTATCCATGAAGGGATTTTAATATTACTTGGCACAAATGTTCCCCATGATGAGATAACGTGTCATGCGCAAAACCCACACCCCTAGCTCAAAGATCAAGGTCACAGTTGGAGGTCAAATGTCAACAGGGCTTTTTTCCTGTCCGGTCCATAATTCTCCTATCCTTGAAGGGATTTTAATATCAGTTGGCACAATTGTACCTCATAATAAGACGATATGTCTTGTACAAATTTCAGACCAGTAGCTCAAAGGTCAAGGTCACACTTAGCAGTCAAATGTAGGATGGCATGAACAGTGTCTGTTTCCTGTCCGGTCCATAGGGTTTTTTTTCCTGTCCGGTCCAGAACTCTGTCATCAATCAAGGGATTACAATATTACTTGGCATAAATATTCCCCATGATGAGACGACGTGTCATGCGCAACACCCGAAACCCTAGCTTAAAGGTCAATAGGATTTTTTCCTGTCTGGTCTATAACTTTGTCATGTAAAACAGGATTTAAATATCAGTTGGCACAAACATTCCCCTGGATGAGACAACATGTTTTGCGCAAAGCCCCGGCCCTAGGTCTAAGGTCAAGGTCATACTTAGAGGTCAAATTCAAAAATGACTTTGTCTGGAGCATTTCTTCTTTATGCATGGAGGGATTTTAATGTAACTTGGCACAAATGTTCACCACCATGAGACGAATTGACATGCGCCAGAACCAGGTCCCTAGGTCTACGGTCAAGGTCATACTTAAAGGTCAAAAGTCAAATTCAAGAATGATTTTGTCCGGAACATGTCTTCTTCGTGCATGGAGGGATTTTGATGTAACTTGGCACAAATGTTCACTACCATGAGGCACACTTTTTTTAGAATTACGTCCATTTGTTTTACTATAAATAGATTATATTGTAACTTTTTTATTACTGGCCATAGGGAAATATCCAGACCACTTTCTGTGGTACAACTTGCATGGTACATCCAATTGTTAGGTGTATTTTGATCTATCTCTACCTGGTAAAGAGTTTCTTGTGGACTTATATAGATTTTTTTCAGGGTTAATTTCACTTTGTTTTACTATAAATAACTTTTATGATAACTTTTTGTATAATCGGCCTAAAAGAATTCCAAATGAAAACAACTGTACGTTTTTATATATGCAACTTTTAATCCAAGTGCTTTGTTATATTATATTGTATATATAGTACAATATTGTTTATACATCATTGACAGATATCAGTTCATTATGTTATACTGCAGTAGAGAACATTAGGTGCCTTCCAGTAGGGGACTTTGTATTGCATGGCAATACTTCATTCACTTGTTTCTTCTAGTTTTGAGTTATAATTGTTATTTCCAATATCTTTAAGGTTAACAGGAAAATTTACGCATAAGCTTGATACTGTTTTGTTCCTATAGAAGACCCAAATCCATGCATATTCTAATGTTACTGTTTTTTATAGATCCAATCGAAACTGCATTTGTTTTATCCACATTACTGTCCAATCCCTAAATTTTGGCATAAAATTTCATAGTAGCATAGTATTTCTAGGAGATCTTTCAGTTCCATCTATGAATATTGTAGTACCATGTGCATATTGTGACAACAGATACTCTGTATTTTTCAACATAATGTCCTAAATATTTTGGTTTTGTTTATCATAATTGCAAGAATTTTCACATATTGTATGAAAGGTACACTGTTTCATTTTACAAGAGTTTCAAGAGTTTACATGATGAACAAGAAATAGTTTTCCCTCTGGTTTCCATCAAAAGAGTGTCAAAAAAATGAATAACTAATTCCAAATTTGATATGTTCATTAGGCCTAGTTATATTTTCCACATGACCACTTATAGTCTGAATTTCTGAAGCATACTGTATTTTGATTTGCTCTATGTGATTATTATCTGTTCAACATATAAAGTATCCTTTAACAAATGTAGGGATAATATACGTTTTTTTTTTGTGTATTAACATCTGCAGAAGCCCGCGGGATTGTTTGTGACCGAGACCGAAGGTCGAGGTCACAAACATATCCCAAGGGCTTCTGCAGACGTTAATACACAAAACAAACGTGTATTATCGCTATTCTTGCATAAAAAAACATTACACAACGACTGAATGCATTGTTTTCATATGTGATGACTTTACGATTCCGGTACATTTTTAGTTACCATTCGATTGTTCTTGGAAACGGTAAACATGTTTTAAATATCCATAACCGGGGCACACATATCAACAACACTACCAAAAGCGTGATTTGAAGGTTTTTGAGCATCTTATTTTTATTTCTAGTTATTACAAACGTTACATTACCCATAATTGTGCATATAACTTAAAAGTTTGTTTAACAGGAACACAGTTTTAAGAATAATAACTTTACATTCGAATTATTTTGAGTACGTACACATTTAGAGTACGGATGAGTACGAACGTAGTGACAAGCTTTCAAATGTTTTATCCGAATTCTTCGCGAACTTAGATAAAAACAATCCGATTGATACTTATATTAATCATTAAAATGATTCCTAAAAACAAACATTTGCGCAAGTTACACGCAGTTCTTATACATTCACGCTTATCAACAAAAAATGAATCGACTCCGACTTCTAAAAGGGGGTGTAAACAAGGGTGGAGCGAGTACGTACATTTTTTTGGGTGGGGTGGGAGGGGGGGGGGGTAGTGCGTTTGGTTTTGGTAACTGATACAGCAGAACATACTATGGATTTGACTGCATCTTTTATGCTACAAGAAGAGAATATTATGGAAGAATCAAGACGCAGATACCAGATGTCAATCTGCGCAGAAATACATACTGGCCAGTATATACATCCCTGACAAAGCATTTCAAAAATAAAAATCATGTTTTAACAGCACGTGAATTGCCTTGTTTGCACACGATTTTTCTCCCGTTAATACATGGGCGGATCAAGTGAAAAAAAAGTAGTTTTTATGCAAGAATAGTAGTTAAATATCCAAACTGTCCTCCCTTTTCTAAATTTACGAAATTCAAATCTTAATGATAACTTTGAATGGTCTGTTCTGTACCCAGGCTCAATTGAAACTTCCATTAGTTCTGTGTAAAATATACTTTAAACCAGAAAAATGTCAAGCCTTGCTTTGTTAATTGGATTTCTATTGAACCATGTGTATCGCATTTCTTCGATATTTTGTTCTCACAAGCAGTCAGTCATATATCACACTCTATTATCATCTAATATTAACCGGGTGGTTACGGTCGCTGTCTTCAAATCACATGCCCCTCAGCGACACAATTATAGGTCACATAGCGACTTTCCAGCTTTTGATTGTGGAAGAAGACCCCAGGTGCCCGTTCGTGCATAATTTAATCAGGGGCGGGCACCTGGGTAGAACAACTGACCTTCCATAAGACAGCTGGATAGCTTCCTCGCATTAGGAATTCAACGCCCCGAGTAAGGCTCGAACCCACATCGGTGAGGGTTCAAATGTTTTAAAACATTTCTTGATAACGTTAGATAACGGGATTTGCTGAGCTTCTAAGTATGATTAAAAAGCTTCATGATTTTTTTATGGTTTACCAAAATACCATTTTGTTTAAATACTAAATTCCTTCGTATTATCTAAGCTCAGCATTCGTAAACAAGATTAGCATAATACATGAATATTTTGGTAATATTTGTACTTTTAACTATAACCAAGGCGATGTCAAGTGCACAAAGATTTCAAAATGCTTTAATGTCAAGTATTTTCTTGTAAAATGACATCTTACTGATCTTCTAAGTCCATTGTTTATCACATTCACAGGGGATGACTTCAATGAAAAGTATGAGGATGAATCGTTTCTGAGGCAAAATGCAAACTTTCGTCTTGAATCTGCCTATAGTAGTGTCTTACAGATGGAACATTCGGCTAGGCAAGAGGTAGCAAAGCTAAGAAAAATGTACGAGAAAATGGAAAGTGTTGCATTAACGGAAATACAGGACGTGTCGGCTAGACTGATAGGCATTCTACTGGAAACTAAAGAGAAAGTACAAACGTACGAACAACAGACTTGTCATTCCACGGTTTTTAGTTATTTGATTTTTTATACAATTATTATTTTACAAATTTGAAAATGTTTCAACATGAACCTGTTCGCCTTCTCGAAAGATATTGTATTTATTATAAATTGTTCAAAAGTGCATGCCAGTTTTATCTATCTTATTTTAAGCATCTATCTGAAATACCATTTTAATAAATCTTAATACAATGTGTTTCAGAAAGTTATCATTAGATTATGAGAGCCAAATGGAAATAGATCATCTTGTCGGAAATGCGGTTGCCAGTGTTAAGAAAAAGGAGTTTAAGTTTGCACCGTCTAGAGACTTTTTATCGTGTTTAAAACTGGGCACACTCCAACAAGCTACCAGGCCAAACAAACACCGGAGACATCCAATGAACCCACGGGCACGTTCTCAGTCACCATGCCTTGCTTACAGAGACAGAACGCATGGCCATCACAGACATCGCTCGTCATCTTCGTCCAGTTCCTCCCATTCATCCGGTTTCATACAGATTGAATGGGCAAATGGTCGAAGTATAGAAACGTCAAATGCATATAAGGCAGTTCATAGGGAAGGTATTGAAAAACAGTTGTTTATAGATGCAATAGACGGGCTAGTTTGTTGTCAGTCTGAGGTTTGTACGTGTGCGATTTCTTTAAAACGGACAGAGTCAGATTTAAGCTCATATTCAGGTACCGCTTCTTCTTTTGCGTCAAGTACGGAACAGACATCGATTGATTTAAATGATACAGTGGTGACTCTTGACTTAAAAGAAATAGAATCAAACATGTTTTGGCCGCAATTTTGTGCTGTTGATAGAGACACTATAGCCATTTTTATATACGATGTTTACTCTTCCAGTATTCGAAAATATATGATAAGTAATGGTGAATGTATATGGACAATAGCGGTAGAAAATGGTGAGATCGACAATATGATAGTATGTGGCGAACGATTGTACATATCACAAAACGAGAAGAATCGAATCCAGTCTTTTAAACAAGAAACAGGCAAAATCGATCAATACTTTTCGCTGACAGAAAATGTTCGTTTTCCATTTGGCTTAGCCTGCAATCATAACCAGAATACCATACTTGTTACAGCATATAATTACAACGGCAGCAAAGGTAATAAAATAATTAAATATTTTTAACCAGCATTCAGCTTCGTCCTTCTTAATTTATGTATTTTCTTAAGTTACATGTATTAGCTGAATGATTTGTTTATTATTCTCCTTCTGGTTGACGTCCGTCCGTTTGTCATTTCGTCCGTCCCTCTGTCCGTCCGTAATTCCGTGTTCGGTCTATAACTCTGTCATTCATCATGGGATTTTAATATTACTTGGCACAAATGTTCCCCATGATGAGACGACATGTCAGGCGCAAAACTCGGACCTGGCTCAAAGGTCAAGGTCACAATTGGAGGTCAAATGTCAACAGGGCTTTTTTCCTTTCCGGTCCATAACTCTGTCATCCATAAAGGGATTTTAATATCTGTTGGCACAAATGTACCTCATAATAAGACGATGTGTCTTGCACAACTTTCAGACTCCTAACTCAAAGGTTAAGGTCACACTTGGCAGTCAAATGTTAGCATGGCATGAACAGGGTCTGATTCGTGTCCGGTCCATAACTCTGTCATTCATAAAGGGATTTTAAAATTGCTTTGCACAAATGTTTCCCATGATAAGACGACGTGTCATGCGCAAAACCCGGGCCCTTAGCTGAAAGGTCAAAGGTCAAACTTGGAAGTCAATGCCAAAAGGGCACAGTCTATAACTTAACAATCTTTGAATGGATTTTAATATTACTTGGCACAAATGTTCACCACCATGAGACAGAGTGTCACGCGCAAGAACCAGGTCCCTAGGTCTAAGGTCAAGGTCACACGTAGAGGTCAAAGTTCGAATTCAAGAATGACTTTGTCCGGAGAGTTTCTTCTTCATGTATGGAGGGATTTTGATGTAACTTGACACAAATGAAGATATTTTCATTGGAAATTTATTTTGCCCTTCTGGTGTGTACATGTATGTACGTGATGGATATGGAACACGAAAGCTTTGGTAATTTCTATTGATGAATTGAACAATTGTTTGGTATAAACACATATTTCAAAAACAGAGCAGCTAGATAACTTGACTAAAATAAACAAAGAATAGAATATAGTAATGACACATATAAGTACATTGGGTCTTCTTTTGGGACACCTTTAACTTACTTATATTTTTAAAAGTTCCATTTCATGCGGTTATTTAGAAAATTTTGGTCATATTGTTGGGGAAAAAACGTATAATCATGCTAAAATAAATGAATAATTGTTGCTTAAAACTGTACTTTGAATGCAGTTTGACTTTTTATAAATGTTTAAATAGAAATAATTTCAACATTTAAATGAAATTGTTCAAATGATATTTAGGTCGGCCATTTTAAAAACGGTCGCCATTTTCATAAAGACTGATGTCTTTAAATTATTATTTCCATTTTTGGTTACAAGGGTTTCTAATGTAAATAAATTAAGATTTGTGTGCAGCGATGAAATAATGTATAAATATGTCTGTAAAATGGCGCCATATTTATCACAATATCCTTCATAATTAAGTTATCTGTTTCTTAATAAATGTGATACGTTTTGAAATTCAGTATGATGCTAACTTCTACATCACATCAATGAATACTTTTAGCAGAGCAGCTTCAACTTCATCATATTGAACATCATATTAAACATAGTCCTATTCCAGATGGTCCTTTTGAAATGTTTGGCTTATAGTTTTTTTTAGAAAGAACTGCATATTAACAATTATTTATTATATTTATGTAATATCAGGAGTTTTTCAATGTATATATTCTTGAATTTTTTAAAAAGAGATTATCAGACGAGTAAATATAAGAATGGAGAGCTAGTGTAGATCTGAATAATGTATTTATATTGTATAGATCCACTAAAGTTAATTTTGCATTGGAATCTTATATAGAAAATATCGTTTCGAGAAAACTTAGAATAGCATTAACAAAAATATGAATCTCAGCACATAGTCTCAGAATACAAAAAGGTAGATTTTCAAGTGAGAGATTAGAAAATAATCAAATAGGTTGTGTAATTTGTAATTCCAATGATATTGAAGATGAATTCCATTTTGTTTTTAAGTGTCCAGCTTTAGCTTTTGAAATGTTAAGAAAGTTGTATATTAAAAGTTATTATAGAAATAGACCCAGTATGTTTAAATTTACACAATTATTAAACAGTTGCAGAAAAAAATGAAATAAAAATGTTATGCAAATTCATTTATGAAGCTGTGGAATTGGATACCAGCTTATGAATAGTCCTGAACTACTTTTTTGTATTCTATAAACAGTAGTCGTTTATTGCTGTTATCAAAGCATTAATGTCCTTTCTACTGAATCTTAATATAATTAAATGAATGTGAATGTGTATTGTCTGATATTGTAACGAAACATGTAGTTGTAAAGTGTCCATTTTACATAGCGCTGAATTTAGACGTGCGTATTTTAGTAAATTAAACATGGTCAGACGTGAAGACGCCAATCATGACGTACATTCAATAAGCATAGAGGTCACTTGTAGTTACAACATTGTGAACGATGGACATTTTGCCTACATGCTTTTCATGCTGAACATGGCTTTGCTGCATCTATGCGCTTAACGACTTATCTTTTACTCATCTACATTGTAAGATTTGTTGGTAAGCGTAGACATACACCTCGTTTGTAGTGAAGAGTTTTTGGCGCGTAGTTGGTTTGCGTCGCAAGGGTGCGACGGTACCAAGTTTAAGTTTACTATTATAACTAACTGTATGGTATTTGTATGTAATTAAATGTTAATCCGTCCATCCAAATCCTGAAATATATATATAAATGTCAGAATTCGTTAAAAATGTATATATCATTTTTATTTTCATGCCATGTTATTTTGTTTGTAAATGTGTTTACCACGAGGAACTTTTAGTTCAAGTGAATAAAAATTTATTCTGTTCTGTTCTGTTCATTATAATATCTTGCCCATATATATCAAATGGCCATCAAAATTTAGAAAAAAATATATAAGTATAAACAAGTTGTCGAAAAGTTGTAGGCCATTTCAAAGAAAAACATTATCTTGAACACAAGGATCTGTCATTCTATTATTACTTTGACTCGATTTGATTATAGTATGAATTATAATATGAGTTTAAGAGTAAAAATAAATGTTCTATTTACCTCATCTATATATCTAGCCTGTATCTAATTTCAGGAGGCTAATTTGGATGAGTAGATTTTTTTTTTTTCTTACCAAATTCCCTTTGAATAGTAATTTAACGCATTTCTTGCAAGTAGGTGACTCCTGTTAGTTAGATATATCCTCATTTATAAGTCGCAAGTCATACTTGATCAAATTAAGAACCTATCTGGTAAAACTGTACAGACAGATAACTTTTATGCCCTTGTGAAATATTTAAGCATTTAATCATTTTGTCTTATCGATCGGTCAAAATAGTAGTGCGAAAATATTCGTTCGAACTACTTTGTGGACGAATCCTAAGATGTAAACATTCATCGAGTTGTAATTACTTTTTAAAGTGCAACATGGGTATCTTGCCACATCACCCCTTCCACTGATTCCACGCGCCGGGAATGATATTAGAAAATATTCATAATAATTTGGTAGTATCAAATTTACATGTAATTCTACGTACACTATGATAATATAGGGACAACCGTGATTCATTATTAATCACACCTTCAGCAGCTTTTTCACTGAGATTTATCCGTAACTCTATCTGATAAGAAATATGTTTTGCTGCGTCCATCGTTCGCTTTAATTTGAAAAAAAAATAGAATATCTAAAAAGTAGCAGCAAAAAAGGGGAATGGCTAACAATTACTATTTAGCTATTTGGTTACATTTTTTGTTTGAAAGTACAAGTGTACATGGCAAATATCTTCAATATCACAATATGTTTGTGATTTAAATCACTTATAATAAATAAACTTAATATGGAAGCTTTGGCATATTCATAAAAAACGTTTCAATCTATCCCTTTGATGTCTTAAATGTCTGTTACCATCATCCTGTCATTTCATGTTTTGCCATTTGTCATAGTCGTGAAATTGTACATGATGAACGTGTCCCGTTTTGTCTTTATACATTGTATTTTCGTTTCTGGGCAACCCTTATTTGACTTTTTCAGTGCTCATCTTTTTGAAACTTTTTGACTGACTTTTTACTTTTTCTCTCCTAGAGTTATTAGTCCAGCAGATTGGGCAAAGGCTTTTGATTTGCTTCCGATGGTTTTGCTCACCTTACTTAATACAACATTCTGCATGACCTGCAACATGACTTGTGAGACTCAACTGATTGTATTAACAGAACTGGAAAAAAAACATTACCAATTGTAAACAAACTAAATTGATCTTGCTCGACCTAAGTGCATTTCTTGACTATGTCATCCATTCAAACTTCTAAAACTTCAAGATTGTGGTGTTTGCCTACAATTTCTCGAGTGGTCTGAGGCATTCCTGCACAATAGAAGTCAGTATTTAGCCTTGGAGGTTAACCATTCCAAAGAAGTACATATAACATCTGGTGTTCCACAAGACCCTGTCATCGGATTTCTGTACTCTATATAGAGATATAAACAATCTAGTAAAAAGTCCGCCACAAGTCCATGATACAGTAGTCTAACTTACACAATCTTCCAAAAAGATTTTAACTAGTTGGAAAAATTGGAAAATGGGTGGGACATGTAGTCTGATCCTTTCAAATGCCAGACACCTAACATCACAAAAAATTAATCAGTATCTACTTTATGGTCAAAACGTAGAATCTGTCTCGAACGCAAAATATCTTGGGTTTTGACTTAGCTACAGATTTATACTGAAATACATAATTTATATCATTAGAAAAGCTTCAAATGCAAATAAAACTCTTACCTCATAAAACGAAACATCACAACAACCAACCAAAATGTCCAAACCCTAGCTTATAAAACTTTTCCACCAACAGCTGGAATTAGCACCGATATACTCGAGTAAACACACACAAGTAGAAATAGACTAGTTCTGCTTCAACGTTGCAATTATTTTTTGTTGTTGATTTTTACAGCCGAATAGAGACTGTTTCCCTAATAGCTATATTCTCCCCTAAGGATAGTTTATGTTCCCCAAAAGAAAGACACATTTCCCCTCTAACAATTTTAAGAAAATATTTCTTGACATGTACACCAATTGATGTCAAGAAAGGTGTTCTACTATTTTAAAGGCGTTTTAATATGGAAGAGCATTAGTGCCAGATGTGTTTTATTTATTAACTCGAAATTTCGAGTTACTTAATTCGAAATTTCGAGATTCTAAGTAGAAATTTCGAGTTAATAACACGAAATTTCGACTTCGTATCTTGTCCTTTTATCCGCAAAATTTGAACGCCTGTCCGTCTGTCAAAGGCCAAAAATGTAATGGACGACTTTTGACTCTTCGAAGTGGAATCATCTATCTACACATCAATATAGTGTACCCAACATGTAGCGACTTGAACATATACTACTATACATCAATGTATGACCTACCCCATAGCCTCTAGAGCTACTCCAGATTACAAACTGTATACAGGATATATACCTTCACTTACATGTATAGTATGTTCAGGTGGTAGGGGCTCGAACTAGGTCGAAAACCTTCCAGAGTTTCTAAGTTTGAATTCTTACCGGTCACCTTCTATGACCTTTCCTCAAAAGCTTGATCCATCCAGGTGCTCAATCTTGGTTAGACTCATTACTACACGTTCATGTAGGGTATGTCTATATTTCCTTACCATATTGGCTCAAACTAGGTCGAAAACCCTCCAGACTTAAACATGTTTTAAATAGTGATATTTTTATGAGCAAACACTGCCCGGTCATTTAATCTATTATTTTCTTAGTATTTTAAAATATTCGACAACAAGGATGTTTTTCGTGAATTTTAAGCGTTGGAACATAGATATGTTGGAACTTAGATATAGCTTTCGAAATGAAAAATACAGTGATTGTAATTTAAGATTTTTTTTCATACAAAACAAAACTGTTTTCAATATTGATATTATTAAAACTTGTCACTCAATTCATATAAGTTGGGTGGGGCTAGGCTTTAGCTTATTTGTTAATGCAAGGAAATAGAACGTCTTTTTGGAGAAGATAAAAAAGTGATACATAGGTCATTGTAACACTTTAACCTAATGTATGAACTTGAAATGATCTTGATTGACCTTGAAATATAACGTTTATTTTACACATTTAAGTATAAGCTTATTCTCCTCGCCCACAGGCGAGAAGTATTTGTGATCATTGATGGCCTTTTTGTGAGTGCAGTGCAGTGTATGTCGTGAATGACGATTTTTTCCTTTCGATTAGCAAAATTTTAAATTTAAATTTTATTTTTAATGTCTGATCTTGCCTATGTTAAAACACGGTTGTGATGTAATCCTTTGTTAGTTTTGTCCGTTATATAGGTTATTGTACCGATACCGTTCTATACACACGTTTATTTTACTATACCTGTCCATTATTAACCTGTAACTGTCCATTCTTAAAATAATGGATACTTTAAGAATGGACAGGTAGAGGTTAATAATGGACAGGTATAGTTACAACCTTGTACGTTGAGAGGTGTGAGTACATCAACTTATGAAATTCGAAAGTTTCGAAATACTAAACTGCAACGTTTTACAGAACTTGTAACTGCAATAAAAACAAGAGCTGTCACTAATGGTGACAAATGCCCCCGCAGCGCCTTGACCTTTGACCTGGTGACCCCAAAGTCAGTAGGGGTCGTGTACTCAATAAGCACTATCAGCATGTGAAGTTTGAAGGTCCTGGGTGCAGTGGTTCGCGAGTAAAGTGCCTTCATGCAAAAAGTTAACATTGTGACGAAGGAACGAACTAACGAACGAACGGACAGTTGAAAACTAATATGCCTCCCTTCGAGGGCATAAAAATCCCTGAAGAGGAACGTATGACTTTATCCCAAATCGCCCCACAAATTATCAGTCAAATGAAAATCAAACAATGTGCCAAAAATAATTACAGAATGTTAGTTTAAATCTTCGACCGTTAGAAAGTAGTAAAGTCCTCTTTGTGTACTCCTAAATCGCGGAAGTAAAGTATCGCAGGTATGGCATTTTCAGTCAAAAATAAATGAAAATAGGCAACGTAATGTAAAAAAAAGAGCTGTCGGAGGACAGCAACGCTCGACTATTCAACAGCCTTGTCAATTAAATGGATATTAAAGTCGAAAAGGGGGCATAATTTTGTAAAATTGCAAAAAGGGTTATTGAACCTGTACAATGCATATCAGCTCGTGACAATGGACAATTGTGCAAGTTTCAATCCATTCCCATTAGTGGGTACTGAGATACCAGCTTACATTAAAAAAATTAACCAACAACTGCTTAGTCGAAAAAATGACATAATGTTGTAAAAATACAATGTAGAGTTATGGAACCTGAGCACTGCATGTCAGATCATCACAATGAACAAGCGTGTGACGTTTCAATCCATTTCCATTAGTAGGTACTGAAATACCAGCTTACATATAAAACCTTAATAAAAGTTATACAAAACAGAGTTATGGAACCTGTGCAGTGTAAGTCAATTTATCAAAGTGAATAAATGTGTGAAGTTTCAATCCATTCCCACAAGTGGTTACTGAGATACCAGCTTACATACAAAAACTTAACCAAATCGTGACGCCGACGCATGGATGAAATAAAGTGTGGAAAACCACAGGTCGCCCAACACGATATAGACGAAAATGTTGCAGGCTCGGTTTGACTGAGCTTGTTCATGGACGGTAGTGAAAGTGCAAGCTACCGTCCACGCCCTTTAGCCCCAGATTGAGCAGACCTCAACATTTACACATGTTATAAGTACCAGAATGTAATTTAGAGGCATCCGCAGATGTATTCTTACGACGGTGTGCGTTCACTGATGCACAGAGTGCAATTCCATGAAAGGCTGCGTACGTACGTTTCCCAGATAAAATAATGGCTGTGCCCTAAACGAGAAAACAATGGGCAGAATTAATCAAACTGGAGTCCAATAGCTCCATCTATTCTTTGAATAGTCGAGCTAAAACACATAATTTCCTTTCTTTTTCAAATGCTGCAGACGTATCTTGCAGTGTTCGTGTAAAATTGGTTAAAGTTTTGCCATAACTGATATTTGTTGCAGTCCTACCAAGAAATGTGCAATTTCACCTTTCTACTACAAAGACAAAAGGGAAAAAAAACAAAAAAAAAACACCAAAAAACAACAGCGTCAAGTTCCCTAATGTTTTATTGCACGTTTCGGTATTACCAGAAAATTTGGCCGTAATGATCTTAATTGAACTTGAATTTTCTTGCAATGACGATGTTATTTATTGTAATAACGAAATATTTCCTCGTAAAAACGAGATATGTCATAACGAGTAAAGATCTCATGTGATACGTGTAATTTTCTTCTAATGAAATTGATGGAATATCTCGTAATTACGAGATAAGAACTATTGTTTTCTAATAACGATATAAAATACATATACATACATGTTAGAATGTCTTCACCTGGACTCGTCATTTATTAAATTACTTGATTTATATAAAACTGCAAATTCAGCACGAACAAAGCATGGACAACTATTAATACATACATCATAAGGCCAAGTTAAATTTTACTTTTTGTAAAGGTACTTCAAATCATTCATAAATATCACAAAACGAGATATGTTCGAAACTTTCCTAAGAATCAGCACTGAAAATTATTAGTATTTAAAAAACTTTTATTTGCAATAAATATTTATATGCAATATAATTTAAACTCCATTTAACTTGGTATTTTTATTTAGAACAGAGACACAAATCGATGAATTGTCTTTGCCTCAAAGAGGACAATATTAGTGACATTACATAATATCACGACAATCTTGATTTTTTCGTGAGGACCGTGTTTTAAGTCAGAGAAAAGCCTCAAACTATCCATTATGTGAAAGAATGGACAATCTCGGCGCGTTGCGCCTCGATTTGTCCATTCTTTCACATAATGGACAGTTTTCGGCTTTTCTCCTTTACATAATGGCATCAGATTTAACAACACAATAGAGAAAATAAGTTTCACTAGAAAAAAAGAAAGCAGGAAAGAAATCAAAGAGTAGAAAAGAAAGCAATTTGTGTCGGACACCACGTGTAATAATTCTATTTTTCATTCTACTTTAAATATTGATTTATCATATTGTAGGCATTGTTATTTGCAACATTTATTTCATAGGCCTTTTATTCCAACCGAAATTCCGGATACTGCTTTGTAAAGTTAATGTATGCTAATATTCAAAATTAAGTTTTATTGGATTATATATAAGTAAGTTTAATACTACTACTTCTCTATAAGCATTAGTTTAGAATTATTGTGCATTTGATAACAATGTTGTGTACCGTGTTGTTACTATGTCGTTGTTTCTATGTATTAAGTTTGTAACTCACTCTGCAACTTCTTAAAGGTACAAGGCTCTGTCATCTTAAAGTGGGCATGGCTATGCCCATTTCTCTTTCGGTAAACAACACCAAACTTTTTACACAGTAAATACGTCTGGCACAAACATCCATTAAACAGTGTCTTATATTTTTAGTTTTATACTTTGATTTTTTTTAAGTTAAGTATTTATGTGTTTAATGTTTGATATGCATAATTATAGTCAAACTTTTTACAAATGTCACCTAATAATAATGCAAAAACTGGCCTTTGAACCAAGGTGACTTGCATTTTAAAGTATCCTTGCTCTATTATCTCAATGTAGGTTTCTTACAGACTGACCTTTAGCAATATCAGAACAATGGTCTTTCTTGAGAGGTGGCTGATTGCACAACATTGACTGTTTGTCCTTCCAAAATACCAGTTGATCAGTATATGACTGTATATTGTGGTAAAGGTGTTTATAGTAGTGAACTGTTTAGTCAATATTGATTGCTGCGTATTCAGAAGCTGTTCTCCTAAGGAGGAGGTGAAGAAAACAACAACAACAACAATACCCTCTAAGTAAATACACCAACGTAATCGTCAACATATAACACTTGGGTTATAATTTTCTTGTTTTTTTTTTTTTTAAATTGCGAGTTTCACGTCCCTAGGCGGGATAAAATGATGTTTGTTACGTTTCATTCATTGTAAATCTTAGTCCTTCCTTATCATTTAACTTGAAAGTATCATATATCACATTCCTGATCAGACATTTATCAGAATAATGGTCTTGATAACATCTGAGCTAAGTTTGAAACTCAGTCATTTCGGATGAACAACTACGTAAGTCTAAATTTAAGCACAACCTTGTGTATGCAATACATTTCATTCCATATACCGAAATAAATTTCGCACATGGGTCATGATCAGCACTAAATACAACAATAAAAATCTTGCTCACACTACAAAGGCAATGTTTTTTCTCCAACATTCATGAAACCCCATCAGACTGTCTGTTTGCCTAGGGTCTACAACAAAGACACCAATATCGTTATATCATATCCTGTTCTATCAGTACTGCGTACACTGCTTTGTTTGGTGCGGAGTTTCCTTTTGCTGCATCTTGCAGTAACTTTCGTACTTATTAACTCAATATATCTCAATAAAGATTGCAAATAAAATTGTCAAACACACAGGTCTATTCTGATATGAAAAATCGTACAATTTAAAAATAATCAAAATGTGTGTAGGTTTAAAAGTGATTTTTGGCTATTTTTTAAGTTGCATATGCCCTAGATAAAGACCACGATCAGTCCCCCAAAATATATCTTTCACTACAAACACTTATAAGGGAGTTTTAACATGTTTTTCTCTTCAAATACAGCTTACACACTCGTATTTATATCCACCAACTAGATCAATATAGCAACTACATAAAAACCATTTGGTTTCACCACGGTAACCAAATGTTCTTCTCTAAAACTATTTCAAATGAAATTGTCATTCACAAAGACCTATTCTGATATGAAAAATGACAATTTATATCATTCAATTTGGAAAGAATGAAAAACGACTGCAGATGAAACAGTAATTTTAGACTGTTTTTAACCTTTTGACCTTGCGAATATCCTTGAATTGGCATTGAGTGACCAAAAAAATATGGCATTTATTTCTCACTATCTTAGATTAAAAACTCGTATGCAGTTAAGACACAGGTGTTTTATTCATAAATATTTTACAACAGTACAGTTGTTAAAAATTGGGGGTTCCGCAGGCAACAAATTTGCGTTTTACCCTAATGTTGCTGGGGGTTCCGTTGCGATTTACCCTTCTGCCATTATTGTGTCATATGTGTAAAGCGAAATAACTGTTGCAAAAACTTGAAGTAACCCGTGTGAAGAGTTATTCATCTCCATTGATATGTGCAAAGTTTATGTACGGGTAAAGCAACTGTTCGTTTATGAGAACAACTGTGTCTGAGAAACATGGATCAGAAAGTGAAGGACCAAATTTTACAACGATATTATTTCAAATAAAAACATTCCCGCTGCGTATGCGGGTGCTCAGAAGATGGTTCAAGTTCTAAACAAGGACAATTTACAATTACTTACATAAAGCACACCGAGCTGTAATAAAACAAGGCTACCTGAAGTCATCAAAAGTTTGGTTCCAAGTGCAGTATCCAAAGTAAAAGTAGCGTAGAAATTATGACTAGTTGAGCTTCGTTTTCCACAAGAAACTTCAGAGAGTTTGTATCAATTCAGCCACCTAGATATAACTGAATTTAGTAACGATTCAACTGAGGAAAATAATGGTTATATTGAGACATCCTACTTGGAGCTGCAACTTGAAAACAGACACATAAAAAAGTATTATTCTAAATAACTTTTTGATTTTAAATAAATACGTGAAACAAATGTACTACGCGCCTGTAATGTATATAATTAGAGGTTATTATACAGGGCTGGTGTGCCTCAAGGCGATATTTGCATACTAGGAGAGGTAATGGCCCGGGGGCTTATACCGGTCCAGTATGCCAATTTCGCCTTAAGGCACACTAGCCCTGCTTTATAAACTTTTTTATTGCTTATGTTTCACTCTGCTGTTAAAGGGAAAAAGTGATCAAAATAATTTAATGTTGCACAGCGTCATAGAATGTTCATGTAATGCGCGGGAACGTCGACGTTGTCTGATGACGTTGACGTCATTTCCTTTCAAACATTTGTTTTAAATTAATGCATTCTGGGGCCGTAGTTTCTTGTGTCAACCTTATTCAACCACACTAGAAGAGGAATCTAGCGAATTTACGTTAATTTACCATGCATCCTTTTGTAAAAGAAATGTTAGTTTATATATACTTGACATATTATGTCAGTGGAAGTATAAAATCTGGATGTTTTGCGCAGCCGAAAGTGTGCCTGATATGGCCGGAAGTGTGCCTGATATCGATATCAGGCACACCAGCTCACACGAAAACTAATATCGGCATCCCGCTGCTCATATACGTTTAAATTCAATGCAAAGTTGTTACTATATTTAGTAACATATGCAATAAATAGCAAATAAATTACAGAATATGACATATAATGGACTAAAAACAAAGAAAAATATCAAACAGGGAATGCCACGCACCAAAAGCGCAGCCTCCTCAAAACGAACCCCCCATCACGCAAACGCGTGCACCACACACACACACACACTCAAAGCCTACACATCAGGACAAAACGAACAACACACACACACACACACACACACCCAAAGCCAACACATAAGGACAAGACGAACAATAAGCATACACACACGCGCGCACACAAAGTCAACACACAAGGACAAGACGAACAAACAAAGGAACAGTGGGGCACCGCCTTGGAACGGTTAGTGGCAAAAACACCACTGGGGAGCTTAAACCGGTTTATTGTGCGCACCCAACCTCACTCTTATCCCCACCATGTTCCAAAGACACGGGACAGTGTAAATAAAAGTAATCCCCTCCAGGTGAATCTCTAACACACGTAATGGAAACAAAAAGGCATGTCATGTAAAACACAAAAATGCTCGTGTATAAATATATAAATGTGAAAATAAAACAGATTTTTCTTTAGTTTTACAATAAATATTTCAAAAGATAGAACAAATATATGAAACATTGATAAAAATATTTCTGTTTTACAATAAATATTTTAAGACATTGAATGAATATATAAAGATAGACAATAGTTATAGAAGATATAATATTGCAACACATTACACGCCATACGAGAAGCTGTTGGATTTGGTCGATTTAAAGTTGACATACCGGGTGTTCAAGGAACTTATTTATCGAGATGGAGAAGTCATTGCCATTGAAATGAAAAGTTTTCATTCATTTTGAAACATTACGGTTGTTTTAAAGTGTGGAAGTAAATGTATAAGTCTACCGTTTCACACATCTCGAGACATTTCTGATTTGCAATACTGAAGTAAGTGTGACTTTTTAAAGCACTTTTTAGAAGGACATCATTTTCATGTGTGAGTAGGGGCAACATGGTCGAATTAAGTGAGTGTATGATTAGAATACTAACTTAAGACGTTGCAGGATGAATTTCAATTCTTTTTCATTCGGAGTACCAGAACATGTGACTAAAAATAAAGTGATAAATTCTATACTCGCAGAAAGTTTCTACTTACAGAAAAGATATGGCTTTCCAACGCCTGCGGGTTAGTAAATATTGTTTGTATACGGCAAACTCGTCATTGAGACCATTCCGTCCCACATCTATGGCTTGACATTGAGGGACATATTGTTGACAACACCTACGTAGAGGATCTTCGGGAATCGATGTACATTTATGTAAAGGAGAAAAGCCGAAAACTGTCCATTATGTGAAAGAATGGACAAATCGAGGCGCAACGCGCCGAGATTGTCCATTCTTTCACATAATGGATAGTTTGAGGCTTTTCTCTGACTTAAAACACGGTCCTCACGAAAAATTCAAGATTGTCGTGATATTATATAATGTCCCTAATATTGTCCTATTTGAGGCAAAGACAATTCATTGATTTGTGTCTCTGTGCTAAGTCAAAATACCAAGTCAAATAGAGTTTAAATTAGATTGCATATAAAAATGTATTGCAATAAAAAGTGTTTTAAACACTAATGATATTCTGTGCTGATTCTTAGGAAAGTTTCGATCATATCTCGTTTTGTCTTATTTACGAATGATTTTAAGTACCTTTACAAAAAGTAAAATTTAACTTGGCCGTATGATGTATGTATCACTAGTTGTCCATGCTTTGTCCGTGCTGTGTTTGCAATTTTATGTAAATGATGGGTCCAGGTGAAGACATTCTAAAATGTATGTATGTATTTTATATCATTATTACAAAGCAATCGTTCTTATCTCGTAATCATGAGATATCCTATCAATTTTATTAGAAGACAATTATACTTATTACATGGGGTATTTACTAGTTATAACTCGTATCGCGTTTTTACGAGAAAATATTTTGTTATTACAACACTACACAATAAACAACATCGTTATTGTAAAAAAAAAACTGTACTGTTAAACTGAGATCATTATGGCCAAATTTTACGGTAATACCGAAACATGCAGGAAAACTTTAGAGAACTTAACGTTTTTCTTATTTATTTATTTATTATTTTTTTTTCACTTTTTTTTTCTGTGTGCTTGTAGAAGAAAGGTGAAATTGCTCATTTCTGGGTAGGACTGCAACAAATGTCAGTTTTGGCAATGAGGAAGATAGGTCTGCAGCATTTGAAAAAGAAAGGAAAATTATGCTTTTTAGCTCGACTATTCAAAGAATAGGTAGAGCTATTGGACTCCAGTTTGATATTTCTGTCCATTGTTTTCTCGTTTAGGGCCCAGCCATTATTGTATCCGCTTTTCATGGAATTGCACTCTGTGCATCAATGAAGGTTCCGTGTGCACCGCCGTATGAACACATCTGCGGACGTCTCTAAATTACATTATGGTACATGTGTAAATGTTGAGTTCTGCTCAGCCCGGGGCTAGAGGGCGCGGACGGTAGCTTGCACTTCCACTACCGTCCATGAACAGGTTCAAGCAAACCGAGCCTGCAACAATTTCGTTTATGTCGTGTTGGGTGACCTGCAGTTTTCCACTATTTTATTTCATCTATGAGTCTGCGTCGGCTTCCCGATTTGGTTAAGGTACATCAAAAGTGTTTGGAGACCATCCCTCAGGTGAATATAAATTTTGGAAATTTATATCTCACAGACCATTACCATTTATAATAAATACACTGAAATGTTCAGAGTAAGTAGGAAATACTTTAAATAATAAAAAGGGTAGATTGTTTAGGAATGTATATTTTGTTTAATATCGCGTGCACTTCGGTTGTCAACGTTCTGTTTTGTAGAAAATATGTAGAATAAACTTCTTTTTCAAAAGTATTTTTCTTTGTTTGTTTTGGTTGTGTGCACTTTTATCTGGGTACTCCCAGTAATGAAATATGGTTAACTTACATATTTTCTTAAACATAGCAGTATTTTGTCATTTTGACAGCTATACTTTCACTTTCATTTCGCAATTACTGCAACGTTTTGAAATGTACATGCTTTTAACATTTTCAACACTGGGGAGTACCAGGAGAAATATGTTAGACACACAATAAGTATAGACATAATGTCAAAATATTTTTGAAAAGAAAGTTTAATATTTTCTACAATTTGACAACAGAATATGGACGAGCAAAGTACATGTGATATAAGAGAAAATTTGTTATTCCAAACATAACAATTCTCTTGAAAGACTCTTCTACATATTCTGAACAGTTTGGTATACATTTTATGAAAAACAAAGGCCTATGATGCCTAAAAACATAAAACAAAAATTCACCTGAGGGGCAGTTTCTAAACACTTTACATGAACCTTATTCAGTGATACATTGGCTTACACTGCACAGGTACCATAACTCTGGATTAAAACGTCACACACTTGTTCACTGTGATGATCTGATATGCAGTCCTCAGGTGTCATAACTCTATTTTGCATTTTCATAAAATTATGCTATTTTTTTCGACTAAGCAGTTGTTGGTAAAATGTTTTGTATATAAACTGGTATCTCAGTACCTTCTAATAGAATGGATTGAAACTTGCATAATTGTCCATTGTCATGAGCTGATATGCTTTGCACATCTTCCATAAACATTTTTGAAATTTTATACAAAATGATACCCCCTTTTCGACTTTAATATTCATTCAAATGACACGGCTGTTGAATAGTCGAGCGTTGCTGTCCTCCGACAGCTCTTGTTTTTACATTACGTTGCCTATTTTCATATCTATTTTCGACTGAAAATGCCATACCAGGTGTATATCTGCGATACTTTTCTGTTGCGATTCAGGAGTACACAAAGAGGACTTTACGACTTTCTAACGGTTGAAGATTTAAACTAACTGTCGGTATATATATGATTATTTTTGGCACATTGTTTGATTTTCATTTGACTGATAATTTGTGGGGCGATTTAGGTCAAAATCATGCGTTCCCCTTCAGGGTTATTTTATTAAAGCTACAAATTCTGAAAAAAATTGTTGCAGTTTATATTTCGAAACTTTCGGATTTCATAGGTTGATGTACTCGCACCTCTCAACGTACAAGGTTGTTACTATACCTGTCCATTATTAACCTGTATCTGTCCATTCTTAAAGTATCCATTATTTTAAGAATGGACAGTTACAGGTTAATAATGGACAGGTATAGTAAAATAATCGTGTGTATAGAGCGGTATCGGTACAATAACCTATATAATGGACAAAACAAACAAAGGATTACATCACAACCGTGTTTTAAATGAAGATAAAGTCTCGCTATGTCTCATTGGATTTTAAGGATTTGATGAAAGCAACCCTTTTCGTAGGGGAATAGGCTGTCACGATATTTCAGCGTTCGTTGGATGCTATGTAACATGGATAAGACCAAATTGCTAGCTCAAAATAAAGTACAGATGAAACGTTATTAAAAAGACATGTCTTATTTCATACGATACAATTTGAATTTAATGCAGCTTCAGTTACCTTCCAATAAAGTATGTTGGACCTGCAATAAGACCGAAATAAATATCTATATTTAATCTTGGTAGATGGTCACACAAGGACCACTTATGTAAAATTATTCTAAAATCAGACAAGCAGTTTCATACAAGAAGATTTTTAAAGTTTCCTCTATATACATATAGGGAAAAGTGACCACGCCCTCTGGCGGCCATGTTTTTTGACATATCGGTATAATTTGAACAATCTTGGTAGAGGGTAGCATAAGGACCATTTGTGTGAAATTATTCCAAAATCGGACCAACAGTTTTGGAGATGTCGTTTGAAATTTTTTCTATTTTTAGCTCTGGCAGCTCCTATGTTCTACCATATCTTGTCTGTAAGTAGAAACTGTCTGCGAGTAAAGAATTTATCATTTTACTGTTAGTCACATGGTCTGGTACTCCGAATGGAAAAGAGCTGAAATCCATGCTGCAACTTCTAATCATACACTCTTTTTATTCGACCATGTTGCCCCTACTCACACATGAAAATGATGTCCTTTTAAAAGGTGTGGTAAAAGAACAGAGAAAAATAGATTGGAAATCATGAAACGAAGAAGACGCAACAGAAAGCTTCAATGATTCCAATAATATAAGTATGGATGAACTATATGACTTCTCCTTGAGAGAATTCACAAATTGCATTGATAAATGTATACCAAAATGCTAGGGTACCCTTGAATCCAAGAAGAACAATTCATCCATGAACAAATGAAGAAGTGAAAACAGCTAAAATAGATCTACATTCTGCTAAAAGCACTTTAGGAGGAGGAAAGCACAAAACTACAATATAAAGAACAGATATAAAAAAAATGTCAAAATGCAAAATCAAACTAACATCCTATGAAAAGTCTGGTGCTGGAATTATGCTGCCGTTACCAGTATTTGACAAAGAAGGAAAATGTAGAATAGACCGTCTGATGGACAGGCTCAGCTGTATGCAAACAAGTAAAGAGGTGACTACCCGTACCATACTGGAGTGGATGGAGGATGACTAATGAAGTGTATGTAAGGCTGCTAGGGATAAAGAACAGATATATAAAGAAGTGTGTGAAAATGCAAAATCAAAATGGATAGATGAAACGTATACCCTTATCGATAGACACACTGACCAACGTCATAATTTGCAAACATTTCACAAACTAACATCCTATGAAGTGTCTGGTGCTGGAATTATGCTGCCGTTACCAGTATTTGAAGGAAAATGTAGAATACTGAAAAATACCTTCTTGAATGGAGAAAATTACAAAATGAAATATTTGATGACATTTAGTATTATGATAGAAGACAAGCTTAACAGCATCAGAATTGGAACAGCAAACGAACCAGTTGTTGATTTTTAGCCGTGAAATAAGCAGAAGTAAAGTCGAAGCAGCCTCACAAAGACTGGAAAATGAAATACCTAGACAAATTTGATCAGAACAGCTAACGATGCCTTGATAACATCAGTAACAATACTATTTATGAAGTCCTTCAACCAAGGTGTACTCTTCCATGCAAGGAAAGCTGCAGATGTTAAATTTGTTTTTGTTTCCATATCCCCAACAAGACTGACAAAGCCCATCACACCGAATCACTTTACTTTTAAAATAATTTACTTATTGAGCAGAATAGTTGTGAATTTTCTCAATATCGGCTCATCAAAGGGGCATAATATACTCTTTTGTTGAACACCATAACCTCTTAGACCAGGGGCAAGATTTGAATTCGGTAGCAGTTTTCAAAGGACCCAGACAACACTCCTGAAATTCAACTCAAGTTTAATGGAGCAAGTTTGACAAGAGTTGAGCATTCAATGTTCTTGGACTCATCGTCTGTCTACATGCTTAAATTACAAAAACAAAAGCACAACGATCACTTGGATAACTGTTAAGTTTCGCAAAATCAGAAAGGTATCTCCACAGAACATGATTAAAATGAAAAAAAAATGAGGAAAGCCACAGGTCGCCCAACACGACATAAACGATAATGTTGCAGGCTCGGTTTGATTGAGCCTGTTCATGGACGGTAGTGGAAGTGCAAGCTACCGTCCACGCCCTCTAGCCCCGGGTTGAGCAGAACTCAACATTTTCACATGTTATAAGTACCAAAATGTAATTTAGAGACATCCGCAGATGTATTCATACGGCGGTGCACATGACAGAGTGCAATCCCATGAAAAGCGGCGTATGGCCCACACGTAAAATAATGGCTGTGACCTAAACGAGAAAACAATGGGCAGAACTAGACAAACTAGAATTTAGAGAGGGGATCTGTGGTTATGGAGCCTGCATATCACAGAAACTGCCAAAAGACAAAATTAAAAAGCAGGCAATATATCCAAGGGGTGATTAAACAATACCAAAAGCTTTTAAAGCGGGGGTATTTGAACCACCCAGGCCGAAATGTTCAAGCTGAAAAATTAAACAGTACACTAACACAACATAAATGTCGTGCTGAACGATCTGAAGAGATCGAAATATAACAGCTCTGATTGAAGGTACGGGAAGACTTTTTTACGGCCGCAACACGTCACAAACAACGCTGCTGTGATAATAAAATAAAAAAAAAAGTGGAAAACCACAGGTCGCCCAACACGACATAAACGAAAATGTTGCAGGCTCGGTTTGATTGAGCCTGTTCATGGACGGTAGTGGAAGTGCAAGCTATCGTCCACGCCCTCTAGCCCCGGGTTGAGCAGAACTCAACATTTACACATGTTATAAGTACCAGAATGTAAGCATTGTCAAAGACTGATTGTTCCGCATCTTCGGTCTGGCGAACAAGTAATTAATTCCAGCAAAAGGGTCTGATACAATGTACGCGAGCAGTGAATACAAGTAACTCTGAAAGCCTAGAAATACAGTCGGGAGTAGCACCACTAGAATTGCACAGAACAGAATTAGCAATAAAAATGTACTAGACGAACGGCAAAAGGCTTAAACAACCTCTTGGGACAATGTCTGCATGAATGTAGAAGAGGCAAAGATCACTGACATGTCGTCAACACATGTAGGAAGAATGTTGCTGCAAGTAGCTGACATGGAATCACAGAAACTGATACCAGATGCATGGAGCCAGAGATATGCCATTTAGACTTCGTCCAAACAGGTAGTCGCCGTCCAACCTACTGGAACAACCTAGGTTCATAACAAACAGAACGGCTGAACAACAAGTCGAAGCTAGACATGCTATCAACCAGTTATTACAAGACCCAGACCCAGATGCTGCTAAAGCTTTTACCGACGGGTCGTGCCGAGGAAATCCCGGTCCATGTGGTGGAGTATCTTATGTTTTTTTTAAAACAAGTGGAGAATGGATGGAATTAAAACAGCCAGTTTCCTAACTGGCTTCAATTCTCCTTGGTGAGCTTACAGCTATAACAATAACACTGGAATCCATCTTAAAGGAGCAAAATAATACAGTATACCACTTCATCAAATATTTTCAGACAGCCAATCAGTAATGAGGTTCTAACTTTGGGATTGGACATCAAGTTACATATCACGGCTATTCAAGAAGTTAAAAGTATCTGAAAAGCTGATGAAAATGGTGGAACCGCTATTTAACTGGACTAATCACCAGGCTATTGCTGGGAATGAAATTCCAGACCGATTAGCTAAAGAAGCTGCACTACATGCTGAGAAAATGAAAGGTTAAAGAAGCTGCACTACTTGCTGAAGAAAAGAAAGGTTAAAGAAGCTGCACTACATGCTGAAGAAATGAAAGGGCTGACACAAGAGCCCATCAATATCAAGCTGATATCAAGAAGGCAACCAAGGAAACAATTACAATGTTGTGGCAACGACGATGGAACACATCGGGAAAGAGAAAGACATTGTATGAGATGAAGCCATTAGTAAAACTTAAACAGCTAGATTACAGCAAAAGTACTAACCTAAGAATTCTCCTACAACTATAGAGGGGTCATTGCAATTTAAAAGAGTACAGATACATGTACAGATACATTGGCAGTAGCACCAATTGTGAACGTGATGACCCAGAGTCTGTAGAGCATTACTTGTTGGAATGTCCAATCATCGAGAACCATAACAAGTTTGCATCCCAGACCTGGTGTACGAGACATTGATCTGAATATTTTGCTTACTTCTGGAGAAAATGATCATTGGAAAGACATATGATCAGTGATAACAGACGAACTATGCCAGTATATTGATACGTCAAAAAAGGTTTAGTAAGTCAGGTCTGGCCGAACACACCTCCGAACTGCACATAAATACTTAAGTGCATAAGTTATGAGTTTCAAAATACTACCTGAGAGACTTTTGCATTGTAAAACATTTTAACCGAGGATGGAGTATGGCATGTCAAACGTTGCTAAATTATATATGAATGTTATTATTATTGTATGTTTGTTATTGTTATTCAATGTCTTGTCATTCATATTCTAAAAGTCATTATTGTTATTCTATATTTCGTTATTCTTATTGTATCTTTGGTATTGTTATTTAATGTCGTGTCATTCATATTCTAAGTCTTACCATTGTTATTCTATATGTCGTTATTCTTATTGTATGTTCGATATTCTTATGGTAAAGGTCATTATTGTTATTCTGTATTTCGTTATTCTTATTGTATCTTTGATATTGTTATTCAATGTCGTATCATTCATATTCTAAGTATTACCATTGTTATTGTATGTTCGATATTCTTATGGTAAAATCATCATTGTTGTTCAATATCTGACGATTCTATTTACAAAACGTGTCATCTTATTCTATGTTATGTGATTGTATTTGTATAGCGTCGCTGCGGGATATCGCACATACAATAAGTATATCAAGCTTACAAAAACAATAATGAATATACAACAACAATAACGTCTTTTACAATAAGAATATCGAACATACAATAAGAATAACGACATATAGAATAACTATGGTAACACTTAGAATATGAATGACACGACATTGAATAACAATATCAAAGATACAATAAGAATAACGAAATATAGAATAACAATAATGACTTTTACCATAAGAATATCGAACTAACAATAAGAATAACGACATATACAATAACAATGGTAAAGACTTAGAATATGAATGACACGACATTGAATAACAATATCAAAGATACAATAACAATAACGAAACATAGAATAACAATAATGACTTTTACCATAAGAATATCGAACATACCATAAGAATAACGACATATACAATAACAATAGCAAATTTTAGAATATGAATGAAACGACATTGAATAACAATAACAAACATACAATAACAATAGCATACATATATAATTTAGCAACGTTTGACATGCCATAATGGACACGACTATGATGAATTACTTCCGCCGGAAGGCTTCAAAGTGAAATCTGGGTTGTAATCGTCAGATTAAATATTTCAATATGGTAAATTCTAGGTATATTTTCTCGTTTATAGAACGATCCAAAGCCTGATAAAAAGCGTTGACAGTTTTACATCGACCATGCAAAAGTTATTATAGCTCTGTTATTTGTTTTGACGGGAAACAACGATGACACCTGATTAAATGAAATATGTACGAGTGTGATGTTTTTTCATATTGTGTGATTATTATGTGATAAAGAACGTGTGGTGAATATGCTAGTCAGACTTGAACAGACTTGTGATGGAAATATAACTTTTAATAGATAAAGTGTTTGTTGAAATTGGCCATATTTGCTCCTTTATTTTTACTTGCTGCAAAAAAAGCGTTGGCCGTTCTGTGGAAAATAAAATTAATTTGTTTAGAAGGAACCGAGGAAGCTAATAAATTTGTATACATGCCACTTAAAATAGTTATAGACTTAAGTACTAAGGCCTAAAAAGTGTTTGTTTCCGGTATCCCGACCTATCCTAATTTACCCTAAAGTTTTTCTTTTTGGCCTTGAAGAATGTTTTCAACTTTTTAAGACAAAGTTGCAAAACTGCAATTTTTATGCTTTAAACATGGTCAGTGATGTTAGAAATCAACTTACTGGTGCTCTAAAGGCTTAACGCCCTTATTTGTATTCATTTTTTACACAAAAATAATTTCCAAAAAGTCCCAGTTAATAACAAGTGGGCAATGATGGCCCTATATCGCTCACCAGAGTTGATCTGGCCTATTGACCTAGTTTTTGACCCCACATGACCCAGTTTCGAAATTGACTTAGAGATCATCAAGACAAACATTCTGACCAAGTTTCATAAAGATAGGGTCACAACTGTGGCCTCTAGAATGTTCACAAGCTTTTCCTTTGATTTGACCAGGGGACCTAGTTTTTGATCCCACATGACCCAGATTCGAACTTGAACTATAGATCATCAAAACAAACATTCTGACTAATTCTCATGAGTTTCAAACTTAAACTGTGGTCTCTAGAGTGTTAAATAAAAAGGTTTTCCTTTGATCTGGCCTATTGACCTAGTTTTTTACCCTACATGACCCAGTTTCAAACTTGACTTTGAAATCATCAAGACAAACATTCTGATTCAGTTTCATAAAGATTGAGTCACAATTAATGCCTCTAGAGTGTTCACAAGCTTTTCCTTTGATTTGACCATGTGACCTAGTTTTTGACCCCATATAACCCAGATTCAAACTTGACCTAGAGATCATCAAGACAAACTTTCTGACCAAGTTTCATAACGATTAGGTCACAACTGTGGCCTCTAGAGTGTTCACAAGCTTTTCCTGTGATCTAGCCTAGTGACCTAGTTTTTGACCCCACATGACCCAGTTTCGAACTTGACCTAGAAATCATCAAGACAAACATTTTGACCAATTTTGACCAAGTTTCATAAAGACTGAGTCACAACTGTGGCCTCTAGATTGTTCACAAGCTTTTCCTTTGATTTGACCGGGTGACCTAGTTTTTGACCCCACATGACCCAGTTTCAAGCTTGACCTAGAAATCATCAATATAAACATTCTGACCAAGATTCATAAAGATTGGATCATAACTGTGGCCTCTAGAATGTTCACAAGCTTTTCCTTTGATCTGACCTACTGGCCTAGTTTTTAAATCCACATGATCCAGTTTCGAACTTGACCTAGAGATCATCAAGACTTACATTCTGACCAAGTTTTATAAAGATTTGATGACAACTGTGGCCTCTAGAGTGTTCACAAGGCAAATGTTGACGGACGACGCACGCCGACGGACGCCGGACAATGACGGTCACAATAGCTCACCTTGAGCACTGGTGACCTACCTACACTAATTTCTTTAGCATATTAAGCTATACTGGAGGAAATAGCATATACATGTATGCCTTTGTTTCTTAATAATACGATTATGTAGTGCGGACTATATACTGTTTATACTGTTTATTTATTTCTGGTGGTTGGGTTTAACGTCACAACTACACAATTATAGTAGGCTATAGGTCATATGGCGACTTTCAAGGGCTCGTGACGTCCCCTAAACCAACATAAACCATGTTCGGTGGTTGACAGCTGCAAAAGATATTCAACTTCACTACACAGAACACTTACATAAACATGACTATTCAATTTACTTGATACCATTCCGAATCAGAATATTCCTTTATTCCATCCGAGTAATATTGTTACTTTAATACATATGATTTGGGTACTCCTATATTCCCGCAGTGCAATTTCATATTAGAATCACCATTCTATGAAAGCGTGATAAAACCGCGACGAAAAATATAGTTAACATGTTTCTATGCCAGTTTTAGTCTCTGGCATTCAACAGAACATTTACTAACAGTAAAAATGTTTGTCTCTGTACTAGGCTGTAGGTATTTCATTTCCTAAGTAGTTCATATCATCAATAGTCTCAAAGAATCCCTGTTATTATTTTGATTGTATTCAACATTATATGCTTCCAAAGAATACTCATATATTCTATTACACAACAAAATTATTGATCAGTCACAACATAGCCTTGTGTGTTGTTTATGGGAATACAACATTCTGCTAGTGTCCTGTTTCCTTATGGGGTAAGCTGGGGTCTGAAACAGATCTACAGTGCAGGAGCCTGAAAACAGATGAACAGAAGCAGCAAACAATTCTGATTCACTATAAAGTTTATATACAGTATCAGCAAATATTGGGGATGGGTCGATGGGATAAATCTGGTGAAAGTCTATGTTTTTCCATTGCTGGCCAAGACTACAATGGCAAAGCAAAAACGAAATTCACGCTTTTTTTTTCATTTCAAAGCGCGTCCAAAATGTGAAGGGGAACAACTAACGCACGACTAAATACTAAGATACTGTTCTTTGTTGCGACCTTCTTACTGGACAGAGTCCATGAAAAATAAACAGGTTTATTATGCACAAAATGTAACGTAAAACCCATAATATGTTATTTCTCAATCCAAAAATGATCAACTAAAAATGATAAACATTCTATTATTCAACTCGGATTTATATTCGTTTCAGTTTATTAATTTTACCGACTATTTTAAGCAAATTATTATGAAATTTTGGCCTGTCTGAAAGATGACTTCCTCTGAAGTCTTGACGTGTAACGAGATTTTTCTTCAATTTAATTTTTTAAATTGTATGTTATAATGAAATTTTCTCGATTATGAATGGCATATAACTATTTATATGTTTGGGACTCAAGAGGTCTTAAAATAATTTATAAGGGTTGGTCTAGAAACAATGCCACTGCGTCCATGGTGTATTAATTCATAACAGAGGTTCAACTTATAATTCAAAACTTTGAAATTTAAATCTCTGAGAAGTATGCACGTGATTTTCGAAATTCGTGTTGACACATACACTTTGATTGATTTTTTTTAGTTGTATGCGCGAAAATAGGTGACAACTTAGAGAGCATAGTGCTTGGGCTTTTGAAGACTAATTCTTCGTATATTAGTATAAAAAGTAGTAACTTTCTTACCATATATCGTATTAAAACTCGGTTAAAGTACAGCAAATATAGTACTGATGCACTTTAGGAAACGTCCCAAAATCGACCTACTCCGACCTACACGGCTGTTGAGTACATTGCTTGTACGGTCCCATAAATACCGTTGCCAACCAGGTAAGAAGTTTTTCTGCATTCGTAACTTATTGTATGTATTTTATGATAATTACAATAGACCAAGGTATTTGGATATGGACTTTTGTTTTCTTTACATTATACACGTTCCTGGCCAGCCTTCAAATGACTAGATATACAATTTATTTTGACACACTTTACAGCATACTGACCTTTCGAAAAGCGATGAAAATTGCTAAGATTTACATTAATTAAAAAATAAAACCTTTGCAGATAATCCTATGCGTTAAGTGTATAGTTGGTAATTTAAATCAGACTTACCAATAAGAAATAAAATCTAGAATATATAGCTTGATTGAAAAATAACATAATGAGTGATTCCTTTCTCTCCATGACCAATTTTTTTTTGTTTTCGCTTGACTGTACAAGGTAACTCTGGTGCATTACATTCAAAAAAATAGACCAGAATATTCAATAAGCGAATTAAGCCACCGTCTTTTCAACGGACATTAATAAATCAACCAGAATTAATCCCACAAAGCAAGGAGTTTTCAGGTCTGAAGTGGTATATAAAACCATGGTGTTTCTCCATAAAGACAAAGAATGTTTTGCACTGAAATGTCACCGATCTGCTTTGACGAAAAGAACAAAACACTAGATTGATCTGAACCAATGACTAGTTTATTTGATTAATTCATTCATGGTTTTCAGCTGGGCAACATGCATATACCAACCAAATATGTAATTGAATAGTTTTATGGTACTGGAATAAAAGAACTTTACGGATATCTGTACAAACATAATAAAGTACTTCAGAGTATTCACTCACTCTCTATCAAAAATTGTTCTTTTGATACAAGAAAAGAAGTCGAACTGTGGTGGAGATTAGCGTAATTCCCGCGGGTCTTAACATCATTAAACATGTATTTATATTCTGAGTATATACCTATGTTGTGATAATATATATGTAATAACTTATATGTTGATTTGCATGTTACTTGCTTTGTTATCTATGTCGGTAAATAGCTATATATATATATATATATAATGTCCTCTGTTTTATATAAGCACCGACTTTAAGTAAAATTTGTACTGTATTTTGTAGTACGTCCTGGTGATATATGTACCAAGTATGTTATGGTGATATATGGCACAAGTACGTCCTGGTGATATATGGCACAATTATGCCATGGTGATATATGACAAAAGTATGTCTTGCTGATTTATGGCACAAGTACCTCCTTGTTATATATGGCACAAGTACATCCTGCTGATATATGTCACATTGTGATCTGTGGCACAAGTACGTTATGGTGATATATGGCACAAATACGCCATGAGAATATATGGCACAAGTATGCCATGATGATATATGGCACAAGTACGTCCTGGTGATATATGTCACAAGTACGTCCTGGTGATATATCGCACAAGTATGCCATGATGATATATGGCACAAGTACGTCCTGATGTTATATGGCACAAGTATGTCATGGTGATATATGGTACTAGTACGTCCTGCTGATATATGCCACAAGTACGTCCCGTTGATATATGACATAAGTACATCCTGGGAATATATGGCATAAGTGTGTCATGGTGATATATGGCACATGTATCTCCTGCTAACATATGGCACAAGTGTGTCATGGTGATGTATGGCACAAGTATCTCCTGCTGATTTATGGCACAGCTATGTCATGGTGATATATGGCACAAGTATGTAACGGTGATATAAGGCACAAAAGTACAGCAGTTATTACCACCTATTAAATCTGAATGACCTGAAAACACTAGGTGTTCAAGTTTAAAAAATAAATAAGTACTAAAATCCATTATTTCAAGTCACGTGAATTGAGTTATCTGTACAAATAAGAGTTTCGGAGCTTTAAACTGCTATAGCAGGCTTTGGTAGTACTTCTAATCATTGCGTTTTGGGAGAGTACGAAATTCATGTTCTGGATTTTATCATTTTGTGTTAAAAAAAGTCATGAAAGAGAGAACATAATTTTTCGAACAATTCATTCCTCGCTGTTTGATATACAGGACATTGTAGCAGGACATGTGTCTCCTCTTCTATACAATTTAAACGAAATGGACATGTACGCTGATTAACTCAGACATTATTGTATCATAGGGGAGCTTCCCCACATCAAAACATAGGACATGCTGACTTATGATTTCCAGGCTTAATAAGTTTACAGTAATATTCTTTCAAACGAATTCCCACCATTTCGGCCAATCAATTAACTTTTTTCATTCATTCTTTGAGTGAGTACGGTATGTTAACGGAAATTTTTGAGTACTTTGAAGTAATTGTTCATGTTTTAAAATATAAATTTTGGTCAAATAATCTTTAGTTATTGAGTATGGAATTAGAAATTACAGTCATGTGCTTTCTGTAAATATATATCTTCTGGTGATGATGTTACAGTGGTTTTAAATGAAATAATTTTGCGGTGAAAATCATGTGGAAAAAAAATGGGCAGAAGATACGCACAATTATATAGTGTGACTGGCACGCGTGCACGTGACCAAGTGAATACATCAACGGTTTCGTTTATAATTACCGTACCCCGTGCTCCGGGCACAATGATATTTCAAGACCAATGCGATTGATTTCTCGTGTGAGAAGCCCTGTCAAAACATAAAAAATGTTAATTAGAAGCACCAACAGAAGTAATTTTACAGTTTATGGCCGTCAAGATGTGATACAGGTCAGCCGGCTCATTACAATAAAATCTGTTCGCGTTTTATGTGTGGAACGTGTATAACTTTTACAGTTAAATTCTATTTAGTATCTTCTAATAAAGATAATTTTAATCTCCTTCAAGTTCAAAATAATATGCAATTTCTAGTATCAATGAACGATCATTATTCTACAAAACGAAGTTATTGAACATTGAGTATATACACTGTTTTGTTGGTTTTGTTTAGGAAACTTGAAATATATAAACGAATAAACAAACGTCATAAACTTTGAAGAAGTTTGTAATACATTATCACAAAAACGTTTAGCCACGGTTGTATCTGCTCTGTGAAATTCAGAGACATAAGGGAATATACCTGACTTCTTAGGGTATTGTAACTCTTTATTTCAATGAATATTTAACAACAAAATTTAAAAAATCTTTTATTGTCATTTCATGCCAGTCAAATTTGTAGTGTGTCTAGCTGACTTTATAATAGAGATTATAACTGCAAAATATGCCATGTATATTCTAGGGTTTCTACTATCCTGTCTATATAAACCCCTTTAAATCAGAAAAAAATCTGATCAACATAAACAATGACACGCACAGATTGGCTTAATGTATGACCCGTCATTGTTTTAGAATGAGTTTCACGTGTTTTCGCTGGTTCATTTCACATACACGTCAGAACTGATGCTGTTCAAACACTAACAACTGTCCAGGTCAATAGTTCACCATTATACGCCCACAGGCTTGCTGCTTGCGTAAGCTCTAGCTCTCTTAGATTTAAACAATGTCAACTTTTTTCAATGACTGCAGATGACTGTTTAAAATACTCAAACTCTATAATTTAATTGTATCCTTTAATATTCAGTGAAACATCAGGGGAATTCATGTTACAAGAAGGTGATTTAGATGTAATACCTGTGATACAGGTACATATGTATGTCCCGACTGTTATGACTTGGTTTTTCTTCGATTTTTCTATTCGACGGAAACAGCCATCGTTCCATATATTTCTGTGGTAGGTCAGTTACAAACCCATCCGCTTATTTACGGTGACAACAGCAACTGTTCTATATTGCATCCCCTGTCAGTAGAAACTTTCCAAACATCCGAGTAATGTTCGCTTTGTACCATAATGACCAAATGATGCCGAGATGATTAGCGCGTGCCGACAGCAACATAGCCTGCAGACACTCCGTGCAGACGCCACTCATGACGTGTATCAGCAGGTTTCATATATATCAGTTCTCTGTAAATGACATTGTTTTTTTCCTTTACACATCTCTTCTTCATTTTTATGACCGTAAAATGTAACAAGTAGAAGTCTGGTATCAAAATAGCAGAAACAAGTTTATTTCAAAATAGTTTTTTTTGGCTTGAATAAAACTACTGAATAAGGAAGCTGGGCAAACATAACAGTCATTTGATATTTCCATCTAAAAGCACTAAGTGGGTATTATAAGCACATCAAATACAGCTGACAAGTATTCTTACATACATATTTCATGTGGAACAATAATAAAGCGAACATTGCATTCGTAAAAAGTAAAGGGAGTCTTAATCGTATTGAAAAGTACATTCTTATTTGTAACATGCTCTTAGCTTAACAGTTAAGTAGAACTGGCTCTGTAGTTAATCAAAATGAAGCGTGCTTATGAAATTAAGGGTGAAATCAATAAACATTATACAACCCATCTGATAAGGGATGTTGTTATGTTTTTTCCAAGCCTCACAATTCAAGCATGGGATGCATACTCTTGAATTACATAGTTCATTTTATTAGATTTTGGTAGTAAGAAATACTGCTGAAACTTCTTAAAAGATTATGTATTACGTACCACCTGTAACTGAAAGAAAATAGTACCAATGTCTGAACTTGAACATAAAGAAAATTGATTTAAACGACGAAATTTTTTAACTAGCCCCACAGCAGGACGTAAGATAATTTTTACTTATCAACTTGTCTATATAGTAATCCTTTTCTTCTACACGAATAAGTAAGGACCTAATACCAATGATCAAAGATGTTTGCTGGGATTTCATGACATGATTACTTATAAAACGTACGTGAATAAAATATTCCAATTTCAAGCAAGGTTGATTATAGTAAAGTAGATTTTACATTTACTTAAATGTAGGGCTATTTGGGTTATTTGATATTTTGTATTTCATATATTTCATAACCACGTAGTATGTTCGTAAAATGAAACGTTTATTAAAATATTTAACTCAGGTTTGTGAAATTAAATTATAATTTATTTTCAATAAGTAAGAAATTTGACAGGTGGGTTTCAAATTGATTTCGGAGATTACTGTAAGCTCGTCTTTGTAATACTGGTGACAAAATTGGTCTTGTCACGCACGCTGTTTTGTCGCGTGGTCACAAATATCTTTCATTGATGAATAGCGACTATGAAAATATACTTTACAAATACTATTGAATTTTGTAACCCAAGACTTTCAGCAGAATGTAGAGACAAACCTAACGTCAGTAAATAATTCATCTTCAAAGATATATCATGCTCGAATTTCATTTTAAAAATATGAACACTTACTACATAGTATCTACTTATGTAACATATAAAAAAACATGTCTGTGTGAACAACAGTTTTAGTACACACTAATATTAAAGTAGACACAGAATGTAATTTAAAGCCATTAGAAAACTAACGAATGACTGTACTAGATGTGACATTTATTTGTGATTACAGTTTCTCACAGTTTATAAATTTAGCTAAGTGGAAAACTTATAGGATTTTTCAGATTTTCACCAAACGTTAATAATCCAACAGGAATCGCTTTTTATATCAACAATTGTCATTTCTGGTCCCTGAGATAGTCTACAAATATACTGATCATATCGACGGCAGTTTTAATTAAACAGAACGTGCGGTTTTTATTAACTTTGTAAATTGGTAAACATTGGGAATAATCAGCTACAGGACAAACAGACAGATACAACACATCTTGTTGATGTAGAAAATTACAACCACCTGTCATATACATTATATATGAATCAGACCATTCAGTTTATTTCTGTTTTCCAAGATTCAGTCATAAATTATCGCTGACCAATTATCAGAGGCATTCTCTAATATTTTCAAGCCATCATTGTTTGCTTATTTGTTACCACACTTAGAATAAATTTCAATAGTGTGTACTTTCTGAAATTTGTGTGATATGAACGTTACGCAGAACATGTATCCGTAGTTAGCAAATATTAGCTGATGTGAACAGAAAATAGCCTAGAAAAAATGTATAAACGGGACGGTAGGGATACTCGGGAACGAGAAATAGAAAAAGGAAGAAAAAAAAACTCGATGTCCTAAGTAGACAATAATAAACTCGAGATGATATATCGTGGGAATGAGAAACAGAATGTCCTATTTTCGTAGTCTACCGTTAGATCATTATTCATTGATAACGTTAGGAGGACGTGTTCATTTCAATAATTGATAAAACAACAATTTATATTACTTGTACATAATTTGACAAGTAAATGTCACTGTTTCTTTTATTTTAACTGCTCAATATACCTCAGTCTCGTAGCATGCAGATATAACATATCGTTTTGTATTAGTTTGAGTCCTCATAAAGTTTTTATAGTTTTTTTTTGCCTATCCATTTACACCTTTCTGTTTCCATCTTCTTCATTTCTTTCTTTTATAATTTGTATTTACATATATGTCTTTACTTTACATTTTCCTGTTTTTATCTAACTAAGATTTGAACTAAACTTTTCTCTTCGAAATTTCTCTGTCTTTATGTCAAAGTAAAAATGATGAACATTCGAACTCCACGGAATGAAAGTATTTTTGATGCAAAAATGGAATAAGACGTCGCAGCTGTCGCAGAGTTTCGAACCCATTGTAGCTTTACCTCTAAGTTAATCTGTTATTGATGCGAAAATTGGAAATATTTAGATTTTGACTAACAACAAAAATGTTGAATTATCTGTGTTTTGTTTGTGTGTGTGTGTGTGTTTTTTTTTGTTTTTGTTTTTTCACAGTATGTTTAAAGTCACAGCGACCCCTTTTGATGGTGGATTGCAATTGAGCAACACGTTTATATTTAAGAATCAAATGTTATTTTTTGTGCGTTTATAAGGGTATAATTCACATTGGTACTTCTTGCAAATAAACGAATAACGTTGATGATAATTCGGAATACCGCATATTAATGATTTCTGTTTGATATAAACAATCTTTTATCACAAACATTTCAAATTCTATTTACTTACAGTGTGATAGATACAAATAATGTACGCCATGTCCACATGTATCATTTATTTGCATACATCTTTGGACAATAAAGTGTTCTCGGCTAAAAGGACATCTTGTGTCAATATAAAAGCATATTGTGTTTCACACTTGAAAAAAAAAACAACTAGGAAAATGTTGTTATAACTTACAGTTGTTTGAATGTGTAAAATATTTCAGGTTTACAAGAATAAACGGATATAAGCTGCAAAACATTTTAGACTGATTTGGAAATACCCAAATAGCTTGATTTTATTTTTTGGAATGATAGATGTTCATCGTTATCAGTTATAAATAACAAACGTGTGTATACCTATCTGCCCAACTGATCAATGTTCTCAAGTAATTTACACATCATTTTTCACGATTTTAAACTAACCATCCTGTCTTTTCAGCGTCTATATTAAGGTCACTGGTCCGTGATAAACCTATTTTATAGGAAGTAGGGATTGCACGCACCGACAGTTTTGACAGTTAAACTTTCGCAGTAGTGAAATACACACAGATACGACAAAACACTAACACGATATAACAATTTTTTTCGAAATAGCATGTGATTTTCAAATTAGGTAATCATTGTTAAACCTTTAGCATTTTATTCATATGTGTAGCGAACAATGTAAAAATTGTGAATAACAGAGGCAGTTATTTCATTGGCGGAACATTTCGCGAAACAATTCGCTGCGGTATGAAAACAGTAGCGGAATATTGTGTACCTATCAAGACGGAATAATTGTACAACTCGGATAATGATAGGGGTAAATATGTACGTAAATAACTTTTGCAAATGAAAGAAATATTCTAAAGATATCAAACTAGATTTTTGAAGCTCGACTAAATTATTTGTCGATGACCTATAGTGTGCGTTTGTACAATTTTAAATATTATTCTTCTTTGTTGTTTGGTTAAATGCGTTCAAGCTTTCCGTGGTGGAGAAGATCCCAGGTGCACCTTCAAGCATTATTTCAGGTACTGGCTACCTGGGTAGAACCACTGTCGTATGTATATTCTGCACAAGGGTTTAAGGACAATGGTTTCCAGAATTAGCAACCATCTTAAACTATTAATTAAAAAATATGAGATGATGTAACAGCTGTGTGAGATAACAAAGTAATTTATGTACCATTCATCAGTTAAGAGTCAAATTACAGTCGGTTTAGAAGTTAGAAAGAAAACACGATCCTCTGATAAAGGACGGAAAACGTTCACATTTATCATTTCATGGTTGCAAAGTTAATAGGAATGCTATTACTTAAATTTATACACTTTTTCGAGATGGAAACATCAGATGTTTGCTACCAAAATTTTGTGTTTGGTACGAGGCCAGTCAAATTCCATGCCATATGCTGGGAAATTCTGATCTTCTGATTTCAAGTCATGAATGATGTTTGAGTTACCCAACTTTGGCTGAAACTTTACAACTGTTTAAATTCCATTTTTTTCCCATTTGTGCTTAATCCACCCCCACCCTCCCACCAACCCCCACCCCACCAGAGCGGTTAATATCGCAGATCTTTTTTCTTATTTTTAAAAACATGACATCAGGCAGATTTTGTTCTATTATCATAGTTTCGTAATTTTGTTTTACAACACGTCATCTTCAAAACTATATATTAATATTGAATGTGTCATGGGTCATGTTAGCAAGTTAATAAAAAAAAAGATGCTGAAGGCGCAGGTAATAAAGAAATGACTTCATAAAGAAATGTGGTAGAGTTCTCGGCAACAGTTATAATTTCACCATCAAAAGGTTCTACCTCAGTGCGAGTATATAAGATATTTCCCCAAGATGTTGTTCTGCACACCCCTGGTTTTAAATATGTTAACTCGATTTATTATATCTGCACACAATTTCATCAAAGTTGCATTAGTGAGTTATAAATCAATAATTTCGTTTTCATATTTATTTAATGTCCCATTACAAGTAGTGTATTCTCAGAAAATAGTTATATTTTCGTGTTGCTTGGTAACGAATTCGATTAAAAGAGAGTACTTTAGAATAGAAAGATATAACTATTATTTGCATTGCCATAGGCACCAAACTACACTAGTCTATGATAGAAAATTCATCGGGAAAGAGAAATACACGAATATTTCTAGAATGATGTAATTTGTTTGATAATTTGGTATGTCAGACTTAATAAAAACAGACAGGAGGCGAGGGCGTTAATGTTGGGACGATCTTCTGGCAGACCTACCCATCTTTTTTTTTCACCAAACATTTTGGGCATCTATGAATCTATAATATATTTCCGTTGGCTAAGTATATCTGCATACTCTAGATCTTTCACATAGGATTTTTTTACCTTTATTCACTGTTTTTCCTTCAAATGATAGTTTTTGACAAATGTTGTGGGAAGTTTATTTCGGCCCCTACCCTCAAAGATGGGAGACCTTGCTCCTATGCCTATGCACATTGTACTTAAAGGCTGTATTTTAAAGAGAAAAATATTCTGTTGTCTTTTTACATTTGAGCCATTAATATACATTTACATATATTCGTGATCACTTTTAGGATATGTCATATAAATTGCAGAAGCAAGCGAATAACTTTCATTTATATATAAAAAAAAAACTTTTGTCACTTAGAATTTTTCGAACTGTGTATTTCAAATCGTGCGGTACGATATAACCGATTAATGTACTAAGTCAGAGATGATATTACGATCATGATTATCTCGTGTTGATTGTTCCGTCTTTGCTAGACGATGCACGACAGAGTTCTTCCGGTGTTCCTCCAGCGTGGTTTACAAGTTGAAAAGAACTTTGTCTAGATTTACAGTTTTATATTCATGAATTGATCGTTTCTGCAGTTAGTCTGGCAGTCACGATTGGGTTGGCAAAAAGTCAGCAATCTTGTGGTTCCATTTTCATGTTCATATTTACGAGAATTACGTTCCTAGTAGAATACACATTACCTGCGGTACTTCACATTGATAATGCTTATTTTACGTGTTTTCTTTTCTGGAATTATAGGGTTTTTTTTGTTTCTTCCAGTATGTGAGTGCAACAGTTGTGTCACGAAAAGGGTTACTTTATGAGAGTGAATATAAACACAGACATCGTTATAAAGAACTTCCATATTCAAATAACATAAGCTACATGCAGTAAATTTATAGGAATTTTAGATTTTTATGACGATCACTCGTAGCTGGTTTGCCCGGCAAATTTGCACAGTAGGTTGCCCCTTAAATCAAATCAGTATAGTGGACCGGCTTGCCCCGAAAATCTGCATAGTTGCTTTGCCTCTAAAAACAGTAGAGGTTTGCCCCCGCGTATTAGTATACTGGGTTGCCCCCGGCCCCAGATCAATATCGTGATTATCCCTCAAATCGGTATAGCGGGTTATTCCTGAAATCAGTATTGTGGGTTACCCCTCAAATCAGTATATTGGTTTGCCCCTCAAATCAGTATAGCAATTTGCCCCTCAAATTCGTATAATGGTTTTTGCTCCTGTAATCAGTATAGTGGTTTGTCCCTCAAATCAGTATAGTGGTTTGCCCCTCAAAACAGTATAGTGGTTTGCCCCTCAAATCAGTATAGTGGTTTGCCCCTCAAAACAGTATAGTGGTTTGCCCATCAAATCAGTATAATGGCTTGCCCCTCAAAACAGTATAATGGTTTGCCCCTCAAATCAGTATATCACATATATGACTCCATACATATATATTCTTCACAGATATTAATCATTTAAGTGTAAAATTTACGGTCGCATTTTTCACAAATTTGTGATGTCTGGTTTTTGTTTTTCAGTCATCTTTTATCTTTGTTCTGTTTATTGTTTGTTGGGGGAAAACAGGTCGCGAGATGAAGTGGTTCTTACTTTAAACTTAACATAGAGAACCAGACAAGGAATTAAAGCTACGTTTTCTCTTTAAAAAGCAAAAAACATTGTGTTTACATATCAATGCGCAAATAAAACTGGTTTCTCTAAATGTCAAACCTATCTTATTGTACGGCTGTGAAATTTGGGGCTGTGGAAATAAAGATGTTACAGGAGTTCTAAAACACATTTTAAATCTAAAATGCTGTACTTCAGATGGAGAGAAAGGTGTCCTATAAGTGTATGTTGATATTAAAACGAGCATGTATCTTTTTGTGCAAAACTTACTCAGCCTATAGGAATGAATATATCAAGTAGTATCTATGCCATTTTGCCTAGTTTAAACATTGCAGTTGATTGTAAATATTAAAAATATAATCATGTTTCTTGCGATCATAGGAAACGCATGAATTTCCCAAAAGTAATATAAGTATAGCTGACTATGAGTGTTAAACAGTTTATTCATCGTTACAGAAGTTCATCTGTTGTAGAAATTAAAGACGTTTTAAGCGTAAATGTGCTCTGATGGTTTTGAACAGTACCTGGATAAAACTCAACATATTCTTTTAATAATAACAATAATCACTTTATTACAATACATTATTAAATTTGCACAGGAAATCTTAAATTATCCGTTGAAATTGGCAACTGGAAGAGATTACTGCCTAATTTTACAACAATCAAGTGCGTTAGAATGTCCAGCACTTACGGATGAAAGTATGAAGTATATAAATTCAAGATTTCACAGATTCATGTACTATAAATTTGTCATAAATATGAAATGCAATAATGTCGAATGAAACAAAGATTGTGTATCTTTGTTAAAACATCATTCAGAATTTTAAGTAGAATGTTGACAGTGCTGATATGAAATGTTTAGACTTTTATTTCTAATCTATATATCTATATTGTGGAACTGATGTACAAAATATCGTATGAATTTAAGAATGGTTTAAACCTGCCATTTTCTCTATGTTTACTGCCTCGTTATACTAAAGAAGAGAATGTCATGAGTGAAATCACTGAAAATGTATTGTAAATGATGAAACTACCTATATGGTCAAACGCAGGTAGGACAATTGGCCGATAAGGGGTTGTTAGTTTGACTGTAAACTTTATTGTCCTGTCCAGAATGTGACTCTGTGTTCTGAAAATAGTGCGAGTAGAATATGGATTTATATTTTGTTAATATCATACCATCGTCCATTGCGTAGTTACCAAAGCGCGGTGGTAGGACAGTAGGATGGTAGGAAAGTACGAGGGCGATTGTAATATGGTAGGCTATGATATGATAGTGTAATGATAGGATGGCAGGATAGTATGATGGAAGAATGATAGTATAGTACGATGATAGGATGGCAGGATAGTATGATGGAAGAATGATAGTATAGTACGATGATAGGATGGCAGGATAGTTTGATGGAAGAATGATAGTAAAGTACGATGACAGGATGGCAGGATAGTATGATGGAAGAATGATAGTATAGTACGATGATAGGATGGCAGGATAGTATGATGGAAGAATGATAGTAAAGTACGATGACAGGATGGCAGGATAGTATGATGGAAGAATGATAGTAAAGTTTTTTTGTTTTTTTTTTCTTTTTCAAATTTATTCATAAAACAGCATGTTTATTGACAAAGTCCACAATATTACACAAGTGAAGTCACAATATAACATACAAATATGTAAGATTAGTAATATAGAAGATGTTTTATGTTTCAAACAAAGTGATAAGCATTACATATAATTTCTTTAGCAATAGTATTCTAATGCATTCAGAAATTTATTAAGAAATAGTAACTTATAATCTTTATTTCTTGACAAATATTTAACCACAGTTAATATATCAGTGTGCAATATTTCGATCATATTAATAAATTTCTTTCTTCGTTCGCTGAAGAGATACGTCTTGTAAGTACAGTATGTTATTATACTGAGTAAAATATTAATACCCTGGTATTCTTTATAATCAATTTTGTAACCAATTACTATGTTATTCATACTTTTCACCGATTTATTTAAACCACACTTACTAAGTGCTTCATGAACGATCTTCCAGAAATCTGATAAGTAACTGCAATTAATGAAGAAATGACAACTGTCGGACTATCTATTATTTTCCAAGTAAAAAGATTCAAGTTTGTAGCAACAATACGATGAATCAATTTATACTTTAGCTGTTTGATTTTATTGTCAGGAATAATTTTGTTTAAAAAATAGTAAAATGCATTCCAATTTATTTGATGACCAATTTGTGTTTCCCAATACCTATGAATATACGATGATTCAATTTTCTTGCTAACAAGTACCATGTATATATCCTTATTGGTAACGTCAGTAAAAGGTTTCCTTTTTACATCAGGGAAGGTTAAATTTGTTCTAACTTTAGTCAAATAAGAGTCTTTTGATTTTAAAATTATTTTCCATTCCTTTGGAATTGCGTTTTTCAGTATATTTATTTCTGATATCCAGTTATTTTTTACCTTGAGACTATTGAGTATTTTAGTTATATCAAGTTCACCTTTCTCTGACAATAAATCATTAACAAAAAGTATATTAGAATCTATCCACTTTTTGAATATAATACATTTTCCTTTATGCTTAATGAAGCTATTACCCCATATTAACTGTTGTCTTATTTTATCAAAAGTTTCTAGTTTACTATTGTTGTGGAGAGGTCTGTTGAACTCTATCCATATTTGTAGTACATTTTTATAACAGGCAGGTAATACAAGTTCTGACTGTGGTAGTGATTTAATAGAATCTAAATTCATCCTAAATACTAAAAAGTTCCTTCCATATTGATTTAGGAAAAAAGAAGGGATAACCTTCCAATTCGCGTTTTCAGCAGAAGTTAAATTTTTTACCCATTTAATTTTCATTGTTTTAGAAAAAGAATCAATATCTACCATATCAAGGCCTCCATCACTTTTATGGCTAATTGTAATTGAACGTCTAATTTTATCATTTTTACCATTCCAGAGAAACCTAAAAAATATGGCGTTAATCTGGTTAATGATATCTTTAGGTACTTCTAAATTTTGCAATAAATATGTGAACTTTGGTAAAGCTAAAGATTTCAATACAAGAATTTTCCCATAAAATGTTAAATTTCTTTTGCTCCAGTTTGAGAGAAGTTTTTGGCATTGCAGAATTTTTTCATTCCAGTTAAGGTTATTACATTCGTCTTTTTTGTTACCAAAGTACATTCCCAAAGCTTTCACATAATTGTTTGTAAAATTTATATCATAAATATTTGTGCATGTATTTTTCTTCTGATTTCCTATCCGTAGACCTTCTGTCTGAATGATAGTAAAGTACGATGACAGGATGGCAGGATAGTATGATGGAAGAATGATAGTATAGTACGATGATAGGATGGCAGTGTAGTATGATGGAAGAATGATAGTAAAGTACGATGACAGGATGGCAGGATAGTATGATGGAAGAATGATAATAAAGTACGATGATAGGATGGCAGGATAGTATGATGGAAGAATGATAGTATAGTACGATGATAGGATGGCAGGATAGTTTGATGGAAGAATGATAGTAAAGTACGATGATAGGATGGCAGGATAGTATGACGGAAGAATGATATTATAGTACGATGATAGGATGGCAGTGTAGTATGACGGAAGAATGATAGTAAAGTACGATGATAGGATGGCAGGATAGTTTGATGGAAGAATGATAGTAAAGTACGATGATAGGATGGCAGTGTAGTATGATGGAAGAATGATAGTATAGTACGATGATAGGATGGCAGTGTAGTATGACGGAAGATTGATAGTAAAGTACGATGATAGGATGGCAGGATAGTTTGATGGAAGAATGATAGTAAAGTACGATGATAGGATGGCAGTGTAGTATGACGGAAGAATGATAGTATAGTACGATGATAGGATGGCAGTGTAGTATGATGGAAGAATGATAGTAAAGTACGATGATAGGATGGCAGGATAGTTTGATGGAAGAATGATAGTAAAGTACGGTGACAGGATGGCAGGATAGTATGATTGAAGAATGATAGTAAAGTACGATGATAGGATGGCAGGATAGTTTGATGGAAGAATGATAGTATAGTACGATGATAGGATGGCAGTGTAGTATGATGGAAGAATGATAGTAAAGTACGGTGACAGGATGGCAGGATAGTATGATTGAAGAATGATAGTATAGTACGATGGTAGGATGGCAGGATAGTTTGATGGAAGAATGATAGTATAGTACGATGATAGGATGGCAGTGTAGTATGATGGAAGAATGATAGTATAGTACGATGATAGGATGGCAGGATAGTTTGATGGAAGAATGATAGTAAAGTACGATGATAGGATGGCAGTGTAGTATGATGGAAGAATGATAGTATAGTACGATGATAGGATGGCAGTGTAGTATGACGGAAGAATGATAGTAAAGTACGATAATAGGATGGCAGGATAGTTTGATGGAAGAATGATAGTAAAGTACGGTGACAGGATGGCAGGATAGTATGATTGAAGAATGATAGTAAAGTACGATGATAGGATGGCAGGATAGTTTGATGGAAGAATGATAGTATAGTACGATGATAGGATGGCAGTGTAGTATGACGGAAGAATGATAGTAAAGTATGATGATAGGATGGCAGGATAGTTTGATTGAAGAATGATAGTAAAGTACGATGATAGGATGGCAGGATAGTTTGATGGAAGAATGATAGTAAAGTACGGTGACAGGATGGCAGTGTAGTATGATGGAAGAATGATAGTATAGTATAATGATAGGATGGCAGTGTAGTATGATGGAAGAATGATAGTATAGTACGATGATAGGATGGCAGGATAGTTTGACGGAAGAATGATAGTAAAGTACGATGATAGGATGGCAGTGTAGTATGACGGAAGAATGATAGTTTAGTACGATGATAGGATGGCAGGATAGTTTGATGGAAGAATGATAGTAAAGTATAATGATAGGATGGCAGTGTAGTATGACGGAAGAATGATAGTATAGTACGATGATAGGATGGCAGGATAGTTTGATGGAAGAATGATAGTAAAGTACGATGATAGGATGGCAGTGTAGTATGATGGAAGAATGATAGTAAAGTACGATGATAGGATGGCAGGATAGTTTGATGGAAGAATGATAGTATAGTACGATGATAGGATGGCAGGATAGTTTGATGGAAGAATGATAGTATAGTACGATGATAGGATGGCAGTGTAGTATGATGGAAGAATGATAGTATAGTACGATGATTGGATGGCAGGATAGTATGATGGAAGAATGATAGTATAGTACGATGATAGGATGGCAGGATAGTTTGATGGAAGAATGATAGTAAAGTACGATGATAGGATGGCAGTGTAGTATGATGGAAGAATGATAGTATAGTACAATGATAGGATGGCAGGATAGTTTGATGGAAGAATGATAGTAAAGTACGATGATTGGATGGCAGGATAGTATGATGGAAGAATGATAGTATAGTACGATGATAGGATGGCAGGATAGTTTGATGGAAGAATGATAGTATAGTACGATGATAGGATGGCAGTGTAGTATGATGGAAGAATGATAGTATAGTACGATGATAGGATGACAGGATAGTATGATGGAAGAATGATAGTAAAGTACGATGATAGGAGACGACGATAGGATGGAAGAATGATAGTATAGTACGATGATAGGATGGCAGGATAGTATGATGGAAGAATGATAGTATAGTACGATGATAGGATGGCAGGATAGTATGATGGAAGAATGATAGTATAGTACGATGATAGGATGGCAGGATAGTATGACGGAAGAATGATAGTAAAGTACGATGATAGGATGGCAGGATAGTATGATGGAAGAATGATAGTAAAGTACGATATTAGGATAGCAGAATAGTATGATAGTGTAGTACGATGATAGGATGATAGTATAACATGACAGCGGTGGTTAAGTTTTCTTTTTCTTACCAAATAATGTTTCTAATGCATATAAGTTAGCTAAATCGATCAACGAGAAATTACATATTGATGCCTGTGTTTGTTGTTTGAATGTAATGCGTAATCAAAGGAGCGCAATTCTCTTTTAGTAGTAGATTTAAAGGTTTTATTACGCTCCATCCGATGCTAATCAAGGACACTGCCATGGTGCGGTCCACTAAATTATTACTTTAAGTCGGACAGTCAGAGAAGTTGTAATGTATTATTCCTCAGTAAAAACCATAGAATTCAAGCGTTTCAGAAATTCTTCTTATTGTATTTCCTAAAAGTTGTTATGACTGAGTACCTTACTTCTATATCTTTCACCCCCGTATGATGAAAAATACATAACGTAATTTTAGCAAGTACCAGCTACCATTTCGTCTGCTTCCGATTTTTATATCTTTTTATATGTAACGACTTGTGGGCATGTATTGGAACTTTACAAATGTGCTCAATGTGCTGATCTGACATGCACTACACAGGTTACATAACACTGTTTGCATGTTCATATTAGGTGTGTCCCTTTTGCGACGAAGAAAGTTTTTGTATATAAGCTGGTTCTCACACTTGTTTACTTGAATGATATGACTTAGCACATTTCATTACCTCTCATGAACAGACACAATCAAACCGAGTCTGCTATTATTGTTCTTGGTTGCGTTTTATGCTTCCAAAGGATCTTTTTACAGATTTTATTAACTATCACAACAGCAATCTTTAAGTGCCGTGTTGCGGCTGTAAAAAGTCTCCCCGTACTTGGATTCAGTGTTGTTATATTTTCTGGTCCTTTGGGCATTCATTAGATGTGTAACAGAGTTCGACTTAAGCCGGTGCTAGGGGGCGTGAGAGGTGTTGCACATTTAAGTACCTCTCATGAACAAACTCAGTCAAACCAAGTCTGCTATTATTGTTCTTGGCTGCATTCTATGCTTCCAAAGGATCTTTTTACAGATTTTTTTTTACACTGCATAGGTCCTATCAATCTAATTTAAATGCTTTTTTCATAAAATTGTGCGCCTTTTGCGAGTAAGCAATATTTTGGTTTGGCATTATATGCAAGCTAGTATTGCACGGCACAGTGTTCACAACCGACAGTGTATTGAAAGATATGTAGGAGGCTAATACATCCGTAAGATTCGTACCAGATGGTTCTAATAGTCTAACTAACAGATGTTTTGTATTTCCGTTTATTCACCTGTTTCTAAAATTCATGTTAAGCATTAAAATGTTATGATTAAACATGTACTTATAAGTTAATTCAAACATCGTGATATAAAAATATAGTCACTGTTCACCGCAAGAAGTGTCTTGTTTGCATTGTTAACGGTAATAATCAGTGAAAAATCGTATAAACATTATCTGTTGCCATGATACGTACCGTCACGTATGTAGTGTTGAGAGTGGAATGCATATTTTGGCACGCAAAGCGCAATCATTGTCAGTGCAGCGATATCACAAGATTTAGCATACTGATAAATATTTTAGTACTTCACGTACGTTAAGTTCATCTCACAGAACATGAAAAAACTGAGAAACGAAAAACATTAGATTTTTATTCATGTTGAATAATAATAAGAGTATAATTTGAACAAACTGATTATAAACAGCCAGGTTCCAAATTAAAGTTCACTTTTACATGACTTTCCGATAGACTAAACAGTAAAACATTTGCATAATAGTGATAATCAAAGTACTGAAACTCCTGAAAGGCTGGCGGTCTGGCAATCTGAACCATTATGAGTGTTCCATGTCAAACTAACGCGAACACGGGGTACTTTTAAGATCAGTGATGTTGATACGCTTGAGAGAGGTAATGTGGGATGCTACTGTCCAAGCATGGTGAAAAACACATTGTGTCTATGGTAAAAAATAGGAAATATGTGTTCAAATAGGGAGAACTTTAATGTAAATTATTCATGATAGTTTTAGTTCTTGCACCGAGCATTTTCTCTTATTTCTATAAATTCCAATAAGTACCTCAAAGTTACTGTCAAAATAAACTTTAATTAGTATTAAATACATTTCGGAAATTATTTAGGACAGAGTTATAATTCTTGTGTCCCGCATTTCCTCGCACTTCTGTCTGTAAGTCCCCTCCATAGTCTCACATTCATTGCCAGAACCATTCTCATCCATCAGAGGTTCGTCAACATCCCGAGACAAACACTAAGAACCATGGCAGACCTCTGATAAGCGAGAATGTTTCGGAATAAATACTTTAAAGAATAAGTTCAACTAGATGTGATGGGGCCCTCACTTCCTGTCTCTGTGTGGTAATACGTTTCTTGCGTACGGACTAGTGGGGTACATCTAAATATCCCCCTTCCCAACAAAAACTCTGGGGTCACAAAAAGGGAGATCATTAGTTTGATTCCCGACGTCTGAAATGCGTAGTAATTCTAAAAATGTAATTATCAACGCATTTTAAAACATTTTCTTAAATCTTCCAAAAATGAACAAATACAACATCGTTGAAATATATTTATTGATTAACAAAAGATTAACTTCTATTTTGACCAATGCATGAAAATCGGTGCACTAAAAATAACTATTTATGTTGCCCATAATTTAGATTTCAGAAATATTTGCATACTAGTATGGTCGTATGGAATTTTTAGGCTGATATACGCGCTTGTGCACGCCAGCCTAAAATGTAATTTAAATTTGGTACTGTACACCATTAGAAATATGACTGATATTAACGATGATAGACTGGTCTATACCAGGTGTTCTATAAGCATCTCGGGGGTATAATCAAATGTGAAAGTATAGTAGCAGAATGTACTAGGAAGCTCGGTGTTCTTATCATAGATTTCTAGATAACAACTGGAGAGATATTTTGAAGTGCTTCTCAAGGACAACAACTGTGTTTGAATATAGAAATATAATTTTTGTTTTCTGAAACATAAATTATAGTTATGATACCATGGAAGTATTTAGGATAAAACATTCATGTACACGAACAAATTTCTGTCACATTCGATATACTGAAAATCAATTACAACTCCGACTCCTGTGGACCCAAGCGGGCTTTAACCAACAAAGGGTCATTTCAGGATATTATGGCTGTTTTCTTCTATGAAGGTATTAGCCACTTCAGTTTTTCGGGAGCATTATCATTTCTTTCAATATCAGCTTCAATATCAGCGTAATTCTATAGACAATATTGCCTCGCTTTTCGCTAAAACCTTATTGCAGATAAAGAAAATAAATTACGTCAGTTGTCAAATATCACTGATTATTCTTCAAGACATGATGCTATGATTTTGCCGATGGTGCCTGGTATCTTATCAATACACTGCTGCTGTTAATAGTGACGACGGCATATTATCTTGTAAAATAACCGGACGGGACCTCTAAGGTAGGCTGTCACACTTATAAACTGACCAGTCACAGTCTCGACCCTGGTAAGCACGTGACATAAATGCTGTACCTTCCAAACGTCCAGGCACGTGACATAAATGATGTTACACCCAAACGTGCAGGCAAGTGATATAAATGCTGTATCTTCCAAACGTGCAGGCACGTGACATAAATGCTGTTACATCCAAACGTGCAAGCACGTGACATAAATGATGTTACATCCAAACGTCCAGACACGTGACATAAATGATGTTACATCCGAACGTGCAGGCACATAACATCCAAACGTGCAGGCACGTGTCATTAGCGTCGTACCTTCCAAATGTGCAGGCAGGTGGCATAAATGCTGTTATATCCACATCCAAACGTGCAGGCACTTAACATAAGTGCTGTAACATCCAAACGTGCAGGCACGTGTCATTAGTGCCGTACCTTCCAAATGTGCAGGCACGTGGCATAAATGCCGTTATATCCACATCCAAACGTGCAGGCACGTGACATAAGTGCTGTAACATCCAAACGTGTAGGCACGTGGCATTAGTGCCGTACCTTAAATGCTGTTACATCCATATCCTTAACAAAAATGCTGTTACATCCATATCCAAACGTGCAGGCACGTGACGTAAGTGCTGTTACATCCAAACGGATAGGCACGTGACATTAGTGCTGTACCTTCCATACGTGCAGGCACGTGACATAAATGCTGTTACATCCAAACGTTTAGGCACGTGACATAAATGACATAAGTGTTGTTACATCCAAACGTGCAGGCACGTGACACGAGCGCTGTTACATCCAAACGGGCAGGCACGTGGCATTAGTGCTGTTACGTCTAAACGTGCGGGCTTGTGACATTTGATTTAAAGAAAAACTAAATAAACACGATACCTACAGTCCCGTACCGCCAAGTTGTTTCTTTCTATTTTAATAACGTTGAGTCGTGCCAAGATACCGTCACTAACATAATTATTGGACTGTAAGTTTACGATAGGTTAAACCAGATTTCGCTACAACACAATTACAATTCTAGACACTTTATCACTATTTCCAGTTGCTTTCAGCTTGGGAAGCCATTAATGGACTCACTTAAACTGGAATTTTATATGATCAGAGTTATGTGAATGGGAATACTTTGGTGACGATATGGCTAGAAGCTGATTTATTGTGTTTATACATTTCCGACATTCATTCATGTTTGACTATCATCTTTTTGGGATGCATGTGTGCTTTTTCGTAACTGGTGGTTCAAACATAACGCGGCAAACAGGCATTCAAAAATGAATATTAAATACCAAACACATGGTGGAGCAACTCATGAACAGAATATATGTCTTGTTATTTCGCACAGTTGTAAAGTCAAATAGAGTGAAAATCGATTATAAAAGCTGATTTTATAAAGTTTTACCTACGTTGAAGATATATAATTTGAAGTAAATTGACAGTAAATCTAGATCGACACAATCCGGAGGATTTTACCGTGGATTATCTAGTCATCAACGCGGAGATAATGGGGTGATCGCCTGTCTACTTGTAAACGGCCTTATAGTGATTTTCGGTAATAAGTGAAACCAAACGCCGAGAATAATTTAATTTGTAGGAATACTTTAATATATGGAAGAATGTTGAAATGGGTAAATACGGGGTAATTATAACGGAAGGTTATAATAATTATATTTTTGTCTTTTCTTCGAAGATTTGAATAAAGAATAAAATTTGAAAAATAACGTCATATATCATCATCTGATAAAGTTATGTTAATATTGAAACAACGAGAAATTCTTTAATTACATTTAGGAAAAGTTTCTTGAAAGTGAGTTGCCATCACGTGACAGTTTACCTGCTCCGGAATAATGTTCACACACACACCACGGTTCAGCTTTAATCACACACAATATAAGGTTTTTACAAAATGTTAAATCGATAGAAAAATTCCTTTATACAGGCTGGATGTTAACAGTAATACAAAGGGAAAATATAATGCTGTCTCATCGATTTGGCCGTGGATCTCCCTTTCATCTTCTGTCCAGCGAAGCATTCATTGTTAATGGCTAAGAAATCGAAAGCATTTTTACAAAACCGGAAGTGAACGTATTATTAAGTGATTACCGACCGATATCTGCTCCTCGTTATAACATTGTTGAGTAAACTCATTCAAGTATACATGATATTTTACAAAACAGTGTTGTACTACTAGCGGGCAAATTTTGCGATCAAAAGCAACCAAACAAAATAATAGCAGCCTCGGTTCATGAGAGGTAACCTCTCACGGCACGCACCAACCCACACACGCCCAGTTCCCCCTAACACTGGCTGGAGAGGAATTCTGTTGGACTCCCATGATCACAAACGAATAAAACCTTTATGATCGGTGTCGTGATTACAAATTGGTAAAGAACACCATGTCAAACTTGTAGAGTAACAAGGAGGCGAGTACGACAAGACATAAATAGTCTCGTTCGGTTCGTTTGTATGGCGGTGGCTATGTCGCATTAAATTCTAATCTTATTTTTACCGCGGTTTATACATGCGAGGCAGAGACAGAGCACAAACGGCTTTGGAAATTTGCAGTAAATGAAGTCACAGTAGAAAATAGTCCCCACCTTTCTGGGAAATTTTGCTCGATAAATATCGGTAGCAAACCAATCTCGATTATAATGTGCATTTCCTAATTCTGCTTTATCATATAAAAGATTCCGGTAACAGGTGCGAATCGTCCGTTATCACGGGTTAGGTAACTGTCTGCTAACATTCTTGCACTCGGATCTTACACTCTTGTTATGAAGGAAGTTCAACATAATCAAAACAGATTTTTGTCTGGAATAATTACAACATGTTTGGCACAGGTGCAGCTTACACGGCGCCTGCGTATAACACTTTTTGACGCTTTCTTTTTTCCAATTTTCTGTTACTCAAAGGAAAAATAAACAGTCAGTGTTACTGAATATTTCAGTTGGCATTGTCGGTCAAACACGGTATTGGTTCGTACTTTATTAGCTACTTTTTGAAATACTTCAAATGTCAAAAGATGGTAAATAACACACCTGCATGATGTGTGAAAGTAAAGAACAGTTGCGAGAAAAAAAAACTTTTATTTTCAATGTTTTCAAGTTTTATTATTGATGTATAGGACTACGAAACAATAACATTAGCCGCGCCATGAGAAAACCAACACAGTGGGTTTGCGACCAGCATGGATCCAGACCAGCCTGCGCATACGCGCAGTCTGTTCAGGATCCATGCTGTTCGCTTTCAAAGCCTACTGGAATTAGAGGAACTGTTAGCGAACAGCATGGATTCTGACCAGACTGCGCGGATGCGCAGGCTGGTCTGGATCCATGCTGGTCGCAAACCAACTATGTTGGTTTTCTCATGGCGCGGTTCACATATATCCTTGGTTTTAGTTTCGTCCTGTGTTGAAATAGGAACAAAGTTCAATAATAGATGGGTAATTTCGGTCATTTCGTCTTAACATTTAGTGTCCTGAAACCTGGATTTAATTCTAAATGATTGAAATGACATACGATAAATTGCTATACGCATGTGCAATACGTTCACCTATTTTTACCCGAAAATCACCAAAACTAGATTTTAATGATTTTTCTTGCGTCTTTGTGGAATTTTCAGTTCTGTGGTTCCAGCCTCCAAAAGTTAAATCAATTAAAATAACTCCCATCCTGAACCTTTTAAGCCATATTGCAGGTACAGTAAACTTAACGGATTGGTAATTTGGACCATTTTCGTCTCAAAATTAAGTGCTGAGATTTATCTTGTTTTTTTTTTTGCAATAAAAGACGGAAAATACGTGCCAGAGAAAAATAACGTGAAGAAGAATGCAAATACTGAGAATTTAATCAGAAAATTAGGGAATGTCCTTCTTGGAAACGTTTACGTGTTGGCAACTAAGTTGTTTTTACTTACATTATACTTAAATAAGACTGAGAATAGTGGGAAACTTTAGCATGACTGTTTCAAATAATGATTACTTTTGTACAAATTAACGGTCAAATTTATAGCTAAACATTCATAAACAAATGTAATTTACGGGGGGAACGGCCTGTTTGTAATGCAATTATTAAGTAAACATTTCTGACAATTCCGAGACTGTTAAATGTAACTTTCCAGTATTGATCAAACGGCTCTCATTTTTCTCATTATTCTGGTATCAATCTAGTCATTTGCTCTTGTATGAGAAATGATACAACTTCAGTGACGAGGCATATGACTGTGTATGTAACATTATTTGATGGTGTTCACAAACAATTTGAAACAAAGTTACATTCAATTGCTTAATTGCGGGAATTCAGTTTTTATATGAATATATATAACTGAAAACAATGTTTTTTCTAAGACTTTTCAATCTAAATTCTAACAGGCACACTTCTCATTAATTTTAGTATAAACCGGTGCATATTTCGCTATTAAATTCTCCAATGAGCAGACAGTGGCTGAAAGTTATGCTTCATTTATCTCTTTTCTGTTGAATTTTTATGTTCTTTCATTAAGTTTTATCTGTTTTATTTCAGACAACTGGGTTAGTGCTGACGAAATCATTTGAAAGGAAAATCAACTGATACAATTCTTGGCAGCTATATGCATACAAAAAATCTGCGGACTGCTACATGAGATTTGTAGCAGAATTCCTAGGATACCTGTGCAGTTTGGTATAATGTAAAAACATGGAGCTGGTAACTAGAAGTTCAAGTTTGAACTCGTTGTGGTCCATAGTGTACTGTTTAGTCGCTCTGACTGTCCATTGTTACGTAACGTATGAGGGTGTGTCGCGTTACCGGAAGTTAAACAATGAGGAAATATGGGGCGGAGAAACTCCCGGAGAACTTCGTGCGTACATTGCGTTGATAGTGTTAGCTGTCTTATTTCTGCCTCTCTTCATTTTCTTCTCATTTTTGAAAGTTGGAAACACAGCAAACGACGGTACCAAACTTGGCAGGGACCATGCCCTAGATTCAAATTCAAATACACTGGGGGCCAAGATAAAAGTAGAACATTTGCGTCATTTTTGGGAACAGTTCCCGCCATTTTCACCATTACTTCAGATGCGTTCTGCATTTCTCGTGCTGCTACCGGAAATGGTTTTAACTGCTGTGGAAGTAAAGCATGGAATTATGGCCTCAGGTTTGTTGATATTGTATCCTTACAAACTCTTATAAGATGAAACACAGTAATTTGATTTTATCCCGTTATGTTTTATATTCCAATAATATTGGTGAAATCATTTTACCATTTTTTGCAAGTATTGTATATAAATATAAAGGTACGAGAACACACTGGTATGACACGTCCGTTATGATGTTGTGCCAATAATTGGCAAATATCGTTTGTCAATAAAACCAAATATCATGTAATCATGATTATGGAAACTCCATCGTATTTGTTTTTGCTGGGTTTAACGTCAAACCGACACAATTATAGGCGATATAGCGACTTCCCTGCTTTTCATGGTGGAAAAAGACCTCAGGTGCCTCTCCAACGAGCATTATTTCAGGCATGGACGGGCACCTGGGTAGAACCACCGACCTTCCATAAGCTGGCAGGATTGCTTTCTCACATGAAGAATTCTGCACACCAAGTGATGTTTCGAACTCACAGTGGTGTGTGCATCATATGTGACTGTTAACCATACGAGTTACCTTCAGAAATATAAAATAGTATTATTACATGACTGTATTCTATAGTTTCTCTGATTGGCTGAAAACGGTTCAAAAAGTAATGAGTACATATCATATCAACTTATCTTGGGTTATAAATAGTACGAAAATAAAAATAGATCGAAGGAAAACCAATATCAACCTGATTTGGTCTAAATTTATTCCTTATTTCTTTATTAAAGTTACAATTGTAATAACTAGACTGACTATACATTTATTCATGTAATAAAACAATTATTGACTTTTTCATAGGCCTTCGGCTCGGTGAATATAACTCTTTTTGGGTTGATAAATCCTGATATCAACCTATGAAAAAGTCGATAATTGTATACTGTCAACCTTTTACACGTTACTTGCAATATATCGAGAGTTCCATATCAAGAATATGTATGAACAGGAAGTCGACCATTACTGTAGCGACACATGGTGAGTCCCCACCACCATGTTTTCTTACGAAATAAGCTTTCCTCAAACCATGAGAAAAAATAATTATTTTTATTTCATTTTCACTTCAATATTAAAATGCAATGCTTCAGGCTTAATCAACAATCATTTTTTCTGCAATGTTTAGCCCACCAGAGTACAATGCGTTTAATATAGGTGAACTGTTTGATCGTTTGTCATACGCCTCCTGTGTTCTCTTCAAACGATATTTCGGCGGAAGTTGATGAAATGCGGAATCAGTTGCATTATCGTCTTTTAATTTCTTCAATTAATACCGCTTGCTGCACATATCTTAAACAAAATAGAAAAAAACAAAGTCTCCTCCTAAACTGCTGGTTTGATTTTGAAACAATTTTCATAGAAATGTTGTGATCCGCTGCCATTTTCAGAAAAAAATATACACATTAGTAAAAAACGTGTCCCCTATGGAGTGTTGTCATATGTCCATATATGTATGAAGTGAAATTTTGAAATAATTTTCTTCAGGAACTGTTGACCCGATTATGATATATTATCACACGAATGCTGGTCGTTAGGTTTTACAAGATTGTTCAGATATTCCGATGCGTCAAAAAATAGATGAGATGGCCACGAGAGGGGGTGGTCACATTTCCCTATGAGCGTACACTTCAAAAATACGTCAGGAGTCTTCAAAGCCATGTTGTATTACCATCGTTTTTCAACTTCCTCTTGACCGCTATCATTCCTATACGTGTATATTTAAAATCTGGAAAAAAAAATTCTGAATTTGCTGGTCCATTTTGAAAATAATATTGAATGTTTGATAATATCTTTGTTTGAAAATGCTAGCCAGACAGTGACAGATTCTTGTCTGAAACTGAGAGTTCTTGTATATTCTGAAAATATTAAAAAGAAATATATATAGACCTACTCATTACTTGCATGGTTAACACCCTAGCGGAGGTTTTCAAACGCTATGTTGTTTTGTTTAAAAGAAAGTGGCCACGGTGAACATGGATTATCTTTTTCTATTTGTACATTGTGGGAACTTTGAAAATATGCTTTAACCTCGCAGTTCTGATTCAAAGTAATTTCATACAATAGTTCCCTGGTTGAGCCTTAACCGTGCATTTATTGAAAATCTTTCACTTTCACACGAAATGAATATGGTTTAGTCATGCGTAATACTTATAAAGGTACCGTTTCATTGATCTACGCTTTTTACTAAAAAATATACTGAATTATACTGATTGAATGAAAGAATTCTTTTGTTATGATATCCATATATAGATTTAATAAAGCAATGCCTCTTTTCTCATAGCTATGCTTAACTTGATAATTATAATTACAAAAATGTATACATATGTTTTATTTAAAAACTCTAACAGGCAATTCTTCGCGTTCACCGCACATACAAATGTACCAAGTGACCGGTAGTTTATGAAATTGCAATTTCTTTCGATCTTGTTTAACATGATTAACATAAAGACGTCAGTCAAATTTCTTGCGCATTAACTAATTTTGAGAGTTATTGAATTCGTTTGAGGGTTCTTAGCGGTGTTTTATTTCAAGATATGTTTTTGTGCCCACCAGCCCGCACAAGACGGTACGGAGGCGCAATAGTGCCAGGTGTATGATATTGATCAACTCGAAATTTCGACCTAGGAACTTAGTCACCTTCTGTGGTAGGACTCAAAAGTGCACGTGCATGTAGGATATATTTATATTTCTTTGCCACAAGGGCTCAAACTGGATTGAAAACCTACCAGTCTTAAACGTGGTTAATATTGTGATATTTTAAGAGTGAACGCTGACCAGTATTTCCTATATATCTAGTATACTATGGTAGTTAATAAAACGAAATTTCGGATGAGTACCCCGAAGTTTCCACTTAGTCACTTTCGAAATTTCGAGATGATAAATAACATACACCTGGTACTAATGCACGGGCATATAAATGTTTACCAGATATATTTAACAACCAGTCGGTTTGGTTGCATGTGTGCATTAGAAAAGGTATATCATGTAAACTTTAGGAAATTTTGAAAAGTTAGAATTAATATAAATTACGTACCATGTTGCTGCGGAAAGGACACGAAACAAACATGAATTAAAAATTACCTGAATATACTGATGCCCAAAGCATTTCAAGAGAAAATATAATGATATATATTAACAAAGTCTACCTCAAAAGATATATCTATTAGCTGTAAGCCAAGGGATCAGTTAGTTTAGATTGAACTCATTTTACTTCCGTTGATATAAAATCTTGAGATTAATTGTGTCATTTTCAAAAAAAAAAATGCGTTGTCGAACGGAATTAGTAATAAAAATGTTATAATATATGTTTTGGTCCTGTTTGGACGGAATATATATTGAGAAACAACGCGTGTTTGTGGATTGAAGCAAATTCTGTTCGGTTATATTATAACCGTGTTCTTATTTTTGCATTCTCAGTAACACGCGAAGTTACAGACAATAGCGGAAAATTTGAGTATGTGACTGGTTCCAATTTAAACCTGTAATATATGATGAATCAATAATGAGTAGGCTGTTAAACAGTTGCCACAGAAATAAACAATGAAGTAATAACGCTGCACGTGATTACTGACACACGTGCCGTACACGCCTGCCAGAGTGTATTTTTTCTAGTCGTGTGACCGGCATCCATTCAGTCGTAAATGTTTACAGTGAAAACATGAGTGTTTGTCTCCGGTTTACTTCACTTTAAAATATTTGAAGTGTACCCGATCGTTTTGGTGATAAAATAGATGAAATCGACCGTACGCGTGAGAACTTAGGAAAAATATCATAAAAATCGTTTGTACTAATGGAAAATATAATTGATTTTTTTTGTTGTTTTGTTAGTCACCACTTATGTTCACATTTCAGAATAATGTTTTTAAATTGCCCTATTGCACATTTATTCATGTCAGAAAAAGGCTAATATGCACACAAAAGTAATTAGGTTTCGTGAAATACTAGATTTTAAGTGTAGGTGTAAGAAAGCATTGATTCTGAATACAATATTAATTGTACCGGCATTAAAACACCCAAAATGCATTCTTTTCATAAAATAACTGCAAAAGTATCAATGGTACTTTTCGTCGGTTTAAATATGATTGATATAAATTAAGCTTATCCTGAGTAAAACGTAATTTACATTGACATATAAAACAAGAATATAAGAAACGTGTTAAATAACATCCCTTCAGTATCTTTTGATAGAAAAAGAATTGAGGATTTAACGTACCAATCGCACTTCAAATGATCCCCCATGGAAATCATAGGCTTGAAAGTCGTTAACACAGTCTCATTCCTAAACTAAAGTCGCTGCAGTCAACAACTGTTGACAGGGAAAATGCTGCATGTTAAGGATACCTTAAGAAGAAATTACAATATCAAATACAGCGTTGACAACACTAACGAAATGATAGACACTGAATGTGACTGAATATACAAAGGAGTTGTAAGATGTCTATTAAAGTGAATAGGTGGTTGAAACGAGCGTGGGAAAGCTTTAACAACTTGCGAAACTATTGAATTTAATCTGTATATCGCCATTTTACCATTACAATAAATAAACTTTTTATACGCATTTATGAATGGAAATTAGTGTAATTTTACACGTCTTGCATGGCAGTATGAATTAAAATTTGCATTTAAGGCTGTAAGTGATTTTGCAGGTCACATTCAGATTTGTCACCGACCGCGCTCGTACTGCCACATAGTAACTCGCCAGATATTGGAGGCATCTTAAAAGCTTCCCCCCCCCCCCCCCCCCGGCACAACCTTGTGTGTTTTTCCTCCACATGAACTTCATGAAAATGCTGCACTGACTAAATAATACATCAAGTATTGCGATCTACATTAAATCAGTAAAATGTTTATAGAGTAAAAATCTTCCTAAATATCACTGTCCATTTTAGACCTTAAAATAAAGTTCTAAGATACGGGGGTTTCTCATTTTTAATCCAAAAGTTGTACAATTAGCATCTTGTGAACAAACAAGATAAATAGGTCTTTTACCACCTTTTTAATGTGTCTTGAGTTTAAAAAATAAAATACTATATACTAGATTGTGAAGAATGCGAACTTCAGATTTTTTCCTCTGTATTAGTATATTGACCGCACGAAACCGTGCGGATAGATCAATAAAATTGTCTACAGTAATGAGAGTATAAAAAAGATATTAAGGAAACCCAGCATAAATGTTGTCTCGTTTGTTTCCCTTAAATTAATTTGGAGGGATATCCTATACGGAATATATATCAGGTTGAAGCATAGTGAAGAATTACTAATGAGATTTCCAGACGTGCACATGCGCACTTAGACTTTGTAATTAAGATCAGATTAGCATCACAACAAAGAAGTTATGATGTTGTGTACAGGTGTTCAGCTACTAGTAAATGAAATAAACATACTGGGTGGAACCGTAATTAAATAGACGAAGAAGCATACTCACAGAGAATTTTTGCAGAAAATGAATTTATTGGAAACTTCTAAATTGGTAAAGTCTGATAGCTGGAGAAAACATCAATGTGTTAAAATGGAACTTGAATCTTATATTGTTTACATATAAAGGTCTCTTTAAATATCAAAACTCAAATTTGCGGAAGAAAATAAATGATGCTAGAAAGAAAATAAATGATGCTAGAAAAACAATAAATGGCGTGAAAAATCATGTACACTTTTTTACTATTTACCTCACCTTGAATTTCTCAATGTGAGCTATTTTGATACTTCTTTGTCGTGCGTCATCAACAGTATTACTGTTACCACTCTACAGGCCACAAGTTTGCTCAGTCGTAATGAAACTTAAAATGTTACTTTATATGGGACAACTTTGAGACTGGTTCTTCTTGGGCCTAGATCTAGGCCAGTAGGTCAAATCAGTGAAACCTTGTTAACACCTTAGAGGTCACACTTTCTATCTGATCTTCATAAAACTTTGTCAAAATGTTTGTTTCTTTAAAGTCTATGTCAAGATCAAAACTGGGATACCTCGGAACAAAAACTAGGTCACTATGTCAAATCATAGGAAACCGTATTAGCACTCTAGAGACAAACTTTTCTACTAGATCATCAAAATCCTTTGCCATGATGTTTACTCTATGTAACCTAGGCCATTATTAAAACTGGGTTATCTGAGGTCTTAAACTAGGACAGTAGGTCAAATTCTAGAAAAACTTTGTTAAACTTTAGGAGCCGCATTTTCAATTTGCTCTTCATACAGCTTTCTCAGAAAATTTAATGAAATCTAGGTTGAACTGAATTATCTAAGGTCAGAAGTTGGGTCAATACTTCAAATAATAAAAACATACACTAGAGACCACGTCCTGTAACTGATCTTACTAAAGCTTTCTCACAATGTTTGTCTCAGTGATATCTAGGTCAAGTTTGTATATTTCGACACGATTTTTGCCGCCAATTCTTGAAGAGGTTTAACTTTTACTTTCTTCATATTTTTTGTCACGACCTGTATATCTTCAGATAAACCAATGAAGGAAGCAATCCCTTTTATTTTATTTTCCTTTTTATCAGATTCTCTAGTTCCATTCAATCCCGTAGACTTCCGTAAATATCTGATGATCACTTTTAGATCGACGTCAAGTAATTTTTTTAGATTCTCATCACTTATGAGATAAAAAAGGCAGGCCACTTGGTCAAACCATGTTAACATGTTGTACATGGTCTTTATGAGACATGGTCAGAACGAGTGTCTGATTAAGATCTAGTATTTGTTAACTGGGTTAGTTGGATAAAAAAACTAGGGGACTATGTCAAATCATTAAAAACTTATCTTTTACATAAAACTTGGCCAGAACGTTTGTTTTAATGAACTCGAGATCAAAGAGCTAGGTCATCGGGGTAATAAGCAAGTCCAGTGAGCGATATAGGACTTTCAGGCCCCTTTTGTTTATGAAGTGGAGTAACGCTAACAATACTAATATTATAATCTGGCATTTCCACGGTGTCATGTAGTCTGGCTTCCGACTAAATAATCCTTTTTTTTTTTCTCAATAATTTCTCTTATATATTCTGACCAATCTTTCTTGGCTCTGATTATCTCCAGTGTTTTGAGAAGAAAAGGGACATAATTATACAAATTTTTAATAGCCTCAGGAGTTATCTCCTATGCTGTGAACAAAACACAGGGTCTGAACACAGACTAGGTGTCATGGTTCATATCTTAGGGTCATATTCATAGTCGTGACTCAAACTCACACTTGACTCAAACTTGGGTAAGTATCACTCAAGTGAACCTCGAGTAGACCTTGCGGGAGTGTGAGTGGAGTTCGATAGTCATTTTCATAAATCCCACTCAATCATAACTTTCGGAAGGACAGCTCGAGTAATGGCTTCATTGTACCCAATGGATTTAACATGGATATGACAATAGCATCAAAGGTATGCAAAATTGCTGATCATCATTTTTGTAGTCGGAAGTTGTCATCTTATTGCTTGTCTGTTTGTCCGTCCGTCCGTCTATTTGTTTTACAATTCGTCCTTCCGTCCGTTCGTCCGTCCATCAGTCAGTCTACTCATCAGCATTAGTAGAATGAAATTTATACTTAAAGATACACGTATTTAATTTTCGCTGAAATTGAAAATTACCTTAACAACTGAATTTTAACTCTGCTATTAATTGTTGGTGTTTCCCGAATGCCAGACCGCATATTTTTTTTTAATTTCAATTATTAGAAACACATCTTTTTATAAAATAAATGTTTCCATTGTCATTTAAACAATGAGATTTAATAAATATAGGTTTTCTTCATGACATGAAATTTAAGGGAATGTATGAATTAACCAATATTTAGACTTGTGAAATGTAAATATTTGTTAATACGATGTGTTTTTCTGAGAGTGACTGACGTGCCCCGTTAGATTAGGTTTCGTAAATGTATATTTGACTCCCTTTATTTATTTTAACCGTTTGCATGAATTACCTGTCTTTTAATTTGTTGGGTCTTTTTGCTTTTATCGTCCTCAGCAACATGTATAAAAAAAGAACATAATATTTTTTTCCAAAATACCTTGCACAAATATGATCTTTCGCTTTAAATACATACATGACACTGTTATCTTACCTTCTATTTAATTAAATATTGTAAATTTATCATCTTAACTTACATTATGAGACCTTGAGAAACACTCAAGTGTCCCCAGGACCTCCCTCAACATAAACTAACTCTTGGGAGTTGACTCGGCTGTCACTCACCTTTATGAATACAAATCGAATCTTTCCTGAGTAAAGACGTGACCGTTAGGCATTTTATTTGAGTGTACTCAATGGGTGGTGTTGGAGTATTGTCTATGAATATAGCCCTTTAACTCGATAAAATATTTTTTTGTACTTTTTAATACCCATGCAAATAGCTGGTTGATTCTATTTGACGGCTTAAATGCTAAATGTATATCTAAATGACTTGACTGTTTTTTGATGTTACCAAATATTTGCTAGCTATGTGAGCGAATTCTCTCGTTAATAGACTGTCAATCTGCCTTCCGGGTCTTTTTGTCAAAGTTGTTTTGTTGCTGTTGGTCGGCTAAATGTGCTATAATTGACTATTCCGTGAATTAGCTGAAAAGGGAAAATGGCAGAAAGTGTAAATAAGATAAAAGAAGCCGACTATACTATACTATACAAAATAAACAAACAACAGCGTTGATTTTATTTGGTGTCCATATTTACCAATAGTAATAAGGTTTGACTGTAGAATTACAGCGTCATTTCGTCTCATTTTAATTACTTTTTCATTTGTATAATTTCATATTTAGTTGTTATAAAGGAATTTATTTACTTAAGATACATAAATAACAGCGAGCCATAATGATGATTTCGCAAAGAACTTTTTAAGTATATTTCAAGTATAGAGAAATTAGTTAAAACCATTAAAAACCTGAAATGAAAAGAAAGGCGGGGGAGGGGGCTGTCGGGTAAGATAAGTTTGACGGAAGTCGATGTTACTCGTGTGTTAAATGAGATGGCAGAATAACTGTTGCGATATTCATAAGTCATGATTGAAACAAAAGAAAGGCTACTTGCGCACACTATTTTATCGTTGCCGGCAATCCTTTCATTAAGACATTGAAGAAGATAATAATTTGTTGCACAAAGTGTATCATAAAACCAGCTGTTCGTTTATATTGAAAAAAAAAACCCATATCACAACCAGTTCTATTTTCTTTCTTCCGCTTGTACCATCTTTCTTTATTTTTTATCCCCCGCCGAAGGTTTTTGTCCGCCTTCGATTTTCGGTTACTGGGTGAATTTTTTATGAAGTGAACAAATTTCCAACACACCATAAAACTCGGTGTTAAATATACTTCACTGTCAGTACCAGTTAGTAAATTCATTTATTATAGAGTCTGTCAAAAATATGGCTTTTATTTTACAAGCAAATACGAACATGCAGGAAAAAAATCCGTATTGTATGTTGCTGGACTACTTGTATTTAATATACATGACCTGGCACAGTTCTATAAATAAAAAAATTACAACTCAGTTCTATTTTAACGTCGGTATATAAACATTTAACAAAACAAACAAAAAGGTGGAGATATATAATAAAAGGGTCATTATAATAGCAGATAGATCTGGGATTTGTATTCGGCTCGCGTGGATTTTGCAATGTCAGATCACACTCGGTCATATCTTTTACTCATTTATCTCACAGTAAAGTTTTCACCCGATCGCCTCACTGGCGTCACTTTCGGTTAGCATTTTACAAACCTTTGGCTAATACAAAATTAAGAGAGTTACATGTACTCTTCCTTTAATTGTCCTTATCCAAATTTTGCTAAGCAGAAGCAAACTTGTTACACAGAGATTTAAATATAGACAAACCCTTTGCATGTTCTAGTCACGAAATGGCATCTGTTCACTTAAATATTTATTGTTTTTAATTGAACAGGTATTGGTTCGTTTCTCTTCCTAAGTTTTAAAGATTTCAGACATATGTGTACATATTATGACTTGTAAATTGTGTAACATATTGCCGACTATCTGATATTTGATAAGCATTGATTTGAGATAGAAACGTTACACCAACGTAAAATATTACTGTGTTGAAATAAATACCGAAATGTAATATAACATTAAATGTCTCATCTTTAACAGTAGTAGTTGATAATTGTATTTATGATAGGGAGTATATCAGTCATTTATGGCGACTTGTTTCTGACATGTCGCGCAGAGGTGTTGCGCCCCCGCCAGACGTTAAAGAATAGTATTTTGTCGCGTTGTCATTATCTCGTGTTGGCACATAACAATACGACAAAGTAGTATTCTGTGGTACTGCCAGGTTGTCATCCAACATGGCTGCACGACATGGCAGAAACGAACCACTTTATATAACAAACTATAAATAACAGTATTGGCAGTAAAAAATGTTACAGATAAATATTGAGGCACGTCATGAAGTCTCATTATGTGACATCATAGTCTGTATCCAGTTTGCCGACGGTGAAAACTTCAAACAGACAAATGCACAGATATAGTATAGTGAAAAGTAAACTATATACAGTATAGTGAAAAACTCTTTAATTTGATAGCCGACATCATTACTAGTGATAAAAGTCATACTCTTACTTCTGTAATTTATATACACTAGTTACAAAAATGGTTAAATTATTTTAACTATTGTTTTATTGGAATATAACATAACGGGATTTAAAACTATGTGTTTCATCTATGATAAAATAGTATCATCGTTTTAATTAACATATAAGATATATTATGGTAGGCGTCACACGTGCAGGTCCGGTCTCATACATATGTCTTGTTACAAGTAAACCACAAATCAGTGAACATCCAAATTTTATTGATGTACATTTGTATATATTTCAGTCAAATGCTACAAAAATATCTTAATATATTGTCCTGATTTTTATTATGTGTACTTTGACAAAATGTTGCAGTGTCACAGGACGTGACTAGACTAAATGTTTGAGATTACCTATAGAGTTTCTTTTCCTTTGTTTAAGGTGGTATAATTGTCGAAATTCATCTGTAGATTGCCCCAGTTATTGTTACCAATAGATATTATCTCCGTCAGCTCATCAACAAGATCAAAGCTACATCACCGATAATAGATAGTTATCTTTTTTATGCAATGTATTTCTTCACGGTTTAACAATTTGAGGTAAACAGAAATTAAATAAAAATGTATTTACTATGGTTATCACGTTATCAACCTCATTGGAAAGACATACTGTCTGGGACTATTTCATATCAAACTGTCATTATTCAGGTTATGTAAACGATATTCTTTTCCATTGCAGATGCTGTTTGGACATGCAACCTTGACTTCCTGTTCGCTTCTGAGCGCGCAGGTACAAGCAATATCATCGGCCAGTCAAACGTCACGGTTCTTTCAAATCTCTCTTTCTATGTGGTCCCGACACCGAAGCCTCCAGTTGGCGGATGGACAAGTGGCTCTACATTGCACGTAGCTTTCATTTACATGGCAGCCAGTTTAATCATGTTCGCAATACGGTATTCGGCCGTATTCTGGTTTACAAATAAAATATTCAGCGCCATATTTGCTACTCAGTTACTGTTTTTGACTGTAGAGTCGCTCTTTGTTCATTGCGGCATTGAAATTTTGTACAAGTTTTCAGTTAACTTTGAGCTATACAAAGAAAACATAACCATTATCCTTGGACCTGGTGTCGTCTTGTTTTTATATATATTGAGTGGTATTATACTTATCTTCTCTACATTTTTCGTGTACAATTACGGTGCTATATATTTCAAGAAGAAGTTTGCTATAATAGATCAACGCCATCATCCGGAAGCGTACCGGAAGGAAACTGTAATTGTACAAGGTAGTTGCCAGGACTATAGGACTCATACTGCCGCTATGGTGTCGTTTGTCCTTCTAGCTCTTCTAAAAGGACCAGTTTTATACGACTTGGTAAGTTTGTACCGAGAAACGACAGATTCGCTTATATTATCGGTTATTGTTGTTGACGTTTGCTATCTTGTTTTCTGGGTAATTTTCTGGACCATACTGACCCTAAAACAGCAATGGCAGTTCAGAATTCTGGATTATGTCCCCTTAAATCAGCCTATTTTTACGATTTCCAATGAAAATATTGTGAAAAGCGCATCTTATCACGGTGGCTCACTGGAACTTCATGATCAGTGTAAAAAGAAACGTCCTAGTTCACTTCCGAGTGATCTTACAGCTAGCGAGAGTGGTTTTGGAGATGCTAATTCATCCGAAGATGAACGAGATAAGTTTGAAATTTCATTGCCGCCATTGGCGGAGATACCTGGTTTGGTAAACTCAAGAAGGAAGGGCTCCACACACTCGTTAGATAGAAGAAGTCGTCATCGCAGAAATGGGAACCAGAGAGTTACATTTCACGAAACTGTCAAGCGCTGTACATCTACAGACAGTGAACTGTGTGCAAGGCGGCAAATGAATATTGCAGTAGATGTACACGGCGCTTCCGCAAGACCGTCTCTGTCAGAAAAGGAAAGCAGAGGTATAATACCCCAAGAAATGGAAGTTCTTCGTTCCCAGAGACCAGGGTCCCGTCATTCATTTGGAGCCCCTCCTATTGGTTCAAGACCTGCTGTTTTAAACAACGTTCTATATAGACACAGCCCTTCCTATTCCGATTTAGGAAGTACGAGTGATTACAGCGATAGATCGAAATCTATTAATACACCGGATAACAGTTTAGACTATAACGATCTAACTATAAAAAATGATTATGCATATGGCGCAAGACTGAACTTGAAGTCTTCAAATATGGAAACGCAAACTCACAATACAAGCAATAACAGTGCTGAAAGCAGGTATTCATATTCAGACTCGAATCAAAAACAACTCAACGGGACCCATGCGCATTCGCCAGTAAAAGATACAAACAAAATACTATTAAATGAAGTGAAAAGAAATAATGAAGTCAGTCGCAACCACCTGAGTCCGAGAACTATCGAATTTATTGACAAAAAGCACGAAATAGCTCTAGGACGAAGAGATTCTGCAAACTACTCACTGACGTCATCACAAGAAACTGCGTCGAATGACTCTGATCAGGTGCAGCAGGCGCTTTGTAGCCAAGTATGAATGACCCGCTTATTGTTTATGTTACTGCTGTCCTTTTTTTTTGTGTAAATGTTGCTTGTCATTCCCTTTATGTTGCCTTTAGTTTGAATACAACTTATATTTGCAATTATTGTATGTAAGCGATGTGCATTCTTTTGGAGCAAATTATACCCGGGATGGTTATGGTCGCAGCTTCCATAAACCATGCGTTGTTCTGTTATAAATAGGCCTAGATCTAATATTCATTAGTTTCTGTTTTATTTATAACTTTTATACAAGACAAAGAGTTGCACATAAAATCGTTTATTTTCATTTCATTTTGCACGTTTTCATGTAACTTGTTAAATTTTAACGTAAAATTTACTGAATAAAATATTTTCATGACGCATGTATGCATGTGTATTTTCCCTGTCAATAACCGCTTCATTTATAGTGTTGATATGCGCACTAAAGGTTCTTGTGAACGTGACGTGATGTAAAGTTGCATTATATACGTTACAGTATCTCTATTTATGTCCCCCGTACTCTCCACGAAAATATTTGGCGGACACATAGTTGCCTCGTCCGTTCGTCAGTCTTTCTATCCGCAATAATAAGCCTACTTCTGAGACAGTTTAAATGGATACGTCCCGAACTTACAGAAATGTGTCACTATGAAGCGAGCTTGCGCATGCTTTCAGGATATACATATGTCATGCCTAGTTTATGAGTTATGGCCCTTTAAATTTTGCAAAACGCAAAGTACAACTACAAGGCTTATCCAGATAAATCCTCTTAACGTTTACAAGGGACCTGGTCCAAACTAACAGAAAATTAGCCCCATGAAATGAACTTGCGCACATTATCAAGAAATATGACCTGCCTAGATTATGGGTAATGTATCTTTGAAATTTTACAACATGCTCTATTTTCTATACCGAAAACCGCTTAACCACTTTCAAGGGATCTATACCCAGGCAACAGAAATGCATTGCTATTAAATGAACTTAAGCTTGGTGTCAGGATATACATTTATTGTGTAAAGTTAATGAGTTATGACGATCATGTACAAATGTATTGTTCAGGTTTTTCAGCTAACTTTTTTAACAGTCTTCATAGCATATACCTAAACATGTTCATCTACTCAGCCAGCCAGAACCATAACTTTCTTCTGAATAGTTTATGAGTTGTGTCCCTTTTGTGTATTTGAGCTATTGTAACTAACCTGTGTCCACACATCATCAACAATTTGACGACTGTTACACAATAGAGGCAACACTTTTCGACCAGTCTCAATAAAACGTGGTCAGAATTTGCCAAGTAAGATACTAGGCTATCTGGAGTCAAAAAGTAGGTCACTACGTCACATTATAGAAAATCTTGCTCTTCATGAAATTTTGTCAGAACACAGAAAAAAGTACCGTAAAGTTTAATGGGTGTTACTGTAATACAGTGGCGGGTACTGACCTGTAGTATATGTTGCGGTATGGAACGGCGCGCATTCTGGGAAAGCGCGGTCGCCATCTTGCTGGTATGAAAGTGATTTAAAATATATTTTTTTTATGTTATTTCTAAGTAATACAATGTATTTGCTTTAATTCTTTGTCCACCGACCATCTTTCCCCAGTGTCAGCATTTGTGTCCATTTATCGATTTTGTTTTTCGCTATGTTGATATTCGTTCCAAGTCAATTTTGTTTACGATTGCTTTGCATGTTCTACAGTGAAAAATGTACTTTCGGATATTTAGCCTACAGGCAAAATCCCGGCAGCAGGTTTCTAGGACATGACCGTATAGTTGCGGGCTGACTGAAATTGTTGTGTGCTGTGTGCTGTAATTGTTTCATTCTTGCCCGTAATTTTACAGCTAAGACTGTTATAGCCAGCCCGTAAATTTATGGGACTGTCCTTGAAACAAGCAGCCGGAATTGTTTCCGCAATATTTTACGGTATTTTATAGTGAATGTTTGCCTTTATTTTACTAATTCAAAATTTGGAACTAGGTTATAGAAGTTCAAAAACTAGGTCACTAGGTCAATCTTGGAAAAAACAATTTATTAACACTCTAAGGGCCACAATTTCTACCTGGTCTTCATGAAACATGGTCAGAATGTTTATCTGTATGAAATCTAGGTAAACTTTGAAACTGTGTCATTGAGGTGAAAAAACTAGCCACTAGATTTAATCATAGAAAGTCTCCGTTAACTCTCCAGATACCACATTTTCTACCTAATCTTTATAAAAACTTCGTCGTATTGTTTTCAATCTGCACTAGTCACCACATTATTTCCACTTTCATCGTTTACAAGATTTTCCAAAAAACATTGGTATTTGGAATTTTGCCAGGCGAGTGGATGAACGGGCGTTAGACAGACGGTTTCCGGTCAATAAGTTCAGTAAGTCAAGGACCATAACTCTGGTCTGGCTGAGTGAAATCTGAAACAGAACACTAGATGCGCAACTTCACGTGTTATATAACAGTCTTCTAATGTTTAATATTCTAAGTCAAATTCTTTATGAGTTACATGCGATACAAACTAGTACGTATGCCCTTTATGTATATTTTGACAATCAAGGGCCATAAATCTGGTCTGACCCCAGGTCCAAAACTTCACATGCTGAATAATATTCCTATTATATTTCATTACCCTGGGTCACATTGTGTTTTGAGATATGTGCGACACAAACGTTTATACCCTTTTATGCATACATGTATTTTGACTAAGTCAAGGGACATAACTTTGGTACGGCTGAGTGAAATCTCCAACAAAATCCAAGGTGCACATCTTTACATGCTGAATAATATTCCTGTAATGTTTTATAATCCTAGGGCAAATACATTTTGAGATACATGGGACACAAACTTTTAGGCCCTTTTTATGCATATTTTTGACTAAGTCAAGGGCTATAACTCTGGTCTGGCTGTGTGAAGTCCCAATAAAAACACCAGGTGAACAAACCATCCTGTGAGGTTTTATGTACTTTTTTTAGATATGCACGACACAAATTCGGACGGACGGATAGACTGGCGGACGGACAAGGGCAACTCTAAATGCCTCGTCCAAAAAAGTAGGGGAGAACAAAAATCAGATTGAACAGTACAAGAATCCCATTATGTATTTATAAAAGCGTTCTTTTACGAGATAAGCGTATAGTCAAATGCATATGGGTCTGATTCTGTACGCAGACAATTTTACACCTGGTGACAACGCTTTCTGTGTGTTACACTAATAAAACATGAAACATTGTTCAAGCTCAGAAGAAGAGTAGAGCAAGATATGAATATGGTCTGTAAACTGCACGTATTTTCGTTACCTAGTTTTCGTCTGTCTATTACAAAACGCATTGTTAATTTATTTTCAGTGAAGTTATGGCCCTTGATTCGTCAAATTTCATGATGTTTTGGCCACTTCTCTTACACTATTGTGCGGATTTCTACCGAATCTTACAGGAGTAATCAGTGCCAAGCCTTATGCATATTGCCGGCATGTTCCGATCCAGTGATTTTAGTGGAGTTATGGCCTTTGATGAGTCATAGTTTACTTTGTCAGCGCAACTTCTCTAAAACCGCCAGGAGGAATACACCACACTTCATAAAAATGATCACTGCTGCATACCTTGGGCATATTCCGGTTCTATGATCTTCAGGGTTTAATGCTGAGCGCCAAGCAAGAGTGGTATGACGCGGCCGGAGATCGAACTTCGAGTGCGGGAGGTCGTGGGTTCGATATCCGGCAGCGTCATACTAAAGACGTAAAAAGTGGTACCAGTAGTTCTCCTGCATGGCGCTTGGCATGAAAAGGTTAAAAGCGAAATTGACTTCTCTTCTCTCATACCCTCATGGCGATGGATTCCATCAGGAATGTGGTGTAGAGAGTGATTTATATAAGTTGTAGAACTTGCTTCAGAATTGACCTAAAATAAATAAGTATAAACTAATATACAGGGTATTAATAATAATATTTAGGGTATTACAACCTTTGAGTGTTCTGCTTAGTTTAAACTGATCGCCAGAATTCTGACATGGTTGTCAGACACAGCAAAGTGACACAGAAACGTGGTCGGCATGTTTCAGCTCCCCCTGTCTACATTCATGAGATTTGAAGAAATTACACGATACAATTATGTTATGAAACCAGCTCGTAACTGCTTTCGTTTTGATGCTAAACAGCCTCTTACGCGGGATTCTCCGTAATACGTAATTTTGCGATAATACAATAATGCACTGGCTGTTTAATTTCTGTTATTGAAACTGAGTAAGTAGAAACCTACTTATTTTAAAGTGATGGTGCACGAGGCCATCAAAAAGTTTTAACTTTAAGTTTTTTATGCCCGTTATGCTGGTCGCGTAAAGACTGATTTGCCACAGTTGAAAGGGGGTTAACTTAACAGGATTAATGAATAATTGTATTTTTTTAGATTTCTTCTGTAAGACAAGAGAAGTTTACTCAGTGTTGGCTAATACTAAGAAACGCAAGCAGTAAGCCGCGAGTAACTGACAATTAGAGCTATTTTTTAACAACCTCATTGAAGCAAAATCGGTCTACACTTTTCACTATTCAGTCAGTAAATTTTCAGTAAACACCTCTTCGAATAAGGTACTGCCCAAACTGAATGATGGACCAGCTATTTTAGAAATTTAGCAGACTAAAGGTTGAAACAATAGAAAATAGAAAGTACATCAAAACATTAAACGTACATGTTCATTTGTAACAGTATACACCAAGACTAATCAATATCAACTAACAATCTTATATCCGAGTATTGCTATCCGTGTGCTACTATCCGTGTATTGCTATATTTATCGAAAAGCAGCAAAGGATTAAAACACTAACTCTTTGTTTTGGCCTTGTTCAAGTAACTACAGGAAGTCAGTCATTTTGATCAAGAAAATTGTTAAATTCAAACTGGATAGTGGATACCCAGATAACATAAATTTTATTACAGACAAACTACAGTACTATTAACCTCATAGTTTGCATTTATTCAGTTTAAAGCTACTTTCGTTAGCCTATTGTTCTATGTCATAATTAATTATGAAAGATAACCCAAAAACTCCAAACTGCTTTTCACAACATAGGACCTATTTGTGCAGGCGGAAATATGTTAACACAGGGGATAAGTCATTAAGGGATGCACGATTATTCAAATGAAGAATGATATCCTACATACGAGTAGCCGTGCAAGTTACTATGACGTCGAAACTTTGAACTGTACAAAATTAGGTATTTTTGTGCAGCATTAATGTACATTGGTCTATTTCTAATTTTACAGCAGAAGCCAGCAGACTGACGGGATGTCGTAAAAAATGAGGACCACCTACAGACAGTTCCCCTGAGTCATCAAAACATGCTACACCTAAGTAGGTCAAAGACGGTGAACAGCGAAGCCAGGGATATCAATTAAGACACTAAAGTTTGTCGTGGACTCGTCTGATTGACTTACACGTTGTATTTGTGTGATTTTGTAAAACAAGACGATAAGCATGGTAATTTTAATGGACTTTTTCCACAAAAGTAAATGTATTACCGAGGAGAAAATATGTATAAAAAACTTTGTTGGATGGAGCAAAAAAAAAAGACGACGGGGTTATCAATATTCCTGATACTGTGTTTGCAATGCGTTCAACTAAAATGACTGGTGAAGGTGCATATATTTTACAGTAATCATTTAGCGCTTTTATCATTTGTTTTCAATAATGTGTGATATACTTAAAGTAGGAATAAACAACAATGTATTGTTTATATTTAGTCAATTAAATCTTGTGGTTAGAGACTTTTACTGCACAAGTTTTGCTGAATCCAGCAGTCTTTAAACCAAAAGTCACTGACCGCTGCGATTCCGGCGGTGTCCTCTGTTCCTTGTCTAATTAAACGTTTTCATGGGAATATCAAGAAAACCAATCAAAAAGTTATGTTCGGTAGCCAAAATTTCTCAATTGTAAGTATTTTGAGTTTTAAATCTTATCTAAAACAAGAATGGGGTATTCTCACACATGGCAAAAACGTGCAGCGCTGTCTATTTCTCAGCAAGAAGAACAGACTTCTAAGACATGGATTGCTCTCCATACTTTACTTGATTTTGCGCATAAGTTAAAAATATGTTTGCCATCCTTTTATGCGCCTTTCAATGGGGTCCAGTGCAATGCGATAGCTCTGGCTGCGTTGTGCCACAAAAAAACTCCAGTAACCTAATGGACATTGTTTTAAAGCTGCCAACATGTTTCATAAGAAGTCTTTGTCTGAATATACAATATCTCTCAGCTCCTGTCAGTGGCATTTTTATTTTCTGCAGGAGAAAAAGGGCCTCTTTCTCTGTCACCATTGTAGGGATAATACACGTTTGTTTTGTGTATTAACGTCTGCAGAAGCCCGTGGGAATTTTTTTTACCAAGACCGAAGGTCGAGGTCGCAAACATATCCTAAGGGCTTATGCAGACGTTATACACAAAACAAACGTGTATTGTCGCTATTCTTGCATAAACATATGACACGAAGACTAAATGTATTGTTTTCATATGTGATGACTTTACAATTCCGGTACAACTTTTAATTCCCATTATGTTGTTCTTGGAAACATGTAAACATGTTTTAGGCATGACCGGGGCTCACAAATCAACACTAGCAAAAGTTCTAAACGATTTGTTTTTTCAATTCTCGTTACAAACATGACTTTTTCAATATTTTGCAATTACTTAAAAATTCGATAAACAGGAACACCATTTCAAGAATAATAATTTTACATTCGAGTTATTTTGAGTACGAACACTAATTTAGTGTACGGATTAGTACGACAAGCTTTCAAGATTTACATTAATTTTGTGAGAAATTTAGTAAAAACTGATACTTCCCAAAATCAATGCTCTGATTCCTAAAAGCAAACAATCGCACAAGTTACATACGATTAAATACATTGACGGTTATCGTCAAAAACTGAACCAACACTGAGGGAACAAACTTGACAAAAGGGAGTTTACAAAAGGGAGGAAGGTAGTAAGTACATTGTTGAATCTGTCACTGAGAGAGAGGGTGGTTGGTACCTGAGGCAACTAAACATACCATGGAATAGACTGCATCTTCTGTGCTATGAAAAGAGGTTATTATGGAAGAAACAAGACGCAGATACCATCTGTCCATCTGTCATGATCTGAGTACGGCCCTGGCAAAGCATTTTAAATGTATTAACAGCACGTGAATTGCCTTGCATGTACACGATTTTTCTCCCGTTAATACATGGGCGGATCCAGTGAAAAGGGTACTTTTTTGTGCAAGAATTGTTAAAGTAATTCCCTCTGATTAGGTTTTCTCACTTAAAAACATTATCCACTGGCCATTTAGTTTGTATCGAGTTGCTTTATGAAAACAAGTTGAATTCATAAAAACGTTAATGTTAGGAGATGATGTAACACAATTTCTAGTTTCATGTACTAGGAAATAAACATGCAGATAAACAAACATGATAAATATTCCGTTTTATTTTCTTTCAAACTTGCGTATTGATAAGAAAAAAAATCCCCTGAATCTGCACGAAGAGGGCAAAGTTGACCCCCAAATCGTTCACCAAAGTTTCACAGATCAAACAGGCAACAGTTTTGACCGAGATATGCATGACTTGTTTGTGCCATATAATTTTGAAAACTGGCGTGCAGATTCAGAGTAGGTAAACATACTATTACTGAGGCATATAGAGACAATGAGACAAATCAAGATGAAATAATATTATAAAGTCCAAAAAGGGAAAACAATAAAAAAAATCAAACATGAAACTTCATTTAATATCCACAATCATGTCTACTTGCTAAAGATGTATATCAAGTTTCATTTCAGTCGGGTGTAAACTAGGAGTGGTGATGTAATATTGTTAAGTTAAGAAAGACATAAGTGAAAAAAATGAAATTGAACATAAAAAACCTCGAATATATGCACATGTCCATTCAAGTTGGTGATGTATACGTAGGTAGTGATAAACATTATGTAGTTAATATATATGTTTATATTTTTTTCCAAATAGTAGAGCCTTTCGTCGGCGTCGGCGTCCTGACGCGCGTCACAAGAAGTTAAAGTTTTGCAGGTAAGCAGGTGGTTTCACAGAAACTACTAGGCCAAAAACTTCACACATATCGTTGGCATCGTGAGATGACCTCCCAGGGCAAGTTACAGAACTCTAGCTCTTCTTTTATGAAAAGTATGGCTGTTTTTAACTTAGAATTTCAGGTTAAAGTTTTGCATGTAAGCAGGTTTGTCAGAAACTTCTATGCCAAATGCTTTCAGACTTCACACATGACTTTGGCATCACAAAATAATCACTCAGGAAACTCTAGCTTTTATTTTATCAAAATTATGCTCCTTTTTAACTTAGAATTTCAGGTTAAAGTTTTGCATATAAGCAGATTTCTCAGAAACTACTAGACCGAATATTTTCAAACTTTACACATGTCTTTAGTATCATGAGATAACATCACAGGGCAAGTAACATAACTCTAGCATTTACTTTGTCAAAATTATGCCCCCTTTAACATCTATAGAAATTTTGTAACAGGTTTGCATGTTTCTCTGAAATTACTTGACGAAATGTTTTTAGATTCTTCACGCGTCTTTAGCATCATGAGTTGACCTCATGGGACAAGTTACATAACTCTCGCTTTTATTTTGTCAAAAATAAACCTCTTTTTATCACAGAAATTTTGCTTAAAGTTTTTCATGTAAGCATGTTTCTCAGTAATTACTTGACCAGATGTTTTCAGATTCTACACGTCTTTGGCATCATGACTCTGGTGTTACATTTTAGCACAATTATTCCCCTTTTTCAACTTAGAAACTGTTGCTTAGCTAGTATTAGGTGGAAGAGCTTCAAATAGTCGTGCGCGCTGTCATTGGACAGCTCTTGTTTTTCTTTGCAGCACAGAGTTGGTGGGACACCCATACACCAATCTCCCTCAAGTTTGTGGTCCAAACTTTTTCCGGAGTTTTTATTTTTTAAGGAGTGGACAAAGGTTCAGGAAGCAACCAGTGGATAGATATTTCCAATAGCATATTATTCAACTGCTATGCTTTTCAGGGTTTTTTTCGGCTCGCTTCGTTCGGCAACTTGCAAACTAGACTAAACTAAAACGTCTCATTTACACGTGTTGTGCGTCGAAAAATGTCGATTTTTGGAAAACAAACAAAAACAAAGATATGGACAGTATAAATAATGATTTGAAATCAGACCATTGAACTTTTATGCCTAGGCTATAGTTTTATCCATTTCACGGCGTTTAAATATTGACAATCGAAATGAAACATTAATTAATGGTATTTATTTTTTATCACAGCTGAAAACCTTTGTGAACCTTTTTAAGACGCAAATGTATTCACTAATGAAGGAGAGGTCACAGGTTGTCGGCCACAAGGATCTGAGAAACATTTAAAATTGTATTAGATACTTCTTTGACAAAACGAGTTAAACTCCTAATCCGATAAGTTCTCAGATATACGTCAAAGTGCAACAAATACATTCCAGATTTTTTTAAAAACAACATATCCCCACCTACAGGACAGGGAATCCCCTCTCGCACCTACCCTCACTAGTCATTTCACGACTCGTATTCGCACCTTACTTCAGAAAATCCTGGCTACGCCTATGACATTCAAACACTTACAACATTTTCTAATCTTGAAAAAAAACAAAACTTTATGGATCCCTTTCATAATAACAGACCTTTAGCCAAATTTATACATAACTTATTTTCCAACTAAACTGCGCCGACCATTTAAAAAAAAAAATATTGTTACGTGTCAGAACAATTGCAGATTCCTGAGGGATATGTTGATGCACTCGCCTGTTGGGCACCAATATATCCCGAGGGATTCTAGGGCGACTGCAACAACATATATACCGAGGGAGTTTAGGGCGTGTGTACCAACATAACCTCGTGGATTTTGCAGATGTTGTTACATGAAACAAACTTGTGTTGTTGTTGTTCTTACTTAAAATACAACAAAAGGGCATAAAATATCGAAAAATGAGACTGTTCAGCCGACAATTTTGCTGACTTAGTCGATCGAAGATGGTCGCTTCACGCTGTTGTGGGCACAAGTTTTATCCATGTATTTCAGGGACATATAATAACTGTATGTTTTGTGTATATGTTGAGCGGTCATTTGTGTAGCGTTTTTACACGTGTTGATCCCTTATTATATTTATGCAAAATAAATGTCACCCCCTCTTTTATCGATAAAATTGGTCTCTAGGGAAACTTTAGCTTCAAATGACACCCTGCCTTTACACGACGTACGTGTGTCGTGAGATCATGTGAGATGCTGACCTGTGTAGACAAAACTTCTGCCTGGCTCATTCAATCCCGTGCACTCTTTTATACATAAACTGTGTCGTATAATAAAAAGTAAATGCACACATTCTTCAAACCTCTATTTACTTAGAAAAGCTTGTTTTGAACACCGCCCAGTCTGGAACAAAGTTTGATTAACACAAACTGTTTCCAACCTCGATATAATCGACTAAGATTGAGATTTACAACTCTTACATGGTTGATGAGATTTAGAATAAATTGTAAAATAATCCACAAACATATCATGTTTATCAAATGCTCAATAGCAATTGGAAAATCCTTCGAAATCAAAGTTTACTGATGACACCCTTTCAGTGTCATGTATATGTTTTACACATACATTTGGCTGCATAGATGTGTAAATTAGATAGAAACATATGAAAGTTTGGTGAAAGATTTACATTTAACATGTTAATTTTCCCGATTGAAATTCATTTAAATAACGAAACTGTATTTTTCTTAATGTCGTTTGTTTACCTTCAAGTAATTTAAGCCGAACACGCGTAATAATACGCACTGTCAGTGCATGTGCGTATCAAGAGAGTAAGTATTAACTGCAAGTAAATGTAGGTTGAAAACATGATAGTTTAATGAAAAGGCAGATTAAAAGAGTTTTATAAGTCTCTGGCATTCCGGCTTCAGACTTTAGTGGTTCGGAGTCCATTTCTTGTTTACGTTGGACCTAGAAGGTCACAAGAATCCCCTTCCTTATAAACGTTCTCCCCAATTGTGCATGCCCAAAATTAGCAAACAACAAAGGTTGTATGCAAGAATAGCAAGTCAAATAGCCCACTTAAAAGGAATCCACGAACAGGATTTAGTACAGAACAAACCCTCTAGAATCAGTTTCTCCTCCGCCCAATTGCTTATTTGCGCTCGGTGCTTCCCACTTCAGTAGTTTATCTCACTCCTAAAAAGAAATTGTTCAAGCTTGGTCAAATTAAAAATAAGCATAGGAGAGGCAAGGGAAAATCTTATTATGCTAGGTGGTCAAACAACTAGGATAAAAACTTAGCAACCAGAAGTTGTATCTAAAAGAAAACAGTGACATGTCTTATTCAGTTTGCACTCCAGATGGTGTTGATTATAGACGCAATAGACTGGATTTGCTAAGACTAATGAATCCAGTCAGGAAACATTTGCTTTAGACCCTAAAATACAGACACCATCTAATATGGAGGAAATAGCTTTTATGGTGGATTCAGGATAAAGGCCACTTGTTAAAGGATGTAATGGCCTATTCAATCTTTGAAGACATTTTTTCTGGACAAACTAGATAAATAAATGATAAGTTTTCACACATGGATAATGGATCTCATTGTTGGTAAAGTTACAAGTTTGAATGACATACTACACACAATGAATAATTACATTAATGTATATTTTACATTTTTAAGAAGAAAGATATAACAGTATGCGGTAACATGGTCCAGCAACCATAGGAAATTGTTAGCTAGCATGCTTAATGTTGATAAAATCTGTGAAAAGATCTGCACAGAACGCAACCAAGACTCGTTTTAGTTGAATCTGTTCAATACAGGCAATTGAATGTCACTGTAGCCGAAAATCAGAATTCTACACACAATAAAACTAGGTAGAGTGCTGTCATTGTCGTCGATATTTACTTCGTCATATTAAAATAACAAAGGCAATGTGTGAGGTTTCTGCAGAGGAATTTTAACAAGGTTCGATTACAGATATTGTTGATGTGAGTCTTCCATTTACAGGTCATCTGATATCCATGGCAATTCCAAGGTAAAGGGCTGGAGGATCGACGAAAAGCTAACGTTCTAACGGAAAATTCCAGACTGAATTAATCGTTAAGTCAACTCAAGATTTGTGTCCTTGTCTTGTCCTTACAAGTAGACCAAATTCTAAGAAACTCTACTCATTAATTTAACATTCCAAACTAGACTCTTCTTCTATACCAACCCTAAAGTTTGACAAGAAACTCCATAATGAGGAATACGATAAGGTCAGCCATGAGAACGTCCTACTGAAAATGCATAATTATGGAGTCAGAGGTCAAACTCTCAAGTGGATTAAAAGTTTCCTTGATAACCAAATCCAATCAGTTGTCCTGAATGGAACCAGTTCCGATGCCATCCCAGTCCCATCTGGTGTTCCCCAGGGGTCCGTCCTTGGTCCCCTGTCCTTTTTAGCTTATATAAATAACCTCCCACAAAATATTAACTCCAAAGTCCGCCTCTTTGCAGATGATACAGCAGTCTACCTCACACTGCCATCTGTAAAATGAATCAGTTACCCTCCAAAATGACCTCAAAATGTTAGATGAGTGGGAGTTAGAGTGGGATATGGAATTCAACCCCTCCAAATGTCAAACTATTCACGCCACAAGAAGGAAACATCCTATTCCCACTCAGTACTACCTCCATGGAGTCAGTACTCGAATCAGTCACCAAATACCTTGGCGTGGATATATCAAATAATCTTTCATGGGACGCCCACATCAATAGGTCAACAAAGAAAGCAAATCAAACGTAAGGGTTTCTGCGCAGAAACATCAAGGTCAAATCTGAACCCATTAACATGATTAAGTCCATGGCTTACCAGACACGAGTTAGACCCCAGCTGGAATATGGTTCTGAAGTGTTGTCACCCTACACCCAAACCCTCATAGACCAGATAGAGGTTGTCCAGAGACGGGCAGCTCGTTGGATTAAGGCCGACTACCGTCAAACCTCCAGTGTCACAGAGATATATGTTACAATCCCTCAAACTTCGTCGCCTTGATCTCCGACGTATTAATAGCAGACTTTCCCTTATGTACAAAGTCCACCATGAATTAGTTGCCATCCCCAAAGAAGGCTTCTTAGTTCCCCTCACACGCCCAACACGTCACTTCCATTCCCTCAGTTACAAGATATTCTATCTATCTTCCGTAGACGTCAAACCCCTTGCGGGAACGTAGACGTTTTGCGCGTCAAAATCATAAAGAGAAAGAATATAGTGATAAAAATTTAGAGTGGAAGAAACTAAAAAAATAACTTTGGTGATATAAAAAGGTTAAAACTTGAGTTTGCAGGATAACTAGGGCGAGGCGTATTCAAGGCTGCAAACTGCAGCACTGAACTGCTCTAGGGTAGGGAGGTGGGCGACACTGGGGAGAAGTTGGTTCCAATGGTACACTGTTCCCGGAAAATAAGAAAACTTGTAATAGTCAGTGGTTGCAGTAATTAACCTATAACTTAGGGAATGGCCATAGCGGACACATCGGGTCATTCGGGTAAGGTAATCTACGATTGGGATAGCAACCAGATCATGATGAATCTTATAGAAGAGTGATAACCTAGAATCTATACGCCTTAAATCCAGCCGACGAAGGTTTAGGGAGTGTAGCATATCTGTTACACTAGAAGTACGGCCGTAGTCAGTCTTGAACCAACGGGCGGCTCTCCTTTGGACGCTTTCAATTTGGTCAATTTGGGTTTGGGTGTGGGGCGACCATACCTCGGAGACATATTCGAGCTGGGGTCGGACTAGAGTCTGGTAAGCAATGGTCTTAATGGGTCGGGATTTGACCTTAATGTTTCTTCGTAAGAACCCTAGGGTTTGGTTAGCTTTTTTGGTTGACCTATTTATGTGATTGTCCCATGATAGGTCATTTGATATTCACAGCAACTACAGATTACTTAAAGAATTCTTTCTTCCCCAGAACAGTTTATCACTGGAATTATCTCCCTCCTGCTGCATGTTGTCCACCTCCCAGCCCCTGAGCAGTTCAATGCAGCTTTTTGCTGTATTGATCATGTCTTACCTTAAACTGCCTGATACATGTAACTGCTTTTATACTTTTACTTTTAACCAAGCTATTTTCCCTTGCTTTTAACTATCTTTTTACATTTCAGTCTTTGTGGCTACGTCCCCATGAGGGGTGTTTTGACATTAACGGAAGATAGACAGACAGACAGACAGATTATTTCTGTTTTCCGAAAGCTATGTACAGAGAAAGAACAGCATGGGAGTCGCCAGGTGGTAGACCAATAAGCAACGGTACGTGGTATAACGGATTTTATCGCAAACTTGCATTAATTTCCGGCAAAATGGTAAACACGTGGGAATACATAAATTTCAATTTATATTTGTTTTATTGTTATGTCCCTTAATATATACATGCAGATATTTGCTTTTCAAAATAAAGTTTGAAATGCACCAACATTAACACATCTATAATAGTTTGCTTTGATGGTGTGTTTTGTTAAATTGTGCTCTAATGTAGAATACGTTTCGGATATGCCGTAGTGCTGGTCGACGTAGTCCTGCGACTAGTATTTTCTTCTTCAAAATATTGTTTCATATGATTCTAACTGAAAATTATTAATGAACCAGGGCTCCAGATAATTTTTTGGGCCTATGTCTATTGTGAATATATTGTGAATTTGTTTGCAGTTCAGTTTCAATTCAGCTGCATTTTCAGCATTCAAGTTTTTGCTTCTTTTTCTCCACTGGCTTGCTTTGGCTTCACACTCACTGCCAAATCCAATAGATTATTCAATATACCTTTAACAATGTTTTGGGAATCATTTTTTTTGTCTAAAGAATGCGTAGCACGTTTGTTTAGAAAGAGACATGTTGTTGTTTACTCCACACCGGAAGTTGATATTTTAAATCGACACTGCTTTAAAATACACTACCTTACCATCAACATTAATTCCCAACAATTTGATTTATGCACGCATTGAGTGTATAATATAGTTTAACCTAGGTTTATAGAGTACCATTCAATGCCTGTACAGTATACGTTTAATGTGGCAGAGTGAATGGCGATCATGCTGTTATGTAAAGCATCCAGACGATTCAGATTTTGTTTACGCTAGTAAAAAGTCGTTGCATGCGTTTCTGTAATTTCATGTACGTTTTATACGCTAAAAAATTAGCAGACATGCATATATGCATTATTTCAAAGCGTAATTTACGCTAATACGCATCTTATCTGGAGCCCTGATGCACCACAGGGATTTGTGCTGGCTACAGAACCATAATTAAACGGAAACTTATTTTTCTGATAGTGGCATTCATTAATTAAGTTAGGCAGTGTCTAGGGCCCAGGGGTCCGGTAACCGGACATCTAGGCAACCCGAACAGGGCTGTCTAGAGACCCCGAAATCAGTATGAATACTGAGAATGGTAGTTACAAAGAGGAGCCTATATTTTATCTTTAAAAACGGGAGATGATTTTAAAAGTTTTCTCTCGTATTTTTATGCCCCCAGCATCTACTGATGCGGGAGGCATATAGTGATTGTCCTGTCCGTCCGTCCATACAAGGTTAACCAAATGGGACCATTTCGTCTAGCATCAATACCCCTTACAAGAATGAATTGATACTAATACAGATGTAAACTGTGACCATTCCTCATATTCAAACATCACCTGACCTCAGTTTGACCTTGACCTCCTTTTGGACTAAGGTGCAAAATCTATCAACAAGGATGCCACTGGGGGCATCAAGCGTTTATTGAATGCAGCTCCTTGTTCACTCAGTTACTGCCCTTTGAATTACTCAACATTAGTAAACAGTAGTGCCGTCCTTGTTGGCAGTATTTCTCAGCAGCCTTTGGCTGGACTTCATTGAAACTTCTTATCAGCCTTCACTCTCAAGAGGAGATGGGCAAATTTTCTTGTTTCGGTCGGGTGATTTTTAACAGTTATTGCCCTTTGATTATTCAGTAAACTTTAGCACCTTCTTTGTCTGGAGTATTTCTCAGCAACTCTTGCTTATATTCAACGAAACCTTTTAGGAAGCTTCACTCCCAAGAGGAGATGCCCATATGTTGTGCATGCGTTTTCTCAACAATTAATGCTGGAGTTCTAAGAAACTTCTTTGAAAGCTTCACTACAAAGACGTCGATGAATTCTGCTTTCGTGCTTTTAAAATGCAATAATCATATACATTGGTTTAACCGATATTTTTTTGTTTGGATATATATGAATTTACCTTTCATTTACTTTTTTCTCGGCTGAATTTGGGGAATTTTTGCTTTCCACTTTGCAAAAAAACCCTTTTCACCTGGGGATTGACTTTATTTACCAGAGTCACATTATGAAGGATAAAAATTCCCTGTTTATATAATAAATGGACACACATGATGACATCTGATTCGATAAGAACATAATTTTAATTTGTTTGCAGGCACAGTCTGTGTTTGTTTTGTTTGAGCATGCCTCCGGATATGCACTGTTCCGTGTAAAGGAGTTTGAGGAAGTGGGCATATTGTTACCAGAGGTTGAAGCAGGGATCAATGATATCAGTAAATTCCAGTCTGTTGTCAAACTTGCTGCATTCTCACCATTCAAGAGTGGTACTAATGCCTTGGATAACATCAACAGTATCTCTGAGGGTATGTTTAAATTTGATTTTTAGACTTATGGTAGTCAGTGGCTCTTGAAAATTTGTTTTCAATGTTTGGCTACTTAATTAAGGGACTAACCCACACATTTTAAGAGAAAATAATTTCTCTCAAAAATTCACAAAAAGTGAATACTCTGAAAGTGACTAGTGGTACAAACTTATTGACATAAGATTTTTGCAAAATCTTCTTACAAATAACCAAAAATATTGTGCAGAAGCTAGTAAGTCGTTGCAATGCTTTTGAAATAGTGCAGAAAATTTACATTCTTCTTGCATTTTTACCAATATGTAACTTTCATTTTCACCCAAATTATCATTTTTCAGTGACCTATATACCTTTTATGCCAAACTTGGTGGAAATGAACATGTTGAAAAATTTCACCCAAACTGGGCAATTTTATGCCCCACTTTGAAGACTTTTGCTCATGTCTGTCTCTGTCAGTTGGTCTGTCCATTGCTTGACACTTCCGGATCTATAACTAGAGAATGTTTTGGAGAATGCTTGGGCCTACAGTAGTCAAATTTCATTTGATGATTGTGTGTGGTCACTTAATGACTTCTTTTACTATTGGGATCAGTAGAACACAGTGACCTCAAGACTAAAAAAATGCTCTGCTTCGGATTGTCAAATCTCATAGGATGATTGCCTGTGACTGTCTCATGATCTCTGTTGATTTTGTTGTCAATAAGAGAGAAGGGGTTCGGGCTTGTGTTTTGGGGGGAAATAGCTTGGTGTTTTGGCAAATGGAGTTAAAAAACCTGACATAAAGTCAGTTGTAGGAGAAAACTGCATGGTATGAAAGAAATTTTCTGGAGAGAAAGACACTGGTAAATTGCCTGCTATAAAGAAGGAAAAAAAGACATGAGTGGCATACCAGGAGTACTGAACTGTGGTGGAAAGATGTCTTTAAGTTAGGGAATGATATATTTTCTTATCAGTTGGTATACAGCAAGTTTGTACGGCTCCCAAGCTTTGGATTCTGTTTGGTACTAGGATTTTGTCCCAGGCTTGTGATTTGGAGAAAAATAGCTCAATATTTTAAATTTTAGGTAAAAAGAACCTGATGTAAAGTCAATTTAAGGGGAAAACTGCAAGATTTTAAAGAAATTTTTTTGAGGGGAAGAGGCCTGTAAACGGCCACTGTTATGGAAGAAAAAAGCCCTTGGGCTGCCTAAGTCACTTTAGATGTTCAAAAAGTTACTTTATGGTGTAATCTTGTAGTAATGTTTGTTACTGTTAATCAGTTTCGTGCCATTTTGTCCTGCAGGGGTTATACACGAAGATCTTAGAGTGTTCATTGAAACAAATGTACCACAATCATCAAAGAAACAGAAAGTTGTTCTTGGAGTTGGTGATGCCAAGATTGGAGCAGCTATCACTGAAGAGACGAAAGTATCATGCCAACATACCGGAGTGGTACCAGAGGTTATTAGAGGTATTACAATGTTTATGGTATCCCCACTGTCTTTTTCATCATTATAACTTTCCAGATAACTCTCTATTATTTTAATCAGGTTGTAACCAAATTTTGGTAAAAGGGCAGAAATGTAGCTGTCTAAATAATCAGTTTGTTCCATTTTACTAAGTAGAACAAAAGAATTGGTTTAAAAAGAGACTACTTGAAATTACCGTTAGACCTGTTTGTCATGTGCACTAGAGTGCAAGTGGTTAGATGGTTGTTACTAGAATATTGGTTTGAAATTAAGCACAAACTTAAAACAGTCTAAGAAGCCCTTCTAAGTAGCGTGCCTATAGTACATCTGAATGGTCTTACACATCACATTGGTATTTTGTTGCCCTGGGTTCATAACGTGGTCTTGTCACTTGTTTTCGCCATGAAATCTTTTTTCATTCAGCAGTTGTTTTTAGCTCACCTGTCACATAGAGACAAGGTGAGCTTTTGTGATCACCCTTCGTCCGTCCGTGCGTCAACACGATAGTGGTTTCATTTATGATTTTATTTTAACCAAACTTGCACACAACTTGTTTCACCATATAGTGTTTCCTGCAGACGCTTAAAGGGGCATGGTGCTTCCCTTGAAAAGGGGCACTTTTAACGCGCGGTTTGGCATTGAAAGGGCATTCGTCCAAGAACGCTTGTCGGCGTCATTTTACATACTATTTTCTCATTGAATTTGAGAACCTTTCATATCTCAGATATGGGATAGATATTTTGTAGTATTCTTTATAATGCCTACCATGACATGTTGTGAAAGTGCTTTCCTTTCTTTTGTTTAAAGATGACACTGTTGATTCATACTGTCAAACATTCTTATTCTGTTACCCTCATGAAGTGTTAGCTTGCATTTTCAGAGACAGATTTCAGGTGATAATTAATAAGCAACATGTTTTATTGAACAACTATCAGTGCGCAACTTTTATTTTGTCAATCATATCATTTCACCACTGATTTACGTTAAGAGAATAGGCAGTTAAGAGAGTAGGCAAATCTACATGTAATCAATGACTTTGTACCTATATTGCTGATTAAACCCATTGTTCTTCCTTGCCAGTAAGATTTAGACGACAGGTCGAGTCGGAAAGTTATATTTTGCTAGTGTTTTGGGCATGCGAAAACGAAAGTAGAATGCGACGTAAAAAGTATATGCTGTGAAATTTGCTAGATTAGATCGTCTGCCACTATTTTTATCACTCATCCGTTGCTCGGATGTTTTTGCGATACATACAGTGACTGACTATGAATCTGGTTTTTTTTTTTTCGTCTAATCACACATTATTCAGTAATATAAACATAAATGTGAATACCAATGGTTCATTGCGAGGTATAACTCAAGATTTCGGCTTGCTTGACGCATGTGGCTGTGCACTTTCATCTTAAATTTCGGCCTTATAAAATCATTTTGACAAATTATTTACGAAAACAGAACTAGGGCCTTGCATTTTTAGTTTATTCATTTAAATCTCGATCAGTTTTTATAACTTAATCACTAAGTTATCGGTTATTTTCATACTGATGTACGTTTTCAAATTTTCAAGATGGCGACAACTTCTGCATCGGCGCGTCATGATGCTTCGTAATATTACAAATCAAGACATCGGTCGATTTTAATGAATTTGGTATCATTCTAAAGCTTAAACGTTTATCTAATTATTTTTATAAATGATATCCGTAAAGGAATAAAATAAATCTTGTAGATAAAATCGATATAAAATATTTTGAGTCTGGTCAATTTTCATGGGTTGGTCGGCGATCGGAAAACCTTCAGTATTTTATTTTTAAAGGCCTAATTAGCGTATCGAAAATGTGCGATAATCAATTTACATTTTAAATGATTACAACCTTTTAAAATAATTATCGTTTAATTGACCGTTTCAATCATATCTTCCGTAAAAAGGCTACTTCACCGTCGACATGCTAAAAACAAACAATTTTTCATCTACTGTTCCCAATTAAACTATCATAAAACAGTAATCGATTGCATAATCCTGTCAGTTCTTAATCAGGGTCATTCACGGTTGATGCACCCACGTGTCGACCTGTTGATCACAGCCGCTAATTGACGGTACAATACACGGAACATGGCCCGCGGACATTGGCTTTCCAGACTGGTTTTGAAAGGGCACTTGTCAAGATAAATATACAAGCTAAAAGGGCACGTGGCACAAACTGGCGGTTTGAAGGGCAGCTTGGCGGCACTTCAAATGGGGCATGGCGCTGCGCCATGTTAAAAAGGCCTGGAGGAAACACTACCATAAGATCTTGGTTCCTTTCTTGAACTGGCCAGATTCCTTTATGGGTTCCAGATAATGGCCCCTGGAAGGGTCAGAATTAGCTATTTTGACATTGTCTGCACAATAGCAGCTTCATTTATGATTTTATTTTAACCAAACTTGCACACAACTTGTATCACCATAAGATCTTGGTACCTTTCTTCAACTGGCGAGATTCTGTTATGGGTTCCAGAGTGATGGCCCCTGAAAGGGCCAGAATTAGCTATTTTGACCTTGTCCGCGCAATAGCAGCTTCATTTATGATTTGAATTTAATCAAACTTGCACAAAACTTGTGTCACCATAAGATCTCAGTTCCTTTTTTGAACCGGCCAGATCCCTTAATGGGTTCCAGAGTTATGGCCCCTGAAAGGGCCAAAATTAGCTATTTTGACCTTGTCTGCACAATGGCAGCTTCATTTATGATTTGATTTTAACTAAACTTGCACACAACTTGTATTACCACAAGATCTTGGTACCTTTCTTGAACTTGCCAGATTCCATCATGGGTTCCAGAGTTATAGCCCCTTAAAGGTCCAGAATTGGCTATTTTGGCTTTTGCAGCCTTATAGAGACTTCATTTATGGTTTTATTTGATACAAACTTCCAAAATATCTTCAACAACAATAAATCTTGGATTCCATGACAAATCAGATCCAATCGTAGGTTCCAGAGTTATTTTATATCTGATTACCTCCCCTGATTGTAATCAAAATGGATATACAGGGTTCCAGATAAGATGCGTATTAGCGTAAATTACGCTTTGAAATAATGCATATACGCATGTCTGATAATTTTTAAGCGTATAAAAACGTATATGAAATAACAGAAACGCACGCAATGACTTTTTACTGGCGTAAACAAAATCTGAATCGTCCGGATGCTTTATGTAACAGAGCACAGTCTGCATTAATTCTCCCACATTGAACGTACACACGCATAGAATGGTACTCTATAAACCTAGGTTAAACTATTTTTTACACTCAATGTCTGCGTATATCAAATAGTTGGGAATTAATATTGATGGTACGGTAGTGTACTTTAAAGCGGTGTCCATTTAAAATATCAACTTCTGGTGCGGAATAAATAAAAATGTCTCTTTCTAAGAATGTATAAGTGAACAAACTGCAAACAAATGCATGGGTGTTACACCTAATAAATATGTTATAAAACTGATTTCTGGTTTTTTCACATTTATAAATTTTCAGGAGTAAAATTACTTCTAGTCAATTTCAGATTTTACCATTTTACTCATTCACAAAAAATATGTTGAGTAAATACTCATTGGCCAAAAAAATTATCTGGAGCCCTGATATATATCAGTAAGTTAGTACTTTAGAAATTTCATTATTGTCATTAGTTGGACTGAGCCAATCAGGGTAGATAACTATGGACTGATTTTATGTCAAATTACCTCCCTTTATTTCAAATTAAAATGGGTATATCTCCGTAACTTATGAAGATACTGATCTGAAATTTCATTTATGTCAACAGATTTATTTGGCAGATCCTTCTTTTGTTCACTTACAATATTTTTTTTTTAATTACTTCCCTTTTACGCTACTATAAATAGCTTATTTTTAGTAACTCTTTTATTATTGGCCGTAGGGAAAAACCGAGACCACTATTCTGTGGTACAACATGGATGGTACCTCCAATTTTTAGGTGTATTTTGACATTATCTGTACCTTGTAAGAGTTTTTTTTCCTTTTTGGTTAAATTTCTTCCCTTTGTTGTTCCTGACTTTTTCTGAGGACCTTCTTGTCCTCAAGTGCAATGATAACAGGTGAGCGATATAGGGCCATCATGGCCCTGTTATTGGTTTAAACAACATTTCTTAATACTATGATTATCATACAATTTTGTAACCCGACCTAGCAACAGACACTTGAGGTTGGGCATATAGTATGACATTTTGGCGTTATTGTAATTTATGTATTTAAATCATATGTGTAATTTTACATCATAATATAGGTATCCGACTTCATTTTCCCAACCTTGTAAAGGGCCTCACTGAAGTATCAGCCAGCAAAGCTCAGCTAGGTCTCGGACACAGTTACTCACGAGCAAAGGTGAAGTTCAATGTGAACAGGGTAGACAACATGATCATCCAGAGTATTGCTCTTCTAGATCAGCTTGACAAAAATATCAACACATTTGCCATGAGAATCAGGTAATTGTGAACATGATTGTTAGTTTGCCAGGACGAAAGTTGCGATATCCTTGGCGTCAGCATAAAGTGTAGACTGTTAACAATTCTCAGCAAGCTCATGTCTAAGTTATTAATGAAACTTCATACATGCCTTCCCCATAATAATACAAACTGATTGACATAGGTTCCATAACTCTTGCTTTCATTTTGATTAAATAATGCACTTTTTTGTACTACACTTGTGAAATTGGGTTGAGCGATCTAGGACAATCATGTTCCTCTCAGGATGTATCTTCCGACTTCTTATTAATATTTACATGATAAATTTGAAGAAAGTTTATGAAAAGCATGTTTTAGAAAGAGGAATAAACTATTTATATCTCAATTTAGGAAATGATGGAGATAATGATACAAAACTATACAAGAACAAAAGTCAGTTACAGACCAAGTTTTCTGTTTTGTAGAGAATGGTATTCGTACCATTTCCCAGAACTTGTGAAGATCATCAATGACAACCATATGTACTGTGCTGTAGCAAAGGTGATCAAAAATAGGAAAGAGTTTACAGAAGATAAAGTTGCTGAACTTGAGGAAATTGTGATGGATGATGCCAAGGTCAAGGCTATTTGTGATGCTGCCAGGTCATCCATGGGTCAGTATTTATACATGTACTTATTTATGTAGTGATATTTCTGTAATGTAATCCTAACTGATCAGCAGTTTGAATGATTTGATGAAAAATATTAATGAATGGTGCAAAAAAAAAAATCCTTGGGTGACCGCTTCTAAATTTCTTAAAATAATTCTGTTTCATCAAAAAACATGGCAACCATTGATGTGGTGCTAGTTATGCCCTCCTTGGAAGGAGGAGGGGTATATTGTTTTGCAGATATCTGTCGGTCCATAGACTAATCGGTTTCCGGATGATAACTCAAGAACGCTTAGGATCATGAAAGTTGATAAGAAGGTTGGTCATGACCAGCAGATGACCGCTATTTATTTTGAGGTTAGTAGGTCAAGGTCACAGTGACTCGGAACAGTTAAGCCATTTCCGGACGATAACTTAAGAACGCTTGAGCCTAGGATCACGAAACTTAATACGGAGGTTGATCTTGACCAGCAGATGACCCCTATTGATTTTGAGGTCAGTAGGTCAAAGGTCAAGTAGAGCTTTTTTTGGCAAATAACTAGAGAATGCTTTGGTCTAAGATCACATTTGATATTGAGGTCACTTATGACTGGTAAATGACCCATAATTATTGATTTGAGGTCAGTACGTCAAACATTCAGTGCACAGTGACCAAATAATTTCTGTTCCTTGTACAGTTACCAAATACATCAAGGGGGCATTTCGTGTTCTATGAGCTCTTGTTTTTCCTATACAGCTACATGGAAAACGTTGAAAATCTCTTTCTCTGTAATTGCCAGCACAATTTCAAGATAATTTTATATGTGCATTTAGTGACCCGCTACTAAAATTCCTTCTAATAATTTTTTCAGGGCTATTCTTTCCGATATGGCTGTATGGAAAATTTTGAATTTAAAAATTGTTTTACACTAATGTACCTTAAATGACCCTGAACAAAATTCTGTCAAATTATTCTTTTTCATTAAAAACACATGGCCATCAGGTTGCTGGGTTAGTTCTAGTATTGTATAGTTTGAAAATCTTCTCTCAGACTGCCAGCTTGATTTTAAAGTAATTTCAGAGGAATGATTCTTGAGTGATCTGCTACTAAATTCTTTCAGAGCTTCTGTTTCATGAAAAAACATAATCTCCTGGGGTTAGGGTTAGTTTTCCCCGATAAGGCTATTTGGAAAACTTTGAAAATGTTCTCCTCACAAACTGCTGGTTTGATTTCAAATCAATTTGACAGCAATGTTCCTCAGATGACCCTGTACCACAGTCTTACAAGCCAATTTGATTTGTTAAAAAAACATGGCTGCCTTGTGATGCGGCAAGTTTTCTTAATGTGGATATATGGACAACTTTGAAAATCTCCTCCTCTGTAGCTGTTTGCCCAAATTTAAAATAATTTCACACAAATATTTCTTGGATGAATGTATTTATTTACTGAAAACTTCAAAATTATCAGAAAACACTTGCCTGATTTAAAAATAATTGCACATATTTTCCTTGTGTGATTACTAAAACTGTTCGAGCAAGTGGTGTTACCTAGTTGAGCAATCTCAGGCTATCATGGCCTTCTTGTTTAGATTTGTGTCCTCACAATCTCGAAATGTATTTGACATAGGGTCATGAAACATTACAGGAATGTTATTCAGCATGTGAAGTTATGCACCTGGGACTTTGTTAGGAATTTCTCTCAGCCAGATCAGAGATACTTCTCTAAACTAAGACAAAAATATACTTGAAGAGCTTAAAAATTTGTGTTGTACATATTTCAAGTGTATTTGACTTAGAGTCATTAAGTTTTATTGGAACATTTTTGTGCCCCTCAAAATTTTTGGTGGGGGTGGGGGGCACTTAGTTGCCCTTGTCTGTCCGTCCGAAATTGTGTCGTTCATATCTCAAAAAATATTTTACTCAGAGTCATCAAACCAGACAGGATTGTTATTTGTTATTCAGCATAAAGAAGCTGTGCACCAGGGATTTTAATTTGGATCTCACACAGTCAGACCAGAATTATAGCCCTTGACTTAGCCAAAAATATATATAAAAAGGGCCTAAGTTTGTGTCGCGTGTATCTCAAAAAGTATTAAACCCAGTATTATGAAACATTAAAGAGGTATTATTCAGTATGTGAAGTTGTGCATCTGTGGTTTTGTTAGAGATTTCACTTTGCAAGACCAGAGTTATGGCCCTTGACTAAGTCAAAAAATGAAAGTTTGTGCCACATGTATGTCAAAATGTACTTGACCTAGAGTCATAAAATATTAGAAGGTTGTTTTATAGCCTATAAAGTTTTGCACTGGGTGTTCTCTTTGGGATTTTACCGAGCTAGGCCAGAGTTATGGTCCTTCACTTAGTGAAAAATACTCATAAAGTACTTAAAAGTTTGTGTTGCAAACATCTTAAAAGATGTTTCACCTTGAGTCATACAGCCATGTTCGGTGACAGGAGTGGGGGGCACCTGTGACCTATAGACACACATCTAGTTTCAGCATGTGAAGTTGTGTATCTGTGGTTTTGTTTAGGATTTCACTCAGAAAGACCACAGTTATTGCCTAACCACCTTTGATTTAGTGAAAGATATGCATAAAGGCCCTTAAAGTTTGTGTAAGGTATTTGACCTTAGGTTCTGAAACTAGAAATGTAAAATTGTGCATCATAGTTTCTTTTATCTTGTTATTCTTGATGATTTGTTTGAAGTATCCCCTTCCCATGTGATAATAAAATTCACATAGCCTGACAATGGATGCGCTTCTTCTTCTCTTAGAAATTTTGGTGATAAGTTTTTTCTGTAAGCAAGTTTGTTAGGAACTGTTGCACTGAAAGCCGTCATACTCTTCATAATTCTTTAGCATCATGAAATGATCATCATTCTTAGTCAGGTTCCAAATCAGTGACATAACTTTACAAAATTTCAACTCTTTTTTGATATAGAAAATTTTAGTATTAAGCTAGTATCATGTGGTAAGGGTTTTTACTGTAACTTACATGTGTATGAGTATGTATGGTATCCCAGTGTACAAAAAATAAGTGTCTTAACACTTGTTTGATAAATCTAATTGGAATAAAACAGCATTTAGTCTTTGAAACCCAGAAAACTAAGCTAGAGTAATGATGCACCTGTTGTTAGAATAAATGATTATTTGAAAAGTCGTATAGATATTTATTGTTTACTAATTACAGGTATGGATATTTCTGTTGTGGATCTGATCAACATTGAGATGTTCGCTTCTAAAGTTATCTCCCTTGTAGAGTATAGAAAGTCTCTCAGTGAGTACTTGAAGAGCAAGATGGCCTCATGTGCACCAAATCTGGCAACACTAATTGGTGAACAGGTCAGTACATATTTGAAATTCAGTTCTGTAAACTAACCTGTGTAAATCAGTCCCAGTAAAACTTGAAATAAGGTTTACACTGTCACTCTTCACTTGAGCCTTTCAATATAAAATTAAAAATGGCTCTGAAATACCTGTAGTGGTGATTGTTGCCAGAAGCCAAATATTTATATACTCCTGCTGAAAGGCGAAGAAGGATATGGTGATGGTCTTAGTCCAGTTGTCATCCTGTCCGTCTCAAATGTTTGTCCTGGTAACTCTTATACGGTTTTCAAGTGATTTAACCGAATTTTATAAAAATGTATCACTATGAAGTGAACAAGAGCACATAGGACATGAATGTAACATGCCCAGTTTAGGAGTTATGGCCCTTTGAAATTTTACAGAATGCTGTGTATTGTGGAGTATTTGTAGAAGCCAGGTTATACATAATATTCCAACATCATTCAAACTGGAACATATGTCCTGGTGCTGAAGATAGATTTAAGTGCTTCTCTTCTACTTTTGACACAATTTTTAATTGAAAACCAATTTAGCCAGATGGCTACTGATATTTAAAATAAATTTCTGTTGGCCTGTCTAGTCTGCACATAAACAATGTTGAACTGTATGTGCAGATGTTGAAGACATGCCATTGAGACAGGCATTATTAAAGATTATTCTGTACACAATATACAGAAACTTAAAATACTTGTATATAAGTAACAACCAAAAATACATTGTAGAAAAGTGTTGCATATTTGACTGTTATTTGATTTATCTCACAGGTTGGAGCCCGGCTTATTGCCCATGCTGGCAGTTTGACAAATCTGGCCAAGTACCCAGCATCTACAGTACAGATTCTTGGTGCTGAAAAGGCTCTGTTCAGGTAAACTAGAAAGGATGAATATGTACCAAAGTTCTCGTCTTGGCAATATTTGATGGTTATATAGGCACCTCGGGTCAGATCATAGAAAAACCTTGTTAACATTCAAGGTTAAAATGTCTGTTAAAAATATAGAGTAAATTTGTAAATGGGTCACTCAGGTAAAAAACTAAATCACTAGGCCAGATAATTGGGAAACATGGTTAAATATCTACCTGATATACGTAAAAGGTGGTCAGAATGTTTTTTTGTTGTTTTTTTTTAATCCCCCGCCACAAGTGGTGGGGGTTATAGGAATGGTCTCCGTCCGTCCATCTGTCCGTAACACTCGTGTCCGCTCCATATCTCCTAAACCCCTTGAAGGATTTTCATGAAACTTTGGTCAAATGATCACCTCATCAAGACCATGAGTCAGCCTTGTCCGCTCAAGGTCAAGGTCACAACTCAAGGTCAAAGATTTGAGCCTTCCATTTTGTGTCCGCTCTATATCTCCTAAACCCCTTGAAGGAATTTTATAAAACTTGGGTCAAATGATCACCTTATCAAGACGATGTGCAGAACCCATTAGTCAGCCATGCTGGCTCAAGGTCAAGGTCACAACTTAGGGTCAAAGGTTTGAGCCTTCCATTTTGTGTCTGCTCTATATCTCCTAAACTCATCAAACTTGGGTCAAATGGTCACCTTACCAAGACAATGTGCAGAACTCCATTTTGTGTCCGCTCTATATCTCCTAAACCCCTTGAAGGAATTTTATAAAACTTGGGTCAAATGATCACCTCATCAAGACGATGTGCAGAACCCATTAGTCAGCCATGCCGGCTCAAGGCCAAGGTCACAACTGAAGGTCAAAGGTTTGAGCCTTCCATTTTGTGTCTGCTCTGTATCTCCTAATTCCCTTGAAGGATTCATTTGAAACTTGGGTCAAATGATCACCTCATCAAGGCAATGTGCAGAACTCATGAGTCACCCATGCTGGCTCAAGGTCAAGGTCACAACTCAAGGTCAAAGGTCTGAGCCTTCCATTTTGTGTCCACTCTGTATCTCTTAAACCCCTTGAAGGAATTTTATTAAACTTGGGTCAAATGATCACCTCATCAAAACGATGTGCAGAACTTATGAGTCAGCCATGCCGGCTCAAGGTCAAGGTCATAACTTAGGGCCAAAGGTTTGAGCCTTCCATTTTATGCCACTTTATGACCCCTTGAAGGATTTTCATCAAACTTGGGTCAAATGATCACCTCATCAAGAACTCGAGAGTCAGTCATGTCAACTCAAGGTCAAAGGTTTGAGCTCTGTATCTCCTAAAACCCTTGAAGGATTTTTATGAAACTTGAGTCAAATGATCACCTCATCAAGACGTTGTGTAGAATTCATGAGTCAGCCATGTCAAGGTCAAGGTCACAGCTAAAGGTCAAAGGTTTACCCTTTAACTTTCCATAGCAGTGGCGGGGGATTTAGCTGTCTTTCAGACTGCCTTGTTTAAATGAGATCTAGGTCACCTTAGATACCAGGTTATATTGTATAAGAACTAAGTTAGGTGAGTGATAGTGATACAGGATCTTCAAGGACCTCTTGTCGCAGTTGGTTTACCGGTACTGATTGAACTGTGAAGATATTCTCATCTGTATATGGTTTGTTGCAAAACATTTGTGACCTGGACTACATTAATAAGTTAGAGAGGTTGTAATTAAACTCTGTACATACAATCACAAAGAAGTGTGGATGTGCCTGATATTTATTTCTTTTGTAACTTTGATGGTTATCCCTTTGTTTTCAAACAATGGAAAAATCATGTGAGACAGGTTACATTTGTGTGTCTGTCATCCACGCTTGTATGTCATCCACATTTTTCCTTAAACAGCATCTCCTAAACCACTCAACAATTTTTTTCATTGTCCTTGGACTTAGACAAATTGTGTTTTAGTTTCTTTTTGTTAACCTGAACCAATTTCTTAATATTTCAGGGCCTTGAAAACTCGTGGTAACACACCTAAGTATGGTCTTATATTCCACTCTACATTTATTGGCCGAGCAGGAGCCAAAAATAAAGGTCGCATTTCAAGATACCTAGCCAACAAGTGTTCAATTGCTTCTCGTATCGACTGTTTTTCTGGTAGGTATTTCATTGTTGTTTCATATATCACTACTAGGTAAGTCGAAGACAGCATTGGATTTCTTATAAAGGGTCATTCATGCAACTTCAGGTTTATTGGCTTAATGTCAAGGTTGCACGTCAGAAAGGAATTAATTCATGTCTGCTCTGTAACTGAAAGACCCTGGAAAGACTTTCGAATTGCTTGCATTTTTCAAATTTGGACGTAAATATTTTTTAATAGCTACTGAAAATTTAGAATGTCAAGTGGCCTTAAAAAGCACTCGCATATTTTAAAGGACTAAGTAAAATACCAGGTAAATGTCATAATTCTAAGGAAAAATGTGACTACATAAACAAAGTTTCGGTCAAATCTGAGATGTTTACAGTTGTTAAATAAAAGCAAGTTCAAGTAAGTGTATTAGGTAGCATTACCAGAATTAATCATTTCAGAATTCTTAGACTTGATATGTCAAATGGTAAATGATGTTATTTAGGTGCCAAAAGCGCTGATTGGTCCTTAAATTTAGTAATTGTAATTAAGACTACTAAATTCCCCAAGCATTAGTGATGGTCCATTGTACCTTAAGTGTTGTATAGAATTACAAACTTTTTAAAACAAGTCACAGCAGCAGCTGATAAAAACCTAGGAGGCCAGTGTGCCAAAGAAAAAAAATGATTCAAAGAAAGACCAGTAAAGGCCAGTCTCAAAAATTATACAAAAATGGGAAATAGAACTAGATTTTAACTTGAGCCTTTTTAGCTCACCTGTCACAAAGTGACAAGGTGAGCTTTTGTGATCGCGCGGTGTCCGTCGTCCGTCCGTGCGTCCGTAAACTTTTGCTTGTGACCACTCTAGAGGTCACATTTTTCATGGGATCTTTATGAAAGTTGGTCAGAATGTTCATCTTGATGATATCTAGGTCAAGTTCGAAACTGGGTCACGTGCCATCAAAAAACTAGGTCAGTAGGTCTAAAAATAGAAAAACCTTGTGACCTCTCTAGAGGCCATATATTCATAAGATCTTCATGAAAATTGGTCAGAATGTTCACCTTGATGATATCTAGGTCAAGTTCGAAACTGGGTCACGTGGGTTCAAAAACTAGGTCAGTAGGTCTAAAAATAGAAAAACCTTGTGACCTCTCTAGAGGCCATATTTTTCATGAGATCTTCATGAATATGGTCAGAATGTTTACCTTGATGATATCTAGGTCAAGTTTGAAACTGGGTCACGTAGGATCAAAAACTAGGTCATTAGGTCTAAAAATAGAAAAACCTTGTGACCTCTCTAGAGGCCATATTTCTCAATGGATCTTCATGAAAATTGGTCAGAATGTTCACCTTGATGATATCTAGGTCAAGTTCGAAACTGGGTCACGTGGGGTTAAAAACTAGGTCAGTAGATCTAAAAATAGAAAAACCTTGTGACCTCTCTAGAGGCCATATTTTTCATGAGGTCTTCATGAATATTGGTCAGAATGTTCACCTTGATGATATCTAGGTCAAGTTCGAAACTGGGTCATGTGGGGTCAAAAACTAGGTCAGTAGATCTAAAAATAGAAAAACCTTGTGACCTCTCTAGAGGCCATATTTCTCAATGGATCTTCATGAAAATTGGCGAGAATGTTCACCTTGATGATATCTAGGTCAAGTTCGAAACTGGGTCACGTGCGGTCAAAAACTAGGTCAGTAGGTCTAAAAATAGGAAAACCTTGTGACCTCTCTAGAGGCGATATTTTTCAATGGATCTTCATGAAAATTGGTCAGAGTGTTTACCTTGAAGATATCTAGGTCAACTTTGAAACTGGGTCACTCGGGGTTAAAAACTAGGTCAGTAGATCTAAAAATAGAAAAACCTTGTGACCTCTCTAGAGGCCATATTTTTCATGAGATCTTCATGATTACTGGTCAGAATGTTCACCTTGATGATATCTAAGTCAAGTTCGAAACTGGGTCACGTGGGGTTAAAAACTAGGTCAGTAGATCTAAAAATAGAAAAAACCTTGTGACCTCTCTAGAGGCCATATTTCTCAACGGATCTTCATGAAAATTGGTGAGAATGTTCAGCTTGATGATGTCTAGGTCATGTGCGGTCAAAAACTAGGTCAGTAGGTCGAAAAATAGAAAAACCTTGTGACCTCTCTAGAGGCCATATTTTTCATGAGATCTTCATGAAAATTGGTGAGAATGTTCACCTTGATGATATCTAGGTCAAGTTTAAAAGTGGGTCACGTGCCTTCAAAAACTAGGCCATTAGGTCAAATAATAGAAAAACCTTGTGACCTCTCTAGAGGCCATATTTTTCAATGGATCTTCATGAAAATTGGTCAGAATTTTTTATCTTGATGATATCTAGGTCACATGTGCTCAAAAACTAGGTCACTATGTCAAATAATAGAAATAATGACGTCATACTCAGTTCAATACTGGGTCATGTGGGGATAGGTGAGCGATTCAGGACCATCATGGTCCTCTTGTTCTTTCTGATCCCAAAACAATGGCACAGACGGTGTGTAAAAACATGCAAGCTGTATATGCCTACTGATAGTTCATCTTATGTTATTATAGACTGTTCACAGTCACTGCCCTTACCCTTGCATGATCGTAACAGGCGACTAATAGGGTCTTAACACTTGGTTTTGCTGTAACTCTGTGATTCCAGCAGGTATACAAATTTTGATTCCATACCTCATGTTTTTATTTCGATGTAAATGAGATGTGAAATCAAAATTTGTAGTCCTGTTTGGCGCCATGTAACCTATACTGTGTTGGTGCGCTGTAAAACCCAAATAAATAAATAAATAAATATTGTATTTAAATATCTAGTATAAATTAAAAATCAATGGATTTGTTAACATTATCAATTAAAATAGTAAATTGATTATCTAGAAAACATACTCTTTCCATTGTGTCAGCTGTTATTTCATTTTCAATAAGGATTACTGTAATTATTTAACTAAGTGTTTATAATAAGAATTGATTTTTCTATGTTTGCATTACAGAGATTGATCATTTAGTTTAAAAAAGTAATAAGATATTCCTTCTTTACTTCAGCTAGTAGCTTTTCCTTTTATCTATTAAACAAAAAGATACTAGCTAATTTTAGCATGCTTGGCCACAAAATGCAGAATGCAACTTACCGTCATGTCAGTTCAAGGTAGCATAGCATGATCAAAGGTTAAATATGTCTGTTCCTTGTGATATATTCTACTAAGTGAAATTACTGATTGTTTTAATTTATCCATCTTTCAACACATCTCTCTGTGCTATGGCCAGATTTTGTATATATCAATTTACCCATCCATTTCAGTGATTCCCTTTGGGGAAATTTGCTCTCTTTAAATAGCAACCTTAACCAGAACTTTTTGTGACACTAGTTTTGCAGGAGATACCACTGAGTTTGCTTGTTAGTTGAGTTGGAGCATTTTTATGTTCCCAAAGATGGGCATGTTAAAATCGCGCCAGGGTTCAAATTTACATACAGGCTAAATGCTAGTGGAATTTTAAAATAGCTAGTGGGTTTGAAATGTACTAGCTAATTTCAGCTAGTCAATAATATAACAAGCAAATGTCTTCAGAGCTTTAATAAAGTTTAATTGTTTTGAAGGTACACATTTTTCTTCATGAAAGGAATGTTATCATTTATGTTTATGAAATTTTATTGTTCAACAAAAAATGGCACAAGCTATTTTAAGTTAATAGAAAATATTTTTGTTTGTGACTGGCTACTAACAGAGATCAATCAGTAAGTTTGGGCCAGTAAAATATTAAAAGAGTAATTAAATATTACTAACTTTAGCCGCTAGCTTTTCATTTTAGCTAGTGATCAAAAAATGGCACTAGTTAATTTCAGCTAGTAAAAACTATTGTTAAATTTGACCCCTGATCGCACTGTTCATCCGTCTGTGCGCGATTGCATCCAAATGTGCGTCTGTGTAAATTCTTGTTCTGGCTGCAACTCTGCCATCCATAAAGGGATTTTAAATAACTTGGCATAAATGTTCACCATGATGAGATGATGTGTCATGCGCAAGACTCAGACCCCAAGCTCCAAGGTCAAGGTCACACTTAGAGGTCAAAGGTTAACAGGGTCTGTTTCATGTCCGGTTCATAACTCTGCCATTCATCAAGGGATTTTGAAATTACTTGGCATAAATGTTCCCCATAATGAGACGATGTGTCATGCGCAAGATAGAGACCCCTAGCTCAAGGTCACACTTAGAGGTCAAAGGTTAATATGGTCTGTTTCTTGTCGGGTCAATAATTCTGCCATTCATCAAGGGATTTTAAAATTACTTGGCACGAATGTTCCCTATAATGAGTCGATATGTCATGCGCAAGACCAAGACCCATAGCTAAAAGGTCAAGGTTACCTTTGGAGAACTTTTTTTTTTTTTCGTCTGGTCACAAATTGATTAATACCTAAACTATTCTGGCATATTTTGCACAGACAGCTGTAGCATTCTTGGGCACATTTCGGGGGCATTTGTCACTAATAGTGACAGCTCTTGTTTCCTATAGGAATTGGCTAAAAGTATTCTCACAGGGAGAGGGAGAAAAAAAATTTGCGGAGTTATGGGACTTTGTTTTTTTGTTACTATACTATATACATAGACACAATCTTGTGCACACCATCTCTCCTCATCCCCTTGACACAATTTAATGAAACTTCATACAAGTGATCAGTACCAACCCTAGTTGTGCATGGGGCATGTTAGGTTCTTTCAGAAAAAAAATTTGCAGAGTTATGGGACTTTGTTTTTTTGTTACTATACTATATACATAGACAATCTTGTGCGCACCATGTCTCCTCATCCCCTTGACACCATTTAATGAAACTTCACACAAGTGATCAGTAACAACAGTAGTTGTGCATGGGGCATGTTAGGTTCTTTCAGCGACAAAAATTGCAGAGTTATGGGACTTCATTTCTTGTTAACATACTATGTACATACAGTCTGCATATGCAATCTTGTGCGTGCCTAATCTACCAAACCCTTGCACACAATTTAATGAAACTTCACACAAGTGATCAGTACCAACCCTAGTTGTGCATGGTGCATGTTACATTCTTTTAGATAAATATTCTGCATAATTATGGGGCTTTGTTTTTTGTTACTATACTGTATACATACAGTCTATATACATACAGTCCACATAATTATGCAATCTTGTGTGCGTCAAATTGCAATGTACTGTGTCAGTGCATGCGGGGGGTACATTCATCACCTTTAGTGATAGCTCTAGTTTCATTTGAATAAAAAGTATTGATACACAGATTTCCTATTGAAACACAGATCACTGCTGTATTAGACTAGTAGCAGTCAAAGTTGCATAATAAATTAGTATGATTTTGCACAGTGTGTTAAAGGCATTGCATCTTGCCATTTTGTTAAGTAATGGTGTTCAAACCTTAGATGAATTATTATTGAATTATTTAACTGCTTGCCAGACAGTAGTCAAAATGATTTGCTAGAGGTGAATGGAAGCATTTCAATAGTTTATGATGCATTTCAGATATTCCAACCTCAGTGTATGGAGAGTATCTACGGCAGCAGGTAGAAGACAGACTCAAGTTCTATGAGACTGGAGAAGCACCCAAGAAAAACGTTGATGTAATGCATGATGCTATGCAGGAGGTACGGTTCTTGCTGCCCCATGCCTGTTTGTGCTCCCCAATATTTTTTGGGGAGGGGCCATTAGAGTTGCCCTTATCCATCCATATGTTAGTCTGTATGTCTGTCCAAATTTGTGTCGTGAAAAGTATTTGAGATAGAGCCATCAAACCTCACAGGATTGTCATTCAACATGTGTAGTTGTGCATTTAGTGTTTTGGTTGGGATTACACACAGTCATACCAAGTTATGGCCCTTGACTTCGTCGAAAATATGCATGAAAAGGGCCTAAAAATTGGTGCCGCATGTATCTCAAAATAAGTTTGACTCAGTCGTAAAACATTACAGGATTGTTGTATAGCATGCAAAGTAATGTACCTGATGTTCTGTTTGGGATTTCACACAACCACAGCAGTGTTACGGTCCTTGATTTAGTGAAAAATACTCTGTAAATGCTTAAAAGTTTGTGTTGCATATATCTTTTACATGTTTCACCTCGAGTTGTGAAACCATGTATTATTCAGCATGTGTATTTGTGCTTCTGAGTTTTGTTTTGGATTACGCTCTGCAAGACCAGAATTCTGGCCCTTGACTTCGTAAGGGTATAAAAGTTTGTGTCCCGTGTATCTGAAAATGTACCTGATCTAGAGTCATAAAACATTAGGGGATTGTTATATAGCATGTGTTGTACACCTGGTGTTCTGTTTGGGATTTCACTCAGCCAGATGAGAGTTATGGTTCTTGACTTACCTACTTAGCCCGCCCGCTTAGCTCAGTAGGTAAGAGCGTTGGTCTACAGATCGCGGGGTCGCGAATTCGATCCTCGGGCGGGGCGTATGTTCTCCGTGACTATTTGATAAACGACATTGTGTCTGAAATCGTTAGTCCTCCACCTCTGATCATTCATGTGGGGAAGTTGGCAGTTACTTGCGGAGAACAGGTTTGTACTGGTACAGAATCCAGGAAAACTGGTTAGGTTAACTGCCCGCCGTTACATGACTGAAATACTGTTGAAAAACGGCGTTAAACCCAAAACAAACAAAAAACAAAAACTTACCTACTTAAGAATACACATGAAGTACATAAAAGCTTAAGTTGCAATTATCTTAAAAAATATTTAAACTAGAGTCATGAAACCATGTACAATAACAGAAAGGGTGGGGGCACCAGGGTACTATGGACACACATCTAGTTTGAATTACATCTAAGCCTGGTTTAAGTGGATCCTCTGGGTTCAAAAACTGGGTCACGTCCTAGGAAAGCCATGTTAATACTCCAGGGGTCACATTTTTACATTTTATACATGAAACATACTCAGAATGTTTGTATTTATGAAACCTAGGTAAAGTTCAAAACAGCATGATTTGAGGGTCTTAAATGTGGTCACTAGGTCAGATCTGCCGAAAATTCTTATGAACGCTAGGGTGTTGAAGAAATCTGTAGTCAAAAAGTTGGTCTAAGTTTAAATCATAGAAAAATTACCTGATTTACTTGGAAGCTGGCCAGAGCGTTTGTTTTAACGAAATCAGTGGCAGTTGCATAACTGTCACCTTAGCCTAACTTCTACTTCAAAAGGTGAACACTGACATTAGAATTTTCATGCTACTCTGAAACAATGGTTAGATTTCAGCCACTTTCAATCCCAAAGCTAGTTTTACTCATCAGTTTTCCCCAGTTGAAAGATGTTTGGACGAGTTATGGCCTCTTAAAGACTTAAGATAAAATTTACAGCCTAAAGCTTTATAGCTGAAAGGACACATACAGTAGTAAATATGAAAGCAGACAGATAAGAATGTTTTTATGAAATCATGACAATTGCATAACTGGGTCACCTTGGCATGAAATTTAGATTATTACTTAAAACAGAATGGACCATCTAGAAATCGCATGTTGCCAGAATTTTGATAAAACTCCTTGTCTAGTGAGTTTCATGCTAAACACAATTGTTACCTTTCATGATACAGCTTGTAATAACTTGGTCAAAAAGTGATCACATCTTTGTACTCTAAGTAATAAGGAGAGCATCTTCCAAAGTTTTGTTCTGGGTCTGTACATAAACAACTTAGTCGAAAAGTCCTGTAATATTGTTTTGACGATTTCTTAATCTAGAAGCTAGTTTTAAAGCTATTTGGCAGAAATAGTTCTCAGTTGACCCTCGACCAAAATTTTTAACTGTTCGAGCTTTCAAACTAAATGATCCTTTCAAACTAAATGATCTAGAGGGCCATTACAGCTTTCCAGTGATGTATTGTGTTTCTTTGAAGAAATTTGAAGCATGTTTATGCGTTTTGTAGGCTGCAGTTGTTCAGGCTAATCTGCTTAAGAAAGAGAAGAAGAAAAAGAAAAAAGAAAAGAAGAGGAAGTCAGAAGCCGGAGATGTTACCATGGAAACTGATGCTAATACTACACTGGATACAACAGCTGACACCTCCGCTCTTGGAGAACCTCCAGTAAAGAAAAAGAAAAAGAAGAGACAAGCTGGTGAGAATATATATATACATATGAACATACTCATTGTTTAGATGTCTTTATAATTAAAAAGAACCCCTCTGACTTTTGTTAAACCATTTGGTTTCTGGTCAATAGCTAGAGATTGCTTTGTCTAAAAATGATGAAACTTCATAGAATTATTGCATGTGGTCAGTAATGAACTCAATTGTTTCGAGGATCAGTAGGTCAAAGGTCAGGGTTAAGTGATCGCTAGACTAAAAATGGTTTCCACCAAGTAAAAGCTTTGTTGTCAGAAGGTCAACCTTTTGTGGGGTCAGTCAGCCGAAGTTCAAGGTCACAGTGGATTTGAGTTTGAAAATAGTTTCTGCTTAAAAGCTATAGAACACTTTAACCTACATTCCACAACTTGCCTTTAGTTTGTAGATTTCCCTTATTTTGTTTGGGATCAGTAGGTGAAAGGTTAAAGTCATAGTGATATTGAGAATGAAAATGGGCCATCATGGGGGGCATACATGTTTCACAAACAGCTTTTGGTCGGAATTCCCTTGGAACATTATAGTTTTTTTTACAAATGGATGCCTCCATTTTTAGCTTGCTGTGAAAGAAATCTGGGAACTACTACTATGACTGTCACTTTTTAGTAACAATTACATGCAAGCTCATGCGTTGTGTTTAATTATTACAAAGTTATGTAATACTAATACAATAGAAGGAAGGTTGAATAACTCTTAATTAGTCAGTCTTGCAATAATAAGGGTTTTTTTTTTCAACTTCTGAACCAGCACTTAAATATCAAAAAGTTTAGGCTAACCTGAACATTTATAATGTTCTTAAGATTACACTCGATTCAACATCTTTCCATTTGTCAACATTTTTACTATATTAGTGAATGAACGGTCCAATCTTTTTGTCTATTGTCCTGCTAACTTAAACATCTCTGAAACTACTGGTCAGAGTTACCAAGCTTGGTCTGTACAGAAGCATTTCTCAAGTTTTTTAAGCGTTGCTGCTTGATTGCACTTAGAGCTTCAAAAGAAATATTTTTAATCATCTTCTAATGAGCTGCTTGATAGATGTTCACTTAACTTGGTCCTATCAAATTTTTACAAATTGTTCCACTTGACTTGCTTTTTCAAGGTCCTGTCAGATTATACAAATTATTCTGTTTTGTTAAAAAACACGGCCACCTGGGTGTGTAGTCACTTTCCCCTGTATGTATGTAGTGGAAACTTAAAATATCTTCTTGTTTGATACTTCTCTTATCATCATGTCATCATTCGGCCAACCTCTTACCCCATACCCGCCAACATACACACACAGTCACACTCTACACACATTAGCTTTTACAATATTGTAGTCAGAAAACTGGCACTATTTAAGAAATAATTTATAGCAAAACAGCGCTTTATCACTATTTATACACAATGGGCGGTTATACGTCGGGCGTAATAATTTCACGAGGGTGCAGAATGATTGGATGTTCGTCTGTCTGACTCCATTGTTCACAGTTTCTTTAAGGAACATCTCCTAATCCACCATCCAAGTTTATCCCAAACTTAACAGGAATATTAATATTATGGTCGTCTTTCAGATTCCTTCAAATCTAAGTTATCAGAATTCTGGCTATCATGGTAACTTAGTGTCAGGAACTTATCTTTATGTCAGCAACCACTGGCTAGCTTTAAAAATAATTTCAAAGAAGCATTTGTTTGGTGGCACTCCACCAAAATCACTTGTATCATTCAGCTTCCATGGTCACCAGGTAACTAGAGCTACAGTGGAAACTTTTGGGTCTTCTGGTCAAAAACTGCTGGCTTGATTTCAAAATGATCTCTAGAGAAGTGTTCTTCTGATAACTGTCTACCAAATTCCTTTGACTGCCTCAGTAGCCTAGTGGTAGAGTACAGGCCTCAAGTGAGGGAGGTTGTGGGTTCGCTCCCTGGCCACATCATAACAAAGACATGAAAAATGGTGAAAGTTGCTTCCTTCACATGGCACTTAAAGGATAGTTCTAGGACTGGTCAGCTAGGTGTCAGTATAATGTTACTGGGTGGGATGTTACATGTCTGCTGCACGATATTCAAGTGAGGCAGTACTATAAAGTTGGGCATTGTGCTGATTACCATCGTTTATATGACTGAAATGTTGTTAGAAAAGATGCTAAACCCAAACACACAACAGATTCCTTAGAATCAAATGGCTACATTAGAAAACATGGCTGCTAGAGGGTAGAACAAGTTTTCCTTACTTGGCTATAATGGAAACTTAAGGTTAGGTTATCGACTTACAAGCAACAAGACCCTCCCTTATGTTTGCCCTCTTAAGAGTTATCGCACTGTAAAAAAAATGGCTAGAGCCAGTTCAGAAAAATTACTGATTAAAGGCCATAATGGCCCTCTTTTGTTATTTTGTTTTTAGCTCACCTGAGCCAAAGGCTCATGGTGAGCTTTTGTGACTGCTTGATGTCCGTCGTGTGACGTGTGCCCAACAACAATTTCTAAAAAAATCTTCTTGAAAACCACTGGGCAGAATTACACCAACTTCACAGGAATGATCCTTTGGTGGCCCCCCTTTCAAAATTGTTCAAAGAATTTAATTCCATGCAGAACTCTGGTTGCCATGGCAACCGAAAGGAAAAACTTTAAAAATCTTCTTGTCCAAAACCGCAAAGCTGTCTCATCTAATGGTCCTCTATGAAGATTGTTCAAATTATGTCCCTGGGGTGAAAAGAGGCCCCGTCCCAGGGGTCACAAGTTTTACATAGACTTTTATAGGAAAAAATCTTCTTGTCTAAAACCACAAGACCTAGGCCTTTGATATTTGGTATGAAGCATTACCTTGTGGTCCTCTACCAAAATTGTTCAAATTATAACCCTGGGGTGAAAAGAGGCCCTGCCCCAAGGGTTCTGAAATTTTACATAGACGTAAAGGAAAAAATTTTAAAAATCTTGCCTGAAACTGCAAGTCCTAGGCTTTTGATATTTGGTATGTTGCATTGCCTTGTGGTCCTCTACCTAAATTATTCAAATTATGCCTCTGGAGTGAAAAGAGACCCTGCATTTGGGGTCCCAAATTTAACATAGACTTATATAGGGGGAAAAATAAAAATCTTCTTGTCTGAAAGTTCAAGGCCTAGGCCTTTGATATTTGGTATGTAGCATTGCCTAGTGGATCTCTAACAAGATTGTTCAAATTATGCCCCTGTGGTGAAAAGAGGCCCCGCCCTGGGGGTCACTTGTTGTACGAGTTAATAGAAATAAATACTTCAAAAATTATCAGGTCATATTTCCTAGGCTGTTTAATTATAATTAGCTGATGACCCCAAGGGATTAGGGGTCACTTGACTATGACCTTGACCTACTGACCTACTGTATTGTTTTTTAAGATACAGCCTTGAAATTTGGATGACATGTACAGTTTTGCACATCCATCTTAAAACTGACTTCAGTGAACATGAATTTAACCTACTGACCTACTTTCTAATATTTTAGCATCAGTTTGCCATTTTAAACTTTTGGCTCATATTACTCAGGTGAGCGATTCAGGGTCATCATGACCCTCTTGTTTTATATACAGCCTGTATACCAGTATTGTCACACTTCCTGTGTTAAGATATCTTCAGTTCACTAATAATAACATGATTTTTACCAGATGACAGTGAAGCTAATGTTACCATGGAAACAAGTCAAGAACTGGAGACAACACAAGAGATAGCAGATGAAACTCCCAGCAAGAAACAGAAAAAGAAGAAAAAGAAGAAGAGCAAAGATCAAGAATAAAAAATTAAAAGAAAAAGAGTGATGTTGGAACAATTGTACATTTCAATAGCATGAAACTAGGAAAGACATTGTTCAGGATTACAGATGTGTAGTTTTAAGATCACGGAAGTTCAGTATTATATATGTATATAAAACGTGGAAATTTACTAAGCATATACATTTCTGGCAAAAAAAGAAATATTTCCATTAAATGTTGATCTCCAAACACTCATCCAAATACGGAATGTGTTTTTCTTCAAAATTTAAATTTGATTATAGTCACAGGGGTGTAGAATTTGGTTTCTGTGATCATAATTTCTTGCAACTTTTGTCCATCTAGATTAATACTATTAAACGGTAAATATAACTTTTACCTTCCATGATACAGTTTGCCGTAACATGTATTCAAGGTCGAACAGCCATGATCAGGTGAGTGGTTCAGGGCCACCATGACGCTCTTGAGTATGTGAAAGTTGACAATACAGTTTCGGACAGTTATAATTTACACAGGGTATTTAAGTTATATTTTCTTCCTATCAGTGGGTGAAGTATAGTGCCTAATGCCAAATTTTCACATGTTGAGAAATGAAGCAGTTTTGTAACAAAGAGATATTAGATTATCTTTAATGCAAATAATTTCTTAAACAAATGAACTTAGAACACCATATATTGGAGAACTACATATCAAATTTTTACTTAGGATCATGAACTGCCTAAAACTGCTTTAACTTTGTCAATAGAAATACGGAACTTGTTTCATCTTGGTGGAAGTATTTGTGAAACTTCCATCGTCCTAGTGAAGATGTTTTGTTTAGAAATACAGTACACCTGTAATCCTGGACACTGCCTTTAGAAAAAGAAAAAGAAGAGCTATTAAAGAAGATGGAGGATGAAATTTAGATAAAAGATTGAAGTTGGAATAATTGTATATTATATAATGGCTCTAAAACTTAGAAATAGAAGAGCGGTGAAGATACATAATAAAAAACTATAAAAGAAAGATTGTGAAGTTTGAACTAAATACCAATACATTGCAAGCATTACAGGTGAATTTGTACTGCACTAATTTCCTACCATTGTCGTTTGAAAGTAAATTAATATTTAAAATCTCATCCCAGCCAGCCCCTGTTTATAATCAGTTGCCCCAAAGTTTATAAATGGATACTAGTGTACTTACAAAAAAAAAATGAGCACAAAATTATCACTGCTTCCATCATCATATTTCTTCTTCAGCAGTTTTACTGTTATCACATTAGTGGTCACAATTTTCACCCAGTCTTTATGAAACTTTGTTAGTATGATTGCTTGAATAAAATGTGCACCAAGATCAAATCCGAGTCATATGGGGACCAAACACTGGTCGCTACGTGTAGGTCAGATATTGAAAAAATACCTTATAAACACTTGCTACCTCATTTACATGAAACCTACTCGGAATGTTTATGAGATCTGCATAAAGTATAAAAAGTGGTCATTTTTGGTCAACAACTTTGTCTGGAGCATTTCTTCTTCATGCATGGAGGGATTTTGATGTAACTTGGAACAATTGTTCACAATCATGAGACAGAGTGTCATTCTTAGGAACCAGGTCCCTAGTTTAGAATTACTTCCCTTTGTTGTTAGCTCACCTGAGCCAAAGGCTCAGAGTGAGCTATTGTGATTGCTCACCGTCCGTCTGTCCACACTTTCCTTTAAACAACATCTCGTAAACCACCAGGCCAATTTTGATGAAACTTCACAGGGATGTTCCTTGGATGGTCTTCTTTAAAAATTGTTCAAAGAATTGAATTCCATACAGAACTCTGGTTGCCATGGCAACCAGAAGGAAAATCTTTTTATCCAAAAGCACAGGTCATAGGGCTTTAATATTTAGTATATAGCATCATTTAGTGGTCCTCTACCAAGGTTGTTCAAATTATTCCCCTAGGGTCAAATCTGGCCTCTCCTAGGGGTAACATGGTTTACATAGACATTTGCCAAACTCATGGTTTCCAGACTTGTGAAAGGGTTGACAGATTTAAATAATTTTTGATACACAGGTGTAACATCATAAAATACGTATAATAACTGAAATCATTGTCTAATTATAACACTAGGCTCTTTCACAAACACTTGTTTCAGTTTTTAGCTCACCTGAGCACAAAGTGCTCAAAGGTGAGCTTTTGTGTGTCTGTCCGTCCGTCGTCGTCAACAATTTGACTGTTAACACTCTAGAGGTCACAATTTTGGCCCAGTCTTAATGAAACTTGGTCAGAATGTTACCCTCAATAAAATCTTGGACGAGTTCGATATTGGGTCATCTGGGGTCAAAAACTAGGTCACCAGGTCAAATCAAAGGAAAAGCTTGTTAATACTCTAGAGGTCACAATTTTGGCCCAATCTTAATGAAACTTATTCAGAATGTTACCCTCAATAACATCTTGGACAAGTTCGATATTGGGTCATCTGGTTTCAAAAACTAGGTCAGCAGGTCAAATCAAAGGAAAAGCTTGTTAACACTCTAGAGGTCACAGTTTTGGCCCAATCTTAATGAAACTTGGTCAGAATGTTAGCCTCAATAACATCTTGGACGAGTTCGATATTGGGTCATCTGGTTTCAACAACTAGGTCACCAGGTCAAATCAAATGAAAAGCTTGTTAACTTAACACTCTAAAGGTCACAATTTTTGCCTAATCTTAATGAAACTTGGTCAGAATGTTACCCTCGATTAAATCTTGGGCGAATTTGATATTGGGTCATCTGGGATCATAAACTAGGTCACTAGGTCAAATTAAACGAAAAGCTTGTTAACACTGTAGAGGCAGCATTTATGACTGTATCTTCATGAAACTTGGTCAGAATGTTACTCTTGATAATCTCAAGGTCCAATTTGAATCTGGGTCATTAAGGTCAAAAACTAGGTCACCAGGTCAAATCAAAGAAAAAGCTGGTAAACACTGTAGAGGCCACATTTATGATCTTATCTTAATGAAACATGGTCAGAATGTTAATCTTGATGATCTTTAGGTCACATTAAAATCTGGGTCAGGTGGGGTCAAAAACTAGGTCATTAGGTCAAATCAAAGGAAAAGCTTGTTAACACTCTAGAGGCCTAATTTATTACTGTATCTTCATGAAACTTGGTCAGAATGTTTATCTTGATGATCTTTAGGTCAAGTTTGAATCTGGGTCATGTGGGTAAAAAAAAACTTGTTAACACTTTAGAGGCCACATTTCTGACCATATCTTAATGAAACTTGGTCAGAATGTTAATCTTGATGATCTTTAGGTCAATAGGTCAGGTGAGCGATACAGGGCCTTCATGGCCCTTTTGTTTTAATTTCAAGATAAACAACTTAAATTGCACCTTCTTGTGGCCATTTCTTTCTTATGGTTGCCATACTTCTGTGACAAGGCCGTATTGTGGGAGTATTATTCGTCACGCCTGTGACAGTTCTAGTTTTTCTAAGCTCTTAAATGCCATGAAGCATTTTAGTCTTACACTGTTACCAACAACCACAAGGGACAAACACTAACAAAGTTTTATACCTGTAGGGGACTTCTGTATTGCCACTGCAATACTCAGTCACTTTTTGGTTTTTGCATACATGACAAGACTGATGACTTACTGGTGCCAATAAATTCATTTGATCAGATTAAATAAATATAAAAGTTTCAAGATATTCATTATACTTATTCATGACACTCTTGACAAGAGGATAGTACAGTGTTCACCAAACTTTGTTACAATGTTTATAGGCATAATATTTCTACTAAGTTCAATAACTAGCCAGATGCTCTTGGTCATTCTAGAGTTATGGCCCTTGAATTACTTAAAATTGCACACACACAAAATCAGTGTCTACTTACTAACTTATGCAGTTCTTTATCCAATGTTCACCAAACTTAGTCAGAATGTTTATGGGTGTTTCTTTACCAAGGATGATACTCAGCCAGATACTGAGTCTCTTTTAAAGTTACGCCCCTTTAATGAGCCGATATGGAGAAATTCACAGCTATTCTGCTCAATAAGTGGAGTATTTTAAAAGTCATATGATTTGGTGAGATAGGCTTTGTCAGTCTTGTTGGGAATATAACAACAAAAACTAATTTGTGTTTCACTTTATTACTTCTGTTTATCATGATCATAATTGTAGTGGTCTTTAGTAAGAATGTCAATTAAATCTAGTATTTTCTGTATCTGCATCTCTATTGAACAATGTGCAACCCAAAAGAACTCCATCTGACATATACATTAAACCTTGAGCTGGACAATATTAACTGTATCACCTGTAGGATTTGTTTTTAGAAAACTATGGACATTTAGAAAATGCCCTCACTCCCATTGACATGTGTTCATATCACAGGTAAAGCGTCACCTGCCACCTAGACCACAAAGAATATCTTTGAATCTCCTGTGCTGAACTCTTTCACGTTCCAAAATACTGAAATCGAACTCATCCATGTCGTCCTGCAAGCACATGAAAAGTTTAATTTGAATAAGTATTTAATCAGTTTGAAATCAGTCATGCATCATGCGCGGATCCAGACCATCTGCACACATACACACCCCCCCCCCCCCCCCCCCCCCCCCCCCCCTAAAAGAAGAAAGAATTTTTTTTTCGACCCCCCCCCCCCCCCCCCCCCCCGGTGGAAGAAGGAAAGAAGAAAGAAGAAAGAAAGAAATTTTTTTTTTCGAAAAGGCAACATTAGGACCGCATTCAGAGTGTATGTGGTTGCTGCTACATACGACCCGGCGTAATTCATATTTATGCTAATTATTTCAAAGAAAACAAAAGAATTTTACCTTTAAGAAAACAATATTATTATTATCCCCCCCTGTCTTTCCGTCCGTTTGTCTGCAGTCATATCTAGGAAGTGGTTGGGAATATTTAAATAAAACTTCATGCACATGTTCACCACTGAGATTATGCGGCCCGTCAAGTTTCAGTCAGATTGCCCAAGTAACACTAGAGTTATGGCCCTTAGAAGTTTCTAGTGTTAACTATATAGGGTATTGTAAATGTGGAAATTTCTGCTTGATAACTTGTGATATATTTTACCTAGAACTATGAAACTTAAATTGAATCTTTAATATGAAAATAAATTGGATGATTTAGCAAGAAAGGTTAAGGTCACTGTTAAAGGTCAAGTAAAAATTTGTTTCCCCACATTTAATTGCATTGATAGATTTTGTTTTATTACTGTTCCCCATGATTAGACTATGTGTCACGCACATGACCCATGGTTGTCAAAGTCAAGGTCAAGTAAATGGTTTCCACTCCATCATAACTTTAATGTGCATTGATGGAATGCTCTAGTCTTCACACAAATGTTCCCCTTGATGAGACAGTGTGTTGTGTATATGATCTATGCTTGTAGGTCAAGGTCACTATTGAAATTTAAGTAAAAATAGTGTTTGTTTCTTTACTTAGCTTCTAAATCCTTGAAGCATTTTTAGTCGTAACACTGTTGCTAACAACCACAAGGGACAAACAAAGATTTCCACTGGTAAGGGACTTCTGTATTGCCACTGCAATTCTCCGTCACTTGTTGATTGCTGGCATTTTTTCAAAAACAAGGTACACAAGAGGTTATTTTACAACACAAAAACGTTGAAGTACATCATTCAAATGGGTCGATTGTGTTTACATTTAATATGTTTAAAATGATACAATATTTGTAAAATGGTTTAAAATTTTGGCCTCATTCTCAAAATAGATAACAAAACAGGTTTGAGGTGAGTTCTTTGATTAACACCTGAAATTAAAAGTTATGAATGAATATAGGCTGCATTAATCTTAAAACTGCTTAAAAGACATCAACAATTATATTGTGACCATGGGATTCTCCTGATGTGAATTCTGTGACATATTCACAAATTCGTATAGGAATTCACACACGTGCAACTGTTCCAAAGCAACAGTTGATAAACTGCAAATATCTTTACAAAAAGCGACATTACAGTTTTAAAATTTGGTGTAAAATATGTTGTAAATGTCTGGTCAAAAATTTAAAAAATAAAATCTCGGAACTGTTCAATTATAATCATTGTACGATTCCACCCATTTTTGAAAAGTTACAAAAGTAGGCATTGATTTATTGCGTTTTTGTCTCGCCCACTTTTAGTAGAAGCGAGACTAAGTGATCCAAATTCCGTCGTCGGGCGTCAGGCGATGGCATCAACAATTGGAAATAATTCAAAAAGCGTTGCATATATTTCTCTTAAACCTTGTAGGATGATTTAAAAAAAAAATTTACACCCCCGTGGCGAGTCCTGGCCCTATAGTGACGTTGACCTCGAAGAAATTTGCAATTTTTTTTTTAAAATTGACTCCTTAAAAAATCACAACAAGAGCAATATACGCCCGAAGGTATGACCTTTGACCCCTAAGTGTGACCTTGACCTTGAAGTGAGCCATCCGAAACATGCGCTCTGCACGTCGTCTCGATGTGTATTTGTGCCAGGTTTCTTTAAAATCCTTCAATGGTTTCAAGAGTTACAGAGCGGAGCTATCTGAAACATGCGCTCTGCACGTCGTATCGATGTACATTTGTGTCAAGTTTCTTCGAAATCCTTCAATGGGTTTAAGAGTTGCAGAGCGGACACGAAATTGCTAACGGACGGACAGACAGACGGACAACGGCGTCATAACATAATACGTCCCTTCGGGCGTATAAAAACGACAGTTTCTAAAAAACCGTTATATATATGGCTTTGAAACCTTGTAGGATGGTTCAAAAACTAATTCTGTATCCCCATGGTGAGTCCTGGCCCCCTAGTGACTTTGACCTTGAAGAAATTAGCATTTTTTTAGATTTTTTCACGCCTTTGAAAATTCACCAAAATGACAATTTCTCAAAAACCGTTACATATATTGCTATGAAACCTTGTAGGATGATTCAGAAACTGATTTTACACATTGATCTTTTGAAAATGATACAAAATTCTGCTGAGAAATAACGTATACATATAAAAGTAGAAGTAAAGTGTTGTTTTATTATTGTGTCACCCCTACTGAAAGGGTCAGTAAAGTTAGCTTATGAGACACCTACATAATATTGAACAGCATTACTTCCCGATTCCAGGCACCAGGCAGGTAGGCAATCGGTAACCATTATTTAACTAGCTGGCGGCTCACCAACCGACCTCCCTTCAGTAACAAGACCCGCGAACCTTCGACCTCCCGATTGCGGGGCAGGTGCCTTATTCATTAAGCCACCGCAGCTCGTGGTATATGTAGATCTGTGTAAGTTTTGTTTGTTTTGTGTTTCAACCGTATTTCATTTACGTAACGGCAGGCAGTTAACCAGTGTTCCTGGATCCCGTACCAGTACAAACCTGTTCTCTCCACCTTCCCCATATTAATCAGAGGTGGTGGACGAATGATTTCAGACACAGTGTCTTGTATTAAATCGTTACGGAGAACATACGCCACTCCATACTGAGCTATGCGGGCGGGCAGATATGTGTAAGTAGATACATAATGAGTAAAACTAAAAATGATAGTGGTCTAGATCTCAACAATAAAAGTAAGCAACAAAATACAACTGCCAATTCCTTATATGATTCACTATATTTCGTCAACAACATTCGAACTACATTTTGGACTACTTCAAACGTAACCTTTTTGGTGTAAACATTTAGATAGCTGCATTGTTAAATTTATTATACCCCCAAATCCCAAGACAAAGTATATGAAGGCAGTATTGGAGTCTGTCCGTCTATCCATCGTTTCCGCTCCGAATTCTTAAACCACTGGGAAGAATTTAACCTCATCAAAGGCAAGACTAGTATTTTAGTGGCATTACACATTATAGTGCATGACTTGTATTTTAAATATAAGGCATAATACTGTTAGTATATACACACAGACTTGCTAATTTTTTGTTTACACATGTTTTTTATTCTTGAAAAAGTAGCAATGAGAGACTTGTTTATTCATTTTGACTGTCTAAATTCAGTTTGTCAAACGACTACCTTTGGCATCTGAACTGTCAAGAGGTGCGTACCCGAATAGATAAAAAAGGTGTCTTATACAAACCCGAAAGACACCAACATTAATTGGTACGTTGAAAAGCCTAGGAGAAATATTTTCGAACCAGCTATTATCAATCCGATTGAAGAACAACAAATAGGGCAAAACTTATTTGAAGCCGAAAGACACGATTTTATGTATAAGAAAGCAATCAAATATAGTTAGTGTGGATAGGTCTCTCAATTGCCTTTAACCTCATTAATCATTGACCTTAGGTGAAAAATCGGCGATAGAAAATTAACCTTGCTTCAACGTGGACATATTCGATTTTTGTATACATTAACTTTTTGGCCGCCAACATCTTAAACGTTACCTTAGATACATTTCTGAGAACTGGCATATAACAATGACATAGTTATTATCATACTACATGTATCATACTACATGTATCACATGTATCATACTACATTTATCATACTACATGTATCATACTACATGTCAAACTATAAATCTGAGACTTCTTTTAATGTTTCTCATTTTACGGCCACACGGCCACAAGTCACAAAAATCATAAACGTATATATACATTGAACGTTTTAAACGAGCAAATGATCTAGACACAAGCACAAATTATGACATGGTTCGATCTGTTTATCAAATGATCGGGGTTTTGAGTATGTCGTTGTTCTAGAGGGCAGCCGGGCGTCGTTCCGCTAAATTACTTATTATCACCAAACTTGGTGTTTAGTTCGCTTAAATATTGAGACAAAGGTTAGGGTCAGTTAGGTCAAGGTCACTGTCACTTAAAATAGAAAAACAGTTTCCGCTCAATAACTTTAGTTAAGAATGAGATATAGTAGTGAAACTTCAGTTTGTAGGTAGATGATGGAGATGGCATATGTTGTTCCGAGCATTACGTACATTTGAATTCATATCAAAGTAAGTGACAGATATCAAACGTTGAAAAGTTGCCACGATTGTATGTATTGTACAGATTTCATTTTAACATTAAAGACGTGTCGATCTATTACTATACAGAGATAAAATCTCTGTAGATCGATATCTGCAGATGTAGATAAAATCTTATGATTGCAAAACTTGATTTAGCTGAAATATTGACATGAAATGACGAACAATAGATTTTTCTAAACTTGCGTAAAATTTCACAAGTGTAATGATTACGTAATTTGAAAGATATTGGCAAAAGTCAAACTTCTATGATGTTTTCCCACAAATGTGTATTAAAGTCTCTTGACAGATACAAGTGGAAATCATCAACATAACTTTGTAAATTTTTAGACAGAGGATAAGAATACAATTAGGAAATCTACTACCTATTGTTAGTTGAATATTATTCTAACTTAAGATATTGTCGAATTATCTCCCTTAACGTTAGATAACGTCTAATAATTACGGTGACCATTAGGGCTATCGCAATAGATTGATAAGGTTGACGGTGCTATAGTACAGTGCCAAGACGCGACGATACAATGCGTGGGAAAACACGTTGCGAAGAGGCGATATCAATCATGATACTTTCAAATGGATGGACTCGGACAGTTTCAAGTAAATATCAGACATGCATGAAGTTGTCATGCAGCGGTGTTCAGCTTTAATAAGAAAGAGCATTTTCTGTTATTTACTTCAAGTAAAGACAGCATTACCTGCGATGCAATGTAGTACCGTATAAAATCAAAAGAATGCAGTGGAGTAAATAGGTAAAGAATGTATGCTTACTTTCTGTCCTTTGCATCTGTTCAGATTTTGCCATATGACATTGACTGCCGTGAGGTCATAGTTGTACAGAGGAACATTACACAGACCAATAGGTTCAGGAATAGAGAAGATGCCAGGCTTGTTGAAAAGTTTGATCCTCAACTGCCGTTCCAGAAGCTGAGCAAGACTCATCTTGAAAGTAAACGATTCGTAAAAGACTGGATTGCGTGTGTTATGCTTATCACTTCCTATTTTCCTCTGTACTTTCCCCGGCATGAGACAGACTTTAATATATACGCCAAGGTTACCAGTCTGTCCTACAGCGACGTTTGAACCTTCCAAGATAGTAACCTGAAACTCACTGGTATCGTTAAAGAACTGAAACATGATCTTAAGTTGCCCGTACACACTTGGGACTCTGAAACTTTCTGAATCAAATATTGTCTTAAACTCGTCCACAGGGCAACCGTTTACAAACTTAGTTTCTCTAGTAATTTTCGGTGAGTATTTAATAATATCGTCATCTATTCCTGTACAAGAGGCTGTTTCGATTCCATCAAGGTTGTTTTCAAAACTAGTTTCGGCTTTGATGCAGCGTTTTTGTGTTTTTAGAGATGTCATGCTTTGGGCATTCTCGCTTTTGGCTGTTTTCAATGAGTCACTCTTCACGATCCTGAATGTGTCAAGATTAAGAGACAAACAACGGGTCAAGGACAGAGTGCTTTTTGTTTCTTTCGAACCAGTTGTTCTAACTTTTTGCTTTGATTGCTTAGTTGTACTACGTATCTGGTCATCCATCATGGACGCTGCCTTGATCATCCTACACGATCTAGTCGTATTCTGTATCTGAATGTGCGTTTTTCTCTTCTGCCCAAAGGAGTTTGATCGTAGAATTTTGGATTGTTGATGTTTCTTTAAGGGAATTAATGTAGATGATCTGAAATCGTTTTCAACGCCTTTAAATGACTGCTCCCACTTGGATTGGTCTGACTCGGTGCGAATTACAGTTTCAGGTGTATCCCGTTGCCAGCGTTGTCCACACGTCGGACAGCAGCATGCATTCTCGTCTTGTGCTATCGTAGCATACTGCAGTTTTTCGTCTGTGTTGATCGCCGGAACGATGCTGTCTTTTGAAATTTGAAATTTTTTATCTGTTTGCCAACATAGTTCACTTTGTAATGGCGTGATTGTTACTGAGACAGGTTTAGATTTACCCTGCCTAGAGCCTCTCCTCATTAAATGTGCAACAGGGAACGGAAAGTTTGCCTCAAATTTGTTTATGCTTTCCAGAAAGTTTAGCGAATTCGTATGCTTCATTCCAGAACTTTGGTCTTCGTCAAATATCCTTCTTTCTCTGCTCTTTGGATTTTTTACCTCAGACAGTTCATGCTGTTCGATGCTTTCATTAGAACTTTTCTCTTCTCTGTTTAGATTCTGCTGATCCTCGGATTTTGCTAAAAGCCACTTCTTTGCTACATTAAGAAACTCGCCACCAATACTAGTACTTTTGCCATCTCTGCTCATCTCAGCTCTTAAATTCATGCTATACAAGGAAGCTGTTCATCGAAGAGAGCATACCATATGAAGTCACCTGTAATTAGATAAAAATTGAGCTGACATGACGCCATGCCGTTCTTCACCGTAAGCACGACTACTAGCCTACGGAAGACCGGTGGTTGAACTCCCATGCGTGAAACAATGCCCGGAGGATCTTCCTCCTCAACGAAAAGCTAGCAAAGTTGCTATGATAGCATAACCTAAACTCTGTCGGTGTGACTCAAATCCCAACACAAAACAAGTTGTAGTATGTATGGTTGTCAAAGCAATTTAAAAAAACTGATATCATGTCAAGAGACTCTTTAATGACAGATCGAAAACTCATCTGTACGGTTATCAAAGCTATGAAATTAAAAAATGAGCTGACCAAGAGGCTCTTCACTAACAGAGAATGTGTCCGTACGGTTGTCAAAGCAATAAATATCTTCTAATATTTTACCAAAATTTAGATTATACCAAGAACTCTTCACTGACAGAGGACTCTTCCGTGCGGTTGTCAAAGCAATAAACAATAGAACCCCACATTAAGACCACCCCTAAATTAAGACCACCTCATTGTAAAGACCACTTATTTTCCAGAGGTCACAAATCCCTATTAAAAGATCTACCGCCATTCACCGATATGACATGTTTCAGTCCCAACTAAAATGCTAACTACATTAATAGAACCTCCTTTGAACTCTCTACACATTTTTGTCTGTCAAATGTAGAGTAAGTGAGAGTAGAGAATAACTAAATGATGTTGAAAGTGTAAATAAAAATGAAATAAAGGAATATACTTACTTTTAGTCTTTTGGACTTTGTCAAAATTATATACATGCAGTACTTTTGAAATGAGTTAATTACTTAATTTGTTTAAAAGGAACTTGGGTTATATGAAAAGATCTTACATAATGTTTCGTCATGAATAGTTTCAAGGCACTTTCAAAATACAGTCTATCATTTGTAAAACTTCTCTGTAGCAAAATAATTAGAACTATTTAGTTTATTTCTGCAAGAAGTCAGAAAAAATTTAGATAAGGGTTAACATACTTTTAAATTTCCAATGTCATTTTAAAGAAATTCCCGATAATAAAAGAACCGCGCAATTAAAAGACCACCTTTTAAAAGAACAGTAGGTGGTCTTCATAGCGGGGTTAAATTAACCGTTTTACTGAATATATAAACTGAGCCGGTGTAATGAAGTATTTCGACCCCCATAGAATAACGACCCCCCGGTCATTATTCTATAGAAAATGTGACTCATTTCCTGTAAAATATTGACTCCCCTTATAAAAAACTGACTCCCTTTGAAAACTCTATAGAATAACGACCCCCGGTCATTATTTTATAGAAAAACTGACCCCTCCAAGGAAAATACTGACTCCCTAAAGATGACTCCCTTCGAATCTCATAGAATAACGACCCCGGTTATTATTCTATAGAAAAAGTGACTCCTTCTATGTAAAATACTCACTGCCGAAATTACTACATTCGAACTCTCATACAATATCGATTCCCGGACATTATTCTATTTAAAAATGTTACTCTTTCCGTATAAAACACCGGCTCCTAAAAAGACTTTCGACGATAATATCTATTAAAAAGTGATCCCCACCAAACCTAACGGAAAATTTTACTAGATCTACAACTCTAATACCCTCCATTGCCAATATTTAACATTTTGATTGTACTACTACTATTGGTGCCGCTACTTCTATTGCTATTACTACATGTACTTCTTCTTCTTCTACTACTACTACTACTACTTCCACTACTACTACTACAACTGCTACTACTGATACTACTATACCTGCTTCCACTAATACGTCTTGTACATCTACCTCTTCTTCTCCTGCTGCTGTTGTTGCTGTCACTTATTCCTCTGCTGCTGCTGCTTCTGCTGCTGCTGCTACTACTGCTACTGCCACTACCACTACCACTACCACTGCCACTGCCACTACTACTAGTACTACTACTACTACTACTACTATTTTCTATTGTTGCCGCTACCGTACTTTACTGCCACTGCTAAGTATTTCAACTTCTATTTATACTAAGTTCTATGCTAGCAGTTTCTTGTGCAGTTTTCTTCTGAAGAATTACTTCATACCGAAGTTTGCTGGTGTGTTTTGTGAACGTATTGTGAATTGTTATTTTCCTGAAAAAGATGTATACACCAAGATACAGCGTCCAGAAATAGAATCCCTTTTCCCGTTGCGGAATGCTCTAATTTCTGTGTCAAGTGATGGTATCTATGGGGGCTAATGGTCAAACGGAAGGACGGACGGACAAGGGCAAATCTATATGCCCCCCTCCCCCGAGTGGGGGCATAAAATGCAATAGGCCTTAGATACATGAGTTATCACTAAATTTGACCAAATGACCGGGGATCATTTTTTTATGGGAGTCAATATTCTTCGTGAGGTTACTTCACGTGGGGGAGTCATAGTACTATGATCTGGAGGTCATAATACTATGACCGGGGGGTCACTTTTTCTATAGAATAATGACCGGGGGGTCATTATTCTATGGGGGTCGAAATACTTCATTACACCCCGGCATTACACCAAACACGTTCTCCGTTGAGAGAGATCTAGCTCATATGGTTGAAAAGGTCACCCCGAATGGGTTTTTTTGTATGTAAGCTGTTACTGCTGTAACTACTATTGGGGTTAAATCGAAACTTCACACTGTTGTTAACTGTCATGATCTTGCATGCAAAACACAGGTTCCATAACTCTGTTTTGCATTTTTACAAAATTATGCCTTTTTCAACTTTTTCACTAACTTTTTTAACATGCAAACTTGTATTTCACTAAACAGTAGTGGGAATGGATTGAAACATTTTTTTCTTATTCTCTGTGATGATCTGATGTGCACTACAAAGCTTCTATTTCTCTAGTTTGCGTTCTTCAGTAATACTCGTTTTTATACGCCCGAAGGGACGTATTATGTTATGACGCTGGTGTCCGTCTGTCTGTCTGTCTGTCTGTCTGTCTGTCCGTCCGTCTGTCCGTTAGCAATTTCGTGTCCGCTCTGTAACTCTTGAACCCCTTGAAGGATTTCAAGGAAACTTTACACAAATGTTCACCACACCAAGACGATGTGCAGAGCGCATGTTCCGGATGACTTGCTTCAAGGTCAAGGTCACACTTAGGGGTCAAAAGTCATATCACTTTGTTTCGTGTCCGCTCTGTAACTCTTGAACCCCTTGAAGGATTTCAAAGAAACTTGACACAAACGTTCACCACACCAAGACGATGTGCAGAGCGCATCTTCCGGATGACTCGCTTCAAGGGCAAGGTCACACTTAAGGGTCAAAGGTCATATATGACTTTGCTTTGTGTATATTGCTCTGCATTGCAGTGCTCTTGTTTTTATTTGGCAGATCTCTTTTTTGCACTTACAATAATTTTTTTTTGAATTACTTCCCTTTTATGTTACCATAAATAGCTTATTTTGAAACTTTTTTATTTTTGGTCGTAGGGACAAACCGAGACCACTTTTCTGTGGTACAACATGGATGGTACCTCCAATTTTAAGGTGTATTTTTACATACCTGTACCTGATAAGGATTTTTTTGTAGACTTTGAATATTTTTTTGTGGACTTAGATTTGTTTTTTTTGGAAGTTATCCTTTTGTTGTTCCAGTCCTTTGGGGCAACAACAGTCAAGTTCTTAAAATCTTGCTCCCATCCTATGATGTAAGCCTTCGGGCGTATATTGCCCCGCTTGGCGGCGCTCTTGTTGACCATTGTAATTCAATCATTAAACTTGGCCAAATGGGGTCGCTGACTTCAATTCACTTACCCCTCACCGATGTGGGTTCAAGCCCCACTAGGGGCCAGCTGGCTTACGGAAGGCCAGTGGTTCTACCCAGGTGCCCGCTCGTGATGAAATAATGCACGGACGGACAGTTGGGGTCTTCATCCACCATCAAAGCTGAAAAGTCGCCATATGACCTATAATTGTGTCGGTGCGACATCAAACCCAACAAAAACAGAAAACAAAGTTAATCATTCATACTATTCTGAGAAAACAAAACAACAAGCATCGAAGAACTGGCAACTATTAAATCTGCAATCATGTGCATTCCGTATTGCTTTTTTCTTATTTTATTTTTAATGTTTTGGTTAAATGTGGACATCGTATTGGTCATAATTTGATACAGCATATCTATTATCAAGTTAGAAAAATACCTATATTTAAATTGATTAATGTTTGGACTATATATTCATTGAACTAAAGGCAAAATGTGTATGTAAGTGTAACACATCTCAGCACAGTCAATTTACACAGCACATAAGTTCATCAATAATTTAACTGAAAATCTAAAATGCAGTGTCAGATGGCTGTTGTTAATTTAATATTTCATGAATATGTCTAGTATTGCGAAAAATGCTGACTCAGAGTTAACTCTTTATATCTCTCATAAGACTGAATATTCGTAAGTATTCAGCTACTAAAGATAGTTCTTATTTTAAGTGTATTTCCAACAAAATTATATTTCAAAATTCATTTAAAACAAAAATTTCTGAGATTATTTAAGCTACCATATTTGCTTTCGCTGCTAGATTCGCAGTATAGAATGAGACTAGACTATGTTTGGGTGCCGCTGTACTACATGTATATAACGAAATGTGTAATCGAGTTTGAATGACGAATATTGTTTTATATTTGTGCATCCCTGGCCTCAGAAGTTATATTTATGTCACACAGAAAAGCAAACACAGTGTGTATGGTGACTATATCTGACCTCTAACTAATGTCAGACGTTTTAATAAACAAGATGAGAAAGATAAAGACCAAACTACAGCAATTTTAGGTATATATATATGTGACATAAAGTTGGACACAAGTCCAAATTACCATTTTATAAAGTTAAACAGATATCTTAAGCTGTGTACAAACGGTTCAGTTCAAAATGAAAAGTAAAGGAAAAGGTTCTTATATAAGAAATAATATATAGCAAAACCATGTTTTAATATAATTAAACATTACGAAGAAGTTATATGCATACGGAAAAAAATTCACAAGGGCGTATACCGAATGAATTATTCTAAGCGGCGTATAACTTTTATATATAATAAAACATGGTTCTTCCATATATTATCTCGATTTTAGGTTGAAACCACGAAGTGGTTGAGACCTATAATTACCGTATTCCAGAGCGGCTTGCAAAAATATCAGACTAACCGTTTTAACTGAAAGACAGATTAATCCGCTGTAAGGTTTTTGCCCGTTTTTTCGGGCTAATCGACAGATATTCTTATTGATATAAACTGTTTTCTGAACATTGTTCTACAGTCGGTTGATATTTTCATACATATGTAAATACAATAAGGTTAAAGAATGCGTCATTTCGCATTAAAATTATGTTTTTAAGTCTGTTGATCCATCGAGCATGGCTAAGTTGAAAAGAGATGGTGTATTCCTTTAAAACACTTCAGAAAAACCCCAGACGTGACCGAAGCGCATGAAAATATGCCGTGAAAAAATAGTTCAAAAACGTATAATAAAGATTTCACTAGTTTAGCCTTAATACATAATGCACTCGTCAGTAATAAAACAGCATATGATATGAATCATTTTTTTTTAGTTGTATAGGATATAGATCTGCATGCGATTCTTTCTACCTGTCCTGATTCGAATGACAAGGGAGATCACTGTGTAGGAGTAAGCTAAATGATAAACTGCTTTATTTCATTTAAAAATAGATTTGCTTTCTGAATTACTTCCATTTATTCTTATTTTATCCTTATTTTTATACAGCTTTTATAATGACCGATTCATATTATTTATTATTTAACATTTTATTTTATCGTTTTAATATCTTTGTACGATTTATGTAAAATTGAGTCAAAATATTTGTTTAAGATTTCCTTTTTATAAATAATTATATTTGTAGTATATTAATTGCTATAATATTTCACTGTAACACGGAAAGCTACACGTTAAAGGTAAAGCAAATGGTCGTGCTGCATGTGCACGTCTGGTTAACATACATATTTGTCTCGATATTTAATGTAACAACCTATTTTAGTACTTACAAGATAAATAATTGACATTCCTTGCAAATCCTGAATATATTTAGATATTAGCGGTACTTTACTATGACTTTTAACAACATTACATCAGTTCCGGATTTGTATTTTTATTGAAAGTTGTCATTTTGATAAACGTTAATAAAACAGAGTAAAAAGCTACAGAGTTTTTAAAATAGATTATTAAGCAAAATAGAATCAAAGCAGTACGTAACGAGAATTTCTAGTCAGTTAAAACTCTCATCAGAGCTTATGTTACTTGTAAAAATTGTCTTTCTGACTAAATTAATAAATCTTATCTTAGAATATCAGATGTGGGTGTTTGCCTGATGTGAAGTTTCTCGATGTTGGCCTACATATGGCCTGTAGTCTTCTGATTTTACAATATTATTTTCATATCCTTGTAATTTATGCTTGATAATTCTTTTGATTTACTAATTTATCACACCACAATTTAGCAATTCTTGGAAATATGCTTCAACTCACAATTATAGAAAAAAAACTTCACACATAGCAAACATAAATAATATTGGAGTTGAACTATTGGAGATCTGATTACTTAGGGAATAGCGTTTGATGCCCTGGTAAGCAGTAGGACCACAATGACACTTTTGTCTGTTTTATCTTTCTTGAATGATAAGCGCAGTTTGGAAACCATGTCTTTTTCTTCAAGAAATTTATTCCAGTACAGTATACGGTTATCTGGTCTATCGTATACCAAAAGATCTGCGAAGTACATCTACTTATACCATCGAGTAATTACACAAAACTGTTCTAAACAGGTTTCATTTAGATAGTCTCTTTGGGTTTACATATTGCATTAACTGGTTTTTAGCTTGCCATTAGACAATTTTATTGTTTTATTAAAATCGGCTAATTATTGAGATAAGTTTGTTTCTGTCATTCCAGTTTTAACCAAGTCAGATGTTACATGAGTAGTCCAAAATGTAGTTCCATGTTGTTGGGTTAGTTTTATTGCCTATTATATTGAGAAAGTATGTAGACCACTTTCATTGTGAATTAGCAGGTTTTAGTTTTATTCACTGAGAAAATGTCTACATACACGTAATTGCTAAACAGCGGGAGCATTTCAGAACAGATTTATGTTTTGTAAGAAGACATGTTATACTAACTGGCTATGTATGTATGTTGAAATGCTCTAAAGTACTGAAAAATGAGATCTACGAATTCAGTTATATATATGAAATAAAGAATGAAATGAATAAGTATAATGTAACCTAAATACAGAATATGTTTTGTTCGTTTATAGTTCACTGAAATCATGGTGAAATTTGAGAAGAATTTCGGAAACATATATTGGACGTTTTCATTTACTTTAAAATTTCGTATCATTGTTAAAAAATTGAACAAACTCCTGATTTCTTCATCAGAAAATAAAATAATCAAGTCGACAGAAAGTTAAACATAATTATAAACTGCAAGTAAACGACGAAGGATTTGAAAGTCGCAAAGAAAATTCTTTTCGGCAGCTCAAAACGACAGTGGTTCTCACTTAAGTTATCATTACTCGTACAGAAAGCAAGGTATTCAGTGGGATTCAATGGCTTCGGTCCGTTTTTCGTTGTATTTAAACAAAAATCCTTATCGTAACACCGTTCCGTCAAGGAAAACTTTCTGTACTATAAAAGTGTTATTTTCACATAAGTTGTACCAGTAACCTAAATGCATGAAAAAATACCAATTCCGGTTTTCAAGATTTGCGGCATTTTTAATAACGTATTCTAGCGCACCAAATTTCCTCCAAAATAGCTGTCGCGACATAATTTACCACCACATTTCCTTGCTGGGGCTTATTTTTGTCATATTCTATCATTTTTTACTCTAAACTGCACTCAGATCACACACTTTTACTGTAAAATATACCCAATCTCACCTCTGACACTTAAAATGTAGCAATATTTAGGCTGTAAATATGCATTTGTTTAGAAAAAATACACCATAAACAGTTAGATTGAAATAGTTTTAGTTTTTCTACACTTTCTCTGCAAAACTGCACTGTCATTTGCTATCATAATCTGACCAAACCCACCCATTTACAGCCACATCTAAACAAGTTTCAATTTTTACCTTGCTTAACTTCTAGGTTACACCATACCAGTTCAGTTCCTTCTTTATTTCTCATAAACAATGAAATCTTGAGACCTCATTATCAGTACTTTATGAGCATTTCAATGATATGAAAACCATATACTAGTCATTTAATATAGAATGTTTTCTTACCAAAAACTTTGTGATGTTATGTTACCTACAAGAAAAATAATCTGTTCTGAAAAACATCACCCTCTGAAAATGCTCCCATGAAATTTGCCGTTTAGCAATTACGCGTATGTAGACATTTTCTCAAACAATAAAACTAAAACATAGAAATTCACAATGAAAGTGGTCATACGATTCTGAATTTTCATTTCTTTAAAACCGAAAATAACGATATTTATCGAAACACTGCGAATTTGAGGTGATCATCTAGTGTTTCAAGTAGAATATTTCTAACAGATATAGCGTCTCTCTGGTATTAAACATATTCGTCAGAAACCACAATTTTCGTTGAACTATTAATTAAAACAATTGTTTTATTTGCGGATAAGGAAAACATGCCTTAATACAGCAAGATCTTACATCACTTGAAGAAAAATTACTACTAAGTGTCACTTTCTAGGGCTATATCCGATGTACGCTTCACGACAATGAATATTTCGCCACCCGTTGCCAAATATGATGCATATGCAGAAAGTTTGTATTTGTGCTAAATAAGTGTCTATTTTTAGAAGGGTTAAAACACATAATATTATATTATCAGTACCGTAGGTCTATACGAAAATCAGAAGAAATATTTGTATAAACAGCCAAAAGATAAAACAAAACAAAAAAAAAACAACATCACATGGCTCCTTACATAAATCACCGGTCCACATATAATGTGTGATTGACCGGATAAATTTTGTTGGGCTATGGTGGAAACTTGAAGAAAAAAAGTGAAAATTCATTTCCGATGTCAAGAAAATAGAAAAATCTTAACTTGTCGGTCATTAGTCAGATACAATCACAGTTAACCGCCTCGGTAGCCTAGTGCTTGAGTGCCCGCCTCGATTGCGGGAGGTCGTGGGTTCGATCCATGGCCACGTCATACCAAAGACGTCAAAAATGGTACTAAAGTGTAGCTTCCTCGCATGGCGCTCAGCACTGAGGATATTGCTGGTCAGCCCGGTGTCAATATAGTGTAACTGGGTGGGGTATCATGTCACATGTCTACGGCGTGATATATTCCATTGTAGTGAGGAAGCACTATAAAGTTGAGCATTGTGCTTGCTGCTACAAGCAGACACCGTCCTATGACTGACCGCCGTTTTCTCAGTATATAAGGAAAGTTTAAACCTCAATTCAAGTTCAATAAAGTGACAGAGAGTAACAATATCATACATAACGGCACGATTCTAAAGGAATAATGTTAAATTGCTGGAACGTTTGCTCTTCATAGAAACAAAATGTTCTTACATACCTTTGTCTCTCTTTTATCCTCTTTATTGAAGCGATTATGTGGCCTTTAATCCTACTCTGTTTGTAGTTTTCGTTAAAATATTACATTGATTACAACGTATTGGCTCTTGGTACTGAAAATCTGAAGTTTTCTTTACATGACTGTGATGCGCCTGGATAAAACTCAACGGCTAGACAAAAGCGAGAATTATTATCTCTCTCAAGAAACTGTTAACTAACTGTACGTCAATTTTATTAGCATCTTGTTGAGATACCTGTATGTACAGAATTATTGATCAATATAAGGACTGTCAGATTTGCTAATTGTTAAAGGAGACTTAAATATCATCTATTCCACTATCTCCTATTTATTGAAATGCAAATGTAAGTGTGTTCCTACTGTCTAGTAGACTACATGCAAAGTCAAATACAACTCCAGATAATCTCCATATCACAAACCACAAAACCACAAGCTTCTCTGTTAGACATTCGCAATAGTTTATTTCCTACTTCAAGTAGGAAAAGGTAGAAAAACGATCTGTTGACTGACTGCATATATCATTCATTCATGTACATGTTTACAGCGGTAATTTGGAAGAAAAACATTAAATGAGAGTAGAAAAGCAGTGTGTCTGAACGGCTTGGTCTGAAAGGAGGAAAAGCCAAACAGTAATGTTGAAGAATTACAGCGTATATGTTGGATGTTTATGGCGAAAACTTACTTGTTAATGATGGCAGCCGGAATACAGGTTTAAATCTGACCTATCAGCGAAGATCTGAACCAAATAAACAGATAAAGAACACGACAAACTCTTCGTGCTGTTAGACATTCATGCAGACATGTAACAATAGGTCACCTCTGGTGGCAGGGCTGTACGGAACTGCTGCCAAAAATTCCTTTGTGAACTGCTTGATTACCTCGCGAATAAACTATTGTAATGCGTTGTAAAGTAATTTCATGAAGTTTTAGAAGCAAAAAAAAAACATTTTTTATGAGCAATTATATTAATGTTGAATAGCAAAGAACACTGTGAAAATAATTTCAACAATTAACTGAAATACAGTCCTCACAGTCTGGTAACAATATTCTAATACTGGTAAAACAGCAAACTCTTATATAAACTTAAATTGTGTACAAACCTTTTGCTATACTTAATACAAAGATCATAGATTAAGGAAACTTTTCCCCAAGTACAATATTTTGTTATTATGGAACATTCTAGAAAAACGTTTCAGATCTTTCTCTACAGTTATGTTAAAATTTGCATTTGTACATTTTATTAAATACTGAAAAACGCAATGGAGAAAACCAGTATATAAATTAAGGCTAGGGACCTCCTACAACGATTTAAACTAAAAAGGAACATACAGGAATCAGGGTGGCCAACTCACTTAGCTTTTCGGTATCGTACACACGGGAAACATTTTGCTTATAATTTTCTTATTACATTTACTTGATAGATTTTTAAAATTAAGCGTCGAACCATTTACTTTTTGTAGAAAGCGACAGTAAAACAACAACAACAAACAAAAATACAATGTATAATGATTGGATGGTATTTTGTGCGTTTAGACTGGTATAAACCACTATGGGATTTACTGCAAATCATTCAAGAATCCTTAGCACGCTACATGGATTTGCGAGGTCCAAATACTGAAAAAACGAAACCGATGACATACAATTTTTTTGTTAATCAAATGCAAGTAAATATATTTGCGCATTAAAGATAAAAATTAAACAAAACTCAACTTGTAAAAAAGTTATACTCGAAAAACGGAAAATTTTCCAGCAAAACACGTCATAATCTTAACGTACGTCATAAATCATTCACGAAATTTATATCACAGGAAAGGAAATTTTTAATCTTTTAAAAATATATTGATTTCGTACCTAAAACAGGGATATGCTGAAAACCTTGGAGAAACAGTGAAAATGACGACAAGAAATGACGCCCAAAAAGTGCCGTTACTGGCCAAGTTTGACGGCGTACCAAACAAATGTGGCCTGGATTAGAGCCAAGCAGAAAACGGACAGAAATATTCTCAATTCTCCTCCGTTTAATTTTCATAGATCTATTTTAATTCCTTTTAAAGGACGCACTCCTCCTTCATAACAAAGAAGTTGTACAAAAAAGTAGCATATGCATTATACAATAGCAATGTCAAAAAGTTATCAAATGCTTAAGAGAGAGAAAAGAACAAACATGTACTATCAAAGTGCATCTGTAATCAAATTTTCCTTTCCTTTTCTTTATGTCTCTAGTGCTTAGGTAATATTTTGGTGACGACAAGCTTCTCAAAGATCTTTGATTTAAACTGATGTTATGTTGCGTTTAGAGTGACACCGCCACAGTTTACAAAGTAGTCGGAACAATTCAGGTACCCCGCCGAGCATTGTTTCATGCATGGGCGGGCACCTGGGTAGAACCAACGGCTTTTCGTAAGCCACTGGATGGCTTTCTCACATGAAGAAAATTCTACACCAGCAAGATTTGAACCCACATTGATGCGGGAGTTTTTAAAACTACAAATGTGTTCAGTGAAGACAAGCTAATATAAACTTCCAAATTCCGAGTAGCGAAAATAAGAACAATATATCCTTTTTATGTCATCGTACTTTTGGTTGGTTCACAAATTTGTTTAGGCAAAAAAATCATACATTACCTTTATGTCAGTCGTAGAAGTATATCTATTGCATTGTAAAAGTATTTTGCGCATTATCGGTCTGTCTGTCATTCTGCCGGTCCATCAGTTATTGTATCATTTTGCTTCTGATCAATAACTGGAATAGTTTTGGTCTCAGTGGTCAAAACTGCATAGTATGATTCTGGGATCAGTCGATGACCCCCTTTGGTTTAGGGATCAGTATATGAAAGATCAAGGTCACAGTGACCTTGAGACTGAAAACGGTTTCCGCTCAAATACTATAGAATGCTTCGGTCTACATTCGTCAGACTTCACAGAATTTTGATCGCTTGTGATCAGTAGATGACTCCACTCGTTTTGAGGGTCAGAAGGTCAAAGGTCAAGGTAACAGTCACCTTCAGACTGAAAACGGTTCCACTCAATCAATGAAAGAATGCTTTGTCCCACAGCCACCAAACTCCTCTGGTAGGCGGATGACTCCTATTGTTTTTGGGGTCAGTAGATCAAAGGTCACATGACCATGGAATAATTTCCTCTCAACAGCTAAAGAACACTTGTGGGCTTTCACTAAATTTCTGCCTGTGGTCAATAAATATCCCCTAATGTTTTAGGACCAAAGAAGACGATCAAGGCCACAGTGATCTTGAAAATGATAATTGTTTCCGATCAATAGGCTTACAAAATTCAGAGAATGGTTGCCTGGATGAGTCCTATTGTTTTGGGGTCAGTAACTCAAGGGTTAAGCTCAAAGTAACCTCGACAAATATAAGAAATTTGCTTTTGAGCAATTACACGTATGTAGACATTTTATCAATGAATAGAATTAATACCTGGAAATTCACAAAGAAAGTGGCCTAGACCTTTTCTCACAACATTAATTGTAACTGTACCATCCTTATGACTCGTAATACAATATTTCATCAACAGTACAGCACTACCAGAATAACGGTTCTTTTTCTACTTAAACAATTTGAATTTCTTGGTTCAAATTTTTGTTAAAGTCCGCTTCACTTGAATACTATCAGAACTTTTCAGACTTGTTTATCATTATTAGGTGAGTAAGTAGGCCAGGTGCCGTAAGTCTGATATGTCTGAATTATTACTCTTTATGTACTTAGAAAATTTGAATTTCTTTTTTTTTTATTTAGGTCATTTTTTTCTACTTGCTAATAAACATTAAATTAGTGTGAAGGTCAAAAACCACAACTCTCTTTTGCATTTTGTCATGAGCATTTTTAACTTAGAATGTCGTTATTTCTTTGTTGTTTTTGTTCAAGTTCACTTTTTTGAATACTTTCTATAGCTTTGAAATCTCAAACATTTTTGTCATCAGTTAATATGAGTAAGAAGGCCAAGAACCATAATTCTTTTTTCTATTTTTTGATAATTGTTTCAAATGAGATAACAACAGGTGTAAGTTTTTAAATTTTTGTGAGTTTTTACATTTCCTCATTTATATTTTCAAGGATCGTTAAATCAAATGTACAACGCCCTTGACTATGACATTGTATAGATATAGGCGTTTAATCAAATTAATCAGTTTCAGTTTCTTTTTTAACATATTGTCCAGCACTTGCAGACGCAATGTTTTTGTCTACTTCTACGAGGCACACATTTTATAACACAGTAAAAACGCTACCTTGACTTATGAAAAATAATCCGATCTGACTTAATTTTGTTAAAGTGAGACCGTAGTTACCTTGTTACTGCATTCATACAATTGTGTGTGTTTACAAGACATATACAAAATGATTTCTCCGTTGCAAAACGATCCACTTATCTTAGCAGGGAGGAGAACGCAGATTTGTGGATCATGGGGTCATGAGTTCAATCGACGGGCGAGGAACAGGTTCTGTCTGACAATTTGATAGAGGACACTGTGCCTGAAATTAACTACAAATTTGACAATTACTTGCGGACTAGTACAAGTTCGAGCGTCACTGGTAAGAAAACAAACAACAAACAAAAAATCATTGCCCTTGTAAAACATATAAAACAGGATATTACATTTTCTTGTATTTCAGTTCAGCGTATCAGTCTTATTAGTGGAAATTATTTTGGTCTAACAGAAATATTTCATACATGGGTCAGCCGATTCTTATCAAACATCTGTTGTAAGTTTTAACGAATACATGTTCATGGTAAACTTTATTGCTCCGGAATTTTAAAAAGATATACCGGTATCAAATAGAATTTATACTGACCAAGTTTAGAAAATATATTTCGAGAAACGGTAAATGTAACGGTGTGTTATAGATCTTTAAAAACATTTCTATAGAAACCGTTTGTTTGCCTCAAAATGTCTCTTTATAAATAACATGTAACATTTTATTTCAGAAGTTTTACACAAAGTTGATATGTTGGTAAACATGGTATGGGCATGCGGTTTTGATGCTACAAAGTTGTCATCTAAAGACTAGAGAAAGAACATGATTTGCTTACGTTATATTTAATCAAAATAAGATAGAAGATAAAACGAATTCGGAAAATATGGATTCATTCAATAATACATCTTGTCGTTTTTCAACGTACTGTCTAAAATACTACATTGACGTCGCTTCCTCAATTTCAGATGTAATTTATCCCGATCAAAACCATTGTACAAGCACACCCTTAAGAAATAGAAGAAAATGTATACCACCACAATCTTTAGTTTCCTTTGTCTCCTTAACCGTTAGCCTGCTTGCGGCAAGTGGTTCTGCCTTTGCGACCAGTGCAGACCAAGATCAGCCTGCACGGCCGTGCAGGCTGTTCATGGTCTGCACTGTTCGCTATTCGGTCAGTAAATTTTCAGTAAAGACCCCTTTGATGAACTAGTGGTACTGTCCAAATTGAATGATCGATCAGTCCATTTTAGAAAATTAGCAGGCTAAAAGTTATAATACAGGAACAGTTTGAATTATACTGTTGCTGCAAAACAGGCGTAAATATAATATTGTTTTGTTATTTGCATTATATTCACAATGTGTAATTTTCTTAACCAGAATATCAAGCATGCAAGTAGCTTTAGTATTTTCTCAGCCATGCATTAACCTTTAGTCTGCAGGTGGCAAGTGATTCTGTCTTTGCGACCAGTGCAGACCAAGACCTGTTCGCTATTCAGTCAGTAAATTTTCAGAGAAACCCCTTCGAATAATGAATGGTATTGCATAAATTGACTGGTGGACCAGTCCATTTTAGAAATGTAGCAGACTAAGGGTTAACATTATAATCATTATGAACTGAGAGCTCGAATTCATTGTAAGAAAATAGTTTCGACCAGCATGGTCAGGATCCATACTGCTGGCTAACGGTTTCTCTAATTGCAATAGGATTTGAATGCGAATAAACTATGTTGGTTTTCTCATGGTGCGGTTCAAATATTGGTGTGACAATTGTGTCTCTTGTGTCATGTGATGTGGGTGACAAAGAGGAAAAAATATAAGTCTGAAGCGAATCCATCAAGTAATAACAGAGGTAAAGTGAAAGTGCATCAAAACTTTAACCACGCTGTGACCGCAGATGCGGAAGCCGATGCCGACGCCGACTCCAGGGCAGGTAGGACAGCTTTCAATATACACCGTATAGTCGAGCTAAAAGCGGGGAAAATGAGATAACATAAATCAATTTTGAATGGACAACAAGTGCTGAGCTTCTTGGATCCTCTTCCATCATATTTACAGACATCTTCTATCCAGTTGACAATGTACAAATCTCCGTAACTCAACTGTTTTACTTCGCGGGGTCGCGAGTTCGATCCTCGGGCGGGGCGTATGTTCTCCGTGACTATTTGATAAACGACATTGTGTCTGAAATCATTAGTCCTCCACCTCTGATTCATGTGGTGAAGTTGGCAGTTACTTGCGGAGAACAGGTTTGTACTGGTACAGAATCCAGGAACATTGGTTATGTTAACTGCCCGCCGTTACATGACTGAAATACTGTTAAAAAACGGTGTTAAACCCAAAACAAACAAACAAAATCAACTGTTTTACAATAATTTGTCTATGTAACCTGCAATAGATACATCAGACAAAGTTTCCTTTACTGTTCTTCTAAGTAAGAAAAACGGATTTATAAGAACTTTCAGCTTGGTCAGTTGCTGAAAGTGTTCCACTCTTACTCAGTCTAGACGGAGCAGGTGTTACAAATGCGTGTCAAAAAGACAAAGACTGTTTTTCCGTCATCGTGTCAAATAGGTAATAAGGTACAGTTATCTGCCCCTAATTACCCACCTAAAGGAAGTGAATCCGTGAAAAATGCAGTCCCTCATTTCATGATAGATTTGATTGAAAGTGGATATCCTGAGCTTCTGAAAGTAACCAAAGTTTTTATAGAACCGGTGTAAATAAAGAGAAAGGGGTAAAAATGCTGGAAAATAATTTCTTAGCAAATGACTTTCTACGGATTTATACAAACAGTAGACTGGAACGCTTCATTTTGATTAAAAGCAATACACTAGTCATTCTAACAGATGTGAGGAGAAAATGAACAGGTCAACAGGTCACTTAACATGGAATTTAGTGTTTTTCTCTGATATATTTCTATAAAGAAGATATTTGCTTTTGTCTCCTGAACATTGTGTCAAGTATTGCATTGATATATTTATATGTAACAAACGGGAAAATAATTGTACTTTTGGACCGATAGGTTCATCCAAAGCCATTTTGCTTGCCAACGCAGCATTAAGCTCTCACCCAAAAATGTTTCACTAACTTCTCATATGATACCAGTACTGGTTTTTCCAAGAAGCGGGCTCGAGAGTGGTTCAAATAAGCTTGAAACTTTCATCACAATCGAGTTAAAATAAATTTGTATAAACTAATAAGACCTTTATACTTAGACCATTCTATTAACATATGTATACAAATAAACTGGCAGCAAACTTTTCATTCCCCACATTTAAGTTTAAAAGGTCATCACGAAAATTACAAAGGTTTTGGTCACATTAAAAAATCAACAAATAATTTGAAACTCTTTATTGAATTCACTCAGTTTCAAGAAACGGTCAAGAGATAAGGTCAGATCAGTGTATTGTAATTATTTCCTTTACTGAACTTCCGATCAAGATTTTGTACACTATATGTCATAAAGTAAACTCGAGGAGATTCAATAGAATAAATAAAACGGTGTTTTCAAATTCTGCGTGCTATAGTTTTCATTCACACATTATATAAATTGGATATATATGGAACCGTTTTGTCTTTATATGGAACAAACTTTTCATTAAATGATAGGGAAAGGTAAGGGAAGTACTTCTGTATAAAGAACAGGTCTGTAAGATTATATTACAAATGGCATCGAGATAGGTAGGGGAAGTAACTCTGTAAGTTAAAAAAGCAGGACGGTTTGAGTAATGTCCCCTTTTTTATTCAAATAGCGATAAGGGAGGTAGGAGAAGTAATCCTAGATCTGTTAGGGTGACCACACTATTTTGCAAACGGCATCAAGAAAGAAGGGGGAAGTAATTGTGTACGTTAAAAAGAACAGGACGGCTAGAGTGACCTCCCTTTATTTTACAAATGGCGTCGAGAAAGGCAAGGGAAGATAATCTGGAAGTCAAAAAAGACTAAATCGGTTAGAGTGACCTCCCCTTTATTACGCAAAAGACGTCGCGGCAGGAAGGAAAAGTAACCCTGGGTGGTTAAACAGGTCGGTTAGAGTGACAAAGGTAGGGGAAGTAACTCCGTTTGTAAAAAAACCAAAACAGTTCGGTTAGAGTGACCTCCCCGTCAAAATGGCTTCGAGTGAGGCAGGGGAAGTAATTCTGGGCGACTATAAAACGGGTAAATGAGATTGACCTCCCCTTTAAATTGCAACTGGCGTCGAAGGAGAAGTCACTATGGGTGGCTAACAAAACGTATCGGTAAGTGACCTCCCCACTTATATTGCAAACTGCGTGGAGGGAGGTAGGGGAAGTAACTCTGGGCGACTAAAATCAGTTCGGTAAAAGTTATCTCCCCTTTATATTGCAAATGGCATTGAGGGGGGTAGCGGAAATTACTCTGGGCGACTATAAAACGGGTCGGTAAGAGTGACCTCCCCTTTTATATTGCAAATGGCGTCGAAGGTAGGTAAGGGCAGTAACTGTGGGCGACTACACAGGGTCCGTAAGTGACCTCCCCTTTATATTGCAAAAGGAAGTAAATCTGGGCGGCTTAAAACGGGTCGGTTACAGTGACCTCGCCTTTAAATTGCAAATGGCGTAGAAGGAAAAAGGAAAATAACTCTGGGCGACTATAAAACGGGTTGGTAAGAGTGACCTCCACTTTATATTGCAAACGGCGTCGAGGGAGGTAGGGTAAATAACTATGAGCGATTAAAAAGGTTCGATAAGAGTGACCTCCCCTTTATATTGCAAATGGCATCGACGGACAAAGGGGATATAACTCTGGGCAACTACAAAACGGGTTGGTAAGAGTGACCTATCCTTTATATTGCAAATGGCGTCGAGGGAGGGAAGGGAAGTAACTCTGGCCGGCTAAAAAAAAAACGGGTCGGTAAGAGTGACCTCCCCTTTCTATTGCAAATGGCGTCGAGGCAGGAAGGGGAAATAACTCTGGGCGACTATAAAAAGGGTTGGTAAGAGTGCCCTCCCTTTTATATTGCGAATGGCGTCAAGGAAGGGTGGTTGGGGAAGTAATTCTGGGTGGTCAGAAAATATTTGTAGGTAAGATTGACCTCCCCTTTATATTGCAAATGGCGTCGAGGGAGGGAGGGAAATAACTTTGGGTGACTATAAAACCGGTAGGTAAGAGTGTCTTCCCTTTTATATTGCAAATGGCGTCAGGAAGGGGAAATAACTCTGGGTGACTATAAAACGGGTAGGTAAGAGTGACCTCCATTTTATATTGCAAATGGCGTTTGAAGGTAGAAGGGGAAATACCTCTGTGCGATTATAAACGGTTAAGAGTGACCTCCCCTTTATATTGGAAATGTCTACCTAGGTTCCCGCTCGTGATGAAATAATGCACGGAGGAGCACCTGGGGTCTTCCTCCACCATTAAAGCTGGAAAGTCGCCATATGACCTATCATGTGTCGGTGCGACGTTAAATCCAAAAAAAAAGATAAAAAAAATATTGCAAATGGCATCGAGAAGAAGGGGAAATAACTCTGGGCGACTATAAAATGGGTCGGTAAGAGTGACCTTCCCTTTATTTTGCAAATGGCGTCGAAAGAGGAAGGGAAATAACTCTGGGCGGCTAAAAATACGTGTAGGTTAAGAGTGACCTTCCCTTGACATTGCGTCGAGGGAGGAAGGGGAAGTAACTCTGGGCGGCTAAAAAATACATGCAGGAAAGAGTGACCTCAACTTTACATTGCAAATGGCGTCGTGGGAGGAAGAGGAAATAATTCTGGGTGGCTAAAACATCGGGTTGGTCAGTGACCTCCCCTTTATATTGCAAATGGCGTCGAGGCAGAAAGGGGACATAACTCTGTGTGATTATAAAACGGGTCAGTAAGAGTGACCTCCCTACTTATATTGCAAATGGCGTCGAGGGAGCAAGGGAAATAACTCTGGGTGATTATGAAACGGGTAGGTAAGAGTGACCTTGTTATATTGCAAATGGCGCAGAGGGAGGAAGGGGAAAAAACTCTGGGCGATTACAAAACGGGTCAGTAATATTGACCTCCGCTTTATATTGCAAATGGCGTCAAGGGAGGTAGGGGAAGTAACTGTGGGCGGCTAAACAAACTGGTCGGTTAGTGACCTTCCCCTTTTACTGCTAATGGCGTGGGAGGGAAGTGGGAAAAAACTGTGGGATAAAAAAACTGGGGGGTAACTACAATCATCACACCCCCTTTTATTGCAAATGGGGGTAAAGGTAGGAAAAGGGAAAAAATGGGGGCACTACAGGGGCCCTCAGTGACCTCCCCTTTATATTTGGAAAAGGCGGCGATTGGTAAAAAAAATTTATGGGTGGCTTAAAAAGGGTCGGTTACGCACTGGCACCAAAACCAGAAAGAAAATGCCTCGATTTTTTATACCCTTTGTCCCCTAGGATTAATAAGAACCAGGGGTCGGAAGGGGAAAATATATTTAAACCATTTCAATCAATATTGCTCACTTAAAACGTGCGGGATCGGTAAAATTCGTCCCTTTTAAAATGAACAACGAAATTTATCTTCCATCGTGCCCCAGCCCCCATTGTCTCAATTTTCCCGGGTTTTGGGCAGAGATGCTCCACATTTTTTATGTTTCGTCAACGTTTTAACAAAAAAAAAAATTGGGAAACTCCCCTAATGAACCCCGGGTTCTAGATTCACAGCAGTGTGCCCCAATGCCAGGCGTAATGAAAAACAAACAAAAACAGAAGGAAAAAATTTTTCCCCGGGTTTATACAAAAAAAACTAAAAATGTTAAATAAAAATTCACCCCTTGGGGGGTTTTTTTGAAATCATACATTGGAAAACTTCTGTTCTGTTTTTTTAAAATTTCATTTTGCACATTTTCCTGCATATACAAATTTTTTTTAAAGCATACACATTTTTGGTTAAAATGACGTTGACATATTTTGTTCACATCAGCCAAAGAAAGGGGGAAAATCAAGACCGGGAACCACCAGGGAAGTTCAAGAAAGTTTTTTTGGGGGATTTAAAAACTGTAAACTACGTTTTTTTTCTAAGACAATGGTGTTGAAGAAATGTCCCGGGTACAAATGAAGAAAAATTATTTTGGGTTTAATATCCATAGAAACACTTTTCCAGAACTGCGGGGGTTTTATTTTAAAAAATTGCGCTTTGAAATGGGTTAGTTATTTTCCCCGTTCCCCGACCAGGGTTCTTATAGAATACCAAAGGGGTTAGGGATATAAAAAGTCAGAGGCTTTTTTTCTTTCTGGTCTGGTCCCAGGGGGTTTTACGTGACCCCCCTTTTAAATTTGGAAAGGCGTAGAACAAAAAAGGGAAAAAACCCGGGGCGACTTTTAAAAGGGGTTAAAAAAAAGGTGACCCCCCCTTTTTTATTAAAAAGGGCGGCGAGGGATGGGTAAATAACTTTGACGTTTAAAAAGGGTTTCGTAAAGAGTGCCCCCCCCCTTTATTTTGCAAATGGCTTAAAAGGGGGAAAGGGGGGAAATAACGGGGGAAACAAAAAAAAGGGTCGGAAAAAGGGCCCCTTTTTTTTATATTGCAAATTTCCCCCCTCGGGGGGAGGGGGGGAAAATAACTCTGGAGGGCAAAAAAAAGGGGAACCAAACTCTTTTTTTTTTAAAAGGGCGTCGAGGGGGGAAGGGGGAAAAACCTCGACTAAAAAAAGGGGGGGGTAAAAGTCATTTTTAATTCCTTTGGGTGAGGGGGTTGGGGGGGAATTTTAATCGGGGCGGCTAAAAAAAATATTTGTAGGAAAGAGTGACCTCCATTTAAAATTGCAAATAGCGTGGGAGGGGGGGGGAATTAAATAAAAGGGGCGATATAAAACGGGGTCGTTAAGAGTGCCCCTCTCACCACCCCCACTTTTTCCCCCCAACGCCCCCCTTTCATATTGAAAAGGGCTTCGAGGGGGGTAGGGGAAGAAACGGGTGGGGGAAAGAAAGGGGTCAGAAAGGGAATTGACCCCCCCATTTTTTTATTGCAAATGGCGCCCGAGGGGAAAGGGGGAAAAAAACCCCTTGCGACTAAAAAAGGGGGTTGGGGAAAAGAATGACCCCCCCCTTTAGGGGGAAAAAGGGCATTGGGGGGAAAGGGGGAAATAACTCTGGGGGCCAAAAAACCTTTGGTTTGGGCCCAGAGGGCCCCCTTTTAATGGCGTGGGGGAGGAAGGGGAAATAACTCTGGGGAATTAAAAGGGGTTTGAAAAGAGTGCCCTTTCCCCCTTTATTAGCAAAGGGCTTTTGGGGGAAAGGGGGGGGAAATTTACCGGGCGTGTAATAAAACGTCCCAAAAGGGGGACCCCCCTTTTTATTGAAAAGGGCTAAGGGAAAGGGGAAATAACTCGGGGGTGACTTTTTAAAACTGGTAGGAAAAAGGGTAAATCCCCGTTTTTTATTGCAAAGGGGAACTGGGGGTTGGAAGGGGAAAACTCTGTGCGTTTAAAAAGGGAAAAGGGTAGCACCCAAATAGCAAAGGGCCCGTCTAAGGGGGGGGAAATAATGTGATTTTAAAAGGGGGTTTTCATAAGATGACCCCCCTTTTAATTTTGGGCAAAGGCGCCCAAGGGGGGGAGGGGAAATTTCCTGGGGGGCTAAAACATGGGGCCCCATGCCCTTTCCCCATTAAGGGCTCGGGGGAGGGAGGGGAAAAAACCCTTCTGGCGTTTTCAAAAACCCGGCTTGAAAGGACCCTCCGTTTTAATTTTTTGCAAATGGCGTCGGGGGAAAGGAAAAGAAATAAAAATTTTTGGGGGACATAAACCTTAATTCCCCTCCCTTTTATTTTAAATTTGGCTTCGGGGGAAAAAGGGGGAAAAAAAACTGGGGTTTTTAAAAATTTGGTCATTTAGAGGACCTTCCCCTTTTATATTGCAAATGGCATCGAGGGGGGAAAGGGGGGAAAAAACTGGGGGGATTTAAAAAACCCGGTCGTAAGATTGACGCCCCCCTTTTATATTGCAAATGGCGCGAAGGGGGAAAAAAATTTTTGGTGACTAAAAAAGGGGTAAAAGTGTCCCCCCTTTATATTGAAAAAAGTCGTGGGGGGGAGGAAGGGGGAAATAACTGTGTGATTATAAAACTGGTAGGCAAAGGACCCCCCGGGAATATTGAAAAGGGTCGAGGGGGAAGGGAAAAAACTCTGTTGCTTTTAAAACGGGTCAGAAAGATTGACCTCCCCTTTATTTTTGCAAATGGCTGGGAAGGGAGGGGGGGAAAATTAAATGGGTGACAAAAAAAAGGGAGGTAAGTGCCCCCCCTTTATATTGCAAAGGGCGTCGGGGGAAAGGGGGGAAATTAACCTTTGTGTTTTAAAAACGGGGGTTTAAGAGTGACCTCCCCCTTTAATTGCAAAGGCGGGGGGGGTTTTTAACTCTGGGGGGGACTATATAAGGGGTCAGTAATATTGACCCCCCCGTAAAATGGCAAAGGAAAAAATAATCGGGGTGACGAAAAACGGGTAAAGTTAAATTGACCTCCCCTTTATATTGCAAATGGCGCGAAGGCAAAGGGAAATAACTCGGGGTGACTATAAAACAGTGGGTAAGGACTCCCCTTTATTTTAAAAAATTTGGGCTCAAAGGGGAAAGGGTAAATAACTCGGGGTGACTATAAAAAGGGTTTAATTTGTGACCTCCCTTTTAAATATTGAAAAGGGGGTCGGGGGAAGAAGGGGAAATAACCCGTGGATTAAAAAAATGGTGGGTAAGGGGGAAACCTCCTTTTTTTTATTTGAAAAATGGCGCCCGGGGGGAAAGGGGGAAATACCTCTGTGCAATTTTTAAAACCCGGTTAAAAAGTACCCCAGTTAAACTTTGCAAAGGCGTCGAGGGGAACGGAAAAAAATTTGGTAAAATATTAAAGGGGTTTCTGTGAGAGTAAAACCCTCCCTTGACTTTTGCAAATGGCCCAAAGCGGGGGAAAAAAACGGGGATTAGGGAATGGATTTGTAAAGTTACCTCCCCTTTTTATACTGAAAAATAGCGCGGGAAAAGGGGAAAATTTAACTTTTTGGTATATAAAAAGGTAAGAGTGCCCTTTCCCCTTTTATATTGAAATTTGGGGGTCAATTGGGAAAGGAAAAAGGGCCCCGGTGTTATTAAAAAAAGGGCAGTAAAAAAGGCCCCTCTTTTTTTTTGAAAATGGGTGGTAAAAGGAAAAAAACTTTTCGAAAAAAAAATGGGTAGGTAAAATGTTCCTTTTTATATTCAAAGGGCGTTGTTGGGGGAAGGGAAAATAAACTCTGGGCGGCAAAAACTGGGTGGGCCATTTGGATCTCCCCATTAAGGGGGCGTCGGGGGGGGAAGTGGAAAAATAACTCTGGGGGAATATGAAAGGGGTTTGAAAAGGGGGACCTCCCCTTTTATATGGGAAAGGGCTTTCGAGGGAAAAGGGGGGAAATTTTACTCTGCGTGATAATAAAAGGGGGCCCAATAAGAGTGACCCCCCTTTTTATTTTAAAAAAAGGGCGTCAAGGAAAAGGGGAAATAAATGGGTTTATTAAAAAACGGGTAGGTTTAAATTGTTTTTCCCGTTTTTTTTTTGTTTTGGGGGCAAAAGGGGGTTGGAAAGGGGAAAATTAACTCTGTGGGGAATTAAAATTTGTAAGGGGTGTTTTTAAATGAAATTTTGGCGTTTTGGGAAAAGGGGGAAAAAAATGGATTATAAAAGGGGTTTTTTAAAGTGACCCCCCTTTTATTTTGGGAAAAATGGGGGTAAAGGGAGAAAGGGGGAAAAATAACTATGTGTGATTTTTAAAAATGGTAAAGTAAAAAGTGACCCCCCTTTTTATTGAAAAAGGGCGAAAAGGGAAAGGGGGGGAAAAAACTCTGGGGGGGTTTTAAAACATCGGTCTCCCATAAACCCTCCCCATTAAGGGCGTGGGAGGGAGGGGGGGGAAATAACTCTGGGCGATTCAAAAAAACGAGCTTGTAAGGGCCCTCCGCTTTATAGGGCCCAAAGGCTTCGAGGGGGGAAAAAGAAATAACATTTGGGTGATTTTTAAAACCGTTGAGTGCCCCCCCTTTTAATTGAAAAGGGCATCGAGGGAAGAAGGGGGAAAAAAACTTGATTTTTAAAAACGGGTCAGAAAGAGGGACCTCCCGGTTTTTATTGAAAAATGGCGTCAAAGGGGGAAAGGGGGGAAATAACTGGGCGTTTAAAAAGGGGTTTCAGTAAAAATTGAGCCCCTTTTTTATATTGAAAGGCGTCGGGGGAGGGAAAAAATTCTTGGCGACTATAAAAACGGGGTAAAATGCCCTTTCCCTTTTAAATTGAAAAAGTCTTTGGGGGGGAAAAGGGGGAAATAATTTGTGATTAAAAAAACGGGTAGGCAAGGGAGTGACCTCCCCCTGTATATTTTAAATTTGGGTCGAAGGGGGAAAAGGGAAAATTTAACTCTGTTGACTATAAAACATGGGAAAGTTCCCCCTTATATAGGAAATTTGGCGTCGGGAGGATGGGAAAACTCGGGGTGACAAAAAGGGGGAGGAAAGGGTTGACCCCCCTTTTAAAATTTTTAAAAAGGGGGTTCCGGGGGAAGGGGGAAAAGTGGTTAAAAAAGGGTTGGTAAGAGTTGAACCCCTTTATTTTGAAAAGGGGTCAAAGGGGAAAAAAAAATTGGGTTGCCTATATAACGGGTCAGAAAATATTGACCTCCTCTTTTTTAAAATTTTTGCAAATGGCACCCAAAGGGGGAAGGGGAAAGAACTCGGGGTGACTAAAAAGGGGGTCAGAAAATTTTGACCTCCCCTTTTAAAATTCAAATGGCTTTCGAAGGACGAGGAAAAAATAACTCGGGGTGACTATAAAAAAAAGTGGGAAAGGTCCTCCCTTTATTTGCAAAGGGCGCCCAAAGGGGAAGGGGTTTAATAATTTGGGGGGATTTTAAAAGGGAAAATTAGTGACCCCTTTTTTAAAAGGGAAAGGGCGTCGAGGGAAGAAGGGGGAAAATAACCTCCGGGGTGTTATAAAATGGTGGGTAAGGGGCCTTTCCCCTTTTTAGGAAAGGGTCGGGGGGGGGGGGAAAAAACCCGGGGGCACTAAAAATGGGTCGGTGAATAACCCCCCCTTTTGTTTTGCAAATGGGTCAAGGTAGGGAAAAAAACTCTTAGTGACTAAAAACGGGTAAAGGGACCTCCCCCTTTTACATTGCAAATGGCTCAAAATTTGTTGGGTCCAAAAAAAGGGAAAGTGAAGAGTTAAACCCCCCTTGTACAAAAAGGGGGGGGGGGAAGGGGGAGGGGAAAAAACTCTGTGAAAATTTAAACGGGATAAAAGTAAACCTCCAGTTCACTTTGAAATTTGGCGTCGAGGGGAACGGGAAATAACTCGGGTAAACAAATTTAAAGGGTCTGTGGAGTGACCTCCCCTTGACTTTGGGCAAAAGGGCCCGGGGCGGGGGAAAGAACGGGGCAAAAAGGGGGGGGGAAGGGTTTTGGTAAGAGTAAACCCCCCCCTTTAAAATGAAAAGGGCGTAAGGGGGGAAATAAATTTTGGGTAAATTTTAAAGGGGTTAAAGAGTGACCTCCCTTTTATATTGAAAAAGGGGTTTTTTGGGGGAAAAAGGGAAAAATTTAAATCTGTGATTATAAAAGGGGGTCAGTAAAGTGACGACCCCCTTTATATTGCAAAGGGGTCGAGATAAAGGGGAAAAAACACTGGGACTATAAAAGGGGTGGGTTAAAATAAACTCCCTTTATATTAAAAAAGGGCCCGTTGGGGGAAAAAAAATTGGGCGGCCTAAAACATCGTCGGCCAGGGGACCCCCCCTTAAAGGGGGTGGGGGGGGAAGGGGAAAATACTCGGGGTGAATTTTAAATGGGTTTGTAAAGTGACCTCCTCTTTTTTATTGCAAAGGGCATCGAGGGGGGAAGGGGGGAAATTACTCTGCGGAAAAAAAAAAAACCGGAGTCAATAAGAGGGGACCCCCCTTTTTTTATGCAAATGGCGTCGGGGGGAAGGGGGGAAAACTCGGTGATAAAAAACGGGGAAATAAGAGTGACCTCCCTTTTATATTCCCAAATGGCGTAAAGGAAAGGGGGAAATAATTGGGTGACTATAAAACGGGTGGAAAGGTGATTCCGTTTTATATTGCAAATGGAAACAGAGGGGGGAAAAGGAAAAAAATAACCCTGTGCGATTAAAAAGGTTTTAAGAGTGAGCCCCTTTTTTTAATTTTTGGAAAAATGGCGTCTAAGGAAGGGGAAATAACTCTGTGTGTTTTAAAAAACTGGAAAAGGTATGAGTGCCCTCCTTTTTAAATATTGCAAAGGGCCCTCGAGGGGGGAAAGGGGGAAATTTTTCTGCGTGTTTAAAAAACGGGCCAAATTAAATTTGCCCTCCCTTTTAAAAGGGCCAAAGGGCTCGAGGGAAGGGTTACTCTGCAGGGTAAAAAAGGGGTCAAAAAGAGTGACCCCTTTTTTCAATGCGAAAGAAGGGGGAAAAAAAACTTGGGTGACAAATAAAACGGGTAGGTAAAAATTTTGATTCCTTTTATATTCAAAGGGCACAAGGGGGAAGGGGGAAATAACTCTGTGGATTTTTAAACGTGAAAGGGAGTGAGCCCCCCTTAATATTCCCAAATGGCGTTTTGGGGAAAGGGGGAAATTTAACCCCTTTGTGATTATAAAATTGTGGGTAAGAGATCCCCCCCTTTATATTGAAAAATGGCGTCGGGAGGGGGGGAAATAATTCGGGGCCAAAAAAAAGGGTGGTAAAGAGAAACCCCCCCCTTTGTATTTGGCAAATGGGGGCGGGGTGGGGAAAAAAATCTTTGACTATAAAACGGGAAAAAAGTGCCCTTCCCCCTTTAAATTTGAAAAAGGGTTTCCAAAGGGGCGGGGGAAATAATTTCTGGGTGAAAAAAAAAAGGGGGTATAAAAATGACCCCCTTGTTACTTTTAAAAAGGGCGCCGGGGGGGGGAAAAAAACTTGGGGCAATTAAACTAAATGCCCTCCCGTTCATTTTGCAAATGATTCCAAAAATGGGATCGGGAAAAAATTTTGGGTAAACCCTTTAAAGGGGTCTGTGAGATGCCCTTTCCCTTACATTCAAATCCCCGGGGCGGGGGAAAAAAACTGGGCGATTATGGAAAGGATTTGTAAGATTTGACCCCCCGGATTTGGCAATCCGGGGAAAATTCTTGGTGACTAAAAAACATGAAAGGGTACCTCCCTTTTATATTAAAAATTGGCGGCAATTGGGGAAGGGGAAATATCTCTGTTTATTATAAAACGGGCCCGAAAAATTAAACCCCTCTTTTTTACTGAAAATGGCGTCGAGGGAGGGGGGGAAAAATAACTTTTTGGTTTTAGATTATAAAAGGGTGGGTTTAAGATGGCCCCTCCTTTACAAAGCAAAATGGGCCCAAGGAAAGGGAGAAATAACTCGGGTTAAAATTTTAAAAGGGGTTTGGAAAAAAGAGTAAATCTCCCTTTTATATTGCAAATGCCCCCAAGGGGGTGGAAGGGGGAAATAACTCGGGTGCGTTTATAAACTTTGTAGGGGTGACCCCCCGGTGGGGGGGGGAAAAATTTGGGGGTTTTTCCCCCATATTAAAGGGGGGGGGGGGGAGGGGTTTGGGGTTTGGGGGTTGGGTTAAGGGAAATGTTTTTTTGGGAAAAATAGGGTTGGGGAAGAAAGGGGAAAAAGGGGTTAAAAAAAAGGGGAGTGGATGGTTTTAATTTAAAAATGGGTCGTGGGGGTTTTAAAAAAAGGGGTAAAAGGGGGTTTTTTTTTGAAAAGGGTTTTGGAGGGGAAAGGGGGTTTTGTGGATTTAAAATTGGTTTTTTGGTTTTGATGTTTTTTTTTTGAAAAGGGAAGGGGGGGAAAATTTAATTTTTTGAAAAAAAGGGTGTTTTTGATTTTTAAAAATGGGTGGGGGGGGGAATTTTTAATTTGAAAAAAGGGTGGGTTTTTAAAGAGGGTTTTTAAAGAAAAGGGTTTTGGGGAAGGGGAAAATTTTGGGGTTGTTAAAAAAAGGGAAAAGTTTTTTAGGGGGGGGTTTTGGGGGGAAAAGGGGGAAATAAGATTGTTATGGGGAAATAAAAGGTTTTAATTTTAAGAAAGGGTGAGGAGGAAGGGGAAAAAATTGGGGTTTTATGTTTTTTTAGAAGTTTGTTGGATTTAAAAATTTGGAAAAAGGGGGGAAAGGGAAAAAATTGGGGTTTTGATTTTAAAAAGGTGTTTTTTTAAGATTAGGGTTTTAAAAATGGGTGAAAAAGGGTTTAATTGGGTGATAAAAATTTTTTATGAGTATTTTTATTTGTTGGGAAAGGGGGAAAGGGTTTTTGACATTTGAGAAATTTTGATTTAAAAATTGAAAAGGGTAAAAGGAAAGGGAAAAAAACCGGTTTTTATTTTAAAAGAGGTGGGTTAAAAAGAGGGGGTTTTTTTTAAAGGGGGTAAAGGGGGGAAAAAGGGTAAAATTTTGGGTGATTTAAAAGGGATTTTTAATGGTTTTTTTTAAAGGGTTTGGGGAATAAGGGGTTTTTGGAAATGGTTTTGGTTTAAAATGGTGGTAAAGGGGTTTTTTAAAAAAATTTTAAAATGCGTCAAGGGGGGGAAACCTTGGGGAATAAAAAGGGGAAGTTTTGGAAAAAAATTTTGTTTTTGGGGGTAGGGGGGTTTTTATTTGTTTTTTTGGAAAGGTTTTTAAAAAATTTAAATGGGGGGGGAGCAAGGGAAATAATTTCTGGGTACTAAAAAAAAACGGGAGGTAAGAGTAAACCCCCTTTTTACTTTTCCCAAATGGCCCCAAAAGGGAAAGGGAGGGAAAAAAAACTTTGGAAATTTAAAAAGGGGGTATGAGTGATTTTATTTTAAAATTTAAAGTGAAGGGAAAAAATAACTTTGGAATTTTTTAAAAGGGGGGGTTGTGAAAAAATGGAAAAAAAATTTGGGGCCAAGGGCGTGGGAAAAATGGGGTTAGAAAAAAAAGGGTTTAAGTTGTAAAAATTTGTTTTTTTAATTTTTTTTGGGAAAGGGAAATTTTGGGGTGATTTAAAAGGGGGAAAGTTTTTTATTTGAAAAGGGGGTTTTTGGGGGGAAAGGGGGGGAAAATTTGTTGTTTTAAAAAGGGGGTTTTGGTAAGGGGGAAATATTTTTTTTGTTTAAGGGAAGGGAAAAAGGGGGTTTTTGGGTGGTAAGAGTGTTTAAAACCTTTTATATTGCAAATGGAAAAGAGGGGGGAAAGGGGGGGAAAATAATTGTGGATTAAAAACTTTGAAAGGAGTGAAATTAAAGGTTAGAGGGGGGAAAACTTTTTGTTTAAAAATGGTGTAAAGGATTTTTTTTGAAAAGGCTAAAGGGTGGGGGGGGGGGAGGGAAATATTAATTGGGGCAAAAACACCCGGGTCGGCCAGTGCCCCCCTTTAAAGGGCGTCGGGGAGGGAGGGGAAAAATTCCCAGGAATTTTTAAAAGGTTTTTTGTAAGGAGTAAAAAACTTTTTTTATTTGAAAATGGGGGGAGGAAAAAGGAAATAAATTGGGGGAATTTTTTACGATGGTGTTTTTTATTTGAAAATGGGCGGGGGAAAGGGGGAAATAAATTTGTTGAATTTTTAAAAAACCGGCCCGTAAGGGGGAAATCCCGTTTAATTGAAAAAACGGGTGGGTTGGGGAAAGGGGGGAAATAACCGGGGGAAATTTACAAACGGGTCAAAATTGAGGTCCCTTTAAATGCAAATGGCGTGGGGGGAAAATAATTTTGTGCCTATAAAGGGGTTTAAAAGTGCCCTTTCCCCCTTTTATATTCCCAAAAAGGGCCCCGGGGGGAAAAAATTTTTGGGGACTAAAAAAGGGTTTTAAAAAGTAAACCCCCCCTTTTATATTGCAAAAGGGCGTCGGGGGGAGGGGGGGAAATTTTTTGTTTTAAAAAATGGTGGGTTTAAGATTTGGAAATTCCCTGGTTATTTTTGTAAAGGCGTCGAAAAAGGGAAAAAACTGTGTATTATAAAATGGTGGGCAAGAGTGACCTCCCCTGTATATTGCAAAGGGAATCGGGGGAAGGGGAAAAAAATCGGGTTTGACTAAAAAAGGGTTGGGTTTAAGGGAGTGTTTCCCCCCTTTATTTGCAAATGGGTCAAGGGGGGAAAGGGAAATAACCCCGGGTTTGATTATAAAAGGGGTAATAGGCCTCCCCGTTATTTTGAAAAATTGGGGCGGGGGGAAAAGGGGAAATAACTCCGTTTTTGTTATAAAATGGTGGGTAAAAAAGTGCCCTCCCCTTTATTGCAAAGGGCGTCGCGGGGGAAAGGGGAAATAACTGTTTTTAAAAAAAGGGCAGAAAGAGGACCCCCCCCTCTCCCAAAGGGCCCGTCCAAGGGGGGAAGGGAAAAAAATTTGGGTTGACTAAAAAAACGGGTAGGAAATTTTCCCCCCTTTTATAGGAAATTTTGGGGGTTAAAGGGGAAAAAACCCTCGGGGGGATTATGAAACGGGGTGACCTCCCCTTTTTTTGCTAATGGCTTTCGAGGGGGTGGGAAAAAATTGTGTGTTTATAAAACAGGTCAGAAAGAGGACCCCCCTTTTATATTGCAAAGGGCAAAAGGGTAATTAACTAGGGGCGATTAAAAAGAGTAAAGAAAGGGGGTGCCCTTTAAAAACGGGTTGGGAAATGGGACCTCCCCTTATAGCCCAAGTCCGCAAATATCCTCTTTGAATTTTGCATATAAAGGAAGAAAATTTATTTTAAGGGAAGGTCATATTTCATGTGGGGAAAGATTTCCCGAAAACCCTAAATAATCAATGCAATTGTTTGACATTTTTTTTTTTTTTAAAGAAAAACAACACAAATCAGGGGTTTTTTATCATTTTTTAAAAAGAAAACAATAAATTAACATAAAAAACTTTTCAAGTAAAATTTTTAGGGGTTTAAAAATTTTTCTAAAAAATATATTTTAAAAAATTTTTTAATACTAAATTTAAAAAATTCCCCGGGTTCCCTTTAAAAGAAAATGGAAAAGTTTACAAAATGGGTTAATTTCTGACTTTAGAAAAAAAATCATACATTCTATAATTTTTAAAGTATAAAATATATATAATTAATACACAGAAAAACAGACAGGGTTAAGGGGGGAAATTGTTAATTTTAAAATGTACTTTTTTAAAGTCAGGTTTTAAGCCATGAAATATCAAAAACCGTTATACAGATACGGGAAAATTTTTAAAAAGGTTTTTTTAAATTTTTTAAATTTAAAATTCAAAGGGGGGGAATAAAAAAAATGCACTCTTTTTGTGATTATAATAAATAAAACAAAAATTTGGGACATTTTCTTTTTAAGGGGGTTTTAAATTTTTAAATTTTTGGGAAGTTTTTCCCAAAAAATTTATTATGTTTGTTACCAAATTTCGTTATAAAAGAAATAAAAAGGGGCATTCGTTTGTTTGTTTGTTTTGGGGGGTTTCATTTACAAGCGAAAAATTCTTTAACTGAGAAAATTTTAAAAGGGGGGTTCCCAGGTGCAAGATAATTCGGTTTTTACATTTCTTTTTTTTTCTTAAAATTTAGGGTTTGGGTTTTAAAAGGCCATTTTACAGTTTATGTTGTATTGTTTTATTCTTGTGAGTTACTAAAAGTTTTAAATTTATCAATCTTTCTTTTTCCCAACCGCCCCCAGGGGACACGAGTTTTTACGAAAAGTCGTGCTGTTTTTTAAAGACTCTAATGCTTATGTTGATATTTCTACAAGATACCTTTTTCGTTTACATTTTAATGGGTTTGACATTTTTTTTAAGTGGTTTTGAAAGAAACTACTATACTTTTTTGTCTTTTTAAAAAAAATTTCCCAAAATTTTTTATCCTTTCGGGGTTCAAGTGTTTTTTCCAAATAGTAAAAATTTTTTGGATTTCTCCCCTTTTTTGAAACAAGGGTTTTACCCTTGTTTAAAAAAATTACTTTTCCAGTAACCCTTTCCAAAACCAAAAAAGGGGGTTTCCCACAATTCTTTTAAAACTTTTGTCAGTACATTTTTTTTCCCCAAAAATTTCAAAAAACTTTTAAAGTTTAAAAATTTTTTCCTATAAAAAGGTTTTAAAATTCTTTTCACCCCAAAGAGTTAATGTTAGTGCAAAAAGATAAGGTGTGGGTTTTAAGATTTATGGGGTTTAAAGAGTTTTTCCCAAAAAATTTGAAAAATTCGGGTTTTACAAGAAATGAGGAAAAAGGGTTCTTTCAAAAGTACTTTAGTTGCCCCAGAAAAAAGGGACGGTGGGAATGTTTTTGAATAAAAATTACAAAATTTTATTTGTCCCTTTTTTTGTTATTTAAGAAATGAAATTTTTTTAAAGCATTCAGGTATTAAAAAAAAACATAACGACACTTTAACCCTGATAAACCCACAGATTTAGAAGTGAGAAACCCAAAGGGCAATTTTAAATTGCCCCAAACATCAATCTGCCGAAGAATTTGAAAGATTACACTTTAACGGATATTTTTTTAAAACAAAAAAAAAAGTAAAAAATAACTTTTTTAAAAATGAAAAAAAATCAGTCTCGTAAATATTTTTTATTTTTTCCAAACATTTTTTTTGGGCCTTTAAGAGAAAAGGGTTTAACTTTAACGTGTGACGTACACGGGAAAAAATTGTACATAAAAATGAAAAAAAATTTTTTAAATTTAAAAGAAAAAAATGAAATTTTTTTCAAATGTTTCCCATTTGCGAGAGTCTAGAATGATTTTTGAAATTTCGATTATCACTGAAAACAAAAAAAGGGGGGGAAAAAAAAAAATTTGCCCAAAAATTTTTTATTGTTTTTTGATTCGCATATTTATTTATTTTTGAAAATATCCCTGTCCAGTTTAAAAGACTTAAATTGAGTTTCTTTTGAAAAAAAAAAACCCAAATCATTTATTATTCTATGGTTTTTAAAAAATACTGGCTCCCCCTTTATTTTTTTTTATCAAACCCAAATGTGAATTTTGTGTTAAAAAATATTTTTTAAATAATGCAATAAAAATAAAAATGCAAAAAATTTCAAGGCCAAAAACAAACCTAGCAAAAGTTCTGAATCTTTCAAAAAATATTTTCGACTGAAATCACCGATTTTAAATTTTTTTAAATTTTTCTAATTTACTAAAAAACTTTTTATCCTAAAATTTAAAAACACTTGAAAAATAAGATACAATTAAACATTGTTTTTTACTTTTAAAGGCCCTTAAACATGGGGCATTAATATCACGGGAAGGGAAGAAAACCCCCCAAGACTTTGCCCACCAGGGATTTTTGACCCTTATGTGTGCCCTTTCCCCTTAAAACCTAATGATAAACTTTAATTTGGAAGTGGGTGCTGGGAGATGGGGGGAACAAAGATTTTAAAAAAAATATGTGTCAAAAAATGTCCAAAAAGGGTTTTCTGTGATTTGGCTAGAGGTACCCAAGTGTTTGTAGGGGGGGAAAAGGGTTATGAGGGGAAAACAAATCCAAATGAAATACAAGTGGAGTAGAAGATTTTTAAAAAAATTTATGGGAGAAAGTGGGGGGTGTTGCTGTTGAATAGGGGATTAGGGGTGAGATTGTGATTGTTGGGGGTTTTAAAAAATATACATGTATAGGAAAAAAAATTTTGGGAATGAGTGGGGGTTGGGGGGTTTGAAATGGGGAAAAAGGGAACTTTAAAAAACTATAAACATTTGATATTTCCCAAAAATTTTCATTAAAATTTAAGGGGGGTTTTTTTTCTACTCCTTTAAACCCCCGAAAAAAAAAATGGCCCGGGCCCAAAAATGAAAAGGAGTTTTTCTTACTTTTTTTCTTTTTTAAAAATTTCTAGGGGCCATGACACATGGCCATCAAACCCCTCCACCCGTTTTTTTTAAACTTTTCGGGAAACCCCTTTTAAATTTGGAAACAGTGCTTTTAATTTTCGGGGGTGCTGGTCATGGGATTTGAATCGTTAAAAAAATCCTCCCGAAAAAAAACGGGGTAAGGAATTGTGCGATTAGCAAAAATATCTTTTTACCTAAATTTTTCAAATAGTTGTGAGGCTATTTTTTGATAAAAAGAAAAAATTTTTAATAATTTTCCATCATGGTTAGTCTGGAGCCGATTAAAAAAATCCCAAAAAATTAAAATTTCACAGATTTTTGGGCTGTGGTAAGGAACAGTGTTTTCGAAAATAAAAAAGGGAAAGGGGCAGTTCACTTCTTCAAGGGGAATTTTTTCTTTTACTCCCTTTTTAGAGACAACAAGTAAAAAATTTTGTTTCAATAATATTTTGGTGATCAAAATTTTAACAAACTCTTTCTCAAATTTTTGGAAGTTTAAAAGGTAAAAAGCCTGTTATCAGACGCGTGTTTTAAAAAAGCCAAAATTTTAAACAAGTAATTAATTTTATAACCCCCGCCAACATTAATTTTTAAGTACTTTAAATTTTATTTGGGATAGCGCCCAAAGTTTGTTAAAAACAAGCAATTGTCTTACAAAATGTTGAAATATTTTTGTCTTTTAAAAAATTTAAAACCCAACTAACAAAACAATGTGTTTTCTACTAAAGATAGTGAAAAATCACAACCCCCACTTAACTTTTTTAGGGCGTTATGCATTGTTTTAAATATACCCCCTCTTCTTTTTAATTTTTCGTTAAGATACATAGTTTTGCGACAAATTAACATTTTATGGATACTTTCAGACAAGAAATTTTTCGTGGTTGAAGCTTTAATATGCCATACAAATTTTTTATATTATGGTTTAAATCTTTCATTATAAGTTAAAAGTTGGTTAAAAGTTATTAAGGGGTATTACCTTTTGCAAGTTTCGCTAGTAGATTTTTGAAAAGGGAAATTTAACCCTTACAATAATATTTAAAAAAATTGGGCAAAAGGCAAACGGGAAACAAAATTTAGCTCATTTAAAACCCTATATTTTCTCTTTTATGCCATTTTAAAATATACATTTGGAAACAATTTGAATATTTTATGTGTCCTGCTTTTTTTCTTAAGCCCGCATACCCAAAATTTAAAGTATCTTCACTGAAATTTTTTGGGTATGAGAAAAATACATTCAAGAAAGGGTTAATATGTTGGGAAATATGAATGTTTTTACCAACATTATGCATTTTTTATAACCACGAATTTAAGTTATTTAATTTTCAAACTTTTTTTGGGAAATATTTAAGTCAACCAACAAAATGTTTAAACTTGTCAAAATATAAAATATGCAAAATTTTTCTATTAAAACTTTTGATTTCAAAAAATTTGTTTATTCTTTTGTAGGGGAAAACCCTTTTACATATAATTTAACATAATCTTATACACAAAATGATGACAATCTTTTTTAACCATCTGAAACAAAAAAATTGATGGGAACGTTGTATCCAAATTAAGGGGTAAAGAAACAAATTTTTTTTCGGGCACCAAAATTCATGTTTAAAATTGCCATTCCCAAGAAGAAGCCGACCCTTGTAAATAAAAAGCACAAAAATTAATTATTCAAAATTTTTTATTTCTTACGTTTTTCAAATTAATTATTTTTAATTTCAAAGGCGGCGTTGTTAAAACTGTTTTTTTGGGATATTTTTTAAGGTTTTCGCCTTTATAACAAGTTTCTTTTGTTTTATTGAATCCATGAATTTACACAAAAATTAAACTGTATAAAAAGAAAAAGGGCCAAAAATTAAAAAAATTAAATGAAAAAAAAGCACCCTGTCGGGAAATTTCCAAAAAAAAGAAGAAAAAATTTTATTTGGGTTCCCTCCCCAGGGAACCCAAACATCCCAGAAAAAACAATTCTAATATACAAATTTTATTCAGAATTAAAAGTTCTATTAAGTCTGTCTTTTTCGGTAAAAAGGGCTTTTTCAAATTTTTTACCGTCTTGTTTAAAAAAAATTTCAAATATTTTATAAAAGGTTTAACAAAAAATTTTTTGCCCCTTTTTCCGGAAAATTTTTACCCAAAAGGTAAACCCCCCCAAATCAAAAATGAGTTTTATTACTGATTACGCACACATACACGGGGACCAGGGGGTTTGCTGTTTTTCCCTTTTATTTTGTATTCAAAAAAAAAAAGGGCAAAAAATCTACTTTAAAATTAAAAATGCTATGCATACGACCAAATTTTGTAAACAAAAATTTTTTTAAAAAGGGAAATTTTAATAAAAGCATATATTATAAAATTTTAAAATAGAATTTGCATAACGTTTTTAAAAAAATAGTAATAAAAACAAAACTTTTCAGGAAAAAAAAACGCCCCCGAGCGTTTTTTCTTGGAACCCTTTACTTTCCAAAAAAAAACAGAAGCCTCATGTTGTATAAAATTTGGGCCGTCAAAAAGAAAAATTTAAGTCGAAAAGGGGCACATTTCGGGAACGTATGTAATTTTAAAATTTGTACTTGTGTTTATGGGTTTCTCAATATGTATAACAAAATAAATTTAATTTAAACAAAAAAAATAATTTTTCATATAATTACAAATAGGTTTTACTTTAAAGGGAAAATCAAATTTGCTTCCTACATTTAAACCCCACATTACCAGCGGGGGGCCCGTTGGGAAAATTTTCAGGAAAAAGAAAAAACGTCTTCAAGGGGCAAATTTTTGGGCCCTTTTAAAAGTGTTTAAATCTGCATCCCTTTGACTAGCGATACCAAAACTGATAAACTGTCAATTTTAAAATGAGTGACACTTTCTTGTTTATGTTATTTTTAAAAAAGCTGGGAACGCTTGTATCGATCGGGATTTATTTTTCCCTTTCTTTTGCCCTTTAAATTAAGAAAAGGGCTCTGCTTCAAAAAAGTTTTGGGGGGAAAAAGGGGACGCATAGTTTTTTTGGGGTGAAAAAAAAAAAACACCCCCTTTGCTCACCATGAATTGCTGTGATTTTTAAAGTTTAGGGAAAAAAGGGGGAAAGGGTTTTTTTTCATTGAAAGTGGGAAACTTTAAAATTAAAGGAAGATTTTTAAATGAAAAATATATCACTACTAAGCGTTTTTCTTTTATCAAATTTTTATAACATTTATTTAAACCAAAAAAAAAAAAAATAACCTTTAAAAACAAAAAAAACGTTTTCTTTGTATGTCCCAAACTCATATATTCATATAGGAATTAGATCCATAAAAGATTTTATCCCTTCAATTTTGGCGTCATATCTGTTTTATTGTTAACGAAAAAATACATATTTTTGATTCGTTATTTGTTTAAATTTGGGAATAAAGTATTTTTTGATTTTTTCTAAAAAAAACCGTTTATTAACTATAAAAAAACGATCGGGGGGTTGTGGAATTTTTTTTATTTAAAAACCCTTTTCGCATTTGGATCAGTAGTATGTATTATTTTTAAAAGGGCTTAGTATTTTTTTTTGGGGTTATGGATCAGATAAATCCCTTTGACGTTAGGTTAAAAATGTTAAAAAAACTATTCATTGAAAAATTTTAATGTTTTTTTTTAAGGCCGGGCCAAATTTTTTAAAAGAGCCCCAATTAAAAACACTCGATTGGTTTTTAAAGAAATTTTAACGAGGGGAAGGGTTTTTTACAATGGGTTTATCTGCGTATTAATTTTTTTTTAACAGCAAGGGGCCGATTTCCCGATTTTTTTAATTATTAAAATAGTAAGTTTTAAATTGGGGGGTTTTTCTCAGGAAAAAGATAAAAGAAAACTGTTAAAAAACCTTTGAAAAAAAATTTCAACCCGCAACCCTTTTCCTCTAATTTTTGGAACCCCTGTTCCTTAACCCTTTTAGACAAAAATTTGTTGGGGGTTTTTTAAATTGAAATTTATCTGCTCGAAACCAACAAATATTTGATTTGGGTTTTTGGGAAAAAAATTCCTTTTAAATCGGGAAAAAAAAAAGCTTACAACCGCGGGATATTTTGGGAAAAAAAAACATTTTTGCAAGTCGCACTATTCCCCTTTTCCCTTTTTACCGGGGGGATTTTCCCTCGTTCGAATCTAATGACCAGCATTTCCAGGCAAATTACAGTACGTTTTCCAAAAATGGAAAAGGGGCCGGTAGGTAGAGAAAAAAAGTGGAGCAGGTTATTTGACATGTGGGTTTTTGTCAGATATCCTTTAAAAAAAAAAAAAGTAAGGAAAAAATCACCCTTTTCAGGGGGGTTTTTTCCGGGCCCTCTTTTTTCCATGGTAAGGAAATAGATCGAATTTCCCCCTTGTTAATTTACAATATAATTAATTGTAAAATAAAATGTAAAATAAATTTTCTTTGGGGGGAAGGGAGAAGTGGGAAATTTGGGGGTTGGGGGAAGTGGGGAAGACAGGTGGGGAGGGAGATGAGGGGGAATATGAAATGGGAAAGGTTTGTGTGAGGAAGGAATTTTGGGGAGGGGTCGGGTTTGGGGGAAGAAATGTGGGGAGGGGTTTTAAAAAAGGGGGTTATATGGGGTACCGTGCAAAAAGAAACAGTTTTTGGGTTTTATGTCAAATTGGGAAATGGGCCTTAAAACTTTAACCAAAATTATTATAAAATCTGACCCCAGTGCCCTTGATCTTTGACCTACCTGATCTTAAACCTAAAGATGTTTGCCCTTTCCTTAGGTCAATCCTCATGTAAGGTTTGGTGATTATATGGTTAGAGGATATGGTGAAATTAAGAAGTTTGTCAAACTTTAACCAGCACTGTTATAATGTTTGACCAGTGCCCTTTGACGCTTAGAAGTCAACTCAAAAAGTAATAGATGTCTGTCCCTTACCAAGACTAACACTTATATGAAGTTTGAAGTTAAAAGGGGGAAGTAGTAAAGAATATATAGTGACACAAGCTTGCTATAAAATTTAACTTGAATACATCGGTGACAGTGACACCGACGCAAAGGCAAGTATAACAATCATCTTTATTCTTCGAGTAGTCGAGCTTTGTACCTTCCAAGCCATTTAGACAATATGGAGCGGACATGAAGTTAAACTATATGACTTTTGACCTCAAAGAGTAACCTTAACTTTGGACCTAGTGACATGGGTTGTGAGCTCAGCACACCGTCTTGATGTGGTTAATAATTGATGTCAGTTTTATGAAAGCGGACCGATGGCGGACGGACGAACAGACTGGTGGACATACGTGACTCCATATAACCCATATACTTTGTATGTGGGGATATGATTATAAACATGTCAGCTTATTTCTAATTGTTTTAAATATGCTGTGTCGGGTGGCTGTGGTGGTGGTCATGCTTATATCTTGTGCAAGGTTTGTGGTGAATTCATCATACTTCTTTTTTCCTTCCGCTTTATATTTCTCTCTTGTGTGTTTGAAATCAATCTGAAATGATTATAAATAATTAAGACATAAAATACTTCAAGATGTAAGGTCAAATCAAATTTAACTAAATATTTTATGATTTTTTTTTCTATTCAGAGTAATCAGCAAAAATATATCTCTCCCCTTCCTTCGCAAGCAAAATAAGTAAAAATTTGGAATGGAAATATTTAATCAAAGGCAGCATATAAACAACAAGAAACTAGATATTTTACGCTGTTGTGACAGTGACCTTTGACCTATGCGCTTTGCATATAGTCTAATCGCCACAAACCTTTATGACAAGTTTAAAGTTAATAACTTGAATGATTATTGAGTTATGTTCCGGACACGAAATACGATGGACAGACGGACAGACCAAAAGACGCAAGCAATCATGCGCCATTATATAAAATGTCTGATTTTTTAAACGGGCATATAAAAAGGTATAAAGTTTCAAATCTATAGTATTCAAGCAAAGTGACCCAAAACAAAGTAACAAAAATACCAATTTTGTCAATTTAAATGGGCTTTCAAGCTACAAAATGCAAGAAAAATATTATGATTCTTGGCCTATTTACTAAGTGAATAATAATAAACAAATGTATGAAGGTTCAAAGCTGTTATAGTTGTCCAAAACAAAAACAAAATAACCAAGAAACAAGCAAATTCAATGAATTGGTATCCCCCGCCGAAAGGATCTGTGGTGAGGAACGGCAAAAAAATATATCCAGCAAAAAGTTAAGAATGTTACAAAGAAGCAAATAATTTCATTAGTCAAAATCAAATTAACAGAAAATGGATGGGTTTTTTTTTTAAACAATTAAAGGGCAATAACTGTATGGAAAATTGACCAATAAAAAAAAGAAAATGACGGGCATCATCAAAGTATGTTGGTTCATATTTATTTCAAGTTTGATGAAATTCTACTTGCTAGTAACTGAGAAATGGCTGCCCACGGACATTTTTGTGCATTTTTCATTAAATCAAGGGCTATAACTCTAAGGGAAATTGACTAATGGAAAAAAAACAACTTGAAGGGCATCATCACAGTATCTTGGTTCATGTCTATATCAAGTTTGATGAAATTCTACCTGCTAGTTACTGAGAAATGGCTGCGGACGGACATTTTTCATTAAATCAAGTGCAATAACTCTAAGAGAAATTGACCAATCAAAAAAAAAAATTGATCGGCATCATCGCAGTATGATGGTTCATGTTTATTTCAAGTTTCATGAAATTCTACAAGGTAGTTACTGAGAAATGGCTGCAGACGGACGGACTAACGGATGGACGGACAACGCCATTTCAATACCCCTCTCCCGATTTCATCGGCGGGGGATAATTATAATTTCGCATATATAAGGCGGCATAATTATAACGAAATGCTTGCGAGAGATATTTCTACTTATTCACCTAATGATGATAAAAAATTGTGCACAGTTTTAAAAGTTTTCTATATAAAACAAGAGCTGTCAATACGACAGCCAATGCTCGCCTATTTGAAGCAAGAATATTACCCTATATGTTTAAATATCTGTAGAGTTTCGGTCCAGTATCTACATTGTTTTGGAGATAGTAACTTGCATGCAAAGTTTTATAACTCGGAAGACACATTTGAAGTTTCAAATCAATATCTGCATCAGGTTTGAAGATAGTAGCTGCATGCATAACTTTAGTCAGGATTTTCTAATTCAAAAAGAGTGCATAATCTGCCCGAAATACATGTCAGAGTTATGGGACTTGATTCTAAAAAGTTGGTTATTGACCTAGAAAAAATGTTTCAAAGCTATATGCCTTTAAACAATAGCTATATAGTTACTTGCATGCAAAACTTTAACCAGGACTTTCTAGGTCCAACAAGAGTGCCAGAATGTCACAATATATGCCCGTCATAGCAAATTTCTTTACACTAGCACCTGTAATTGCAAATGGAATTTTAATTCTGTGGTTGTGTAGTAATTACTGTAAGTATTTTGGTTTTCTAAATCCACAAAAAAAATCTCCTTACCAGGTACAGATACCTTAAAATACACCCTAAATTTGAAAGTAACATCTGTGTTGTACCGCAGAAAAGTGGTCAATTATAAAAAAAAATATAAACAAGAGGGTCACGATGACCCTGGATCGCTCACCTGAGTAATATGAGCTTCATGTTTCAAAAGTCAAACTGATGCTAAAATATTAAAACAGTAGGTCAGTAGGTCACATTCATGGTCACTAAAAGTCACTTTTAAGATTGGTGTGCAAAACTGTATATGTCATCCAAATTTCAAGGCTGTATCTTAAAAAACAAGAAAGTAGGTCAGTAGGTCAAGGTCACAGTCAAATGACCCCTACTTTGGGTCATCAGGAAATATGATCAGATAATTTTTTAAGTATTTTTTCCTATATAACTCATATAACAAGTAACCTAGAGCGGGGCTTCTTTTCACACCAAGGGCATAATTTGAACAATCTTGGAAAAGGGCCACCACGCAATGCTACATACCAAATATCAAAGGCCTAGGAATTGTGGTTTCAGACAAGAAGATTTTTAAATGTTTTTCCTATAAAGGTCTATGTAAAACTTGGGACCCCCGGCGCAGGCCCTCTTTTCACCCAAGGGGCATAATTTGAGCAATCTATATAGAGGACCATTACATGATGTCACATGCTAAATATCAAGGCTCTACGCCTTGTGGTTTTAGACAAGGTTTTCAAAATTTTCCTTATATAAGTCTATGTAAACAATGTGACCCCAGGGTGGGGCCATATTGACCTTAGGGGGATAATTTGTAAACCTTGGTAGAGGACTACTAGATGATGCTACATACCAAATATCAAAGCCCTATGACCTCCCGTTTTGGACAAGAAGATTTTTTAAATTTTTCCTTTCGGTTGCCATTGCAACTAGAGTTCTGTATGGAATTCAATTGTTTGAATAAATTTGAAAGGGGATTACCCAAGGATCATTCCTATGAAGTTTGGTGTAATTCTGCCCAGTGGTTTTTAATAAGAAGATTTTTTTTAGAAATTGTTGACGGACAGACGATTGACGACAGACGACGCACACTGCACGACGGACATTGAGCGGTCACAAAAGCTCACCATGAGCCTTTGGCTCAGGTGAGCTAAAAAGTTACAATAAAAGTTATTTATAGTAACAACTAGGGGAAAGCTATTTATAATAACAACAAAGGGAAACTAGAGCTATCACTAAAGGTGATGAATGTACCCCCAACATGCACTGACACAGTACATTGCAATTTGACACACACAAGATTGCATAATTATGTGGACTGTATGTATATAGACTGTATGTATACAGTATAGTAACAAAAAACAAAGTCCCATAACTATGCAGAATATTTATCTAAAAGAATGTAACATGCACCATGCACAACTAGGGCTGGTACTGATCACTTGTGTGAAGTTTCATTAAATTGTGTGTAAGGGTTTGGTAGATTAGGCACGCACAAGATTGCATATGCAGACTGTATGTACATAGTATTTTAACAAGAAACAAAGTCCCATAACTCTGCAATTTTTGTCGCTGAAAGAACCTAAATGCCCCATGCACAACTACTGTTGTAACTGATCACTTGTGTGAAGTTTCATTAAATTGTGTCAAGGGGATGAGGAGAGATGGTGCGCACAAGATTGTGTCTCTGTATATAGTATAGTAACAAAAAAACAAAGTCCCATAACTCTGCAAATTTTTTTTCTAAAAGAACCTAACATGCCCCATGCACAACTACTGTTGGTACTGAACACTTGGGTGAAGTTTCATTAAATTGTGTCAAGGGGATGAGGAGAGATGGTGCGCACAAGATTGTGTCTATGTATATAGTATAGTAACAAAAAAACAAAGTCCCATAACTCTGCAAATTTTTTTTCTAAAAGAACCTAACATGCCCCATGCACAACTACTGTTGGTACTGATCACTTGTGTGAAGTTTCATTAAATTCTGTCAAGGGGATAAGGAGAGATGGTGCGCACAAGATTGCGTCTACGGACAGACAGACAGACAGACAACCTGAAACCAGTATACCCCCCCTTACAACTTTGTTGTCGGGGGGTACAATAATTCTAAAGAAGGGACCTGCGCATAACACTCCGCCTCCTGATGAGGTACAATTGTGCCAAGTTACATCAACTTCCCTCCTATATGAAGGAGAAATGCTCCGAACAAAGTCATTCTTGTATCTTACCTTTGGCCTCTAAATGTGACCTTGATCTTAGACCTAGGGACCTGGTTCTTGTGCATGACACTCCGTCTCATGGTGGTGAACATTTGTGCCAAGTTATAGCAAAATCCCTTCATGCTTGAAGAAGAAATTCTCCAGACAAAGTTTTCATTCTTCTATCCTTTGACCTCTAAGTGTGACCTTGACCTTAGACCTAGGGACCTGATTCTTGCGCATGACACTCCGCCTTATGATGGTGAACAATTTTGCGAAGTTTCATTAAAATCTCTCCATGCATGAAGAAGATATGCACCGGACAAAGTCTGCGGACGTCGCCCACCAGCCCGCCAGGGGCGTTCCCATAATACGTCCCGTTTTTCAAACGGACGTATAAAAAGAGAATTTCAAAGTTTTATATAGCGTATCTTTAAATGATAGCTATACGTACTTGCAAACAAAACTTTTACCAATGTGTGACGCCGCCGAGGACGCCATGGTGAGTGCACAGTTCATGACAGTGAAGAAGTGTGGGAAGTATCAATCTATTTCCATCAGAGGGCACTGGGATACCACTGGGATTCAAAAATCAACTAAAACTGCTAAGTCGAAAAAGGAACATAATTTTGTAAAAATGCAAAGTAGTGCAACTGAGCAGTGCATGTCCGATTATTTCAATGAACGAAGTGTGTGAATTTTCCATCCATTTCCCCTTGTGAGTACTAATACCAGCTTACATACAAAAGCTGAACAAAACTTGGGCGCCGGCGAATTGGCGAGTGCAATATTCTCCAAGTAGTCGAGCTAAAGGAAAGGCCATAATATTTTCATTAAAATGATATTAATAGTTATGAAAGCTATGTCATTTAGTTGGTATGAAGGTCGCGAGAAGTAAATGTGAATTTTCATTCAGTTACAATGTGTAGTTAGTTACAAAGTTACTCAGAAAACTAACTCGCCGACAATCGCAATTAGAATTTTCTTGAAAAATGTCTAAGTAAAAAAGAAATATATTTTCGACAAAATAATAGAAAGACTTATGAAACCTAGGTCATTGACTTGATACTATTAAAGGGAAGGAATGTATAGTTTCATTCAGTTTCGAGGGGTAAGAACAGAGATATCAGCTTGTTGAGAATCATGAATAATGTTTCCGGGTAAAAGTGGACAGTATTCATGACAGAGTGGTTCCGCGACCTTATGTCATATGATGTTGATGATGTTGAGGATCAAGTATTTTAGATCTGAGTAACAACAGAGTTAAAGTGAAAATGCATAAAAACTATAGCCTGAATCTGAAATGGCCGCAGACGCGGACGCCAATGGAATTGTGAGTAGGATAGATCTCTACATAATTCGTATAGCCGTGCTTTAAACAAACTATTGCAGAACAGATGTCAAAAAAAAAACCCAAAAAAAACTAGAAAATGCTTTTGTAAAAAAGCGCATGTCTCCCCCAATGCAAAGTCCTATAGGCAAGAAGTCAATACATGGTTCATACAGACCTTCCCAAAAAAAATTCAAGTAGTTCCTCCATTTTCAAGGACTAAAATGGGCGCAATGTCACTGTTGCCGAGACATGAAATAACCAAAAATGACCTTCAATGCATCGCGGATAAATTACACAGTGTGAAAATTACTTGAAAGAGCATAAAACCCGTAAAGTACAGTACTGTACTGTACTATCGCCAACTCCGTGGCAGGTCCTAATGGCGGTAACAGTTGGGTTTTTTTCCGTCGTGTTTTAGTTTATTTTGGTCCGTTTATAATGTTTGTCCATTTTCACTTCGCACCCAACGAATTTAAGGACTATTTGCCATCTTTTGTATGTTTTTTCCTAAATTCAAGTAGTTTTCAAGTAGTTTCTGACTGTTACAAAATTCAAGTAGTTTTCAAGGAGTAGGCATCAAATTCAAGGACTTTTCATGGCCTGTGCGAGCCATGCAATAGGGGTCAGGAGCGAAAGTCAAAGAGACACTGATGGTTGACTGCAATAGGGATCATCTACTTGGCATGTCCAGTCATCCCGCTAAATTTCAACACTCTTGGCCTAGTGGTTCTCAAGTCACTGTTCAGGCTCCTGTGACCTTGACCTTTGATCAAGTGACCTCAAAATAAATAGGGGTCATCTACTCTGCATGTCCATCATCCTATTAAGTTTCAACATTGTAGGTCAAGTGGTTCTCAAGTTATTTCCAAAAAATGATTTTACATGAACAGGCCACTGTGACCTTGACCTTTAATAGACTGACACCAAAATCAATAGGGGTCATCTACTCTGCATGTTCAATCATCCTATGAAGTTTCAACATTCTGGGTCAAGTGGTTCTCAAGTTATTGATCGGAACTGGTTATCAATGTTCAGGCCTCTGTGACCTTGACCTTTAACGGAGTGACCCTAAAATCGTTAGGGGTCATCTACTCTGCATGAACAATCATCCTATGAAGTTTCAACATTCTGGGTCGAGAGGTTCTCAAGTTACTGACCGGAAATGGTTTTCAATGTTCAGGCCCCTGTGACCTTGACCTTTCACAGAGTGACCCCAAAATCGTTAGGGGTCATCTACTCTGCATGACCAATCATCTTATTAAGTTTCAACATTCTGGGTCAAGTGGTTCTCAAGTTATTGACTGGAAATGGTTTTCAATGTTTAGGCCCCTGTGACCTTGACCTTTAATGGAGTGACCCCAAAATCAATAGGGGTCGTCTACTTTGCATGTACAATCATCCTATGAAGTTTCAACATTCTGGGTCAAGTGGTTCTCTAGTTATTGATCGGAAATGGTTTTCCATGTTCAGGCCCCTGTGACCTTGACCTTTCATGGAGTGACCCCAAAATCAATAGGGGTCATCTATTCTTCATGTCCAATCATCCTATGAAGTTTCAACATTCTGGGTCAAGTGGTTCTCTAGTTATTGATCGGAAATGGTTTTCAATGTTCAGGCCCCTGTGACCTTGACCTTTGACGGAGTGACCCCAAAATCAATAGAGGTCATCTACTCTTCATGACCAATCATCCTATGAAGTTTCAACATTCTGGGTCAAGTGGTTCTCTAGTTATTGATCGGAAATGGTTTTCAATGTTCAGGTCCCTGTGACCTTGACCTTTGACGGAGTGACCCCAAAATCAATAGGGGTCATCTACTCTTCATGGCCAATCATCCTATTAAGTTTCAACATTCTGGGTCAAGTGGTTCTCTAGTTATTGATCGGAAATGGTTTTCAATGTTCAGGCCCCTGTGACCTTGACCTTTGACGGAGTGACCCCAAAAACAATAGGGGTCGTCTACTCCAGCAGCCCTATAACCCTATGAAGTTTGAAGGTTCTAGGTCAAATGGTTCTCCAGTTATTGCTCGGAAATGAAGTGTGACGTACGGACGGACAGGGCAAAAACAATATGTCTCCTGGGGGAGACATAACAAGAGCTGTCACAGGAGACAACGTGCTTGAGTATTCCTATGCTGGATAGTGAAACTGGGCACATCTGAGGGCACTGGAGCTGTCACTGGAGTGTTTAATGACTCCAATGGTGAATGAAGATATTGCACAATAGCTTGAGTCTGTGTCAAAAATATTAAGTAATAAGAGAGGTCAAGATAAAGTGTATCATATAAACACTATATATAAGTATAATTCTAAGCAAACATTGGGCATAATTCATTAAATATTGGTGCAAGAGTTATGCACCTGGTGTCATATGATGCGGGTGATGATGTGGAACAACTACTTCAAGTTTGAATCAAATGCATTTCATAATAACTGAGAAATATTGAAAATGCATCGAAACTAACCTTAAATTCTAAGTAAAAGGGGGCATAATTCTTGCAAAAATGGTGCCAGAGTTACGAACCTTGTGTCATATGATGTGGGTGATGATTTTGAACAATTATTTTAAGTCTGAATCAAATCCATTCAGTAATAACAGAGATAGAGAGGGAGTGTATCAAAACTTTAACCTGAAATTCTAAGTAAAAGGGGGAATAATTCATGAAAACTTTGTGCCAGAGTTATGCACCTTGTGTCATATGATGTGGGTGATGATGTTGAACAATTATTTTAAGTACGAATCAAATCCATTCAGTAATAACAGAGATAGAGTGAAAGTGTATCAAAACTTTAACCTGAAAATCTAAGTAAAAATGGGAATAATTTCATGAAATATTGGTGCCAGAGTTATGGCCTTTATGTCAGATGATGTGGGTGATGATGGGGAATAACTATTTTAAGTTTGAATCAAATCCATCAAGTATTTACAGAGATAAGAAGAAAAAAGGAGAAAGTGTTAAAAAAAACTTTAACCGACACCGACGCCGGGTCGAGTAGTATAGCTCTCCTTATACTTCGTATAGTCGAGCTAAAAATCATTAATTGCTTACAGACAGAGCTAGTATCAAACAGACTTTTTAAAGGTATTACCTGGAACGCATCGCACTGTCATCTGTTGGAAATAACAAACACAGGACGGCATGATGATATGTTTCTGCAATCGATTCTTTTCTATGTCTTTCAGTAACGTAAAACTGTTTTCTTGCCTTTTCAAACCTGAAATAATTATACTTTGTACATCTGGTGCTACAATAACCAGTAAAATCCATGAAGTTCAATTAAAATATGCTAAGAACAGCTTAATGATTGGCGACTGATTGCCAGGCATGTCTTTTCACAGTAATTCTCTTGCCTATAATGTATGAGCCGCGCCATGAGAAAACCAACATAGTGCATTTGCAACCAGCATGGATCCAGACCAGCCTGCGCATCCGTATAGTCTGGTCAGGATCCATGCTGTTCGCTTTAAAAGCCTATTGCAATTAGAGAAACGGTTAGCGAACAGCATGGATCCTGCCCAGACTGCACGGATCCATGCTGGTCGCAAATGCACTATGGTGGTTTTCTCATGGCGCGGCTCATATATTGTTTAATATCGTTGACTTTGAATCATTTACATTGGAATTTGGTGGAAACTATATGTGAAGCTGTGTACACAATGTTCTGATCTAGTTGTAATATTTCAAAGTTTCAATGTCCGAAAAAGGACTATTACTCCAAAAGAATATGACATGAAAATCCGTATGTAAGTTAAATGTTAATGCTGTATACAAAGTTTCATCTCAATAAGATATAAACTGTAAAAGCAGCCGAGTACAAAAGAAATTTGACAGACGGATGGACTGATATACCCATGAGCCTTTGACACCGTGGGCATAAAATATATCTGACAACTTACGTCGTGTCATAATTCACCTTTAATGCGTGCAAAAAAATCTTTCTATGCCTATCTGAAGAGTCTTAGAGATAAACAATTTGCAGATAACAATGTGTATTTTATTAAATAAATACTTTGGTTTTAAAATAAAGTTTGGGGTTTTAAACAGGGAGAGTATGATAAAGTCCAAGTAAAATGTTGCGATAAACCGACTGAAATTAGTACCATTTGGCAATGTTTCGGTCATATTAAAAATATGAATTACTGGTATTGGCGCCAAACCATGCCTTATGCAAAAAGTGCGGTTTATCTCCAAATAGGGAGAAAATATGTATAATTACAAATGCAGGATTTCTCAAGACCAACTGAATCAATGTCTTTAAAACTAAGTTAACAAACCAAACAGTAGAACTGTGTAATATGTAAAGATTAAATTACAGTTGTCAGTAATTGCCGAAAGAAAGGAAAAGAATGATGTCAACATCATATAACAATTGACTACTGAAAATGTTCTTGAGATATTACTAAGAATTTAAAACACCGACAAAACTCCAAAAACATCGGACACCGAACTCCGGAAAAAAATGAGCATGTACTTCAAGCTGATAATGTTAACCAAGTTTCATTTGAATTGTAGGACATGAGCACACAGTGTTCTGATTTGGTCGTAATATTAAGTCCGTAATATTTCGACGTCCGAGAAAAAGGTCATAACTCGAGAAAAAAAAATCAGACATCGAGGTTCCGACAATATATACATGTCCACTTATGTTTCATTGGAATCGGGTTGAAACTGACAGCTGAGTACACGATGTTCTGATGTAGTTGTAATATTTCAAAGTTGAAAAAAGGACCATAACTCCAAAAGAATATGACATGAAAATCCGGACAATATGCACATGTCAGTTAAATGTTAACGTTGTAAACCATGTTTCATTTCAAAAAGATATAAACCGTAAAAGCAGCCGAGTACAAAAGAAATGTGACTGACGAAAAGACGGATAGTTCAAACACTATATACCTCATGGGCCTTTGACACCATGGGCATAAAACACGTCGTATCATAATTCACCTTTAATGCATGCAAAAAAAAATATACGAAATTCAGGTGTCAGTGTATGGAAAATTACTGATGTTTCCGGTACCATTGTAACTTAACGGGTAAAAGAAATGAGCATGTAACAACAATTTGTATTTTCTCGGATATCAGTCTGTTGGTGACATAGCCTAAGTTCAAATATGGTCTGAATTTCAGAATGAACTGTTCACTGATTTAAAGTAGCTCTACGCTCAGGTAAAACTGAATTAATATACATAGAGTAGTAATAGAGGTCTTATTTATTCTCATAATTTTGCGAACTGGTTTCTAACCAGTACCTGAACCTCACCAGATACCACCGTGACGGTCAAAATCCCCTCTTATCGTTAACATTTTCCATATTTGCCTGTCTGTGTGAGCACATTGTGTCAGATATTTTTGTGGCAATATTATTATATAATACAACTTGCCAGAATATTTTTGCAGCAATACCGTTACCATGTTTATGGAACTTTATCATTTACAATCTGCATACAAATACTTTCAAACTAACTGAACAAACGTTATGAAATATATATCTTTACCTGACTGAAGTCTTCGTCTGCCCGGCCATCCAGGATTTTTTGTTTTGTGCAAGAGGTGTTGAAGAGCTCTTTACCGTGAGTACGACAGGACAAATACAGACGATATATCCATCAAGCTTTGAATTCCATTAAAACCATCGATCAGTGCTGAAAAATTATTTATTACATACTCAATTATAAACTCTGTTAAATTACAATGAAATCCGAAACATTTAAATATTTCATATTAGTGTAGATGGGTATGTAATAAAAAGATTATTAGATTTGTATCGGGAAATATGTACTTGTTCTGCAGCGGAATAATATTGCACTCCTGCAGAACTCGTGCATTTTTCTCGAAACAAATCTAACTAGAAAATGCTTTTGTAAAAAAGCGCATGTCTCCCCCAATGCAAAGTCCTATAGGCAAGAAGTCAATAGGGGTCAGGAGCGAAAGTCAAAGAGACACTGATGGTTCGCTGCAATAGGGATCATCTACTTGGCATGTCCAGTCATCCCGCTAAATTTCAACACTCTTGGCCTAGCGGTTCTCAAGTCACTGTTCAGGCTCCTGTGACCTTGACCTTTGATCAAGTGACCTCAAAATAAATAGGGGTCATCTACTCTGCATGTCCAATCATCCTATTAAGTTTCAACATTGTAGGTCAAGTGGTTCTCAAGTTATTTCCAAAAATGATTTTACATGAACAGGCCACTGTGACCTTGACCTTTAATAGACTGACCCCAAAATCAATAGGGGTCATCTACTCTGCATGTTCAATCATCCTATGAAGTTTCAACATTCTGGGTCAAGTGTTCTCAAGTTATTGATCGGAACGGTTATCAATGTTCAGGCCCCTGAGACCTTGACCTTAAACAGAGTGACCCCAAAAACAATAGGGGTCATTTACTCTGCATGAACAATCATCCTATGAAGTTTCAACATTCTGGGTCAAGTGGTTCTCAAGTTATTGATCGGAAATGGTTTTCCATGTTCAGGCCCCTGTGGCCTTGACCTTTAACAGAGTGACCCCAAAATCATTAGGGGTCATCTACTCTGCATGACCAATCATCCTATGAAGTTTCATCATTCTGGGTCAAGTGGTTCTCAAGTTACTGACCGGAAATGGTTTTCAATGTTCGGGCCCCTGTGACCTTGACCTTTCACAGAGTGACCCCAAAATCGTTAGGGGTCGTCTACTCTGCATGACCAATCATCTTATTAAGTTTCAACATTCTGGGTCAAGTGGTTCTCAAGTTATTGACTGGAAATGGTTTTCAATGTTTAGGCCCCTGTGACCTTGACCTTTAATGGAGTGACCCCAAAAACAATAGGGGTCATCTACTTAACATGTACAATCATCCTATGAAGTTTCAACATTCTGGGTCAAGTGGTTCTCTAGTTATTGATCGGAAATGGTTTTCCATGTTCAGACCCCTGTGACCTTGACCTTTGATGGAGTGACCCCTAAAATCAATAGGGGTCATCTACTCTTCATGACCAATCATCCTATTAAGTTTCAACATTCGGGGTCAAGTGGTTCTCTAGTTATTGATCGGAAATGGTTTTCAATGTTCAGGCCCCTGTGACCTTGACCTTTGACGGAGTGACCCCAAAAACAATAGGGGTTGTCTACTCCAGCAGCCCTACAACCCTATGAAGTTTGAAGGTTCTAGGTCAAATGGTTCTCCAGTTATTGCTCGGAAATGAAGTGTGACGTACGGACGGACAGGGCAAAAACAATATGTCTCCTGGGGGAGACATAATTACCTACAGGTCTTACATTAATTAACTTTCAATGCACAAATGACAGCATATGACACTAAATTAATTTTAGTCATTTAATATTACGAAGCAGTTGATCTATTAGTTGCTAAGTGATGTACTTTAATACAGAGCAAACTCTTCAGTTTAGGGTCGATATTTTTATTTCCGAAACAAACGCCTTACAAACTGGCATCACCTTTGAGATCTGTATGTTATACAAGTCAGTATCAGCGTTCATGATGACGACAGTTAAGGCTCCTCTGGTAGAAGCAACTGGTGTCGTCTGCTTGATATAATTGACAACTATTTTGCATGTTATAAATCCTCTTATATCATTTAGATATTATCCTTAAGTTTTCGAAATAATTATTTTGTAACATTTAAATAACTACCAGTCAATGTTATACCCCAGTCACACATACGGCGCGGAAAGCTACGTCTAGCCACGGATAAAAACGTAGTAATCCGTATCGACCCGTATTGAAACGTACCTGAGACGTACCTTAATGTAGTAATCCGTATCAATTCGTACCGATTCGAACGGCTCAGGTACGGATCGATACGGGTTACTACGTTTCTATCCGTAGCTAGACGTAGCTATTTGCGCCGTATGTGTGACTGTGGTATTACATAACTTGACAAATCCCTCAACATGTTCAGATAAGTCATGTTTGGAAAAAATAAGGAAAGTTATGTGACAGAACCAGATATTAGTCCATATCAACAGCAGCTTTCACATTTTACATTGTTTCAGATAAGTCAATAAGCTCAAGATAACCGAATTAAATTCCTTAACCAGTAGAATTTAGCTCTCCATCAAGAACATGGCTAAGTCAGAAACCAAAAGTGTAACATACATTCTTGATCGACTCGCGCCGCGTAAACGGCAATTCTTAAGCAAGTTAGTTACCTACCTGGTTGAAAACACCTGATCAATATGATGACATCATGACATAAGGGGTCCAGCACACCTCTGATGATCGGCATCGATAGGGTACCAGTGCGTCTCTGGTGACCGGTATCGACAGGTACTAGTGCACCTCTGTTTATCGGCAGCTTTATGGTACCAGCAAGGCAGGCCTGTGGCAATTGTAGTTCCATTAACTAAAAGTTTCTTCCTGTTAATACAATATAATAAATGGCCGCATTATTTTTTCCTGGGTTTCTCACCAATACTTACACTAAAGTCATGTATTGAAAGCGGATATTCAACCCTCTTTGAAAATGAAAAGACACTTTTTACTTTTTACTAACAAAAAGATAAAATTTTTGTATTTTAGAAACGCTTGCCTTATTTAGATCACGGCATTGCAGTGAACCCAGTAAAGTTTTCTTTAGGTAAAATTATGCCAATCATGAAAACCTTTGACACTTCATAGTGTAACAAAACTGAATCAACGATTTATATTCAAAGTACGTTATAAATTACAAGTCCTTAAGTGTATGATCTAGGAAACTGCTTCTCGTCAGATGGTTTGTGTCCTTCGTTGGTTAGTTTCTCACCAAATACTTCGAGCTTTACAATCACCAAAGCCAGACACTGTATGCGCATTTCCGAAACTCTTGAGTCACTCTGGGAGAAATGTCGACCTTAGCTTTCTAAAGGTTTAAAGTCATGCACTGCTAACTAAATACTGCTAGTCATTATTTAACAACTGATACGGTTACAATAAAAATAATTTAAATAATGTAGGCTTTTATGACAACCAGAATATATCGAATTTGTAGAAAAATTATTTAAATGAAAATAAATCTGCATAACTTGATTGAAAACTGCACGCCTATTACTAATATAGCTTAAGAAATAAACTAATGACATATACAAATTACATACCCCGTTGTGCCCTAGAAAAACAACCAAGCTGCACAATGCACTAAACCATTGTGAAATCTACAAGACTTCCTTGCAGTGCTTGTGAAGTCAACATTAGTTACCATAGCTGCACCGTCCGTTAAACCATTGCGATATCTACAACATTATATCTTCACATGTCCTTGTATTCAACATCAGCCATCAGTTTGGAAAAATCTGCAGAGAAATGCATGCAAAATAGGATAACATAGGTAGCAATATACATACCTGTTTATGATAAAGAGAAATGCACATTTTGTTTGGTCTGCGTCTCTGTATCCTGCTGTGACTTTTTTTCCCAAGTACCCCATCATTCTAGTGGAAAAAATAGCAATACAAAACAAAATGAATAAAAGCAGATATACAATAGAACAGTTGCGCGCGCTTACCCAGATGTCCTCTGCACCTTTTACTTGTCGTCTGCACATTCATGGTACGTCTCAGCTATCTAAAATTGATAGGACAAGAAATTATATAAACACACCTCAATACTTAACTTATTCATGTAATTGTGTACATGAATAAATAGTAATATCATATCGTTAATGGTAAAAACAAAATACAATATAACGAACTAAAAGGCGAAGAACCCGATTCGACAAACAATCTGCACTAACAAAAACCTCTTTTGACAAAACCATTTACAACCGAGAAAACCACACAGGCGACACCACGAATACAACAACAAACACTAAAACATCTCCACAAAACACCACAACAAACACTGAAGCACCTCCACAAAACACCACAACAAACACTGAAACACCTCTACAAAACACCAAAACAAACACTGAAGCCTCTCCCCAAAAACCACCAACAAACACTCAAACACATCACAAACACAACTAACTAGCCAATGTAAACGAATCCCTGACAAAACAGCAAAAACCGAACACATATAATGAAACAAAAACATACAATGTAGATTGGATTCTCTGTAAGCACAACTATTATAAACTCGGATTTTGTTTAAATTCAAGTTTTACCTGAATTTATGTACAGATCTTAGCAAGGCTTATGCTATTCAAAACTAAGCGTTTGTCACGTGATCGGTTGCAGTCTTTCTCTCACTGCTGTTCGGTGACTTGGACGTCAGTCATCCATTTATCTCTGGCTAGATGTAGAGGTACATTTCCATGGTAACCCTGTTCTGTGTATATTTACACAAAGACATGTGTAAAATCTGAAATAAATATGTCAAAGTGTTGTAACAAGAAAGGAGAAGTAAACATACGAAGCCTATACACTCCAAACAATTCTGTTTAACACTGTATATCTGAACGTTGGCCATCCATTATACCATTGCCTAGATGAAGAGGTACATTTCAGTGGTAACCCTGTTGTGTGTATAGAAACAAAAGGGTATGTGTAAAAAGAAGATCAAATATATCAAAGTGTTGCCACCAGAAACAAAATGTAAACATTCACACCCAAAATCTGCTCATCTGATAATTAATCAACCATTATACCATTGCCTAGATGTAGATGTAAGTTTCCATGGTAACCCAGCTGTGTGTACAGATATAGAAAGGCATGTAAGGCTTAAAATAAAATTAAGTTTGTTTGACCTTTACCTACCGACCTGATAAAATTGCCCCGACACAAATAATTTTATTGCATTCCAGAGAAAAAAATTATTTTTATTTTCTTATCAGAGGGAAAAACTTGTTTTGATGCTTGAAACTGGCGATTATTTTATTTAACAAATGCGTAAATAATTATGGCAGGTGAGAATTAAAGTAACTCGCGGTCAGCTAGTAGAAAATCGATAAAGCGGACTGTTTATTATCTCATGTATTCCGAAAACGTGTCAACTATGCCGATAACGTTGCCTAAGGCCATAGGATGCAGACGGCAATCAAACCGCTTATAACCGGAAGGCAATCTCACAAAAGGACATAATTTTACAAATCTAGTATCTAATTTACCTGCGAAACGTAAAGATACCAAAATGTCATGCCGGTAATTTTCCATTCCACGAGCACGTGCGACCTATCGTAATATCTAATTTCCATAGCTCGGCGTTACTTTTGTTTACACATAACACAAAAAACGCGCATAGTGCATTCATTTTTTGTTATTATCGCATCAATATTTTTTAGCACCGCTTAAAAATTAATATAGTTTGAATTCTATAACGATTTTATTAAGATACCAACAGGAATGTAGGCAAAATTCTATAAAAACGGTAAAATTCAAATTTAGTTCTTTGTAAAATTTCAAACAGTGCGATCTTAATTACTTATTTCTTTCTAAGAGTAAACAAGAGCCATGTCACACATGGCTAATCCCCCCACCGGGCATATTATAACTGAAGGCTAAAGTTCCTGGCAAGTTAGTGTCTGAAAGTATTAATTTTGGGGAAAGCTTTGAAGAACCATTTAGTTGTGGTCCGCATCAGGGGTTTTAAGATGTGGAAGAAAGAATAAGTCAGTAGTGAGGTGGTTCAAAGAAGTATAAAATACACAGAATGGCAACTGGCTGTAATCTCGCGTGAGCTCGTGTCAGAGCGTGATTCGGCGTTATCTTACTAAAAACAAACACATCGGCGAGCATGGAGTTACAATTTGTACCTTTAAAACTACATTTAAAATACATGTTAGCTTCTAAAACAAAATTAGTTTAATGTGAAATGGTCTTAAGACACGAAGTACACGTTTTTTTCTGTCATCGAAAGAAGCGTGGTCATACGGTGATAATTATTTTACCGATGAATAATTGCTTTCGCATACAAAATGGCGCGTGGAGAAAGCTCCACTTCCGGTAAACGAGATCTCGTTTTTTTGTCACGGGAGGTTGGCGAGATTTGCTCTATATGCCTTTCAAGTTGCCAATCTATTTATTTTTATAGCATACATGTGATAAGTTCAGAATCCCAAAACTGGAGCTTGGCCATTTTTCAGCTGGAGTTGGGGTCTCAAAACTGGAGGTTTTTTATCGACATAAATTAAGCGCGCGGACACATAACTGGAGACAAAATCCAATATTTTTGGCCACACAGTAATGTATACACCAGAAGAAACAATCCTCATAACTCTTGATTTGAATTTTGACAGCGTTATGCCACTTTTTAACTTACATTTTTTGTTAAAGTTTTATATACATGTAATCAGGTCGGAGACTTCCCCTGGATTGAGAGACAGTCTCTAGATCTAAACACTGTCTCTCGCTTGGAAGACTAAATGTCTTTCGATCGAAAGACTGTATTTAGCTTAAGCGTTGAAAAAACATGAAATCATTGTTAAAACAATCATTTCATTACAGTCGCATTATTTATTCATTGAAACAACTTGTTATTTCAAGTAAACTTTACAAGAAACACATTGTCATAGAAGTTTGCTTAAGCATTATGCTTAAACAAAATTCCCAAAATAATTTTGATTTTGAAAATTTGATAAAAGAAAGATAAATTTCTATATTTGAAATAAATTTGCTCATTCTAAAAAGAGAGTTGTAATTACTGATTAATGATGATCATTCCTTAAGCTAATTTGAGTCTTTCGATCCAAAGACATTTTGTCTTTCGAACGAGAGACAATGTTTAGATCGAGAGAATGTCTCTCAATCCAGGGGATGTCTCCGACCTGGTAATGTCTAATATCTCTGTTACATTCAAAGCTATTGACTATTATGCCCCTTTTACTGGCAAATCTTTAATTCAGAGTCAATCACTGAGAAAAGTCGAGCATGATGTCTTACCTTACCCCACCCACTTTCGTATAAAAATACTGATGATTTTGACATGAAAAATAGAGAACAGAAATGCATCAACATGTATTTACCCTTACCAAAATAATGTAGATTGATGTTATCAAATAAATGAGTGTGTATTTTCATCCAATTTTCAAAGAAATAAGTCCGATTTTAGTAAGAAATTAATTTGGTAAACATTGGAAGAAAATGGCGTAACTGCAAAAGGGGAAATAACACTCCTGTTCTAAAAATAGTAGTGGGTTGGTTTTTCTAACAATTATTTATGAGATTTTATTACGGAACAAAACTTTTCATTGAATAATTAAAATTCATTTCAGTTGGGAATTATTTCTTATGACTGGGAGTTTTTTGCTTCAAACTGGTAAAAACTGGAGCCTAATTGGCATTGAGAATGGGCCGATTATCGGTCCAGTGAGACAGGTGGAAAAGGCCCTGCTTGTCTAATCCCTTATCAACACAAACAATTAATAATTCATCTGTGAAAAACAACTCTTTCCTCCAGCTACATGCGTGTCAAATATGTATAATACACAACAGTCGGTGACACTTTGATTTACTGTGTAAACATGTTTGGCACTCCTCGGTAATTATCAACCCAGTCATAATACGATTTTTTTATATTTTTTTTTTTGAAAAGCGGGAGAAATATGGTTTTGGTCGGGAGACGGGAGGCAAGGTGAAAAAATCGGGATTTTGACCCTCCCGCGCGGGAGATCACATGTATGTTTATAGCTCTTTGGGTGGTTTACTGCTAAATTTTATCAATTTTCATGAACAGTATAGCTATGATGTTTTTCTATATGGCTACTGTAAAAAGAAGGAATGGAAAGCTAACAGGGAACAAGAGTGCCAGAATGTCACAATATATGCCAGTCAAAGCAAATTTCTTTACTCTAGCAGCTGTATTTGCAAATGGAATGTTAATTTTGTGGTTGTTTAGTAATCATTGTAAGTCTTTTCTTTTTTAAAGTCCACAAAAAAACTCCTTACCAGGTAGAGATACCTTATATATAATAAAATACACCTAAAATTGGAGAGTAACATCTATGTTGTACCACAGAAAAGTGGTCTTGCTTTTTTCCCTAGGGTCAATTATAAAAATGTTACAATATAAGTTATTTATAGTAACAACTAAGGGAAGTAAATCTTTAAAAAAAAAAAAAAAAAAAAAAAATTGCAAGTCCACACAAAAATCTTTATCAGGTAGAGATTGGTCAAAATACACCTCAAAATTGGATTTAGCATGCTTGTTGTACTACAGGAAAGTGGTCTCGATTTTTCCCTACGACTAGTAATGAAAAAGTTACAATAAAAGCTATTTAAAGTAACAACAAAGGGAAGTAATTCTAAAGAAGGGAACTGCGCATGACACTTCGTCTCATGATGGTGTATAATTGTGCCAAATTACATCAAAATCCCTCCATGCATGAAGAAGAAATGCTTCAGACAAAGTCATTCCTGTATCTGACCTTTGGCCTCTAAGTGTGACCTTGACCTTAGGCCTAGTGACCTGGATCTTGCGCATGACACTCCGTCTCGTGGTTGTGAACATTTGTGCCAAGTTATATCAAAATCCCTCTATGCATGAAGAAGAAATGCTCCGGACAAGGTTTTTATTCTTGTATCCTTTGACCTCTAAGTGTGACCTTGACCTTAGACCTAGGGACCTGGTTCTTGCGCATGACACTCCGCCTTGTGGTGGTTAACATTTGTGCCAAGATATATCAAAATCCCTCCATGCACGAAGAAGATATGCTCCGGACAAATTTTTTTAAGAAAATATGATAAAGGGGAATAACTCAAAAAATAGGCAAGGTAGAGTTATTGTTCTTGCACACTGCACACCCCCAATGTGTTCTATCAGTGTATGAAGTTTGAAGAAAATCCCTCCAGTACTTTTGGGGCTATGCTCCGTACAAAATGTTTTAAGAAAATATGATAAAGGGGAATAACTAAAAAAAAAATAGGCAAGGTAGAGTTATTGTTCTTACACATTGCACTTCCTCCCAATGTGTTCTATCAGTGTATGAAGTTTGAAGAAAATCCCTCCAGTACTTTTGGAGTTATGCTCCGGACAAATTTTTTTAAGAAAATATGATAATGGGGAATAACTCAAAAAATAGGCAAGGTAGAGTTATTGTTCTTGCACACTGCACTTCCTCCCAATGTGTTCTATCAGTGTATGAAGTTTGAAGAAAATCCCTCCAGTATTTTTGGAGTTATGCTCTGGACAAAGATCGTTGCGGACGCACGGAGAGCATTTCTAATATCCCCTTCGCCTTTGGCGGGGGGATAAATCAATGATAATTTCTATGGGCATAAAGTTTAGACTTTTGACCAGAAAATACAAAAAAAGCAGAATAAAAAAATCTTAATAATGAAAAAGCGTCAGCAATTTATATACATGGCGTAAAACGATTTTTGGCAAACATATTTATGTTAGTGCGGCAAAATAGCTCTCAGAGGTAGGATATCCACAATAAGTCATTTGACACATTTACCTGTCAGCTTATACAGGATATTGAATCCGCTTTAACAAATTAATACCACAGTCACACATACGGCGCAAATAGCTACGTCGAGCTACGGATAGAAACGTAGTAACCCGTATCGATCCGTACCTGAGCCGTACGAATTGGTACGAATTGATACGGCTTACTACATTAAGGTACGTCTCAGGTACGTTTCAATACGGGTCGATACGGATTACTAAGTTTTTATCCGTGGCTAGACGTAGCTTTCCGCGCCGTATGTGTGACTGGGGTATAAAGGAGACACTTTTTTATTGATTTATTTAAAGAACTGAGGCAGTACGATCAAACAGTCATGTGTCATATGGCGCGAAAACATGACGTAATACCATGACAATCTAGGGCAACAATTATGCCTATCTCCACTTCAGATGCCATGATACCGACACACTTCTTTTAGCTCTTTGAGAGAGTGGGGCGGGGGGGGGGGGGTTTATTTGATGATGAAAACAAGGACAATGACTAAGTTTATCAACAGAATAATTACTGATAATTGTTTACGCTTTTTACTTCGCTTTCAACATTGGGCGGATTATGATTATTGTGTCCATATTTTTGGGACACTTAAAATAATCATTTTCGGGAAATAAGTCTTGAGAAAGTGAACATAACTAGTCCTAACACTTTTATGTAGGGGCTAGACTGTGATTATTAATACTATCGATGCAGTTATTATGGAGAGCAACTAGGTGGTAAAGAGATTACAAAAATACAGTGAAAGAAAAATGTCTGCTGTGAAAAGGAAATTTAAGAAGAACAAATATGATTGATTACAAAGGAAACGTAGTGTACATGAGAATATTATTTGTCTACTACCGTATTTTCCCGAATTAAGGCCCCCCCTCTAATTAACGCCCCCCACCCATTTTGGAGGGAAAAAAAAGTCAACAAGAACGGGAAAAAATCACCTACCTCATTTTTATAAGTCCACATAATAAGTAATTTACAGTACTAAAGTCCAATGTATTAAAAATTAAACACACTTTTAAACAGTCCATGTACCGTAAGTCCAAAACATTTGTACTAAGTACGGTACGTAACAGAAAATTAAACGGTACTGGAATACATTTTTGATTTGTTTTTACACCACTCGCGCACACGCTTCCTGCCGACTTTAAACAAACTTGCAGCAATGTGTTTACGATATACCCTTTTCTTCGGCAGTTTTAAGAACTTTTAATTTAAAAGCAGGCACAGCAGCGTGTCAAACCATTGACATTGTGTATTGCGCTATTAGCTACCCGCATGTACTAAGGAAAATGTTATCGGAGTACACAGCTGTTTGGGTCATGACGTAATGTGTAGTGTCGCGAGCGTGTCAAAAAGCCAGACATGGAATACACGAGGTACCGTATTTAAATGCATAAAAGACACACTGCATTAAATTGGATGCCAAATAATTACGTTTTGGGGGGATTAAACAACACAGAAACACTTTACAGCTAGTTTGAACGATGTTTTTAAGTTTTGTAAAAATTTTCATTTTTTATTTTTTTACCTCAAATAAACGCCCCCTCTTTGGAAAATGTAACGCCCCCGGGGGCGTTAATACGGGAAAATACGGTATGTGTTATATTTGAAATTTGCTTGTACATAATACTGCTTTCATAACAGTGACAGTATTACGGCAATTGACAGGCGAGTGGTGGGAAATTTAATTATCTGTTAAAATATATTATAAACTGACTTAATTGTTGATTTCAAAATGTCTTAATCAGAGATCATTTTGAAATGCATTTGTTCGAAGTGAGAAAATCTCAGTTTTCGAATTTCAAGAATTTGACAAGAACGTAAATGTGTTGAAATATTACAGGCTAGATAGTTTTAATATTTCAATTTTGTTATGCCAGAACAAAGAGCTATAAAAATCTTATACTTCTTTTGCCAGGACAATGGCATAATAAATGTCTGATGTCAGGAAACCCAATCTTCTTTCTGTTTTTAGTAACATGACCAATACGTGCAAGTAGCTTGAAGCTAAAAAATCATCTCTTTTGCTTGCATACTGCCATAACCGTTGTAAAAACCTTCTAAAACTCATAAAAAGTTATCTACTGAATTAAGCATCAACACTTGTTGAAAATAAGCTGTAATTCAATAGTGTGTTTAGATGCAAAATATCGCGTATTTTCGCGACTATATTGTTTTGTACTTTTAAGCGCAGATGTAGTGAAAACAATCATGAAAACACTTTTGATATATATATAAAGAAAAAGTATAGACATGAAAGATACTCAGACTTGAACTTTGCCTTATGTGCAAATTAAGTCTGTGCCCATATTGTGTGTGCAAGAATAGGGCTAGGGGTTTATTACAAGCATACATTTAACAGAGCATCTTTTGAGATTATCTACGAGCAATAGGTATTAATAAATAGACTTTATTACTGAGACAACAAACATTTAAAAAAACTAAAATATAATAAAATTATTTACCTATCTACCTACCCACTGTAAAAATACTGGGTCGGTAAAGGTCAAACAAACTTAATTTTAATTTAAGCCTAACAGAAAAAAATATATATCAAAGTGTTGCCACAAAATAAAAAGTAAACATACACACCTTATATGCTTAAAATCTGCTGTATAACCGCCAATAATTGATTTATTTCATTGCCTAGATGTAGATGTATGTTTCATGGAAACCCTGTTGTGTGTTTAAGACACAGGATGGCATTTTTAAGAACTGAAACTAATATTTTTTTCTAGCGGGACCTATAGAAATTCCAAAAAAAAAGAAAATATGAAAACATACACACCATTTATGGTCCAGATCTAACAACACCTTCGTCCGTCATCGTCCATGATATGTATGTCTGTTCTTGATCTTTGCCTCAGAGCACTATCTTTTTAAAGCACAACCTGAATTGCATGAAGAAAGAAAACATGATTTTGTTAAACGTAAATGTCTCACTTGGCAATAAAACTATTTTACAAAACTTGTTTTCATTAAAACACCACTTGCATGAGACAAATGACTAAAATCAGTGAAAGCGATCCATAGAAAATATTACAGCCAAGCTTCAAATTGCGTATATACAAGCGCTGTCCATAAGACAGCGTGCTCGACTATTAGACAACTAAAATCAAACAAGGGCTATTATTGACAAGACTGACCACGGCCTGTAAACACTGGCTCGTCCTCTTTGAGGAGATGAGTTGAAAAAAGAGCCAATGATACTTCCGAGGCGGCGCTAATGACCGGAACTTTATGCAGAATGTAAACAAAAAAGAAGGGTGAGTTGATTATTTCCTTTCTCAAAGAAATGTAAGGCCTTATTTAAAAAAACAGCCAATGTAGTTCCACTCAGAAATGATAATACTTTTTATATATGCAGGCCATTTTGCAAGGTAAATGCATTCCTTGACGTGAGAACTTTTGAAAGTTAGAAAATAGAGCAAGTTCAAACCAAAAGTAGACATTTTCCCATATATTTCGCCCTAATTTACACAAATTTAAGATTTTATAGTCACTGCATCAATCTTGCTGAAAAGCATATATTGGTACTGCATGATTTATGTGGTTTACTAGCGTGTTTATCCCGTACATGTCCATTTATCACCATGTGGAGGAGCCATCGACGCAGAGGAGGCGCTAAGAACCGGAGTGGGAGCCAGATCACTATGAAATTGAGATTTTTTTTAATGTGTCATTAATTCTCACATACCAGAGCTTTATCATGGTTCCCTTTGATTGTGACAAACATCTGATGGATGATATTGTAACAACATCCTATTCATTTTCTTACTGTATTGTGGGATATTTGCACTTCTTTTTTTCTTTTTCACTTGTCTAATGATGGGCTATCATGGCGTTATAAGTTGTATAATTATGATAATTTTTATGGAAGGGACATTTCCTAATGCACAGCGGTTTTCGTGTCCAACGCATTTTGAAATTTTTAATAGTTAGTGTTAACTTTTTAGTAGTCTTGAAATGTAATTGCAATATGTGCTTCACTGGGTACTTACAAATGCTAAATAAATATTTTTGTTTACTTGTAAATTGCTTAATTCGATTACATATATATGAAAATGCTAACACACAAAATACTTCTCCCAGATATTCTAACGATAACAATGAAACTGAAAACGTTAGATATTTATTCCCCGGTCGAACCGCACGTTTTTATATAGGTTTTGTCTTATCCTTGTCCATTTGTCAATCGTTCTGCAGTCAAAGTCATGCTGAATTATAATTTAGTACTGGGAGTTTGTAAATAGGGTGGCATCTGTTGAGGCAATATTTGCTGTCAGACTTTGTTTTTAATTAATGCTACGCAGTAAGAATGGGTATTGACCGTTACTGAGCTTAAAGTTACAGAATTATAAATACAGTTTTCTAATTTTACTTAAATAGCGTTTGTAAGGAAACATGTATGTTGATACTTAATTTCCAGCTAGCGCGATTCATTGATTTGCCGATCCTATTCTGAGGAATACCGAAAAATATCATTTCTTATATTTACATCATATAATATCACTACCTTACTCGATTTTATTTATGCTTTCAAATAAACTCTTAAAAACATTTGTTTCTCAATGAATTAGAAAAGACATAAATATACTGAAAAGATGAAAAAAAAAACCGTATTAGCAAAACTATCGAGGGAGTTTTATAAATAAAGTATACATTCTAACATGACTAGCAATGCTTAAATCGTCAAAACGATGTTATGTTTACGTCACGTGGACGTTGTATTTAGCGCCATGTATGCACCCAGAAATAGCGCTTCAAAGTTTAATCAAACATTTTACTTAGTAGCAAGTATAAAACCAAATGTCAAATTGCACAGCTGTTTTGCTTAATTTACGGATATACTAAGCTGATTAATGGCCTTGCAGAATAAATCGCCATCATTTCCACAAGAAGTATTACCATTTCCCGTCCTGGTGTGTATTGTACAAGCGAACAATCGGCGATAATACTTTACATTTTTTTTGTGCAAAGGAGATCTGAATGTATTCACTTTAATGCTGGTGACAGCCGTTCTCTTGCGCTTCTTTTTATTTGGGGTGCTCTTGGTTACATTTCTAAAGTGTTCTTGTAAATTTGATGTGCTTTGCTGTGTTTTATTTTCACTTCTTTTACAATTGTATGTTAAGTCGTTCTTTTTCTTTGTCAATGATAACCCTTTCCTACGTTTGCCTTTAAACAGACCCATCTGGAACGAACAAAAGTAATAATATCATACAGAACTGAGAATCCTTTCTTTGCGATTCCTTTCAAACATTTACATTAAAATTGACCATTTATCATTAAACTGTGTAGCCGTTGCATTGATACATACACATATATTTTAGCTCGATTTTTCGAAGAAAAAGTAGAGCTATTGCACTCGCACCGGCGTTGACGTCGGCGTTGTTTTTTTTATAAAGTCAATTATCTCTGTTACTATCAAAGCTGTTGACTTGAAACTTAAAACAGTTATCTACTATCAAAGTCTACACCAGGAGAATCAATCCCTATAACACTGATTTGAATTTTGATGGAGTTATGCCCGTTTTTAACTTAGAATTTTTGGTTAACCCTTTTGATAGCATCAAATATCTTTGTTACTTTCAAAGCTATTGACTTGAAACTTAAAGTAGTTTATTACTTTCAAAGTCTACACCAGGAGAAACAATCCCTATAACTCTGATTTGAATTTTGACAGAGTTATGCCTCTTTTTTAACTTATATATGGTAATTTTTTTTGATTAAGTCCGATAGCTCTGTTACTATCAAAGCTATTGACTTAAAATAGTTATTTACTATTAAACACTGCCCCAGGAGAAATTAACCCCATAACTCTGATTTGAATTTTGACAGAGTTATGCCCTTTCTAACTTAGATTTTTTGGTTAAAGTTTTATAAAGTTTTACTGGCAAAGCTCTAATTCACAGTCAAGCACAGAGAAAAGTCGAATGCGCTGTCTTACGGACAGCTCTTGTTATTTTAGGTAGATTATGTGCATTTGGGTAGTATAATACAATTTCAAGCATCAAATTACAAACATTAAAACGGAATAGATATTACAATACGAGAACGAAAACGCTTTATACGAGTGTTAATCACCCAGGAAAAGAACTGGTCAGTGGCTCCCACTCTGGACTTTTGCGCCTCCTCCAAGGCTTTGGCTCCTCCTCTTAGCCAAAATTGAGCATAGAGGGTAAAACCCGCCGTTAAAACACATAAATAATTCAGATTTAACATACCATTATGAGAAAATTGGTACAATGTATGTCTACTCTTATTTGTGTAAATTAGGCGAAATATATGGTAAATCTCCACTTTTGGTTCGTACTTGCCCCATTTTCCAACTTTCAAAAGTTCTCACGTCAAGGAATGCATTTACCTTGCAAAATAGCCTGCATATATAAAAAGTATAATCATTTCTGAGTGGAACTACATTGGCTGTTTTTTTGAAATAGGGCCTTACATTTAACTGAGAAAGGAAACAATCAACTCACCCTTCTTCTTTGTTTACATTCTGCTTAAAGTTCCGGTCATTAGCGCCGCCTCGGAAGTATCGTTGGCTCTTTTTTCAACTCATCTCCTCAAAGAGGACGAGCCAGTGTTTACAGGCCGTGCTGACATAACTAAGTCATTTCATTATGATTTATTACAAATATAATTTATTGCAAACTGAAGTTTTATTTTGGCAACAACTAGCATGCAAAACTTCAAGCAAAATTTCCAAGAGAAATAAGCGACATAATTTTAATTAATTTCAACCAAGAGCTCTTTTAACCTTGAAATTTTGATGAGAATAGGGTATTGCGAGCAGTTTCAATCTTTACTGAGATACAACTTGATACGTAGAACTTTCTAAGTAGAAAACGGGACATAATTTAAATTCAAATCAACCAAGAACAAGGAGCTGCCTTCAATAAACGCTTGATGCCCCTAGTGGCATCCTTGTCGATAGATTTTGCACCTTAAGGTTCAAATCAATTCATTCTCGTAAGCGGTATTGATGCTATTCGAAACGGTCCCATTTGGTGAACCAAGAGATGGTCCATAGCACCCTAAGCCCAAAATGAGGTCAAGGTCAACCTGAGGTCAGGTGATGTCTGAAGATGAGGAATGGTCACAGGTTACATCTGCATTAGTATCAAGTCATTCTAGTAAGGGGTATTGATGCTAGACGAAACGGTCCCATTTGGTTAACCTCGTATGGATGGACGGATAGACGAACTGACAGGACAATCACTATATGCCTCCCGCATCAGTAGATGCCGGGGGCATAAAAAGTTGGTGAAGATTTTCACACAACATTCAAGATACGACTTGTTAGTTGTATGAAAACCTTCACCAAATTTTCTAAGTCGAAACAGGTAGATACTTTAAACTAAAATCAAGCAAGAGTAATCTCACTTGGTTACTGCTGTAACATTTATGACTGAGAAGCTTGCCAAAACACTTTAAGTATGAAAAGGGCAAAATTCTGTCAAAAATACAAATAGAGTTATGGGGATTGTAACCACACATGCAGATGATGATTATAGGGTACCAATAACTTTACACCAAGTTATAATGGGCCCAGCCCCTGCACATACTTTATTTGCATGCTAAACAATGTTAATGTGAAGTTACAAAGATATAAGCAACAGTAACAAAGAAAACCAAACGTTGCCGAAAAAGCTCACGCAAACGCCGGGGTGAATAGAATAACACCCCTATGTTACTTTAATCCTAATAGTGGAGCTAAAGAAGGCCACACTTCGTTTCAAATTCAACCAAGAGTTATCCAACTTAGCTATTGCAGTAGCCTGGGTAGCATTGTGTGAAGATTTATAATGCTACTGAGATATAGCTTGATAATTATTGCATACATAATGTAAACCGAAATTTTTAAGTAGAAAAAAGGCCAGATTTTGTTTAAAATTCAGACAAGGGTTATCTAACTTGGTTCAATTTTGTACAGCGATGTGTAAATACATACAATGGTACTGAGATATGATCTTGCAAATAAAGTTTTAACCGAGGTGTGATTCCGACGCCCATGTGAGTAGAATAGCTCTCAATGTTCTTCAAAACGTCCAGCTAAACTAAGCATACAGACTTGTGTAAGAGCACAAACAAATGTTAATACTAGTGTTGCCTTTATATATTCGTGACAAAAAAGGAAAAGATAACATACACATCAGATATGCTCCAAATCTGAGAACACGTCCATCTACAATCTGTATGCATCTTTGTATGGTTTTGATCGTTACCACTGAGACACAACCTAAAATGCAAAAAATAAAACAAGAGGGTCATGATGACCCTAGATCGCTAACCAGAGTAATAAGAGCTACATGCTTCAAATGTCAAACTGATGATTTTTAGAAATTTTTTGGAAGATTTTCCTATGTACAATCAAGTAACCCCTGGGGCGGGGCTAATTTTACCCCGGGGGTCATGATTTGAACAAAGTTTGTAGAAGTCTACTAGGAAATGTTACATATCAAATATCTAAGACCTAGGCCTTCTGGTTTATTTTTAGCAAATTTATGAAGATTTCCCTATGTACAATCAAGTAACCCCTGGGGCGGGGTCAATTTGACCCTGGGGAGTCAAGATTTGAACAAATTTTGTAGAGGTCCACTAGGCAATGCTACATGTCAAATATCTAAGATCTAGGCCTTCTGGTTTATTTTTAGAAAATTTTGAAGATTTTTCTATGTACAATCAAATGACTCCATGGGGCGGGGTCAATTTGACCCCGGGGGTCATGATTTGAACAAATTTTGTAGAAGTCTACTAGGCAATGCTACAAATCAAATATCTAAGATCTAGGCCTTCTGGTTTATTTAAGAAATTTTTTTGAAGATTTCCCTATTTAAAATCAAGTGACCCCTTGGGCGGGGTCAATTTTGACCCCGGGGGTCATGACTTGAACAAATTTTGTAGAGGTCCACTAGGCAATGCAACATGACAAATATCTAAGCTTTAGGCCTTCTGGGTTTTTTTTAGAAAATTTTTGAAGATTTTCCTATGTAAAATCAAGTGACCCCTGGGTCGGGGTCAATTTTGAACCCGTGGGTTATGATTTGAACAGATTTTGTAGAGGTCCACTAGGCAATGCTACATGTCAAATATCTAAGATCTAGGCCTTCTGGTTTATTTTTAGAAAATTTTGAAGATTTTTCTATGTACAATCAAGTAACCCCTTGGGGCGGGGTAAATTTGATCCCTGGGGTCATGATTTGAACAAATTTTGTAGAGGTCTACTAGGTAATGCTACATGTCAAATATCTATGATCTAGGCCTTCTGATTTATTTTTAGAAATTTTTTGAAGATTTTCCTATGTAACATCAAGTGACCCCTGGGGCGGGGTCAATTTTGACCCGGGGGTCATGATTTGAACAAATTTTGTAGAGGTCCACTAGGCAATGCTACGTGTCAAATATCTAAGCTCTAGGCCTTCTGGTTTATTTTTAGAAAAATTTTGAAGATTTTCCTATGTAAAATCAAGTGACCCTTGGGGCGGGGTCAATTTTGACCCGGAGGTCATGATTTGAACAAATTTTGTAGAGTTCCACTAGGCAATGCTACCTGACAAATATCTAAGCTCTAGGGCTTCTGGTTTTTGAGAAGAAGATTTTTTAAGATTTTCCTATGTAAAGTCAAGTGACCCCTGGGGCGGGGTCAATTTTGACACCGGGGTTATGATTTGAACAAACTTGGTAGAGGTCCACTAGGCAATGCTTCACACCAAATATCTAAGCTCTAGGCCTTCTGGTTTTTGAGAAGAAGATTTTTAAAGTTCTTCCTTTCTGTTGCCACGGCAACCAGAGTTCTGCATGGAATTCAATTCTTTGAACAAGTTTTGTAGAGCTTCACCCAAGGAACATTCCTGTGAAGTTTGGATGAAATTGGCCTAGCGGTTTATGAGGAGATGTCATTTAAAGTAAAAGTTTATGGACGACGGACAACGGACGACAGACGGTGACTGATCAGAATAGCTCACCCTGAGCCTTTGGCTCTGGTGCGCTAAAAAACCCGTAATTTTGATAAACGTAACCTCGCTTGTAATTAAAGCTACCAAAGCATCAAGAACAATTTCCATGGCAACATATGAGACAAATGACTCAAAATTAATGGAGGCGATCCATGAACAATATTACAGAGAAGTTACTGAACGTTAGCCATCCATTTCTGTCATTATGTAGATGTAGATGCACACATTCGTGGTCATCATGTTAAGTGTATGAAATACAGAAAGACACGTATAAAACAGAAACAAGAGCTGTCTCCGTAGGATGACACATGCCCCCGATGGCACTTTGAATGAATAGTTATGGCCGATGTTAGAGTTTAGGACCTTTGACCTACGGAGCTGGGTCTTGCGCGCGACACATCATCTTACTGTGTCACACATTCATGCATAGTTATTTTAAAATCCTTGCATGAATGACAAAGATATGGACCGGACATGCCCATCAATGCACTATCATGAAAAATGATCTTTAACGTCTACGTGTGACCTTGACCTTTGAGCTACGGACCTGGGTCTTGCGTGTGGCACGTCGTCTTACTGTGGTACACATTCATGCCAAGTTATTTGAAAATCCATCCACCGATGACAAAGATATGGACCGGACACGCCCATCAATGCACTATCCTTTAACATCTAAGTGTGACCTTGACCTTTGAGCTACGAACCTGGGTCTTGCGCATGACACGTCGTCTTACTGTGGTACACATTTATGCCAAGTTATTTGAAAATCCATCCATCGATGACAAAGATATGGACCGGACACGCGCATCAATGCACTATCCTTTAACGTCTAAGTGTGACCTTGACCTTTGAGCTACGGACCTCGGTCTTGCGCACTGCATGTCGTCTTACTGTGGTACACATTCATGCCAAGTGATTTGAAAATCCATCCATCGATGACAAAGATATGGACCGGACACGCCCATCAATGCACTATCCTTTAACGTCTAAGTGTGACCTTGACCTTTGAGCTACGGACCTGGGTCTTGCACACTGCACGTCGTCTTACTTTGGTACACATTCATGCCAAGTTATTTGAAAATCCATCCATCGATGACAAAGATATGGACCGGACACGAAAATTGCGGACAGACCGACAGACGGTTCAAAAACTATATGCCTCCCTTCGGGGGCATAAAAACAAGTGAATGAAGTATTGCCATGCAATACAAAGTCCCCTACTGGAAGGCACCTAATTTTCTCTACTGCAGTATAACATAATGAACTGATATCTGTCAATGATGTATAAACAATATTGTACTATACATACAATATAATATAACAAAGCACTTGGATTAAAATTTGCATATATAAAAACGTACAGTTGTTTTCATTTTGAATTTTTTTTGGCCGATTATACAAGAAGTTATCAACAACAAAGTGAAATAAACACAAAAAAAAAAAAATCTATAAAATTTAAGTCCACAAGAAACTCTTTACCAGGTAGAGATAGATCAAAATACACCTAAAATTTGGATGTACCGTGCATGTTGTACCACAGAAAAGTGGTCTCAATTTTTCCCTACAGCCAGTAATAAAAAAGTTACAAATAATCTATTTATAGTAACAACAAAGGGACATAATTCTAAAAAAAGTGTGCCTCATAGTGGCCTCATAGTGGTGAACATTTCTACCAAGTTACATCAAAATCCCTCCATGCATGAAGAAGAAATGCTCCGGACAAACTCATTCTTGAATTTGACCTTTAACCTCTAAGTATGATCTTGACCTTAGACCTAGGGACCTGGTTCTGGCGTGCGACAATTTGTCTCATGGTGGTGAACATTTGTGCCAAGTTACATCAAAATCCCTCAATGCATAAAGAAGAAATGCTCCAGACAAAGTCATTCTTGAATTTGACCTTGGACCTCTAAGTATGACCTTGACCTTAGACCTAGAGCCGGGGCTTTGCACACAACATGTTGTCTCATCCTCTTGACCTTTGATCTCAAAGTGTGACCTTGACCTTTAAGCTAGGGTTCTTGGTGTGGCACATGACATGTCGTCTCATCATGAGGAACATTTATGCCAAGTAATATTGTAATCCCTTGATGGATGACAAAGTTCTGGACCGGACAGGAAAAAAAACCCTATTGACCTTTGGCCTCCAATTGTTACCTTGACCTTTGAGCTAGGGGTCCGGGTTTTGCGCATGACATGTTGCCTCATAATGGGGAACATTTGTGCCAAGTAATATCAAAATCCCTTCATGGATGACAGAGTTATAGACCGGACAGTAAACAGACCCTGTTCATGCCATGTTAACATTTGACTGCTAAGTGTGACCTTGACCTTTGAGCTAGGGGTCTCAAAGTTGTGCATGACACATCATCTTATTATGAGGTATAATTGTGCCATGTGATATTAAAATCCCTTCATGGATGGGAGAGTTATAGACCGGACAGGAAAAAAGCCCTGTTAACCTTTGACCTCCAATTGTGACCTTGACCTTTAAGCTAGGGGTCCGGGTTTTGCGCACGACACGTCGTCTCATCATGGGGAACATTTGTGCCAAGTAATATTAAAATCCCTTCATGGATAAAACAGTTACGGACCGGACAGGAAATTGCGGTCAAGTCATTCTAGTTAGTGGTATTGATGCTAGACGAAACGGTCCCATTTGGTTAACCTCGTACGAACGGACGGACAGGACAATCACTATATGCCTCCCGCATCAGTAGATGCTGGGGGGCATAAAAATGAGCCGCGCCATGAGAAAACCAACATAGTGCGTTTGCGACCAGCATGGGTCCAGACCAGCCTGCGCATCCGCGCAGTCTGGTCAGGATCCATACTGTTCGCTTTCAAAGTCTATTGCAATTAGAGAAACTGTTAGCCGCAAACACAGTATGTTGGTTTTCTCATGGCGCAGCTCATATGTCGTTATGCCTTTAGACATTTCAGACAAAAAGGAAAAAGAAAACATACACACCCTCTATGCTCCAAATCTGAAAACACCTCCATCAATGTTCTGTATGTAAGGTTCTCCATCTATGTCACCATGGCAACCTGAAAAAAATAAAACATGACTTTGTTAAACGTAAATGTCTTACTCGCATGAGACAAATGACTCAAAATCAATGAAGGGGACCTCCGTGGCCGAGTGCTTAAGGTCGCTGACTTCAAATCACTTGCCACTCGCGGATGTTGGTTCGAGTCCCTGTAAATGTCTCACTTGCAATTAAATCTATCAAGGCATTTACAAAACATTATTGTTATCGTGGCAATATCACTTTTCTGATACTTTCACAATCAATGGAAAGACTCAGAATCCGTGTAAAATTTAACTTCTAAACAAAAATTTGTGGGCATAATCCGTTTTCGTTTCCATTATACGTGTAACCTTAATAGCTAGTAAGTAAGTAAGTAAGTAAGCTTTATTTAAAGTCGGCAAGAGGATACAACAACACAAGCTCATGAGAGCTTTTTAACCGACTACAACTTTAGCTGACCCTAAAATAATCAGTTCAGCATTTCAGTGTTACTTTTCTATTACGCCTTGACAAGATACGTTGTAAAGGAACAAGAGTTACTGAAAATTATTAAACTTGATTTTAAGTCAATATATTCAAATGTTCTTATCCGATGTTAAATAAAAATTAATTTTGTATTTTGATGGATGACCGGAAGTCTATAAGCCATACCATGCGTCCCCCTTAGTACAATTTTTCATGGATGACAGGTTGCTGGCACTGTCAAATAAATGAGACTTCAATATTTTCTCATCAAATAACTTCCACAATACATAATTTTATTGTATCCTTAGCAACCGTTCATTTCAGACAACAGCAAAAATCAGAATCTCTTTTCACTCCCAGTTAAATAAATTAAAGCTATGAATAATCTTTGATATTATTATTTATTATCAGTCCAGAGAAAACAGGGGCATTAGGTTTCCTCTACAAACAGTTTCTTCCGTTTACAGCAATTTGAATGATAATCGCAGGTAAAAATGGGTAAACCACAAAATGATTTATTTATATGTTTAACTGAAAAAAATGAGAAAAGAAAGAACGACAGAAATAAAAAGAAAATAGAAAAGGAAGCGTATGAAGAATAAAAGTACATACATTTCTTGACGTGTCCCTCTGAAAACCCATGCTAGGTCTAACGTTAACAATAGTCATGAAAGTCAAGTGCAAAGTGAACTGAGCACAAATAGTGCCCCGGGAATAACGTGTTGATTAATTCACAAAGGGTGAGTGAATTGAGTAGGATTATGTCAAACATGTTTTGTACGAGTTTGTTAGTCACCGGGTCATTGCATCGCCCCGCTATTCTGTGAAGCAATTTGTATACGTTCTTAAATGATCAAGCAGATTTTTTCTCGTTATGGAGAAGGTTCATACAATTGCCGATTAAACTCTATGACTGCTAGACTTTGACCAGTAATAGCACTTTGAACGCAGTTGCAGTGGCCATACCTCTGACCTGTGCCGGCAGTGATTTGTCTCAGGTAGCGACACGCACCCAAAGGTCACATGTACAATATCTGGATGTAGCAGCAAGTGGTCAACTTCTCTGTTCTTCAGTCTTTTGTATCACACCTCTGTACGTTTGGAATTGGACCGGTTGGATGTTGTACACTTATAAAATCAATCCCACCTCACCCCTTGCGCAGAATACTTGGTTTCTTTAGTGGTGTCACAGGGGTAATGAAATGCCCAACAGCTCCCTTGCCACCGTACCCAGCTCTCAATCCAACCCCCTCCTAACATCTGTTTTAACGGCAACTCTTTTACAAATTCACCGTGATCTATAAACGAGAAACTACTGAGTCTGGCTAATTCAATATTGCAAACATTCTGACGTTAAAGTTCCACAGGGTTTTTGATTTTATGTTAAATCAGATAAAAGAGCTAATCAAAAAGATAGATGTTGCATATAATTACACGGTCAGAAAATCACGACTTTCAATATTACACATGAAAGTACATCCTTAGAGAAATAAAGGGAGATAATCGTAAACAATGAATTAAGTAATATTTGCTACCATGGTAATCAATATTCAAAGCTTCGGCAAATAATAAACAATTATCGAAAATAGAATTTAGCACGAAAAAGACATGTTTCATGTTCATAACAGAAAAAATGTAACAGCCACAATATGAGCCTTTGTTAGGGAAATATGTCCACGTAATAATGTCATTTAGATAAATTTAACAGGGCGGGGGAATATTAATGTTTATGCCAATACCAATACGATTCCCACAAACCCATTACAAATATCCCCCATTTTTATTAATGGACGTGTATTATCCCTTTGAATTATTAAAAAATGTTAAATATATTACAAAACAAGAACTACCTTTAAACAAGAGCACCGCCTTGCGGATGCAGACGCTCATCTGATTTTTTGTCTCTGTATAATAGAAATATTGTCCTACCCGTTTTTATGATATTTTCTAAGTCATAAAGGGGCCATAATTCTTGCAAAAAGCAGGATGGAGTTATATTTCTTGCTGTACAGAGTCAGCTTTTAATGGTTAATAAATGTTGCAAGTTTTAAAGCAATAGTTTTTATAGTTTAGGAGAAAAGCTGAACAAAACACAAAACTTAACCAAGAAATCTAATTTTCTAAGTCCAATAGGGGCAATAATTCTTGCATACTTGCTGTGCAGAGTCAGCTTTTAATGGAAAATAATTGCTCCAAGTTTTCAAGCAATAGCTTTGACTGTTAAAGAGAAAAAATGATCTAAACACAAAACTTAACCAAGAAATATGATATTCCGAAATATGATAAGTCCAAATGGAGCCATAATTCTTGCAAAAAGCAGGATGAAGTTATGTTTCTTGTTTTACAGAGTCAGCTATTGATGGTGAACCAGAGTTGTAAGTTTAAAGCAATAGCTTTGATAGTTTAGGAGAAAAGCTGACCTAAACATAAAACTTAACAAGGCAACGCGGATGCCGAGGCAGGTGCGGACGCCGATCAAGTGATGACACGGCAATAACTCATTTTTCCCCCAAAAAAAATCCGATGAGCTTAAAAGAAAGTAGGCGCATTTTAGATCAATCTATAAAATGCAGAATTATGAATATTTATATTGCACAACCTATAAAACTTAGCCAGAAAATCACAATATAAAGCAGAAGTGCTGCTTTTTGTACTTACTGCCTGTAAAGAAATAGTTGTGAATCATGGACTTGCTTAAAATTTAGCAAACAACCGTTCCTTGCCACCAAATGTGAAAATATTTTTTTAGTACGTTATAAGCAAAAAGGTCAGTTTTTATCTAAAGGAAAGCAATTTGATGTTATATGTTGCACCTTTAATGCTAAATTTGACCATGTCGCATTACCAACTCTAAACGTCGGACAGCAATAAAAGAAATTTTTGAGGGACTGGATATCATGTACAAATAAGCAGATAGAAATGCCATGTATTGAAAAATACCGAGGTTTAGATTGCGGAGTTATACACTACAAAAAGTTGTGAAAATATGCACAGCAGATTGTTTTCATATGCACCAAAAAGTACAGATTGAGTAGGAACTTTCCAAGTCTATGACACACTGTCATACTTGGAGCAAGCATTTGCCATGGAAAGTCTTTACTCTAAATTGTACAACATTTAGGAATACCTTTAACAAAAGCTGTCACAGGAGACAGCGCGCTCGACTATTTCGATGCTAGAAAGTGAAATTGGGCACATCTGAAGAAGCCAGAGCTGTCACTGGAGTGTTTAATGACTCAATATGGATGCATATACTGGGCAATACTAGTAGCTTAATTAAGTCTGTGTCATATGAATTTAGTAATAACAGAGATAAAGTGTACTAAAACATTAAATAAGTATAAAGGGGACATAATTTATGGAAATTTCTGCAAAAGTAATACACCATGTGTCGTACAATGTGACTTATAATGTGGGACGACTATATTCAATTTGAATCAAATTTATCAAGTAATAACTGAGACAGAGCAAAAGTGCATTTACATGTTGAACCTGAAATTCTATAAGTAACAAGAGCTGTCCGTAAGACAGCACGCTCGACTTTTCTCAGTGCTTGACTCTGAATTAGAGCTTTGCCAGTGAAAACCAGAAGCTGCGTTCAATAAACGCTTGATGCCCCCAGTGGCATCCTTGTCGATAGATTTTGCACCTAAGTCCAAAACGAGGTCAAGGTCAAACTGAGGTCAGGTGATGTTTGAAGATGAGGAATGGTCACAGTTTACATTTGTATTAGCATCAATTCATTCTTGTAAGGGATATTGATGCTAGACAAAACGGTCCCATTTGGTTAACCAAGAGATGGCCCATATAAAGCAACCTAAGTCCAAAATGAGGTCAAGGTTAAGGTCAACCTGAGGTCAGGTGATGTCTGAAGATGAGGAATGGTCACAGTTTACATTTGTATTGGCATCAATTCATTCTTGTAAGGGATATTGATGCTAGACGAAACGGTCCCATTTGGTTAACCAAGAGATGGCCCATATAAAGCAACCTAAGTCCAAAATGAGGTCAAGGTTAAGGTCAACCTGAGGTCAGGTGATGTCTGAAGATGAGGAATGGTCACAGGTTACATCTGCATAAGTATCAAGTCATTCTAGTAAGGGGTATTGATGCTAGACGCAACGGTCCCATTTGGTTAATCAAGAATTGGCCCATATAAAGCAACCTAAGTCCAAAATGATGACCCATTTGGTTATCCTCGTATGGACGGACCAACGAAAGGACGGACGGACAGAACAATCACTATATGCCTCCCGCATCAGTAGATGCTGGGGGCATAAAAATCCCAAGTTAAAAAGGAAAATAACTCTGTCAAAATTCAAATCAGAGTAATGGGGATTGTTTCTCCTGGTGTAGACTTTGATAGTAACTAACTATTTTAAGTTTCAAGTCAAAAGCTTTAATAGTAACTGAGATATTTGACTTTATCAAAAAACAAAAATTCTAAGTTAAAAAGGGGCATAATTCTGTCAAAATTCAATTCAGAGTTATGGAGATTGTATCTAAGTTAAAAAGGGGCATAATTCTGTCAAAATTCAATTCAGAGTTATGGGAATTATTTCTCTTGGTGTAGACTTTGATAGTAAATAACTACTTTAAGTTTCAAGTCAATAGCTTTGATAGCAACAAAGATATTTGACTTTATCAAAAACTTAAACCAAAAATTCTAAGTTAAAAAGGGGCATAATTCTGTCAAAATTCAAACCAGAGGTATGAGGATTGTTTCCTCTGGTGCAGACTTGGATAGTGAATAAGTATTTTAGTTTCAAGTCAATAGCTTTGATAGTAACAGAGATATTAGACTTTATCAAAAACTTTAACCAAAAATTCTAAGTTAAAAAGGGGCATAATTCTGTCAAAATTTAAACCAGAGTTATGGAGATTGTTTCTCCTGGTGTAGACTTTGATAGAAAATAACTATTTGAAGTTTCAAGTCAATAGCTTTGATAGTAACAGAGATATTTGACTTTATCAAAAACTTTAACCAACGGCGACGGCGACACCTGGACGAGTGCAACAGCTCTACTTTTTCTTCGAAAAGTCAAGCTAAAAAGGGCAAAAAACTCATAACATACAGGTGCCAGCATAATGGACCTTGTGTTATATAATGTGGGTGAAGATGTGGATAAATAATTTTACATTTAATTAAATCCATTTAGTAAGAACAGAGATATGGTGAAAAAGCATCAAAATTAAACTGAAATTCTAAGTAAAAAGGGGATACAATTTATGAAATATTTGCACCAGAGTTACTGACCTTGTGCCATATGATGAAGAGGACGATGTGGAAGAACTATTAAGATTTAATCAAATTCATTAAGTATTAACAAAGATAAAGTGAATGTACACCACAGTAAACTAAAATTCTAAGTAAAAATTGGGTATAATCCATGAAATATTGGTGCAAGAGTTATGACCCTTGTGTCATATGATGTGGGTGATGATGGGGTTCAACTATTCTAAGTTTGAATCAAATCTGTTTGGTAATAACAGAGATAGTGTGAAAGTGCATCAAAACTTTAACCTGAAACTTTAACCCTTAATGAACTTGTCCATCTTTCAATTTGGGCAGTACCATTACCAAATATATCATGTCTGAATGGCGAAAAGTGCAGATGTTGATCAGTATGCATGGATGTGCAGGCTGATCATGATCTACACTGGTCGCAAAGGCAGAATCAGTCGTGTCCAGCATGATAAGGATTAAGTAACAAGAGCTGTCACAGGAGACAGCGCGCTCGACTATTTCGATGCTGGATAGTGAAACTGGGCACATCTGAGGAAACTAGAGCTGTCACTGGAGTGTATAATGACTCCAATTGTGGACGAAGATATTGCGCAATAGCCTGAGTCTATGTCAAAAATATCAACTTAAAGTAATAAGAGAGGTAAAGATAAAATGTATCAAAACACTATACAAGTATATCCTAAGCAAAAAGGGGCATAATTCATTAAATATTGGTGCCAGAGTTATGCAGCTTGTGTCATATAGTGTGGGTGATGATGTTGAACAACTATTTTAAGTTTGAATCAAATCCATTCGGGAATAACAGAGACAGAGTGAAAGTGCATCAAAACTTTAACCTAAAATTCTAAGTAAAAAGGGGGAATAATTAATGAAAAATTGGTGCCAGAGTTATGCACCTTGCATCATATGGTGTGGGTGATGATGTTGAACAACTATTTTAAGTTTGAATCAAATCCATTCAGTAATAACAGAGACAGAGTGAAAGTGCATCAAACCTTTAACCTAAAATTCTAAGTAAAAAGGGGAAATAATTCATGAAAAATTGGTCCCAGAGTTATGCACCATGTGTCATATGAAAAGGGTAATGATGTTGAACAATTGTTTAAGTTTGAATCAGATCCATTCAGTAATAACAGAGATAGAGTGAAAGTGCATAAAACTTTAACCTGAAATTCTAAGTAAAAAGGGGAATAATTCATGAAAAATTGTGCCAGAGTTATGCATCTTGTGTCATATGATGTGGGTGATGATGCTGAACAACTATTTTAAGTTTGAATCAAATCCATTCAGTAATAACAGAGGTAGAGTGAAAGTGCACCAAAACTTTAACTTGAAATTATAAGAAAAAAGGGGGAATAATTCATGAAAAAATGGTGCCAGAGTTATGCACCTTGTGTCATATGATGTGGGTGATGATGTTGAACAACTATTTTAAGTTTGAATCAAATCCATTCAGTAATAACAGAGATAGAGTGAAAGTGCATCAAAACTTTAACCTGAAAATCTAAGTGAAAAGGGGGGATAACTCATGAAATACTGGTGCCAGAGTTATGGCCCTTATGTCAGATGATGTGGATGATGATGAGGAATAAGTACTTCAAGTATGAATCAAATCCATCAAGTAATTACAGAGATAAGTTGAAAAAAGAGAAAGTGCACCAAAACTTTAACCAAGGTGGGGACGTGGAAAGACGCCGACGCCGGGACGAGTAGGATAGCTCTCCTTATACTTCGTATAGTTGAGCTAAAAATGGGTGTAATTAATAAAATATTGGTGTGAAAGTTATTGACATTGTGTCATATGATGTGGGTGATGATGTAGTACAACTATTTTAAGTTTTAATCAAATCTGTTAGGTAGTAATAGAGATAGAGTGAAAAAGCATCAAAACTTTAACCAGAAATTTTAAGTGAAAAGGGGAATAACTCATTAAACACAGATGTCAGAGTTATTGCCCTTGTTCCAAATGATGTAACTGCTCATGCTGAACAATTATTCTATGTTTAAATCAAATCCCTTTTGTAAGAACACAGCGAAAACGCATCAAAATTACACAAAACCCTAAGTAAAAAGGGGCATAATTCATGACAAAATGGAGCCACAGTTGTGGACCTTATATCATAAGATGTGGGTGATGAACTAATGATGTCAAACAACTTTTTTAAGTTTGAATCAAATCAATACAGTAATAGGTAAGATAGGGTGAAAGTGCACCAAAACTGTAACCTGAAATTCTAAGTAAAAAGGGGAAATAATTCATAAAATATCGGCGTGAGAGTTATGACCCTTGTACCATAAGATGTGGGTGATGATGAGGAATAACTATTTTAAGTTTGAAGTAAATCTATCAAGTAATTACAGAGATAAAGACAAAGTGCGTCAAAACTTTAACCAAGGTGCAGACGTAGAAAGACGCCGACGCCGACACCAATTCAGTAGGATAGCTTTACATACTTAGTATAGTCGAGCTAAAAATTCAGGATCCTATATACAAATACACTCTTAAAGTAGTAAATGTCACAATGAACTATCGCAACCAAAAAGGATCCTTTTAAGTATGTAAAGCGGTGGAAATATTAAAACAGAATTAATTTACCGACGCAAAATTGCAGCAAGTAAAGAATACACATACGCTGTAGCCATGCTAAAGTGGAAGAAAAAGAATGCAGAGCAGGGGAGACAACTCACAACTCGATGTGTGTCCATAGGACACAGGAGCCCACCACTTCCATGACCGTACATGGTTTTATGAATCAATGTTAAACTTTTTTCAAGATGCAACACAAACTTATAGGAACTTAATGTGTATTTTTCACTAAGTAAAGTACTCTGACCTAGCTGACCAAAATCCCAAAGAGAACAACCATTGCAAAACTTCATAGGCTATAAAACAATCCTCTAATGTTTTATGACTCATGGTCAAGTACATTTTGACATATATACAGCACAAACTTATTTTTTTACTAAGTCAATGGCCATAAAATCTGGTCTTGCAAAGTAAACAAAAAGCTAACACAAGAGCTGTCCATAAGACAGCGCGCTCCACTGTTCGGCGATTTGACAGTAAAATGAATATATGTCTCAATAAGAGACCACTACTTTAAAAGGAAGATACACCAAGGGGCATAATTCTGTCAATAAAACAAACTAGAGTTATTGGGATTGTTACCACACATGCAGATAATGATGGTAAAAATATATTTTGAGTTTCAAGTCATTATCTCATATAGTACCAAAGTTATGTCCAAAAAAACAAAGTTTATCAAAATGTTATCAAAGGGGCATAATTTGGTCAAAAATACAAACCAGAGTTATTGGGATTGTTACTACACATGCAGATGATGATAATAAAGATACATTTTTTAGTTTCAAGTCTTTATCTTATATTGTACTAAAGTTACATCAAGAAAGCGAAGATTGCCAAAACCTTTAATTATGAAAGGGGCATAATTCTGTCAAAAATACAGTTAGAGTTATGGGAATTGTAACCACACATGCAGGTGATGAATATAAAGAAACATTTTTAATTTCAAGTCATTATCTTTTTAAGTACCAAAGATATGTCTATAAACGAAGCTTATGAAAAAAAAATTAACATGAAAATAATTCCAGGTATAACAACTTTGTGACCTTGACCTTAGGTATAATGGGCTCAGCCCCTGCACATACTTTGTTTGTATGCTGGACAATGTTTATGTGAACTTACAGTAAGATATAAGCAATAGTAACAAAGATATGACTGAAAAACAAAGGTTGCTGAAAAACTTAAACCTAAAAAATAACCTAAGTATAACACCTTGGTGACCTTGACCTTGGGTATAAAGGGCCCAGCCCCTGCATATACTTTGTTTTTATGCTGGACAATGTTTATGTGAAGTTACAATAAGATATAAGTAATAGTAACAAAGATATGACAGAAAAACAAAGGTTGCTGAAAAACTTTAACCTAAAAAACAAGAGCGCCGCCATGCGGGGCAATATACGCCCGAAGGCTTACATCATAGGATTGGAGTAAAGTTTTATGAAATTGGCTGTTGTAGCCCCAAAGGACTGGAACAACAAAAGGAAAACTTCAAAAAACAAATCTAAGTCCACAAAAAAAAATCAAAGTCTACAAAAAAATCCTTATCAGGTATAGGTATGTAAAAATACACCTTAAAATTGGAGGTACCATCCATGTTGTACCACAGAAAAGTGGTCTCGGTTTTTTCCTACGGCCAATAATAAAAAAATTCCAAAATAAGCTATTTATAGTAACATAAAAGGGAAGTAATGAAGTAATTCCAAAAAAATTATTGTAAGTACAAAAAAGAGATCTGCCAAATAAAAACAAGACCACTGCAATGCAGAGCAATATACACAAAGCAAAGTCATATATGACCTTTGACCCATAAGTGTGACCTTGACCTTGAAGCGAGTCATCCGGAACATGCGCTCTGCACATCGTTACAATGTGGTGAACATTTCTGCCAAGTTTCTTTGAAATCCTTCAAGCAGTTCAAGAGTTACAGAGCGGACACGAAACAAACTGATATGACTTTTGACCCCTAAGTGTGACCTTGACCTTGAAGCAAGTCATCCGGAACATGCGCTCTGCACATCGTCTTGGTGTGGTGAACATTTGTGTCAAGTTTCTTTGAAATCCTTCAAGGGGTTCAAGAGTTACAGAGCAGACACGAAACAAACTGATATGACCTTTGACTCCTAAGTGTGACCTTGACCTTGAAGCGAGACATCCAAAACATGCACTCTGCACATCGTCTCGGTGTGGTGAACATTTGTGTAAAGTTTCCTTGAAATCCTTCAAGGGGTTCAAGAGTTACAGAGCGGACACGAAATTGCTAACGGACAGACGGACGGACGGACGGACGGACAGACGGACAGACGGACACCAGCGTCATAACATAATACGTCCCTTCGGGCGTATAATAACCTAAGTATAACACCTTGGTGACCTTGACCTTGGGTATAATGGGCCCAGCCCTTGCATATACTTTGTTTTTATGCTGGACAATGTTTTTGTGAACTTACAGTAAGATATAAGCAATAGTAACAAAGATATGACAGAAAAACAAAGGTTGCTGAAAAACTTTAACCAAGAAAGGCGAGTAGAATAGCCCCCCTATTCTCCGAATAGTGGAGCTAAACAAGAGCTGTCACAGGAGACAGCGTGCTCAACTATTTTGATGCTGGATAGTGAAACTGGGCACATCTGAGGAAACTGGAGCTGTCACTGGAGTGTTTATTAACTCCAATGGTGAATGAAGAGGTTGCACAATTGCCGGAGTCTGTGTCAAAAATATTAAGTAATAAGAGAGGTGCAGATAAAGTGTATCAAAACACTATATAAGTATAGCCTAAGCAAAAAGGGGGCATAATTAATAAAATATTGGTGCAAGAGTTATGCATCTTGTGTCATATGATGTGGGTGATAATGTGGAACAACTACTTCAAGTTTGAATCAAATACATTTCATAACAACTGAGAGATAGTGAAAATGCATCAAAATTAACCTTGATTTCTAAGTAAAAGAGGGCATAATTCATGAAAAATTGGTGCCAGAGTTATGCACCTTGTGTTAAATGGTGTGGGTGATGATCTTGAACAACTATTTTAAGTTTGAATCAAATCCATTCTGTAATAACAGTGATAGAGTGAAAGTGCATCAAAACTTTAACATGAAATTTTAAGTAAAAAGGGGGAATAATTCATGAAAAATTGGTGCCAGAGTTATGCACCTTGTGTCAAATGATGTGGGTGATGATGCTGAACAACTATTATCAAAATCAATATAAAATCCATTCAGTAATAACAGTGATAGAGCGAAAGTGCATCAAAACTTTAACCTAAAATTCTAAGTAAAAAGGGGGAATAATTCATGAAAAATTGGTGCCAGAGTTATGCACCTTGTGTCATATGGCATCGGTGATGATGCTGAACAACTATTTTAGTTTGAATCAAATCCATTGAATCAGTAAAAACAGATAGAGTGAAAGTGCATCAAAACTTTAACCTGCAATTCTAAGTAAAAAAGGGGAATAATTCATGAAAAAAATTGTGCCAGAGTTATGCATCTTGTGTCATATGATGTGGGTGATGATGCTGAACAATTATTAAGTTTGAATTAAATCCATTCAGTAATAACAGAGATAGAGTGAAAGTGCATTAAAACTTTAACCTTAGAAACTAAGTGGAAAGGGGAGATAAATCATGAAATATTGGTGTCAGAGTTATGGCCCTTATGCCAAATGATGTGGGTGATGATGAGGAATAAGTATTTCAAGTTTGAATCAAATCCATCAAGTAATTACAGAGATAAGATGAAAAAAGCGAGTGTAAAAAAACTTCAACCAAGGTGGGGACGCGGAAAGACGCCAACGCCGACACCGGGTCGAGGATAGCTCTCCTTATACTTCGTATAGTCGAGCTAAAAACTGAGATGCACAAATTCACATACTGGATAATATTCCTACACGATTTCATGACTCTAGGTGAATTCTTTTTAAGATATATGCAACACAAGCACTGTATGTGTATGTTTACTAAGTTAAGAATCATTACTCCACTTGTGAAATCCCAAACAGAACACCAGGTGCACAACTTCACAATCATGCTATATAACAATCCCCTAATGTTTTATGACTCTATGTCAAATACCTTTTGAGATACAGGCGATACAAACTTGTATCCCACTTATGATATTTCTGACAATTAAAGTCCATAACTCTGGTCTGACTTATAAAGATTCAGAACAAAATCTCACGTGCACAATTGCACATGCTGAATAATATTCCTATGATGTTTCATGACTCTATGTAATATACATTTTGAGATATGTGCGACACAACTTTTATGCATTTCTATGCATATCATTTTTTACTAACTTAAGGGCCATAACTCTGGTCTGAGTTTTATCTCTAACAAAACCCCAGATGTCCAACTTCACATGCTAAATAATTTCAGTCCTGTAATGTTTCATAATAATGGGCCAAATACTTTTTCAGATATATGCGACACAAACTTAGGCCCTTTTTATGCCTATTTTTGACTATGTCAAAGGCCATAACTCTGGTCTGACTGTATGAGATCAAAATTGAAATCCCTGGTGCACTGCTTCCCGTGCTGAATAGCAATCTTGTGAGGTTTAATGACTCTGGGTCAAACAGTTTTGGAGACATGAACGACACAGAAGTGAAACTATACAAAACAGTGTCAGAAGTATTGTACCTTACAACCTGCATCTAGGGTAAACATAATGACCACCACACTCGCCTCCATTTTTACATCATAACCGATTATTAATTATTTCTTGTCTTTTATAACTTAAATGGTCAAGACGTATACAGAACATATTATGGCACATATGATACATGCATTTTTCTGCTCCACCATTTACACGTTACTTACCAGAATACCGGAGGTCCCACTCTACCAAAATGTGATCTATGAAAGGTATTGCGTGGGTGTTCCTGTAGTAGGATGGATTCGATCTTATGTAGACACAGCGTTTCATTCTTTTCACCAAAGGCGTTGGGTCGATTCTTCCGACAACCAGCCGTTCTCGGCATCTCTGGAGTTGTTCCGACCTGTATATATAAACATGTAAGAAAAGGTATGCTTTAGATATACAATTAATGCGTGTCAATACATAACGATTTGAATAAAAAGTATCTTTAATGTATATGCTTTGTAACTATGGTAATACTAACTCTAACCTTTAGTCAGTATATTATACATATTGTACACTAAATGCGTGCGAACATGCAATAATTTGCGTATTTTGCAGTGCGCTCGAACTGATAATCACTTCCGGACATGCGCATGCAGAAGACCGCTTCAAGTCTGCAATGAGTAACATCGTTATCATTTATTTTGTGGGTGTGGTTTCGGCAGCCGTCAGAGTCGTAACTTTTTTTTCTATAAAGTTTCGTCTTAGACACAGCGTTATGTGAATCGATATATTATCATGAGATATAGATAAAGTGACATGATATGGATGTCTGTTGCGTATTTATTTCTTTTTTTTTTTTTTTTTTTCTTTTCTTTTTTTTCAAATAGGCATTAAGCATTCTATAGGAATATACAATCAATGTTTTGTTTTCATCTACAAATGAAATAAATTACAACTGTGTACATATTGTAAGGAATCTACTGATACAGCTGGCGATACTTACTTATGAAGCTTTGTGAATGCTAGATTGCATTACAATTGAATTTACCCGTACATTACAAATACAAAAGAAAATATTAAAACAAAATGAAATCTAATTAATACACCTTTCACTTAAAAAAAAAGAGTCGTCCGAGTATTGTGTGATAGACCACCAAGCAACCACTACACCATTCTAGGTAGTTATAACTGGTAGTGTTTCTAACAAATTGTGCTGATTTGCCTATTCGACAAAATCAACTCATAATTTGACAATACCGTTGTCACAGTGAGGATGCGTACACCGGATATTGCCATTTAGTGATAAGGTATTTTCCGACGCGATTCATTTTTGTCAACAAGGTAAGTAAAACCCCGATTTACAGTTGTATTTTACTACTACAGAAGAAAAGAGCATATTGTTTTTAATGACCAGATACTGTGTATATGCTCTGACAAGCGTAAAATAAGTCAATCTTAAGTAGAAAAAGTTTGTGATTAAATGACAATTTTGTCATTAGATAAATGCATGCCGTGAACACATTTCTCCCGATACCTTCACCTATTTGCATTGAGATGAAAATTTTGAAGCGTACAATTTATCAAGTTACATACAAAGAAAAAATGTGCAAAAAATCAGCTTAAGCTTTCCAAGTAGATGTCAAGCGTAACACTTATTGAAACATTACACATGAACTGTTATAGTTAGAGTCATAAAGGGAGGTAATAAAAACAATAGATCCAATAAAACATTCTAGTATATTCAGCAATATTTAAACCTATGACAAATGTTAAATAAAGTAGTTATCAGAAAAAGGATTTAACAATAAATTAATGTATTTTATGTTCATAATGGAAAATGTTGTAGCTACATTTTAAACGAAGGCATTATGAGCCTTTAAGTTTGCAGATGGCATTAGACTTCACAGCGGAGACTTTAGCAATATATATAGCTTACAATAACAGCGGCATGGCAATAGTCACTACGAGAAACTGTCTAAATACAAGGCATTGCCAAGTACAGGCCAAGCCACAGGTACACCCTTGAATATGATGACGTTAAGGATGTACGAGCGTTTTTTTTGTTTTTTTGTGGGTTTTTTTCAGAATAGGATACCCGCCATTTTGAAAAATGTTTCTTCGAATAGTACTTTCTAACAAAAGTTTTGCCAAAAATTAATGCTAAATAATTAAAATATGGCTAAAAATGTATCATTTAACCAAATAGATAATACTTTTTGCGAAAAAAAAATTTTCACCCTTATTTTTGGCTGGCATTTGCCTGAAATTTACGTAAGATTTACAATGGGGTAGGGGAAGGTAATTTCAAATATCTATTACAGTAGAACAGGTTTGGTTTCGATATTTTCCTGACTGATACATATAATAATAAGCTATAATTCAATTAAAAGTTTTCAAAATAACTCTTTATATTATCTAGAAAATAAAAATTAAAACAAAAAGAACACAAAACATTAAATTCACCAGTTTTTAAGTTTTTTTTTCTTAATAAATCTCTTAGATGCACAGTGACCAAAATATTTTTTCTTTCCATTTTGAAGCATTTTTGTGTGTCATTAGAACTGCAAAATTGTGCAAAAGTGTGAAAATCCTACCGTCAGAATTTTTCTTTGTAGATCTAAATATGTTTTTTCCATTGAAAATAAAGTGGGTGGGGTAATTATGTCAACATGTAAAAATGAAAGTGATTTCTAAGTGACATTTATGCTTATATAATACTGACATCACCTTGTGTTCATATTAACCTGTAAGACCTGAAATCTCTGTAACATTAAATGGGATATTATATGTTTTATAAGAGCCACCACTTTTCGATTTTACAAAATTTCAGAAATGTTTTAACAGTGGGTGAAGATAGTGCCCTGTTTTTTGTTTTGTTTTGGGTTTAACGCCATTTTTCGACAGTATTTCAGTCATGTAACGGAATAATATTGCCCTGTAAAAGTAAAACGAGTTCGGTGACCTGTTTTTTCTTCTCTTATTTGTCTTGGAAACTGATGTTCTTCAAGCTGACAGAGTATGAAAAAATTCTTAACGTTAGAAAAAATTGTTGAAATGCTTTCCTCTCATAAGAAGAACAAACATGCAAATATGTAATCCTGTTGCCTTTAAACTTCACTAAGACATAAGCCTTGGACAACGAACCCTACTGATTTCGGTGCCAACAGCCCCAAGGTTAAAGTCGAAGGGGCTTTGAACATTTAACGTGAGTTCTCCTCAATAACATTACACTCATTTTAACTAGATCGTTCGAACTTCATAGACCATCTAGTTTCACTTGAAAATTTCTAAATTTCTTGTGTAACGTATCAGAAAACTGACATGTATATAAATAAAATCAAAGTTATTTTTGTTGCATTATATTTATTTTACTTTTACAGTTTCTGAAAGGCAATCAGCTCACTACTTGTTTCATACGAAACAACAGATGCCTTATGCATTGAGCAAACAGTACCTATTGGTTATACTTAGAATATATTTTGCACAATTCAGTTACAAGTTATGTCATTTCTATGCAAACAGTTCGTTATTACTTTTATGTGACCAACTTCCCTGTTGGTCAAACTAGTATATTTCTTGTCAAGGTAAGAATGTTATCAGCTTTGAACATAATAACAATTGTCTAAGATCATTCCGAATTTATGCATGTATTCATACTGTTGAATGTAAAATGTTTATGATCTTTGGCTTTTTTTTATGAATTTGTGTTGACGTTTCAAGTTTGTTTAATAAATATTTTAACGAACATGATTATTTGTTCTTTACCAAAGTAAAACATGGCTTTTAAAATATTTCTAGTCAAATAATGTTTTGTAAAATAAATCTGCCACAACAGAACCTACTTTAACAATTCAGTATCAATGTCCAGTCTTTTCTGTGGCAGTAATTTTCTCTTATCACATTTATGCGGTAACTAGTTGCTTCTTTTAATGTCAATAACTCTTCGTCTGTCTGGCTTTTCTCTTTCCTCTTAATTTAGCGTCAGAAATGTGGTTTTTGTTATGCAAGTAATTGTATAATTGTTTAATCTTTAGAAGAGTTTTAAGCCGGTTTTCCAAAACAACTTGTATTCTTCACTATACCTCATATTACCAAGTTGTCAATGGAAAAATTTATACTAAAGGAAACTTTCCTCGGCAAACAAACTTATTAAAAGCTATGTATTCATCTATTTTGTCACATTCTTTCAAAGATTTATAACAGTGTGTACTCTTTTAAAATCTGGCCTTTCCACGAATTGCGCTCTGTGTATCATTGGTGGTTCCGTGTAACACCGCCGTATGACTACAGCTGTGGGTGTCTCTAAATTACATTTTGGTACTGGTAGCATGTGCCATATGATGTGCATGATGATGAGGAATAACTAATTTAAGTTTGAAACAAATCCATCAAGTAATTACAGAGATAAAGAGAAAGTGCACCAAAACTTTAACCAAGGTGCGGACGCGGAAGGACACCGGCACCGAAGCCGGGTCAAGTAGGTCAGCTCTCCATACTTCGTATAGTCCAGCTAAAACTTATTGCATACTATAGCACTATTTTCCCGAGAATTACAATTTAAAGCTTATTACATATATTTCAACGAAGTAAACGGTATAAATATCAATGTAAAAACATTACGTATCTGCAGGGCCACAATACATTACTGTTTTATACTTAAAAAAAAATGATAATTTTGTAAGATTTATTCTATAAAACTCAGAGATAATGTAAACGTCACTCAGTACAATAAAATGTGATACAGGTCAATATACACAGTACATCGTCGGCGCCCATTTATGGCCGATTTCTCCGTTCTTTGAACATTTGCAAAGCCGAAATTTTACACATACAGTCGAACTTCGATGGCTCGAACTCGAGGGTCCCGTGGAAATAAGTTCGAGTTTTCCGTTGTTCGAGCCATCCAAATGGCGGCCATTTTGAATTTGGGAATTCGAGGGCATGATGTGTTATAAACCTTACATCGTAATATATTGTCATATTGTACCTAAATATGTGTATGATACGATGATAAATAAAAAACGAACACTGAAATATGATTTAATTACTTATCTTCAAACATGACATAGATACGAAAAAAAACACACAGATAAAACACTGATATGATTATAAGAATTTGGTGAAGACAACATCAAATGAATAGCAAACCTTTATGAATCATAGTCCAGTACAAATATTATCAAATATATTGCTTTCAAGTAGCCGACTTAGATATTCCCCCGTTTCCGGGTCCTTTACTAAATTGTTCAGCCATGCTAAAGCAGTATGAAAGTTGACATCGGATCTCCCGTTCTTATGCAGAAAAACTAAGACAGTCATTGCACAATTATTTTAAATAATTCTATTCGTATAAATCAAAGCCAATTGAAGCATTGCAGTGAACGAAAGTCACTTTATTTAATTTGTTTGTCGTATACCGACGCTAATTATATAAGCGTGTGAAAATTACGTACGCGCAGGTTAAAGGGGAAGCTTGGCAAATGTCAGGCAGAGGTGTGAACAACTTTGTAAACACAATCCATTCCGGCGACAAATTGTCTGTTCGACTGAGTAGGTGTAATTTTCACTGTAATTAAGCCGAGTGGACACCAAGTGAGTTCGAGAGTTCGAATTTTCGAAGTTCGAGCGATCGAGGTAAACTAATATAGAAATAAAGAAGGAATAAATTCGGGACCGGGCGAAGAGTTCGAGCGATCCCGGGTGTTCGAAAGATCCGAGTTCGAGCCATCGAAGTTCGACTGTATTTTCTTTGTACGTAACTAAATAAGTCGTATGATTCGGGGATTTCACCACAAGGCAATAGGCGACGATATCAAGAACATGTACACAGCACGCATTTATCAAATGATAGTCATATTACCATAAATTTTAGCGTTTCCAATTAAGATTGCCTCATTTTACGCTTATGAAAGCATATTCACAGTAGTTGGTTACTAAATATAAAGTCCCTTTTTTCTAAAGTAGTAAAATAGAGTAGTAAATTGAATTTTTATTTACCTTGTTGACAAAAATCATTCACGTATTCGGACAATACCTTATCACAAAATGGCAATATCCGGAGTACGCATCTCCTTCGTGTTTGTTGTCAAGCTCAGATTTGTATTATTGCGCGTATACACATCTAATTACGACTTCAGTACTTTAGTACTATTTCATTTTGCCTACGCGTACTGATTTCTTGATGCAAGTATTCTGGACCGCTGTCGTTATTCTTTGAAATACTACTGAAATTATATTTACTCTTTCTGTCATGCGATGTGGCCTGCCAAAACCAGTCATGGAAGCTCTGGATGATTTCCTTTTGCAAGACATTGTACATCTCTTTCATGTTGTCAACCTGTCTGTCCACGAAAGTAAAACAAAGATAAATACACATCTTCATTTGTAGCTATTTTGGTCAGAACTTCAGAAAAAAACAAAATATTTCTCCACATAAAATAACCATTCATAATAAGTTTTATCAGCATTTCTAGCGAGATTTCTCTTATCCTGAAGGCTGTCTATAGGCAATCAAACAAGAGCTGTCACATGAGACAGCACGCTTGACTATTTCGATGCTGGGTAGTGAAAATGGCACATCTGAGGAAGCTGAAGTGTTCAATGACTCCAATGTGGATGAAGTTATTGGACAATAGCTTATGTTTGTGTCAAACGAATTAAGTAATAAGACAGATGAAGATAAAGTTATTAAAACATTAAATAAGTACAATTCTAAGCAAAAAGGGGGCATACTTCATGAAATATTGGTGGAAAAGTGATGCACCTTGTGTCATATCATGTGGGTGATGATGTGTAACAACTCTTAAAGTTTAAAGTTTGAATCAAATCCACTGAGTAATACCCGAGATAGAATGAAAGTGCACGAAAACTTAAACCTGAAATTCTAAGTAAAAAGGAGATAATTCATGAAATACTGGTGCTAGAGTTATGGTCCTTGTGTACTTTGGTTCGAATGATGATACCGAACAAATATTTTAACTTGAATCAAATCCTCTCTGTATAAAAGAGATATGGTGAAAATGCATCAAATTAACCTTAAATTCTAAGTAAAAGGGGGCATTATTCATGAAAATTGGTGCCAGAGTTATGGACCTTGTGGTGTGGATGATAAGGTGGTGCAACTGTTTTAAGTTTGAATCAAATCCATTTAGTAAAAACAGAGGTAGAGTGAAAGTGCACCAAAACTAACCTGAAATTCTAAGTAAAAAGGGGGATAATTCATGGAAAATTGGTTCGTTCCAGAGTTATGGACCTTGTGTCATATGATGTGGGTGATGAGTGGAACAAAACTATTTTAAATTTGAATCAAATCCATTCTATTAGTAATAAAATGAAATAGAGTGACTGTGCACCAAACTTTAACCTGAAATTCTAAGTCAAAAGGGGAATAATTCATGACATATTGGTGCAAGAGTCATGGCCCTTGTGCCATTTGATGTGGGTGATGATGAGGAATAACTATTATAAGTTTGAAACAAATCCATCGAGTAACTACAAAGTTAAAGAGAAAGTGCATCAAAACTTTAAACTTTAAAGTGCGGACGAGGAAGGACGCCGACGCCGGGTCGAGTAGGACAGCTCTCCATACTATATAGTCTCCGTATAGTCGAGATAAAAATAACAAATATTGTATGGTTGACCATACTGTAACGTAACCATGGTCGTGTGACTGACTATAGGGTATGTAAACATCAGGAAATACCTAGTTTTACTTTCATCTTACCCAGCAGCTTGGAAGCACGTAGTCTTAAAATCATCGTTACAATCAAGCATCTATAAAGCTTGTATCTTGCATGATAGTGGCCTTTATTACTAGGCTGGAAAATGGCACTATATGTTAATGTGGACTACATTCGAGCGGACAACTGAGGCATATCCAGGGAATTACTGCCATCATACCTTACGTATAAGCAGCTGCCAGATAGCCCACTTTGCTCAATAAAGCGGGCGCAGATCTACGTTTTGCAAGGTTCGAGTTCGGACAAAGAGCGAGACGTATGTTCTCCACAATGCCTGCTGCACAGCAAATGGGCCAATTTTTTCAAAAAACATGTAACTGCATTTTATTTATAGAGGAACATCTGTTTCAAGTTTTGTTAAAACTGTTTTTAATGTGTTTTATTAGTATTCAAATGCTGCAGTAAAAAAAAATTACATAATCAACCCAAAAAAATTTTGAAAGCCATTTTATGGCTGAAAATATGCCGTTTTTTTCATGTAATGCGTTAGCATTGGATTTTTACACTTTTCAAAAAATGCTACAGTATTTTCAAACAACAAAATATCAGTTTGATTTGAATACCTTTAAACAGATAATTTTATTACCTTTCAAATGATGTATAACATTGATGATCACTGAAGTCGTCACATTTTTATGAATATGATAATAAAAAGTGACTCGTGTAACACCACTGTTTTTAACAAAAATGCTAAATTTTGAATTGAACACAAAATGTCTTAATTTTACATATTCAAAATAATTTTCTTGCAGCACGTATCAATGGACATTTTAGTAAAAAAAGTCCATTTTACCACCCAAAAAACCATTTGCATGAAAAAAAGTGTAACGTCCGTCCCCCACTATTATTTTGCAATTGAATATGAATATGTTGATGTTAATTACTTTCATATATGCTTAATGACATACCTATCATGAAAGAATGAAAAATAAATTGATCTGCAGTCTTTCTGGCAAAAAAATGATGAAATATCAGAAGTTATGTGTAACGTCCGACCCTGTAACGTCCGTCCCCCTATATATGCTTTTCTTAATTTTGTACAAAATGCAGTGTTTTAATGTTTTGATGGTAATATCTGATACTATTATTCACAAGAGTTGTATAAAAGTATGAAATTATCAAAACAATGTTGAACAAATTTTTTTCCCATACTTTTGGTATTTTAAATTGAAAACTAGAAAAAAACTGAAAACTGGAGCAAAAATCTTTGATTTTTTATGCTATGTGAGGGAAATTTAAATGAAATTAACTCCTGTTTGATAGGACATGCATCAACTAACAAATACATAAATACATTCATTTAGATTATTGATTTGTATCATCTTCATCTGAAAAATAGGGGGGACGGACGTTCAAAAAAAGGGACGGATGTTACAAAATTGTGATAATTGAATATTTCTTATTTCTGATTTTGTTATCCAACAGTAACGTTTTGTAGTTTATATATGATAAATAAAGATGCTTAGTGTTAAATAATTCCCAATAAAAATTTATTTACAATATGAGGACATTATTCAAAAGAATAATATTCAAAAGACCCTGCTGGAACAACAGTTGGAAAGTAGAAAATGCTTTTGTAAAAAAGCGCATGTCTCCCCCAATGCAAAGTCCTATAGGCAAGAAGTCAATAGGGGTCGGGAGCGAAAGTCAAAGAGACACTGATGGTTGGCTGCAATAGGGTCATCTACTCTGCATGTCCAATCATCCTATTAAGTTTCAACATTGTAGGTCAAGTGGTTCTCAAGTTATTTCCAAAAAATTATTTTACATGAACAGGCCCCTGTGGCCTTGACCTTTAATAGACTGACCCCAAAATCAATAGGGGTCATCTACTCTGCATGTTCAATCATCCTATGAAGTTTCAACATTTTGGGTCAAGTGGTTCTCAAGTTATTGATCGGAACTGGTCATCAATGTTCAGGCCCCTGTGACCTTGACCTTTAACGGAGTGACCCCCCAAAAAAAAGGGTCATTTACTCTGCATGAACAATCATCCTATGAAGTTTCAACATTCTGGGTCGAGAGGTTTTCAAGTTATTGATTGGAAATGGTTTTCCATGTTCAGGCCCCTGTGGCCTTGACCTTTAACAGAGTGACCCTGAAATTGTTAGGGGTCATCTACTCTGCATGACCAATCATCCTATGAAGTTTCATCATTCTGGGTCAAGTGGTTCTCAAGTTACTGACCGGAAATGGTTTTCAATGTTCGGGCCCCTGTGACCTTGACCTTTCACAGAGTAACCCCAAAATTGTTAGGGGTCATCTACTCTGCATGACCAATCATCCTATTAAGTTTCAACATTTTGGGTCAAGTGGTTCTCAAGTTACTGACCGGAAATAGTTTTCAATGTTCAGGCCCCTGTGACCTTGGCCTTTAATGGAGTGACCCCAAAATCAATAGGGGTCATCTACTTTGCATGTACAATCATCCTATGAAGTTTCAACATTCTGGGTCAAGTGGTTGTCTAGTTATTGATCGGAAATGGTTTTCCATGTTCAGGCCCCTGTGACCTTGACCTTTGATGGAGTGACCTCAAAATCAAAAGGGGTCATCTACTCTTTATGACCAATCATCCTATGAAGTTTCAACATTCTGGGTCAAGTGGTTCTCTAGTTATTGATCGGAAATAGTTTTCAATGTTCAGGCCCCTGTGACCTTGACCTTTGATGGAGTGACCCCAAAATCAATAGGGGTCATCTAGTCTTCATGACCAATCATCCTATGAAGTTTCAACATTCTGGGTCAAGTGGTTCTCTAGTTATTGATCGGAAATGGTTTTCAATGTTCAGGCCCCTGTGACCTTGACCTTTGACGGAGTGACCCCAAAATCAATAGGGGTCATCTACTCTTCATGATCAACCATCCTATGAAGTTTCAACATTCTGGGTCAAGTGGTTCTCTAGTCATTGATCGGAAATGGTTTTCAATGTTCAGGCCCCTGTGACCTTGATCTTTGACAGAGTGACCCCAAAAACAATAGGGGTCGTCTACTCCAGCAGCCCTACAACCCTATGAAGTTTGAAGGTTCTAGGTCAAATGGTTCTCCAGTTATTGCTCGGAAATGAAGTGTGACGTACGGACGGACGGACGGATGGACGGACGGACAGGGCAAAAACAATATGTCTCCTGGGGGAGACATAAATAAACAAAACTGATAAAATGGATCCACTTAACTGGGCCCAATTTATACATGTATATATCTCTGGATCCTTGTAAGATTCTAAAAACAACACTTACCCTCTTAACGAGTCTTGTATAAACACATACTTTGGGAAAACTTAAGCGTTATACAAGGTGCCATAAAACTGGACCCTGTATATACATTTCTGGATCCATACCTAGTCTTGTAAAAACACTGACTCTCTTAATGAACCTTGTATATACAAAGTGATTTCTTTTGAAAAACTGAGAAAGGGGAGGAGCTTGCTGTCATATGCAGATTAGGAGTGGGACTAAATGTGTGAAATTATTTTAAGTAACTTATTTTATGATCCAGGCTCATGCCAGTGATGATGGCCATACAGTTGTGTAGACCCTTAAATTGAATACAAAAAAATCTAAATTATGATCATTTCATAAACATAATCTGATGTGTCATGGCAATGAATCACAGATATTTTAAGTAAATGGGTACCAACTGTTGTACAGGGTCCAGGGTATTTTTTTTTCAAACTCATATTAAGGACCCAAAAAGTATTTTAGTCATTACAGCATAATTTTCTCCTCCTAATGGACCCTTCATTCAATCCCCAAAACTGGGGAATAGAAAATACTGTCTATATAAATGTATTTTCAGCATTACTTTCAGATTACATACTTCAGGGATTTTTCTTAATCTATGTATATGAATATGATTTATAGTGGTATCTGTGAAATTCAAAATGAAACAAAATGATCCACCTCACCTCAGTTAAAGAAGTGTTTGGTGTCAGAGCTCTTATCCACTTCTTGTGCCGAAATGATGATTACTGTCACTTCAGTTTCTTAAAAGTGTATGATATTATATGATACATATCATTTACATGTTCATGAAAAGAAATATTTTAATATGTTTTCTCATTTTGTTCTGTTTTGTTTTGTTTTATGCTTCAACATAGTTTTTGCAAAAAAATTTTTTTAGAAATTATGGTGAATTTGTAACGTCCATCTCATTTACTTAACTCTAGCAGTAAGATGTACCATTACCACACACATCTTTTATTGAATGACATTAGCATAATAATGAAAATTTAGAAACACCTTTCATTAAGTCAGTGAATACATGGGACGAACACTATCAATTTCCTGATTAAAAAATACTGTTTTCTTTTTCTCTCCATATTTTAAAACTCTAATTCAGCATTTTTTTTTTTATTTTATTACTTTGTATCATTTTCCATTCATCTAGATAGGTTTAACATTAACAGAATCTGTATTTATTCAGTAAAGCAACATTCAAAATTTGAAAAACAAATATATATAATTAGTGTAATGTCCGTCCCCTCATAATGTAACGTCCGTCCCCCTTTACCATCAGTTTCTCTTTACTAGTTTTGAAGCCTAATTAAAAAAGAAATATACAAAAAACTGAATTGTTTAATAACTTATGTTCTTGTGTCTTTATTTAAAAGGTTGTTATCCAATTAAGTGTAAATTATAAATGGTAACAGGAAAAATATGAGTATGGCTGTTTTTTTTCCTTCTCTGCTTCGACAGGTAAAATAACAAAAAAATTTTTTTTTTCAATTTTTGGCAAATTTTTTACAAGTTTCTTGTAAAGATGTACTGGTTTATTGATTTGGTGAATTTTCTCATCTAAATGACAGTAAACAGCTTCAGAAAGAAGCTTTTTACATTGCCATGTAACGTCCGTCCCCTTGCCCAACCACTGATAGAAAATGATGCATAAAAACAAAAATCAGCAAAAAGTTATCTATTATTTTACTTTTTCATGAAGTTAAAACATACAACTTCATGAAAAAGGCTTAACAGGTAAGAAATCTTGAACTTTAATTTTTGACTTTGATGCTAACACATTTGGCCCATTTACTGTGCAGCAGGCAATAAGGATTGATTAAAGGTATTGTGTCTGAAATCATTCGTCCTCCAACTCTGATTCATCTGTTCAAGTTGAGGAGTGAGGTTTGTACTGGTACAGAATCCAGTAAAACTGGTGGGTTAACTATGAAAAACAATGAATAAACAAAAGATACTTTACACTATAATTATTGTATTTTATGACATACATGTACATACACAACAGAGTATAATGTGCATGTATACAGAGAATATAGAAATAATACAAAGTATGAAATACCTTTTTAAAAGCATCATACACATCGGTTGCCTTTTCTTGTAGTTGTACATTGATCCCCGACAAAGCAGAAAGACCCTGATACAGAACCATGAAGATCACAATAAAGTCGAAGCTAGGTTATCGAGTGAAGGAAATCTGCAGCTTCAGATCGAGAATGTCCATCTCATCCATCAGACAGCTGCAACATATGACGGCTCTTGTTTATACCATATGCTATGTAGGGCCTACTCTAGCGACTCTACTAGAAAGACGTAGCTGTCGTAACAAGAGCTGTCACAGGAGGCAGCGCGCTCGACTATTTCGATGCTGGATAGTGAAACTGGGCACATCTGAGAAAACTAGAGCTGTCACTGGAGTGTTTAATGACTCCAATTGTGGATGAAGATATTGTACAATAGCCCGAGTCTATGTCAAAAATATCAACTTAAAGTAATAAGAGAGGTAAAGATAAAATGTATCAAAACACTATATAAGTATATCCTAAGCAAAAAGGGGCATAATTCATTAAATACTGGTGCCAGAGTTATGCAGCTTGTGTCATATAGTGTGGGTGATGATGTTGAACAAATATTTTAAGTTTGAATCAAATCCATTCAGTAATAACAGAGACAGAGTGAAAGTGCATCAAACCTTTAACCTAAAATTCTAAGTAAAAAGGGAAATAATTCATGAAAAATTGGTCCCAGAGTTATGCACCTTGTGTCATATGATAAGGGTAATGATGTTGAACAATTGTTTAAGTTTGAATCAGCTCCATTCAGTAATAACAGAGATAGAGTGAAAGTGCATAAAACTTAAACCTGAAATTCTAAGTAAAAAGGGGAATAATTCATGAAAAATTGTGCCAGAGTTATGCATCTTGTGTCATATGATGTGGGTGATGATGCTGAACAACTACTTTAAGTTTGAATCAAATCCATTCAGTAATAATAGAGATAGAGTGAAAGTGCATCAAAAATTTAACCTGAAAATCTAAGTGAAATGGGGGGATAATTCATGAAATATTGGTGCCAGAGTTATGGCCCTTATGTCAGATGATGTGGATGATGATGAGGAATAAGTATTTCAAGTTTGAATCAAATCCATCAAGTAATTACAGAGATAAGTTGAAAAAAGAGAAAGTACACCAAAACTTTAACCAAGGTTGGGACGCGGAAAGACGCCGACGCTGGGGCGAGTAGGATAGCTCTCCTTATACTTCGTATAGTCGAGCTAAAAATGAGAAAAGGCAACATGCCTCTCGACCTAGTGTGTTTTACACAAGTCGAGTTTTATTTTATTTAGTTTCTTTTTTTTCTTTTCGGATGTGGAGTACTGATAACTGTTTTCGCTTACAATGGAAAACTTCGCTTTGCAGACGTTCGTGGAAAATTGAAGAAAAAACAAGCAAATTCGATGAATTGGTACCCCCCGCCGAAAGGGTTTGTGGTGAGGAATGGCAAAAAAATATATCCGGCAAAAAGTTAAGGATGTTAATAAGAAGCAAATAATTTCATTAGTCAAAATCAATTTAACAGAAAACAAATGTTTAATTAAAGAGTACATAATAAATGTATGATACTTTGATCCTGACTAAAGAATTTATTTTGAATGGGATATGCTTACTGTAATAAGCTTAGCTTTTAAAATTAAATGCAGTTAATTGAAATATGAGCTTGAAGTTTAACTGGAACGAAATATTGTCTTTGAGTGGTTTGGCACCAGGTGTTGTTGTTTAACATGTACATTTGAACTTAAAAAAACAGATGTCCTTATGAGAACACTGGTAAGATATCTTGAACATGACTGAGGGCAAGGCTTGTGCAGTCACAACTTAACATGTTGAAGGTTTGAACATTTAAAAAAAAAAAAAAAAAAGGAATGGAAATATATATATGTGTATATATATTTATTTTTTAAGGGTGTGGGGGTGCGGGGGAACGGGAGAGGAAACAAAATTTCACATGTTGATTATAAATATTGATGGAAAATTAAAAATGAAAAACAAGAGGGTCATGATGACCCTGGATCGCTCACCAGAGTAATATGAGCTACATGTTTCTAATGTCAAACTGATGATTTTTAGAAATTTTTTTGGAAGATTTTCCGATGTACAATCAAGTAACCCCTGGGGCGGGGCCAATTTTACCCCGGGGGTCATGATTTGAACAAAGTTTGTAGAAGTCTACTAGGAAATGTTACATATCAAATATCTAAGATCTAGGCCTTCTGGTTTATTTTTAGCAAATTTATGAAGATTTCCCTACGTACAATCAAGTAACCTCTGGGGCTGGGTCAATTTGACCCTGGGGGGGTCAAGATTTGAACCAATTTTGTAGAGGTCCACTAGGCAATGCTACATGTCAAATATCTAAGCTCTAGGCCTTTTGGTTTATTTTTAGAAAATTTTGAAGATTTTTCTATGTACAATCAAGTAACCCCATGGGGCGGGGTCAATTTGACCCCGGGGGTCATGATTCGAATAAATTTTGTAGAAGTCTACTAGGCAATGCTACACGTCAAATATCTAAGATCTAGGCCTTCTAGTTTATTTTTAGAATTTTTTTTAAGATTTTCCTATGTAAAATCAAGTGACCCCTGGAGCGGGGTCAATTTTGACCCAGGGGTCATGATTTGAACAAATTTTGTAGAGGTCCACTAGGCAATGCTACATGTGAAATACCTAAGCTCTAGGCCTTCTGGTTTATTTTAAGAAAATTTTTAATGATTTTCCTAAGTAAAATCAAGTGACCCCTGGGGCAGGGTCAATTTTGACCCCAGGGTCATGATTTGAACCAATTTTGTAGAGGTCCACTAGGCAATGCTACAAGTGAAATATCTAAGCTCTAGGCCTCCTGGTTTATTTTTAGAAAATTTTGAAGATTTTTCTATGTACAATGAAGTAACCCCATGGGGCGAGGTCATTTTGATCCTGGGGGTCATGATTTGAACAAATTTTGTAGAAGTCTATTAGGCAATGCTACACGTCAAATATCTAAGATCTAGGCCTTCTGGTTTATTTTTAGAAAATTTTTGAAGATTTTCCTATGTAAATTCAAGTGACCCCTGAAGCGGGGTCAATTTTGACCCCGGGGGTCATGATTTGAACAAATTTTGTAGAGGTCCACTAGGCAATGCTACATGTGAAATATCTAAGCTCTAGGCCTTCTGGTTTATTTTTAGAAAATTTTTGAAGATTTTCCTATGTAAAATAAAGTGACCCCGGGTGACCAAGGCAAGTGGGCGACCAGGTGTGGTTGCTGTAAAGCGCCTTTGAACGTGTTTATCATGAAAAGGGCGCTATATAAATCTGGTATAATAATAACTTCACATGTTTATAATAAATGTTTACAGAAAAGAATGAAAGAAATTTAATGAAATTCTGCCAAATGGCAAGTTTGTTATGTACAAATATGTGGATTTTTAGACAATTAAAGGGCAATAACTCTGCAGTTACAAAAGAAATCCACACAAAATTGTGTGTGCACAACCACATTATAGTGCTCTAAATTCTGTTAAAGTTTCATAGTTCAAGGTCAAATATATCAAAAGTTATGATGCAGAAATTACCATATTCATAGTACCCTATATAGTTAACACTATAAACTTGTAAGGGCCATAACTCTGGTGTTACTTGGGCAATCTGACTGAAACTTGACGGGCCGCAAGAACTCATAGTGGTGAACAAGTATATGAAGTTTTAAATAAATATTCCTAAGCATTTCCTAGATATGGCTGCGGACGGACGGACGGAAGGACGGATGGACGGACGGAAAGACGGACGGACGGACAACGCCAAAACTATATCCCTCCGACTTTCGTCGGGGGATAACAAAAGCATGTGACTGCACTTATTTTCCTTAGCAGCGGTTCTAATGATTTTATTAGTAGTGAATGGAAGGTCTTGTCATTATTAGTACTATTCAGTGTATTTTACCTACATTTATGCATGTGTTTCGGACATATTATACGGAGTCTTTAAAATTTCAACTTACCCGTCAATAGTCGAAACTATTGCTCGGGATTTGACGTACTTAAGACAAATAGCTTAGACTAATGGTCGAGTTGCCGTCCAATTAAGTGTTTAGTACTTAACTTAAAAAAAATAAATTTACACAGACTTTCAGTTCATCAAAGTTTGACTTTATTCCAGCAGACGTGTCTTGCATATTGACTGGTCATACAGTACAAACTATTGACGGACTATTTATATAAGAAGTCATGTAACAGTATACTCTTACTAAATGGTCTACAGGCCAATAGTCAAAATTATAGTTCAAACATCGTTTTATTCCAATGACAAGCGAGGGATTTTCAAAAAAGTAAACAATTTATTTTCTTATTATTTCATAACTGAAGAAACTGATCCACTTAATCATGATGTGTGTTGGCCACACCTCCCAGGGAAATCAAGTTCAAATTTTAAACTTTTTTTTCTCAAAGTTACCTTTACAAAATAAAACAGAAACCAATTTTTAATAAGATATTGTAAAAAGTCACTACGTACAACTCATCAAATTAAAAGAATATATATCTTACTATTGATCTAAGGTAATTTCAAAGAATGGTTCCCTGTGTAGTTTAGTTTACTTGAGATGGAGATGTCGCTGACTGATGAAAATGGACGTTTTAACTATAAGTCGGTTATAGATAGGAATGGGAATTACCAATAATTATAGGTTTTAATATTAGCTTTGTATCGGGTTCTTTAGTGGAAATGCTGCGCGACTTTAGTGGCGCAATATTCTTCCGCTACAGAATGAGTGCATATTAGATAACCTGTTTATTACATAACGTACTCGTATCTACACGTTTAACTGTAATGTAAGTATCATGAATTTGTTCAATAGCATTAACAAAAAAGAACTTAATAAAAGAATTAATGCAAAGACACACACTAAATTAAGGTAGTTCTGCACGATATGATCGAAATTTTTTCTACTATGTAGAATTTGATTAAACTCTGATTTTTCAAAACTTCGGATTATACTTAGAAAATTGAGCAAATAAAAAAGATAGGGTTGTGTGCTTGATTTTTTGCTAGATTGATTTGAAAAATTTCGACCTCACGCAAGTTTTCATAATGGGAGTCTATGGAAAAAACGCAATTTTCAAAACATTTTCGCGAATAGAAATATTTCTACAATGTAGATTTTAATGATACTTCTCACATTATTAAATACATGGCCTATAATATGGTGAAATAAAATGTATAGGTCCGTGTGCTTATTTTTGAGATATTTGGCTACGATTAAAACGAACCGCCTATTTCAAGCTAATTTTAAGACATTATTTTGAATTATTTAACGTGTAATATGTTTTAATATCATATTTCAACTTTAGAAAGAAAGTAACGGTGCCATTTTAATACATTTATTCACAGGTTGCCCTTAATTCATAAACTGATTTTCGTTTCCATACGCCTAAACCGGGCATTATTCTACGTTTCCCGGATAAGTGACATTACACCATCACTTCCGGTTTTTCAAACGCGCAGAACTACCTTAAGTCACGCACCCGAAAAGTATTGACGTTTCCGGTTCGGGGAATAGAAACGAGTATGTAATAATTCTGACTATTGACCAGCAAGTCATTCAGTATTAAGTACATTGTTTGTATCTTATTACATGACATCAGAGATTAGTTTTCATTTTTTTTACTAATTAGCCCAGTAAAAACGTGCTGAATGTAGACAAACTATGGACCGGCAATTCATACCAGGAGTCATATTATAATAATAAGGGTTAGTTCACAACTATCGGTGTCTTTCATTGTTTTACTGTATAATTTTGTGATTTGAATTACATGATTTCCTAATCAACTTACTTTTTTCAAGTGAAACAAAGTGACTGTCCTGGATGTGACCTATTGTTATCGGCTGAACTTGATTCGTCGAACAGACTAACTCGGAGTCTACAACCTCAAACCGCGGCAGTTTTTTTCGCATCTTTGGAGTGCGTGATGATGTGTACGGGTTGTAAAATGAGTTCAGCCGTTGCTTTGCACACCCTAGAATCCATGACGTCAGCATAATTGGTCTGCAGCACCTGCAAGAAATCACTGTTGGATATACTGTCAGGATTGTCAGATCTCTGGACCAAATACGTGAGATAAAAGATTGCTTTTGCAAGTTTATACAGACGGCGCCTGTATGGATATTTCGTCGAATTTTTAATGGTCTCTTTATAGATTTGCATAATACTATTTTACATGATATGGCATGTATAAACAGTCGGTCAATAACTGGTCTACAGCAGCGTTACTGCTCAATATTCTTAAAATTCATGCAGATGGCTGAACATTACAAATTCTTAGAATAGACATATTTGTTGTTATTCGTTTTCTATCTATTTTGAAGCAGCATTAAAAGAAAAGTTCACTGTTTTTTCCCCACTTTTCTAACACAAACAAGGATTGTCGCTATTAGTGACAAATGCCCTAGAAGCGTGCCCACGAATGCTACAGTTGTCTGCGCAAAAAAAAAATGTCAGAATAGTTTAGGTATGAAACACCTTGTGACCTTGACCTTGATCCGAGAGACCAGGGTCATAAGCGCAACACACCTTCTCAATATGGTTAACATTTTTTTGTCAAATTATTTTCAAATCCCTTGATAAATGGCAGAGTTATGAACCAGACAAGAAACAGACCATGTTAACCTTTGACTTCTAAGTGTGGTCTTGACTTTGGAGCTAGCCAGGGTTCTGGGTCTTGCGCATGTCATGTCATCTCATTATAGGGAAAATTTATGCCAAGTAACTTTAAAATCACTTCATCGATGGCAGAGTTATGGATCGGACACGAAACAGACCATGTTAACCCTTGACTTCTAAGTGTGACCTTGACCTTAGAGCCAAGGGTCTGAATCTTGCGCATGACTCGTCGTCTTATTATTGGGAACATTTCTGCCAAAGTAATTTCAAAATCCCTTGATGAATGGCAGAGTTATAAACCGGACACGAAACAGACCCTGTTAACCTTTGACTTCCAAGTGTGGCATTAACCTTGAAGCTAGGGGTCTGGGTCTTGCGCAAGACAAATTGTCTCATTATGGTTACTATTTATGCCAAGTTATTTCAAAATCCCTTCATGGATGGCAAAGTTATGGACCGGACACGCAACATACACTGTTAACCTATGACCTCTAATTGTGAGCTTGACCTTGAAGCTAGGGGTCTGGGTCTTGTGTATGACACGTCGTTTTATTATGGTGAACATCTATGCCAAGTTATTTCAAAATCCCTTTATGAATGGCAGATTTACAGCCCGGACAAGAATTTACACGGACGTACGCACGCACGCCCACACACACACGGACGGACAGTGCGATTTTAATATACCCACCTCCGGGGTCTGGTATCTTATAACAAGAGGACCATGATGGTCCTGAATCGCTCACCTATCCCCACATGACCCAGTGTTGAACTGAGTATGACGTCGTTATTTCTATTATTTGACATAGTGACCTAGTTTTTGAGCACATGTGACCTAGATATCATCAAGATAAAAAATTCTGACCAATTTTCATGAAGATCCATTGAAAAATATGGCCTCTAGACAGGTCACAAGGTTTTTCTATTATTTGACCTAATGACCTAGTTTTTGAAGGCACGTGACTCACTTTTAAACTTGACCTAGATATCATCAAGGTCAACATTCTCACCAATTTTCATGAAGATCTCGTGAAAAATATGGCCTCTAGAGAGGTCACAAGGTTTTCTATTTTTCGACCTACTGACCTATTTTTTGACCGCACGTGACCCAGTTACGAACCTGACCTAGATATCATCAAGCTGAACATTCTCACCAATTTTCATGAAGATCCATTGAGAAATATGGCCTCTATAGAGGTCATAAGGTTTTTCTATTTTTAGACCTACTGACCTAGTTTTTGACCCCACATGACCCAGTTTCAAACTTGACCTAGATATCATCAAGGTGAACATTCTAACCAATATTCATGAAGATCTCATGAAAAATATGGCCTCTAGAGAGGTCACAAGGTTTTTCTATTTTTAGATCTACTGACCTAGTTTTTAACCCCACGTGATCCAGTTTCGAACTTGACTTAGATATCATAAAGGTAAACATTCTGACTAATTTTCATGAAGATCTCATGAAAAATATGGCCTCTAGAGAGGTCACAAGGTTTTTCTATTTTTAGACCTACTGACCTAGTTTTTGACCGCAGTTGAGTTGACCCAGTTAAGAACCTGACCTAGATATCATCAAGCTGAACATTCTCACCAATTTTCATGAAGATCCATTGAGAAATATGGCCTCTAGAGAGGTCACAAGGTTTTTCTATTTTTAGACCTACTGACCTAGTTTTTGATCCCACAGAACCCAGTTTCGAACTTGACTTAGATATCATCAAGGTGAACATTCTGACCAATTTTCATGAAGATCTCATGAAAAATATGGCCTCTAGAGAGGTCACAAGGTTTTTCTATTTTTAGACCTACTGACCTAGTTTTTGACCCCACGTGACCCAGTTTTCAAACTTGAACTAGATATCATCAAGGTGAACATTCTGACCAGTATTCATGAAGATCTCATGAAAAATATGGCCTCTAGAGAGGTCACAAGGTTTTTCTATTTTTAGAACTACTGACCTAGTTTTTAACCCCACGTGACCCAGTTTCCTAATTGGCCTAGATATCACCAAGGTGAACATTCTGACCAACTTTTATGAAGATCCATTGAGAAATATGGCCTCTAGCGAGGTCACAAGGTTTTTCTATTTTTAGACCTACTGACCTAGTTTTTGACCCCATGTGACCTAGTTTCGAACCTAGATATCATCTAGATGAACATTCTGACCAATTTTCATGAAGATCTCATGAAAAATATGGCCTCTAGAATGGTCACAAGGTTTTTCTATTTTTAGACCTACTGACCTAGTTTTTGATGGCACGTGACCCAGTTTCGAACTTGACCTAGATATCATCAAGATGAACATTCTGACTAACTTTCATAAAGATCCCACAAAAAATGTGACCTCTAGAGATGTCACAAGGAAAAGTTTACGCACGGACGGACGCACGGACGGACGGACGCACGGACGACGGACACCGCACGATCACAAAAGCTCACCTTGTCACTTTGTGACTGGTGAGCTAAAAATCACACTGTATGACTTCCGGTCAGTCGTATATAAATATTACATAAAGCACAGTTAATTCATTCCCTCCAGGCCGCAGGTATATTGGAAAGCAACAAGTAGTGTAGCTCGCATTAATGGAACGCTGTTTTTGCAATACAGCTGGCAGACCAACATTGATGCCTAATTGTGCAAAAAGGAAGATATTTTTTTTTTTTTTGTAAATGCTCTTTTATTTCCTGGATTATGGGCCTTCGTTGTTTTTCCTCTATATGATATATAGAGAAGTGCTTGTGACTTGAATTCCTCATTCGTTATTTCATATAATTTATTCAAACTTTCAGCAATGATCAATATTGTTACTTAGTTAATTGTGCGTAAGGGATTTCTTAATTGCTCTTTAATTTCTTCGATTATGGCCATGTGTTGTTTTTGCTCTATATATCAACAAAGTCTAGATGAAGGCAAGAATCACATTTGATAGCTCTAGTTAAGTATTTCAATAGTCAAGGAATGTGACCAGTTGAGCTAAAAGTTATTTATATACATGAAAGGGAAATATATATATTTTTGCTCAAAACAACAGAATTAATAAATACATATTTCATAGATCTACATGTAAAACATTTAGAATGGAGTAATGCGTAATGGTATAACAAACAAGAGGGTCATGATGACCCTGGATCGCTCACCTGAGTAATATGAGCTACATGTTTCAAATGTGAAACTGATGATAAAATATTAAGTCAGTAGTCATATTCATGGTCAATGAAATTCAGTTTTATGATTTGTGCGCAAAACTGTGCATGTCATCAAAATTTCAAGGCTGTATCTTAAACAAGAGGACCATGATGGTCCTGAATCGCTCACCTATCCCCACATGACCCAGTGTTGAACTGAGTATGACGTCGTTATTTCTATTATTTGACATAGTGACCTAGTTTTTGAGCACACGTGACCTAGATATCATCAAGATAAAAAATTCTGACCAATTTTCATGAAGATCCATTGAAAAATATGGACCCTAGAGAGGTCACAAGGTTTTTCTATTATTTGACCTAATGACCTAGTTTTTGAAGGCACATGACCCACCTTTAAACTTGACCTAGATATCATCAAGGTGAACATTCTCACCAATTTTCATGAAGATCTCATGAAAAATATGGCCTCTAGAGAGGTCACAAGGTTTTTCTATTTTTAGACCTACTGACCTAGTTTTTGACCGCAGTTGAGTTGACCCAGTTAAGAACCTGACCTAGATATCATCAAGCTGAACATTCTCACCAATTTTCATGAAGATCCATTGAGAAATATGGCCTCTAGAGAGGTCACAAGGTTTTTCTATTTTTAGACCTACTGACCTAGTTTTTGATCCCACAGAACCCAGTTTCGAACTTGACTTAGATATCATCAAGGTGAACATTCTGACCAATTTTCATGAAGATCTCATGAAAAATATGGCCTCTAGAGAGGTCACAAGGTTTTTCTATTTTTAGACCTACTGACCTAGTTTTTGACCCCACGTGACCCAGTTTCAAACTTGAACTAGATATCATCAAGGTGAACATTCTGACCAGTATTCATGAAGATCTCATGAAAAATATGGCCTCTAGAGAGGTCACAAGGTTTTTCTATTTTTAGAACTACTGACCTAGTTTTTAACCCCACGTGACCCAGTTTCCTACTTGGCCTAGATATCACCAAGGTGAACATTCTGACCAACTTTCATGAAGATCCATTGAGAAATATGGCCTCTAGCGAGGTCACAAGGTTTTTCTATTTTTAGACCTACTGACCTAGTTTTTGACCCCATGTGACCTAGTTTCGAACCTAGATATCATCTAGATGAACATTCTGACCAATTTTCATGAAGATCTCATGAAAAATATGGCCTCTAGAATGGTCACAAGGTTTTTCTATTTTTAGACCTACTGACCTAGTTTTTGACCGCACGTGACCCAGTTTCGAACTTGACCTAGAATTTACCAAGATGAACATTCTGACCCATTTTCATAAAGATCCCATGAAAACTGTGACCTCTAGAGATGTCACAAGCAAAAGTTTACGTCCGCATGGACGGACGCACAGACGCTGCGCGATCACAAAAGCTCACCTTGTCACTATGTGACAAGTGAACTAAAAACAAGAAAGTAGGTCAGTAGGTCAAGGTCACAGTCAAGTGACATCATATTACTTGGGGTCATCAGGTAATTATAATTAAACAGTCTTGGAAATAGGATCAGATGATTTTTGAAGTATTTTTCCTATATAACTCACATAATAACTAAGTGACCCCAGGGCAGGACCTCTTTTAATCCCAGGGGCATAATTTGAACAATTTTGGTAGAGGACTACTAGACAATGCATTATACCAAATATCAAAAGCCTAGATTGTATGGTTTCAGACAAGAAGATTTTTAAAGCTTTTTCCTATACAAGTCTATATAAAACTTGGGACCCCCAGGGCAGGGCCTCTTTTCACCCAAGGGATACAATTTGAACAAGTTTGGTTGAGGACCATTAGACAATGCTATAAACCAAATATCTAAGGTCTAAGTGTTGTGGTTTCAGACAAGAAGATTTTTAAACTTTTTTTCCTATATAAGTCTATGTAAAACTTGGGACCCCCGGGGCGGGGCCATATTTGACCCTAGGGGGACAATTTGAACAATCTTGGTAGAGGACCACTAGATGATGCTACATACCAAATATCAAAGCCCTAGGTCATGTGGTTTTGTACAAGAAGATTTTCAAAGTTTTCCCTATATAAGTCTATATAAACCATGTTACCCCCGGGGCGGGGCCATATTTGACCCTAGGGGGATAATTTGGACAATTTTGGTAGAGGAACACTAGATGATGCTATACACCATACATCAAAGCCCTAGGCCCTGTGGTTTTGGACAAGAAGATTTTTAAAGTTTTTCCTTTTGGTTGTCATGGCAACCAGAGTTCTGCATTGAATTCAATTCTTTGATCAATTTTGAAAGGGGGCCACCCAAGGATCATTCCTGTGAAGTTTGGTGCAATTCTGCCCTGTGGTTTTCAAGAAGGTTTTTTTTAGAAATTGTTGACGCACGACGGACGACACACAACGGACATCAAGCGGTCACAACAGCTCACCTTGTCACTTTGTGACAGGTGAGCTAATAAAAACAAGCACGCTATTCACAAATAAGTTACTTTTAGGCTGAGTGGTCTGAGTGGTCACACATACATCCATAACAATTTCTGGTCTGTATAACTTCTGGCCACAGGAAATCTTTTGACTTGTCTGTTTCTTTGAATGTTGACGTATAACTTCCCCACGAAAGCAATGTTTTATACCTGTAATGAGCCAACAATAACACATGGTCAATTCCATTTATTTAGCCAAGACGAACCCTAGATATTTTGTTTTATATTCAGTATTATATAACAGCGGTAATATTAGAAAATCAGCAATAAGTGTCTGATTTCTGAGTGTGCACACTATTTTACTTCCTAACGGTAATAACGGTTTCAATTTATTAGAAAAAATAAAAATTATTTTGAATTTTTTGTAGCCGTGATTCGATAATAAAATTATAAAAAGTTGAAAAGCCGTGGAGAAAATAATTATATTTTGAATTATAATGTTTTTTTGTGTTCATGCATGTGTATGCACTGACGAGTACGAAATTCTTTGAGTTTTGTTTCAACGAGGGCGTAATTTCGGCAGGGTTTACACATCCATGAACACCAGGGAAAAAAACGATTCCTGTATTGATTGCGGATGGAACAGACAAAAGCACTAACCTGTCTTACAATATGCTGAACGAATCTCTCTCTCAAGTGCTTGCCATCCTCACCATTTGTGGCACCAACAACATGAAAAAAAGCAGTTCCCATCGTAGGGAACATTCTTCAGAAGACGATACCCGAAAGTTTCTACAGTTCGAAGAAGGTTGGCCAGTTACATTTTTCTGATCATTCTCTTCTGCTTCGGCCGAAGAGATGGGAGCCGATACCGGATCAGTTCTAGGCTTGAGAAAATCCTGGAAATGAAAGTCGTGATGTAGAGGATCTTGTTATCCAATTTTTTAGAGTTCAAATTTGAAAACTAACGCTGATCTTCATTTCAAATTTTATGCTGTCAATTATATGCATGCTTCTATCAAATTGTGATGTTATTTGTTTAAAAGATAAATCAAGCAGATACACTGGATTCTAGAGACTGCGGAGCGCCTGTGATAAATTAGACTCCAGTATATACCTGATTCAAGCTATATTTAATGTATATTTTTTGTAACCATGGTAATCCTAATCGCATATTTTTGCCTAACATGATCACTTTCGGACATGTGCAGAAGACCGCTCTAGGTCTACAATAACATCGGATTCCAGACGCTAGCAAGTGCCATTGTTTTTTAAATTATAATATCACACTCAAAACTAGTCCCTTCCACTGTGCTTGCAGACCGTGAAATACAAACCATTTGAGACTTGGGTATAATGGATCCAGCCCCTGCACATACTTTGTTTGTATGCTGGACAATGTTTATGTGAACTTACAGTAAGATATAAGCAATAGTAACAAACTTATGACAGAACAAGAGCTGTCTCCATAGGATGACACATGCCCCCGATGGCACTTTGAATGAATAGTTATGGCCGATGTTAGAGTTTAGGACCTAAGAGCTACGGACCTGGGTCTTGCACGCGACACGTCGTCTTACTGTGGTACACATTCATGCCCAATAATTTTAAAATCCATGCATGAATGACAAAGATATGGACCGGACACGCCCATCAATGCACTATCATGAAATATGACCTTTAACGTCTAAGTGTGACCTTGACCTTTGAGCTACGGACCTGGGTCTTGCGCATGACACGTCGTCTTACTGTGGTACACATTCATGCCAAGTTATTTGAAAATCCATCCATGGATGACAAAGATATGGACCGGACACGAATGCACTATCATGAAAAATGACCTTTAACGTCTAAGGGTGACCTTGACCTTTGAGCTACGGACCTGGTTCTTGCGCGCGACATGTCGTCTTACTGTGGTACACACTCATGCCAAGTTATTTGAAAATCCATCCATGGATGACAAAGATATGGACCGGACACGAATGCACTATCATGAAAAATGACCTTTAACGTCTAAGTGTGACCTTGACCTTTGAGCTACGGACCTGGGTCTTGCGCGCGACACGTCGTCTTACTGTGATACACATTCATGCCAAGTTATTTGAAAATCCATCCATCGATGACAAAGATATGGACCGGACACGAAAATTGCGGACAGACTGACAGACTGACAGACGGTTCAAAAACTATATGCCTCCCTTCGGGGGCATAAAAACAAAGGTTGCCGAAAAACTTTAACCTTAACTAGAATGTGTCTGTAGGACACAGGGTGTGCCCCCAATTGGTACATTTGTCACAAGTAAGGGGCAATAATTCAAATGTTTGCAGTGTTAATGGGGTTTAGCCTAAACAAACATTTTATGAAAAGGATTCATTATTCTAGACCATATATTTTGAGCTATGAGCATCACAAACAAAAAATCCACCATTTTGGCTATTTCAAGGGCCATAACTCTGTAATAAGAGCAAAGATTCTCAAGAAGAATGCCAAGTGTGAAAGGTCACATCATGATAAAGACTCAAGCAAGGTTTCATGAATCAACATTATATACTTTTTGAGCTAAGCACTTAATTAGGTGAAAATGTGCATTTTTTTACTATTTCAGGGGCCATAACTTTAAACATAGGGGTTGGAGCCAGCCAAAAAATAAGGTGTGCAAGTTTATATCATGATAAAGACTTATGCAAGTTTTCAACCATTTATATTAAATACTTTTTGAGCTAGGTACGTCAAAAGGTGAAAATGGGCATTTTTGCCTATTTCAGGGGCCATAACTCTAAAAATAGGGGGCAGACCAAAATGAAAAAAAATAGGAGGTGCGCAAGTTCATATCATGATTAAGACTCATGCAAGGTTTCATGAATCTATATCAAATACTTTTTTAGCTAGGCGTGTCACAAGGTGAAAATGTGCATTTTTGACTATTTCAGGGGCCATACCTCTAAAAATAGGGAGTGGAGCCAGACGAAAAATAGGAGGTGCGCAAGTTCATATCATGATAAAGACTCATGCAAGGTTTCATCAATTTATATCTTTTTGAGCTAGGCGCGTCACGAACTTCGGACGGACAGACGGAGAGATGGACGGACGGATGCACGGACAAGACCAAATCTATATGCCCCCACCACTCATGGGGGGCACAAAAATGACCTAAGTATAACACCTTGGTGACCTTGACTTTGGGTATAATGGGCCCAGCCCCTGCACATACTTTATTTGTATGCTGGACAACGTTTATGTGAAGTTACAGTAAGAAACTAGAAAATGCTTTTGTAAAAAAGCGCATGTCTCCCCCAATGCAAAGTCCTATAGGCAAGAAGTCAATAGGGGTCAGGAGCGAAAGTCAAAGAGACACTGATGGTTGGCTGCAATAGGGATCATCTACTTGGCATGTCCAATCATCCCGCTAAATTTCAACACTCTTGGCCTAGTGGTTCTCAAGTCACTGTTCAGGCTTCTGTGACCTTGACCTTTGATCAAGTGACCTCAAAATAAATAGGGGTCATCTATTCTGCATGTCCAATCATCCTATTAAGTTTCAACATTGTAGGTCAAGTGGTTCTCAAGTTATTTCCAAAAAATGATTTTACATGAACAGGCCACTGTGACCTTGGCCTTTAATAGACTGACCCCAAAATCAATAGGGGTCATCTACTCTGCATGTTCAATCATCCTATAAAGTTTCAACATTCTGGGTCAAATGGTTCTCAAGTTATTGATCGGAACTGGTTATCAATGTTCAGGCCCCTGTGACCTTGACCTTTAATGGAGTGACCCCAAAAACTGTAGGGGTCATTTACTCTGCATGAACAATCATCCTATGAAGTTTCAACATTCTGGGTCGAGGGGTTCTCAAGTTATTGATTGAAAATGGTTTTCCATGTTCAGGCCCCTGTGGCCTTGACCTTTAACAGAGTGACCCTAAAATCGTTAGGGGTCATCTACTCTGCATGACCAATCATCCTATGAAGTTTCATCATTCTGGGTCAAGTGGTTCTCAAGTTACTGACCGGAAATGGTTTTCAATGTTCAGGCCCCTGTGACCTTGACCTTTCACACAGTGACCCCAAAATCGATAGGGGTCATCTACTCTGCATGACCAATCATCCTATTAAGTTTCAACATTCTGGGTCAAGTGGTTCTCAAGTTACTGACCGGAAATGGTTTTCAATGTTCAGGCCCCTGTGACCTTGACCTTTAATGGAGTGACCCCAAAACTGATAGGGGTCATCTACTTTGCATGTACAATCATCCTATGAAGTTTCAACATTCTGGGTCAAGTGGTTCTCTAGTTATTGATCGGAAATTGTTTTCAATGTTCAGGCCCCTGTGACTTTGACCTTTGACGGAGTGACCCCAAAATCAATAGGGGTCATTTACTCTTCATGATCAATCATCCTATGAAGTTTCAACATTCTAGGTCAAGTGGTTCTCTAGTTATTGATCAGAAATGGTTTTCAATGTTCAGGCCCCTGTGACCTTGATCTTTGACAGAGTGACCACAAAATCAATAGGGGTCATCTACTCTTCATGACCAATCATCCTATGAAGTTTCAACATTCTGGGTCAAGTGGTTCTCAAGTTACTGACCGGAAATGGTTTTCAATGTTCAGGCCCCTGTGACCTTGACCTTTAACAGAGTGACCCCAAAATCGATAGGGGTCATTTACTTTGCATGTACAATCATCCTATGAAGTTTCAATATTCTGGGTCAAGTGGTTCTCTAGTTATTGATCGAAAATGGTTTTCCATGTTCAGGCCCCTGTGAGCTTGACCTTTGACAGAGTGACCCAAAATCAATAGGGGTCATCTACTCTTCATGACCAATCATCCTATGAAGTTTCAACATTCTGGGTCAAGTGGTTCTCAAGTTACTGACCGGAAATGGTTTTCAATGTTCGGGCCCCTGTGACCTTGACCTTTAATGGAGTGATCCCAAAATCGATAGGGGTCATCTACTTTGCATGTACAATCATCCTATGAAGTTTCAACATTCTGGGTCAAGTGGTTCTCTAGTTATTGATCGGAAATGTTTTTCAATGTTCGGGCCCCTGTGACCTTGACCTTTGACGGAGTGACCCCAAAAACAATAGGGTCGTCTACTCCAGCAGCCCTACAACCCTATGAAGTTTGAAGGTTCTAGGTCAAATGGTTCTCCAGTTATTGCTCGGAAATGAAGTGTGGCGTACGGACGGACGGACAGGGCAAAAACAATATGTCTCCTGGGGGAGACATAAGTGACCCCAAAATCGATAGGGGTCATCTACTTTGCATGTACAATCATCCTATGAAGTTTCAACATTCTGGGTCAAGTGGTTCTCTAGTTATTGATCGGAAATGGTTTTCAATGTTCGGGCCCCTGTGACCTTGACCTTTGACGGAGTGACCCAAAAAACAATAGGGGTCGTCTTCTCCAGCAGCCCTACAACCCTATGATGTTTGAAGGTTCTAGGTCAAATGGTTCTCCAGTTATTGCTCGGAAATGAAGTGTGACGTACGGACGGACGGACAGGGCAAAAACAATATGTCTCCTGGGGGAGACATAATAAGCAATAGTAATAAAGATATGACAGAAAAACAAAGGTTGCCGAAAAACTTTAACAAAGAAGAATAACCCAGAAGAATAACCCAACTATTCTCCGAATAGTGGAGCTAAAAATGGGAAAATCCAATGCTTACTTTTGCAGAAGACGAAATATGAGCAAACGTCTGTTGACTGCTTGATTACAAAAATTGAAAATTATCTTACAAGAGTACTTCAATGATTTTTCACATTAGATAACTTACCTGCTTTTTTTGTTCGGCATTTCTACATTCCATCTTCGGTTTGTTGATCAACTTAAATATATGATGGCTGTAATAACACTCCTCTCTTTTGATAGATACATCCAATCCTCTGTAAAATCACTGGATTCAACATTGAAACATTAAGTAAAACATGTTAAAAGCTATCGGGGCTCAATCCATTGATCTTTTAAGACATAGACGGTTACCAACAAACTTTATACAAAAGTTACAGCGTAAATAATAGTAATGCATGCAAGTTGGCGTGCGTAGCAGCCGAAAAAAAAACAAAGAATGGACATTCAAATGTATTTTGATGTAATGAAAAATGCAAACTTTGCCGAAAAAAAAAGGGGAGTGCGATCTCACCCATCGCATCCCAACCCTTGGCTGCGTCCTTGCTTAAGAGGCCAAGACTTGGATGTTTTTACAATGTAACGATTTCATGAAATTAATGTAACAGTATGTACAGTACTTGGTTTATCTAGTTAAGCTTACGTCATATTGTTTCTCCACATTGTGAAATATTTATTTTACCGTTTTTTAAAACCAAGATAAAGATTCACTGAATAAAAATAGATAAAAAGGATAAGCCGATTAAGTTGAGAAAAAAATTTCTCAGCCATGGCCTTAAACTGTCCAACCGTTATTTGGGAAAAACATTTTAGTTTTGCGTGCTTTGTTGGCAAATAAAACACGGTTTTGATTTCAGATGAGCACATCTGAACTCAAAACCGTGTTTTATTTGCCGTGCTTACATCTGAACTCAAAACCGTGTTTTATTTGCCAACAAAGCACCCAAAACTAAAATCTATTTCCATTTTAACACGTTCGATACTAATCTGGAATCCTTTTCTAGGCGGAACAGCCAAAGGTAGGTAATTTCGCGTTTTAATCGATAAAACAATACACGGTAAAATCCTTCTTTGTTTATATAAAAGAAAATCTTAAAAGTGTTAGAATTTGTAGTATAACTGTTTTATGCTGTATTATCAGAATGTGTTCATGAAGTTCATGTGAGGGAGAAAGTTTGTAAACAAGTTTGTTTCATATTATAAAAATAACAATCATGTGAAATTTATACAGACGGCTTGTAGCAAAAGAACAATACAAGCGACGTTTAAAATACTAAACCGTACAGTCTTTAGGTATGAAAGAACAAGACATAAGTATGCAATAAACAACGAACATATATAATAATAATGATATAATATAATAATGTAGTTTTTCATATCATTTTATGTTTGCCCAAAACTGAAATTCTTCAATTTCTTCAATATCTGCTTTCCCCTTGCATGTTATGTCATAATATGATGCAAACATTTTTGCCGAAAAAGTTTGTTATTCAGCTTCGCGATATCTACCACATTATCCGGTCGCTATTCATGCTTCGCGTTTGTACGAATCGGCTTCATATTCTTTCTCATAGTGACGAACTCGTGTTACACGTGTAGGCCTGTTTGAAGCAAGTTTTCGTCCATTGGTGTACATCAAATTTAGAATTTCACAATCGGTTTTACATTTGTATTGATGTTTTGATTTTTATATTTGTGACCAAAACAATGATTTTACATTTGTGACGTTTTTATGACATTGGTGACCAGCGTCTTTTTTACGTTTACAATTACTAGGTTTCACGTTTGTGAAAAGTTTGTACATTTGCTGTTCAATCATTTCACATTTATGACTGTTTTCACATTTGTAACCATTTTTACATTTGGGGGTCCTACACGTGTATATAAAGCAGCAAGGAAATTAATATTTGGTTTGTAGACATATCGTGGCATATACACGCTTGTTTGTACTGCTAGGCTGGTCTGGTGTTTCGTAAATTTGTGTTGGTGATTGGTTCGTATATACAAAATGACTATTTTTATAGTATGTCTTCATGAGGAAACAGAAGATTTGATTTTGTGGTGATACATCCTTCTGTTTAATGTCACAACGATACATACGGATAAATACTCAGGTGACCCTACAGGCACGGGTGGGTACCTGGATGGAAGTACTGATCTTCCGTAAGCCAGCTGGTTGAGTTCCTCGCATGAAAGAATACTACACCTCTATCGAGGTTTTGAACCCACAGAGGCCAGGGTAAGAGGTCACAGATACCCCTTACGGCTTAATCAGTGCCGTTCCAGTAGTACATTTGTGCTTATTTTGGCAACAAAAAAGATACAAATGTATAAAGAAGGTTGGTGGACGGAAATTTTTAGTGTAAGATCTCTTTGAGAAAGGAAGATATTTTGAGACCAGTTCAAGGTCATTTCATTGTTTGTATCGAAAATTCTGCTAGTCATTTACCATCTTGGACCAAAATAGAAGCACCATGTAGGCGAGAACATAGGACTTGATTTGTTATCAAAATTGCTTTTTAACGCATGTCCACAAGGAAAAAAGTGTTGTCAGCAAAGAAAGAAGCTTGCGACCATTTATAAATTCGGTATGGGTAGCTTTTTAATTATTTAAAATTATTTAACCAATCTCGCCGCAACAGATGAAAAAATTAAAAACACATTCTGAAAAGGGGATATATCTGGGTGCTGAATGTTTGGTTGGTTGAATTGATTGAGAAAACGACAATACTGGGCGACACAATAAAATAAACATAAAAAGTGTTTTGTGTTTGTGTGTTGATGTTGGGGGTTGGGACAAGGGGGAATGTGAGTGGGGTTATATGACAGGATATCAAGAAACACAAGTAATTATAGTATTTCTTTATTTGTTTTAACAGGGATAGGTGTTTATCTGTCGGATGGGGGGTGGGGGGGGAGTTATGTTTGGACGCGAAAGAATACAATATTAAGGAACACAGCAAACTAAAGCAAGAGCTATTGGAGGACAACAACGCTTGACTTTTCAAAGCCTTGTCACTAAAACAATAAAATAGTGAAAACATTGGGCATAAACAACTACAAAAGGGGCAACACTAGTCGTAGAACTTTGACCCTGTATGATGCTCAATAACACGAAGAAGCAACATCAAAAAACTTTATTTTTGTTTTTGTTTGGTTTAACGTCGCACCGACACAATTATAGGTCATATGGCGACTTTCCAGCTTTGATGGTGGAGGAAGACCCCAGGTGCCCCTCCGTGCATTATTGCATAACAGGCGAGCACCTGGGTAGAACCACCGGCCTTCCGTAATTCACCTGGATAGCTTCCTCACATGAAGAGTTCAACGCCCAGAGGGTAAAAAACAGATAAACGGACATATATGTGTATAAACAGCATTTCTCTACCCCCACCCCCCTCCCCCTCCCCTAACCCCCACACCACACCACGCCACAACCACCCAATCCCCTTCCATTTCACATCAGGAAATTACAAAATATATACAAGATATTTAAAAGAAACAAATCTTTCATTTATCATAATCAGTCTTCACCAGCAGCATTATCATCATCATCAAATAGATAGGATACAATTCTATTCAAAATACATAACAAGCCATTTATTTTACTTCACTTGTGAACAATATATGCACGACTTAAGGTTGTTTTTTTTCTTCCTAACTGTCACTGATTTACTTCAGTAAATAAAGTTATTCGCCAAATGAAAATGACCTTTTCTTTTCTCAAATGGGAAGCAATAAAAACACAAGAAAAAGGGTGTAAAGTTGTGCCCGAAAGTTTATCAAATCTGCATTATTATCATCATTTGGATATCTTTTGACAAACAGTTCATTGTTGATAAGGTTTCAAATAATTATATTTAAGCAGTGCCCTCGTTTGACGTTTCCTGAAACATATTTATACTTCAAAACACAAGACAAAATGTTTTTGTAAAAAATCATCATCAAAAAAACGTCACTTTTACAAATTCCACTTTATTCCCCTTTTCCTTAATAACGACAGGAAATTCCACTTTCTGTCGGTTCCCAAATCCGCTAATGAGGAAAGATGGGTCCTACATTTTCATGTAAAACGCTGTAAACATAATTTTTGTAGGGGAAAAAAAAGCATGTAAGTTATAAAAAATGACATTTTATTAGGGAACAAAAATAAGTGATCAAGATGTGTTCACACAATCATCATCAGAAATGTATATGTCATCCAAAAACGGTATTTCATTCACGTTTAAATATTTTTAGCCAATTCATTTTGGATAGTCTGGTGTTTTCTCCCAAAATGTAATTAACAATGTATTTTCCTCCGTTTAAACTTGACAGGTGTTACGATAGATACCTCTCTTCACCCAAAGAAAATCGTACCTTGACCTTCACCCGCTTGCTTATTATTACCAGTAATTCCTTTGTCTGTCTGTCTGTCTGTCTAGTCTGTCTGGCTACTGTTATCTATTATATGCCTCCCCTGAATTCCGAAAGACAACAAAATTGGTTATATAGCTGTCTTTTTGTTTTTAGGTCAGTCAGTCTATCTGTATGAGTGTATGCATGTCATAAAAGTATGTCTATTCCATATACATGTTTTTCTTCAGATAACGGGGACAGTTTTTGATATGTTCAGAGTGTACGACAACGGTTCCGTTATATCCATCTGGGAAAATGTCTTGTCACTTTTGTCAGTATGTTTGCATTGTCATTTGTCAGTACGTTTGCATTGTCATATGTCAGTACGTTTGCATTGTCCTTTGTCAGTATGTTTGTATTGTCAAATAATTATGCTGAAGCTAACTACCCTTTAATATTACTACATATTATTTGACATAATTAGAATTTTGTTCCAACAGTAGAATATGTACATTATAGATTTACAAAGCAACAGATTTAGTAGCATCGCCTGCTGATATCAAGAACAAAGTGCATTGCCCAAACATACGCAACATTGGGAGTGACCAGGATTCGAACCCAGGACCTTTGCCCCGTAGGAAAGCGTCTTAGCCCTCTCGACCAATGCTTTAACGTAAGTTTCACAAGCACGCACTGTACCTTACAAAAAGATACAGCGATGTAAGTGGTCGTGTATAAGCAACTCCACATCGAAAGCCTAGTCAAACCCTTCAACAAGACCGGCTTTACAGTACTTGACCACACAAACTCATCCTCTCGTCACAACTTCAAATGTTTTTCATTTGGAAATTCTCACCTCTTATATGAGCTACGCAACTTTGCTTTATCAATCATAAAGGAACATTTCTACTGTGGGGTTATCAAAAGTATAATACTGAGGAAACCGCGCATGTATCAGAATGAGCAAAGAGTAGTTAGCATCAAATCGTTACCATGGTCACCACTGAAAACGCATAACCAACCTTTTATTAATTTGATGGATTTCAAAATCACTAAATGCAAGAATTCATATTCATGTACCAGAAATACTGGGGAAAAATGATAAATTACTGGTGCAATCAGACAGGCATAATTTGAGCAACAAATAAAACGCCGAAAAATGATGGGATGAAAAAAGACAGTGTCTAGAAGGAAAGCAGCAAAAAAAATGCAAATATGACATTTTGTGTCAATTGTAATACATATATATATGTTTCTCTTTAAAACCTCAGTTTTAACAAGTTCATTAATTTCAAAGGTGACTGTCCGTCATAGCATCCTATGTCGAAGATGTAAAATAATATGATATGTAATTCTGTGTAAACACTGTTCAACTTTCTATAATGGAAGCTGACCATAACTCTTAGGGGCCCAAATATTTGACACATACTAGTTACATGTTTAGACAAAGAAACACTGGTAATAATAATTTCATAATTGCGAGCCAGCAGTATCTGAGCAGAAGATTCGAGTATTAGAAAATTCCCATTAGTTTGGAAATGCCACCAAAGCTAGGGAAAAAAAGCACTGTTAATTGTTTTAATTGGGAAAAAATATCCTCACATATATCTAAATAAATCAAAATTTCTTTTTATATTTACTGTAGCACTTTCAGTGCGCAGACATTTAGTCAAGATTTGACGTGACCTCTCTTGCTTTAATTACCTTTCTTTTGGAATTCAAAATTTTGTAAATACATCCCGAAGTTGAAAAGAAGCAAAACTGTTGAAAGTCTACAAAAAAGACAACAAAAGTTAGCAATCATTTCTCATTTGGGATTTTTTTTTAAATAGGAATGAATGGTAAAGTGTCTGCCAGTTAATTTTCAGTCCAAAATTCATTTCAAATAAATGTAACACTTATTCCATAAAACGAACCTTATGATAACTGAAGACAAAAAGGGGAAGTACATGTAATTGCCATATCTATAGTCCAACTAGAACATCAATACTCGAGGGACTATGACATATATCAAAAGAAATATTTCAATGTGTAATTGCTGTCTTATATCCAATTGCAACTGAAGACACCGTGTAAAAATATGGCCCATATACTTTATACTATAAATAAATTCTGTTATCAACAAGAGCCATGTGGGACCAAAACAATAAAAGGGAATAATTCTGTAACGAATCAATTATGCTTCCGTACAATATACTACTCAAAAGCCTTGTCACTAAAAGAGTTAAAGGCTCATAATGTCTCTGTATAAAATGTGAACAGTAAATATGCATTTCATCTAAATGGGCAATTGCTTTATCTGTTTTTGGCCTTATGGAACTTTAAATAGTAGAAAAAGGGGCTCAACTTATGAAAACACAAAAATGAGTAGTAGTGAACCTTAGCAATGCGCATGATTAAGTGTGTGAAATTTCAATCCATTCTCATTAGTGGTTACCGAGATAGCAGCAAATTTACAACAACAAAAAATCAAAACAAGAGCTGTCCATAAGATAACGTGCTCGAATATTCTACAGGTTCTACGTCAAACAAGGGTTATTGCTCGGCAAACTTTATGTAACTGAGTTACAACATAACGTGCATGCAAAACTTCCATCAAATTTTCTTTATCAAACAGAGCCATAATTTCAATTAACTTAAAGTAAGAGTTATCTAACTTAGTTCTCTGAGTAGGCGTTATGACTGGAAAGCACTGTGTGAAGTTTCAATTCAGTACACGTAGTTATTATGGAGATATTGCTTGTCAGTTGCACGCAAACCTTAAACTAAATTTTCTATGTCCAAAAAGGGCCATAATTTTAATTAAACGCAACCAAGAGTTATCTAACATTGTTAAGTCAGTCTTGTGTATAGTTTCAATCCAATACACGCAACAGTTACCGAGATATGAACTTGCACGCAATACTTTAACCAAGGTGTGATGCCGACGCCAGCACCAACGCCAACATCAACGCCCGGGTGGGCAGAATAGCTCTCAATATACGCCGAAAAGTCAAGCAAGATGTGCATAATTTTGTACAAGTGCACAACAGACATTTTAGTACAAACTAGATTGCAAAATTCTGTTTCTTTCATCTTTCTTGAATATGTCTTGTAATTCCTGCTGGGAAGTCATAAAGAGAATATAGAAATGCTTTTCTTATATCTGTATCTCCGCCCATCTGTCTGTCCCCCCTTACACCCACCTCCCATCCAGAAGCAAATTTGAAAAAAAAAATAACCAGTGTCTTATATTTCTTTCATAAAATGGAGGATAATCTTATCACAAGAGCTGTCACAGGAGACAGCCCGCTCGACTATTTCGATGCTGGTTAGTGAAACTGGGCACATCTGAGGAAACTAGAGCTGTCACTGGAGTGTTTAATGACTCCAATTGTGGATGAAGATATTGCGCAATAGCCTGAGTCTATGTCAAAAATATCAACTTAAAGTAATAAGAGAGGTAAAGATAAAATGTATCAAAACACTATATAAGTATATCCTAAGTAAAAAGGGGCATAATTCATTAAATATTGGTGCCAGAGTTATGCAGCTTGTGTCATATAGTGTGGGTGATGATGTTGAACAACTATTTTAAGTTTGAATCAAATCCATTCAGTAATAACAGAGACAGAGTGAAAGTGCATCAAAACTTTAACCTAAAATTCTAAGTAAAAAGGGAGAATAATTAATGAAAAATTGATGCCAGAGTTATGCACCTTGCGTCATATGGTGTGGGTGATGATGTTGAACAACTATTTTAAGTTTGAATCAAATCCATTCAGTAATAACAGAGACAGAGTGAAAGTGCATCAAAACTTTGACCTAAAATTCTAAGTAAAAAGGGGAAATAATTCATGAAAAATTGGTCCCAGAGTTATGCACCTTGTGTCATATGATAAGGGTAATGATGTTGAACAATTGTTTAAGTTTGAATCAGATCCATTCAGTAATAACAGAGATAGAGTGAAAGTGCATAAAACTTTAACCTGAAATTCTAAGTAAAAAGGGGAATAATTCATGAAAAATTGTGCCAGAGTTATGCATCTTGTGTCATATGATGTGGGTGATGATGCTGAACTACTATTTCAAGTTTGAATCAAATCCATTCAGTAATAACAGAGGTAGAGTGAAAGTGCACCAAAACTTTAACCTGAAATTCTAATAAAAAAGGGGGAATAAATCATGAAAAAATGGTGCCAGAGTTATGCACCTTGTGTCATATAATGTGGGTGATGATGTTGAACAACTATTTTAAGTTTGAATCAAATCCATTCAGTAATAACAGAGATAGAGTGAAAGTGCATCAAAACTTTAACCTGAAAATCTAAGTGAAAAGGGGGGATAATTCATGAAATATTGGTGCCAGAGTTATGGCCCTTACGTTAGATGATGTGGATGATGATGAGGAATAAGTATTTCAAGTTTGAATCAAATCCATCAAGTAATTACAGAGATAAGTTGAAAAAAGAGAAAGTGCACCAAAACTTTAACCAAGGTGGGGACGCGGAAAGACGCCGACGCCGGGGCGAGTAGGATAGCTCTCCTTATACTTCGTATAGTCGAGCTAAAAATGAAATCTAGAGTTATGGAACTTTGTTCATACTTTTGGAATTTAAAAGCATTAAAGACTTGAAGAATCTTTCAGTTTGAAGGTGTAATATCTGGCCCGAGGGTAACTGTTAAGATGGTAACGAGAATCTGCTGCGTTACCCCAAAAAGTAACCTAAGAGCCAGATATTTCCATCTGCACCTTCAACTAGTGATAGATTCTTTTTCTTGCATGTCGTATACTTCAATAGATATCAGAACTAAAGTAAAACAAAATGCTTTTTCTTTTAAGCTCGTTTTTATAATAGTAACGTATGAATACGCATTAATTCATAAACTACAATACGTGAGTGAGCTTACATACCGGGGTGTCAGACGAGTTATTCTAACACTGGCAAAAACACGGGGAAGTCCTGTCTGGCATGCAAGAAAAATGTAAAGTATCGTACACTACTGAAACACTGAATCACTGGCAATTGTAAACAGAACTGTGCTCATAAACTAGATGGGTGTCCATAATACACTAATGCCCCCACTTCCTGTCACTGTACATGGATTTTCATGATTCTGATGTGAAATATTTTTTAGATATATGCAACACAACTTTTCAGCACTTTATTGTATAGTATGTGTATTTTTCAAAAAGTTAATGGAAATAACTCTGGTCTGCCTGGGAGAAATTCAAAATAGAATACCAGATGCACAACTCCACATGCTATACAACAGTCCTCTAAAGTTTTATGACTCTAGGTCAAATACTTTTAAAGAAACAAATGTACATGGGACGCAAACGTTGATGCCCTTAATGCATATTTTTTTCTAAGTCAAGGGCCATAAGTCTAGTCTTGCAAAGTGAAATGTGAAAACTCAGGTTTACAAATGCATATACTTAATAAAATTTCTAAATGGTATGCTATATAACAAACCCCTAATGTTTTATGACTCTTAAGTTAAATACTTAACTGAGATACATGGGACACAAACTTGTATGTCCTTTATGAATATATTTTGACGATCAAGGACCATAACTCTGGTCTGACAGATAGAAAACTCCGAACAAAACCCCTTGTGCAAATCTTCATACGCTGAATAATATTCCCATGTTTTGTGACCCTCGTTTGAACACGTTTTAAGATACTTGCGACACAAACTTGTTTTACTAAGTTAAGGGCAATAACTCTAATCTGGCTGAGTAAAATCTCTAACAAAACCCAAGGTGAACAACCTAACATGCTGAAGGATATTCCTGTAATGTTTCATAATGCTAAGTTAAATACCTTTTGAGATACATACACAAACTTTTATCCCCTTTAATTCATATGTTTTTACTAAGTTAAGGGCAATAACTCTAATCTGGCTGAGTAAAATCTCTAACAAAACCCAAGGTGAACAACTTAACATGCTGAAGGATATTCCTGTAATGTTTCATAATGCTAAGTTAAATACCTTTTGAGATACATGCGACCCAAACTTTTAGACCCTTTTTATGCATATTTGACTATGTCAAGGGTCAAAACTCTGGTCTGGGTCTGCGATGATTGTAGTATGTTTAGTATAGTTATGTAAGAATCTTTCACTGGTTGAAGGTGTGGACTGAAATATCTGGCTCTGGGGTTACTGTTTAGGCGGTCACGAGACTCTGTTGAGTTACCGAGAAACAGTTACCCAAGAGCCGGATATTTCCATCCGCATCTTTAACCAGTCATAGATTCTTTTTCTTGCATACCGTATTCTTCAAATAGTAGAAGAAATAAAATCAATCGACAGTTTTTCTTATAAGCACTATTTGACTATAGTGGCATATAAATTTACGCGTTTGTTCGTAAGCTACAGCCCTTAAAGACCCACCACAACCTAGTAACCTACTTTTTCTTTCCACATGAACCTCATGCAAAAATCATTTTATGATACTGCTTTAATACATTTATAATACAAAGTGACAGTAAAGTTTTATAAACACAGGTAAATAACCCGGTAGAAATAAAGTATGGTATACATAAAACAAGAGGACCATGATGGTCCTGAATCGCTCACCTGTTCCCATATGACCCAGTTTTGAGTATGACGTCGTTTTTTCTATTATTTGACACAGTGACCTAGTTTTTGAGCTCATGTGACCCAGTTTTGAACTTGACCTAGATATTATCAAGATAAAAATTCTGATCAATTTTCATGAAGATCTATTAAAAATATGGTCTCTAGAGAGGTCACAAGGTTTTTCTATTATTTGACCTATTGACCTAGTTTTCGAAGGTACGTGACCCTGTTTTGAACTTTATCTAGATATCATCAAGGTGAACATTCTCACTAATTTTCATGAAGATCTCATGAAAAATATGGCCTCTAGAGAGGTCACAAGGTTTTTCTATTTTTATACCTACTGGCCTAGTTTTTGACCCAACGTGACCCAGTTTCGAAACTGACCTAGATATCATCAAGGTGAACATTCAGATCAATTTTCATGAAGATCCATTGAAAAATATGGCCTCTAGAGAGGTCAAAAGATTTTTCTAATTTTAGACCTACTGACCTAGTTTTTGACCGCAGTTGACCCAGTTTCAAATGTGACCTAGATATCATCAAGATGAACATTCAGACCAACTTTCATACAGATCCCATGAAAAGTATGGCCTCTAGAGAGGTCACAAGGTTTCTTTATTATTTGACCTACTGACCTAGTTTTTGACGGCACGTGACCCAGTTTCAAACTTGACCTAGATATCATCAAGCTGAACATTCTGACCAATTTTCATGAAGATCCCATGAAAAATATGGCCTCTAGAGAGGTCACAACATTTTTTCATTATTTGACCTACTGACCTACTTTTTGAAGGCACGTGACCCACTTTCAAACTTGACCTAGATATCATCAAGATGAACATTCTGACCAATTCTTATGGAGATCCATTCTCAAGTATGGCCTCTAGAGATGTCACAAGGTTTTTCTATTTTTAGACCTACTGACCTAGTTTTTGATCGCACATGACCCTGTTTCGAACTTGACCTAGATATCATCAAGATGAACATTCAGACCAACTTTCATACAGATCCCATGAAAAATATGGCCTCTAGAGAGGTCACAAGGTTTTTCTATTATTTGACCTACTGACCTAGTTTTCTATGGCACGTGACCCACTTTCGAACTTGACCTAGATATCATCAAGATGAACATTTAGACCAATTTTCATGAAGATCTCATGAAATATATGGCCTCTAGAGAGGTCATAAGGTTTTTCTATTTTTAGACCTACTGACCTAGTTTTTGACCGCACGTGACCCAGTTTCGAACTTGACCTAGATATCATCAAGGTGAACACTCAGACCAACTTTCATACAGATCCCATGAAAAATATGGCCTCTAGAGAGGTCACAAGGTTTTTCTATTATTTGACCTACTGACCTAGTTTTTGATGGCACGTGACCCACTTTCAAATTTGACCTAGATATCATCAAGATGAACATTCTGACCAATTTTCATGAAGATCTTGTGAAATATATGGCCTCTAGAGAGGTCACAAGGTTTTTCTATTTTTAGACCTACTGACCTAGTTTTTGACCGCACGTGACCCAGTTTCGAACTTGACCTAGATATCATCAAGGGGAACATTCTGACCAATTTTCATAAAGATCCCATGAAAAATGTGACCTCTAGAGTGGTCACAAGCAAAAGTTTACGCACGCACGCACGCACGCACGAACGGACGGACGACGGACGACGCACGCTGCGCGATCACAAAAGCTCACCTTGTCACTTTGTGACAGGTGAGCTAACAAGAAGCTGCGTTCAATAAACGCTTGATGCCCCCGGCGGCATCCTTGTCGATACAAAGCAACCTAAGTCCAAAAAAGGGTCAAGTTCAAGGTCAAGGTCAAACTGAGGTCAGGTGATGTCTGAAGATGAGGAATGGTCATAGGTTACATCTGCATTAGTATCATTTCATTCTAGTAAGGGGTATTGATGCTAGACGAAACGGTCCCATTTGGTTAACCTCGTACGGACGAACGAACGGACGGACAGGACAATCACTATATGCCTCCCGCATCAGTAGATGCCGGGGGCATAAAAATGTGCATACTGCTACATTCATTCAATAAAATGTTTAGGCATGAAATATTGTTTTGGCCTAATATGTCAGATTGTAACTAGATACTTACATTTCTTTTTTATGCAAATCATGCATAATTATAATCATGGAAATAAAAGAAAAGAATACAGCTATTCTGTGGCGCGTCTTTAAGTCATTTTTACCCTTGGGTGTAAGCGGGAAAAAAACACGGGAAATCCTGTCCAGTATGCAAGAATGAAACATATCATGCCATGTGTCTTTCAGTTGGTATTATCATGGGGAAGGTATTTGAAAAGTTTCCTTTAGTTGTGATGTAGAGAATAATAACTGAGATATGAGTTTGCTGAGAACCGTTACTGAGATGCTACGTCAGCGCGGGAGGTACAGCAACAGCACTTGTGACATCGTCACGGAGTGCACTAAAGGGAATTTTTGGGGGGGGGGGGGGTGGGGGAGGGTACTCATAAGGGGCTGTTTCGATGGTTACTAAGATTATACAGTATGGCCGGCAGAAGACCATACAGTTTTTCAAAGGAATTCGTTCAGGGGCATTTTGATGCCGAGCTGGTACAAAGAGCCGTTGTCAATAGCCTGGTTACATCACGGTTACACTGTTAAGTGGTATCCCAAACAGCATACTTGACAAGTTGCAACATGTCCAGAACAGGGTAGCTAGCATTATCACTAGGAACGTCCCGTCACGATCATAATACACAGGTATTGGTTACCAGTGAAATACAGGATACAGTACAAAGTTCTGTCCTTATGGCTCTGCATGATCCCCTGCCTGTATAAGGGATATGATAGAAGTGTATAGACCGGACAGAAACCAAAGATCACAAGACAGGCTGTTACTGGTTGTGCCGAAGACCAAAACTGTGATGTGTATGGCAATCGGAGCTTTCCGCTTACTGCTCACTGCTCCTCTCTTCCCGTAACCCACTTCTGTGTACAACATTACGCAAACTGACTAACATATATTGTTTTTCTTTTCATGTCACAGCAAAGAACAGTATTTTATCATAAGGTCACTTAATTTTTTAAAGATGTAAATAATATTTATGTTTGTCTTACTTTGTTTAATCTATATGTTTTACATTCATGTTTTCACCGTTAATGGAAAATGGCATTCTTTTATAAGTGTTTAATTTGTAATTGTATTTTTGAAATGTATTCTGTAAAACACTTGAACGTGTGCATGTGCATGAAAAGGTTGCTAAATAAATGTGGTATAATAATAACAATATAGTAATAATAATAATGTCGAAAGGTCAGCTAGTAAGGCCGTTTTGGTGTTTAAAATGAAACTTATGCTAGTGACTGGACTTCTAAATGGTTAATTTCAAATCGATTAAACTATTTAGTTCAAACACTCCCAACTTTAAAACATATTTTGAAGTCACGGTTGCAATACCTCTTGATTTATAACGGCTACTACTATGCGAAAAGGCGTGAAAATTGACTACTAAGTCATGAATGAGGCTTTTACCAACAGACACTACAACTATTGGGTAAACATTGAGGCTAATGATGGTCTCGTTTCCGAGTACACGAGAATGAACTCGGTTTTCTCGTCAGTTAAAAACGGGTCAAAATCAAACAAAATCTTCCGAGGAGGTTTATTTCAGATGTTCAAGACACTGAGACGTTGCAACAGCAGTTCCCAAGAAAAATATTCCGAGTAAAAAGAACAAGGGATCAAAATTAGTACCGTGATTTCAAATAAGATCAAACACTTGTGAAAAGACGTGAATTGTGTGCATTCAAGCTTTAAAAAAAACCAGTAGCATCAGACTTAAAAATAGGTGGCAAAATTTTAGGCAAACAGTGAAAAAGAAGTTAAAATGGCACATGATACATATGTAAACAACCTAATCGGGGATATTAAAAGTGACTCTAAGCCGTTTAAGAAATATATTAGTGACCAAAAATTGAAGAAAAAATCTGGAATTCCTCCCTTAACAACTGATGACTATAGGACAGTAGAATCTGATACTGATAGGCAAATGAATTGAATAAACAATTCACACGTGTCTTTACAAAAAGATCTGTCCGTAAGACAGCCAATGCTTTTAAAACTATTCGAATTATTGTCCCAGAAGCAGGAAAATGTCACCCTAATTGTTAAAATATCTATAGAGTTTTAATCCAGTATCTGCATTAGTTTTGGAGATAGTAACTTGCATGCAAAACTTTAACCAGAAGTTTTATGTTCAAAAGGGGATATAATTTGACCAAAATGCATGTCAGAGTTATGGGACTTGATGCAATCAACTAGTTCTATAACCCCGAAGGAACATGTGAAGTTTCAATTTAATATCTGCATTTGTTCTGCAGATAGTAACTTGCATGCAAAACTTTAACCAGAATTTTCTAAGTCTAAAAGGAGGCATAATTTGACCAAAATACATGTCAGAGTTATGGGACTTGACCCAGTGAGGTTGGTAATTGATCCAGAAAAATAAAAAATAAGTTTCATATATATGCTTTTAAGTAATAGCTGTATGTACTTGCACGCAAAACTTTAACCAGGCTTTTCCAAGTCCAAAAGGGGACAATATGCAGGTCAGAGTTGTTGGACTTGATGCCATCAGCTAGTTTTATAACCCCGAAGACACATGAGAAGTTTAAATTCAATATCTGCATTAGTTTTGGAGATAGTAACTTGCATGTAAAACTTTAACCAGGATTTTTTTACGTCTAAAAGGGGGCATAATTTGCCCAAAATACATGTCAGAGTTATGGGACTTGATCCAGTGAGGCTGGTAATTGATCTAGAAAAAGAAAAAAAATAAGTTTCAAATCTATATGCCTTTTAGTAATAGCTGTATGTACTTCCACGCAAAACTTTAACCAGGATTTTCTAAGTCCAAAAGGGGGCATAATTTGGCCAAAATGCAGGTCAGAGTTATGGGACTTGATGTTATCAACTAGTTTTATAACTCCAAAGACACATGTGAAGTTTCAATTCCATATCTGCATTAGTTTTGGAGATAGTAACTTGCATTTAAAATATTAACCAGGATGGATTTTCTATGTCCCAAGGGGGGCATAATTTGCTCAAAATACATGTCAGAGTTATGGAACTTGACCTAGTGAGGTTGGTAATTGACCTAGAAAAAGAAAAAATAAGTTTCAAAGCTATATGCCTTTAAATGATAGCTGTATATGTACTTGCATGCAAAACTTTAATTAAGGTGTGACGCCGACGCTGACGCCAGGGTGAGTAGAATAGCTAGACTATTCTTCGAATAGTCGAGCTAAAAAAACTGAATACTAATCAGAGATAGTAATGTTAAAATGGAAAACATAATAGAAACACCGAAAGGGGTAGAAAAAAAACAACTTTAAACAGGATTAAATGCAACTAAAGCAACGAGACCTGAGTTATGGAACCTGTGCAATGTAGGTCAGTTTATCACAGTGAATAAGTGTGTGAAGTTTCAATCCATTTCCACAAGTGGTTACTGAGATACCAGCTTAACATACAAAACCTTAACCAAATCGGGACGCCCACGCCGACGCATGGGTGAGTCCAATAGCTCTATTATTCTTTGAATAGTTGAGCTAAAAACCCAGTTAATACATTCATTACTGATATAAAAAAAAATGGAATAATAGTCCACAACACTTGAAGCAGGCGCAGTTTTGGAAATTCGTTGAGATGTACTAATAACATATAATCATCAAGATCATGCAAGGAGACAACGGAAAAATACGTCACAAAACTGCGTAAAGTCAAGTAGAACGAAGAATTACGTTTAGAAAGGGGTGGGGAAATGAAATGAAGTCAAAGCTCTAAGAGGTTTGGACATATTGAGTATAAATCTCCAAGGAAAATATGCTGCATGCCAAGATGGGCTTTCCAACAACTACATTAACACGAGCTTCATCAGCAAATTTATTGAAGTCTTACTGAATACAACAAGAGCTGTCTGATGACAGCGCGCTCCACTATTCGAAGAATTGATTGAAGAATGGGGTCAAAATATTTCCACGGATATTCAGACAAAAGAAATAAATAGATTAGACAAACAATGTTCCTGTATTACTTTGAATTCGATAAGTCTCGCTCTAAATGGCAATATATGAGGTAATTTCAAAGTCCAAAAAGGGCCATAATTCAGTCAAAATAGTTATGTACTCTTGCCTACAGATGGAAATCATAATGATAAACAAGTGTTCAAAGTTTAAAAGCCATATGTCAAATAGTTTTGACAAAACATGGACTTGTATGAAAACAGAACCAATTTCAAAGTCCAAAAAGGGCCATAATTCAGCCAAAATGGATGACAGAGTTATTTTCTCTTTCCTACAGATAGAGACTATTATAGTACTAAACAAGTGATAAAAGTTTCAAAGCCATATGTCAAACACTTTACAAAAAATATGAACTGGTATGAAAAACTTAACCATGATTTCTAAATCAAAAAGGGCCATAATTCAGCCAAAATCCTTGATGGAGTTATGTACTCTTGCCTATAACTGGCCATGGTGATGGTAAACAAGTGTTGAAAGTTTCAAAGCTTTATCTTAAAAGACTTTGTCAAAATATGAACTGGTACGAAAAACTTAACCATGATTTCTAAGTCAAAAGGGGCCATAATTCAGCCAAAATCCTTGATGGAGTTATGTGCTCTTGCCTGTAACTGGCCATGATGATGGTAAACAAGTGTTGAAAGTTTCAAAGCTTTATCTCAAAAGACTTTGTCAAAATGTGGACTGGTACGAAAAACTTAACCAAGGTGTGACGCCGACGCCGACACCGACGCCGTGGTGAGTAGGATAGCTCTACTTATTCTTCGAATAGTCGAGCTAAAAAGGAGGTTAAAACAGAAACAAAGTACAATGCCCGAGAATTTAGTTCTGAAGGAGTCTTGCTTTTATCAATCGAAGACCGTTTCTGTGGTTATGTTAAAAATTGTGTTAAGTGTTAAAGCCTGGACATTTCGGGACAGTCAAGCAGCAAATGCATGTGAGAAGTTGGAGAGTGAACTTCGGTCAAATTTTCAAATATAATGCACGTCTCACCCGCGGATCATACAAACCCAAAATCTATAGATCTGCGCTCTCCCTATACTGAGTTCAGTAGCAAAGATAAAGTGAAACTGAATTCAAACAATTCAAACTTTAATCCAAGCGCCGATGCAAGGGTGAGAATAGTCGAGCAAAAAGTCTGATTCGGCAACATGAGCACCATGTAAAACATCTTGTATACATACAGAAAACTGATTTAAAGACCCACCACGACCTAGTGACCTACTTTTTTCTCCCACAAAAACTTCATGAAAATCATTTATAATACAGGTAATATGCAGCTATACTACAAGTTTTCAGGTGGACACTTTAGGCCCTTCCTGAATAAATGTGTTTTCACAACTTTATCTGCGAACCTATTCAGTCAATCTCTTCTCAGCATAGTTTTAAGAATATAGATGAATAACTGTCTTACACTGTAGAAACAAAAAGTGATTAAAATTTAACTAAATGCACTGATTTATGTACCTTTTACTACATTCATTCAACAAAATGTTAAGACAGTAAACAGACTTCTTGGCATGATATGTCACTGTCAATTTGAAACTAAATTCTCATATTTTTTATGCAAATCATGTATAATTACCATCATGGAAATACAGAAGAATACAGTTATTTTGTGGTGCCTCTTTAAGACCAACCACAACCTAGTGACCTACTCCACCCCCACCCCACCCTCACATGAATTTCTTGCAAATCATTGTGATCATACTTGTATAATACAACTACAAGATGACAGGTGGACAATTTAGGTCCTCCCTGAATTAATGTGTTTTCTATTTCAAAACTTCATCTGCAAAAATATTCAGTCAATCTCTTCAGTATAGTTTTAAAACCATAGAATATAATAACTATCTTATACTGTAAAAACAAAGTGTGGTCTAAACTTACCTTAATACATAAAGTACGGTGTACTACTAAATTAATTCAATTTATATTTAGACAATTTATAATTATATCACTGTCAATTTGTAACCAGACACTTGTTATTTCTTTTTTTTTTCATACAAAGCATGTATAATTACCATCATGGAAATGCAAAAGAATACAGTTATTTTGTGGCGCGCCTCATTGTAGACGAAACACGTGCATCATGTTCATGCAGCAAAAATAATTGCGCAAAGTCAACTAAGGTTAACATTTTACGAAAAATCTTGCTTTAAACAATTAAATGATATTTGAAAAATAGGAAAATTTGTTTTTAGGAAAATGTCATTGAACTACTCACAATAGAGAACTAAGAGGAATCATTTCAGTTCATATATATTATTTCAGGCCAGTTTGTTAAATTACTACAAGAAAGGTTCATAGGGTTCAGGTCTGCTTACCTGGCTTGTCCGCTCCCTGTGTCTGTGTGTGCTACCTTCTGAACGTTAAATATGGAAACAACACCTACCTTTCACAATAGGACCGACCTACATCCTGTATGGAACTATCGTCATACGAGAATTCTATGGATCGTCTCATGCAGCCAACAGTGTATGCCTATGCCTATGTGGATGTAATCGCGTGGGTATCGAACCTCTTAATCTGATTTCACGACAAGAATTCTGCGAATAGGTGAAGTTTACCGTTATCTGAAACAAACGTAACATGTAATGTTCAAAATAAAAATAGCAACACGTGCATTTATTTTTATTTTGTTGGGTTTAACGTCGCACCGACACAGTAACACGTGCAATCTGTCAAAAAAGTAATGGTACGCTGCCAGTTTTCAAAACATGATTCCTTGTCCTATAGTTTAGTAGCGTTACATCAATAAATTGAAAATCGATAGGGTTTACAAAAAAAAAAAAAACACGAAAATATAAATATTTATGAAGTATGAAAACAATAAAAACCTGATAATATATATGTGCAATAAAATTAGTTATTCTGTGAATTTAAAGAGATCCCTACAAAAATGGCATTTTTATTTCTCATTTCAAAATGTGACATGTAACCTGAAAGGCATGGAATGCTTGTAGGTACAGAATCAAGGAAAGTTAAATAAAACATCCACACACTTGCAAAAGTATTTGTTCAACATATGTACTGTTATACAATTAATAATTACTGAAATACTAGCCATTCAATAGTCAAAACTATTTCCCGAGGTCCGAAGAGGTTCGCATGTTTGTTGGAAGCAGTGGTCTCCCTTTGGTTACATCATTTTCTGGCATCTAGGAAAACACTGTTAACAAAACACCTGGTAATCAATCACTACAAGAAAGTTTATAAGTTTCATAGGGCTCAGGGCTGCTTACCTGGCCTGTCAAAATCCTGTGTCTATGTGCGCTACCTTTTGAACGCTAAGAATGAAAACAACGCCAGTTTGAAAAACAGGAAATTTGTTTTTTAATAAAATGTCATTGAAATATTCACAATAGAGAACTAAGAGGTATAAACAGGCTGGTAACATTGCCCGATCGGGCTTATGACACAAAAAGTAATATTTCTAGAAAAATAATAAAGATATTTCTTTCAAACTTGGTCCATTTGTTAAGCATAACAAATGATACAAATTAGAATAAAAATAACTTGGTTGCCTTCAGTTTTGGTAGAATTATTTCCCCTTTTCAGATTTTTATGACGCATAATCTTTGAAGTCCAAAAAAACAATGTTCTAATGCTAAGTTTAAAACAAAAAAGGGTTAAATGGCTTTCTAATGCTCTAAATTATTGCGCTAGTACATGAATGTAAACAATTTACTCTGCTTTCACTTACAACATTATAGAGAAATGTTAGTCCTAAAAAAATTGCTCATACATCTGCACTAGAAACAAAGTATTTACCCTAAATATATAGAATAAAGGTATTGGCGCACAAGTTTGGAGCACTAGAAAGCCACTGAACCCTTTTCTGTTTTAAACATTGCATTAAAACATAATATTTTTGGACTTCAAAAATTATGCATCATAAAAATCTGAAAAAGGGAAGTAATTCTAACTAAACCGAAGGCAACAAAGTTATTTCTATCTTGATAAGCATTATATGTAATGCTTAACAAATGGACCAAGTTTGAAAGAAATATCTTCATTATTTTTCAAGAAATATTACTTTTTGTGTCATAAGCCCGATCGGGCAATGTTACCAGCCTGATAAATAGTATTTCAGGCCAGTATACTGTGTCTATGTCCGCTACCTTTTGAACGCTAAGAATGAAAACAATACCTACCTTTTACATTTCTATGGATCGTCTCACGCAGCCGACAGTGTACGCCTGTGTGGATGCAGTCGAGTGGGTAACGAACCTCGTAATCTGATTTCGCGGCCAGAGTTCTGTGAACAGGTGAAGGCTCCCTTTTATATTTACCATTACTGTATCTGAAACAAACATAACAAGTAATGTACAAAATAAAAAAATAGCAACACGTGCAAGGTAAATGGCGCGGTGCGAGTTTTCAAAATCAATAATTTAGTAGTGTTACATCAATAAATAAATTGAATATCGATAAAGTGTTTACAACACGGAAATACAAATGTCTATAAAGTGTGAAAATAATAAATACCTGATAATATATTTCCAATTTAATTAGTTATACTAAGAATTTAAAGAGATCCCTACAAAAATGGCGTTTTTTAGTTTTGTCTGTTTCCCTCTTTTTCAAAACGTTACCTGTAACCTGAAAGGTGATAGGATAGAAAAAGTCACGTGAGAAAGACCATACAGGTAAACTTCTGGAGGGATATGGAACGCTGGTATGGACATAAATCGAGGAAAATTAAATAAAATATCCACAGTGTTTCAAAAGCATTTGTTCAATGTATGTACTGTTATACAATATATACTTATTAAAATACTAGCCGTTCAATAGTTTTCAATAGTCAAAACTATTTCCTGAGACCCAAAGAGGTCAGTGGTTTATATTTATCCCCAGAAAGAGGGTTTCGTGTGTATCTGTCTACACCGTGCACGTTAAAAGACCAGACTGCCTGTTCGCAAACAGCTAGGCTAATGTAACTAAATAGGATTTTTATCTCTCTGGTCACAGTCTAGGGGCTATTTCTCGCTCAGCCCCTCTGCAACTCTGGTCAGATCTCTCAGTGTTTATACTAAATCTGGTAAAACATAAGTATCATGTTTGTTTCTTCATACTATAGACAGGTCATTAACACAAACTATAGACCGGTTATCTACATAAAGAATTTTGTAATACTTACAATTGTCAGGAAGTTGCAGCATGCACAAGAATCTCTTTCAAAGTGGCTTCCTCACAAAAGCGAATTCTACACCACAAGAGAGGGTTCAAATCAAACAGCGGTGAGGGGAAGTGATTCGAAGTCAGCGACCATAACCACTTGCCCACAGAGGCCCAACAATTTAAAAAAAAAATATTGAATTTTAGCTAACAATAACTTTTCTGACGGTGAGATCGAGACTGTGGACTGTATGATCATTTCATAGTCTGTATTATGGCGTACCATTTGGGTCGAAAGTTTCCAGGTACCACAGGTAGTAATAAAATTATACCTGCAGGTATAAATTTATACCTGCGGGTATAAATTGGAAATGTACCCGCGGGTATAAAAATTGTACCCGCGGGTATAATTTTGTACCTGCGGGTATATTTTTATACCCGTAGGTATAATTTTTATACCCGCGGGTATAATTTTACACCCGCAGGTATAAAATTATACCTGCAGGTACAAAATTATACCCGCGGGTATAAAAATTATACCTACGGGTATAAAAATTGTACCTGCGGGTATAATTGTATACCCGTAGGTATAATTTTATACCCGCAGGTATACTTTTATACCCGCGGGTACAATTTTATACCCGCAGGTATAAAATTGTACCCGCGGGTATAAAAATTATACCTGCGGGTATAAAATTATACCTACGGGTATACAATTATATACCCGCAGGTATAAAAATTATACCCACGAGTATAATTTTTATACACGCGGGTACATTCCAATTTATACCCGCAGGTATAAATTTATACCTGCAGATATAATTTTATTACTACCTGTGGTAATTTTTATACCCGCGGGTACACTTTTATACCTGCGGGTATAAAAGTGTACCCGCGGGTACAAAATTATACCCGCAGGTACAATTTTTATACCCGCGGATATAATTTTTATACCTGCGGGTATGATTTTATACCCGTAGGTATAATTTTTATACCCGCGGGTACACTTTTATACCCGCGGGTATAATTTTATACCTGCGGGTATAAAAGTGTACCTGCGGGTACAAAATTATACCCGCGGGTATAAAAGTATACCTGTGGGTATAAAATTATACCTACGGGTATAAAATTATACCCGCAGGTACAATTTTTATACCCGTAGGTATAATTTTTATACCCGCGGGTACACTTTTATACCCGCGGGTATAATTTTATTACTACCTGTGGTACCTGGAAACTTTCGACCCAAATGGTACGCCATAATCTGTATTGAGACACATGATTGATAGTAATGCCTAAATTACCGTGTGTTTATTTCAGTTTATAGCTGTGAAGTTGTGAAAGTGATGGAGTGGTAGCTTGTCTGGGAAGTTTTTAGATTTGCGCATTATCTCATAGAATTGCAACTTTTACTACAGTTCAGTACATTTAAGAGGTGATTGTAGATAATTAAGTACAATAGATCTATGAAACGGTTTGTCCACATTTAAAAACGTACCAAAATTACGAAAATCATAACATTTATTTTCTAGAAAATACATCCACTTCAATGTTGTTATGCCATGGCCTAACCATGACCCGTGAAACATTGAACTTTATCCAAATTCACACAACAGAAGTCTGTCAGACATTACCATAACATTAACAAGGCCATTTTCAGAACTACTGTTTTGAAATATGGGCACAGTTGTCCGATTATATCTGCTCCTTTTACTCACGGAAATAATAGAGCCGCGCCATGAGAAAACCAACATTGTGCCTTTGCGACCAGCATGGATACAGACCAGCCTGCGCATCCGCGCAGTCTGGTCAGGATCCATGCTGTTCGCTTTCAAAACCTATTACAATTAGAGAAACTGTTAGCGAACAGCATGGATCCTCGCAGTCTGGTCTGGATCCATGCTGGTCGCAGAGCCACTATGTTGGTTTTCTCATGGCGCGGCTCAATAAACGATAATACTGTTCTCTTAAGATGGACATAAATTGCTTCTTTAGCAAATCAATTAGGTGAAATAGACATATATATGGCAATTTTCAGTATATATTAGGAATTCACTATTGACCTTGGTTTCCTATCTAGATGTCGCGGAGCAATTTCAGGAATGCTAATGGAACAAATGCATTGGCTGATACACATTAGCACTCTTTGATTGGTTAATGGTTCTTAGAACATTACTTCTGGTAATAGTTTTATCCTGAATGGGAAACAATCGCGAGTTTGGTTAGATTATGCAGCAATCAAAACTATATACTGATGATATAAATAAACGTATTTGCAAGAAAATGAAGACAAATATCGTTCTCTCAATGATCTTGTGTTTTTTTTCTTCTTCCACCAGATAGTCTTGTTTATATAAAAAATAACTTTACTTCCTTTCGAAATCAATTTTACCTAAGATTCAAGAAGCAATCTTGGAACAACATTTTTCATTGTATTAACTGAATTCTACAGCCTGTCGGAGATTTTGTCATCTATTTGAAGCAAAGCAATTTCAAGAATCGTCAATGGGACAAATGAATTGGTTGATAAATGTGAGTACTTCCCTGTGATAAATGTTTGGTAGAAAATTAGTTCTGATGAGAACTTTCGCCGCATTGTCGTTATTGCGTAATCTGGTATATCAACATACAGTCATAGGTTCTGTTTGATATTAATTACTTCATGTAGTTCCAAAGATGGTTGCAGTTTTGTTGGCGTAAATGTGTCGTGATGGTCTTCTATGATACAGTAAAATTGATTGGACTCCCTTCTCCCAAATATTCAAGCCACTAACTACGGAAGAGCATTAGTGCCAGGCGCGTTTTGTTTATTAACTCGACATTTCGAGAAACTAACTTGAAATTTCGGTTTATTTACTCGAAATTTCGGGTTACTAAGTCGAAATTTCGACATAATTAACTCGAAATTTCGAGTGACTTAATTCAAAATTTCGAGATAATAAGTCGAAATTTCGAGTTAATAAGTCGAACTTTCGAGTTAGGTAACAAGAAATTTCGAGTTAATAACACGAAATTTCGACTTCGTATTTTGTACTTTCATCCGAAAAATTTGTACGTCTGTCCGTCTGTCAAAGGTCAAAAATGTAATGGACGATATTTGACTCTTCGAAGTGGAATCTTCTATCTACACATCCATATATTGTACCCAACATGTAGAGACTTGAACATATACTACCATACCTTAATGTATGATCTACCCCATAGCCTCTAGAGCTACTCCAGGTTTCAAACTGCATCCAGGATATATACCTTCTCTTCTTCTTCTTCTTGGCGTTCACCGCCTACACTGTCACCCCTGATCCAGCAATGAAGGATGCCGTCTTATTCAGGTCCTCCTTCTTGCCGTGCACTTTTGGTTTTCATTGCAGTGCTGTTTGGCCACACTTTTTTTCTTTGGTTTTCCAAACGTGGGCATCTCTGCAGAATGTGCTCAGCAATTTGCTGTTCCAGATCACAGGGGCACATCGGAGAGGCCCGGGACAATTTAAGCTTTGTGCACATGTGGGCATTTAACCTGTTATGTCCTCTGCGAAGCCTAAAGATGATGACTTGTTCCCATCTTTCTAGTAGGTGGTTAGTCATTCTTGCTTGGCCTTGGCTTTGTAAGTGCTTTGATCATTGTCACCTTCTCCTCGTGAGTAATGGCATTTTGTGGCTGGATATATACCTTTATTTACATGTATTGTATGTTCATGTGGTAGGGGCTCGAACAAGGTCGAAAACCGTCAAGATATGGTCAAAATAGTGAAAAATTATAAGTTTGAGTACTTCCCGGTTACCTTCTAAGACGTCTCTTCAAAATCTAAATCTAACCAGGTACCCAATCTTGACCAGACTTATTACTACTCGTTCATGAAGGATATGTATATATTTCCTTGCCATGTGGCCTCAAACCAAGTCGAAAACCTTCCAGATTTAAACGACATTTTTTATGAGCAAACGCTGCCTGGTCATCTTAATTATATGACCCTGTTCGGCTCATTTCAATCTTGGAATATTGACTCTGTTTCCCATCAAGATGTCGCGTAGCAACTGCAGGAATTTCATTGCAATAATTAAAATGGCTGATAAATATGAGCCCCTCTGTCATTCGTGTTTTGGTTAAGCATCAGTTTTTATCTGGGTTGAAAGGAAATCTGGTTCAAGTTTGGTTAGATTGCTGTACACTGATGCAAATAGTGTTTGTAAGCAAATGGAAATACTATTACTCTGGCAGGCATTTATTGCTATAAAGCTACGTCAAACTATGGCATGTCAAACGTTGCTAAATTATATATGTATGTTATTATTATTGTATGTTTGTTATTGTTATTCAATGTCTTGTCATTCATATTCTAAAAGTCATTATTGTTATTCTATATTTCGTTATTCTTATTGTATCTTTGATATTGTTATTCAATGTCGTGTCAGTCATATTCTAAGTGTTACCATTGTTATTCTATATGTCGTTATTCTTATTGTATGCTCGATATTCTTATTGTAAAAGACGTTATTGTTGTTGTATATTCATTATTGTTTTTGTAAGCTTGATATTCTTATTGTATTGTCCGTAAGTATTGACCTGGCACTCATTAATCTTCGCCAATATTTGCGGGCGTTTTCGTTATTTTACGCGATATTTGTGTCCTGAAAATATCTATATTTATCAAAATAATCGACTTAGATAACCAACGGCACAATGGTGTAATGGTAAGCTCTCCGACTTAGAACCGCATTACCAGGGCATGTGCAGGGGTTCGAATTCATTTCTAACCATTTTTTTTTTCATATAATTCCGTGTTTGTATCTATTTTACATTATTTTATGAAACATTTCATTTTGTGTCGTTAACAACAGTTCTTTGAATTGTCCGTTGAATGAATGAATACTTGTCCGGTCCTGAAGGTTTTAAACGACATTTTGTAGAACGGTTTTATGTACGTAGAAGAATGTTAATCAATAGTAGAGTATTTCATTGATAAATCATGATAAGTGTGACAATTTTTTCGTCTGTTAATTTTACAGATAAAATAAAAAACAAAAACAAATTGATCAGATACAGGACTCGAACACACAACCCTGAGGTTAGTGGCAAAACGCTTTGTCCGCACAACTATATCTGCACATGAAACAAGATTGTATATAATTGGCTTTTCAATTATAGTTATATCATTTATTTAGGTTCGAACACCGAAGATTAATTTACGGAAACATACGGAATATTCATGAGTGCCAGGTCAATACTTACGGACAATATGTGGGATTTCCCGCGATATAAATAGCACAGCGACGCTATACAAATACAATCACATAACATAGAATAAGAATGACACGTTTTGTAATAGAATCGTCAGATACTGAACAACAATGATGACTTTTACCATAAGAATATCAATGTTTACAAATGAAATAGAAATATAATATGAATATAATAAATGAATTAATTTTTTTCGGCGTTCATGCTAAATGAACGACAGAATAGGATCGGCAAATTGAATACGTGTCGCTTAAGAGTTCATAAAAGAAATCCTGTAGACAGGTCACTTATGCCAGATACCTCGCATTATAACATTTGAATACTAGAAACAATGTCAATGTGACATACTTTAACCACTTTATTCTGGGTCACACATTAAACCGGAATCCACCTAAAAACCGGAATACACCGGAATACACTTTGCATAACCGGAATACACCTGTATTTTTTAATTTAAAGGTATTTTTGGAGTGTTTTTGATATAATTCAATCATATATATCATAAATAATTAACATAAAAAAGGAAAATAAAATACGTTCACGCAAAATGATTTTATACGTGATTGAAGTTCGGCGAAGTTCGGCGACCGCGCGGGAAATTTTCATAACACCCGTATTTTATTAATAAATGGTATTTTTGTAGAGATTTTTTTTGCAGAAATCATTCCTGTGTAATATAAATAATAAGTTTACAAAAGGAAAATAAAATATTTTAAGGCTAAACGATTTTATACCAGATTGAAATTTGGCGACCGCTCGGGAAATTACCATAACCGAAATACACCCGTATTTCTTCAAAAATGATATTTTTGAAGTTGTTTATGACTGAATTCAAACATATATATCATAAATAATTAATTTTCAAAAGGAAATTAAAATACTTTTGCGCATTACGTCTTGTACACGACCAGCGAGCGCAGTGGAAATTTGCGCATTCGTGAATGAATTTCTGTGTCCTAAAATTCTCTAATGTACACCTGTATTTCTTTAATAAATCGTACTTATGGGTAAATGACAGAATTCAATCCTATTTAAAATGAATAATTAATTTAAAAAGCAAATTAAAACGCGCAAAACGTTTTAATACGAGGTTGAAAATTTGTTGAGCGCACGTGAAATTTGCGCACTCGTGAATGAACTACAATCGTCGTTATTTTGTTAGCTTTTAACTTCGGTAGGTAAATTTCTTTAAAATTTTGAATTTTTTTTTTTTTTTTTTTTTGGTTTAAATATTATTTCAAAATAGTCTTTAAATGGTATTATATAATATTACTTTATGAAATATAGTGTAACCATATAAGCAACAACAATTGCAGGAGCGCAGATGTATTTATAATTAAATTTCATATTTCAGGTAACAGGGGAATTATTTTAACGCCAAGAATGAATGCATTTTCAGAAAAAGAAACAGTCTTCATTTTTTATTTAGCAAAATTCTTTTGTGATCATTATTATTTAATATTTTTTGTCTAAGAACCGCAGCCACCTTAAAATGACTCCAGCTATCGACTACACAATGATCAGTTATAACTAATTATAACTAACGACGCGGTCCATTTGTGTTTTCAATTTCTTGTATTATAACGACCATGAACAATTCTATATAAATAAACAAATAAAGTGCCAGATGTAATTTTAACAGTTTATGACTTATTCGTTGGTAAAGATTTGTCAAAAGTACAATTAGACTGTAATAAGCATTTGCCACTCTTTATTTTTCTATTTTTAGACCTACTGACCTAGTTTTTGATGGCACGTGACCCAGTTTCGAACTTGACCTAGATATCATCAAGATGAACATTCTGACCAACTTTCGTAAAGATCCCACAAAAAATGTGACCTCTAGAGTGGTCACAAGCAAAAGTTTACGGACGCATGCACGCACGGACGGACGACGGACACTGCGTGATCACAAAAGCTCACCTTGTCACTATGTGACAGGTGAGCTAAAAAACTGACCTAAAGGTCATCAGGACAAACATTCTGACTAAGTCTCATGAAGATAGAGTCATAAATGTGACCTCTAGAGTGTTAACAAGCTTTTCCTTTGATTTGATTGAATGACCTAGTTTTTGACCCCACATGACCCAGATTCAAACCTGACCTAGCAGTCATCGAGCCAAACATTCTAACCAATTTTCATGAGTTTCAAACTTAAAATGTGGTTTGTAGAGTGTTCTGGCCTGATGACCTGGATTTTGACTCCTAATGATCCAGTTTCAAACCTGAACTAGAGATCATCAAGACAAACATTTTGACCAAGTTTCATGAAGATATGGTCATAAATGTGGCCTCTAGAGTGTTAGCAAGCTTTTCCCTTTGATCTGACCAGGTGTCCTAGTTTTTGACCCCACATGACCCAGATTCCAATTTGACCTAGAGGTCATCAAGACAAATATTCTGACCGATTTGGCCTAGTGACCTAGTTTTTGATTCCATATGACCCAGTTTTGAATTTGACCTAGAGATCATCAAGATCAACATTCTGACAAAGTTTCACGAAGATAGGGTCATAAATGTGGCCTCTGGAGTGTTAACAAACTTTTCCTTTGATTTGATGGGTGACCTAGTTTTTGACCCAACATGACCCAGATTTGAACTTGACCTAGAAGTCATCAAGGAAAACATTCTGACCAATTCTCATGAGTTTCAAATTTAAACTGTGGACTCTAGAGTGTTAACAAGATTTTCCTTTGATCTGGCCTAGTGACCTAGTGTTTGACCCCACATGACCCAGTTTCACAAATGGGTCATAAATGTGGCCTCTAGACTGTTAACAAAGCAAATGTTGATGGATGACGCATGCTGGACGACGCACACCGCATGACGACAGACGCCGGACAATGACCGGTCACAATAGCTCACCTTGAGCATTTCGTGCTCTGGTGAGCTAAAAAATCCTTCCCTTGGTTAAGAAGATATGTGGCGGATACGAATTAGAACTATTTGGCCTTTAACCTCCTTGACCTTGCATTTAGTGACCTGGGTCATGTGTGTTTTATTCATTCTTACTTGTTTACACTGCCAGTGTATAGTTGTTTCCATCAAGTACTAATCAATAGTCATGTACACTCCACTCTGGCTTTATGACATAAACAATTAATGCTATTTTTAAAATTACGAATATCAATCTAGACGTTTAGAAGACATGGAGCAGACACACAAGGCAGTCTGAAAGACAGCTAAATCCCCCGCCACTGCTATGGATAGTGAAAGGGTAAACCCTTGACCTTTAGCTGTGACCTGGACCTTGAACTGACACGGATGACTCATGAATTCTGCGCAACGTCTTGATGAGGTGATCATTTGACCCAAGTTTCATGAAAATCCTTCAAGGGGTTTAGAAGATACAGAGCTCAAACCTTTGACCTTGAGTTGTGACCTTGACTGAGTTGACATGGCTGACTGATAAGTTCTTGATGAGGTGATCATTTGACCAAACTTTGATGAAAATCCTTCAAGGGGTTTAGGAGATACAGAGTGGACACAAAATGGAAGGCTCAAACCTTTGACCCTTAGTTGTGACCTTGACCTTGAGCCGGCATGGCTGACTCATAAGTTCTGCACATAGTTTTGATGAGATGATCATTTGACCCAAGTTTTATAAAATTCCTTCAAGGGGTTTAGGAGATGAGTGGACACGAAATGGAAGGCTAAAACCTTTGACCTTGCATTGTGACCTTGACCTTGAGCTGGCATGGCTGACTCATGAGTTCTGCACATCGCCTTGATGAGGTCATCATTTGACCCAAGTTTCATATGAATCCTTCAAGGGAATTAGGATACAGAGCAGACACAAAATGGAAGGCTCAAACCTTTGACCTTCAGTTGTGACCTTGACCTTGAGCTGGCATGGCTGACTCATAAGTTCTGCACATCGCCTTGATAAGGTGATCATTTGACCCAAGTTTGATGAAAATCCTTCAAGGGGTTTAGGAGATATAGAGCGGACACAAAATAGAAGGCTCAAACCTTTCACCCTAAGTTGTGACCTTGACCTTGAGCCGGCATGGTTGACTCATGGGTTCTGCATATAGTCTTGATGAGGTGATCATTTGACCCAAGTTTTATAAAATTCCTTCAAGGGGTTTAGGAGATATAGAGCGGAAACAAAATGGAAGGCTCAAACCTTTGACCTTGAGTTGTGACCTTGACCTTGAGCCACCAAGGCTGGCTTATGGGTTCAATTGACCCAAGTTTCATGAAAATCCTTCAAGGGGTTTAGGAAATATGGAGCGGACACGAAAGTGTTACGGACAGACGGACGGAAGGAGACCATTCCTATAACCCCCCACCACGTGTGGCAGGGGATTAAAAATAAAGCTATGTGACATATGGCCTTAGTGTGACCCTGACCTTGAACCTTGTGACCTTGGGCATGTGCTCTGCATGTTGTCTTGATGTTAGTTTTATAAAAATCCTTTCATCAGTTGAAACAGTATGATGCAAACAGAACAAAGTAATTTAAGGTTTGGCCTCCAAGTGTGACCTTGACAATGGACCTTCTTGCCTGGGTCATGCATTGTCTTGATGAGGTTTTAATCATTAATGCTACAGTGTATTTTTATGAAAACTCTTCCTATGCTTTAGGAGATACAGAATAGACACTAAATATTGCCACAATAAACCACTTAAAGTAACGGACACAGTTGTTACAAATTTCCAGTTATCAGTATGAATTTCAAATTACCTAATTTTCCCCATTCTTTAGTCTATGTAAAATTAGAGCTATCACTGTACCCCCCACACATACTAGTGACACAGTACATTGCAATTTGACGCATACAAGATTGCATAATTATGTCAACTGTATGTATATAGAATAGTAACAAAAAACGAAGTCCCATAACACTGCAGATTTTTTTTCTGAAAGAACTTACATGCACAACTAGGGTAGGTACTGATCACGTGTGCAAAGTTTCTTTAAATTGTGTGCAAAGGTTCGGGAGATTAGATGCGCACAAGATTGCATATGGGAACTGTATGTACATATAGTATATTAACAAAAAGCAAAGTCCCATAACTGTGCAGAATTTTTTTCTGAAAGAACCTAACATGCACCATGCACAACTAGGGTACGTACTAATCATTTGTGAGAAGTTTCATTAAATTGTGTGCATGGGTTCAGGAGATTAGGCGCACACAAGATTGCATATGCAGACTCTATGTATATAGTATAGTAACAAAAACAAACTCTGTGGCCTGAGAAAACATATGAAGAAGCTGGGTCTTGCAGAGACAGCTAAGTGTCAGTGCGGATCAGAGGATCAAACACCATTCCACATCCTGCAGAGCTGTTTCTATCTGGAAGAAGCACGTGAGAATGTTTGGCCCCCAGACATCCCATTAGAGAACATGCAGTGGGGAGATGCCAGCGGCCTGCAGAAGATGGTGCAGTTCATCTCCACATCTAATCTTAAGATATAAAATGGCTATAAGAAGATGGAACACAGTAAGTAAATAAGTAAAGTCTCGTAACTCTGCAAATTTTTTTTCTGAAAGAACCTAACATGCACCATGCACAGCTACTTTTGTTACTGGTTTCATTAAATTGTGTCAAGGGGATGAGAGTTGGTGCGCACAAGATTGTGTCTATGGACAGACAGACAGACAACCTGAAACCAGTATACCCCACTTACAACTTTGTTGTTCGGGGGTACAATAAAATTGTTACACCAAACACACTTGTAGGGCATTATCGAACATAAGGAGCCAATTTTCATGTTCCAATTATATTGCATACACCAAAAATTTCATAATCAGAAAACTGTAGAAGGATTTTACGTAAACATCATGTTTCTAATATGTCTGACATTGTAATAAGCAAACAGTCAGATTAGTTTATAATTCTTTTTGTTATACAAATACTGTTTAGAAGGGATCAGTTCACTATACCTTTATGACAAACTCTGGAAAAACAGATTTTGCTTGTCGCGAGGAGTTCGCTATGATCGGAGTTACTGTTCTTGACTTTCGACCTCCAAGTGTGGCGCTGACCTTGGACTAGTCACCTTGGTCATGTGTGTATCTTGTCATATAATCATGAGAAAAACTTAGGTGTATTTATTTGAAAATCCGTTATACAGTCTTAAAGATAAGCCTCTAGAACAACAGAGAGACATGCTAAAAGGAAAACAGTGCTTACTCACTGAATTTAAAGATCAAGTTATGATAGTTTCATGTTAAACCCTTGGTGTGCGACTCCAATATAGTCATGTAAACAAGGATTAACTTTCTCACATACTACATGATACACAGTCTGACATTTTCAAGGTGTAAAAACATCTTTTAATTATAAATGCAAAGAGGTCAGTAAACTGAAAAACAAAATCATACTGTGAATACATGTCTACTTGTAGTACATCATGCTATATTGCACAGTCTTTGTATTATGAAAAGTAGCATTTAATTAATTCAAAGATATTGCAATATTGCAGCATTTAAAACTTGCATTCTATGAATTTTAGAGAATATCATATAAATACAGATATGTATATATGCATGTTTCATGAACAGATACTACCATTCTAATGAACAGTCATAATATATGTTTAATCCTTGCATCATTGGTTCAATTCATCACAAAAACATATTGTTTGGCAATTTACATGGTAACTTGAGAATTGACCAAATACTATTTTCAAAGGAAATTTAAAATATATTCTCTTGGAAGCCATGTACAATGGTTATCTGGTTATTTGCTGGTATATCCTTACTATTGTCAGATGTTGGAGCCCAGGCCACAGCTATATTATTGTCCTTGGTAATTTGTTCTCCTGCCTTCAGCTGGGCATATACAGGAGTGTGTACTGCATCTGAAGGGGTACCAGCATCAACTGATTTATCTGTGACTTGTTGCCATTGCACAGACCCAATCTCAGGCAATTTTGGTAACAAATTTGAACAAGCCTGTTGGTAATAGGATACAGGGTTCAGTTTTTGTTCATCTTTTAATTCTGTTGAGTTATAATGTTTATCAGACTGGGTATTAGCCGGGTAGACAACCTGGATACCTGCAGCAGCAGTGGCATTAGCAACCACATCAGTAATCACAGCTTCTCTAGGCTTTATTTTATCAGCTGCTCTCATCTGTGTATACACAAGGGCCTCCCTTGTACTCTCACAGTCATCAGGCCCACCTGTATTTTGAGACTGCAATGTGGAGTTCTCCTGTGTGATGCTCAACTGCTGTGAAATATTTTCTGTACCATGTGCTATCTCATAGCCTTTCATTTGCCACTGCTGTATTGTTTCAACTGCAGCTCTTTCTTGTTGCTCTAATCCATGATAAAGCCACAAGTTAGTCAAATTTGATTCAGTATTAGTTAAAATTTCAACAATTTTGTCTCTATGATTAGGTGAAATAGTTTCTCCAGAATTTGCTGGGACCACTGTTAAAACCATTTCAGAGGCATTTTGTGGAATAATACCAACAATCGGTTCTCCAGAACTGCCACTGACTGTACTGGCATCTATGTCATCAGTTCTAGCTAAAACATTAATCATGGAATCACTTACACCTGCCTGAGTTTGTAATACATTAGCCAAGGAATTTCTCGGGAGACTTTGAAGAATCATTTCACTAACTTTCTCTTTCCTTCCACTAATTCCAAACACATTTTTATTAGAATTGCCACTTTTCTGATGTGTTCTTAAATGCTTATCAAGATTACCCTTAATTGTGCATGCATAGGTACATAGTGAACATTTGTAAGGTTTTTCACCAGTGTGAATCCGCTGGTGATTTTTCAGCTCACTGTTACGATAAAATACCTTATCACATGTATCACACTGTATTCTACGATCATTCATATGTCTTCTCATGTGATGTTTCACCTCTGACCTTAGCCGGAAAGTTTTGCCACAAACATTACAAATCTCATTTGCTGGTCCATGCCGCAGTCGATGTATTTTCAACACCCTGAATGATTTATATGTCTTATTGCAAATTTCGCATTCAAATGCCCTAATATCTGTATGAACAGCCTTCCTATGCTCATCATAAGATCCTTTGGATTTGAACACATTCCCACACAGGTCACATTGTATATTCTTGTTTCTTCTGTGTGGGTGAGCTTCCTTAATATGTGCATAGAGATCTGGACCTGAAAATAATATTATGTTTATGTGAAATACAGTACTTTCAAACAAACTTCAAGAAAGCTAAGTGTGTTCATCAAAAGAGCAATGAAATGTAAAATCGTTGCACCTTTTCAATTCACAATCCATTGATGACAGAAAGTCCCGAGAAAAAAGTAATTCTAAGTTAAAGGACATGCTGAAAAAAATGAGGGACAGAAATTTTAACCCCCAAATTGCAAAAAACAAAATTTGCATACAAGATATCAAAACACGTAAAAATTTGAGGTACATACACTGTTTATCTAAAAAATGTTATTTTTCCCTTCAACTCTTAAAGATAAAAAAAGTTTACCCTAAAAAATAAGCTTTTTTATTTGAAGTAAAATGGGAAAGTAATTAACAAAGTAAGATTATTGAACGTTAAAACTGATTGAGTTCATGCAAACCATAAATCTTTGACAGAAATGACATTTCAGATCGGTCCTTATATAGTTAGTATAAATTCTTAATTGAAATAAAGGGGGTAATCTGATTTAGAAATAGTTAGCTCCACCACCCTGTTGCCATCCAACTTTGAAATAATTTAAACTTCTATAAAGTCTTCTACCGTACTTTTATAAAACCATTTTGCCAATATTTTAAGTCCATATATAAATTACTCTGGAAAGGTACAATTGGAACTGATTTTATGAAATTAAATTTATTTGTTTGTGAAGATATTATTGAGGAAAGTTTTGTTTCAAGGATAAAACCATAAATGAAGTCTTATTCATGTCTGCTAAGATCATCAAATTAACGACCAAGTTTTGATGCTTCAAAAAGTGGCCTTTAACTGTTAACCTCTTTTTTGATTTGGCCTGGTGAGCTAGTTTTAACAACCCAGATTTTGATGCCAAGTTTGATTAACATTGACAATCATAAATAAGTGCTAATGTGGCAACAAGGTTTAAAATAGCTATATTTCCTTTCAGGCCTTTAAATTTGGACCAGTAACAATACAGTCCAGGTCGCAAGAATGAACTCGATTTATGTGCTTAAAGAATTGTTCAAAGTTACGTCACAATGAAACACTGAATGAGCAGCTATTTCACAGGAAACTTCCATTCTCCTCTCATGGGCCTTTCACTTAACCCTATTGGATTGGTTAAAAAGTAAGTTTTTCTTAAATTTGACAAGTTGTTCAGTTTGTTGGTAAATATAATCTATATTCATTAAATATACGCTGCATTGGAGACTTGATCAAATATTGCTGATTTTCCCTATTCAGGGCCAGCTAACTTTCTGAAATAATGATCACGTGCCGTTCAGAAGGAAGTCGAGTATTCATGTGTATAAATTTGCTCAAGTTTGTTAAGCTCAAATCCATGCGAACTAAAGCCACCTACGTGCAGACAAAAAGCTGTGTACGGGACGCACGGACGCCGACCGACGGACTTGACACTGACGGGACCACGAACGAAGGGTGATCAACACAGAATAAGCTCCCTTGTCACTGTGTCAGGGAGCTAAAAAGCCAATGAAAAGTTTGTAAAACAACAGTGACATTATTAAAAACAATATCCTCCTTCCCTCAATTATATTACGAAATTATATGCCAGATGGCAAAAAGTCAACTTTTAATTTGCCTGGCCCTCTCGCTAAGAAAAAACATGATCATTAGGAAATGAAAAGTAATGTCCCTACTATATTGCTTCAAAGGGTACCCTAAAATTTGGCATAAAGATACAAACCACTTGAAGGGATGTAATTTGCTATTACATTGAAACTTTATATATATTGTGAACACTTTTACTTTTACTTTCAATATCGAGCTTCCAACACTCTTATTGTACTAAAAGTTCTTGGGAAAGTTTTGAACCTTCCTTGTACTAAGTTTGATTTTAGAAGTTTTCTTTGTTGTTTACAGTTTGAGGTTGCTGAGAATGTTTATCTTGTCTTACAGTACTTGGAGCTTTCATGAGCTCCTCCGTTTACAGTACCTTGATTTTGAGAAGTTCACTTGAACCGTTTACAGTATGAGATTGTCTGAGACAGCTTACTGACTTTACAGTACGGCCTATATAAAGTATTTAAATGCTTAACTAATTAAATGGAGTTAGTGGTAACTTATTTTTTAGTTAATAGAATTGCTGTTAGGGAATGCTGCCGCCCCACACCCCTCTTTGCCCCTAACTTGCTGCACATGCACATTGTAAACTTCTGGGGACTGCTAAAGTGCATTCTACCCGAATTTTCAAATAAACAAAAATTTTGCCATATTTTTCCAAGTCCAAATGGTAACTGTTTCAGTCAAAATGAAAGGTACAGTTATGGAACCTGATGTATAAATTTGGAATATTTATTTTTTAGATTTGTGGAAAGTTTTATTCAAATGCAAATATTGAAGGAAATGTCATTTTGAGACATTTTCTAAGGGATAAAAGAACAAGAGGGCCATGAAGGCCCTGTATTGCTCACCTGACCTACTGACCTTAAGATCATCAAGATTAACATTCTGACCAAGTTTCATTAAGATATGGTCATAAATGTGGCCTCTGAAGTGTTAACTAGCTTTTCCTTTGATTTGACCTGGTGAGCTAGTTTTTGACCCCACATGACCCAGATTTTGAACCTGACCTAAAGATCATCAAGATTAACATTTTGACTAAGTTACATGAAGATACAGTCATAAATGTGGTCTCTAGCAAGTTAAAGATATTTCTCAGTATTTCAACTTACGCCTTTTAAAATTTGCTGAGCAGTATTCACAATACATCCCAATGGACTCGCATGGATGAACTCGATTTATGTGCTTCTTAAGATATTTCTCATAAGCAAATCTACGATCACAATGGAAACACTGAATGGGCAGACTTTCAGCAGAAACTTTCCCATTCTCCAGTCTCACTGGCTTTTCACATTCCTCTTCCTTGGTATGTAAAAATTTAAGTCTTTTTTTCTTTAATTTTGACAGAAGTGTTCTATGTTTTGTTTTCTTTGGTATTGACTCATGCCTTATGTTTACTTCATTATCATATTCACTGTCTGAATAGGCTTGATCCACTGATATATTCTCTGCTGTATTCTCTATGTCAGCCTGAAAAGCAAATGCTGTTTCTTAAAATATACATGTATACACGATAGCCTCTTGGAAGTTACTAGGTATTAAACATTTAGTGTACAGTAATAATTTTGCTCAAAAGTCATTTTAAGCCTCAAAACCACTGCGACCTAAAGCTCTGACCTTAACTGAACCCAACAAGAGCTGTCACTAATGGTGACAAATGCCCCCGCAGCGCCTTGACCTTTGACCTGGTGACCTTGACCTTTGACTGGTGACCCCAAAGTCAGTAGCGGTCGTGTACTCAATAAGTACTATCAGCATGTGAAGTTTGAAGGTCCTGGGTGCAGTGGTTCGCGAGTAAAGTGCCTTCATGCAAAAAGTTAACATTGTGACGAACTAACGAACGAACGGACGGACAATTGAAAACTAATATGCCTCCCTTCGGGAGCATAAAAATAAAATCAGTAATCAAATTATCATAAAGAGGCAAACATCCAATGAAATTGACAGCCTCAGGCCTTCTGCAGCTATTAATAGAAAAGCCTACATGTTATTCAGTTTTAAATAGAAAAAGTAACCAGTGTACACTGTACCGTGACCATTGCCAAACTGACCCCTAAAACTACTAGAGCTATCAATAAAGGGGATTCATACTCTCCTTGAAGGCGTGTCTGATATAGCTTTTACCTTGTACGTTTACAGTACTTGGAGGCTTGTCTGAGACAGCTTTTACCTTGTACGTTTACAGTACTTGGAGGCTTGTCCGAGACAGCTTTTACCTTGTACGTTTACAGTACTTGGAGGCTTGTCCGAGACAGCTTTTACCTTGTACGTTTACAGTACTTGGAGGCTTGTCTGAGACAGCTTTTACCTTGTACGTTTACAGTACTTGGAGGCTTGTCTGAGACAGCTTTTACCTTGTACGTTTACAGTACTTGGAGGCTTGTCCAAGACAGCTTTTACCTTGAACGTTTACAGTACTTGGAGGCTTGTCTGAGACAGCTTTTACCTTGAACGTTTACAGTACTTGGAGACTTGTCTGAGACAGCTTTTACCTTGTACGTTTACAGTACTTGGAGGCTTGTCTGAGACAGCTTTTACCTTGAACGTTTACAGTACTTGGAGACTTGTCTGAGATAGCTTTTACCTTGAACGTTTACAGTACTTGAACTGGTCTCACATAAAAAACAGAAATACAAAATTAAGTACAACTAGAAATGTGTCACAGACACGGATGCCCCCTCAACATGAGAAAGGTCACAGGCATAAGTTATTTATAGTAACAACTAAGAGAAGTTAATCTTAAAAAAAAAAATCCTAAGTCCACACAAAAATCCTTACCAGGTAGAGATAGGTTAAAATACTTCACAAAATTGGATGTAACATGCATGTTGTACTATAGAAAAGTGGTCTTGTTTTTTCCCTACGACCAGTTATAAGAAAGTTACAATATAAGCTATTTACAGTAACAACAAAGGGAAGTAATTTTAAACTAGGGACCTGATTCTCACGCATGACATTCTGTCTCATGAGGGTATACAACTGGGGCAACTTACATCAAAATCCTTCCATGCATGAAGAAGAAATGCTCAAGACAAAGTCATTCTTGCATGTGCCTCTAAGTGTGACCTAGGGACCTTGTTTTTGCGCATGACACATCGTCTATCCATGCTTATTATTTGTGTCAAATTATTTTGAAATCGGAACATGCATGTCAAAGTTATGGACCGGACACCAAGACCACATTATCAGTATATATGTAGTGAAAATTGGATAAGTTCAACCAAGGACTGTGACCTTGACCTTTGAGCTATAAACCTGGTTTTGCGCAAGACAAATTGTCTATCCATGCTTATTATTTGTGTCAAATTATTTTGAAATCGGACCATGCATGTCGAAGTTATGGACCGGACACGAACATCAGCCTTTCCCGAACACACGGACAAACGAACACACACACGGACAGGGGTAACACTATATGCACACCCCCCCCCACCTCATTTTATGACGGAGGCATAAAATGGTAGATAATTCTAAAATTATACAAGACAAAGTTTTAGATTTTGTGCTATACAATCTCACAGAGGATTCGAATTTATTGCTTGAGAACATTAAACACAGATCCAGTCAAAAATTTTATTTCTAGACGGCTCATCAGATTTTCAAATGAATCGATCTAGTGATTTTTTACAACAAGGTGACCAGGATTTGAAACTGCAATTTACTTCTTAAAGACAATGACCTTGTTTCATAAAGATCACGTAAAAAGTGTAACCGATTTAGGATTTCTTTCTATAATTTGACAGTGACCTAGTTTTCCAAGCAACATGACCCAGTTTTCACATAGGTTATATGCCTCTTGGGTCTTTTACACCTGGGGCATGAAAAATTAATAACAACGCACAATGCACATAACAAGATAGACTACAGACACATAGGGATCGCAATAAGGATTTGATCAGGTGAACTGAATACTTTTAAAGAAAATAAATATAGGTAGATACAGACAGAATAAATAGTTCGTTTGTTAATTTGATAAAAGAAAATTTCATTAAGAAACTGACCTTAGCCTCCTCTCTGCCTTCCACACTGCCACCAATGCCACTCTTTATTGTATCCTCTATGCCTTCCACACTGCCACCAATGCCACTCTTTATGGTATCGTCTTCAACTAATCTGCTCTTGTCATTTCTGTTATATTCTAAATCATCTGTATCAGAGATTAAAAGTTTCTTTTTTCTTTTACAGTAAAACAGTCAGTCATAAGGATTTCAGTTACAGAAGAAACATTTCAATGAACAATTTATTTATGAAATAATCATGCTTTGAAGAAGTATGGTATTACAACATAGTATCAAATTGTTGTTCTTAAAGGAACATTAATCTGGTATAGGACAAATAACAAAGGACAGTTTCTATTCTATGTATACCCAATTGTTTGCTTATCTGCCTTTCTCAGCTGGTCTAAACAATTTTGGTAGAGGGTCATGCATGGAAAATATCTAGGAACTTTTGAAATTGTGCAAGCTGTTATTTACAACTTTATACAGGAATCACAATAAACACTTAGCACACCCTCTGGTGGCCATGTTTTAGGCAAGTTGGAAAAATTTGGACAAACTAATATAAAGGGTCACCATAGCATCATTTCTGTCAAATTATTTCAAAAGAGATCCAACAGTTTAGGAGACGATGAAGTTCGGAATTTTTCTACCTTTACCTTTGGCAGCTGTGGATTCTGATGAATCAAAAGAATTAGAATACTACTTTGGTTTATTCCTCTTTCAGGCTCCATGAAATGTTTACACTGTGTATTTCTAAACAGAACCAGAAATTTAGGACAGCATTCTATTCTATTTTTACCTTTGATGGCCAAAACATGCTTTCTTAAAGATGAAATCAGAAAATATAGATACTTTTTGCAAGAAAAAAATATTTCAGTCAAAACTGTAACGGCTAAAGGAGATAAAAATGTTGGCTAAAGGTTTTTCTATTTTAAGCTCTGGAAACCATCTGTTTCAATGATCAGAACAATTCGGACAACTTTTTTAGATTGGCTCACCCAAGGAATATATGTGTGGAATCATTTCAAAATCTGGCCAACTGTTTCTGTAGCAAAGATTATAAGGATCTTACATGCCTGCCTGTGTAAGACGGAGTTTTCCCTACCCGAGGGACAGTGTGGAATGGAAAACCGAGCGTAAGCGAGGTTTTTTATCCAAGCAGACCCAAGGGTTGGAAAAATAGCTGTCTTACACAGGCAGACATGTAAGATAATTTTTCTTGCCTATCACGGTCAAAATAGATCGTGGAGACAAATAGATTTGGGTATTTCCTGACATTATTTTATAGTTTATGATGTCACAATAGTGCCAGTACTATGTGACATCACCTTAGTGCACGTTATCTGAGACAAGATTTTTCCTTAGGGAAAGACAGGAATATCTATCCCTGGCGCGTTCTCGGACAAATGTACAATTTCCCTGCTAGGTAGGCAAGAATTTTAAAGCTTCAACACCACACATGTAGGGAAAAGTTACAAGACCAAGACCATGTTGTTTGAAAAACAAAATAACCTTGACATTTTTGATAAAGGGTCCCCATTATTTGAAACCAGGCCAGCAATACATTAAAAGAATACTCCTATGACCATGTTTTCAAATCTAAAAGAATTGGTGCAGGGTCATCCAAGGAACATTTATGTGGAATTATTAACTTGGGCTAGCAGTTTCAGAAATATACAGAAACTAAGCTCCACCCATGGGATGCTGTGTTTTAGTCAACAAATCAAAATGGCTAAAACGGACTTAGCTGAGGATCACCCAAGGGATTTTCCGTGAAAATATTTTGATATCGGGCAGCTTCAGAGTAGAAGTTTTTCATATACATGTACAAATATGGAGAAAACTAGCCCTGCCCCTTGGTGGATCACCCAAGGAGCAAATTGTACTGAAATCTTGCTAACTACTTATGCATAGAATTTTTTTTAAAGCTTTTCCTATTTGTTGCAATGGCATCCAAAATTCAGCATAGAATGACTTAGATTTGAAGGGATCTAAAAGGGGATCCACCCAATGAACATTCCTAAGAAGTTTCAGTAAAACTGGCTTAGTGCTTTATAAGGAGATATTCTTCAAAGGAAATTATAAACAGAAGACAGACAAACAACAGACATCTAACTAGGTGTTTTTGTCACAAAAACATGTCTCACCCCTATGTATACCTTTAGCTCTGGCGGCCATTTTGTACAGAGAAGCAGAACGTGTCGGCGATATGCACAACTAGGCTGGTACTGATCACTCCTGTGAAGTTTCGTGGAAATCTGTCCAGCAGTTTGACATGTAAAAGCCGGACAAGATTTTTCTATTTTTAGCTCTGGCAGCCATTTTGTGCAGCGAAGCGGACTGTGCCGGCGACATGCACAATTATGCTTGGTACTGATCACTCCTGTGAACTTTTGTCGAAATCCATCCAGCAGTTTGACCTGTGAAAGCCAGACAAGATTTTTCTATTTTTAGCTCTGGCAGCCATTTTGTGCAGCGAAGCGAAACGTGCGGGCTATATGCACAACTATGCTTGGTACTGATCACTCCTGTGAACCTTTGTTGAAATCCAGCCAGCAGTTTGACCTGTGAAAGCCGGACAAGATTTTTCTATTTTTAGCTCTGGCAGCCATTTTGTGCAGCGAAGCGGAACGAACCGGCGACATGCACAACTAGGCTTGGTACTGATCACTCCTGTGAACCTTTGTTGAAATCCAGCCAGCAGTTTGACCTGTGAAAGCCGGACAAGATTTTTCTAATTTTAGCTTTGGCTGCCATTTTTAGCAGCGAAGCAGAATGTGCCAGCCATATGCACAACTAGGCTTGGTACTGATCACTCCTGTGATGTTTCCTCGATATCCAGCCAGCAGTTTGACCTGTGAAAGCTGGACAAGATTTTTCTATTTTTAACTCTGGCAGCCTTTGTGTGCAGCGAAGCAAAATGTGCCAGCGATATGCAAAATAGGCTTGATACTGATCACTCCTGTGAAGTTTTGCCAAAATCCAGCCAGCAGTTTGACATGTGAAAGCTGGACAAGATTTTTCTGTTTTTAGCTCTGGCGGCCATTTTGTGAAGCAAAGCGAAACGTGATGGCGATATGCACAACTATGCTTGATACTGATCACTCCAGTGAAGTTTCATTGAAATCCGGTCAGCAGTTTGACCTGTGAAAGCTGGACATGCATAATACGGATGGACAGACGGCGGAGGCAAAAACAATATGTATGGGGGAGACATAATGATCCTAAAAGATCACCATGAACATGTCATGCTCAGGTGAGCTAAAATGATACAATACCTGTATCTGAATCAGCATCTATCTCATCCTCTGTGTTATATACTTGAGGTCTCTTGTATTCATCTTCTATGTCCTCACCATCTTCATCATTTTCCAAAGACTTAACAGAAGTTTGTTTTTCAATATTATGATTTTTCCTATCATTCTTCCACAAAGCTCCATCTAGTTCACTTCTTGTCTCATTTGGTTGTCCTTCAAAACTATCTGGTTTCTCTACTTCATATAACTCTTTGTTTACACTTCCTTCCTCAGTTACTTGTTTTGATACTTCTACTACATCAGTTAACTTGTTAAATTCTTCTTTGTTCTTTCTGTGACAATTTCTTTTTCCAATCTTAACTTTGTCACACTCTTCATCCCTATGTAGCCTCTTCCTGTGAAGTTTAACTTTGGAAACTTTTTGAAGTTCACTTGAATTACCAGTTCCATCACTTTTTGTCTGTATTGTCTTCCATTTAGACTTTGAGCAAGCTGCATTATTTGTGGCATCTTTTCTATCCAGTGTTTGACTTTCTGTAGGCTGTTTCAGTTCTTGAAGTTTGCTAAAGAGTTCTTCATTTACAACTTAAAAGAAACAAAGAATAACTTACTGTAATCATAGAGTTCACTCCGTATATATATTATTTTTAAAATTTATATGTGCCTTTCCATAAGTATGCAAAATTACAGAGCAAAACAGATGGCCAGGAATGTATAGTTACATCAACAAAGTTCACAGTACTGGTATGGGTTTCAATAATGTACAGTGTACTGGTTATTCAATGACCTTGCAAACACAATTATCCTGTACAATATGCTGCAAATAACCAAAGCTGACAGGTCCATTGATGGATGGTACAAACCAAATTTGGTGATGATTCATCAAGAAGTTCATGACAGGAGGTAGTTTAAAGCATTTTTTCCTTCTACTTTTAGCTGTGGCTTGGACCAAGCGAGACCATCTCAGAGCTCCAGATTAGCTGCATATTTGCATATTTACGCAATTAAAGTTGCAGAAAACCCAATTAAATTCATACATTAAAAAATCACTTGCATATTTTCCATATTATAGAACGGGTATGAGAATTTAATGCCAGACAACAGACTGGTTATACGTTACTGGAAAAAGCATGTGACCATTCAGTCTGATCAGTGTTATTTGGACCCTTCGTAAACAAAAAAATTATGCCAATAAACTGATCACTTCACAGAAAAACATTGTTGCAGCACAAACATTTACAAAACAGAAGGATATTTTGTTGTTTAGCAAAGACAGTTTATCTGTTTGTGATAATAAAGTGCCATCGATACTGGCCGACATCTTACGGGAGAGCACATATTGCGGTGAATACATCGTTCGGATCATATTTATCATATTGTTGATTAATTGATCTCCGACTGCATTTAAAGTGCCAAAAACACGATGGAACGAAAGTTTCCCAGAAAAAATTAAACAATTGGAGAAAAATATATCATGGGTTAAAATTACACGTAATTAGAACTATAAATCAAAATACACATATTTACCTTCCTTACAGGCATCTAGAAAAATAGTCAAACCAGGTTAATGATAAATGCATGTTTCATCCAGTACAATTTAGCCACAAGAAAAAAAAAATTCAATTGTTTGTGCAAGATTGGTGAAATACCCAATTGGTTTTAGCAAATACCAAATTACTTTTGAAAAGCCTTGGTAATAATATTATTTTTACCCAATTCAGATTTCCAATACCCAATTCAGACAAAAAGTGATGGGTAAATACCCAATTCCACCAAAAGCTTATCTGGAGCTCTGCCATCTTAAGAGATCGGAGAGAGGAGCACTCAATGATGCTACAGAAGATCCATCAAGTTGTTCGTGAGAAGTGGTTCTTTAAACGTTTTTTCTAATTCTGTCTCTAGCATCCAATAAAAGGGGCCAAGTGCAACCATCTGAACAAATATGATAAAATGATCCATACAAGGACGCTACAGACCAAGTTTGGCGAAGTCCCATCAAGTGTTCACAAGAAAAAGTTGTTTGAAGGTTTTTCTATTTTCAACTGTGGCATTCCCTATTGAGCCAAGCTGAAAGATTTTAATAAATCTGAGACAGAACCAGATGAAAACACTACAGACCAAGTTTGGTTGAAGACCTATCAAGTGATTCATGGATTTTTTATTTTGGATTTTCATTTTTAGCTCTCACCACCCATGAAAGGGGCCAAGAGAAAGTCCCTTAAAGGTGCCAAGTGGAACCATCTGAACAAATTGATAAAGGTTCATAAAAGGTTGCTACAGTACAGACCAAGTTTTAAGAAGATCCATCAAGTGGTTCATGATTATAAGTTGTTTCAACTAATGTACATCAATATACCATTACTGGAAAAAAGCAAGTTACCGTATTGAGTTTTAAACTAAAACTGTTTTTTCCACTTTATTAGGACAGTGCAAGGGTAGTAAACTTATATACATATATGTTAGTAAGTACCAGATAAAATATCTACCACTGTCATTCTTTGCAAACACAGGTAGATAGAATATCTTAAAACTTATTTATCGTCATAAAGAAAGTTTCATAAATTTACAACTGTAAAATAATATCTGGTTATTTGAAGGATTTAGAAATAAATATAAATAAATAGACTTCATTTTATTTTTTATTGTTGAAACTTTGAGTTTCTACCTCAACAATGTCACTTTTATTAAGTAGTACTGACACACTCACCTTCTCTTTGGTAAATCCATTTCCTCTTACTAAACAGATATTTTACAGCATCTTCCTGCTCCTTGCTTAGATACAGTAAAATATGGTACTGCTCTATACTGCCCATCTGAAATAATATATACATGTGTATGAGCAATTCCATGACCTTATATATTTTTGATAAAAAATTATTAAGAATTAAATACTTTTTTGTGCATTTACATTGTATATACGACTTCTTTCTAATGCATGAATCTTGCTAGTTGTTCTTAAACGATTTGCAAGAAGCGCCACTATATGATTTATATCTGTATAAATGCACAAAAAATAGCAGTCTACTCTTATATTTAAATTTTTTATAGAAACTTGCAACAAAAATAAGTGGTTTGCTTTCCAAGAAAAGCAAAATAATTGCAGGATATCAATTTTTTCAACATCTTAATAGAACAGCCAAAAAGACCTGCCCATGTTCAACTGAAATTTGCCTTCTGATAAAAATACAGTTCCTGGTTTTTATCTGAATATCATGCTGTCAATTTGAAGGTTCTGGATCAAGAGGTTCTCAAGTTATTGGGCAGAAATTTTTTCAAGGTTCAGGCCCCTTACCTTAACATTTGACCTACTCATCCAAAACACAATAGGGGTCATCTACTCCTTACACCCAAATCATGCTGCCAGGTTTCAAGGTTCTGGGTCAAGTGGTTCTAAAGTTAATGTGCAGAAACCACTTTCAAGGTTCCAGCCCCTGTGACTTTGATTACTGATCCCAAAAACTATAGGGGTCATCTACTTCATAAGCCCAATCATGCTACATGTACAAGGTTTGAAGATTCTGAGTCAGGTGGTTTTCAAGTTATTAGGCGGAAACCGTTTTCAAGGATCCTACCCATGACATTGATTTTTGACCTACTGACCCCAAAACTACCGGAGTCATTTACTTCATTAGCTCAATCATACTACCAAGTTTGAAGGTTCTGGATCAAGTGGTTCTCAAGTTATTTGGCTAAAACCAATTTCAGGGTTCAGGCCCATAACCTAGACCTTTGACCTATTGACCCTAATAACTATAGGGGTCATCTACTTCATAAGCCCAATCATGCTACCATGTTTGAAGGTTTTGGGTCAAGTGGTTCTAAAGTTATTGGACGGAAACTTTTTTCAGGTTTCAGGCCCCTGTGACCTTGACCTTTGACTTACTGACCCCAAAAACTAAATCCTAAAATTTATAGGTGCAAGTTATTCCTCTAGATTACTGGAAGTTAACAAACTGTAATGAACGTAAACAACTAAATTTTAATCATCCGTGTTGTCACAAGGTATGTAGTGTGCACCCTGGGTGTTGTCTGCTGCAAGAAATATTTGGCAGCACTAGAATATGTTTTAATAAAGCTTCTTGCATATAAAAACTTTCAGATGCAAGTTTCGGATATCAGTACGCATGTTGTCGTTCGCCACTTGAGCCAACTGGTGAATTTGCGATAAAGTGGCTCATAAAAATCGCAAGTGGCGAAAATGGAAATGTCTACATATTTGTTTGTTCTGAATCGTGACCTTTCTAGAATTTTGACTGGTTCAGGTAATTTGCCTTCAATTTGTGTTGACAAAAATCGATATCAATACGCAGTCTGCATTTTATGCAACTGTGTGAAGTAACACGTGCAATAAACATCTTGACACATGGGTTGCAGTTTGCAATCAATGGACCCTTTTCCAATTCCATGGTTACATGCAGAGTTATCTGCACACTGTTATCCGAAACGAGGCACAGACTGCTTGGTGGACACCTTGAAATATAGTAATAATCCTTCTTTCATAAAAATCAATTTCTTTTTTACTGGACTTCTTCACACATTTCCTGTAGGTTGGTTGAACCGTTCCATAATGAAAACTTCATTTCTATACATATCGATAATTACCTTATTATGATGCAAGTGAAAGTAAACGCCTAAAACTCGCACTGAGTTGCTAATACATACAATGACAAGATGCAGTTTGATAAAATGATTAAAAAGACAGTCTGCGCTCTGAAAGGTAATTTGGTATTATCGGATAAATTACCAGGTAAGGAATAAGCACTTACTAATTTGTTTAATTACTACTGATTAAATGATTTTAATCCTTTAACAAATAATTGGCGAAACAATAAATTGTTTGATGATTTTTCAAACACTGTTAAAATTGGCAATCACCAGGAATTAATTACACATGAGTGTTTGTTTATACCAGTTTTTTTCTCTTTAGCCTGATCAAAAGAAAAATGCGTGAAAAATATGATTTCCGTGTCCTGGACTATAAAACGGGCATGGAACTAGTCCAAATTGCCACTTGTCAAACTTTTGCAATGGCTTCTTTTAGATCTAAACGTCCGATTGAAGATTCTTGTCAAACACCACTTTCAAAAAAGCTAAAATTGCTAAGGAATCGCCAGTTCTTGGAAAGTAAAAAATCTTTGGCTTCGATTTGACAGTGAAGCAGGATTGATGTTCTGCGATTCTTGCATAAGAATTCAAAATTCAAACACATTCACAGCAGGAACTGCTATTCTGAAAAAAGATGCTGTTAATAAACATGCAAAATCTAAAGGTAATGACCTTCAATTATTTATCGGTTATTATAAATTTGACGGCTAAATATTGTATTAATGCACTGAAATGATAAATTCTTTTCAAAATTTGAAATTGCCAAATCTATCCAAAAGTTCAAGAAGAACATTAACATTTCTTTTTATATTTCAGAACACATCAAAGCTGTAGAGACCGGTAAACAGTCTTTGTTAAAAAATGAACAGTTTGTATGTCTTTATAAGTTGAGAGTGAATTTGAAATGTAACCTAGTGTTGGTTCTACCCAATTAACCAACATAAGACTACTTTTTAAAATACACTACAAGCTTAAAAGGTACACATACTTTCATTTAAACAAGAGGGCCATGATGGCCCTATATAGCTCAGCTGAGTTTAATTACTTGGTTGAAAAAGATTCTTTGCTAATGCTTCAAAAACAAACAAAAAATAGGTGAGAAGGTCATGGTAAAGATTCTTCAAGATAAGTACTGAAATCTGTTAAAAAATTATACAGGTGGTCCAAATCTCTTTGCTGTAGCTTCAAAAACAAGAAAGTAGGTCAGTAGGTCAGGGTTAATAATATTTAAGATGCGTATTGAATTCTACATGTGGTCCAAATTTCCATGCTGTATCTCTTCAAAAACAAGAAAGTAAGTCAGAAGGTCACGATTAAGACTATTCAAGATGAGTATTGAAATCTGTATAAAAAATATACAGGTTGTCCAAATTTCTATACTGTAACTCCAAAAACGAAAAAGTATATAAGTAGGTCATGATTAAGACCATTAAAGATGAGTATCGAAATCTGTATCAAACATTGTACATAAGGTCCAAATCTTTTTGCTGTAACTTCAAAAACAAGAAAGTAGGTCATTAGGGTATGGGCTAAGAACATTAAAGATGAGTATTGAAATCTTTATCAAAAGTTATCGACGTGGTCCAAATTTCTATGCTATTAAGATCGGTGTGCAAAACTGTATATGTCATCCAAATTTCAAGGCTGTATCTTAAAAAACAAAAAAGTAGGTCAGTAGGTCAAGGTCTAGGTCAAGTGACCCCTAATTACTTCGGGTCATCAGGTAATTATAATTAAACAGTCTAGGAAATATGATCAGATAATTTTTACCAGGGACGGGGCCTCTTTTCACCCCAGGGGCATAATTTGAACAATCTTGTTAGAGAACCACTAGGCAATGCTACATACCAAATACCAAAGGCTTAAGCCTTGAACTCTCAGACAAGAAGGTTTTTTTTTTCCTATATAAGTCTATGTAAAACTTGGGACCCCCGGGGCAGGGCCTCTTTTCATCCTAGGGTAATAATTTGAACAATCTTGGTAGAGGATCACAAGGCAATGCTACATACCAAATATCAAAGGCCTACAATGTAGGTCTTGTGGTTTCAGACAATAAGATTTTTAAAGTTTTTTCCTATATAAGTCTTTGTAAAAATTGGGACCCCCTAGGTGAGGGCTCTTTTCACCCTAGGGTCATAATTTGAATAATCTTGGTAGAGGACCACTAGGCAATGCAACATACCAAATATCAAAAGCCTAGGCCTTGCAGTTTCAGACACTACGCTTTGTGGTTTTGGACAAAAAGATTTTCAAAGTTTTCCCTATATAAGTCAATGTAAACCATGTGATCCCGGGGCGGGGCCATATTTGACCCTAGGAGGATAATTTGAACAATCTCGGTAGAGGACCACTAGATGATGCTACATGCCAAATATTAAAGCCCTATGACCTGTGGTTTTGGACAAGAAGATTTTTAAAGTTTTTCCTTTCGGTTGCCATGGCAACCAGAGTTCTGTATGGAATTCAATTCTTTGAACAATTTTTAAAGAAAACCATCCAGGCAACATCCCTGTGAAGTTTATCAAAACTGGCCTGGTGGTTTAGGAGGAGATGTTGTTTAAAGGAAAGTATGGACGGATGGCTGGCCGGACGCCGGATGGTAAGCGATCACAATAGCTCACCCTGAGCCTTTGGCTCATGTGAGCTAAAAAGACCCAAACTATAGGTAGAATATTACCATTTAATAATGGAAACTACAAAATTTTTCAAATTTTCAAAAAAATAGTAATTGGTCATGACCAGTCTCAACAATATGCACAAGTTATGTCAACTTCATGTTGAGCAGGGTTCTCGCCAGGGCATTATCACAGGTCATTAATAGTTGACATCTCTTATTTCCCTCCCAGGCTCCCCTACATTCCTTTATTGCAATTGTTTAAGCGACATGTCTTAAAAGCATCCCAATAGACAGACTAATTAGTCTAATAGTGTATTTAAAAGACTACCACATGCTCACCTGATCAATAAGGATGTTTGTATTGGATTAAAAATGTAAAGGTAATGGTAAAGGTAAAAGGTAAAGCAGAGCAACAGATAAGCTTTCAGAGTGAATGAGTGAATTTCAGAGTTTTGATATGCATTCAAAAAATTCTATTGCGTAAATTGCAAATTTAATTTGGTATTTACGCAAATATGCAGCTTATCTGTTACTCTGGTAAAGGTAAATTTTATTTACAATCGCTTTGTGAAACAATGAACTTAAGCTCTGTACTGTAGAGCTTTTGAGCGACCCTATTTCAAGAACAGTTAAAACCAGTTATACCAGCAATTTGCTGGCGGGTCGACTGAGGCAAATGTGATAAAATGTGCCTTGCCCAAGGTCAAACCGCAATGGGAGTGGCCAGGAAGCGAACCCTGAGCCATCGCCTATGTAGGAAAGGGCTATGCCCTCTCAACCGGATGTTAGTCAAAACGTCCCCTAGTCAAAACGTCCCCAAGTCAAAACACCCCCCATTTTGGTCAAAACGTCCCCCTTTTCTGGTCAAAACACCTCCCTTCCAAAAATTACCAGGTCAAAATACCCCCCTTAAAAATTACATATGTAAATACATATTAATTAAATTAATTTGGTAAATATTAAATGTTCATTATACTGTTTTACATGCATAGTTTTTAATTAGAATGTTGTAAACCATTAGTTTTAGAATGTTATATTGCATTGTTGAGAAATTATATCTGATGTTTATATAGTGAAAAAGTGGTTTCTGTTATTTAATAATAAAATTAAATGAAATTATAATGTTGTTATGTTATAAATGAAATTGGTACAACTGCATGAGGACAAAGGGATAATGGATCATAAAACAAGATGTTTGTAAACAATTATTTTTTAAGTATCTAAAGTTTAATTGCACAATAATTAAATAATGTGGAAAAAGTTATAACTATTACACGGCTATTAAACGCTAGCGCCACCACCAAATTGTGGTGATAAGGAAAAGAGCTATGGACATTTCCGTGGTGCAGCTATCGCCCGTTTCTACTTGTAAACACGAGAGTAAAATTTATATTTTATCTTATATTTTTATTGATAGAACTTTTTTCGAAAATCGGAGAATGTAGTTCCGTGTAACAACACTTACTACAGTTTGGCTGTGATTTCATTAAAATAATATGCAAATTGTGGTGTCAGAAGCTTTTCTCCCAAATCTGACAGTGGCACAATTTCATATCGGCCAGTATTCGAACACCATTCCGCTGAATAGACACATTGTAAGAACATACCTGCGCATGCAAATTGTGTATAAATGATAAATAATTATATACGCACACATCATGAATAATAGAATTTTGGGTTAGAAGAGATATACCAGGATTTTAAAAGTGGTGGCGCTATATCATTAGTGATGGCGCTATACAGTAGTGGTGGCGCTGTTACGGCATTAAATAATATGAACTGCTGACGCATCCGGAACAAAACAAACACCAACATTCTCTAATTGATAATTTTGCCTGCAAGGAATTATGTTATTAAAGAAAGAAAAACACGATCATAGTTTATTTACCTTTATGAAACATTCTCTATCCAAGAAAAAAAAAGAACAAATACTCACAGACCCTTAGGACTCTTGTAGTCAAAGTAAATATTTTCCTTTGTTTAAAATGTTAATTTAGAATTATTTCTAACATTCAAATATTTTACTTAAATACAAACGTAAGTGTACGTTAAATTCAGGTCAAGAAAAATAGTAGCAATATTTTTTTATTTCAAACAAAGATTTGTGTCCAGGAAATAATTTGAAGATAGTGTTGAATTTATTTGTTATTTTAAGATTCTGAAAGTTACTTCCCTTTGTTTTTTATACGTCGTCTGCATGTCATTGTAAATAAAAGACCTTACTTTCACAATTCTTTCAGAAAAGTGAGTACAGTACATTTTCAATTCCAATCGATCAAATATGATTAATCAACAGAGCTTAAATGTACAGTCTGAATTCATATACATGTAGATTATTTTGCAATCATGTAGAGGTTACTACATGTATTTGTTGAGTAACGTAATTTGGGTGTAGTGTGGGATAGGTTGATAACTTCGATTATTGTAAAATTTCCGTTGCTTGCAGACAGACATTTTCATATACTAAAATTGAATATATCAGCCACTAATCATATGCAACAGCGCCACCACTACTGTATAGCGCCACCACTTGAGTGATAGCGCCACCACTTTCAAAAATAGTCGTGTTTTAACTTTTTACTGTGTTTTTCGTAATTCTTTGGTGTATGGGAATACGTGTAATTCATTTCTACACCATTTGCATGCGCAGGTATGTTCTTACAGTGTGTCTAACCATCGGAATGGTGTTCGAATACTGGCCGACAATACTTTTCGGAAGAAAAGCTTCTGACACCGCAATTTGCATAATATTTTAATGAAATTACAGCCAACCTGTAGTAAAAGTGTTGTTACACGGAACTACATTCTCCGATTTTCGAAAAATGTTCTATCAATGAAAATATAAGATAAAATATAAATTTTACTCACGTGTTTACAAGTAGAAACGGGCGATAGCTGCACCACGGAAATGTCGATAGCTCTTTTCCTTATCACCACAATTTGGTGGTGGCGGCGCTAACGTTTAGTAGCCGTGTATTATATTCAACCACTAATTTTCTTAGTATCCTAGTGTATGTATACTGTCTGTCTCTGTGAATAGTGTGTTGGATTGTTATTTGTTTAAATATCGGTGCTTTTATAAGATAACGTATTTATGGAGTATCCTTGCATTAAGTGTAGAAACGAAGTCAGACCGCGTCAACATGCCATTGCCTGCGACTCGTATGGCAGCTGGCAACACAGAACCTGTGACACAGGTAAGTTATATTCATGTTATTATTATTATTATTATTATTGATTTCTTGAATTACTAGACTTCAGTAAACAATATCTTTTGCGGAATACTTATCATATTCCGAATTGTCTAACTACTTTTTTGGCAAATATGTAATTTTCTGGCTGAACTATACATCATATAAAATTATACATCATTTAGATATATACATTATTTAAGGAACAAAAAGGCCCATTACATAGAGTTATACAGTTTGTATGTTTACATTCCATTAGCTGACCAAAATCTGATTAACTACCTTTTACCATTTAATAATATTTTTATTTTATTTTATAAAATATTGTAAAATCTGGTCAGAAAGAAATAAACAATATACAGATCATAATCACATTATGAAAGCAAACAAATTCAAATATACAAGTAATCAATGCATTGTCAAGTTAATCCAATAGGAGGAGATAATGTGTTATCAGTAGATGTTAATTCAATCAAGAGATTCTGTATATTGAATGGAATGAGAAATAAATAAAAAATATTTATTTTAAAGTACCAGAATTAAAAAGAAATAATGGGTCGTTCCATGAGGAAACCTGTATTAGTGACCAAAAAAATCAAAATTAAGATAACAAAATATTCATTAAGAACATTCTTTTATCTTTAAAATCTTAAAATTTGAAGTAATTATCTTAAAGTATAGGTCCATGCATTGGACAGAGTATTCGCAACTTTGGACAGGCGATTATGTTCATGCTATTAGTATTTCACTGCCTTGATATAAAATTTTAAGAATTTTATAAGACTCTTCTCTTCCAGCAACAGCATGATAAGAGATTTTTTCGGAAAATTATTTATAGTTTGTGTAAAAAGGTATTATTATTTATAGTTTGTGTAAAAATGTATTAACATTCTTTTCAGTAATATCATTCTCTTACTATATTTTTTCAGTTACTTATGCATAATTTGTCATTTCCATACATGTCAAGTTCCGTGGACAATTTTCCAGGAGATTTCAGTTGAAAATCCAGGATATTTGATGAAAATCCAGGAGATTTTTTCGAGGAGCATTTTTTAGGAAATTTTTGGTCGAATCTAAAACTGTGTAACAGATAAGATCTGATTTGGGCAATGTTTTTAGGTACTAAAGTTGCATTTTAAACATGTTAACCTTAATCCTGTTGAATACGATTGATTCTACCTTTGCGACGAGTGTAAATTGTCCATGCAGTCTGATCATGATCTGCACTTTTTGCCATATATCAGTATCTTTTTGTAAGCACCCTTAGCTTTTAACAGTTACTGGTACTGTCCAAAATGAAAGATTGGAAAAGTTTATTTTAGAAATTCTGCAATGTAAACAAAAAAAAATTATATACATATATTGTAACTTTATTCAGTTATTACAATTTACAGTATGGTTTGAGCAGAGGAATTGGAATTTGGATGAATTTTTATACTGGCGAGTTTCTTTAATGTGAATAATCTGCAGTTTTTTTTTACAGTCTTAGATTTTTTTGCAAATGAACAGGATCTAACATTGATTGGAAATAAATCTATTTCACCATTTTGAATCTATACTGAGAAATGCTTTTTACTCATCAAAATGAAAATTAATTGAAAATCATAGCTGTTGAAAGAATGTTATAACCTATCTCTAGTTGTTTTCTCCATCAGTGGTAATGACTGCCATCACTCCAATAAAGGTCGGCTCTTTAAGTATCCTTAAATACCGTATAACTCCGTATTAACGCCCCCCCTCTAATTAACGCCCCCCCCCCCACCCCCCAACGTTTTTTGGGGAAAATAAAAAAATCTTACCTTCAAAAATTGGTCCTAGATCCAACACAATAATATCCAGATAATAACAATTCCATAACAATACAAATGAATTTAAAAAAAAAAAACACACTTTATTAACACAAACTTTTAAACACGTCAACAGGCATGGCACAAATAAATCTACTGTGTGTATTAAAGATACTGAATATGCCACGCTATAAATGCTACAGTATTGATCGAATTTAACTCGGATGATGTCACTCAGCGCGCGACTTTACACAGATTCCCAGTACGATTACGTATCGGGTTATGTCAGTGCATGAATTGGGATGAACAGGGGGGCGTTTATACGAGTTACTGACATTGTTCGGATCAAATTTTTCGTAAAATGCATCGCCCCCGGGGGCGTTTAAACGGGGTTATACGGTATATCTTTTCACACTTAAAATCTTCAATAAACAAGTTCCTGTCTTATCATCATATTATGTCAGTTTCACCACTCGCCAATTAACACAATCTAAAAATAGCACAGTACACACCTGTCTGCAGAATGTCATCAGTGCGTGATCTTGTTAAACTCTTATCAATATACCAGTAGAGTGATAAATTACGTAAGGCAAAGTGTGTAATTAGGGATTAAGTTTGATGTAGGAAACCATTACCTTGGAATTTTGGATTTCCGGGAGAAATAATTGATTTCCGTATGTCCGGGAAATGGACAAAAATTCCGTGAGACTCCCGGACGATCCGGGAAACTTGACATGTATGCATTTCTATCTCCTATAAATGTTTCTTATGTCTTTTACAGCTACCATGCAGGGGGTATGTCTGCAAGTTCCTTGCTAAAAAAGATGAGCACCATTTACAAACCCAGGCTCACTACAACAGTTCACGAGGAGGAATAATTGTGATAAAAACATTAACTAGCATAGGAGTGGATTTGACTTCTTGATATTGTGTAGCTGGAACACTTTGAATTATTATATTGTGAATTTGACTTCTTGGTGTAGAACAGTGAATGAATAGTGCGATATGTGATTTTTACTTAATAACTATGCAGTTGTGACTGTTCTGATGTTTTATTAATGTTTTATAAATAAAGTTATAACTCTGATCAGGATTTTTGTTCATTCTACACAAATTTAGATTGTATAGAAGAAAAGATTTTCCCTTCATAAATGTTCACACCTTATTACTGGTGATTAATGGGTTTATAAGACCTACTAATATTAAGCCCTCAGCACAATTAATGCACAACCATGTATAGTTGATAGGTGTTGATTGCATTAATTTAGGTGCTAATAAATCATAAAATTTTGTGTATTATCAAAACATAATCCATAAGTTTCAAACCCTTTAAAAGATATGAATTAATTAAAAAGAATTAAATGATCTAATACAAAAAAAATTAGGGGGACGTTTTGACCAAATTCTAAACTGAATGGGGGACGTTTTGACCAAAATGGGGGTGTTTTGACCAGGGGACGTTTTGACTAGGGGACGTTCTGACTTGATACCCTCTCAACCAATGCGTCCACGTAAAAAAGTTGAGTACACAAGGAAGTGTGATAGATGGACAGAATGACGGATGGATGGTTTTTAAAACTCTATATGCCTTTTGGGTCTTCAACATCCGATGCATAAAAATATCTTCATGAAGTTTCAATTTTGCATAATTAAGACAATTTCCGAGGCCATTTTCCCAGAGAAGATTTAATTTGCATTTATTACTTCAAGAAGTTTTGGACTTTTCACAGTAAATTATCTGATACAGATGACAAATTGAAATTTAACACTTAATTTCATGTTCTTGCGTGTCTATCTGGTCAAAAAGTCAACGGAGGAAAACATATTTAGTACATGTATCTGCATTTTTTTTTTATCTTTATCCGAAATTTTACATATCCAGGTGTTTGTACACTACGAAATATTTTGGGGGGCTTACCTCCACTTTTACAAGCTTCCTTAAGATTTGCTCTATTCTAGACAGTTTAGAAACGACTGACCTTACTGTTATCGAAATTTGACAGCTTTATTAATATTGGCGGAGCTGTCCATAAAATATTCGATCTTGTTGTTGTTATCAAAAATAAGTTGTTGTTGTTATTTGTGGCTCGTTTTGTATTGAGGTTGAACACCACTAAATCAGAATATGTGCTATCAGTCCGTTAACCCATATAGTGCTATCTGGAGGTCCGGTTATCTATATGAATACGGTTTAGAAGTAAAACGCAACAAAGTTTGGTAAGTGATGTTCAAATGACGAACAGACATGTAAAAGGACATCGTAGTGAAATAAGACCATGAACTCGAGATATGTTTATAAGTAAATATTTTAAATTAATAAATAAACGTTTACAATGCATATTATCCGTTTAATTAACATTTTTCGAAATAACTGAAAAGCGAAAACAGTTCTTTTCACCTGAGCGCCCATGATAACTTATGCAACGATCATAGCCTATTGTCTGTTTTTCTTAACATCTATTGATATTCTGTATTGACACATGCATGTACAAAACTGACCGGGTATTATAGGGAGGGTTATATATTGAATACATGCAGTGGTGTAGCTGGCCTCAAAATTTTTGACATACATTGGTGTAGCTGGCATTTTTCAGTTGTAGCGGAAGGGTGTAGGGGACTGCCTAGGCCACTGAGGGTCCAGGGGTGCCTGGGTTTTAGCATTTTATGACCCATTTGTGCACGTTCTAGATGCATCGTCTGCTCTTTTCAAGGTCCCTTAATATTGCATTTTTGGTGTGTTTAGTTTTTCAGTTTCCTAAATTATCTGTAGGCCCAGGCCTGCTGTGCTTAAATAATAGCGGCTACGCCACAGAGTCATGCACATTTAGCCTATATTGTTTTAATGCTTAGCAAACATTTAAATGTGCTTTCTATTACTCCAATACAAAAAGAATAAGACAACATAATAATACATGTCATGTAGTAATAAAATACCGACTGGTCTAATATATCAATGGAACAGAACTTCACTAGCTAACTAGTATCAACATTTATGTAGATATTCTTGGGGCGTCAGTGTTAGTTCTTTGGAGGTCGTTACTAGTATTTCGGTCGGCTTCGGAATAAGTTTCAGACGTGTGGGTGAATTGGTGTTAATTCTGGGGGTGTCAGTGTTAGTTCTGGAGACCCAGGGTCAGTTCACGAGGCGCTTAATTGGTGTCTGGTGTAGTTCTGTTAAAGTTGATGATGCTGGATCCAGTGGTTCTTTGATTTGTTCTTAAAATGCATTCTAGGTGAGCCATAATTGTGTCCTACAAAAGGTAAAAAGGCATTTGCACCACAGTGGCACTATTCCTATAGAAATTCGTCTTATATCTCTTTGTCTCTTTTTTTTGTTCACAAACTTGTAAAATTTAGTCGAATATATCAAGAAATGATCTTTAACTATCTTTATTATGCTATTTCAGAAGTCTTGCCCTAGGTCAGTTTTTACTTAATTGGATAGGCAATCTGAATAGGAAAATGTCCGATGTCCTTTGTCATATGTTATCATCGTACATAATGTATTATATATATTGACGTAATCCAGCCATCCTCTGGTACCCAAAGACTATGTATACAAGAGTGCTATTGCTACCGAACTTATTTTTGACGGAAGTATTCCTTATGCCGTTAAAATGCCTTTAAAAAAATTGCAACGTTAGGGGATACACCGTTGGTGTTCGAAAACAACTTTCGTAAATGTATTTTAACCTAAAACAAACGCCAAATACATAGCCTATCCTTTAACGCAGAAGTCTTGATTCTTTATTCTTCTACTACATTTTCTGTAGGTAGAAGTTGTTTTTTTTTCATATCAAACATAGTACCTATTAGTTTTGTTGTTATTGCTTCGGTCCTTTAGCTGCAGTGTTTCTGTATACATGTGTTCAAGTTTCCATTTTACCGGTACTAGAAGGCATGGGAGATTCTCACAGTCAAACAAAGTCTACTTTTATTTTATTTCGTGGCGTTCTATGCTTCCATTTTGTCAACACACATAACGGCTAGCTATATAGTGTGATGACTATTTCATCTTTGTTCAGTCTCGTGCTCCTTTGTTATAATAGCACCATTGTCCTCCGTTCAAACTACCTCGGTCATAGAATAAAGGTCTCACTTTCAAATAATATGACGACAAACTTTAGAGATATTCGTCTTTTATCTTACTAGTATTTCATAAGTGGCATATTAACATATTCCGAAAGTATTTCACATATTTTCAGAGTTTTTTTTTATATCAGGACATCGCGTGCGCCTGTGCAACCCCGTTGTTGAAGATGCAGAAGACTGCCGAAGTTTACAGTAAATAAAAGTGAAAATGAAAGCTCCGTTGGTGTTCTTTATCGGTAATATTTTAGATATAAATCATTTTCTATTCAGTTCGCCAGAAACCCGCATATTAAGAGCTTAAAGGGGCTAAGTCCACGACCTTTAAATCATTTTCTGTTCAGTTCAAGAGGTTTTCCATAAGAAAAAACATGTCACTTTAGTTACAAACTATGTAAAAGAAGGGACTTTTCATAAGAAATAAAAACAAGTCATTTTTACCGAAACAACACTTAATATGTAGTTTCTTGAATCATAGTATTATAAACATGTTATTTTGTATTTTTTTCTTTCAAGTGACAAAATATCAATAAATAAAACAAATGAATTTTAGAATTGACATTGTAAAATAATGTCGATTTATAATACTGCTCTTTCTTTTCTGTGTGTAGTATATGTTATAAAATGTTTCAGATCCCGTGTTAAAATCCTGATTATGAACTTGTTAGATTTTTACTATCATTTTTACTATCGCGTCCAGTTTTAAGTCACAAAAATACGGTGTTCCGTTTGGACAATCGTGACTTTTTATTTAATACTAAACCGCGATGCACGATGGTACGATGACGAAAACGCGATGGCGCGATGGCACGATGATGAAACAACGATGGTACGATGGTGAAAGCACGATGGCACGATGATGAAATCGCGATGGTGCGATGTTACGATGGTGAAATGTCGATGTAATATCGCGTTTTCATCATCGTACCATTGCGTTTTCACCATCGTACCATCGCGTTTTCATCATCGTGCCATCGCGTTTTCACCATCGTACCATCGCGTTTTCACCATCGTGCCATCGCGTTATCATTATCGTACCATCGTGGTTTCACCATCGTACCATCATGGTTTCACCATCGTACCATCGCGTTTTCACCATCGTGCCATCGCGTTATCATCATCGTACCATCGTGGTTTCACCATCGTACCATCGCGTTTTCACCATCGTACCATCACCTTCCGGTTAGAAATGCGTAGTTCCGTACACTTGTATTTTTTTCAACAATAGATGAATATATCTCAATGTATTTTGTCATAGTGAGAAGAAATCTACCATTTACATTCTGCTGTTTTGCAAAATGTTTTACAAAATGTTCAGTGCTCACTTCATTCAAACTGTAAAAATCTTCATGGCCACGTCCTTTGTATTTTATGTATGCATGAAAGTAAAAAAGAAGGTGGGTGTAATAGTCACATGGTATTATTCAAACTCAGCTTATTCTTGTTAGGATGTAGAAGGTACAGAGTGTAATGTGGAAATGAGATTGTATCAAGTCTGTATTTTACTGACACATATACTGTACCACTGCGCATGCCCACCGGAAGGCAATGGTACGATGGTGAAAATGCGATGGTATGATGGTGAAAACGCGATGGTACGATGGTGAAAATGCGATGGTACGATGATGAAAACTCTATGGTACGATGGTGATAACGCGATGGTACGATGATGAAAATGCGATGGTACGATGATGAAAACGCGATGACACGGTGGTGAAAACGCGACGGTACGATGATGAAAACGCGATGGTACGATGGTGAAAACGCGATATTACATCGACATTTCACCATCGTACCATCGCGATTTCACCATCATGCCATCGCGTTTTCATCATCGTGCCATCGCGCCATCGCGTTTTCGTCATCATACCATCATGCATCGCGGTTTAGTATTAAGGTGGAATGCGCCTAATTTGTCCAAACGGAACACCGTACAAAAATACATATATAAGTTGTGTTTTTTGAAAACGGTTGATTACAATTTATACTATTATACTTTATTATATTCATCTATACTGAGTAGATTTTATTATTTTTTTTACTCTAAAATGGTTAAATATCATACGTATATCAATTAAGTAATTTTTAAGATATCGGGAAAGTAAGAAATTAAATGAATCGAAAACTATGGTATGTTTGTAAAATCAGGGTCACTCAAAATCCATTCATTTTTGAAAGACCCTGGTAAAATAAATAAAAGGGAGAGTTGTGTCACCCTTGGTCAAATTGATCATTTTCTCTTTATTTCAAAAAGTATTTGCAATCAGCGTGGTACATGTATTTTGCCATATTCAATATAAATATAACTAAACATATTTCACCAATATATGCAAACTGTTGCAAAATAAAAAAAAATGATGCGAAAATTATATTCGTAACTCATTTATTACGGAATTCCGTTAGGGCCATCGCCTTTGAATGTATTGATCTGAAACACGATACTCGATAGTACGATGATGAAAACGCGAAATCACGAAACCACGATAACGAAAACGCGACAGCACGATGATGATAACGCGATACTACGATAACGAAAACGCGATAATACGATAGTACGATGATGATAATGCGATACACTATCGCGTTTTCATCATCGTACTGTCGCGTTTTCACCATCGTACTATCGTATTATTGCATTTTCGTTATTGTAGTATCGTGATTTCGCAATATCATTGTCGTACTATCGCGTTATCACCATCGTACTGTCGCGTTATCATCATCGTACTGTCGCATTATCGTCATCGTACTGTCGCGTTATCATCGTACTGTCGCGTTATCACCATCGTACTATCGCGTTATCATCATCATACTATCGCCTTCCGGTGCCCATGCGCACAGAAGAATTTCCTCTCCAGTGTTCTGGTTTCTATTTATCTTGTTATTTAAGCTCTGTTGAAATTAAAAATGATTTCTATTGCTTGCTAATGGGTTGTAAAAAGTTTTTTCAGCTAAAACCAAATATGTACTTAGGCAAAAACTCTGCAGGTCAATCGGTTTGAGTTTTCTATATAGTATATGATAACAAGAAAAAAAAGAATGTTATATTGTACCATGATCAGGGCGTTTTTTGTTTGTTTTTATTTTGGTCTGACATGAATATTTTCACAAATATGATGATGAATATTTTCACAAATATGATGGTTTATATTTCAACACTGAAAAGCAAATGCATGTCTTGTAAAGCTCAGGTCATTGATGTTGAATTCCGTAAGACGCATAACAACACTGAAATCGGAGCATCGCAAATATTCGAAGAATATTGTTTGCAGTTTTCATGGCACATAGTTTCTTTTAATGCATCAAAGTCTGGCAATTTTCTGCAAAAATAAAATAAAAAGTAAAGCAGTTTACAACCAAAAGTGAGTTAACGCCCCCTTACTCAGACATTTTATGTATGATTTTACAGGAATGAGAAATGCAGTAAAATTATATCTGCACAGCATTCTGAACCTGTTCAACATCCAACACGCTTTGTCTCCCTAAATTCATTTTCTGTAAATGACTCTTAAATTGACGAAAGCTAAAAAAGCATGGAAAAATGTTAATTATTTTTTGCTTTTGACTAACTAGCAGCTGTAGCTATAGGAGGATCATCAATACAAATCAAGATTTTCACACACTAGCACCCGCGTTCGAATCTGCATATCGCCCTATCGCTAGAGCAGGAGCTGTAGTTCTAAAAGTATAACTTCTAATCTTCTCATTTTTAGCATGCACATGCGCACAGGAAGGCGATGGTGCGATAATGATAACGCGACAGTACGATGGTGATAACGCGACAGTACGATGATGATAATGCGACAGTACGATGTGATAACGCGACAGTACGATGGTGATAACGCGATAGTACGATAATGATATTGCGAAATCACGATACTACGATAACGAAAACGCGATAATACGACAGTACGATGGTGAAAACGCGACAGTACGATGGTGAAAACGCGATAGTATATCGCATTATCATCATCGTACTATCGTATTATCGCGTTTTCGTTATCGTAGTATCGCGTTATCATCATCGTGTTGTCGCGTTTTCGTTATCGTAGTTTCGTGATTTCGCGTTTTCATCATCGTACTATCGAGTATCGCGTTTCAGATCAACACATACAAAGGCGATGGCCCTAACGGAATTCCGTAATTTATAGCCTTATCAGTGTTGTCGGCCTATATGTCTGTGTTGTTCTAACGCTCCTTATTTAGTGGTACTAATTGGACTGACTGACTGACTATTTAAGTTTAATAAGTGTCTTCCGCCCTTTCGAGCACAGTATAGCTTTCGCTTTGTAGAGTATAGACCCCCGGCATGTCACCAGGCATGCCGTTAAAGATGCTTTTTGAAGCCAAAGTGGTGAAAATTTACCTCTACGCAATTTCTGTAGAGTATATGCAAAGACAAGTAACTTTGAAGCCAAAAGTGGGTCACTGTCGCGGCCAATGAGACCTAAATGACAGCTCCCCCATGGTAGCCAATAGACAATATGAGAAGGTACGGTGTGGCAAGGGTCGCCCTTAAAAGGGCGGTTGATGCCTCAGGTGCAGGCTGGTCTCCCGTGGTGTTGATGCCCCTCCCCGCTCGCCCCTAACGTTGAGCGTGAAGTTTGAGCAGCTCGGGGTCTTCTCTGCATGCCGTCAGTGGATCCGTCGATGTACTGGCAGGTCTTCTATCCGGTCTACACGACTGTGCCACTCAGAAGTGTCCCGCGAAGATCTGCCGCAGCGTTCGTTGTTCATTGCCGTCTATCGCCATGCAGGGGTTCCATCATTACCACCCGAGTTGAATGGAGCCGGTTGGCCGAAGCCTATTTGTTGATAAACAACCGAAATTGAGTAGGTTGGCTCCCCCGGGTAGAGTTGTTGGAAGTCTGCATGGCCCATCCTCGTCGTCCCATCCTTTGCATGGCCACTCCCTCCGGATTAGTCAGGACACCGACAGTTGTCTTGGCTCCAAATCTGGCGATGCCCTGTGCCTTCTCCGCGACGTGCACGCTCCGGAGGTAAGGAGTAGTGGTAATTGGGGGCCAATAAAACGGATATATACGCGTGATGGATAAACAATTTCTATCAGCTTTCATTCATTGAAATGACATTCATATAAAATCATTTTGAATTGAACACGAGGTAAAGTACATAACGACGATTTTCGCGATAACTGAAAAGATCATGAAACCAGTTAAAAAATGTTCACGAAATTAAAATTATATTTCCACACAAAAAAAAAGATCATGATCATTTTTTCTAATTTCATAAAAAGTTAGCTGATATCATGAAAACATACGTATTGCTGTGGCAGTTTAAAGCACTGACTAGATAATATTTTTATGATATTTATCTTGCATTCATAGAAAATTGATCTGTTATCATGATATATTTTTAGTTTTTATTAAAACGGTCATTATTATTGCCAAAGTTTCATGAAAGTTCTGTGGTGGAAAATCAATTCCGTTTTAAATGCAGATATTTTATTTACATTACAAAAAAAAATCTTGTACACCAAAATCCTCCGGACATAATTTCCGCTTGTGAAACTTGAAAAATATGGAATTTTATCATTGTCAAAAGCACAAGGGGTATACATGGGGCAGCGGGAGTAGAAAAGAGCCCCAGCCTTTTCGTAGTAAGAATTTTTTTTGTAAGAATTAATGAGTTTTTGTGAGAAGCGAAATTTGAAAAGTACGATTTTTTAAAAATCAGGCATGAAACAAGTGGAAGATAGGAGTAAGAGCTGAAGTCCTTAGTTCCCGGTCTTTTCGCAGTAAGAATTACTTTGTAAGAATGTGATTTTGTAAGTGGTGAAATTTGAAAACTATGAAATTTTATCATTGACAATAACTTAAGTGGAATATAGGGGTAATGGAAGCAGGAAGGGTGCAAGTCCCCGCTTTTTTCGCAGTACGGATTGTTTTGCAAGAATGTGATTTTGTAAGTGATGAAACTTAAAAAAGGATAAAATTAATCCATAAATTATTTGCCACTGCATTGCTAATTATTTGCTACAGAACAGCCAAGTTAACGTCGGAAGAAACAGAGGGAGAGAGAGAGAGAGAGAGAGAGAGAGAGGTGTGTGTGTGTGTGGGGGGGGGGGGGGGGGGGGGTTGAAAGACATGTATGTCCGCGGTAATTTATACTGTAGGCGAAAATCGAAAAAACAGAGCCGGTATAACTGTTATAGCCTGTTCACGCAGCTTTGAAAATATCTTAAAACTCGTGTACACACTGTAAGTAATTCTTACAGTATGTAGATTTATGGCAAACTAGACAGAAAATGGGCCATATATGTAAAATTTCATCTGAAATACTCAGTTATGTAAAAAGACACTTTCAATTCTGACCATATATAATAATAAAATATTAATACTCAGTGAGAACAAAGTAAGATTAATTGGCGGAACATAGCTAATAGGAAGTAATAGAGATGTCTATTTATTTTGTCTACAAAAATGTTTAGAGAATTAACTAAGATACGTTTAAGACCAGTAAGGGATTTCAAACCACTTGTTTGACAGACTTAGAAGAAAGGTAAAGGTAATCTTTATTTAACGTCGCATATAATCAACATATAACACGAGTTACAAAGCTTTTGTGCAACAAATTAGGTATCCAGAACTATAACCAGAATTTTCTAAGTCCAAAAGGGGGCATAGTCACAGTTTGCCAAAATGCATGCCAGAGATATTGGACTAGATGCTATCACCTAGTTTTGTAACCCTGAAGACACATGTGAAGTTTCAATTCAATATCTGAACGATTCGTTTTTGAGATAGCAACTTGCAAGTAAAACTTGAACCAGGGTTTTCTAAGTCCAAAAGGGGGCATGATTTGGCCAAAATACATGCCAGAGTTATGGGACTTGACCCAGTCAGGTTGGTAATTGACCTAGAAAAAGAAAAAAATAAGTTTCAAAGCTATATACCTTTAAATGATAGCCATATGTACTTGCATGCAAAACCATGCGATTTCTTCTTATGAACCGCTCGATGGATCCTCACCAAACTTGGGCTGAAGCATCATTATAAGGTCCTCTCGAAAATTTGTTCAGTTGGGGTGGGGGCCAATTGGCCCATTTTAGGGGCCACTAGTGTTAAAAATAGAAATGCCTTTTATGGACTTCTTCTCATGAACTTATTGATGGGTCTTCATCAAACCTTGTCTAGAGCATCACTTTAAGGTTCTTTAATACCATATTTGTTCAACTGGGGGCACTTGGCCCCTTTTAGGGGCCACTAGACCTTAGAATAGAAATACCTTTAAAGAACTCATTGTCACAAACCGCTTGATGGACCTTCATCGAACTTGGTCTGTAACACCATTATAAATTCTTTTGCCAAATTTGTTCAAATGGGGCAACTTGGGCCCTTTTAGGGACCATCAGAGTTAAAATAGAAATATACCTTTGAATGATTTCTTCTAATGGTTATGCATTTTTGTTGCATGGCAGCAAACTATAGAAAAAAAAAACCTTTAAATAACTTTTGTTTTAATGACCAGTTGGAAGGATTTTCACCAAACATAGTTAGAAGCAATTTCAGATGGTTAAGGTTTTCTTCAGGTGAGCGACTTAGGAGGCCAATTTGGGCCTCTTGTTGAATTATCTCCCTTTTTTGATGCTTCTTGTCCGGAGGATAACTAAAAAAGTATTGAAGGTACAAAGTTGTAACTTTACATGATAGAGCTCACTGAGAGGAAGTGCAGTGTCAAGGAACCATAACCCTAGGTGGTACAATTTTTTAATTATCTCCCTTTTTTGAAAACGTCCAGGGCATAACTCGAATAATAGGTAAGGTATTGACTTCATACTTTACATATGAATAGAGATCAGCAAGGTACCATCCATGTTGTACCACAGAAAAGTCAATAATAAAAAAGTTACAAAATAATGTAGTTATAGTAACAGCAAAGGTAAGTAATTCTATAAAGCTAGATGCCCAGGGGCAACATGGCAAGCCCGCCCTTTGACCCCTAACTGTGACCTTGACCTTTGATATAGAGTCCGTCTCATTGAGTTAAACATTCATGTCAAATATAAACAAGATTCCTCAATGAATGTGGAAGTTATGGGCCGGACAAGATCTGACCTTGACCTTTGAGATAGGAACCTGAGGTTTGTGCATGACACTCCATTTCACTGAGGTTAACATTCATGCCAAATATAAACAAGATTGCTCCATGCATGTCAAAGTTATGGTCCGGAAAAACAAATCTGGACACACGCACGCACCCATAGACGGATGCACATACACCTAACAGCCATTTGGATAACTATGTCTTCGCTTCCGCAAGCGGGCTCGACAAAAAACAATGCAAGTCCACAAACAAGAGCTGTCACTAATGGTGACAAATGCCCCAGCAGCGCCTTGACCTTTGACCTGGTGACTTTCACCTTTGACCTGGTGACCACAAAGTCAGTAGGGGTCGTGTACTCAATACGTACTATCAGCATGTGAAGTTTGAAGGTCCTGGGTGCAGTGGTTCGCGAGTAAAGTGCCTTCATGCTAAAAGTTAACATTGGCCCCTGTGACCTTGACCTTTGACCTGGTGACCCCAAAGTCAGTAGGGATAGTGTACTTAATAAGTACTATCGGCATGTGAAGTTTGAAGGTCCTGGGTGCAGTGGTTCGCGAGTAAAGTGCCTTCATGCAAAAAATTAACATTGGCCCCTGTGACCTTGACCTTTGAACCCAAAGTCAGTAGGGGTCGTGTACTCAATAAGTACTATCAGCATGTGAAGTTTGAAGGTCCTGGGTGCAGTGGTTCGCGAGTAAAGTGCCTTCATGCAAAAAGTTAACGTTGTGACGAACGAACGAATGAACTGACGGACAGTTGAAAACTAATATGCCTCCCATCGGGGGCATAAAAAGGTATCTGAAAAAAAGAAAAGAAAAAAAGTTGAACAATGGGCAGGCTCGACATGTTGCCCCTGGGCATCTAGTTTTATAGAATTACTTACCTTTGCTAATACTATAAATACCTTATTTTGTAACTTTTTCTGTGGTACAACATGATACAGTTATGGCCTAAGATCTTATATGACCTTCGACCCGCCTGACCTGACCTTTCAGATAGCGGCCTTTGGTTTGCACACGACACTGGTCTAATTTATGCCAAACAGAAATGATTGTTCAATGTGTGTCAAAGTTATGGCACAGACAACCTCAAAAATGACCTTTGACCCCTAAGAGTGACCTTTACCTTTGAGGTAGGGAAATTCCGTTTTCAAGGGCAGATAACTCTTTCAATACTGGTGACCTATGACTTTTATTGTATATCTTTGTTTCTTAGATGATTGTCCTTCAATATCAAAAGTTTGAAGAAGTTCTATTACTAGTATTGGGAAAAAATTCACCCATCTCATATACAGAGACTATAGCATACACCTTTAAAACCGAAAACCGTGGTTTCAGAGGAGAAAACTTTCAAAAATTTTCACATTACCCAGATACAGAGAAGACAAGCTTTTTAACAAATCCACATGGCTTGAAGGAATCTGTTAGTGGGTAGGTCATCCAAGGAAAATCTGCATAAAATCCAGCCAGCGGTTTCAGAAATTTGAAAGTGTTCCATACAGCTAAATTCAGAAAACTAGCCCTGAGCATCTTGTGCTTAGGTGAGCTAAAGATGGATAAAAACAGCAACAGATTGACAGACAAAATAAATTTTATTGTTCTGAATGTGAACGGTGAATAAAAACAATAATAATATACATAACAACATGGCCACAACAGCCCTATATCGCTCATCTGGGTATGTATTTCAATAAACTTGGTCCTCTACACAATGCTACATGCCAAATATCTAAGTTCTAGGCAAAGATGTTTTCTTATATTATAAGTGTTTATAAAACAAGTGACCCCCATAGACAAGGTTAATTTTGATCTAAGCGGGGTATCTAAGGGGAATGCTTGAATGAACTTTTTAGAGGACCACTAGATGAGGTTACATACCAAATATACTTTCAGTCTTGCAGCTTCAACAAAGCTTTTCTTATATTAACAGATGACCTCCATTCAAGGTCAATTTTTATCCCAGAGGCATGATTTAAATAGACTTGGTGAAGGTAGACTACACAAAGCTACATGTCAAATATCTAAGGTTTTAGACAAGAAGGTTTTTGAAGTTCTTCCTATAGGTCTGTCTAAAACAAGGAAACTCCAGGGCAGGGCCAATTTTGATGAAAGGGGCATAATTTTAAATACTTGTAAATGACCCACCACATAATGCTACATGCAAAATATCTGAGCTCAGGGCATTACGGTTTTAAACAAGGTTTTAAAAGTTTTTCCTACAGTTAGTCCATGTTAAACAAAAAGAACCCCTGGCCAGGGACCAATTTTCATCCTAGTGGCATGATTTGAATAAACTTAGTAGAGAACCACTAAACATAGCCTATGTTTAGTGGTTCTCTACTAAGTTTATTTAAACTCATACCTAGCAGAAGAAACTGAACGTCTGAAATCAAACCCGTTACATTACTGGAAAGAAAAAGAAATCTGCTTTCCAACTTTGGCACGGATGGCAGCATACTACCTTTCAATTCCATCATCATCAGTTCCAGTAGAACGACTGTTCAGTTTTGCAGGAAAAATCTTCAGACCTGAACGATGTCGTCTAAGTGATGAAAACTTTCACAAGTTAATGATGATCAAGTGCAATGATACCCTACAGTGAGGTACATGTAAGAATGCCAAAAATGAAGTTTCTGGATTTCAAGACTGAATGAATAATTAAATGCATTATCATATTTGTAAATAAAGTTAATAACCATATACTAATTCAGTTATATATGCCTATATTTCTGTCGTCCAAACAAATGGCTTTACTGAAAGTAATCAAATGTAATCATGATTACTTGAGTGCAAGTAATGTAATTTAATCAATTACTGATGCAAATTTGGAGTAATTAATTGTAATTGTAATCAGAAAATATCAAAGTTATTGTAATGTAATCAATTACTGACACAAGTAATCAGCCCCAAGCCTGAACATAGCTACATGCCAAATATGCTCAAGGGCTTGAGGTTTTAAAGTTTTTCATTTAACAGTTGATGTAAATGAACAAGTGAACCCCTGGGCATTAATGTTTTAGACAAAGATATTTTTTAAGTTTTTCCCATATAAGTAACACAAGTTAACCACAGGGTGGCGACAATTTTGACCCTCGGGCATGATTTAAACTATTGTGGAATACCCATAGATGATGCTACAAACCAAATATAGAAGTTTTTGGTCTTTGGACTAGAACACTTTCAAAGTTTTTTACTACCAGGTACTTTTAGCTCTGGCAGCCATGCTGTCAGATCAATAGAAACAATGTGAACAAATTTAAGACATCTCAATGTCAGGATGCTTCTTACCAAGTTTGGTGAAACTACATCAAGCAGATCATAAGAAGTTGTTTGAAGCAAAAATGATGGACCAAAGACATCCAGCGATCTTAAAAGCTCACCATGAACACTACATGCTCAGGTGAGCTAAAAATTAACAGTTTTACAATTTGTTGGCATGAACATTGAAAATCTGATAAAATTTAGTCTTAAAAATACCAAAAAGTCAAGTTGGTAACAAACGTAATAAAAATAAATAAAATTCTAGCAATTGGAATGTTACCAAACTTTATATACTTATGGACTTTTCCAACAAGACCCTTTGTACTTCATGTATCTCATCAGTTACCTGTGCAATCATATTTTGAAACTTGGTTATAACCAACCATCTACTTTGCATAAATGCATTACATGCCCAAAACAAGATGCATTTTTAAAATGCAAAATCATGCCCCCGAGAGTATGACCAAAAATGTTGCTTTTTTGAGGTTTCAAGTTTAAGATGGAGATCATATGAAGGTCAAGGTAATCTACACATAGGTCAGTTTGTAGGTCTTGTCACAAGGTTTGTGGAGTTTGAGTATGAACTAGATTGTATCATTTATGTGAGCTGTTGGACCAAAAATGTTGTTCATTAATGTTTATAGTTTGAAGGTAAAGATCATGAGGGTCAAGGTCATTTATATATATATAGAGAGAGAGAGAGAGAGGTCAGTCTGTAGGGCTTGCCACAAGGATTGTTGAGTGCGAGTATGAACAAAATCAGTTCAATAAAGTGGACTTTAGGCAATCTGCTTCTTACAGAAGGATGAAGGTCAAGGTAATCTATATATACAGTCGAGACTGCCTTAACGACCCCCTGAATTTAGCGACTCCCTGTCATATGCGACCTTATTTTATGCTCCGGACGCAATTTACTATTAAAAGAGTCTGAATTAAGCAACCCCCTGCCTTACGCGACAAGCGACTGTGAAATCAGGCTCCCGAATCGATATTTAGACCGTTTTCAGCGACTTTGAGACGCTCCCTCGCAAGATTTTACACGATAGAGTTACCGTTCTTTATCTCGCGTGAAGTTGTTTGAGACGAGAACTTATTTGTTTACAATAAATGGCTGAATAAAAACAAAAAAGAACTGTTTTGACATTAGAACAGAGTGTTAAGGCACTTGAATTGCTCGATTAGGGAAAACCAGCGTATAAAGTCGCTGAAGAATTCGGAGTCGGTGCATAAATTAACTTTATTCCTGGTGAAACAAAAATATGGCGGTAACAGGAAACGACAAAGTCAACACAGATTAAAGATGCAGTCAATAATCGAATAAATGTCAATGAACAATTAGTACACACAAATATAAATATCATAAACCTCAGTGTGTAAATAGTTCAAATGGAACATTTATATTTTACTGCTCCCCTTTATTTTCTTGCCAGATCATGAGCTTAAATTTGTTTTATCAACATCATACGAATGATGCAAATTATTTGAAATTTATATTTTATCAATATGCAATTAAAGAAATAGTATTTAATCATTTTCCACTCCTACCTTAAAAGAGGCCAATATATAAGTATCCGATATTCATGTACTTTAATTGGAAAAATATATGAAACCAGCCTCATCCTGTTAAGTGAGACTGTTTTAAGAGACTCCCTGTCATATGTGACCTTTTTCGCTGCATCCCAAAGTCGGTCTCTTAAAACAGTCTCGACTGTATATAGGTCAGTTTGTAGGTCTATATGGTTTGCCGAATGTATGAACTAAATTGGGCCATTTATGAGGGCTGTAGGACAAAGTTGTTTATTAAGGTTTTAAGTTTGACAGTGAAGGTCATATGAGGGTCAAGGTCATTTATATATAGGTCAGTTAGTAGGCATTGCCACAAAGTTTGTTATGTATGAGTATGAACTAAATTGTGTCATTTATATGGACTTTAGGACCAAAAATATTGCTTATTAGGTTTTAAGTTGGAAGGTGAAATAATATAAGGGTCAAGGTCATCTATACATAGGTCAGTTTGTAGGTCTTTCCACAAGGGTTGTTGAGCACGAGCATGAACTTAATGTGGGCTATAAGCAATCTGGTTTGTTCGGACTGACGGACAAACAGACGGACAGTTCAATCGCCATATGCCCAAGGGCATAAATATTTGAAAATTACTCAGTCATGTGCAAAATTATTTATTTTGCATGTGACCTCGCATTCGGCAGTATTTATGTTATAGTGTACATCTTACCCAGAAAATTACCAGATATAAAACACCAAAGCATGCACATGGAATTAGGATGATACATGCTGGAATGTCATACAGCTGCTTAGTTAACTAATGAAATTATATAAAATTATCAAGTCTTAACATGGTTCAGACTAGTCTAACTGTTTAATTTCTTTTTAAATAAGTATTTTAGAACCATCATTTTTTGCAAGAATATCTGGCAGCCATATAACCGCCTTTTCTTTCTTACACAGTTTAACTATTTCCTTAATCCCTTTAAAACAACAGTGTCAAAAGCTTATATTACAAACTATGGAAACATTCATCTGACAATTACTTAATTTGAGGTTATAAAAGAGAAAATCCACCAATCAATGCTGAAATTAATTACTGTAAAATCATTAATTTCATGGGCATAAAATTTCGTGGTTTTGGTCAAAACGGCAATTTCGTGGGGATATGAATTCATGGATTTAAACTTTTGAACATAAAATGAATGGATATTTTACTTGTTCCTTGGGATTAAATTTTGTGGATTGACTCGACCACGATCCCCCACGAAAATTAATGATTTCACTGTATGTGTGCAATTCTAACCAATATTTTGCTATTTTTGCCAACATTGGTCTTGTTACAGATAGATGATTTTATATTTGTTAGAATGTAATAATCTTTTTTTACACAAGGAGTGAAGATTTTAACTATTTAAAAAAATTATTTTCCATAATCTGTGTATTGTAAAACTGGTTTGATTCATAACAATGTTAGCAGTCTAACTGGAAAAGTCCACAAGTTTTTAAAGACACCCCTAAAAGACTCAGAACAAGAGCTGTCCGTAAGACAGCGCGCTCCACTATTCGGCGATTTGACAGTAAAATGAATTTACGGTATGTCTCAATAAGAGACTTCTACTTTAAAAGGAAGATACACCAAGATATAAAAGACCCTACTACTCACAGGGGTTAAAGGTCACTTGTAACACGCACATAAAGTATAAAGACTTTGCTAAACTCAAATTATATTTCTATTTATTTTTTATTTATTTTTGTTTTATTTTATCTATTTACTTTATTTATTACTATAGCAGATGATGATGATAAAGATACATTTTAGGTTTCAAGTCATTAATATTATATTGTACTAAAGTTATATCCAGAAAGCGAAGATTGCCAAAAAACGTATGAAAAGGGCATAATTCTGTCAAAAATACAATTAGAGTTATGGGGATTGTAAACAAACATGCAGATGATTATTATAAAGAAATAATTTCAAGTCATTATCTTTTAAAGTACCAAAGATATGTTTATAAACGAACAAGAGCTGTCACTAATGGTGACAAATGCCCCCCGCAGCACCTTGACCTTTGACTTGGTGACCCCAAAGTCAGTAGGGGTGGTGTACTCAGTAAGTACTATCAGCATGTGAAGTTTGAAGGTCCTGGGTGTAGTGGTTTGCATGTAAAGTGCCTTCATGCAATAAGTTAACATTGGCCCCTGTGACCTTGACCTTTGACCTGGTGACCCAAAGTCAGTAGGGTTGGTGTACTCATAAAGTACTATCAGCATGAAAAGTTTGAAGGTCCTGGGTGAAGTGGTTCGTGAGTAAAGTGCCTTCATGCAAAAAGATAATGTTGGCCCCTGTGACCTTGACCTTTGGCCTGGTGACCCCAAAGTCAGTAGGAGTGGTGTACTCAGTAAGTACTATCAGCACCTGAAGTTTGAAGGTCATGGGTGCAGTGGTTCGCGAGTAAAGTGCCCTCATGCAAAGTTATCGTTGGCCCCTGTGACCTTGACCTTTGACCCTAAAGTCAGTAGGGGTGGTGTTCTCAATAAGTACTATCACCATGTGAAGTTTGAAGGTCCTGGGTGCAGTGATTTGCGAGTAAAGTGCCTTCATGCAAAAAGTTAACATTGGCCCCTGTGACCTTGACCTTTGACCCCAAAGTTAGTAGGGGTGGTGTACTCAATAAGTACTATCAGCGCGTGAAGTTTGAAGGTCCTGGGTGCAGTGGTTCGCGAGTAAAGTGCCTTCATGCAAAAAGTCAACGTTAGCCCCTGTGACCTTGACCTTTGACCTGGTGACCCCAAAGTCATTAAGGGTGGTGTACGGAATAAGTACTATCAGCATGTGAAGTTTGATGGTCCTGAGTGCAGTAGTTCGTGAGTAAAGTGCCTTCATGCAAAAAGTTAATGTTGTGACTAACGAACTAACGGACGGACAGTTGAAAACTAATATGCCTCCCTTCAGGGGCATAAAAATTTAACATGAAAACAATTCCAAGTTTAACAGCTTGGTGACCTTGACCTTATGTATAATGGGCCCAGCCCCTGCACATACTTTGTTTGTTTGCTGGACAATGTTTATGTGAAATTACAGTAAGATATAAGCAATAGTAACAAAGATATGACAGAAAAACAAAAGTTGCCGAAAAACTTTAACCAAGAAAGTGACATGCCGATGCCGGGGCGAGTAGAATAGCACCCCTATTCTCCGAACAGTGGAGCTAAAAAAACAGACACAATGGTATTTTATTTTTCTTGACACAAAATTCCAGCAGAGACATCAGCTAAGCTATTTCATATTTTTTGTATCTTCCTTATATATAATTCTTAACAATTAAATACGTGAAAGTTTAATTTCGCAAATATGATTTGTGTACTTAAGAAACATAAATTAGAACATTCTAAAGTAAAACTGTTACATTAACTTATTACATTACTTTTGCAAAACTTTCACAAACACAATATTGAAATTTACAGTTTCACCAATACGCAGTAAGATGGGCAAAAACAACAATGGTTATCATGATGAATACCTTTAACAAATTTAAAGACTGAAGCACTTGGCTTGATGATATTTTACATGTGATATAAAATTTCTTTTATCAAATATAATTCCAAGAAATTTTGCTTGGCCAACTTCAACTTTCAAGTATTTTTTGTATTGTTTAGAACACAGTATCCAAACACAGACAGACAGACAGACAAAGAGAGATTACTATTCGGTTCCACCAAGAGGTGTGGCCCTAATTTTTTTTAATTATCACATAAGAGTCCATAATACACTGGAAACACGATACACAGCTAAGGGACCATTATCAGATAAGTTTCTGTTTATGTAGAATGATGAAGTAAAAGTTAATTTTAGTGCTAGACGTTTGTATCATGTACTGAAAATGCATGCTTCTTGTGTTTGGCTTTCTCTGTTTTTACAAACTCTGCACTCTGTTTTCTTTGGTGTCCTGAAAAATATAAATAAAAGCTCAATCAACAAGAATAAGTGAAAGAAATACTGTTAAGCAATAAGTCCCTTATTTCAAGCCATAAAAGGAGATTTATATAAATATAACTATCCTTTTTACAGCTGTTAATATAAATTAAATGGTCGTTTTTGAAAAAAAAAAAAAACAGAGTACCGGTGTGTCTCCCCATGACAATCTTGCTAAGGCAGATTCTTTTTCAGGAAACTGAATGTGGAAGCTGGAACAACTGATGCGGGGAATGGAATGCGGCATTTATCTTAGTTTATCCTGTCGTCCAATTGAAGCGTATGCCGTAGGTTATTCTGCTATTACCCACACACTTACGCCTTACAGTTTAACTCGTCCTTTCAGTGAAGGTCTGGGGAAGCATTTGTTGAAATTTTTGTTGAAAACAAAAGTTCTGCCATGAAATTATTGCCTGCATATGTTTTTAAATGGAAAATATTTATATTAATGTTACATTTCGCCCTGTGAAAATGGCTAAATCTAGGTCTGTCTTACCCAGAGAGAAAGATGTAGTTTTTTTACATGATATTTGCCTTGTTGATTCAGAGTATTTAGAACAATAAAATTAGGACATATTTTGATGAAATTAGCAAGTCGAAGCTGTAAACTGTTGCCTGAAAATATTGGTTTATGATATTGCTTTGTTCTTCACCATTTAAATGTGTGTTAAACCTAAAGTTTTTTTCTGCAGTTTTATCTAAAAGTTCGGAATACTTACTGTAAATTCGTTGTCGGCCTTTTTAAAAAAAAAAAAAAATTCATTGTTATTTTAACTTAAATAGATCGTATTTTTCACACATCAGATTTAAGATTAAATGAATTTTTGGAGTTTAAACAACAATCTCGTTTGAGTTATTCTCTGAGTGCAAAAAGAATGTTTCTGTATGTAGAAATCTATCATTATAAACAATAATTATAACTATGGCTCTACAATATTAAGAAAAGTGTCAGCTTTCTGATGACATTTTATTTATTTATTGGAACAATTACTTTAGGTTTGAATCAAATCCATTTGCAGTCAAACTTAATTCGCTCGAACTTGACGGGACTGAGTTATCAGCAGTTCGAGACTGCGAAAAATATACATTATATAAATATTTGCCGGGATGCAACAATGAGTTCGAGTGAAGGGAGGTGTATGAATTATCCCAGTTCAAGCGAACAAAGTTCGACGGTCCTTGTGCCATATGATGTGGGTGATGATGTGGAACAATATTTTTAAGTTTGAATGAAAATCCATTTTGTAATAAATTCTAAGAAAAAGAGGATAATTCTTGAAATATTGGTGTGAAAGTTATGACCCTTAAGCCGTATGATGTGGGTAATGATGAGGAATAACTATTTAACATCTGAAGCAAATCTGTCAACTAATTACAGGGATAAAGTGCATTAAAACTTTTACCAAGGTGTGGATGCGGAAGGACGCCCATGCCGGGTCGAGTTGGATAGCTCTCGATATACTTCGTATAGTCAAGCTAAAAATTGCTTCAGAAATGTAAACTACATAGTTAGCAGATAAGTATTAAGTCCACACATCGGTATCTACGTAATAAGTTCTGCACATATACAGGGATACAAGATTGTATGATATTATTTAATTAATCTGACAGAAAAAGAGCATACCAAATGCTACTAAAGCACTTCCAATTGCCAGTCCTGTGTGACCAGGTGGCGACCACTCCTCGTCCCCGCATGGTAACTGTATAAATAATGACAATACTGCTGCTTTCTGGTTGTGTAACGGTTCCAGTGCTATTTGACCTGGTTTATGAGATGGCTGAAAATATAATGCAATGAAATCAAACAAGAGGTTCATGACGGCCTTAGCTTACTAATCAAGAGTTTTACAACTTGAGGTGTGGACACTATGCTAGACTACAAGTGGCGGTAATCTTTCACAAATATGTGACTGATCCCTTGCAGATTTTTTTGTGCCATATAATTTTAGATTTTTCAAGTTTCCACCAATCCACCATTTTTATTGAAAGAGTTTGATCTCACATCTTAAATGTATCTTATTGATTATATTAAAACAACAGAAATATGACATGAGTTAAGAAACACATGTCTACAAACTGGCGTACCCAAAGTAGAGAATATATCAAACAAAGTGAGGAATTAATCATTGATACACCTTTTACATTTTGAATGTAAAATTGTTAAAGTATGTTTTGAAGTTGTCTTTCTTTAAAATGGTATTGTTTTGATGATTTCAAGTTTTAATTCACACTATATCCATTACAATAAGGCAATAACTGTTTAACTGCAGTTTATTAGTATACTTACTCGTTTTCTCTTTCTCAGGTCCGGATTCATCTCTTTTTTCTCTGCCCCAATATTTTCTGCACGTCTTTCTATTTCTAGAACTGCTGTAGCAAATGGCCTGCTTGCCATCTCTTCCATTTCAACAATCATCCTCTAAATAAGGATATAAAAGAAACACTCTAGCATTACATCTATCAAATCTAATCCTCGTCCCTATAGTTAGTAGCTGACAATGTATTTATCTGTATGTCAGTTTTTGACACCAGTGACTCTGACCTTTACTTGTGTGTGATATGCTATCTCACTGAAACAAACATTTCTATCAAATAGCTCTGTGCTTCAAAAGTTACATTTTGGACAAGATCTGGTGTATGCATGAGCCATATATGCCAAAAAGTCATTATGACAACTGTGTCAAGCTCAGCAGTGCAAGTGGGCTCAACAAAAGGTAGTTGGATAATATTTTCAAGAAGATTAGGAAAGCTGCAACTTCTAAAAGGTACAACATCCAGCCAGCACTAAATTTATCTGAGAAGTTTATTTTGCTTTCACCAGTTTCATCCCTTGCCATTCAATTTTGTGTGTGGAATATTTCGCATCTTATCCAGATCAATTTCTATCCATGGAACACACATTTCAAATGCACAGAAATATGTTATACCCGTGTCCAGGAAGGCTAAAACATAATACAAGGAGTAGTATTTATTACCACTACAATCAAACTTGTCTGTAAAGACCACTCTTGAGGAACGAAAATAGTAGTTAATGTTGACAGGTCATCTCTAAACACAGGTACATTTACATTATTGACAAACAGGAGGAAAACATTATTGTCTTATACGTAGATCTTTCTAGAAGTGGTCTTTATCTGGTCTATATCAGTGTTACAATTACTTTCAGTTATACTATATCAGTCTAAAGTACGATTACCTGTCTACGTCTGTAACTATCATACTTGTGTTTGACTTTATACAACACTGCCGCTATAATAAGTAAGGTCAGGAAACAGCTGAAAAACAAAACAAACATAAATACTACATATATAAATGTGGTACAAAACAAACATAAATACTACATATATAAATGTGGTACAAAACAAACATAAATACAACATATATAAATGTGGTACACAACAAATATAAATACTACATATATAAAAGTGGTATACCGTATTTTACCTAAGTCTTGGGACACCCTAAATCTTGGGACACCCTTAAAATCTGGAAAAATAATTATTTTTCTTGTCCCTAATTTTTCGGACATGTATTTTCTCAGCATATTTTTCGTCCCTAAGAGTTGGGACTATGGTTGTTACTGATTCAAGATGTAAGTCAAATACCGTTATTATACATTGTATGGTGTTGTATCGATCAAAATGTCAAATAATTATAAGAACCAAAGACTACTTTTTTAACATTTTCGTGTCGTGTTTTTACTTGATATTCTTTTGACAGTAAAGTGTTTTTTTACCATACCAGTTAAGTGTTGTATATTTTTTTTTACTGCAGCCAGGATGTCCGTTTTCCATTAGTTAGTTATTTTTATTTTCCACTGACTGGAATTTACCCGCGAATCGTACAGCTATCAAAACGCCATGCCGGTAATTTTCCATTCCACGAGCACGTGCGACCTATCGTAATGTCTAACTTACAACGCCGTTACTTTTGTTTATTGACACGTATACAAAAAAGGCGACGTCATCACAAGTCCATTTTTGATTTATCGTTCAGTTTTCAACATAGATTGAGAAGTAATATTTTTGAATTCTATAACGATTTAAAAAGGTTCAACAGAATGTAGCAAATTCATATAAAAATTCGGTCGAATTTTCATAAAATACTTGCAAAATTTCAAACTAGCGCGATCCAAATACTTGTTTTTCTAAAAGTAATAATGATGCAAACTATAGCATAAAATTCAGCTTTTGATAGATAGTGCAAAAACAAATGAAATTATATGAAAAGCGCAGCAATTAAAATATCAAGTAAACGATTTTGGCAACAGATTTCTGTAAGATCCCCGGATGTAAAAATATTCGGACGCGGTTAAAAAACAAGTGTTGGTTTTTTAAGTATTTTAAAGAACTTGTGCATGTACCCTGTCTTTTTGAACGACACTTTATAATAAGACTGTTTCTTGAACCGTTTGAAATCCTTTAGGATATAGGCACAGAGTAAGAATCGCTATTAGTTTGACCTTTACCTTCATTTATACGGATATTGCACATTCCTTAAAAGTTAAAAAGAAGCTTTTTTCATTGATTTTCACAACACTATCTACTTCTCAGCTCTTTAAAAGAAAGGCAGGTACGATCAACAGTGATGTACAACTGGTGCGAAAACATGACGTATGCATGAAATGGGAAACTATTACGCTTTATCCCAATTCTAATGTACATGATACCGACAACTTATAGCTCTTTGAGGGGTAATGATGATGAAACAAGGCATTTCTTTTTTATCACAGATAATTACCAGTATCGTTTGAAAAGTTATTTTCGCTTCACCACGGGTTGGTGGGATTACCATGACCGAGAATGTGTCCATAATTGGTGAACACTTTCAAATAATTATTTTTTCGGAAGTAAGTCTTGGCAGTGAAAAATAATATTTTATGTGTCCCAGATGAGGTAATACGGTATTTGTTTAAGTAACAGTCTAGCCCAGCAGATCATATATTTTTGACTGATACTGGTGACCATTAAACTTGACCTTACATGGTCATTATTACAACCATAGTATTGATAAGCCACAGGACAGCAAACCTTTGCTAAATTTTAGGCAATATCACCACTATAATTTACCTCTTGAAGTATGGGGAAAGTTATGAGAGGACACAAGACAGACATTGGTAACCTTTGCCAGTGCGTCTATCTTGAAAAACCACCTGGTGTTGCCTATGGACATATATTTATATATGAGCTTCTATAGGAGCTTAACTATCACATTGAGTGAGCTTCTATATGGCGCTTAATTACAACCCTGCAGTGAAGTTCTCTAGTGAGCTTGAACTTTCAACCAAGCAGTGAGCTTTCTCTAGCGAGCTTAACTTTCAACCCAAGCAGTGAAGCTTCTTCTAGTGGGCTTAACTTTCAACCTTAACAGTGAAGCTTCTTCTAGTGGGCTTAACTTTCAACCCTAGCAGTGATGCTTTCTCTAGTGGGCTTAACTTTCAACTTTCGCAGTGAAGTGTCTCTATTGGGCTTAACTTTCAACTTTAGCAGTGATGCTTCTTCTAGTGGGCTTAACTTTCAACCCTAGCAGTGATGCTTTCTCTAGTGGGCTTAACTTTCAACTTTCGCAGTGAAGTGTCTCTATTGGGCTTAACTTTCAACTTTCGCAGTGAAGTGTCTTCTAGTGGGCTTAACTTTCAACCCTAGCAGTGATGCTTTCTCTAGAGGGCTTAACTTTCAATCTTGGCAGTAAAGTATCTCTATTGGGCTTAACTTTCAACCTTAGCAGTGGAGCTTCCTCTAGCGAGCTTAACTTTCAACCCAAGCAGTGAAGCTTCCTCTAGCGAGCTTAACTTTCAACCCAAGCAGTGAAGCTTCTTCTAGTGGGCTTAACTTTCAACCTTAACAGTGAAGCTTCTTCTAGTGGGCTTAACTTTCAACCCTAGCAGTGATGCTTTCTCTAGTGGGCTTAACTTTCAACTTTCGCAGTGAAGTGTCTCTATTGGGCTTAACTTTCAACTTTAGCAGTGATGCTTCTTCTAGTGGGCTTACTTTTCAACCCTAGCAGTGATGCTTTCTCTAGTGGGCTTAACTTTCAACTTTCCCAGTGAAGTGTCTCTATTGGGCTTAACTTTCAACTTTCGCAGTGAAGTGTCTTCTAGTGGGCTTAACTTTCAACCCTAGCAGTGATGCTTTCTCTAGAGGGCTTAACTTTCAATCTTGGCAGTAAAGTATCTCTATTGGGCTTAACTTTCAACCTTAGCAGTGGAGCTTCCTCTAGCGAGCTTAACTTTCAACCCAAGCAGTGAAGCTTCCTCTAGCGAGCTTAACTTTCAACCCAAGCAGTGAAGCTTCTTCTAGTGGGCTTAACTTTCAACCTTAGCAGTGAAGATTCCTCTAGCGAGTTTAACTTTCAAAACTTGGCAATGAAGCTTCACCTAGTAGGCTTAACTTTCAACCTTAACAGTGAAGCTTCTACTAGTGGGCTTAACTTTCAACCCTAGCAGTGATGCTTTCTCTAGTGGGCTTAACTTTCAACTTTCGCAGTGAAGTGTCTTCTAGTGGCTTTAACTTTCAACCTTAGCAGTGGAGCTTCCTCTAGTTGGCTTCACTATCAACCCTTGCAATGAAGCTTTCTCTACCTGGCTTAACTTTCAACCTTAGCAGTGAAGTTTCTTCTAGTGGGCTTAACTTGCAACCTTAGCAGTGTGGCTTCCTCTAGTGGGCTTAACTTTAAACTTTCGCAGTGAAGCTTCTTCTAGTGGGCTTAACTTTCAACCTTAGCAGTGAAGCGTCTTCTGGTGGTCTTAACTTTCAACCTTGGCAGTGAAGCTTTCTCCAGTGGGCTTTACTTTCAACCTTAGCAGTGAAGATTCCTCTAGCGAGTTTAACTTTCAAAACTTGGCAATGAAGCTTCACCTAGTAGGCTTAACTTTTAACCTTAACAGTGAAGCTTCTTCTAGTGGGCTTAACTTTCAACCTTGGCAGTGATGCTTTCTCTAGTGAGCTTAACTTTCAATCTTGGCAGTAAAGTATCTCTACTGGGCTTAACTTTTAACCTTGGCCAAGAGGCATACTCCATTGGGCTTAACTTTCAACCTTGGCCGAGAGGCATACTCTATTGGGCTTAACTTTCATCCTTTGCAGTGAAGCTTCCTCTAGTGGGCTTAACCTTCAACTTTGGCAGTGAAACTTCCTCTAATGGGCTTAACTTTCAACTTTGGCAGTGAGGCTTCCTTTAGTGGGTTTAACTTTCAACCTTGGCAGTGAAGCTTTCTCTAGTGGGCTTAACTTTCAACCTTGGCAGTGAAGCTTTCTCTAGTGGGCTTAACTTTCAACCTTGGCAGTGAGGCTTCCTTTAGTGGGCTTAACTTTCAACCTTAACAGTGAAGCTTCTTATAGTGGGCTTAACTTTCAACCTTGGCAGTGAATCTTCCTCTAGCGGGCTAAACTTTCAACCCTGGCACTTTCACTTTCATTCCTAGCAGTGATGCTTTCTCTAGTAGGCTTAACTTTCAACTTTCGCAGTGAAGCTTCCTCTAGTTGGCTTCACTATCTACCCTTGCAACGAAGCTTTCCCTAGCAGGCTTATATTTCAAACCTAGCAGTGAAGCTTCAACTAGTGGGCTTAACTTTCAACCCTATTTATATTTATGGTAAAAGCTTACTATCTTGAGGTTAGCTTTCAACCTTGGCAGTGAAGCTTTCTCTAGTGGGCTTAACTTTCAACCTTGGCAGTGAATCTTCCTCTAGCGGACTAAACTTTCAACCTTGGCACTTTCACTTTCATTCCTAGCAGTGATGCTTTCTTTAGTAGGCTTAACTTTCAACTTTCGCAGTGAAGCTTCCTCTAGTTGGCGTCACTATCTACCCTTACAACGAAGCTTTCCCTAGTAGGCTTATATTTCAAACCTAGCAGTGAAGCTTCAACTAGTGGGCTTAACTTTCAACCCTATTTATATTTATGGTAAAAGCTTACTATCTTGAGGTTAGCTTTCAACCTTGGCAGTGAAGCTTTCTCTAGTGGACTTAACTTTCAACCTTGGTAGTGAAGCTTTCTCTAGTGGACTTAACTTTCAACCTTGGTAGTGAAGCTTTCTCTAGTGGACTTAACTTTCAACCTCGGCAGTGAAGTTTCTCTAGTGGGCTTTACTTTCAACCTTGGCCAAAAGGCATCCTCTAGCAGGCTTAACTTTCAACCTTGGCAGTGAAGTTTCTTGTAGTGGATTTAACTTTCAACCTTGGCAGTGAAACTTCCTCTAGTGGGCTTAACTTTCAACCTTGGCAGTGAAGCTTCCTCAAGCGTGCTCAACTTCCAGCCTTGGCACTTTTAGAGGTATCCTCTAGCGGGCTTAACTTTCAACCTTGGCAGTGAAGTTTCCTGTAGTGGGCTTGACTTTCAACCTTGGCAGTGATGCTTTCTCTAGTGGGCTTAACTTTCAACTTTCGCAGTGAAGCTTCCTCTAGTGGTCTTAACTTTCAACCTTAGCAGTGAAGCGTCTTCTGGTGGTCTTAACTTTCAACCTTAGCGTGAAGCTTCCTCTAGTTGGCTTCACTATCAACCCTTGCAATGAAGCTTTCTCTAGCTGGCTTAACTTCCAACCTTAGCAGTGAAGCTTCCTCTAGTGGGCTTAACTTTTAACCTTGGCAGTGAAGCTGCTCTAGTGGGCTTATCTTCCAACCTTAGCAGTGAAGATTCCACTAGTGGGCTTAACTTTCAACCTTAGCTGTAAAGCTTCTTCTAGTGGGCTTAACTTTCAACTTTGGCAGTGAAGTTTCCTGTAGTGGGCTTAACTTTCAACCTTGGCAGTGATGCTTTCTCTAGTGGGCTTAACTTTCAACTTTCGCAGTGAAGCTTCCTCTAGTGGGCTTAACTTTCAACCTTAGCAGTGATGTGTCTTCTGGTTGTCTTAACGTTCAACATTAGCAGTGAAGCTTCCTCTAGTTGGCTTCACTATCAACCCTTGCAATGAAGCTTTCTCTAGTGGGCTTAACTTCCAACCTAAGCAGTGAAGCTTCCTCTAGTGGGCTTAACTTTCAACCTTGGCCGTGAAGCTGCTCTAGTGGGCTTGACTTCCAACCTTAGCAGTGAAGATTCCACTAGTGGGCTTAACTTTCAACCTAAGTGAAATTTCTTCTAGTGGGCTTAACTTGCAACCTTAGCAGTGAAGCTTCTTCTAGTGAGCTTAAGTTTCAACCTTAGCAGTGAAGCTTCTTCTAGTGGGCTTAACTTGCAACCTTAGTAGTGAGGCTTCTTCTAGTGAGCTTAACTTTCAACCTTAGCAGTGAAGCTTCCTCTAGTGAGCTTAACTTGCAACCTTAGCAGTGAAGCTTCCTCTGGTGGGCTTAACTTTCAACCTTAGCAGTGAAGCTTCTTCTAGTGGGCTTAACTTGCAACCTTAGCAGTGAGGCTTCTTCTAGTGGGCTTAACTTTCAACCTTAGCAGTGAAGCTTCCTCTAGTGGGCTTAACTTTCAAATTTAGCAGTGAAGCTTCTTCTAGTGGGCTTAACTTTCAACCTTAGCAGTGAAGCTTCTTCTAGTGGGCTTAACTTTCAACCTTAGTAGTGAAGCTTCCTACTGTGGGCTTAACTTTCAAATCTGTCAGTGAAGTTTCCTCTAATGGGCTTAACTTTCAATGCAGTGAAGCTTTCTACAGTGGGCCTAACTTTCAACTGCTAAACATATAACATATACATAATGAAAGAAATGAACATAAAAATATCCTCCATTCATACATACCTAAAGAATGTTACAAAAAAGTGGACCAGATCAATCTTTGGGAACTGTGAAAATGAGATCTGAAAAGCAATTGGTACAAGAAATTAGTTAAAGTAGCAACTTTCATACTATATGCATAAAAACTTGATAAACCTGCTAGCTTGTGAATGAAACATTTTGTGAATGTATCTTTCAAAATTAATTACTTGTTCTAACATTTTAGAAAACATAAAACCATGAGTAATACTAGAACTGTCACAGGAGTGACTCATACCCCCACCATACGGTCTTGTCACAGAAGAATGGCAACCATAAGAAATGTTAAAAATACTTAGAATAATATAAAAATGTCAAAAAAAAGCTTAATACTTAAAAAGAATTTTACTCGTCTTTGGACTACTTCATCCTGGGCTTCCACATATAAGTAATACTAGTATAATACTAGTATAGTAATACTAGTAAATATAAAAAATCTCTAATATTAGAGATACAAAAAAGTGTCTTACCAACCCATGTTACCACAGAAAAATGTATTTACTTTTTGCATAGGACCAATAACAAAGTTAGAAAAATACCTAAAATATTTAAAATCTAAAAATAGGATTTCTAAAAATAGACTAAATTCCTGGAATTTAAGGGGAAGAAACTCAGTACAAAAGTTAAAAAAAGGTTACTTCCCTTTGGCTCTAAGCCAATCAGAATGAGATATAGTGAAAATACATCAAAATTAACCTTAAATTCTAAGTAAAAGGGGACATAATTCATGAAAAATTGGTGTCAGAGTTATGCACCTTGTGGGTGATAAAATGGAACATCTATTTTAAGTTTGAATCAAATCCATTTTGTAATAACTGAGATATAGTGAAAATACATCAAAATCAACCTTAAATTCTAAGTAAAAGGGGACATAATTCATGAAAACTTGGTGTCAGAGTTATGCACCTTGTGTCACATGATGTGGGTGATAAGGTGGAACATCTATTTTAAGTCTGAATCAAATCCATTTAGTAATAACTGAGATAATAGATTTCGCGACGGGACGGGACACGACAAAACTGACTCCTATATAGCCCCCCCAAACATGTTTGGTGGGGGTATAATAATGGTATAAACAAGAGCTATATGGCTGGAATGATGGCCTGTTAACTTAGGTATACCATGTTCAAAGTTAAATTTGCCAAAAAAAATCTTAAGTTGACCTCAATCAAAATTCATCAACTGCAACTTTATCAAATATTGTTTTCTACCCCAAACAAAACCATATCACAATTTGTATGAAAACTAAGAACTGTTCTATTGCAGACTTTAAGGTATGATATGCATGCCACATTATTATTCCAGTATTCATCATTCTGTAAACAAAAAACTTTTAGATAGACAAGAAAAGTTTCATGAAGAACATCAAAAAAAACTTTGATTTCTATAGTACTACTAATATTTTTCTATGATTTGACCTAGTGGACTAGTTCCAATACCCTGGAGACCAATTTCTGAAATTCCTGTCCATGTCAAAAAGACTTAACATTTTGACCATAATCATGTTATTTTTGTTTTGTCTGGTTCAACATCACACCAAGACAATTTTAAGTCATATGGTGACTTTTCCATTTCTGATGATAGAGGAAGGTCTTGGGTGCCCCCCGCCACCAAGCATTATTTCATCACAGGCCAGCATCTCGGAGAACCACTAACCTTCTATAAGCCTGCTGCATGACTTCCCCAAATGAAAGAAATCTACATAAAAAGCAATGTTTCAACCTACTGCAGTGAGGGGCAAATGATTCAAAGTCAGTGACCTTCACCACTCAGCCATGGAGACCCCTTCATATGACACAGGTAAAAACATGAATTACAGAGTTTTTTCTATTATTTGACTTAGAGACCTATTTTTGGACCAAAGATAAACCTGAGCCTTAAAATTGATCCATATTTTGTAATTACAAATATTTTGATCAGATAAGGTAGAAATATCAAATTATGTACAAAATGCAGTTCCCAGCGTGTTAACAATGTTTTTCTATCTATAACTTGAAATAATTATCAGGGGCCTAGCGTAATCAGTTTAGATGTTACTCAATGGGAGGGGTCCTGGGAGCCTCCCCCGTGGAAATTTTAGAGCAAACAAATAGAAAGGGTGGCTTCTGGAGACTTTTCTAACCAAAACTATGCTTCTTCAGTTTTGAACAAAATATTCACAAACAGCTCGGAATGTAAAGAAAGGTCTATATAAGTTGATGAATGTTACAAATCGGGGTTGGGGAGAGGGGTGGGGGCTGACATTTTGGAAGTACTTGGGTTAGGCTGTCTATTTATTCAGGACAAAATTTGTTATTCACAAATTCAGCAACATGAGCTCTTTTTCCAAACTTATTTGTTGTAGACAAAATTTGCATTCACTATACATTTTATACAGAAAGACAAGAGCGTTAATTTTCGTTTAAACAACATTGCAGTAATAATATCAATGATGGCCCTTTCCGCGAGATTGCACGAGTAATCTGACGTCCTTCACCAAAAACATTAACAAAATGGCCTTGTTCCAAAAATTCTTTCAAAATTGGACGCCAAAACTTTCAAAAAGTTAAAAGTTTCTACTAAATAAATACAGGCAGGCAATAAGTATATATGTTTTTTTGTTTTTTTCCCCCGGGGCGGGGCCAGTTTTAACGCCAGGGAATAATTTGAGCAATCTTTGTAAAGGATTAGTACACAATGCTACATACCAAATATCAAAGCTCTAGGCCATTTGGTTTTGTACAAGAAGATTTTCAAAGTTTTTCCCTACATAAGTCTATATAAACCATGTGCTCCCCAAGGCGGGGCCATATTTGACCCTAGGGGGATAATTTGAACAATCTTGGTAGAGGCGCACTAGATGATGCTACATACCAAATATCAAAAGCCCTAGGACCTGTGGTTTTGGACAAGAAGATTTTCAATGTTTTTCCTTTCGGTTGCCATGGCAACCAGAGTTCTGTATGGAATTAAAGTCTTTGAATTTTTTTTACAGAAGACCATCCAAGGAACATCCCTGTGAAGTTTCATCAAAATTGACCTGGTGGTTTAGGAGGAGATGTTGTTTAAAGGAAAATGTCAGATGGCCGGACAGTGAGCGATCACAATAGCTCACCCCGAGCACTTTGTGCTCAGGTGAGCTAATAAAAACCAGCAACTGCATTTTTATCAGAAGGCGAATTATAGTTAACGTGGGCAGGTCTTTTTTACTGTTCTGTTATAAGATGACTAAAAGATCGAGATCTTGACATTTATTTTGATTTTCTGATACTCCTGGAAAGCAAATCAGTTATTTTTGTAGCAAGCTGCCGTAAAATGTAAATTTAAGCATTGAATGCTATTTTTGTGCATTTATATGGGTATGAACCACACTGGAAGGCTTCTTGCTAATCATCCAAGAATCGCTAGCGCGATTCATGAATTTGCAAAAAGTCCCAGTGGTTTATACCCGAATAAACTTCTTAAATAAAGTACATTATTATGTGTGCATACGTGTTACAACGGAATATATGTAAATCACCTTGCAGTAAATACTCTAAACTGCCTAGGAACTGATCAGACTGCTGAGACAAACTTTGATTTGTGAACATTTTCAAAACAGGCAAAATGATGAAGCTATTTCAACAGATTCTTATTTCATTCTTCAAGTACGTTTACGGTAAATTTTCTTTTAAATATTGCAGTTATACGAAAATGTTGTAAGCATTATATTGATTTCTAGCCCAAGGTTATTACTAAAAGTTATTGTTTGCCATCTGTTGCATGTTTGCATGTTGCATTTTTATATCACAATCGTCCTTGCCATGAACACTGATTTTCAAAACTTACAATTTCCGTGAAATGTATCTCTACATTCTTGGAAATCAAGTAAATAATGATAAAGAGACAAAAGTCTTGTGACAGATGTTTAGGCTGAAATATAAAATCTAAATTCACGAAACGATAATAAAGGAAATGTGTAGACGACATTAGTAATTAAATATTTGCTGGTTATGAGCATTTATTACATATGTGTATCCTAGGTTTAAAGAAATCGAGGTATTACCGTATTTCAAAGGTATTGAGGTATAGGATGTATAATTATTTTGTGCGTTAAATAATTTTGATTGATGTATTTTTTCAGTAATAAATTTTGGGAAATGGGTGTCAGGGCATACCCGGTAAGAAGAAGGTGACTGGTGTTGAAACTTGATTTCTTTATACTACCCCCTCCCACGACAGAGTGAAGTAGGGTTGAGTAGGTGCCTCGCAGCATAAAGTATAGTCATAACTGTATGTTTTCCATGTAGAAATTAATGAATTGATAGTTTATATGACTGAAATTGAGAGTTATACTATGGCAATGCGAATAACAAAGCCTAAATGTTAATTTATGAATCTGTTCTTTTTGCTCCCGATGATTCTCTTTGATTATGGGACAGATAATTTATTTTTGTTTGAGCGTAGCGAACTAGGAAATAATGCTTAAGAATTCATAGTTGTTGCAAACACAGTTTTTTATCCTTCTAAAGTTTACTACCGGTAGTGATCGACAATTGCCATTAAGAAGATTGTTCTTATGGTCAATAGCAGCTATATTATATATGCATATGAAATCATATTTTAAATGTATTTAGATTTAAATAAGTATTTACAATAACAAGTGCAAGTGGAGCAAGAAAAAACAAAATTTAGAAATTTTGATAAAAGAGCAAACACAAAAATAATAACAAAGTCAAATGCTACGAAAATGTCCCTACCCCCATACCCACTCCTGACCAGTTTTTTTATTGCTTCTATGGAGTTTTTAGCCTTTTTTATTTTTGGATTTTAAATGTTACTCAGCCGAGTAACTGAGTATGCCTCGCTTCGTGCATGATTATCTACTTTTTAATCCCAGATGTACATGTTTTAAAACTGATATAGATTTCTTAAAAGCAAACACTTTGACCCAGTTTCATGTCAATCAGAAACCAAAATGCATACTAACTATTAATTTAAGTTAAATAATACATCACCTGTACTTCAAACTGGGGCATAGTTATACATTAACATGAAAATATTCCACATTTACTGCTTGACACTTTCAACATAAATTTATACAAAAACAGTCAACAGTCAGTACGTGAAATTCATTTATACCGGTATCTAAATTTCTCCCATGTATAAGCAAAGTAGATTATGTAATCTGACAAAGTAAAGAAGTGAATGAAGTATTGCCATGCAATACGAAGTCCCCTACTGGAAGGCAACTAATTTTCTCTACATAATGATCTGATCTCTGTCAATGATGTATAAACAATATTGTACTATATATATAATATGTCATAACAAAACACTTGGATTAAAATTTGCATATACAAAAAACTACCGTTGTTAATTATTTCATAACATCTATGAATATAAACAAGAGTGTCAGAATGTCACAATATATGCCCATCATAGCAAATTTCTTTACACTACAGGCCCGTAGCCAGAGCTAAAAAAATGGGAGGCATTTGGTAGGGGGTCCAGGGGCATGCTCCCTTGGGATTTTTTTAGGATGCCATTTCGTGCGTTTTTCTGCATTTCAAACATGTTTTTGTTACTTTTTGAAATAGCCAACCTATTTGCGATTATTGTCACTCTAAAACGCCAATTTAAAGGCATATGGTCATGTTTGCTTGGTTCTTACATCTTCAGTTGAGTAAATGTATATATGTTCATGAATAAACTTTTTAGCATGGCTGACGTGAAACGAAAACACAGTTTATGCATATACAAACACAATATAGAAATGTAATACAAAATTAATGTACTTAATACATAATATAATTGTCAATCTTCTTAAAATAATATTACATTTTTGAAATTCAGCACTTGGATAAATAGTGCGTATGACATGTCAGATCTAAAAGATCAAATGTTGTCATAAAGTTATACTTATAAGTTAATCAAAATCTACAATGCCACATATTTATATATAAAAGTATAAACGGGAAGATTCCATACTTGCGAACAATTAATAAGTGTATCTGATATCAGTTCTTAACTTTTAAGTGACCATATATTTTGAGAGAAACCTTATAACGAATTTTTGAAATGCTGTACGAATAACTGTGACGTTTTAAAAATGGTATGTTCAACGGCGTGTAAAGAACAAAACCGCATGATTGCAAGACTTCATTCTGTTGTAATGTCAAAATGAATCATTTAGAAAAAATATCAGCATTCAGTCAGATAAGCACCACGTTTTATTTAGGTATGCATACCATAAAACTTCTTTCGCAAGAACATGAACCAACTTACAGCGACAGTGTAAGCTGGAATATAAACTAACGTGCGCATAGCTTGTGCGAAAATTATGCTAGACAGCATAGCGACTATTTAGACAACGGTCATTTTTCTGCCTCATTTGCCTCGGTAGTTTTTTATTATCTTAAGTCTCCATCTTTCAGTTTGCCTCAGCTGTATGAATTACCAGGCTTTCCGGTAGTGTCTAATTTAGGTTTAGTAATATGTGTCACACCCTATATAGCGGCAACCTTTCGTAAAAAGCTCCTGTGGAGCTCTATTCTCCGTATATAGTTCCATTGCTAAAACTGGAGCTATAAACGGAACACCTGTAGCTTTGTTCCGTAAATAGCTCCTCTGGGATTTTTATGCAACATGGACAACGTGGCTTATTTAGGACATTTCATTATGTCATGTTTTTAAACACCAGATAGTGTCAAAATATTTCAAACTTGATGCTTTAATTTTGATGCAAGGGTCATAACTAGTACTAAACCACTATTTGCCAGTCAACATTTCTGGACAGTATTGGAACTTTGGGACAACTACCCTTTGTCAAGTCCGACAAAAAAAACTAAAATCTTCAGGTACACCTAATTAACATTTGTTCCAAATTTGATAATTCTGTCACATAGTACAGAAGATAAGTGCCTGTCGCAGTATGATCAAGTATGTATTTGGACTCAAGGTCATATTTGCTAGACAAGATACAAAATTTTAAACCCATGTTTCTAACTTCAATTGCCAGTTATTATTTTCTTGTACTGGTCTAATTATATCCATTTTTGGGACTGTGTACCTACGCACACTCGCTCTCTATCTCATACGTATAAATGCCACGAGAAATAAATTTATAAATCCCCACCTGTCTCCCAAGTGGTGTGGAAAATCGTATATCAAAATGACACTCTGCCAAATCATGAGAGACTCGAACAGTATTGTTATAGTATTTTAATTTTTCCATGTATAAGGAGTCACATCCGGGTTTGTCGTATACAGCTACTCTGTCCCAAGGAGCTATATACGAAACGTGTGCCGAAAACAGCTCCCCGAGAAGCTATATCTGAAGGGAGTTATATGGGATGTGACAAATAATTATTATGTCTTTAATTTTCATTTTCGAATAGGTATGTTACAATGTGTATGACAACAGCGTAAAAACACGATACGACGTTACAACTATGTGATGTTTGTGAGATATTTCAGTATCATACTTCAGTTGGTAAGAGCATTTCAGATATTTTAATGCAAGTGGTCTCATATTATAGAGATAGTACCCAAATTTTAAATTATGAAAAACAATTGAAAAAATCATGTTTGTTGCTTATATATAATATATAAGACCAAAAAGTCTTGAATTGATCATTTTGAGCACGCTGTTTTAATGTTTTTTAATTTCCATGTAGCCGCTCCTGCAGATAGTCCTACCTATCAAGCTACTGATAAATATTTAATCCCGGATATTGTGGGAATAACTTCTCTCAATGATGGAAAATGGTAAGATACATGCATATTGTATGATATCAGAAAATGTTGTTAGTCTAATAAAATAAATTCAGATCCACTATATAATCTGAAATTTAGATATAATGTTTTTCGAACCATATCATATATCATATATAAAAACAAGAAAAAACTATTCAGTATTTACCATGAAAATTAACATTACATTGAAATGACTTTTCACTAAGCTGTGACATACAGATGTTTGGATGAATGCAAGGTAGGATTATTATCCGAGTCATTGAGTGTTGTGGTCTCTCAAGCAAGTCTGACTGTACTTAAATTTAAAAATCTAAGTATAGCACTGAAGGCTACCTTCCACCCTACATCCCATTTACATTCTTTACTGAAGTTTAATTTGTACAGTGAAAGATTTTCAACAAATGATTTTAAAACAATAACAATAAACTGATGTCAGGTTGACATTTTAAGATATCATTTCATGATTCAGACACGCAAGTAAAGAAAAGAAATTTAAATAATCTTCAAACGATTTACCAAATATAATACTAAATCAAGTTTTGTAGTCAAAGATGTTACACATTAAGTTACACTTGCATCGTAATCTAAACACGCTAAATGAAACAATATATACAATACTGTGGAAAAAATGATCTTAAAATGTATGAAGCGTAATGAATGCCGCAAAGTAAGTTTTTATGCCTTTTTAGTTGTTTGGATCTCATTACTTGGTAATATGGGCATAAGTTGCAGTGTCATTGAATTTGTGAAATTAAATAGGAATAAAAAGCACCTGATAACTCCGTTCGAATAATAGAAACAGACATCAGCCTCATACTGTAAATGAAATGATTTAATGGAAGATGTGAAATTCAAAAGATTGCCTGAAGACAGCGTCTTGTAGAAATGGGAAACGCATTTAGCTACTTTTATACCATGAAGAGTAGCGAATTTAAACCTCTCTCAGTGGTGTGGAGTCTAATAGGACACTGATACACTTATCATTGCTACATTACATGCAATGTATTGTTCAAGATTGTACGATTAATTTATACGAATTTATCATACTTGATAAGTATATACGCGTATTGCACTTTTAGTTTTTAAATATATCCATAATATTTGTGTCAAACAAATTAAGTAATTCATTGAGGATACCAAATTCAAACATTGATCTTCCCCTTTCATTTTCAAATAAGCTCCCAAATTGTAGTATCAGGCCAAGGATGAGGGCTCATGGTGTTGCCCATATATCAAAACAATTTTGAAGTACATCCATTCAAAACAATAGAGTTTCTGCATTCTTACTCTTTTAGCAAACAAAGTTGAATGAGACTATAGCAAACCTATCTTAAGCAGCCATCAAAGGGAGCGACTCAGCGTGACTGCTTAAGAAAGATGGCTGCTTAAGTCATGCTGAAATTAGTTTGTTAAATAGCTACTTAATACAGTTGATCGCGAAGGCAGGATTTACTCAATACCTCTAATACAGTTTAATAGATTATATTTTCATCAAATGTGTGCAAAATGTCTCCCTAAATCTTCATTTTAGCCCGACTATTCGGAGAATAAGGAGAGCTATCCTACTCACAACGGTGTCAATGTCACACCTTGGTTAAGTTTTTTCGTATCAGTTTACATTTTGAAAAATCCTTTTGTCATATAGCTTTGAAACTTTCAACACTTGTGAACCTTCACCATGTCACGTTTTAGGCTAGAATTCAACTCTGTCAAGGATTTTGACCGAATTATGGCCCCTTTTAACGTAAAATCTTGGTTAAGTTTTCCGTACCAGTTCATATTTAGTGTAAACTGTTTTACATATGGCTTTGAAACTGTGACAAAGCCTAAAAATAACAAGAGGACCATGATGGTCCTGAATCGCTCACCTCTTCCAACATGACCCAGTTTTGAGTATGACGTTGTTTTTTCTATTATTTGACACAGTGACCTAGTTTTTGAGCTCATGTGACCCAGTTTTGAACTTGATCTAGATATTATCAAGATAAAAATTCTGACCAATTTTCATGAAAATCCATTGAAACATATGGTCTCTAGAGAGGTCACAAGGTTTTTCTATTATTTGACCTATTGACCTAGTTTTCGAAGGTACGTCATCCTGTTTTGAACTTTATCTAGATATCATCAAGGTGAACATTCTCACTAATTTTCATGAAGATCTCATGAAAATATGGCCTCTAGAGAGGTCACAAGGTTTTTCTATTTTTATACCTACTGGCCTAGTTTTTGACCGCACCTGACCCAGTTTCGAAACTGACCTAGATATCATCAAGATGAACATTCAGATCAATTTTCATGAAGAAAGGTCAAAAGATTTTAATAATTTTAGACCTACTGACATAGTTTTTGACCGCAGTTGACCCAGTTTCAAACATGACCTAGATATCATCAAGATGAACATTCAGACCAACTTTCATACAGATCCCATGAAAAGTATGGCCTCTAGAGAGGTCACAAGGTTTTTTTATTATTTGCCCTACTGACCTAGTTTTTTAAGGCACATGACCCAGTTTCAAACTTGACCTAGATATCATCAAGGTGAACATTCTGACCAATTTTTATGGAGATCCATTCACAAGTATGGCCTCTAGAGAGGTCACAAAGTTTTTCTATTTTTAGACCTACTGACCTAGTTTTTGACCGCACATGACCCTGTTCCGAACTTGACCTAGATATCATCAAGGTGAACATTCTGACCAACTTTCATACAGATCCCATGAAAAATATGGCCTTTAGAGAGGTCAGAAGGTTTTTCTATTATTTGACCTACTGACCTAGTTTTTGACGACACGTGACCCACTTCCAAACTTGACCTAGATATCATCAAGATGAACATTCAGACCAACTTTCATACAGATCCCATGAAAAATATGGCCTCTAGAGAGGTCACAAGGTTTTTCTATTTTTAGACCTACTGACCCAGTTTTTGACCACATGTGACCCAGTTTCGAAATTGACCTAGATATCATCAAGATGAACAGTCAGACCAACTTTCATACAGATCCCATGAAAAATATGGCCTTTAGAGAGGTCACAAGGTTTTTCTATTATTTGACCTACTGACCTAAATTTTGATGGCATGTGACCCAGTTTCGAATCTGATCTAGATATCATCAAGGTGAACGTTCTGACCAATTTTCATGACGATCTTGCGAAATATATGGCCTCTAGAGAGGTCACAAGTTTTTTCTATTTTTAGACCTACTGACCTAGTTTTTGACCGCACGTGACCCAGTTTCGAACCTGACCTAGATATCATCAAGATGAACATTCAGACCAACTTTCATACAGATCCCATGAAAAATATGGCCTTTAGAGAGGTCACAAGGTTTTTCTATTATTTGACCTACTGACCTAGTTTTTGACGGCACGTGACCCAGTTTCGAACTTGACCTAGATATCATCAAGGTGAATGTTCTGACCAATTTTCATGAAGATCTTGTGAAATATATGGCCTCTAGAGAGGTCACAAGGTTTTTCTATTTTTAGACCTACTGACCTAGTTTTTGAAGGCACGTGACCCAGTTTCGAACTTGACCTAGATATCATCAAGGTGAAAATTCTGACCAATTTTCATGAAGATCTTGTGAAATATATGGCCTCTAGAGAGGTCAGAAGGTTTTTCTATTTTTAGACCTACTGACCTAGTTTTTATCGGCACGTGACCGAGTTTCGAACTTGACCTAGATATCATCAAGGTGAACATTCTGACCAACTTTCATAAAGATCCCATGAAAAATGTGACCTCTAGAGTGGTCACAAGCAAGTTTACGGACTGACGCACGGACGGACGGACGGACGACGGACACCGCGCGATCACAAAAGCTCACCTTGTCACTTTGTGACAGGTGAGCTAAAAATAAAAAATAAAATGTCACCCCCCGCCCCCATTTAAGAAAAAATTTGGATGAAAATCTAGCAATTAATTTATAATGGCCTATGATATATAAATAGTATTAACTTAAAATCAATTTAATATGCAAAGTTAAATGATGGACTTTGTGAAAAACAGTGTTCGCTACATTCAAACAGTTTACATCTATTTTTGCCATTTTGGGACCCTAAAAAGAGTTCCATATAACCTAGGTTTGGCTATAACCCAGTTTGCTGTATCCATCCCTTTGGAACAAAGAAGGACAAAAATCAGGGACTTTTGAAGTGTTCGCTATATTCAATAATTCCTTATAACAAAGTTTGCTATATTCGAGTATTACTGTATAGCCCCAACTTCCAAAACGCATCTGGTGCAGATATAACAAGTGAATGAAGTATTGCCATGCAATACAAAGTCCCCTACTGGAAGGCACCTAATTTTCTCTACTGCAGTATAACATAATGAACTGATATCTGTCAATGATGTATAAACAATATTGTACTACATATACAATATGTTATAACAACACACTTGGATTAAAATGTGCATATATAAAAACCCACAGTTGTTTTAATATTGAATTTTTTTGGCTGATTATAAAAATGTTATCATATAAGTTATTTATAGTAACAACAAAGGGAAATTAATCTTTTAAAAAAAAAAAAAAAAAAAAAAAAAAATCTATATAATATAAGTCCACAAGAAACTCTTTACCAGGTAGAGATAGGTCAAAATACACCTAAAAATTGGATGTAACATGCATGCTGTACCACAGAAAAGTGGTCTCGATTTTTCTCTACCGCCAGTAATAAAAAAGTTACAATAAAATCTATTTATAGTAACAACAAAGGGACGTAATTCTAAAAACAAGGGTGCCTCATGGTGGTGAACATTTGGTCCAAGTTACATCAAATCCCTCCATGCATGAATAAGAAATTTTGTTTGTTTGTTTGTTTTGGGTTTAACGCCGTTTTTCAACAGTATTTCAGTCATGTAACGGCGGGCAGTTAACCTAACCAGTATTCCTGGATTCTGTACCTGTACAAACCTGTTCTCCGCAAGTAACTGCCAACTTCCCCACATGAATCAGAGGTGGAGGACTAATGATTTCAGACACAATGTCGTTTATCAAATAGTCACGGAGAACATACGCCCCGCCCGAGGATCGAACTCGCGACCCCATGATCCGTAGACCAACGCTCTTACCTACTGAGCTAAGCGGGCGGGCCTGAATAAGAAATGTCCTGTACAAAGTCATTCTTGAATTTGACCTTTGACCTCTAAATATGACCTTGACCTTAGACCTAGGGACCTGGTTCTTGCGCATGACATGTTGTCTCATCCAGGGGAATATTTGTGCCAACTGATATCTAAATCCTGCTTTGCATGACAAAGTTACAGACCGGACAGGAAAAAAATCCTCTTGACCTTTGATCTCAAAGTGTGACCTTGACCTTTAAGCTAGGGTACTGGGTTTTGCGCATGACACGTCGTCTCATCATGGGAAACATTTATGTCAAGTAATATTGTAATCCCTTGATGGATGACAGAGTTCTGGATCGGACAGGGAAAAAACCTTATTGACATTTGACCTCCAATTGTGACCTTGACCTTTGAGCTAAGGGTCTGGGCTTTGCGCAGGACATGTTGTCTCATCATGGGGAACATTTGTGCCAAGTAATATTAAAATCCCTTCATGGATGGCAGAGTTATGGAAAGGAAAAAAACTCTGTTGACCTTTGACCCCAAATTGTGACCTTGACCTTTGAGCTAGGGGTCCGGGATTTGCGCATGACACATCGTCTCATCATGGGGAACACTTGTGCTAAGTGATATTAAAATCCCTTAACGAATGTCAGAGTTATGGACCGGACACGAAACAGACCCTGTTCATGCTATGTTAACATTTGACTGCTAAGTGTGACCTTGACCTTTGAGCTAGGGGTCCGAAAGTTGTGCATGACACATCGTCTTATTATGAGGTACATTTGTGCCAAGTAATATTAAAATCCCTTCATAGATGGGAGAGTTATGGACCGGACAGGAAAAAAGCCTTGTTGACCTTTGACCTCCAATTGTGACCTTGACCTTTAAGCTAGGGGTCCAGGTTTTGCGCATGACATGTCGTCTCCTCATGGGGAACATTTGTGCCAAGTAATATTAAAATCTCTTCATGGATGGGAGAGTTATGGACCGGACAGGAAAAAAGCCCTGTTGACCTTTGACCTCCAATTGTGATCTTGACCTTTGAGCTAGGGGTCCGGGATTTGTGCATGACACATCATCTCATCATGGGGAACATTTGTGCCAAGTAAAACTAAAATCCCTTCAAGGATGGGAGAGTTGTGGACCGGACAGGAAAAAAGCCCTGTTGACCTTTGACCTCCAATTGTGACCTTGACCTTTGAGCTAGGGGTCCGGGTTTTGCGCATGACACGTCGTCTCATCATGGGGAACATTTGTGCCAAGTAATATTAAAATCCCTTCATGGATGACAGAGTTATGGACCGGACACGAAATTGCGGACGGACGGACGGACGGAATGACGGAAAAGTGCATTCCTATAGTCCCCGAAACTGGTTTTCAACCAGTAGGGGACTAATAATTTCAAAGTTTATATTTACTGAATACACTGCATATCTCTGATAAAATTAACAAATAAAATTTTCTTACCTGCAGCCAAAATGGAGTTGCAAAGCCATAAACATACACATAGAATGTAACATTATCATCAGGTCCAAAATTGTAATCTTTGTGTTCAAACTTGGACCTAAAATAAGTGCACATGTACTCTCTCGTCTTGTACTGTTCTTGTGGATGTGATTCTGTAATGAAAGTAATTCAAACTAGAGCATCCTTTTGGTAAATGCACACCATTCCTATATATGACTCACCATCGAACAGAGACACAGTCATGTTGGGAGATAAACAGAACTGTGCTGTTCCCAAAATTTTGGCACTGGACTCCATGACCGCATGACCAACTTTTAGTTGACTAAAATAGATGGCCTCCAACTTGCCCCAAACTGATGTGGATTCAAGCCCCGCTCGAAGCGTAAAATTCCCTATGTAAGGAAGCCTTCCAGGTGGCTTACGGAAGGTCAGTGATTCTACCCAAGTGCCTGCAAGTGATGAAATAATGCACGGAAGGACACTTGTGGTCTTCTTCCACCATCAAAAGCTGGCAAGCTGCCAAATGACTTCTGTGCTGGTGTGATGTTAAACCAAACAAAATCAAGTGAGACCAAAATAAATCATACCTACGTACCTTCTTTTTCAGATTTACGGAGCTGTAGGTAAAGAACTTTTAAAATCTTATACTTGTGAAAACTGATATAACAGCTTCACCATGTTCTGCTGCTGCCTCTAAATCTAGAAATCAATATCTTTTAAAAACCTGTTAAATAAATATTTGCAACAATAACCAGTTTTGTTCCATAACAATAATAGTATTTAAATTTTACACATATCTAACATATACATGGTACCTTTTTATACCCTCCCATCCAAATATGTTTTAAAACAAGAGTTGTCAGTAGTCAACGCTTGTCATAAAAGATGTGAAGTTGAACAGGAGTGCAATCTGAAAGTGGGGTTAAAATAGAGATATAATGTTTGGTGGGTGGAGGCAGGTGCAGTGCAATATGAACAAATACGAGACAAGTCCAAAACAAGGATGCTACAGACAAAGTCTGGAGAAGATCCATAAAGTGGTTTGAGTAGAAATCATTTCACTTTTTTTTGTTTTAGCTCTGACTGCCCTAAAACAGAACCATTTAAACAAGCAAATCCTGTAAATTGGTATCCAATGCCAAACAGGATAAAGGTTTCACCCTTGAAGGAGCATTCCCTGTCTATAAAAAAGCACTTAAATGCAATTGAATTTTGGTCTATTTGAAATTTTTAAGCTCTTTATGATATTTTTTAATAATTCCAGGGCCATAACTCTGGACCATCTGAGTCAACTCCCAAACAGAACATCACTAGAACAACTTTACATGAATCCCATAGGTTTCATGACTAGGTCAAATACTTTTTTATATCCATTTTTTTTTTTTTTTGGGGGGGGGGGGGGGGGGGGGGGGGGGGTGCGGAGATTTACAAAAACAGAAACAAGAAGGATATGGTGGCTCTAGATTGCTCAATTGAGAATCCATTTCTGGACTGAATAATTCTGGTAGAGACTTACCCAAGAAACACTGCTGTGAAATAATTTTGAAATCATATCAGCTGTTTCTCATATTCTCGAAATTTTCCAAATAGCCATACAGAGAAAACTAGTTGAGACCATGTTTTGAGACCAATCAGAAATACTTGAAGGAATGTTGTAGAGATCACCAAACGAACATTGCTATGAAATTATTTTGAAATTGGGAGTGGTTTCAGAGAAGATTTTCATAGTTTTCCATATAGGGAAATCTTGCCCTACCTCTTGGTGGCCATGTTTTTTGACAAAACACAACTAGAGCTATCATTTAAGGTGATTAACAAAAATCTATCAAATGTCTAGGTCTAGTTTCATTGAGACATTGGATTTAATTAAGCCGCAACCTAAATCTATCCTTGGTTTGTTGCCAGATGTTTGCTGGGTCAGTCTCGTCAGTCAGCCTGAGAACCTTTGCCAGAAAAACTCATGCTTTCTAGAATAGTGACAAACTACTTACTTGATTTCCAGGTGATGTTGATATAAGCTTCCCCTGAACAATTCAGTGTGAAGTCCACATCCCTATCATTCTACAGTGAAGGTAAAAGAAAATTAGTTTGAAACTAGATGTGTGTCCATAGGACACAGGTGTCCCCCATTCCTGTCACTGTACATGGTCTCATGACTCTAGGCGAAATAATTTTAAGACATATACAACAGAAACTTTAAAGAACTTTATGTGTATTTTTCACTAAGTGAAGGCCCATAATTCAGGCCTAGATGAGAGAAATCCCAAAGAGAACACCAGCAGCCAATTGTATAAAAACTTTAACCGCACGGTAACCACTAAATGCCAGTAACCAACACGGTAACATCGTGGTAAGCGATTGTATAAATAGCGTCAGTCATAGTAACCAAAATATAACCACGGTTAATTTTAACCCACCTGAGCTTGGTTACCACAAAGTAACCACTCAAACATGGCCGCCATACAATTCGACGTATTTACAGACAAAATTTGACGGACTTGGCGGATGAAAAATTACGCAAAAGGTATTCAGGTGTTAGCTGACAACATAGACAGGCTTGTTGGACCGACTTTAGAATGACGGATGCAACGGAACCAAGCTCTGACACTACGGCAACAGATTTTATTCGACGACGATTCATGAGTGAATTTTATACCGTTATAGGGCTCCCGTCTGTAATTCACTATTCAGTTGTATTGACGAGACCCATTTAAAAATATTTTCGTCCATTTATCCGCAATGAGGCCGCATGTTAGTAGAAAACATCAACAAAGTATCAATGTCCAGGCGAACTGCGACCACAAAGACCATTGCGCACTAGCTCTACAGTACATTAAATACACATTGATTCAGTATGTGAAAAAAAGAAGCAAACATCTTACTTGATAATCCAAATTCAGCAAAACACGTTTGTAGCCATTTCAAGAAGCATTTCCTTAAAATTACAGTCCTACTGTCACTATAAACAGACATTACTCCGAAGATACTTTTAAAATCCATACTTATAATTAAATGCACAGATTCTCTCTAGTTAATGCAGTTGTTTACACTGTTTGATAACCTTGAAATTGGTAAAACACAATGTACTGTACACACGTGTATTGATGACATCATTATACTGATGACATCATAAAAGTGCCATGTTCAGAGAACTGTATGGAAGGCCGGTTATGCGCGCAGTGCATTATTGGAAAATTTACCGTGGTTAAATTGATATTTTACGTGGTTAGGTTACCGTGCGGTTAAACTGGTTTATACAAGAGAAAATAATCAGTGGTTACCTAACCACGATATATACCGCGGTTATAGTTTTACCGTGGTATATTTTAACCATTGTTTATACAATTGGCTGCAGGTGTACAACTTCTCATGTTATAAAACAATCCTCTCATGTTTTATGACTCTATGTCAAGTATATTTTGAGATACATGTGACACGAAACTTTTATCTTTTAACTAAGTCAAGGGCCATAACTCTGGTCTTACAGAGTGAAATAAAAACAAATTTAAAACTAGAAACGTGTCCATGGGACACAGATGCCCCCACTGTATGACAAAGGACACAAATTTTTTCCTAGGTCAGGGGCCATAAACTCCTACAATACTGAATGAATCCGGATGCGAAACCCCAGGTGCACAACTGCACATGCTGACCAACATTCCTGTAAACTTTGGTGACTCTAGGTCAAATACTTTTGGAGCTACATGCGACACATTAAAATGACCAATTTTTTTACTAAGTCAGGGGCCATAACTTCTACATGACTAATTGAATCCGGACGCGAAACCCCAGGTGCACAACTACACATGCTGACCAACATTCCTGTAAAGTTTTGTGGCTCTACGTCAAATACTTTTGGAGCTAGGCGCGACACAACACTAAAATGACCAATTTTTACGAAGTCAGGGCCCATAACTCATACACGACTGAATGAATCCGGACGCAAAACCCCAGGTGCACAACTACACATGCTGACACAACTTTCTCGGAAGGACGGACAAGGGCAAATCTATATGCCCGCCCACCAAAAAGTGGGGGCATAAAAACTCAGGTGCACAAATTCACATGCTGGATAATATTCTTATATGGTTTCAGGACTCTAAATGAAATATTTTTTAGATATATGCAAAACAAACTCTTAAGCACTTTATGTGTATTTTTTTATAAAGAAAACTAAGTTAATAATGCCTTTGTTTTAAGCAGTACACTCGCACTTTCATGTAGTTTTCTAGTACTTGGTACTGTGATCAATAATAAAATCTATAAGAAGATCCTTTGGAAGCACAGACTGCAACCAAACAAGATAATAGCAGACTCTGTTTGATGGAGTCTGGTCATATTTTAGATATATACATCTAAAAAAAGTTTAATTTCTGAAATAAAAACCTGGATTTTTATCATTGCGACATGCATGTGAAAATTCAGCTATTTCTATTTATGGAAAATAAAACAATTTGTGAATGCATCTGAAACTGTTCATTATAACTATTTACTCTACTGCATGAATTACTGCCTTCTGACCAAAAAAAAACTATTTTTTATAAGCAAGTTCTGTTCTTGCTATAATGGGTTCAATGTATCTGAAGACTTTTATATGAAATGAAGATGGCAAAAAAATCTGAAAAAAAAAGAGAAGAGATTGTTTTCACTATTTCCAAGTTTACTATACCTTAGTTTTACAGCAATTACACACGAAAACTGTAGGCTTTACAGAAAAATATGTCAGTATTGAAAAGTTGTATAAAACAGGTACTTACAGCTACAGGAATGTTCATAAAGTTGATGCCAGTGTAGTGTTTGTCCTCTTGCTTTGACAGATTGAATGTAAACTGATAGTCTGTCCTCAAGTCATCTACAACAAAAGGCATCTTATGGTGATCATCCTTGCAACATTGAAATCTGCTTTAACATACAGTGTATGACTCTATTCTATTGTCTACATCTATATACATCTAAAACAAGAGCTGTCTCCATAGGATGACACATGCCCCCGATGGCACTTTGAATGAATAGTTATGGCCGATGTTAGAGTTTAGGACCTTTGACCTACGGAGCTGGGTCTTGCGCGCGACACATCGCCTTACTGTGTCACACATTCATGCATAGTTATTTTAAAATCCATGCATGAATGACAAAGATATGGACCGGACACGCCCATCAATGCACTATCATGAAAAATGACCTTTAACCTCTAAGTGTGACCTTGACCTTTGAGCTACGGACCTGGGTCTTGCGGTGGCACGTTGTCTTACTGTGGTACACATTCATGCCAAGTTATTTGAAAATCCATCCATCGATGACAAAGATATGGACCGGACACGCCCATCAATGCACTATCCTTTAACGTCTAAGTGTGACCTTGACCTTTGAGCTACAGACCTGGGTCTTGCGCGCGACATGTCGTCTTACTGTGGTACACATTTATGCCAAGTTATTTGAAAATCCATCCATCGATGACAAAGATATGGACCGGACACGCCCATCAATGCACTATCCATTTAATGTCTAAGTGTGACCTTGACCATTGAGCTACAGGGCCTGGGTCTTGCGCGCGAACAGTCGTCTTACTGTGTACACATTTATGCCAAGTTATTTGAAAATCCATCCATCGATGACAAAGATATGGACCAAACACGCCCATCAATGCACTATCCTTTAATGTCTAAGTGTGACCTTGACCTTTGAGCTACGGACCTGGGTCTTGCGCGCAACACGTCGTCTTACTGTGATACACATTCATGCCAAGTTATTTGAAAATCCATCCATCGATGACAAAGATATGGACCGGACACGCCAATCAATGCACTATCCTTTAATGTCTAAGTGTGACCTTGACCTTTGAGCTACGGACCTGGGTCTTGCGCTTGACACGTCGTCTTACTGTGGTACACATTCATGCGAAGTTATTTGAAAATCCATCCATCGATGACAAAGATATGAACCTGACACGCCCATCAATGCACTATCATTTAATGTCTAAGTGTGACCTTGACCTTTGAGCTACAGACCTGGGTCTTGCATGGGACATGTCGTCTTACTGTGGTACACATTCATGCCAAGTTATTTGAAAATCCATCCATCGATGACAAAGATATGGACCGGACACGCCCATCAATACACTATCATTTAATGTCTAAGTGTGACCTTGACCTTTGAGCTACGGACCTGGGTCTTGCGCGCGACACGTCGTCTTACTGTGGTACACATTCATGCCAAGTTATTTGAAAATCCATCCATCGATGACAAAGATATGGACCGGACACGCCCATCAATGCACTATCCTTTAATGTCTAAGTGTGACCTTGACCTTTGAGCTACGGACCTGGATCTTGCGTGCGACACGTCGTCTTACTGTGGTACACATTCATGCCAAGTTATTTGAAAATCCATCTATCGATGACAAAGATATGAACCGGACACGAAAATTGCGGACAGACTAACAGACCGACAGACAGACAGACGGTTCAAAAACTATATGCCTCCCTTCGGGGGCATAAAAATTGCATTACTAAATACTTCCTGCACGGGTGACTGTAATAGCATTACAGGCAGCACTGTAGTGCTACCTCACTGGAATATCATGCCATAGACACATGACAACCCAACCAGTGACATTATACTGACAACAGGCTGACCAGTCCTAGCACTATCCTCTCAATGCTGAGCGCCAAGCGAGGAAGCTACTAGTATCATTTGTAACATCTCTGGTATGGTGCAGCCAGTGAGCGAACCCTAGATATCCTGCACTTGAAACAGGCACTCTACCACTAAGCTAATGAGGCAGTGTGTTTCAAGTCTGTAGGCTGAAGGGTTTTCCAGTTATGGATATGAAGCCAATTTTTGTATGGATGGACCTTCTGGCTGGCCAACATGTTCTTTACAAGGATGTATAATAAAAAAAACTTACAGTAACATGTTCCTCCATCATTTGGGTTACCAAAATAGTTATTCTGATAGTCACATCTGAAATAAAAAGTGTAATTATAAATTCAAACTGATAACAAAAGGTGGGACTGTCTTTTGTTCTGATCTGTTTGAACCAATGGCTAGTAATATTCCAGAATATGAGTGCCAAACTTGCACATTGCATGTTCAACACAGCAAATAAATTTTGGTTGTTAAATTACTCTACTTACTATGTGGGCAATGTTTTGCAATTTTGACTAATTGAAGGGCTATAACTCCATAGAAACTTTTCCAACCTGACTTCTTATCAAACCTGACCTAAATTTTATGGAGATTCACATGCTGTTTAAGTATGGTTGATATCAAGGAAAAATACTCCAGTAATTGTGGGGACACTGTCAATTGTATGAATTCAAGGGCAACAAGCCTTTCAGTGAATTTGTATTCCCTGCCGAATGGGATAAAGGATTTTACCCTTGAAAAAGCATTCTCTGCCTGCAAAAAGCACTTAAATACAATTGAATTTGTCTTTTTAAATGCTACTCATTCTAAGTTATTCACTGAATACCATTTTTCTACATTTAGTAACAATGACCTTGACCCAAGTTAACCTAAATTGAAACAAAAACAAGAGGACCATGATGGTCCTGAATCGCTCACCTGTTCCCGCATGACCCAGTTTTGAGTATGACGTCGTTTTTTCTATTATTTGACAAAGTGACCTAGCTTTTGAGCTCCTGTGACCCAGTTTTGAGCTTGACCTAGATATCATCAAGATAAAAATTCTGACCAATTTTCATGAAGATCCATTGAAAAATATGGCCTCTAGAGAGGTCAAAAGATTTTTCAAATTTTAGACCTAATGACCTAGTTTTTGACCACAGTTGACCCAGTTTCAAAATTGACCTAGATATCATCAAGATGAACATTCAGACAACTTTCATACAGATCCCATGGAAATAATGGCCTCTAGAGAGGTCACAAGGCTTTTTTATTATTTGACCTACTGACCTAGTTTTTGATGGCACGTGACCCAGTTTCAAACTTGACCTAGATATCATCAAGGTGAATATTCTGTCCAATTTTCATGAAGATCCATTCAAGGGTATGGCCTCTAGAGAGGTCACAAGGTTTTTCGATTTTAAGACCTACTGACCTAGTTTTTGATCGCAGTTGACCCAGTTTCAAACCTGACCTATATATCATCAAGATAAACATTCAGACCAACTTTCATACAGGTCCATTAAAAAATATGACCTCTAGAGAGGTCACAAGGTTTTTTCATTATTTGACCTACTGACCTACTTTTTGACGACATGTGACACACTTTCGAACTTGACCTAGATATCATCAAGATGAACATTCTGACCAATTTTGATGAAGATCCATTCAAAAGTATGGCCTCTAGAGAGGTCACAAGGTTTTTCTATTTTTAGACCTACTGACCTAGTTTTTGACCGCACGTGACCCAGTTTCGAACTTGACCTAGATATCATCAAGATAAACATTCAGACCAACTTTCATACAGATCCCATGTAAATTATGGCCTTTAAAGAGGTCACAAGGTTTTTCTATTATTTGACCTACTGACCTAGTTTTTGAAGGCACGTGACCCAGTTTCAAACCTGACCTAGATATCATCAAGATGAACATTCTGAGCAATTTTCATGAAGATCTTGTAAAATATATGGCCTCTAGAGAGGTCACAAGGTTTTTCTATTTTTAGACCTACTGACCTAGTTTTTGACCGCAGGTGACCCAGTTTCAAACTTGACCTAGATATCATCAAGGTGAACATTCTGACCAAATTTCATAAAGATCCCATGGAAAATATGGCCTTTAGGGAGGTCACAAGGTTTTTCTATTATTTGACCTACTGACCTAGTTTTTGATGGCACGTGACCCAGTTTCGAACTTGACCAAGATATCATCAAGGTGAACATTCTGACCAATTTTCATGAAGATCTTGTGAAATATATGGCCTCTAGAGAGGTCACAAGGTTTTTCTATTTTTAGACCTACTGACCTAGTTTTTGACCGCACGTGACCCAGTTTCGAACTTGACCTAGATATCATCAAAGTGAACATTCTGACCAAATTTCATAAAGATCCCATGAAAAATATGGCCTTTAGAGAGGTCACAAGGTTTTTCTATTATTTGACCTACTGACCTAGTTTTTGATGGCACGTGACCCAGTTTTGAACTTGACCTAGATATCATCAAGGTGAACATTCTGACCAACTTTCATAAAGATCCCATGAAAAATGTGACCTCTAGAGTGGTCACAAGCAAAAGTTTACGCACGCACGGACGGACGGACGACGGACGCTGCGCGATCACAAAAGCTCACCTTGTCACTTTGTGACAGGTGAGCTAAAAATGGTCTCAATGAAAGCTACTTTTTTACCAGGTTTGGTCTGCTTACCTCACTCCTAACTGAAGTTATTGTGAGAAAACCAGTTGTCTACATTTAGTAACAATGATCTTAACCTTGACCTAAGCAACCAAAAATACACCTAAAACCATGGTCACCATGCAAGCTTCCTAAATTCCAAGTATTGGATGCAATACCCTATTCCTTAGTGATGTTATTGAGCAGAAACAATTTTTCTATTTTCAGTAACAGCTACCTTGACCTTGACCCCAGTGACTAAAACGCATACCATACAACAGTTTTCAAGAAGATATAATATGTACTAAGCTTGGTCACAATATCCCATAGCAAAAATGGATTTTAAAATGAAATAGCCTATATTAAGTAAGCATTATACAAGTACTAATGGCCATAACGCATGTGTTCCTGAAGCAATTTCACTGAATCTTGCAGAGCCACATTTCCCAATTACAATTAATAGATGTTTTGTCAGAGATATGACTTCAGATGGACAGAAAATGGAGTTAAAACACTATTTTTGTAATATATATTATATAGGTAAAAAGGGCCATAAATCTTGTTTTCCTCAAGCAATCTGTCTGAAACCTGCACAGCCTTATTTCCCTACAGCATGTAACATTTCTGCCATTTGTTATTGGAATCCATGACACCATGTCTGAGATATGATTCCAGATGGACAGAAAAATGGACTATTTATGTACTACATGTATAGCAGACTCGGTTCGACTGCGAGGTAATGGAAAGTGCAACACCCATCACGCCCCCTAGCACCAGCTTAAGTGGAACTCTATTACAAAGATATTGAATGGACTCTATGGTCCCAAAGGACCAGAAAATATAACAACACTGAATCCAAGTATGGGGAGACTTTTTATAGCTGCTGCATGGAACTTATATCCAACAAACCAATTCTGAGATATGACTCCAAACAGAAAAAAAATTGAACAAGAGCTGTCACTAATGGTGACAAATGCACCCCCAGCACCTTGACCTTTGACCTGGTGACCTTGACCTTTGACCTGGTGACCCCAAAGTCAATAGGGGTCGTGTATTCAGAAAGTACTATCAGCATGTGAAGTTTAAAGGTCCTGCATGCAGTGTTTCGCGAGTAAAGTGCCTTCATGCAAAAAGTTAACATTGGCCCCTGTGACCTTGACCTTTGACCTGGTGACCCCAGTCAGTAGGGGTTGTGTACTCAATAAGTACTATCACCATGTGAAATTTAAAGTTCCTGGGTGCAGTGGTTCGCAAGTGAAGTGCCTTCATGCAAAAAGTTAACATTGGCCCCTGTGACCTTGACCTTTGACCTGGTGACCCCAAAGTCAGTAGAGGTCGTGTACTCAATAAGTACTATCAGCACGTGAAGTTTGAAGGTCCTGGGTGCAGTGGTGCCCAAGTAAAGTGCCTTCATGCAAAAAGTTAACACTGGCTCCTGTGACCTTGACCTTTGACCTGGTGACCCCAATGTCAGTAGGGGTTGTGAACTCAATAAGTACTATCAGCATGTGAAGTCTGAAGGTCCTGGGTGCAGTCATTCAGGAGTAAAATGCCTTCATGCAAAAAGTTAACAACGGCCCCTGTGACCTTGACCTTTGACCTGGTGACCCCAAAGTCAGTAGGGGTCGTGTACTCAATAAGTACTATCAGCATGTGAAGTGTGAAGGTCCTGGGTGCAGTGGTTCGCAAGTCAAGTGCCTTCATGCAAAAAGTTAACATTGGCCCCTGTGACCTTGACCTTTGACCTGGTGACCCCAAAGTCAGTAGGGGTCGTGTACTCAATAAGTACTATCAGCATGTGAAGTTTGAAGGTCCTGGGTGCAGTGGTTCGCAAGTAAAGTGCCTTCAGGCAAAAAGTTAACATTGGCCCCTGTGACCTTGACCTTTGACCTGGTGACCCCAATGTCAGTAGGGGTTGTGTACTCAATAAGTGCTATCAGCAAGTGAAGTTTAAAGGTCCTGGGTGCAGTGGTTCGCAGGTAAAGTGCCTTCAGGCAAAAAGTTAACATTAGCCCCTGTGACCTTGACCTTTGACCTGGTGACCCCAAAGTCAGTAGGGGTCGTGTACTCAATAAGTACTATCAGCAGGTGAAGTTTGGTCCTGGGTGCAGTTCTTCGCGAGTAAAGTGCCTTCATGCTGAAGTTAACATTGGCCTTCATGCTGAAGTTAATGTTGGCCTTCATGCAAAAAGTTAACGTTGTGACGAACGAACGAGCAGACGGACAGTTGAAAACTAATATGCCTCCCTTCGGGTGCATAATAAAAACACAATATATGAACTATGTATATAATTGCAAAGGGCCATAAATCTTTTATTCCTCAACCAATCTGAATAAATCTTGCAGGATCACGTTCATATTTCTACCATGTTTTACTGAAATCCATTACACCATGTCTAAGTTATGACTCTGGATGGACAGAAAAAGGACTATTTATATACTAGTACAAAGGGCCAGAAATCTTGTTTTCCTCAACCAATCTAAATGAAACTTGGAAGACCGCATTGCCCTATAACTGTTAACATTTCTACCATGTTTTATTGAAATCCTTCCATCCATGTCAGAGATATGACTTCGGATGTACAGAAAATAGAATAAGACACTATATAATGTATGTACAAAGGGCCACAACTATTGTCTTACTCATGCTTGCTGGGTGGCATATCTCTATAGCAGTATGTAAGTAAGTAAGTTAGTAAGTAACTTCTTTATTTAACAAGGCTTACGCATTGGGTTTCCCGATCTTCCATGTGGGCCTCAACGTATATACAGTCAACATAATACACAACATATATATACAGTGAACCAGTATAAAACATCATAATATAAATCTATTGGAGAATTGAATTTAGGTTTATGAATAAATTATTGTAATATGAGCAATATTCAAATTTTCATAAAATCAACTTGAAAAATACATGATTATGTAGAAAGACAAAAATGAAATACTTGTAGTGATGATTTTTATCAATTCATCACTAACAGTTTAGATATTCAGTTTTAAGATGTTATGTAATGCAAAAATCCAGTTAGAGAATTGCCACTGGACATAAGCCATTTGAAATTTCCTAAGAATATCAGAATTAGAAAATGATTAGTTTGCATTTTGTACAGATCTTAGGTTTAAGTTGTGCCTGTGTTATACTGTTTGGAATTTATTTTTCATATACATTGGATATAGATTAATACACGAGAATTGACTTTTTGTACATAATTGTTTGGTCAAAGGATATCCAATTTAGTACCTTAAATAATTCATTTGAAGGGGTTTACATTTCTAACTTGTTTTATTTATTAAATACTTCACACCAAGTCAAAGATTCAGTTTCGTACAGACAGACTGACAGACGAAAAGATAACATAAGCCAAAACTACATCCCTCCGCCTTTGGTAGGGGATAATACTGCTTGAGAAACTGAACCAATCTGGCTGGTTATCGAACTGTAGCTAGATTTCATAGAGACACATTCTCTGTATAAGAGTGGTTTACTTCGGAGAAAATATACTGTAGTTATTATGCGGACATTTCTAATTTTCATAATTTTAACTAACTCCAGGGCCATAATCTTGGAAATCATATTCAAAATTGGTTGATTATTGAACTAGACCTAAATTTTAGTGTAATACTTCTGTATAAGTATCGCTGACATAAAAGAACAAGAGAAGCCTGGTCCTGGGTTGCTCAACTGAGAGACATGGATTTTCTGTCAGGAACATCTATGAACTACTTTTAAAATCAGCCACAAACTAAAGCTGCTTTTGAGAAAAGCGCATGTCTCCCACAATTGCCTAATCATAATAGATTGGCATTTCTTCTCCATTTTGTATCTGAGTTAATCATGCAACAATACATGTATCACTGGCAGAGCGATTTTCGGTAATTCTAGGGCCATAATTCAGAAGTGCCTGGGCCAATTTGACTAATTATCAAACTTGCTGAGGACTTATTGTCAAACACATTTTGTTAAAGTTTGGTAAAGATCAGATGAGAACTGTTCGACTTAGAGCGCGGACATCAGTGTACGGAGCGATTTTCGATAATTCAATGGCCATAATTCCGAAGTGCCTGGGCCGATTTGGCTTGTTTTTGAAACTGGCCGAGGACTTATCGGTAAACACATTTTTTTTACAGTTTGGTGAAGATCGGATGAGAACTGTTCGACTTAGAGCGCAGACATCAGTGTACAGAGCGATTTTCAGTAATTCAAGGGCCATAATTCCGAAGTGCCTGGGCCGATTTGGCTCCTTATCGAACTTGGCTGAGGACTTATTGGTAAACACATTTTGTTAAAGTTTGGTGAAGATTGGATGAGAACTGTTTGACTTTAAACGTAGACATGAGTAAAAAGGACGATTTTCGGTAATTCAAGGGCCATAATTCTGAAGTGCCTCATTATCGAACTTGGCCGAAGACTTATTGGTAAACATGTTTTTTTAAGTTTGGTGAAGATCGGATGAGAACTGTTAAGACTTAGAGTGTGGACAAGATTTGTGACTGACACACACACAGACAGCAGTAAATCAATATATCTCCCACACCACTATGTGGTGGGAGACATAATTTTAATCATGTAACCCTGAACTACAGTTATAACCTCTAATATCTGGACTCAAATCTGTGGTTTCCAAATGGGACTGACATGGGACTCGTATGGCCTTTGCTAATATATCATTATTAGTATTTTCAATTGTGTTATAAAGTGGATGTACTCGTTATTGTGTCGGTAGGTTGGTTTACTGTATATGGCATGAGTATAAATATGTTACGGTAAATATAATTTATCAATTGCTTCTCTGTGGTTGATTCTAGTCATCGGTGTATAGGTTGACTTTATAAATTGTTAAATCCATGTTTATGAGGCCACTTGAACCGTTTGGCAGGTTCTAGTCAATCGGCCACTGACTGTGTAAGTAGTTAAAGTCATGAGGAATCGACCCTTGACTGTATAAATAGTTAAATTTCCATGTTCATAAGAAATCGTCCAATGCCACCGTGTGGCCAGTTGTAGTCAATCAGCAAATGCCTGTTTAGTTAAATCCATGTTCATGACCTGCTGTTACATAACTGAAAAACTGTTGAAAAATGGCGTTAAACCCAAACAAACAAACAATGTTCATGAGGAATCGTCCACTTGCACTGTGTGGACGGATCTGAGCGATCTGCGATCAATCTGTTGTCTGTGAAAATAATGTACAGATGGAATCGTGGTGAAGTTTTGGTATTATTCTTTGACTGTAATTTTATGCATCTGCGGTATGGTTAAATGTATTTGTAATGTAATATTTATAATACCGTATGTCTGTTTATGATGCGGTTGGTATGGTTGTGAACTTGGGTTTAACCGTAAAGAGAAACAATGTAATTCCTAGTGTCACAATGAAATAAATGTTTTTTATTAAAATTTTGAATCTCGAAGAGGTGAAACAATCCATATCGTCACCTTAGCGCAGAAGGTGAGTAAGTCCTTCTTTAAGTCAATGCAGTTATCCACTTCTAGCGTTGAGGTGACGATATGCTTCCATGCTCGACGGCGGTTTTACTAGTACATATAGCGTGGGGTTTATACTTAATGAAACATTTATCCAGCATATCATTTCTCACGGCAATAGCTGCCACTTACTAGGGATAATCTTTCTGTCTGATAATTAGTGCTGTTGTTGTTGTTGTTAGGTACAGTAATCCATAAATAAAATGAGTAGTACCAATTAAGTGTTGTCTGTTTACTTCTGGAGTCTTAAAATAAATAAAGATGCTGGAAAGCACTTAAGCTTAAAATCAGCTATTTTTGCAATTTAAAGGGTCATATTAACTGCAGTGCCAATTATCCAATCCGGCCGTTTTTGTTTTTTTTAGCACATCCAACTGAAATCTGAATTGTATGCAAATTTGGTCAAAGTCACATAAAAAATGAATATGTTATCATAAACACAAGCTAAATGTGGACAGGTGGACAACAGATTAACTAACTACGGACAAAAGACATACTAAAAGCTTTAGCTCAGCTTTGTTCATGTAAGCTTAAACTTAACACTAGTTATCCATTTTTTGACTATTCAAGGGCCATGACTTTGCAGATACTGGTCCAAACTATCGGACCAGACCTACTAATAGTAATACATCCTCTGTATAAATCTTGTTAAAATCTAAGAAAAATTACTCTGGTTACCCAGCAGACAGTCAATTTTGACAGACTCAAGAGCCGTAAGTCTAGAGAAATATGTCAAAACTGGCTGGCTAGTTACTGAACCTGACCCAATGTCAAACGTTTTTCTAAAATGGACATTTAAAAATAAAATGGGCATATAAAAAGAATGTTTGTACTTACACTTGACAGCGGTCACCTTTGACACCACGTGTCCTACAGTAACAAGAACCTGTCTCTCTGTTGCATGTGTCTGCCTGTCCATTACAGCTACATGCTGTAATATAAAAACATGGCTGGTCTTCATACACAACGAAGGACTACTTTTGAACAAGTGCTTGTCCCCCCGGATAGCTTCATTTGAATGGAAGTGTTTCTGATATGCAATATCTGGGTAAATGTTGGTCAAAGTTTTCATCACCTATTTCTTTGCATAAAACTTGTTAGATACTGTTTTAATTTTATTTATATTGCTTGTGAAAAATCTTAAACCCATGATGAAATAACTACCCACATCAGTGTAGATCTACTGCTGCCAATTAGTTAATGTTGGAAATAGGGCTCCATATTAAAAACGGTACTTCAACTTGGGAATAAGGCTTCATATTAAAACAGTACTAGAGACGCTTTTGAGAAAAGCGCATGTCTCCCACAACTGCCTTAAATCATCTTGCGCATGTGCTTTCGTGCACCCAAAACGTACCCTATATTACTAATTAGTAGTATAGGGTACGTTTTGCCTGTACGAAAGCGCATGCGAAATGAGGATTTTCCGGTAATTCAAGGGCCATACATGTAATTCCAAAGTACCTGAGCCGATTTGGCTAGTCATCGAACTTGGCCAAGGTCTTATGGTCAGACACATTTTGTTCAAGTTTGGTGAAGATCGTGTGAGAAATGTTCGACTTAGAGTGCGGACAAGCTTTGTGACAGACAGACACACAGACTTGAGTAAATCAATATGTCTCCCACACCACTGTGTGGTGGGAGACATAATAAGGCTTCACATTAAAACAGTACTTCAACTTAGGTATAAGGCTCCATATTAAAATAGTACTTCAACTTAGGTATAAGGCTCCATATTAAAACAGTACTTCAACTTAGGTATAAGGCTCCATATTAAAACAGTACTCCAACTTAGGTATAAGGCTCCATATTAAAACAGTACTTCAACTTAGGTATAAGGCTCCATATTAAAACAGTACTTCAACTTAGGTATAAGGCTCCATATTAAAACAGTACTTCAACTTAGGTATAAGGCTCCATATTAAAGCAGTGCACACTACCTGCTCTGCAATGTACTGCCCCAAAATGTCACATCAGTGTTTAAGCCAGAGACAGGTTTCCAAGAGGTGGCATAAAAAACAAGCAAGGAAAAGTAATGGTTCTTATACAAAGCACTTTCTGTCAATATCTTCACTATTTTTAAATTTATGCCCAGTTAAAAAAAACCCAATGAAGTGAGATAACTGACAAATAAGTCAGATAGAGTTCATGTACACTGCACTTCCTCTAAATTTCTTCTATCACTGTGTGCAATTTCACCATGTCTATCATATACATCTCATTTACCCAGCTTTAAACTTACATGTAACCTAGATTTGATAACAAGAGCTGTCAGTGGACAGCGCGCTCGACTATTCTCAGTGCTTGATAGTATATATAATACAAGCAATGAGTAAAACTTTAACATTACAATAAGCATATTCTAAGTCGAAAAGGGGCCATAAGTCAAAATGCTTGATAGAGTTGCCTCCTCCTTTTTACAGACTGAAGTCATGATGGTAAACAAGTATGCAAAATATGAAAGCAATATCTCAATGGACTTTGAAAATATTTTGGGGTGGTATGCAAACTTTAACATTTATTCTAAGTCGAAAAGGGGCCATAATTCAGTCAAAATGCTTGATAGAGTTGCCTCCTCCTTTTAACAGACTGGGGTCATGATGGTAAACAAGTATGCAAAATATGAAAGCAATATCTCAATGGACTTTGAAAATATTTGGGGTGGTACGCAAACTTTAACATTTATTCTAAGTCGAAAAGGGGCCATAATTCAGTCAAAATGCTTGATAGAGTTGCCTCTTCCTTTTTACAGACTGGGGTCATGATGGTAAACAAGTATGCAAAATATGAAAGCAATACCTCAATGGACTTTGAAAATATTTGGGGTGGTACGCAAACTTTAACATTTATTTTAAGTCAAAAAGGGGCCATAATTCAGTCAAAATGCTTGATAGAGTTGCCTCCTCATTTTTACAGACTGGGGTCATGATGGTAAACAAGTATGCAAAATATGAAAGCAATATCTCAATGGACTTTGAAAATATTTGGGGTGGTACGCAAACTTTAACATTTGTGTGACGCTCACGCTGACGCCAGGGCGAGTAGGATAGCTCCCCTATTCTTAGAATAGTCGAGCTAAAAATGAACAACCTAACAAAATTTTATTAGGTAGAAAATCAGGCCTCTGTAGTATTATCAATGCTTTTCTATAAACTGACCCAAGATAAGTAAAGAACTCATTTCAGATTTTACTGAGACCAGCATTCTGACCAAGTTTCATTAAGACTGACCAAGAGCTGTGACCTCAGGAGTGTTAACAGAAGACGATGACACACAACAGATAGAGTACAATTACAATTACTCACTACAGCTTTTGTGCTCTGGAGATTTAAGTTATCCTACACTGTCTTTTTTAAACAATTTAAACGCCTTAGTACAATAACTATAATAAAGTAAAAAAATTACCTGTGCAGTTGCCTCCATTTTTGGGGTTTCCATAGTAACCATCAATACAAGTATCACAATGTTCCCCTTCAGTGAGATTTTGACATGCATCACATTTGTTAGATACATTTTTGCATGAACTGTGTCCATTACACTGACATACTGCAAATATATTCATTTATCTATATGCAAATCCTGTGATCAGCTATTAGAAAATGCAAACAACAATGGCTGCAAAGACATTATTTAACAAGAGCAGTTTGAGGACAGCATTTCTAAACTATGGTATTCAAAAGCTTTGCCACTAATAACTGTTAAATCAATGAAAACAGTGACATAACAGGTACAAATGGGACAACAGTTTTGCTTTGTGTAAGAGGTACAGAACTTCCCCACTTACGATGTTAAATAAAATACCAGACTACAAACATATACTTAATGAAATCTGGATGAGGACTCTGAGAAACAATTAAGTACCTATAGGTCTACCTGTTCTTCAAATAGTCAAGCTAAAAATCCATATAAAAAGCTTTGTTAATCTGTAATGGAATGTAACTATTCATGTAACACTTACAAGGACATTTAATGAAGTGCCATCTTTCAGCTGGACATATTCCTATATCCACATCGTATTTTCCTGTAGAGTTATTCATGGCTACAGGGCCAGACGCTGATCCCCGTACACACTTGCCAAGACCAGTGTTGCTTACATCATTACACCAACCACACCCAGGGTTAGACTTACAGTCCTCACATGTATAAACATCTGAACATTGTGTCGCTGAAAAAACGAGTATTGTGTTTCTAAATTCATTCTAAGTCCTTGGTAGTCTTTCGCAGTCTCGATGATATTAACTTCAACCTGTATTTAATGTCTATAAAAACACCTTTATTGGAATACTAAACTGGAAAACATAACTCTAACTGTATTCAAAACATATCATGTCAAAAATTGTTAGGTGTTTATATTGATAAAAATTTAAGTTTGGATCAACATGTAAAAAATGTGTGTGAAAAATGCACTCTAAACTTCATCTATTTTACAGAAAATCTAAATAAACATCTAAATGTTGATATGAAGAATATGTTTTATAACTCACACACATTACCCATTTTTGACTGCACATCAGCTATATGGGGAATTCCAAAGTTGGCAGTTCGACTTATACTGAAAGCATCCTTCCAGATATCATCCCGTACTCTCTTCTGTGAACTTATATCTGGGTCCAATTAGTACATTTGGTAATATATAGCTACTTTTAATCATTGCACTAAGTGTGCATTTTTGGCCAGAGGACACACCACAGAACAGGGGGAGGTATAATAAATGGAAAATGTGCTGTAGACAGTACCTCAAACAGCAGTAATACAAAACTGCATACCATGACATTTTTTGTTATCTGTGACCCATTCTTGACATTGTCCATACAAGAATGACGCTACATAAGAATTGGTTTCGACACATCGTTGCTGTGAGCCGCACCACATGCAGGCACTGTTGGTGCAATTCTCACAAGAATTATGAAGATAACATGGTGTATCACACACTTCCTTCTTTGTCTCTTTTTTATCATCAGTCCCTGCAACAACAGAACATTCACTGTCGTACCAAGCTGATTCATATGTTATTGCCACAGTGTCCGACAAATTTATAATTTTACTGGTAGCCCATTGGGCTACCAGAATTTTTTTCTGGTAGCCCAGCATTTTCTTGTAGTTGCCCAGAAAATTAATCATGAAAGTACTAACTTGCTCTATCCGTACCCGACTTACTGAGATGTGAGAATAAGATTGGTCTTTAACAATATTTTGTTAATAACAGAAATCTAAAAACACAAAGATAAACATTTCATTCTCTTTAATCATAATATAGAAGTACAAGTTGAAGTTAATACAACATCTTATTAAAGAAACATTTTCACACAAGTATCTCTTAGTTTACAACTTAAACGTCTTAAAATATTAAAATTGTAAATTTCTGTCAGTATTGAGATCAACTTGAGTATTTATACTTTCTATACCGGTAATCACAAATTTGTCACCTAAACGCAACAAAGTTGTATCTTATTATAAATTTATAATAAGATACGACTTTGTTGCGTTGAGGTGACGAATTAGATGTTCACAAAATGTATTTAAATTGCAAGTCACTGTCAATATTCACAGGTGGCAGTATCATTGATTGGTCACCCCTTCCCTACCCTAAGACCCCTGATACAACCCGGAAAAAAATTCTGACATTCTCAGGTGTTCCTTAATATCCCCACCCTACAAGACCCCTGATACAACCCTGCAATTTTTTTTTCAACTATCAAACTACTGTTTTGATAGTTGAATTTTTTTTTTTCAGGATTGTATCAGGGGTCTTGTAGGGTGGGAATATTAAGGAACACCTGAGAATGTCAGAATTTTTTTCAGGGTGGTATCAGGGGTCTTAGGTTGGGAAAGGGGTGACCAATCAATGATACTGCCACCTGTGTCAATATTGAGATCAACTTGAGTACTTGTACATTCTATAAACATTCTATAATCTCTAGTTAAATTTTCACATAATCATGAAATGGTATTGACCAAAGAAATCGGCATTATACAAAAGACTCGTGTAGTAAATTGACAGTTTTTATGTTTTACGTGTTTTTCGCACATGCTGACAGACATGTTTACTAATGACTCATTTTACGCTGGTTCCCAACCTTTGAACTGTCGAAGCAGTGAAAGCGTGGTACCTATCATAATCAGTCGTCGGTAATGTACGAGAGGATCCGATTGAATTTAGAGACTATCGTTAAATCAGTCGACTTTGATTAGTCGAGCGGAGACCAGTCCACGATAGTTTGCATATTTGATATTCGTAGGCGGAGACTGCTTCTGCAGCCACCATTGAAATTATCGATAAATGGGCGGGGTTATACTAATAGGACGGTTTACGACCCGTTAATCAGTACACATGGAAAGTTGTTTATTGCAAGTTACAATCGAGTAAACGACCGGATGTTGATGATTTTGTTGGGGAGTTTTGTAAAATATACAATTACCGGGCTACTGATGCTTCAAATTTATGGTTGCCCGGCGGGCTTCCGCCAGTATTTTTTTGGTAGCCCGACGAAAATTTCTGGTAGCCCGCGGGCTCTGGGCAATTGATTTGTTGGACACTGTTGCCAATATAAAAATCTACTAGGTTAACTAGATGTGTATCTACAGGACAATGATTCCCCTACCTACCGTCTTTATAATCATATGTTACTTGCAGACAATGCAAGACTTAGTAAACCTGCATATTATATTGGTGTGGGAGTGCTGGGGAAGATACAACAAAACATCATCAAGAAAATCATAGTTATTGTAAAAGAAACTGAATCAGTAAAACACACACATAATGTCAAAATTGTGCTACACATGCCCACTGAAAATGCTCAATAGAATAAAATAAAGCCAAACAGAGGCAAACTCAAAATAAAATATCAGACAGGACAGTCTCGACAACAGACACGAAAGTCTTGACAACAGACACAGAAGTCCTGACAACAGACACAACAGTCCCAACAACAGACACGAAAGTCCTGACAACAGACACATGTCCACTTCATGCTGACAAAGTATGGCACATTTCATTTAAACTGGGTGGTACTGAAGGAGTTGTTGAGTATATAAGGTACAGAAGAAGTTACATGGCCAAGTCCAAAATAGAAGCATAACTAAAACAAGAGGGTCATGATGACCCTGGATCGCTCACCTGAGTAATATGAACTACATGTTTCAAATGTCAAACTGATATTTTCAGAAATTTTTTCTAAGACTTTCCAATGTACATTCAAGAAACCCCTGGGGCGGGGCCAATTTTACCTCGAGAGTCATGATTTGAACAAAGTTTGTAGAAGTCTACTAGGCAATGTTACACATCAAATATCTAAGATTTAGGCCTTCTTGTTTATTTTTAGCAAATTTATGAAGATTTCCCTTTGTACAATCAAGTAACCCCTGGGGCGGGGTCAATTTGATACTGGGGGTCAAGATTTGAACAAATTTTGTAGAGGTCCACTAGGCAATGCTACATGTCAAATATCTAAGCTCTAGGCCTTCTGGTTTATTTTTAGAAAATTTTGAAGATTTTTCTATGTACAATCAAGTAACCCCATGAGGCGGGGTCAATTTGACCCCGGGGGTCATGATCTGAACAAATTTTGTAAAAGTCTACTAGGCAATGCTACATGTCAAATATCTAAGATCTAGACCTTCTGGTTTATTTTAAGAACATTTTTGAAGATTTTCCTATGTAAAATCAAGTGACCCCTAGGGCGGGGTCAATGTTGGCCCCGGGGGTCATGATTTGGACAAATTTTGTAGAGGTCCACTAGGCAATGCTACATGTCAAATATCTAAGCTCTAGGCCTTCTAGTTTATTTTTAGAAAATTTTGAAGATTTTTCTATGTACAATCAAGTAACCCCATGGGGCGGGGTCAATTTGACCCCGGGGGTCATGATTTGAACAAATTTTGTAGAAGTCTACTAGGCAATGCTACATGTCAAATATCTTAAGATCTAGGCCTTCTGGTTTATTTTTAGAAAATTTTTGAAGATTTTCCTATGTAAAATCAAGTGACCCCTGGGGCAGGGTCAATTTTGACCCCAGGGGTCATGATTTGAACAAATTTTGTAGAGGTCCACTAGGCAATGCTACAAGTGAAATATCTAAGCTCTAGGCCTTCTGGTTTATTTTTAGAAAATTTTTGAAGATTTTCCAATGTAAAATCAAGTGACCCCTGGGGCGGGGTCATGATTTGAATAAATTTTGTAGAGGTGCACTAGGCAATGCTACATGTCAAATATCTAAGCTGTAGGCCTTCTGGTTTATTTTTAGAAAATGTTTGAGAATTTTCCTATGTAAAATCAAGTGACCTCTGGGGCGGGGTCAATTTTGACCCTGGGGTCACGATTTGAATAATTTTAGTAGAGGTCCACTAGGCAATGCTACATGTCAAATATCTAAGCTCTAGGGCTTCTGGTTTTTGAGAAGAAGATTTTTTAAGATCTTCCTATGTAAAATCAAGTGACCCCTGGGGCGGGGTCAATTTTGACCCCGAGGTCATGATTTGAACAAACTTGGTAGAGGTCCACTAGGCAATGCTTCACACCAAATATCTAAGCTCTAGGCCTTCAGGTTTTTGAGAAGAAGATTTTTAAAGTTTTTCCTTTCGGTTCTGCATGGAATTCAATTCTTTGAACAATTTTTGTAGAGCTTCACCCAAGAAACATTCCTGTGAAGTTTGGATGAAATTGGCCTTGCTGTTTATGAGGAGATGTCGTTTAAAGTAAAAGTTTACGGACGGACAATGGACGGTGAGTGATCAGAATAGCTATCCTTGAGCCTTTGGCTCTGGTGAGCTAAAAAACAAGCAAGTTCGATGAATTGGTATCCCCCGCCGAAAGGGTTTGTGGTGAGGAATGGCAAAAAAATATATCCGGCAAACAGTTAAGGGTGACCGGGTGAGGGTACAAAACTTCACATGTTGATTATAAATTTTGATGGAAAAGTAAAAATGAAAAAAAAAAAAAAAAAAAAAATTGGGTTGGGGTGTGGGGGGGATGCATGATCGGAGTGGTGGGCATGACTGGGTGGAGGAGTGAGGTGGGGGAACGGTACAACTTTGTATGTTGATAAATATTCATGAAAGGTTTGAAAAAAAAATTTAAACAAGAGGGCCATGATGGCCCTATATATCACTCACCAGAGTTGATCTGGCCTACTGACCCAGTTTTTTACCCCACATGAGCCAGTTTCGAATTTAACATAGAAATCATCAAGACAAACATTCTGACCAAGTTTCATAAAGATTGAGTCACAACTGTAGCCTTTAGAGTGTTCACAAACTTTTCCTTTGATTTGACAATGTGACCTTGTTTTTGACCCTAAATGACCCAGATTAAAACTTGACCTAGAGATCATCAAGACAAACATTCTGACCAAGTTTCATAAAGATTGAGTCAAAACTGTAGCCTTTAGAGTGTTCACAAACTTTTCCTTTGATTTGACAATGTGACCTTGTTTTTTTATCCTAAATGACCCAGATAAAAACTTGACCCAGAGATCATCAAGAGAAACATTCTGACCATCGCAAGGTGGTGAACAGGTGTGGGAACACAACTTCGCATGTTTATAATAAATGTTCATGGAAAAGAATGAAAGAAGTTTAATGAAATTCTACCAATTGGTTGGTTTGTTATGTACAAATCTGTGGATTTTTAAACACTTAAAGGGCAATAACTCTAAGGAAAATTGACCAATTAAAAAAAACAAGAGGGTCATGATGACCCTGGATCGCTCACCTAAGTAATATGAGCTAAATGTTTCAAATATCAAACTGATGCTAAATATTAAGAAAGTAGGTCAGTAGGTCATATTCACGGTCAATGAAAGTCAGTTTTCAGATCGGTGTGCAAAACTGTACTTGTCATCCAAATTTCAAGGCTCTATCTTAAAAAACAAACTAGTTTATTTCTAGACAATTTTTGGAAGATTTTCCTATGTACAATCAAGTAACCCCTGGGGCGAGGCCAATTTGACACCGAGGTCATGATTTGAAAAAAAATTTGTAGAGGTCCTCTAGGCAATGCTACATGTCAAATATCTAAGCTCTAGGCGTTCTGGTTTATTTTTTTGAAATTTGTTGAAGATTTTCCGATGTACAATTAAGTTACCGCTGGGGCGGGGTCAGTATTACCCCTGGGGTCATGATTTGAACAAAGTTTGTAGAAGTCTACTAGGCAATGTTACATATCAAATATCTAAGATCTAGGCCTTCTGGTTTATTTTTAGCAAATTTATGAATATTTCCCTATGTACAATCAAATAACCCCTGGGGCTGGGTCAATTTGACCCTGGGGGGGGGGGGGGGGGGGGGGGGGGGTCATGACTGAACAAAATTTGAAGAGGTCCACTAGGCAATGCTACATGTGAAATATCTAAGCTCTAGGCCTTCTGGTTTATTTTAAGAAATTTTTTTGAAGATTTTCCTATGTAAAATCAAGTGACCCCTGGGGCGGGGTCAATTTTGACCCCGGGGGTCATGAGTTGAACAAATTTTGTAGAGGTCCACTAGGCAATGCTACATGTCAAATATCTAAGCTCTAGGCCCTCTGGTTTATTTTAAGAACATTTTTGAAGATTTTCCTATGTAAAATCAAGTGACCTCTCCGGCGGGGTCAATTTTGACCCCGGGGGTCATGATTTGAACAAATTTTGTAGAGGTCCACTAGGCAATGCTACATGTGAAATATCTAAGCTCTAGGCCTTCTGGTTTATTTTTAGAAAAATTTTGAAGATTTTCCTATGTAAAATCAAGTGACCCCTTCGGGCAGGGTCAATTTTGACCCCGGGGTCATGAGTTGAACAAATTTTGTAGAGGTCCACTAGGCAATGCTACATGTCAAATATTTAAGCTCTAGGCCTTCTGGTTTATTTTTAGAAAATTTTGGAGATTTTTCTATGTACAATCAAGTAACCCCATGGGGCGGGGTCATGATTTGAATAAATTTTGTAGAAGTCTACTAGACAATGCTACATGTCAAATATCTAAGCTCTAGGCCTTCTGGTTTATTTTTAGAATTTTTTTGAAGATTTTCTAATGTAAAATCAAGTGACCCCTGGGGCAGGGTCAATTTTGATCCCGGGGTTCATGACCTGAACAAATTTTGTAGAGGTCCACTAGGCAATGCTACATGTGAAATATCTAAGCTCTAGGCCTTCTGGTTTATTTTTAGAAAAATTTTGAAGATTTTCCTATGTAAAATCAAGTGACCCCTGGGGCGGGTCAATTTTGACCCCAGGGGTCATGATTTGAACACATTTTGTAGAGGTCCATTAGGCAATGCTACAATTGAAATATCTAAGCTCTAGGCCTTCTGGTTTATTTTTAGAACATTTTTGAAGATTTTCCTATGTAAAATCAAGTGACCCCTGGGGCGGTGTCAATTTTGACCCTGGGGTCATGATTTGAATAATTTAAAGGAGTTCATCACAATATTTTGTGCGCAGCTCAATCGCGCAGCAAGCGATATCTGCTGTAAAGTTCAGAATTCGCCGCCGAAAGTGCATAATTGTCGGATATGCAGCGCACTCGCGCAAAATATATCGTATGTACTGACAATATAGGTCGTGCATCCATATTTTACCTTTAAAAGTGATGGTGTTTTATTGGAGGAGTAGTTGTAGGAAGTGCTCGAATCGAATACATTGTGGACAGCCAATTTGAAAGTAAACTATTTCGTCCCGTAATGATGCAGCCGACTCCAAGTCAAATAAAATTCCAGAAAATCTTAACGTAGATATATCTCCTTCAATTTCAAATGTGACTTCCTAAAAATGTTGTTATACTTTTTGTGTCCCATCCCGCATTTCACGTAATAAGACCAGAGTTATGGCCCTTGATAGTCACATTGTACATAAAGTGTCTAAACATTTGTGTCGCATGTACCTCAAAATTATATGTGCCAAGAGTCATGAAACCACACAAGAATTAAATTCAGCATGCGAAGTTGTGCACCAGTGCTTTTATTTGAGGTTTCACTCAATAAAAACAGATTTATGTCCCTTGACGTGGTCAAATATATACGTAAATGGGATGTGAAAGCTTGTGTAGCACGTATCTCAAAAAGTATTTGACCTAGAGGCATGCAACCTTAAAGGAGCATTATACCGCATGTGAGTAAGAATATTGGTTAAGGAACTGATAATAACATTGTGCAATTTGTTTTGTAAGAAAAAAAATGTTCATAATTTTTAGGTGGGTGGGGTAATGAAAAAATACTTTTGTGGGTGGAGTGAATATTTTTTAATTTTTCTTGAAAACAAGCACGGGTCGATATTATTTTTCTGGTTTAGATTTTTTTGTCTTAGTTCTAGCTTACATAATATAAAATATGGAAAAATTCTGTCCGCTAGATTTTTCATATCATTAAGAAATACTTCGTGTTTTTCTCAGTTTCAGATACTTTCGACATCTGTCAAGAGTAATTTTTTCTGAGTTAATATATCTATATGTTGACATTTTATGCTTAGTTATAGTGGTGTTATAAATTCGGATGCATAAACAGTAACATCAGAGTGAAACTTCGAATAAATATTTGTTTGCAGTAGTTTTATTATGACATGTATGTACTGTTTCTTCGGACAAAATACCGATTTGGTGTTCTTAATATACTTTGAGTATTGAAAAAAGAAGCACGGGTACCTATTATTTTTATTTTTTATTTTAACTTGTCATACATCAATCTATAAATATGCAGAGTTACAAAAAATTCTGTCCGCTAGAAATAATTGTGAAAAACATCTTTAAGTAGAGGTCTACTAGGCAATGCTACATGTCAAATATCTAAGCTCTAGGGCTTCTGGTTTTTGACAAGAAGATTTTTTAAGATTTTCCTATGTAAAATCAAGTGACCCCTGGGGCGGGGTCAAGATTTAAACAAATTTGGTAGAGGTCCATTAGGCAATGCTTCACATCAAATATCTAAGTTCTAGGGCTTCTGGTTTTTGAGAAGAAGATTGTTAAAGTTTTTCCTTTCGGTTGCCATGGCAACCAGAGTTCTGCATGGAATTCAATTCTTTGAACAATTTTGAAAGGGGGCCACCCAAGGATCATTCCTGTGAAGTTTGGTGTAATTCTGCCCAGTGGTTTTCAAGAAGAAGATTTTTTTTAGAAAATGTTGACGGACAGACGACGCACGACTGACGATGGACGACTGACGACGGACACTGAGCGGTCACAAAAGCTCACCATAAGCCTTTGGCTCAGGTGAGCTAAAAATGATGGGCATCATAGAAGTATGTTGGTTCATAATTATTTCAAATTTCATGAAATTCAACCAGCTTGTTACTGAGAAATGGCTGCAGACGTGGATTTTTCATCAAATCAAGGGCAATAACTCTAAGGGAAATTGACCAATCCCAAAAAAAACTTGACGGGCATCATCGCAGTACCATGTTGGTCCATATTTATTTCAAGTTTCATGAAATTCTACCTTCTAGTTACTGAGAAATGGCTGCGGACCGACGGACACACGCACAAATGCACGCACCCACGCATGGAAGGACAACGCCATTTCAATACCCACCTCCCAATTTCATCGGCGGGGGATAATAATTAGACATGAAAGTCTTTTTCATGCTGATGACATATACCTAGTTTTATTTAAGAAATGATTTATAGCAAAGGAGTGCTTTAACACTATTTATGCACGATGGGCTGTTATACGTCGGGCGTAATAATTGCACGAGGGCGCAGCCCGAGTGAAATTATTTGTATGACGTATTATCGCCAGAGTGTATAAATAGCGTTATAACACTCTTTTGCTATAAATTATTTCAATTCTAATATGCCCTTAATCTAAAACAGTAGATAAAATATAGAAGCGCTCTTTCTTGGTCGTAACAAAAACTTTGTCACCGCACGTCAACGTGACGTCATTATAGCCTAAGAGTGTTTAACCAGAGACAAGGATATTAGAATTGAACATAATGAAACTATAGGATTTGATGGGTACACAATGTGTAGTTATAGTATAGATAAGCACACACATCATAAAATTTGATAAATCACAGGTCATAACTCCACTAAAAATCATTAAACCAGAACATGTCAATGATATGCACAACTATGCTTCACATTGATTTATGAAGTTAGGTGAAATTCTGCCCAATGAAACTTTAATTTTGTCAAACGCTCATTTTATTTAGTATATATTCAATGGCATTGTACAATAAGTTTTAAAATATGTCCTTACGATACATCTTGATGATCATAAAAAAATATCTATATACTGAAGAAAGAGTACATAATTCCAAATTCAAAATAAAGGAAAAGAACAAAAATATAGCGAACATATCTCCACAAACCACAATACCTAAGTTTTGTGTCTTAAAACAATGCATAAAAATCTTGAAAATAGAATGTTTCCAGATGCTTTTTAAAAAATGCCTAAAGATTAAGACTGTCTTATACTCAAACAGTTGAAACTCGGTATCTCAAACCCATTTATCTCAAAAACTGGCTATCTTGAAGACATCTTAAAGTCCAGTCTCCAAAACATGTCCATAAAATATCAATTTAAGTCAAATTTTGGTTATCTCGTAGTAAAATCGCGATCCCTTTGAATTTGAGATACTGAGTTTCAACAGTATATAATTTATCATTCCACAGTCTCGGACCTGCAATACTATAACTTCTGTCATTGAAAGACTTTTTTACTGAAAATTAACGACAGCACATCTCTGTAGCTCCTGAATACCTCAAACCTGGTCTATTGGGACAATAATTATGGAGAGAAAAGCTCAGTCAAATAGAGCAGACAGAGCAGTTGTACATGAAAGAGGGTATTCGAAATCTGATCCTTGCTGTGAAAGGTAACCAATGCAGGTCATAAAGCGATTACTTAGAACTGTCAAATATAATGTTGGTTTAAAACACGCATATTTCGAATAAATTTCATTTCGCTTATTTCCTTATTTCACTCTGCTATACCATATAGTACAACATTACAATACTCCAAATGTGAAATAACTTGTGACAAAACAAGAATTTCTGTAGCAAATTTTATTAGATATTTACAAATACTCTTATTTCTTTATTAGTGCAACACAGCTGTACGACTTTCCGTTTTAACATGCACTTTGACGTTCAGCGTTTCATCTAGAAAATCTCCCAGATACCTTATACTAATGGTACTTTCAGATTTGATGTTATCACCGACAATGTTCATCACCTTGTTACAAAATTTATTTTGAAACGTTTATTTGCAACATGATCCTCCATAAACCCATAAACAGGGATGTTTGGCAGAATAATATAAAATAATGTTCCTGTATAAGTAAGACAGTGATAAGGACCAAAACAGTTTATTTGGGGAACACTAAATTGTAACAAACGTGTCAATGATAATGCTGAATTCACACTCATCAATGGCAAGTAGTGTAACCACTGTAAAATAAGACAATTTTCAACTCTACTGAAATCAATTAACAGAAATATGCAAAACATGCATACCTAGGCTTGACACCAATAACTCCTGTAAGGTTTAGAAGAAATCTGCCCAATGCAGTAACAGAAGTTGCCGAAACATCATAATATTTGACAAATAAAGAATCATAACTTCGCTTAAAATCACTAAACCCAAAACATGCACAACTCAGCTTGGCTAATGATAACTTTCATGAAGTTTGGTGTAAACCCTCCTAGTGTATCTGAGCATGACAAATCAAGGACTAAAACTCCACTGAAAATCACTGAACCAGAACATGCTGATAATATGCACAGTAAGGCTTTGCACTGATCACATATGTAAGGTTTGGTGGAAATCTGTCCAATAATGAAACAGAAGTGACCAGAACATCATAAGATCTGATGAATCAAGGGCCATCTCTCCATTTAATACCACCAAACCATAAGATACAGACAATATGCACTAATAGGCTTGGAAATGATCACTTTTGTGAAGTTTCTTGAAAATCTACCAGATGGTGTCAGAGGAATTGCATGGACAAACTTTGTGTTATACAGACTGAATGGCAGCACTAAATCAATTGGTCTCCCCTACCACTGATGGCAACAGTACTATGGGTTACAAGGTAAACACATACCAAAGAATGAATGGTGCTCTTGCTGACTATAGCTGCATGATCTCTTGACTTTGTCCCACACACATTCTTCATGTTCCAGACAGGCGTGGCAGTTGTTTAACTTATTACAAATTGTGTTGTACTTATGTGGACAGTCTCGCACTGCTGTAACCATATACTGTGGAAAAATGGTACAATGTGTAAACATGTTGGTCAACTCAGCTGTTATATACTATATAGGCAAGAGAATATAAATCAAAAGTATCTTACAATGACTTAGTAATAGAATAATCACCACAGGTTTCAAGTGTTTAAAGTTTAAAAGTCATATGTCAAATAGTCTTGACAAAACATGGACATATATGAAAACAGAACCAATTTCCAAGTTCAAAAAGGGCCATAATTCAGCCAAAAAAGATGACAGAGTTATGTACTCTTGCCTATTGATAGAGACTATAATACTGAACAAGATATAAAAGTTTCAAAGCCATATGTCAAACACTTTACACAAAATATAAACTGGTATGAAAAATTTAACCAAGATTTCTAAGTCAGAAGGGGCCATAATTCAGCCAAAATGCTTGATGGAGTTATGTACTTTTGCCTACAACTGCACATGGCGATGGTAAACAAGTGTTGAAAGTTTCAAAGCTTTATCTCAAAAGACTTTGTCAAAATGTAGACTGGTACGAAAAACTTAACCAAGATTTCTAAGTCAAAAAGGGGCAATAATTCAACCAAAATGCTTGATGGAGTTATGTATTCCTGCCTACAACTGGACATGGTGATGGTAAACAAGTGTTGAAAGTTTCAAAGCTTTATCTCAAAAGACTTTGTCAAAATATGAACAGGTACGAAAAACTTAACCAAGATTTCTAAGTCAAAAGGGGCCATAATTCAATCAAAATGCTTGACAGAGTTATGTACTCTTGCCTATAACTGGACATGGTGATGGTAAACAAGTGTTGAAAGTTTCAAAGCTTTATCTCACAAGGCAGTCTGAAGGACAGCTAAATCCCCCGCCACTGCTATGGATAGTGAAAGGGTAAACCTTTGATTTTAGCTGTGACCTTGACCTTGAACTGACATGACTGACTCATGAATTCTGCACAACGTCTTGATGAGGTGATCATTTGACCAAAGTTTCATGAAAATCCTTCAAGGGGTTTAGGAGATACAGAGCTGAAACCTTTGACCTTCAGTTGTGACCTTGACCTTGAGTTGACATGGCTGACTTGTGAGTTCTTGATGAGGTGATCATTTGACCCAAGTTTGATGAAAATCCTTCAAGGGGTTAAGGAGATACAGAGTGGACACCAAATGGAAGGCTCAAACCTTCGACCCTTAGTTGTGACCTTGACCTTGAGCTGGCATGGTTGACTAATAATTTCTGCACATCGTTCTGATGAGGTAATCATTTGAACCAAGTTTTATAAAATTCCTTCAAGGGGTTTAGGAGATATAGAGCGGACACGAAATGGAAGGCTCAAACCTTTGACCTTCAGTTGTGACCTTGACCTTGAGCCGACATGGCTGACTCATAAGTTCTGCACATCGTTTTGATGAGGTGATCGTTTGACCCAAGTTTGATGAAAATCCTGCAAGGGGTTTAGGAGATATAGAGCGGACACAAAATGGAAGGCTCAAACCTTTGACCCTAAGTTGTGACCTTGACCTTGAGCCGGCATGACTGACTTATGAGTTCTGCACATCGTCTTGATGAGGTGATCATTTGACCCAAGTTTTATAAAATTCCTTCAAGGGGTTTAAGAGATATAGAGCGGACACAAAATGGAAGGCTCAAACCTTTGACCCTAAGTTGTGACCTTGACCTTGAGCCGGCATGGCTGACTCATGGGTTCTGCACATCGTCTTGATGAGGTGATCATTTGACCCAAGTTTTATAAAATTCCTTCAAGGGGTTTAGGAGATATAGAGCGGACACAAAATGGCAGGCTCAAACCTTCGACCTTGAGTTGTGACCTTGACCTTGAACCGACAAGGTTGACTCATGGGTTCTGCACATCGTCTTGATGAGGTGATCACTTGACCCAAGTTTCATGAAAATCCTTCAAGGGGTTTAGGAGATATGGACCGGACACGATTTTGTTACGGACGGACGGAAGGACGGACACAGACCATTCCTATAATCCCTCCGCCACGGCGGGGGATTAAAAAGACTTTGTCAAAATGTGGACTGGTACGAAAAACTTAACCAGGGTGTGACGCCAACGCCGATGCCGTGGTGAGTAGGATAGCTCTACTTATTCTTCGAATAGTTGAGCTAAATAAGGAATGGAAATATATATATGTATATTATATTTATTTTTTTAGGGGGTGGGGGTGCAGGGGAACGGGAGAGGAAACAAAATTTCACATGTTGATTATAAATATTGATTGAAAATTAAAAATGAAAAAAAAAAAAAAAAAAAAAAAAAAAATGGGTAAAAGGGTGAAGTTTGGGGGGGGGGGGGGAAGAGGATGCATGATCAGTGGTGGGCATGACTGGGAGAATTCGAAAAAAATCTAAAATAAGAAATGAAAATTTTTTTTTTTTATATATATATTTTTTTTTTTGGGGGGGGGGGGGGGGGGGGGGGGGGGGGGGGGGGAGGGGGTGTGACCAAGGCAAGTGGGTGACCAGGTGTGGGTGTGCAACTTCACATGTTTATAATAAATGTTCACAGAAAAGAATGAAAGAAATTTAATGAAATTCTGCCAAATAGCTAGTAAGTTTGTTATGTACAAATATGTGGATTTTTAAACAATTAAAGGGCAATAACTCTGAAGTTACAAAAGAAATCCGTACAAAAATGTCTGTGCACAACCACATTATAGTGCTCTAAATTCTGTTAAAGTTTCATAGTTCTAGGTCAAATATATCAAAAGTTATGATGCAGAAATCGCCATATCTATAGTACCCTATATAGTTAACACTAGAAACTTCTAAGGGCCATAACTCTGGTGTTACTTGGGCAATCTGTCTGAAACTTGATGGGCCCCATAACCTCATAGTGGTGAACATGTATATGAAGTTTGTTTGAAAAAAATCTAAAATAAGAATTTTTTTTTTTTTTTTTTGGGGGGGGGGGGGGAGGTGTGTGATCAAGGTAAGGGGATGACCAGGTGTGGGTACACAACTTCACATGTTTACAATAAATGTTCATGGAAAAGAATGAAAGACATTTAATGAAATTCTACCAAATGGTAAGTTTGTTATGTACAAATATGTGGATTTTTATACAATTAAAGGGAAATAACTCTTAATTTACAAATAAATCCGACTGAAATTGTGTGTAGACAACCACATTATGGTGATCTAAATTCTGTTTAAGTTTCATAGTTCTAGGTCAAATATATCAAAAGTTATGATTCAGAAATTGCCATATTTATAGTACCCTATATAGTTAACACTAGAAACTTCTAAGGGCCATAACTCTGGTGTTACTTGGGCAATCTGACTGAAACTTGACGGGCCGCAAGAACTCATAGTGGTGAACAAGTATATGAAGTTTTAAATAAATATTCCCAACCATTACCTAGATATGGCTCCGGACGGACGGAAAGACTGGAGTAAATCAATATGTCTCCCACACCACTGTGTGGTGGGAGACATAACAAGTAACTGAGTATTGCAGTGGCAATACAGAAGTCCCCTACTGGTACAACACTTCAATAGTGTTTGTCCCTTGTGGTTGTTGGCAACAGTGTAAGACTAACAAGAGCTGTCACAGGAGACAGCGTGCTCGACTATTTCGATGCTGGATAGTGAAACTGGGCACATCTGAGGAAACTACAGCTGTCACTGGAGTGTTTAATGACTCCAATTTTGGATGAAGATATTGCACAATAGCCTGAGTCTATGTCAAAAATATCAACTTAAAGTAATAAGAGAGGTAAAGATAAAATGTATCACTATATAAGTATATCCTAAGCAAAAAGGGGCATAATTCATTAAATATTGGTGCCAGAGTTGTGCAGCTTGTGTCATATAGTGTGGGTGATGATGTTGAACAACTATTTTAAGTTTGAATCAAATCCATTCAGTAATAACAGAGACAGAGTGAAAGTGCATCAAAACTTTAACCTAAACTTCTAAGTAAAAAGGGGGAATAATTAATAAAAAATTGGTGCCAGAGTTATGCAACTTGCGTCATATGGTGCGGGTGATGATGTTGAACAACTATTTTAAGTTTGAATCAAATCCATTCAGTAATAACAGAGACAGAGTGAAAGTGCATCAAAACTTTAACCTAAAATTCTAAGTAAAAAGTGGAAATAATTCATGAAAAATTGGTCCCAGAGTTATGCACCTTGCACCATATGATAAGGGTAATGATGTTGAACAATTGTTTAAGTTTGAATCAGATCCATTCAGTAATAACAGAGATAGAGTGAAAGTGCATAAAACTTTAACCTGAAATTCTAAGTAAAAAGGGGAATAATTCATGAAAAATTGTGCCAGAGTTATGCATCTTGTGTCATATGATGTGGGTGATGATGCTGAACAACTATTTTAAGTTTGAATCAAATCCATTCAGTAATAACAGAGGTAGAGTGAAAGTGCACCAAAACTTCAACCTGAAATTCTAAGTAAAAAGGGGGAATAATTCATGAAAATATGGTGCCAGAGTTATGCATCTTGTGTCATATGATGTGGGTGATGATGCTGAACAACTATTTTAAGTTTGAATCAAATCCATTCAGTAATAACAGAGGTAGAGTGAAAGTGCACCAAAACTTTAACCTGAAATTCTAAGTAAAAAGGGGGAATAATTCATGAAAAAATGGTGCCAGAGTTATGCACCTTGTGTCATATCATGTGGGTGATGATGTTGAACAACTATTTAGGTTTGAATCAAATCCATTCAGTAATAACAGAGATAGAGTGAAAGTGCATCAAAACTTTAACCTGAAAATCTAAGTGAAAAGGGGGGATAATTCATGAAACATTGGTGCCAGAGTTATGGCCCTTATGTCAGATGATGTGGATGATGATGAGGAATAAGTATTTTAAGTTTGAATCAAATCCATCAAGTAATTACAGAGATATGTTGAAAAAAGAGAAAGTGCACCAAAACTTTAACCAAGGTGGGGACGCGGAAAGACACCGACGCCGGGGCGAGTAGGATAGCTCTCCTTATACTTCGTATAGTCGAGCTAAAAATGCTTCAATGCATTTAGGAACTAAGAAACAAAAACTATTTTAACTTAAATTTCAAGTTGACCTACAAGAATAAATCATGTACACGACACACTGTCTCATCATGGGGAATATTTGTGTGCAGTACTAAGATAATCCATCAATGCACATAAAAGTGGAGTGGTTACAAGTTTACTTGACCTTCAATAGTGACCTTGACCTTTCACCGACAACCATGGGTCATGTGTGCGACACATAATCTAATCCTTGGGAACATTTCTGTGTAGTAATAATCATAAGGCATTGTCACAGAAGTAAGCCAATGTCAAAGTCGAGCCTCAAAATCAATAGGGGTCATCTGCTGGTCATGATCAACCTCCCTATTAAGTTTCGTGATCCTAGGCTCAAGCGTTCTCAAGTTATCATCCAGAAACAGTTTAACTATTTTAAGTTTTAAGTCAATAGCCGGGGCAAGTGCAATAGCTCTACTTTTTCTTCAGAAAGTCAAGCTAAAAATGGATTAAAAGGTGAATAACAAATTGAATCCTACCTTTTCAGTGAGAGAGCATGATGTGGAGCAATTATTGGAGCACCATTTACAATCAAATGCTGTGGACAGACACGAGCCACATGACTTCTGTTGGCTACAATATTCGGCTGCACCTAAATGTATCATAAACAAATCTTGTGCAGACAATGTCACAATGCAATATCATAATGCCAATTATCATCAGTATTCCCTGAACAACAAAACTGTTACCAAACTTACTGCTTGTGTAGGTGTATGCTTTCTAAAACATTACTGTTTTGATTAAACAATTCTTCGGACAGTGTTTTAGTTTTTGTTTTTTAAATAAATTTCTTCCAAATTTTGCAAGAATCAGTTACAAACAATTCTAAATGTGGTATTAGCATCTATTTATATGACAATATCTAACCAGTTTCATGGACAAAGCTGTATTTATGAAACACACAGTTTGAAGTTATCCTTAACGATTTTTCATGAATTGCAGCTTCATTTTGCAAGATCTAGATAAACTATACATCATTGGGTGGCAGTAGGACCTTCATGAGTTGATATTTTTAGAAATGGCGATTCTATGGCCTAACAAGACTAACAAGAGGACCATGATGGTCCTGAATCGCTCACCTGTTCCCGCATGACCCAGTTTTGAGTATGACGTCGTTTTTTCTATTATTTGACAAAGTGACCTAGTTTTTGAGCTCATATGACCCAGTTTTGAACTTGACCTAGATATCATCAAGATAAAAATTCTGACCAATTTTCATGAAGATCCATTCAAAAATATGGCCTCTACAGAGGTCAAAAGATTTTTCAAATTTTAGACCTAATGACCTAGTTTTTGACCGCAGTTGACCCAGTTTCAAACTTGACCTAGATATCATCAAGATGAACATTCAGACCAACTTTCATACAGAAACCTGACCTATATATCATCAAAATAAACATTCAGACCAACTTTCATACAGATCCCATAAAAAATATGACCTCTAGAGAGGTCACAAGGTTTTTTCATTATTTGACCTACTGACCTACTTTTTGATGTGACCCACTATCGAACTTGACCTAGATATCATCAAGATGAACATTCTGACCAATTTTTATGAAGATCCATTCACAAGTATGGCCCCTAGAGAGGTCACAATGTTTTTCTATTTTTAGACCTACTGACCTAGTTTTTGACTGCATGTGACCCAGTTTCGAACTTGACCTAGATATCATCAAGATGAACATTCAGACCAACTTTCATACAGATCCCATGAAAAATATGGCCTTTAGACAGGTAACAAGGTTTTTCTAGTATTTGACCTACTGACCTAGTTTTTGAGGGCAAGTGACCCAGTTTCAAACCTGACCTAGATATCATCAAGGTGAACATGCTGACCAATTTTCATGAAGATCTTGTGAAATATATGGCCTCTAGAGAGGTCACAAGGTTTTTCTATTTTTAGGCCTACTGACCTAGTTTTTGACCGCACGTGACCCAGTTTCGAACTTGACCTAGATATCATCAAGGTTAACATTCTGACCAAATTTAATAAAGATCCCATGAAAAATATGGCCTTTAAGAGAGGTCACAAGGTTTTTCTATTATTTGACCTACTGACCTAGTTTTTGATGGCACGTGACCCACTTTCGAACTTGACCTAGATATCATCAAAGTGAACATTCTGACCAATTTTCATGAAGATCTTGTGAAATATATGGCCTCTAGAGAGGTCACAAGGTTTTTCTATTTTTAGACCTACCGACCTAGTTTTTGATCGCACGTGACCCAGTTTCGAACCTGACCTAGATATCATCAAGGTGAACATTCTGGCCAACTTTCATAAAGATCCCATGAAAAATGTGACCTCTAGAGTGGTCACAAGCAAAAGTTTACGCACGCACGGACGGACGGACGGACGGACGACGGACGCTGCGCGATCACAAAAGCTCACCTTGTCACTTTGTGACAGGTGAGCTAAAAATCTAGCAAAATATGATTTTTTCCAAATATTTACAAGGAAATTTTACTTTTATGCTAAGACATCCTAAATGTTTTCTAACAATTAATTTACAAATTAAAGTCAAAATTGAGTTTTACAATATTTCTGTGTCAAAAATTCCGAAAATTAACGAAGGAAAAATACCTATATAAAAATAATTTCTTGGTCATAGACCTAGTGTAACAGTTTAATTACAAAAGTAACACAGTTTCAAAATGCAACAGATTTCATAAAGACAAACATAATGAACAGATGTCAAAAATATTAGGATAGGAAGAAATGTGATCTTGACAAGGTTTTCCTCTGATTTGACAAGTGACCTAGTTTTTGTCCCAAGACGTCCCAGTATTCAATTCGGCCTAGATGACATTACTAGATGCCCACAGGCAACATGCTGAGCCTGCCCTTTGACCTCTAACTGTGACCTTGACCTCTGAGATAGTCAGTCTCAATGAGTTAAACATTCATGCAAAATATAAACAAGATTTTTCAATGCATGTCAAAGTTATGGGCCAGGACAAGATCTGACATGACCTTTGACCTCCAGCTGTGACCTTGACCTTTGAGGTAGGAACCTGGTATTTGCGCACAACACTCCGTCTCACTGAGGTTTTCATTCATGTCAAATATAAACAAGATTCCTCAATGCATGTCAAAGTTATGGGATGGACAATATCTGACATGGCCTTTGATCTCCTACTGTGACCTTGACCTTTGAGATCGGAACCTGGGATTTGCGCACGACACTCCGTCTCAATGAGGTTTTCATTCATGTCAAATATAAACAAGATTCCTCAATGCATGTCAAAGTTATGGGCTGGACAAGATCTGACATGGCCTTTGATCTCCTACTGTGGCCTTGACCTTTGAGAGCGGAACCTGAGGTTTAGGCATGACACTCTGTCTCACTGAGGTTAACATTAACGCCAAATATAAACAAGATTGCTCCATGCATGTCAAAGTTATGGTCCTGATGCACTGACGCATGCACATACACTGAACAGCCATCTGGACAACTATGTCTTCGTTTCCGCAAGCAGGCTCGACAAAAACATTCTTACTAGGTTTCACGTGGATCAAAAAGAGAAGAGGGGTCTCCTGAATGTTATCAAGGGTTGTCTATGATATGACCTAGCGTTTCAAATTCCGAACTCCAATAAAGTCAAACACTTCACCCAGGGTTCCTGTCTATCAGGTTGAAAATGCAGCTTTTAAAATGTCCACAGATTTTCTAAGATTTGACTTAAATAGTTAAAGGTTTTCTGTTTTAAGCCCTGGCAAACCCCTTTTAAAACAAGAAGGCTGTGAAGACCCTGCATCGTTCATCTGACCTAGCTGTTATCTAAGGTAATCTAGTATCCAATCTGACCAAGTCTTCATTACAACAAACATTCAATCTAGTATACAGAGTTTCCAACTTCATCTAGAATTATACAAACATTCTGACAAAATTTCATGTAGATCAGGTACAAAATGTGGCTTCTAGTCTACAAAATTGACTCAGTGATCTAATTTTTTATCTCTGTTGACCTAGTTTTTGAATTATATATAGATTTCATGAAGACAAACTTTGTGACAAAGTTTCATGAACATCGGGTAGAAAATGTGGCTTCTAGACAAGGCTTTTGTATGATCTGACTTAGTGAGCTTGTTTTTTACCCTAGATGACCTAGATATATATATATTTCATTCAACATCCATTCTGATCTGGTTTCATGAAGATCTGACAGAAAACGTGGCATCTGGAGTACTGAAAAGGTTTTTCCCAAAACTTAACCTAATGCTTAGCTTTACTAACTTATCCTTGATTTAATACAGACAAACATTCTAACAATGTCTAATGAAGATCAAGAAGAAAGTGTTAACAAGGTTTTTTATGATATGAAATATTAACCTAGTTTTTGAACTTAGATGACCCAGTTTTGACAGAAACCGTGATCACAACAGCTCACCTTGAGCACCAACACAATTTTGGTTATATGACTTTTCTGATGGTGGAAGACCCCAAATGCCCCACTGGGCATTACTTCATCATGGGCTGGAACAATGCTTCGTTCAATAAACTTCATGATATTAAACCTACTTTAGGTGAATGTCGCAAAGTGGACAGATCTGTCCACATGGAGAAAGTTTTCTTTCCTGTTGTCGAATAGGTCAACCTGAATGTGTACTATGTCAAACACCGCTTACTACTAAACATATTTTAATCGACTGTGAGGACTTTGCTCCACAGCGCAGTACGTACTATGACATTCAATCTTTGAAAGAGTTGTTTGAAACAGTTTCAGTCGGCAATATTTTGGCCTTTTTAAAGCAGACAGGCATTTATCACAAAATCTGAACATCATCTATTTTTATTCACATATTTTGCAATATTATTGTTTGCCACTAATATTTTAACCATTTATATGCATATACATTTTTACATAAATGTTTTTAGACATGCTTTACAATTTACTTTTTAACCCTTTATATGTTTATACATTTTTACATGGTTTTTGGAGATGCTTTACAATTTACATTTTCAAAACGCTTGTTTTCGGCGATATATGGCCTTTTTGTGTCGGTTTGCCATAAAATCCAACTCACTCACTCACTGGGCTGGCACTCGGGTAGAACAAGTCAACTCAAACCAACATTAGTGAGGGGCAGCTGATTCAGCCAGCAACCTTAATTGCTCAGCCACATAGGAACCTGCTTACATGAGCTAAAAACTAATGTACTTGACCCAGCTTACCTTTTAAAGGTTCACAACTTGTGTATTGCGCAGTATCAGTGATGTTTTCTTCTTGAGCAACATGTCTATCCAAACAGCCTTTGTCTGTCCACACACAAACTCTCCCTGGCAAACTATTCACACATGTAGTATTTTCAGTATAAACAGAACATGATCCTGCAAAACAAAACAAGAGGGTTGTTTCTAATATATAAGCCTATAGTAAGTACATGTCACACATAGGGACGTGGCCATTTTCGACCTTAGGGCAATAATTTGGACAAGTATGGTAGAGAGTCAACCCTTATATCACACATGCCAAACATTAAAGCTCTAGAGAAGAAGATTTTTAAAGTCTGATAGCTGAAAACCTTTTTTAACCAAAAAGACCAATATGTTCAATGAACCGGCACCATTTGAACAACTTTGAAAGAGAGCTACCAAGAGATTATTTGTGTAAAGTTTCATCAAACCCATTCAGTGTTTTTTGAGATGTTGTTTAAAGAAATTGTTGATGGAAAGTGACCATGCCCTCTGGAGGCCATGTTTTTTTGACAAATCAGAAAAATTTGAGCATTATTTGTAGAACGTCATACAAGGACAATTTGTGTGAAATTATTTTTAAATCGGGCTAACAGTTTTATACAAGAAGATTTTCTAAGTTTTAACTATATACATATATGGCAAAGTGACCACGCCCTCTGGCGGCTATGTTTTTTGATGAATCGGAATAATTTGAACAACCTTGGTAGAGGGTCACACTAGGACTATTGTGTAAAATTATTTTAAAATCAGGCTAGCAGTTTCACACATGCAGCTAACGTCTGATGGCGTTTTTTCCAAATTAGGTGATAATTAGTTCAAGATCTAATAAAGGCATACAATCAATAACCCCCAAATTAATAAGCACTACTGAAGGAAAAAGGGAAAAAAAGAAATGGACAGGTAGAAAATGAAATTAAAGAAATAAATTGGTGTAAAAAAAAATAAAAGTAAGAAAAACACCATTTCCAATGTTTATATCCCTGTGACCTTGACCTTTGACCCCGAAATCATGTACACATCAAGACCAACATCATACATGCCATAATTTTTCCGAACCTTTCCGGGATTCTGAGTTAAAATTTCCGGGATTTTTACCTTTTGTCCGGGACATACACCGTGACATTAGTATTCGTCTGTTTCATGCATAAATATCATAAAATTATATGCAGTTTCCGGAGATAAACGCTGTTCCCTCGCTTAGGAATAATTTGTTGCAAATGTCGTCTAGCTTTCTAAGGGAGGTAAATAGGGTAATTTACGTCTATAGTTCGGTACATGAATTGGTTGCGTTCCCGAGGTAACTTGCTATATATGAAGAATTAACCTGGTCATCGTGATTTAGAATCCAGCTTATTTGATATCTTTTTAAAGCTTAAAAGTTTACCTAATCATTAACAAAATGGAATCCTCAAAGGAATGAAATAAATCTTGTAGATAAAATCGATATAAAATATTTCGGGTTGGGTCAATTTTCAAGGATCGGCCGGCAAAGGCATTCAATAGTCAAAAGTTTAATTTAGAATATGTGTGACTATCAATCTACATTTTGAAAGATTACAACCTTTTAAAATAATTATCGTTTAATTGACCGTTATCAGCCATTTCTTCCAATCAAGGCTACATGTAGCTTCACCGCCTACGTGCTAACAACAAAGAGCTATAAAATAAATAATGTATTTATACTTCTTTGCTAACAACAACGAGATTTTCGGCTATTGTTCCTAATATTAAATTATCATAAAACTGTTATTGATTGCATAATTTTGTCAATTCATAATCAGGGTCATCAAAATAGCTGACTGTAAATTAATCTGGGTTATCAAAAGATTGCAGTGCGCAATATGAGTGGTGATCGGAGCTAGCTTAATCAACATGTGTCCCGCTCGAGGGCATGAAACTGATTATCGGATAATTAGGAATAAACAATGTGACACCGGTGACTGTTTATTGTGTTTAATTCATGTAAAATTCAACAATTTATAGGCCAAAAAAAACTAATTTTTGGGGGGGCTATTTTTGTTTTTCTGTATTTTTAATTTTCTTGGACATTTCAACACTGTCCGGGACACTGGGATGCGTATGTGATTTCCGGGACAATCCCGGACAATCCGGGACGTATGACATGTATGCCAACATATGTATGATGTTTCAAGGTCCATAGTGAAATACTTGTCCAGATATTGAGCAGAAACAATTTTCAATGTTTAGATCCCTGTGACCTTGATCTTTGACCCCGAAATCAATAGGGGTCATGTACACATCATGACCAACATACCTATGAAGTTTCAAGGTCCTAGGTGAAATACTTGTCCAGATATTGAGCGGAAACCATTTTCAATGTTCAGGTCCCTGTGACCTTGACCTTTGACCCAGTGACCCCATTCTCACTTTGGACCATCTGACCAAGTTTCTTGGAGTTTGGATAAGTAATTGTTGAGAAAAATGAATGAACAAAAAGATTAACAAAAAGGTTAACATGAGACTCATTATTTTATCCATCCGCCTCCCTTCCGCCAAGACAGCCCTAATCTACAAGCCAGATTTTTCTTGGAAAACTCGGCCAAAAAGAAGATTTTTAAAAGTTTCCACTCCATACATATAGGGAAAAGTGACCACCCCCTCTGGTGGCCATGTTTTTTGACAAATCAGAATAGTTTCGACAATCTTGGTAGTTGGTCAAAAAAAGACCATTTGTGTGAAATTACTTTAAAATCGGGCTAGCAGTTCCACACAAGAAGATTTTTAAAGTTTTCACTGTATACAGATATAGAAAAATGACCATGCCCTATGGTGGCCATGTTTTTTGACAAATTGGTATAATCTTGGTAGAGGGTCACACAGGAACCATTTGTGTGAAATTATTTCAAAATCGGGCTAGCAGCTTCACAATTTATTTTTAAAGTTTCCACTGTATACATATGGGGAAAAATGACCACACCCTCTGGCTGCCTTGTTTTTTGACCAATTAAAATAATTTGAACAATGTTGGAAGGGGGTGACATAAGGATCATTTGTGTGAAATTATTTCAAAATCGGACCATCGGTTTAGGAGATGTTGTTTGAAGATTTTCCTATTTTTAGCTCCGACGCCCCCTATGTGCAACCAAGCAGACCATTTGAACAACTTTGATAGAGGACCATCCAATGTACATCCACGCCAAGTTTCATCAAAATCCATTCAGTGGTTTTGGTGGAGATGTCGTTTAAACACAAATGTTGATGACGGACAACGACTTGACGGACAGACGCACGTCCACACACATGGCTGTATGATCACAATAGCTCACCATGAGCACTTTGTGCTCAGGTGAGCTAAAAATATAAATATCAATACTGAAACTTTATGTCATAGTTAAAAGCATAAACTAAACACATCAAATGGCATAATATGATACTGTGTTGTATATCTGTCAACAGACTGCTGGACCAAATAATTTATCAATTTATAATTCAGACTGATTTCTAACATTTATCTTTGTAAGATATGAAAAAATGTTTACCTGGTTCATAAATCATGACATCATTTTCCATCACACCAGTGAATCCACCAAATATATACATGTACGGTCTATCTGAGCTGAAATTGACAGATTATCATCTGGTTTTCATTTTTATATCAAACATTTTCCAGGTTCAATCATCTCAAACATATCAGTATCTACAAACAAACTACAAGTGAACTATTACATTAGAAAATGACTAGGACTGGTTGGTCACAGGATAGCCATGAAATGTTGGCCTCTGCATAGTAACCTGTAAATCTATAACTATGCACATTCTTACTGATTACAGATATCTATGGGAGTTTTGTCCTAACAGTTATAAATTAGCCAATTCCTAAATAGTATGCAGTTGGAAGTAAGTTGTGGCAGTGACATCTATCCTCCCATACATTCTATACTATATTTTTATGCAAACTGAATTGATATGAGATTCTGACAGAAAGAAAACCAGATGAGGATAACTTACGCAGTATAAGCTTGAGCAATGTGTCCATATCTAGCACCATTTGGCAAAAGATCAACAGAACTCAGGTATCTCCAAGAGTTGCACTCTGAAACATGAATATATTTAATTAAGGCAATTATATATAATTTATGGCCCAAGATGTTCTCTATAGATTAAAATGTCATTAAATTCTTCCTTCCTGTCTTCTTCAAAAATTTTCTGTAGACTAACACAAAAAAGAGCTATCACTGAAGTGATTAATACCCCCAGGCGCCACTTTGATATAGGGAAAGTAAAATGTTGTGCTCATGACTTCTGACACTTAAGTGAGACCTTGACCTGGTGATCTGGGATGAGCAATCTGGTGGATGAGCTTAACAACTGATGTTAGTTTTATGAAAATCCTTCCTGTGGTTAAGAAGATATGGAGGGGGACACAAATTCAAGCCAATTTATCTTTGCCCTCCAAGTGTGACTTTCACCTCGGACCTAATGATCTGGGTTGAGCATTCTGCATGTCACCTGGATAAGGTTTACAACTGATGCTAATTTAATGTGAAATTAATTCTCCCCTACATCTTATAATTGTACACATGTGTACTAAAAATGAACTCAATCCATCCACCCTTTCAAGACTTATCACAAGTGCATGTATGGATGCACTGACAGACTCACCAACATGACTCCAGTATATCCCCTACTAAACATTGTTTATGGGGGTATAATAGTTCCGAACTAGGATGGTCTTCTCTTTAATTCTGGTAAAATTATTATACTTATACATAAAACTATAGATTGCTTTTGGCAAAAGCACACCGGGTGGGGGAGGATGGAAGTGGTGAATGTGAAGAAGTCTAAGTGCACTTAGACATTTTTAGCATTCTTCCCTCAAAATTTAGTGTGTTACTTGTCATGTCTCCCAATACTGCTTATTTTAACTCAAAAGGCAAACTGATATGCAACAGACAAAACAGAAATGGTTTCTTTTTTGTAAAATCGAATGGAAAATGTCCAAAACTATTAAAACAATGTATCTATATATGCAAATATTCCACTTTGGCAATATCTATCCAAATCAGGGCTCCAGAATTTTGCCGGTTTTGGACTGATATTTGACTTTTCAGACCGATTTGTGAAGTGAAAAAAACAAAAAAATCTGTTTGGTAAAAATGGAGAAAAAGTATAAATCTTGGTCTGAAATCTCAATAAATGGTCACCTGATGCAGGAAATTGTAGATCGCACCCTCAGATAATCAATAAACATGTCAAGCATTCTGACTGTAACCTTAGTAATCGGTCCGTAATAAGCAAGTGACACTACAGTGCTCGCGAATGTTTGCAGGCAGCCGACAGCAGTGCATTAAACATTTTTGAATAGACCCAAATGCCTCTGACTTGATCCAAATTTATTGACTGGGTCCAACTTGTTTTATTTAGACCATAAGCCAACAGATTGTTTTATTTCAAAAGGCCATGTTTGAAGACGGGTAAAAAGAAACAAAATGGTCATTGCATTTAATGAGACAAAACATGGAAGACCGATAAAAATGTTTTTTTAATTACTTGATTCGTAAAAATTACACAATACTTTTGGCAGTCCGTCTGAAACAAGTACGGAAAATCTTCTTTACAACCAGACTGTACAAAAAAAAATGGACTGACAAACAGAATGATAAAGAAAAGCAGATTGGCAGAACGGCCAGTGTATCAAATCGGAAAACGTTTCAAAAAGAATTTTTTTTTACATCAGAAGAGAATATATACGTTGCTTACTGAAGCACAACGCCAGTGAAATGAAATATCCACGTAGATTGATCGGTACCATGATTTGGACGGCCAACCCACGTGACCTTTTGGTACCCTACACACGGGAAATTCGATCTCGGCGTTCACATAACCTACACATTTGGTCCGAGGCAGAGTGCTCTAAAAGATACTGAGGATGTTTGGCAGAGACTATGTGTCGAGTAAATCACTTTTGACGCATTGTATTTTATAACTATCCGTCAAATAATAAGGAAACATCACAAAAGTTCCTGCTGTGTATACGGTACCGAAGTCACATGCGTTGGCTTTTAGACTAGCAAGGTTAGAACACGGTGCCAAGAAAACAATGCCTCGGCAATTTTATTCTTGCAAGTATTTTCTCGGAAAAAAACACTGAAATTTAATAATACTGAATGACTGTTTTTATTGTATGATAACTCGCGGTGACTTGTAAATCATTTTTAATGCATGACATACTAATTTCTTTACTATATTTATATCATGTTTTACAAATATAGTACTGTACATGTATATGTGGGTGAGGTAGCGCCGATGTCGTGATTTCGTTTCGGACCGATTGAGTTTTCAAAATTTCCGGAGCCCTTATCCAAATATAAAGATGTGCACATTTAATTATTTCGTTTAAGTAAACAGTTAAAATGCTGAAGACAATTTTCTACAAAATTACCTGACCCTTCTAAAATTTAGCATCTATTTATTAAAACGCTATATACATTTGTGTGAAAAGCTAGCATATCTTAAAAAGTTTCATAAAAGTGCCGTAACTTAATCAAACATCAATCGAGTTATCAAAATTAGTCAAAATGGGGTGCATTCTAGGGTAGCAACACAATGCTGATGTTTTTAAATATGTCAACATTATCTGCCTAGCACTTTACAACATGTGAATCAACTGAATTTTTTATAATCAGAAATCCTCGTCAATTTATTTATATCTTAACTTCACTTTCACCATATTCCTCTTATCTATTAAGCAAAAATATACACAAAGTCCTTTAGGAACATTTTCTTTTGAATCTGTAGATATTTGCATTTTCAAATTAACTGTATACAGGCATAACTAATAAACAAGAGAAATGTACACATTTTAAAAATGCAAATGTTTCTGACGTGAAGAGAAGTGAAACTGAAATAAAGAGTATCTTGAGACTAACATTACAACTCCAAATATACCTGGATCATAGGCCATGAAATCAGGAGAGTAACATTTTGCTCCATAACTGATGGATGTATCGTTGTGTGTGTTCCCACCAAACACTAACATCAGCTCACCGAGCCATACTGCAGAATGAAGATATCTTACTGAACCACTCCCCGCTAAAATTTTCCTGTAACAGAAATATAACATGAATGAATATCATCTTAAACAGCTTGCAACATTAACAACATACACACAATTTATTGGTTTTAAGGTAGTACTGCACGTTTCATTAACAGGCAGTCATGACGAAATGTCATTAATATGGATGGCAAAGAAAAAATATTAAACCCAGCATTAAACCCAGCATGATTACTTTCTTCTTAAAGATAGAACTCAATAACAATTAGACGTGTCTCCATAGGACACTGGTGCCCCAAAACTTTCTGTCACTGTACATGGTTTCATGACTCCAGATGAAATATTTTTTAAGATATAATTATGCAACCTAAAACTTTTAAGCACTTTACATATATTTTTTACTAAGTCATAACTCTGGTCTGGCTGCACGAAATCCCAAACAGAACACCAAGTGCTCAACTTCATATGCTATATAACAATCCTCTAAAGTTATAACTTTAGGTCAAATACTTCTTGAGATACATGGTACACAAACTTTTATACCCTTAAGGACAAGTCACGGCTGGGATATTTCAGCATTATTGCAATACACTGTCGGTATTAAAATTCTGTTTCCAATACAATCATGTGCTCATTAGATAAATCCTCAATATCTATGCGAAAATAAGGGATGTGTTTTGTATGATTGCAACACTGTGAGTTGCTCTAATTAGTGACAAATGACTGAAACATTAGGAATTCTTATGAGATTTGGATAGACAAAACAACAGTAAGGTAACAATATATTCTTTTATTGTTTTAATTTGAGTTGTAAGCTAAAATATTAAAGAGCAATTTAAAGCAAATCAAACTTGAAGGTAGAAATAACAGAAAACTTTTAATCAGGTCATGAGTCATCATATACCTGTCAAAATTTGTCATTAGTTTTCATGATCTGTCAAAATTATTTTTATCTTTCCATTCTGCATAAGCATTGTTTTTTGTAAGTACCTTGGTAGGAAATTGTAGTATGTAACTTATCAATATATTTGCTTGAAATTGCTTTGTTGAGCTCACTGAAATCACGTAAGAATTTCTATTGTTTTAGTTTATTGTCTGTAATAACGGTACCAAACCTCGATATTAAGATATAAGAATTGTTCCTTTCTGGTGGGAAAAGGAAACTATTTGGTTGAATCATAACAACGATTTTTGGAAAGAACTGAAATGTTCTCTGTTTTTTGTCATTCACCGGAAATTCAAAACGTGATACCACCTTAATGCATATTTTTGACTAAGTCAAGGGCCATAACTCTGGTCATGCAGAGTGAACTCCAAAACAAAACTTGGGTGCACACTGAAACTAAACGGAGCCAATAAATGAGAATGTAATAAACAGCCGTTCACAGTTACATGTAAGCTTACCATTGCTTATTGGCAGGATGATATGAATAGAGTTTGTCTGTCAGTGAGTATCGAGTGCTGCTCATCCCAGAGATATATCCTCCATATACATATATCTCCCCAGTCTTTTCATAATATACACTGGAATGTCCATAACCACCTTTTACAAGAGCTCCATTTGTACTCACTGTACTCATCTCAAGGTCCTCTGTGTCTGTTCATAAAGAAAAACTCTACTCACAGGTCAAATAAAATTATCTTAGTATCATGAGAATAAAACTAGATGTGAAGACACTGGATAACAATGCAAAACTATGTCAACTTTTTCATAATACCCTGGCACTGGGTATATATACTACAAAAGATTCAAGAAACACAACAGAAGAGTAATATTTATTCTTTTTGTGAGTGTGTTGTGGGGTGGGGTGCAAAATAAAACCCAAGGTGCACAACATTAGATGCTGAAGAACATTCCTATAGTTTAATCATGAATACTGGACAAATACTTTTTGAGACGTGAGTGACACAAACTTTTAGGCCATTACTAAATCAAGGGCCATAACTACAGTCTTGCAGAGTGAAATCTCTAACAAAGCCACAGGTACATGACTTAACATTGCAGCAAGTAGTGAAACAGTGTAAAATATGACAAATCAAGGGCCATAACTCTGCTGAAAATAAATGAACCAGAACATGTCAATTATATGCATAACTAGGCTTAACTATCACAACAGCAATCTTTAAATAGGCTTAACTATTACAACAGCAACCTTTAAATAGGCTTATCACAACAGCAATCTTTAAGTGCCGTGTGGCTGCTGTAACAAGTCTCCCCATACTTGGATTCAGTGTTGTTATATTTTCTAGTCCTTTGGGATCATGGAGTCTATTCAATAAATGTGTAATAGAGTTCCGCTTAAGCCGGTGCTAGAGGATGTGATGCACATTTCATTACCTCTCATGAACAGACTCAAAAAAACCGAGTCTGCTATTATTCTGCTTGGTTGCATTCTGTGCTTCAAAAGGATCTTTTTAAGATTTTATTGGTACTGATAACTCCTTTCAGGTTTGGTGGAAATCTGCCCAATGATGTAAGAGGTTGGGCCAAAATACCATAAAATTTGAGAAATAACGAGCCATAACTCCCCTGAAAATCAATAAATGGGAACATGCCAATAATCTATACAACAAGTGACCGAGTATTGCAATAGCAATACAGAAGTCTTTTTACTTGTGGTAAACTTTGTTAGTGTTCACTGTTGGCAACAGCGTTAGGACTAAAAATCCTTCAAGGCATTAGGAGCTAAGAAACAAAAACTTTGTTCACTTAAATTTCAAGTGACCTTGACCTACAACCATAGATCATGTACGCCACACATTGTCTCATCACTGGGAACATTTGTGTGCAGTACTAAGATAATCCATCCATGCACATAAAAGTTATGGAGCAGAAACAATTTTACTCGACCTTCAATATTGACCCTGATCTTTGACCAACAACCATGGGTCATGTGCGTGACACATAGTCTAAATAGGGGGAACATTTCTGTGTAGTAATAAAAATCCTTCAATGCAATTAAATTATGGAGAGGAAATAAATTTTACTTGCCCTTAAACAGTGACCTTGACCTTTAACCTACAAGCAAAGATCATGCGTTGACACTTTGAATACCTTGAATACTTTTTGAGAAATTGCAGGATCCAGAATTGTGAATGGACGGACGGATGGAGGGCATTCCTATAGTCCCCTCCGGTGTTCCACCTGTAGGGGACTAATAAGACTTGACACTGATCACTCCTGTAACGTTTGGTGGAAATCCGCCGAATTATATGAGAAGTGGCTAACACACAGTAAAATTTGATGTATCAAAGGCCATAACTCTGCTCACTGAACTGAAACATACCCAAAACATGCACAACTAGGCTTGGCAGTGATCATTTTTGTTAAGTTACGTGTAATTCCTCCTAACCATACAGGAGCAGATGCCTAGACATGGTAAAATATAATAAATCAAGGGCCATAACTCCACTGAAAATACTGAACCAGAATAGCCAACAACATGCACAATGAGGCTTGGCACCTATCACTCCTGTATGGTTTAGTGGAAATCCGCCCAATAATATAAGAGAACTGGCCAAAACATAAAATTTGATGAATCAAGAGCCATAATTCTGTTGAAAATCACCGAAACCAGAATATGCCAACCATATGCATCACTAAATTTGGCAATAATCACTCTTGTGAAGTTTGGTGTAAATCCTTCCATTGATGTCGAAGGAGTTGCATTGACAAACTTTGTGACATACAGACAGACAGACAGACGCATGGACTTACAGACAGCACTAAATCAGTATGTCTCCCCTGCTACATGTGGGAGACGTAATAATTGATATACATATATGTAAGGCAGAATCATTTCTGAGCTGAACTACATTGCCTGTTACTGAAATATGGTTCAAAATTGTTACAGAGTTTCAAATCAACCCATCTTCTTTGTTAAGTTTTATGTTAAGTAACTCCACCTTAGAAGTATCATTGGTTCTTCCTTTAACTCATCTCCAAAAGGATGTGCAAGCAGCATTTATAGTAGTGAGCTAACAAAAGTAAAGAAGTGGTGAAACTGTTCTTGTCTGTCACAAAATGTCTTCTACCGTATTATTCCAAAATACCACCACATACAATAAAGTTCTTGACTTAACATGTTTTTGGAAATGTCCTCCAAATGAACAAACTCAATTACACATGGACAGTAGTAAATACTATAGTTATAATTCTATTGCCACTATCATGACTAGAACACAATGATCCTAAAAGTAGCTTTAAAAGTATGAAATCTAAACATCTCCAATATAAGTTTTTCTTCCCTAATTTTTTTTCTATAAATACTACATTACCTAACAGAATCTCTTGTACTCTATTCATGTATCCATACACAGGACTGTGGCCAAAAATAATGTACATGGTGTTATTGACAACAACTGCCGTGTGCCCAGCAACAGCCTTTGTTTCGTTGTAATCTTTGTATGACCATATGTTCTGTGTAGCATTGTAAATCCAAAGACGACTCTCAATGTGTTGTCCTGACACACCCCCATGTAAGTAATAACAATCCTGTAATACATCAAATCATTCAAAATATCTAACATCTGAAGGTGGTCAATCACATGATACAACATTTTTTACTTCTAGGCTGATCATTTTAACTTTTGGGGTTAAGCTATATTCAATATAATCTTTTTGGTGTGGAAAAAATAGTATATAAGAAGATTAAACACAAAAAAGTTTTAAAAAACATCATGGCGCATATCTGGAGTACTGAAGTAATGTCCGACTGTTGATTATTTTCTATTTTTCTACTTCAAGTATACTACAGCATTGATCTTTACTGTGAGTATCGAAAAAAAAGAAGATATTTTAATATTTCCAATATATAACAATATAACAGCCCCACCAGCCCCCACCCCCAGAGAGATAAAAAGCACACAGATGTTTTTTATCCCTGGGGCAAGAATCAATCAGTTGGTTTTTCCAGGGGTAAAAATCAACCAGTTGGTTCTTCCCCACACCCTCGTACCCTCCCGCAGGGAAAAAACTGACTGTTACACTGATAACCTTTCCTAAGCAAGTTCTTAATGGAAGGACCCATAGATCTTTCTCTACTTTACTCTGCAACTTCCACATTCTACTTCAATAACTAATGAAACCCCTGTCTAATGATGACTGTTTAACACTTAATACATGTTATATAACAGGCTACCAGGCATTATTTTAGGTTTCCCTGCTACATAACATAACAATGTCACTTCCAAACTGTAGATGTAATTAAATGATTCTAAAGACTCCTGTTTGTCATACTCTGTGGAATATACAAACCATTTAGACATTGACTTCATGGTAAAACAAAAAGTAACAAGAGCTGTCAGTGGACAGCGCGCTCCACTATTCTCAGTGCTTGATAGTATAAGCTATGAGTAAAACTATAATATTACAATAAGCATATTCTAAGTCGAAAAGGGGCCATAATTCAGTCAAAATGCTTGATAGAGTTGCCTCCTCCTTTTTACAGACTGGGGTCATGATGGTAAACAAGTAAGCAAAATATCAAAGCAATATCTCAATGGACTTTGAAAATATTTGGGGTGGTATGCAAACTTTTACATTTATTCGAAGTCGAAAAGGGGCCATAATTCAGTCAAAATGCTTGACAGAGTTGCCTCCTCCTTTTTACAGACTGGAGTCATGATGGTAAACAAGAAAGCAAAATATCAAAGCAATATCTCAATGGACTTTGAAAATAATTGTGGTGGTACGCAAACATTAACATTTATTCCAAGACGAAAAGGGGCCATAATTCAGTCAAAATGCTTGACAGAGTTGCCTCCTCCTTTTTACAGACTGGGGTCATGGTGGTTAACAAGTATGCAAAATATCAAAGCAATATCTCAATGGACTTTGAAAATATTTGGGGTGGTACGCAAACTTTAACATTTGTGTGACGCTCACGCTCACGCTCACACACACGCTCACGCTAACGCTAACGCCGGGGCGAGTAGGATAGCTCCCCTATTCTTCGAATAGTCGAGCTAAAAAAATGATTTCAAGTCATTGACTTCTTGTTAAAACTAACAGTAATGTTGAGTTCAAGCTTCATCACTGTGACATTGACTTCAAAGTAAAATTAACAGTAACGTTGAGTTCAAGCTTCATCACTGTGACATGGACTTCTTGGTAAAACTAACAGTAATGCTGAGTTCAAGCTTCATCACTGTGACATGGACTTCTTGGTAAAACTAACAGAAACGTTGAGTTCAAGCTTCATCACTGTGACATGGACTTCATAGTAAAACTAACAGTAACATTGGGTTCAAGCTTCATCACTGTGACACTGACTTCACAGTAAAACTAACAGTAAGGCTGAGTTCAAGCTTCATCACTGTGACATTGACTTCACAGTAAAACTAACAGAAACGTTGAGTTCAAGCTTCATCACTGTGACATTGACTTCACAGTAAAACTAACAGAAACGCTGAGTTCAAGCTTCATCACTGTGACATGGACTTCACAGTAAAATTAACAGTAACATTGAGTTCAAGCTTCATCACTGTGACATTGACTTCACAGTAAAACTAACAGTAACGTTGAGTTCAAGCTTCATCACTGTGACATTGACTTCACAGTAAAACTAACAGTAACGTTGAGTCCAAGCTTCATCACTGTGACACTGACTTCACAGTAAAACTAACAGAAATGTTGAGTTCAAGCTTCAACACTGTGACATTGACTTCACAGTAAAACTAACAGAAATGTTGAGTTCAAGCTTCATCACTGTGTCATGGACTTCTTGGTAAAACTAACAGTAACCGAATTTAACTGAAATCATGACGATAAACAAGTGTTCGAAGTTTCAAAGCCGCATGTCAAACAGTTTTGACAAAACATGGACTTGTACGAAAAGTGAACCGTCATGGACTTCTTGGTAAAACTAACAGTAACCGAATTTAACTGAAATCATGACGATAAACAAGTGTTCGAAGTTTCAAAGCCACATGTCAAACAGTTTTGACAAAACATGGACTTGTACGAAAAGTGAACCAATTTCCAAGTCCAAAAAGGTGCATAATTCACTGCAAGTTTTTTTTCTGAAAGAACCTAACATGCCCCATGCACAACTACTGTTGTTACTGATCACTTGTGTGAAGTTTCATTAAATTGTGTCAAGGGAATGAGGAGAGATGGTGCGCACAAGATTGTGTCTACGGACAGACAGACAGACGGACGGACAGACAACCTCAAACCAGTATACCCCCTCTTACAACTTTGTTGTCGGGGGGTACAAAAAGGGCCATAATTCAGTCAAAATAGAGACTGTTATAACAAACAAGTGATAAAGTTTCAAATCCATATGTAAAACACTTTACACAAAATGTGAACTGGTGCGGAAAACTTAACCAAGATTTGTAACTCAGGGGCCACAATTCAGCCAAAATCCTTGATGGAGTTATGTACTCTTGCCTAAAACTGGACATGGTGATGGTACACAAGTCTTGAAAGTTTCAAAGCTTTATCTCAAAAGACTTTGTCAAAATTCTTCGAATAGTCGAGCTAAAAATGAAAATGAGGAAACACACTTACCTTATAGCTGACCATAGAATGTCCGTACAAGAATTCTGGATTATCTGTAGACAATGGGGTTATATTACGCCAAGTGTGTGTTGTAACGTTGTACCTATAAAAGAAATACACAATTCTAACATAAAACCTCGGCTTTTCAGTCATAACAACTGCTACTTGAAGTGCTGTTTTATTGCAACTGTATTTTGTCAAAACAAAACTTTTGAAACAAGAGGGTCATTGACCCTAAAGTGTTCACCTGTGTAAAAGGCTTCAAGTGTGTTTGTATAACGTAATGGTACAGGTACAGAGTTAGGTTTATATAAATACCAAGGCTCTAGCTATTACAGATCCAGAGAAGATATTCAAAGTTTCTTTTATATTAGCCTATATTATATACATGCCATACACATGGGCATGGCCATTTTTGAACCTTGAGCAATAATTTGAACAATTATGGTAGACAGTCAAACCCTGATATCACATAACAAATATCCAAGAAACATTTTGTGTAAATTGTTTTAAAATAGGGCCTGCTGTTTCTAACAAGAACATTTTTAAAGTTTCCAATATATACATATAGGGAAAAAGTGACAATGCCCCCAGGCTGCCATATTTTATGACCAATCAAAATAACTTAAACAATCTTGGTAACATGTCACACAAGACCATTTGTCTGAAATTATTTTAAAATCAGGCAAGCAGTTTCATACCTGATTTTTTTTTAAGTTTCCACTATATACATATAGGGAAAAGTGACCACGCCCTCTGGCAGCCATGTTTTATAACGAATCAGAATAATTTGAACAATCTGTGTATGTTACACAAGGACAATTTGTGTGGAATTATTTTAAAATCAGGCCAGCAGTTTCATACCAGAAAATTTTTCAAGTTTCTACTCTATACATATAGGGAAAAGTAACCATGCCCTCTGGTAGCCATGTTATATAACGAATCAAAATAATTTGAACAATCTTGGTAGAAGGTCAAACAAGGACAATTTGTGTGAAATTATTTAAAAATCAGGCCAGCAGTTTAATACAGAAGAGTTTTTTTAAGTTTCCACTACATACATATAGGGAAAAGTGACCACGCCTTCTGCCGGCCAAGATTTTTGACGTATCAAAGCAATTTGAAGATCCTGGCAGGAGGTAACACAAGGACCTTTTGTGTGAGATTATTTTAAAATCGGGCCAGCAGTTTCACAAAAGAAGATTTTTAAAGTTTCCACTATAAACAAATAGGGAATAGTGACTATGCACGCACGACAAATACAGTGTAATCACAATAGCCTCGTGCTGTGGTGAGCTAAAAATGTTGACACAGGACAACGGACCACGGACAATGGACGCCGGACCATCCACCTTTACTAATAGCTCACCCTGAACAAAGTTCAGGTAAGCTAAACAAGAGGGCCATGATGGCCCTATATCGCTCACCTGAGTATCATTGCTCTTAATGGTAAGATCAAGTTTTGACATAGATCACATAGGCATACACTTTAAATATCATCAGGATAAATATTTTCTTGTAACAGTCCCTTTTGACCTATGGGTCACATACTAGTCATAGCCAATCTCCATACCAAGTTTGAGGGTCCTTGGCTCAAATGCTGCATTTTTGTACTAGCATGACTATTCCTTACCCTGGAAGACTTAAATAACATTTAAAACCAATCTCATCAGATGCTGCTAAGGCATATTCATTTACATAAAATAAAGGGAGGTAATTTGTCATGAATTCAGTCAAAAGTTATCTACCCTGATTGTCCAAGTCCATCTGATGGCATAAATGACATTTCAAATCAGTATCTTCATTGGTTACTGGGATACACCCATTTTAATTTGAAACAAAGGGAGGTAATTTGACATAAAATCAGTCCATAGGTATCTTCCCTGATTGTCTCAGTCCAACTAATGACAATAATGAAATTTCAATTAAGTACTATAAATACTTACTGAGATAAATCCATTTTTATTAAAATCAGGGGAGGTAATCATGCATTGGCATATGCATGTAGAAGATACAGAGTACAATATATTAGAAAAGTAAGTAAAAGTAGAAATTTCTTACCATGGAAGACATAATGTTTCAAACCAATCTCATTAGAAGCTGCTAGGTACATTCATTTACATAAAAGATAAAGTGAGGTAATTTGTCATAAATTCAGTCAATATGTATCTTCACTGATCGTCCAAGTCCATCTGATGGCATAAATGAAATTTCAGATCAGTATCTTCATTAGTTACGGAGACATACCCATTCTAATTTGAAATAAAGGGAGGTAATTTGACATAAAATCAGTCCATAGTTACCTACCCTGATTGTCTGAGTCCAACTAATGACAATAATGAAATTTCAAATGAGTCCTTTAAGTACTTACTGATACAAATTCATTTTGATTAAAATCAGGGGAGGTAATCAGATATAAAATGACTCCAGAACCTATGATTGGATCTGACAGATTCATCATGGAATCCAAAATTTATTGTTGTTGAAGATATTTTGCAAGTTTGTATCAGATCAAACCATAAATGAAGTCTCTATATGACTGCACAAGCCAAAAATAGCAAATTTTGGCCCTTTAAGGGGCCATAACTGGAACCCATGATGGGATCTGGCCACTTTTCGAAAGGAATCGAGATATTATGCCAATACAAGTTGTGTGCAAGTTTGATTAAAGTTGATTGCAAAATGTTGTCCCTATCGTGTTCACAAGCAAAAAATAGCAAATTTTGGCCCTTTAAGGGGCCGTAACTCTGAAACCCATGATGGGATCCGGCCAGTTTTCGAAAGGAACCGAGATATTATGCCAATACAACTTGTGTGCAAGTTTTATTAAAGTTGATTGCAAAATGTTGTCTCTATCGTGTTCACAAGCCAAAAATAGCAAATTTTGGCCCTTTAAGGGGCCATAACTCTGGAACCCATGATGGGATCTGGCCAGTTTTCGAAAGGAACCGAGATATTATGCCCATACAAGTTGAGTGCAAGTTTGATTAAAATCAAATACAAAATGTGGTCTCCATCGTGTTCACAAGGAAATTGTGGACGGACGGACGATGGACGAAGGGTGATCACAAAAGCTCACCCTGTCACTATGTGACAGGCGAGCTAAAAAAAAAACAAGGGAAAAAGGATGTTAAAGTCCAAATTTGGTGAAGACCCATGAAGTGGTTCAAGAGAAGAAGTCATTTAAACTTTTTTCTACTTTTATCTCTTTGGGCCTCTAAAAGGGTTTAAGTGGAATTATTTGAACACAACTGAGATAGGACAATACAAAGATTCTACAGACCAATTTGGTGAATATCCATCAAGTGGTTCATGAGTTGTTTTTTTCTGTTTTCAACTCTGGGGGCCCCTAAAATAAATTAAGCAGGACCATTTGACGAATCTGGAAGATGATCATACTAGAAGACTACAGTTCAAGTTTGGCGAAGGCCCATCAAGTGGTTCCATGAAAAAAAAAAAATGTTTGGTTTTTCTATGTTTAGTTCTAGCAACTTGCGAGGGGACATTGCCAGGATGCTACAGACCAAGTTTGGTGTAATTCTTGTCAGTAGTTTCAGAGGAGGATTTTATGCACAAATGTTGACGACAAATGACTGTCCGTAAAATTCTTTTGAACTTGACATACTAGAATTCCTTTAAACGTACACAATCAGGAAACTTACACAATCAGGAAATCTATGACCTGTCCAAAGGCATATCCACCAGAAATAACAAGGTCATCTCCATCCATGAGAGAGGCTGCAGAGGCTCTACCCACTGGTGAATTGGCATTCTCATAACGGATCAATGACTCTTCTCTGACCAATGTACTGCAGTCTAAACCTGAAATTATTAAGAATAAAACAAGCAGCCAAAATGAGTCTCACTTTAAACAAGAGCTGTCCGTAAGACAGCCAATGCTAGACTATTCAAATTGTTGTCCCAGAAGCAGGAATATTACCCTAAAAGTCAAAATATCTATAGAGTTTTAATCCAGTATCTGCATTAGTTTTGGAGATAGCAATTTGCATGCAAAACTTTAACCAGAAGTTTTTAAGTTCAAAAATACATGTCAGAGTTACGGGACTTGATGCTATGACCTAGTTTTATAAACCCAAAGAAACGTGTGAAGTTTCAATTCAATATTTGCATTAGTTTTTGAGATAGTAACTTGTATGCAAAACTTTAATCAGGATTTTCTAAGTCCAAAAGGGAGCATAATTTGGCCAAAATAAAAAAATCAAAGTTATGGGACTTGATGCTATCACCTAGTTTTAAAACCCCAAAGACACAAGAGAAGTTTCTTGATCCTGTGAGGTTGGTTATTGACACAGAAAAAGAAAAGTAAGTTTCAAAGCTTATGACTCAAGGTTTAATATTTTTTAAGGTGTTTGCAACACAAACGTTTAAGAACTTTATGTGTATTTTTCACTTAGTGAAGGGCCAAAACTCTGGCCTAGCCGAGTAAAATCCCAAAGAGAACACCTGATGCAAAACTTCATAGGCTATAAAACAATCCTCTAATGTTTTATGACTCTAGGTCAAGTACATTTTGACATACATGCAGCACAAACTTTTATTTTTTTACTAAGTCAAGGGCCATAACTCTGATCAAGCAAAGTGAAAAAAACTCAGTTGCACAAATTCACATGCTGGATAATATTCTAGTCTGGTTACCAACTAGATAATCTTTTCAATTTTTTTTATAATCATTTCTGGCCGATATTTCTTGGCTCTGATTAGTGTTTTGAGAAGAAAAGGGACATGATTATGCAAAATTTAATAGCCTCAGGAGTTATCTCCTGTGAACAAAACACAGGGTCTGAATACAGACTAGTTAATATTCCTACATGATGTCATGACTCTAGAGATATATCTCTTTTTTAAGATATATGCAACACAAGCACTTTATGTGTATTTTTCACCAAGTCAAGGACCATAACTCCAACCTGGCTGAGTGAGATCCCAAACAAAACACCAGGTGCGCGACTTCACATGCTATATAACAATCCCCTAATGTTTTATGACTCTAAGTCAAATACTTTTTGAGATACAAGTGACACAAACTTGTATCCAAATTTATGCACCTTTTTTCTGACAATCAAGGGCCATAACTCTGGTCTGACTGATTGCCCCCTCCCCCTTAATGCAAAAAGGTGCCCTTAAGCTTCCTTAATTATCAGCACATGGTACCTTTTTGCTTTAAGGGGGCATTATGTAAAACCAGAATAAAATCCCATGTGCACAACTTCACATGCTGAATAATATTCCTATGATGTTTCATGACCCTATGTAATATAGATACATTTTTAGATATGTGTGACACAACTTTTATGCCTTTTATGCATATTTTTTTACTAAGTCAAGGGCCATAACTCTGGTCTGACTGAATGATATCTCTAAGAAATCCCCAGATGCACAACTTCACATGCTAAATAATATTCCTGTAATGTTTCATAATACTGGGTCAAATACTTTTTGAGATACATGCGACACAAAGTTAGGCCCTTTTATACCTATTTTAGACCAAGTCAAGGGCCATAACACTGGTCTGACTGTGTGAGTAAAAAACGGAAGTTTCAGCTATATGCCTTTAAATGACAGCTATATGTACTTGCATGCATAACCATAACTTTAACCAAGGTGTGATACTGACGTCGACGCCGACTTCGACGCCAGGAGGAGTAGAATAGCTTGGACTATTCTTCGAATTGTTGAGCTAAAAATATACAGAGAGTTATCACATACAAGAGGGCCTCTTGGCTCACCATTGCTCTCAATCACAAGTGCAAGGTCAAAATCAAAGGGACCAACACTTGTACATCCAAACATGAGTTTACATACTAAGTTTGGTATGTGTTGTACATTTTGACTTCAGCAGCCATATTCTTTGAGAAATGAGAAAAATCTTAATATTCTTGGTTCAAGGTACTCCAGAAACATTTCTGTGATTTTTGTTCCTCTGATCAAATAACCTCAAGGCAAACTACATGCAGTTACTGACACACTAAACAATGGGGGAGTCATCTGACCACAGATTTTTAAATCCGTAGGCCAAAACTTTCTTTACTGAGCAGAAACTGTTTCAGTTACAAAGTTACTTTGACCTCAACCTTTGAATTACTGACTCCTATAACAATAAAGATCATCTACTGACCACAGACAATCACCCTTTGAAGTTTGAAGAGTTCTTAAGTTACTGAGAACAAACCCTCTAGAGTCTTAAGAGCACTGTGACCTTGACCATTGACCTACTGACCCCAATAACAATAGGGGTCAATCACTGGCCACAGGCAATCATGCTATGAAGTTTCAATCATTTTTCTGTTACTGAGCAGAAACCATTTTTAGAATCACTGTGATCTTGACCTTCGACCTACTGACCCCCAAAACAACAGGGAACATCTATTGACCACAGGCAGTCATCCTATGAAGTTTGACAACAGTAGACCAAAGCCTTCTTTATTAATACAGTAGCCATCTTCAGTATCAAGGTCACTTTGACCTAGACCTTTGACCTACTGATACCCAAAATACTGATTTATGAAGTTTGTACATTGACAGATTAAGTATTCTCAGAAACCAAATGGTCACGGATCAACAGACCATGTGCAATTTTGGCAAAGCAATATACTCCCTCTTCTTCAAAACTGTGCATAAAAATAGTAACTTCCTTCCGGAATGGGAAGCAAAAATCATACTTCAAATAAAATTATTTTCAAATCAGGCCAGTACAGTCTACAATGTATTAAGAGACCATCCAAGTGGTCTCTTAATGGAATGGACTCTTAATGAATTTCAGTCAGATGAAAAGGAAAGTTATTTTTAACTGTTACTGTAACTGTATTTCTTATGAACATATACGTATGGTTTCAAAATCTGTTTTAACATCGTGAACACTTTTCCAAGCCCACAAACCATGAAAATTATGGCTAGATTGATTGTCAGTTTGACTGATACAAAGGTTAATTGCATTCAGTCACTTGCAAAACGTACTCGCTAATTACACAGATGAAGAAATGCCCGGTAGAATTTTGGTACCCGGTCGCCTAATAGATACTTTTGTCGAATATTTTACCTGTCGGGACTACATTACTGTGGTCGCTAGTCGTTTAATAAAAAAGTCGTTTAATGGAATGAATTTATATACTGAAAACGTTCGGGAGGGATTTTGACTGGTCGTTTAATACAAAAATCGCTTAATAGAGGTGGTCGCAAGTACGATGTCGACTGTAGTTTCATACAAGAAGTTTTCTGTAGCCATATGGGAAAATGAGCCCCTCCCCCCAGGCGGCCACTTTTTCGATGAATCAAAATTATTTGAAGGCATTTGGTTGAGGGTCACCCAAGAAACATTTGTGTAAAATTATTTTGAAAACAGACCAGCAGTTTCTGACAAAAAGATTTTCAAAGTTCTATATAGGCATATAGGGAAAATAAGCAAAACCCCTTGGCCTTGGGGGGTCATGTTTTTCGCTGAATCAAAATTATTTGAAGGAATATAGTAGAGGGTCACCCAAGGAACACTAGTCTTGTGTAAAATTGTTTTGAAATCAGTTTTCTATATAGCCATAACTGCCCATAAGTCCAATGGACAGGAACAACAAAAGAAAGAAATTTAACAAAAAAGAAAAAAAAATTCTTACAAGGTACAGATATGTCAAAATACACCTAAAAGTTGGAGGTACCATCCATGTTGTACCACAAAAAAGTGGTCTCGGTTTTTCTCTACGGCCAATAATAAAAAAGTTACTAAATAAGCTATTTATAGTAACATAAAAGGGAAGTAATTAAAACAAGAGGACCATGATGGTCCTGAATCGCTCACCTGTCCCCACATGACCCAGTTTTGAACTGAGTTTGACGTCGTTTTTTTCTATTATTTGACACAGTGACCTAGTTTTTGAGTTCATGTGACCCAGTTTTGAACTTGACCTAGATATTATCAAGATAAAAATTCTGACCAATTTTCATGAAGATCCATTGAAAAATATGGCCTCTAGAGAGGTCACAAGGTTTTTTATTATTTGACCTTCTGACCTAGTTATTGACGGCACGTGACCCAGTTTCGAATTTCACCTAGATATCACCAAGGTGAACATTCTAACCAATTTTCATGAAGATCCATTCAAAAGTATGGCCTCTAGAGAGGTCACAAGGTTTTTTTATTTTTAGACCTACTGACCTAGTTTTTGACTGCAGTTGACCCAGTTTCGACCTAGATATCATCAAGATGAACATTCAGACCAACTTTCATACAGATCCCATGAAAAATATGGCCTCTAGAGAGGTCACGAGGTTTTTTTATTATTTGACCTACTGACCTAGTTATTGAGGCCACTTGATCCAGTTTTGAACTTGACTTAGATATCATCAAGGTGAACATTCTGACCAATTTTCATGAAGATCTATTTGAAAGTATGGCCTCTAGAGAGGTCACAAGGTTTTTCTATTTTTAGACATACTGACCTAGTTTTTTAACACAGCTGACCCAGTTTCTAACTTGACCTAGATATCATCTAGATGAACATTCAGACCAACTTTCATACAGATATCATGAAAAAAATGGCCTCTAGAGAGGTCAGAAGGTTTTTTTTATTATTTGACCTACTGACCTAGTTAGTGAAGGCACGTGACCCAGTTTCGAGCTTGACCTAGATATCATCAAGGTGAACATTCTGACCAATTTTTATGAAGATCCATTCACAAGTATGACCTCTAGAGAGGTCACAAGGTTTTTCTATTTTTAGACCTACTGACCTAGTTTTTGAACGCACGAGACCCAGTTTCAAACCTGAGCTAGATATCATCAAGATGAACATTCAGACCAACTTTCATACAGATACCATGAAAAATATGGCCTCTAGAGAGGTCACAAGGTTTTTCTATTATTTGATCTACTGACCTACTTTTTGAAGGCACGTGACCCAGTTTCGAACTTGACCTAGATATCATCAAGGTGAACATTCTCACCAATTTTCATGAAGATCTTTGAAAAATATGGCCTCTAGAGAGGTCACAAGGTTTTTCTATTTTTAGACCTACTGACCTAGTTTTTGACCGCACGTGACCCAGTTTCGAACTTGACCTAGATATCATCAAGGTGATTATCCTGACCAGTTTTCATAAAGACCCCATGAAAAATGTGACCTCTAGAGTGGTCACAAGCTAAAGTTTATGCACGCACGGACGACGGACGCTGCGTGATCACAAAAGCTCACCTTGTCACTTTGTGACAGGTGAGCTAAAAAAATTTATTGTAAGTGAACCAAAGAAGGATCTGCCAAATAAAAACAAGAGCACTGCAATGCAACGCAAATGCAGAGCAATAACAAAACAAAGTCATATGACCTTTGACCGCTAAGTGTGACCTTGAACTTGAAGTGAGCCATCCGAAAAATGCGCTCTGCACGTCAATTCGATGAGGTGAACATTTGTGTCAGGTTTCTTTGAAATCCTTCAAGCAGTTCAAGAGTTACAGAGCGGACACGAAACAAACTGATATGACCTTTGACCCCCAAGTGTGACCTTAACTTTTGAGCGTGACATCCAAAACATGCGCTCTGCATGTCATCTCGGCCTGGTGAACATTTGTGTCAAGTTTCTTTGGAATCCTTAAAGGGGTTCAAGAGTTACAGAGCGGACACGAAATTGCTAACGGACGGACAGACGGACACCTGGGGTATAACATAATACGTCCCTTTGGGCGTATAAATCAAAGGCCTGAAGGGCCTGAGTCGGCTAATGATTGATGTACTGACAGTATAGTCTACCAGTTTCAGTTTGTTTTTAGTTTTTTTCTTAAAATGTCATAACACAGCTCGATATTTACCCAAAATATTATATCCGGATACGATTACACTTTTCTCCAGTTTCAACAATATATTTTACAAATTGTGATGATACGAAGACATTTAGCAGCAATTGGCAGTATCTGACATTGAAGTTTATGGTTAAATTACCTCTTATTTAAATCTTTTCATAAAAAAGTTGTTTCGTTTCGTGACAGCAGCCAAACATAGACGATCTACTTTCGATTTCAAAAACTACAAGAAAATACAATTTAATGTTTCGCCGATTTGTTTATTTCTCGAAAAATAAGAATTAAAATCATTTTTAATATCAGTAGTAACTAAACAAACCAGTAAGAGCTTCTTCTTCCGATAATTTATCCGTTTACTGACTGCAAAATTCAACCCACGCAAAGTTTATAGAAATCATACGATGCGTGATTACGTTCAATGTGGGAGAATTAAGGCTGATCGGCTATGTTACCTAACGCATCCAGACGATTCAGAATTTGTTTTTAAAAAAAGCATTGTGTGCGTTTCTGTAATTTTATATACGTTTTTATACGCTTAGAAATTATTAGACATGCGTATTTGCATTATTTCTATACGTAATTTACGCTAATACGCATCTTATCTGGAGCCCTATGGAACTATTTTTTGTCTTTCGCTGGATGTTACCCAAGCTTTGTAAGCCTGCGCAATTCTTAAAATGCACATTTATGCTTAATGAGTTACATTCGAGTATTGCACAATTACAAGTCATAAATATGACAGATTACATCGTATATTGGTCATAGCAAACGGAATTGACACAACTTAACTTCATTCATGCAGTGAACTGTTTGAAGTTTGAGAAATCTAATGGAACTACATCCCTTCACGTGTTATTCGGTCCATTTAGAGAATCGCTGAACAGCAAGGACTCGTCAAAAGGCTTTCAGCCTTTAGCCGACTCAAAAAATGGAAAGCAAGTTACTACTCTTAGTAATCACTTTCATGTTTAGGAAGTATGGAAAAACCCATAGTTTCCTGAACAGGACGTTTAAAATGAAAAGGTTTTCCACGACTTTTTTTTGGTTGTAATGGTGACCAGAGTTATGCATGGATGACCTAGACTTGAAGGAATATGGAAGAGGATCACCCATGAAACATTCCTCTTAAATTTGAAACCAGGGTTTCCTCTGGGTCAATTTCACTTTGCACCAACAAATTCGCCAATCAGAAAAAGTTTGCGCCAGTGGCTCTAAAGTTGGAGCCAGTAGTCTGTGATGGGCGACATAGAGTAACTTCCAGTAAATTCGACAGCTTGGATTAATATCCACGTGGAGAACCGCATAATGTCCTTGAATTACTTTTTTCAAGTCATTTCTATGATGTCATATTTATATATGACATGATGAGAACGTACTGATCACCCTGGCACTATTACTTTTACCGATACGCTCATCGGGGAACTACGACCTTCAAAACAAATTTGCTTACAATATTCTATAAGAATGGTCCCGGACACTCAGGTATGTAAAACTACTGCCACAATTGCATTTTGATTTATTTAACTGAAATATAAACTTAACTTTGATGCTGATATTTAGAAACAAATGATATTCTCCGGTTTCAAAGCATGACCTTGATTTGGGGTGATGAATTTGTACGACAAGGTGAAACATTGTCTTGCAAATTTGACATATCATTCAAAATTTTTCAATTATATCTTCTTCAAAGGATAATTACAACATACAAGTGGTTTAATCGCCTTTTTTTTTACCATATTCAGTGTTTTATTCCCGCTTTCCTCCATTATTTGTTTAGGCAGATTTTTAAAATACGTATAATAATGCTGAGCTGATGTCGCTAATTAAGTCATTGACTTGCACATTTAAAAGCACCAGTCCTGTACAATTAATCAGCGTGCACATGTATATACCCGGAACCAATAATTAAGTTTTGATACGCAATAAGAATTCATGACGACTCGAAGAAAAGCATTCAAGGCGTGTCCAGACTGTGCCACAGATGCTGGCGACTATGACAGGTGGATAAATCTCATGCCCAAGATGGCGGCACATTTCTTGCACTAGAGATGCTATTCTATATAAAATTGCAGAAGAACAAGTGGTTAGTTATCCGTATGTTTTTGAATTCTGTATGGCATAAATAGACGCTTACTCACACAAACTCGACTTGTCATGTATCCCTAACAACACTGCACATCAGTATTATGATATATTAAACTGTTTCTCGAAACAATCAGCTGGTGTTTGTATTATCAGTTGAACAATTAGATTAATTTTTGTTTGGCTTTTTATAGCTTGAAATATAAAATCTGAAAAATTAGAGCCTACTCGTAAGTATAAAACCATGTGTTATGTCTGTTGCAATATTTGCTGTTTTAACGTAGTTGTAAATAAAATAATTTATAAATACCGTTCATCTTGAATATTTTTATTAAAAACTACATAAGGGTGTCGAATTTACCTGAAAAAATGTCGAACTTACACGATGACAACCATCATAATAAAATCCATCATATTGACGATGTAGATGCTATCACTGGGCAGCATTTTATACTGAAGACGCAGAAAAGGTCTACTTTCGTTTTCATTAAATGTTCATATCGGTTATTCTGAATAAAATATTGCTCCACCGTTTTTAAGCTAAAAGTGTCGAGTGTACCCGAAGTTGCTCTACCTTTTTTTTTTCAATCTCTTTTTCATTTGATACTTTAACCATGCAATTTGCTCTTGAACCAGTCTATCCTAATATCACACTGAATCAAAAATAATTTTTAATCTTCTCAACCATTTTCAAGAACATTTTCAAAACAAAAGTAATTGCTCAATCTATAAAATTATCCCTTTAAACAGTCTGCCATTTTTTAATTATCTCCATTTAATGGTCATTTTTCACTACTTAGATGTTTTTAAAACATGAATATTTAGTTCTTTATTTTTTAACTTTTTATTTCAAAAAGTTTCGTTATATATATCTAAATTTCTATTTCATTCCATACATATTAATGTATAGCGAAAATACCACCTAAAAGTACAAGTAGCTCTTTATTTTGAAACTCTTGGGTGGGGCTTTTAAAAATTCATCTCATGTATCAATGCTATACGTTGGGCACGTAAGAGAACCAAAAGAACTGCTTTTAGTTCATTTGTATCTCTTTTAGTTCATTTGTATCTCAAAGATTCTTCGACTGAAATTTTACAAACGCGTAAGATTTATTTAACATTGATATTTTACGATCGCACAAATCTATCTAATATCGATAGTTTTACGATCGCATAATATATTTTTTTATTGCGCTTCGATGTGCCATTATTTCAAGCATTTTTTCGGTTCTCGATTACTTTGGCGAATCGGCTTGATATTAAAAATAACTTGTAAATTTATCTCCCATTTTTAGCATCAAGAAAATGGGTGGAGCTTTAGACAAAGTGCGCAGCTAATATTTCATTTCATTTGCTTTCCTAGAAGTAGGCGGGGCTAAATTTGGCGAATCAGATTGACTGATAATCGTTCTTGCGTGGAGGAACATTCTCCTGACTCTGGTTTTAAATTATGCCCCAAAATTATGCCCCGAGGTGTAATTCGGTATCGACACGTTGGTGTATTGTCTTCGTGTATTGCTAAATATCGGATTATCTGTTACTACGTCCCTGAGAAAGATCAGAAGATCAGATCGATGATTATCTAGTTGGCGCCAATGAAATTCACCAATTGAAGATTTTTAGCGCCAGAACTTCAGTATGAGAATTTGATGACCATCCCTCGTATCAGTATATCCATCACCACAATGGTATGAAGGCCATTTTCACTTTTTATGGTGTGCACGAAGCAAGGCACCATTATTCATGTCCTTGGTATGACGTAGCCATGAAGTGATTCCATGACCTCCTGTACTCACAATGGATATTCCATCATTACCAGACTAGTTTGTCATGTCTGATTCCACTTCACTGGCCTGAAGTAGGCTTAGTTTCTCATACTTTCCCTTCATTGTTTAAATGGGCAGAAATGATGGAGTTAAATACTGTGGTAACAGACATTTATCACACCATAATATGGCATTCATTTATTTATTTATAGGACATACTTCACTTTACATGTAATAAACGAACAAAAAAATGAATACCTTTATACTGCGGAAAACATAAGCATTTTCCTATACTTTGTTCACATGTACCATTCCCTGAACACGCGTTAGGACACATCTCTATATCACAGGATGAACCAGTGTAACCTGCTTCACATACACACACGGAATCCAAACAATCCCCATGTCCTGAACAGTTTTTCGGACAATTGCCCACACTGAAAATACATCAATGTCTAATAAACAATCATGAAAGGGTTTGTGTCAAGAAGTTACATCATTTAATATTTTCAGTTTGGATGCGAAGATGGCAAACAGGAAATGACTCTAATAAATAGTAAAGAACAGTCTTTATTAAGCTGTCTCAAGCCCTGGTAGCCCTGCATCACTAATCTGGCCTAGTTTTTACCCCAGATAATGTTATCTGATTTAGCCTATATTTCATAGAGACAAGCATTCTGACTATGTTTTGTATAAATTAAGTAGTCATTAACCAAGTCTTTCAATGATTTGACCTAGTGAAGAAAATTGCTGTTGGACATACAAATAACAGACTGTGAGAGATCACAATAGCTCACCCAAGCACTCTGCACTCAGGTGAGTTAACAAGAGCTGTCACAGGAGACAGCGAGCTCGACTATTTCAACAGTGAAACTGGGCACATCTGAGGAAGCTGGAGCTGTCACTTGAGTGTTTAATGACTCCAATAAGAATGAAGATATTGGACAATAGCTTGAGTCTGTGTCAAAAGTATTAAGTAATAAGAGAGATAAAGAACATTAAATAAGTATAATTCTAAGCAAAAAGGGGGATAATTCATGAAATACTGGTGCAAGAGTGATTTTTGCACATTGTGTCATACGATGTGGGTGATCATGTGGAATAACAACTTCAAGTTTGAATCAAATCCATTTAGTTATAACTGAAATATAGTGAAAGTGCATCAAATTTTAACCTGAAATTCTATGTAAAAGAGGGGGGGGGGGGCATTATTCATGAAATATTGTTACCAGAGTTACAGACCTTGAGTCATATCATGTGGCTGATAAGGTGGAATAACTACTTTAAGTTTGAATCAAATCCACTTAGTAATAACTGAGATAAGAGTGAAAGTGCATCAAAACTTTAACATGAAATTCTAAGTAAAAAGGGGGAATAATTCATGAAATATTGGTGCAAGAGTTATGGCCCTTGTGTCATATGATGTGAGTGATGATGTTGAATAACTATTTTAAGTTTCAATCAAATCCATTTAGTAATAACTGAGATGAGAGTGAAAGTGCATTAAAACTTTAACCTGAAATTCTAAGTAAAAAGGGGGGGATAATTTATGGAATATTGGTGTGAAAGTTATGGCCCTTGAGCCATATGATATGGGTGATGATGAGGAATAACTATTTTAAGTTTGAAACAAATCCATCTAGTAATTACAGAGATAAAGTGAAAGTGCATCAAAACTTTAACCAAAGTGCGGACGCGGAAGGATGCCGACGCCGGGTCGAGTAGGACAGTAGGACTTCGTATTGTCGAGCTAAAAAAGTAAACATGCTAATTTTTCTTTATTTTTTTCCAAGAAAGTGGAATTTTACTTTCAATTATCAGGGTTAACTTTGACTTCTTTTAATAAGACTTACATAGCTGACTTTGTCTGACATACATACATTAAATAAATAAAGATCAGTGACTTATAATAATGAACTTCTATTGCACAATGAAGAGTAAATTTCAAATATATGACATTTTTTGTGATTTTTACACAAATCTAACCTTTGATCTCAGTAACAGGTTTGACCTGGATAGTTATAGCACTTTTCTGTTAATGAAATATTGATGAAAGACATTGTTTTTGTATGGATTGGTTGACTTCTTTTCATATTCTAACTTCTGTAACCAATTAAAATTCAGCCTTATCAATATAACATGAATTTTGATTACTATTAGTTAACATTGTGACCTAGATGAAACAGACATTTTTATTATGTTGTAACATAATCTTGGTTTCAAGTTAAAACATACAGAGGCCCTTCCACTATTTCATATTAATTTAAAGAAGCTGACCATCTTAGTGATATTTTTTAAGAGAAAGGCTTGAATGGTTTGACCAAATATATAGAGTAATGTAAAAACCCTTTGTAAACTCTTTTACTGGTTTTGGGAAGCTATCATTAACCACTTTATTCTGTGACAAGTGTGCAACAATCATAAACAGAATGAATACATAACAATCATAAACAGAATGAATACATAACTATAAACAATCATAAACAGAATGAATACATAACTATAAACATCTAGATACAGTAACTTTCCCATTTAAAACAGCACACTGCCCGTTTTAGGCAGCACCCTTGAGCCCTAGAAATAACACTACATTTACTAACAATCAAACATTTATTTTTAGTTATTTTAATCAAACAGTGAAAAACTGGTAGCTGTGAACTTAACCCAATACCCCCTAATATTTTCAGAAGTAGGTATAAACACTGTTATTAGAAACACATAAGCAAAATACAGTTACCCACAGCTTTGACACTTTAAGAAGCAGGTTTTCAGGCAGGATATGAACTATCCTTTCCAAGAAATGTATAAGCTAATCTTCTGTCCTCAGTTATTGCAAAAGAAGTACACAGGTTCTCCATCCAAATAGCTCACCTTAAACACTTTGTGCTAAGTTGAGCTAAAAACAATGCCAGGAATTATGTACAAAAATACACATCACTTGGAAATATAATTTAACAACGTCATGGCAATGTTTTTACAAGTATAAATTATGTTTTTATTAGCAGAATCACGAAGAGACGACGTATTGTACAAAGATGAAAAAGTTTGTTGTCACTTATAAAGTTCTTTTAGTGGAGAAACATTAAGATATTATGGATCTACAACTTAATCATGCCAGGACATATATACATCTTTATGACATGATTACTTCCAAGTAATTTAAAATCAAAACCGTAGATAGATTTTGTCAAATTCCAATGAAAAAGTGCCATAAGCATGAATCATTGGTAAAAATTAACTCTGGTCATAGAAGTTAAGGTTTATGAATAATTCTTGCTTCCATAACCTTCATTTTTTTTGTCATATACAGATGAAACTTGGCATCCAAAATTCAAAGGTGTTGAGCATTTTATTATGAGATAACAGAAATTTGACTTAAAATGATATTTTGTGCACTTATTTTCGGGACGGGGCTTGAAAATGTCTTTGAGATAGCCCGACTTTTGAGAAAAGCAAATTCAAGACATTCATTTTCAACTGTATTTTGTGATCCTAATGTTTGGGCAATTTCTTAAAAAGATTTAATCATGCAACAGTTACTATGTTTTTTCATGTAAAATAGAATCATCAGAATGCAAAATTTCAATGTACGTCTAATCTTAAACAAAGCTTTTAGTTGGAACATTTGTCAAAAAAATAGTATGCTCAGGCTCAGTACTCTACCTGCCTTAAATGTTCTATAAAATGCAATTTATTAATACCTTTTATTTCAAATACAATGCTGTGGCAGATGTTTACAATGGAGGGTATTCAAGACAATGAATATCCAAATCTTCACTTTGAAATAAATATGCCAAATGAGTCATTCTTACTGAGAGAGCTAAACAAGGAGGGTATCACCTCCCACACTCTCCTGTTCACAGCAGTTTGGGTTTCAAAACTTTCTTGCAGCATGCCTTTAAAATTTTCTGGCTAGAACACTGTAGCACCTAGTGACCTACTTTTTGACCCCCAGATGACCCAGAGTAAATCTCATCCAAACTTTTACTGATGCAAACATCCTGACCAAGTTTCAGCAAGACTAATCTAAAATTTTGACCTTTAAGCGTTAACAGTAAAATTGTTGCCAACAGACATTATAGTGATCACAATGGCTCGCTTAAAGCACAAAGGTGCTCTGACAAGCTTAAAGCACAGCATCCTTGATGCCCTGCATCAAAATTTTTCTTGTAATACTTTCATATGGATTAGTTCTATAAATGGAAGCACATACCTGTACTGTAAAGTAAATCCTGTCATGTTATATGCAGCATCACTGTAGAAATATAGATATGCTTTCCCGGAATGAGCAACAATTTCTTCTAGGCTATTGTTCACATCAATATCTGGTAGAACTAAACCACTGAAATAAAGAAAAGGTATAAAATTCTACAGAGCTGACAAAAACTAGAATGTGTCTGTAGGACACAGGGTGTGCCCCCCACTCACCCCCCCACTGGTACATTTGTCAAAAATAAGGGGCAATAATTCAAATGTTTGCAGTCTTAATGGGGTATAGCCTCCACAAACATTTTATGAAAAGGATTCATTATTCTAGGCCAAATACTTTTTGAGCTATGAGCATCACAAACAAAAAATCCACTATTTTGGCTATTTCAAGGACCATAACTCTGTAATAAGAGCTAAGATTCTCAAGAAGAATGCCAAGTGTGCAAGGTCACATCACGTTAAAGACTTCAGCAAGGTTTCCTGAATTTACATCTAATACTTTTTGAGCTAGGCACATAATTAGGTGAAAAAGTGCATTTTTTTACTATTTCAGGGGCCATAACATTAAAATTAGGGGGTGGAGCCAGCCAAAAAATTAGAGGTGTGCAAGTTTATATCATGATAAAGACTTATACAAGTTTTCAACCATTTATTTTAAATACTTTTTTAGCTAGGTGCGTCACAAGGTGAAAATGTACATTTTTGACTATTTCAGGGGCCATAACTCTAAAAATAGGGGGCGGACCCAAATAAAAAATAGGAGGTGCGCAAGTTTATATCATGATTAAGACTCATGCAAAGTTTCATGAACCTATATCAAATATTTTTTGAGCTAGGCATGTTACAAGGTGAAAATGTGCATTTTTGACTATTTCAGGGGCCATAACTCTGAAAATAGAGGGCGGAGCCAGATGAAAAATAGGAGGTGCGCAAGTTCATATCATGATTAAGACTGTTGCAAGGTTTCATGAATCTATATCAAATACTTTCTGAGCTAGGCATGTCACAAGGTGAAAATGTGCATTTTTGACTATTTCAGGGGCCATAACTCTGAAAATAGGGGGTGAAGCTAGATGAAAAATAGGAGGTGCGCAAGTTCATATCATGATTAAGACTCATGCAAGGTTTCATGAATCTATATCAAATACTTTTTGAGCTAGGCGTGTCACAAGGTAAAAATGTGCATTTTTGACTATGTCAGGGGCCATAACTCTGAAAATAGGGGGCGGAGCCAGACGAAAAATAGGAGGTGCGCAAGTTCATATCATGATAAAGACTCACGCAAGGTTTCATCAATTTATATCAAATACTTTTCGAGCTAGGCGCGTCACAAACTTCGGACGGATGCACGGACGGACGCACGGATGCATGCACAAGACCAAATCTATATGCCCCCACCACTCATGGGGGGTGGGGGGGGAGGGGGGCACAAAAACAAGAAGGCCATGGTGGCCCTAGATTGCTAGCAACTGAAACAGAAGGATGTACATATTCTCCATATTGCTCCCTATCCATGTATCAAGTTTCCTGAAAAAATCTTTTTCCGGCCACAGGCCAGTATTGAATTCACCTTTACTTCCTTTACTACTGTAAATATCTGGGGTTAAGGTCATTTAACAGCTGATTAAAACTGTACATTTTGATCGGTGGATGAAAAATTCCACAGGGTTTCAATGCCGGTAGATAATATTTTCTTAAAGGGTATGCAGGTGCTCTTTTTGTTAGACAGTATAATCTGTTGCAAGACTCCTGTGGAAACAGCTTACGTCATAAACCTGAATCCCCTCGGTAGTGAAACTGAGTATGATTAATATAACTATGATGTAAAATATGTGTTCTGTACAATATGTTCTACATAAAAAAACATGTAAAACTACATTTTGTTTTGCTTTATAAATTATACTCAATCGTATGCAAAAGTGCAGAGTGCATGCACGTTCAGTGTCCAGTGTGCCCATACCACGTGACTTTGACGTCATTTTATGGCTAAGACGGCAAGCCAAATTCCGTCGACTCAATTCTTCAAAGTGGCGTAAGTTCTTTATTTCTTGATCAAATATGACCAAATAAAGCGCAGGCTAAGGAAAAAAGTGAGTACTTCACTCACAAGTAAACGGTTTTATCAACAGATGAACAGTTTTGGCCTGAAAACGGGAAAACTGTTTTGTTTAGAGAAAATGAGCATGGTAAGACGGCAAGCAAGAGCCCTTTTTGACAGAAAAACGGATGATTGTACACATTAGAGGTGTCGCACGTATTACCGATTCACAGGAATTTAAAGCCGGCTCTTTGTGAGGCCTTAATTAACAAAAATATAGCAGAATTCTTTAAACACTTTTTAAAAATCCAAAATACGCTAAGACGGCAAGTCCGCTAAGACGGCAAGTCATTTTTTTATAGTAATATCGTCTATGGAGTCGCACTTCTCTACAAGCGGTCATTGGGTGTTTACCAATAGTAGATTATTCTACTTCTTGTCAAAACTAAAGGAAAACATCAAAGAACCGTTATATATGTGAAGTCATATGATGTTTTGAACTACCTTAATTGCTTTTTTTTGGTACAGTTGCTAAATTGTGAGGCTTAATAGATAAATTAAACGAGAATTATGATTTGCTCTAGCAGGATTGGCATATAAGTGAGCACTGTTCTAGAAAGATTAAGAATTCAAAAGCTACACATGTATACCATCTTGGATGTACCTCTGCGTGTCGGTCTTTGGATTAAAGTATGTTATAGCGTTTCGAAAACTAAAGAACAAATATACAGTTGGCAGCAGGCAACAACAAATAATACACATTTTTGACCTAATCAATACTATTTTATATGTTCACAACTCTGTTGTACATATAATGTTTGAGTGAATGTTTTCTTGACAAATCGTTATGTATTAAAAATAACGCTACTTATTAAGAAGAGCCATTTTGTCGACTTCCACAAATCAAAAACACAATTTTCAGATATATAGAATAATGTTTTGACAAATAACTCAGTCTATAAGCTAGAAGAGATGCTTTAAAAAGTATTTCTTTGTAGCTGTGTTCAAAGTATTGAGTAGAATAGAAAGATCTTATTTTTCCCCAAAATTTAACACGATATCACATATTAAATTAGAAATAGAGGAAACTCCACAGGTCGCTCAACACAACAAAAACGAAAATGTTGCAGGCTCGGTTTGATTGAGCCTGTTCATGGATGGTAGTGGAAATGCATGTTACCTCCACGCCCTCTAGCCCCGGGTTGAGCAGAACTCAACATTTACACATGCTAAAAGTACAAAAAGCAATTTAGAGACATTCGCAGATGTATTCAAACGATGATGAACATGGAACCTTCTATGATACACGTGTTGAGGCGTGTAATTCCATGAAGAACGGCGTTTGGTCCCCAGATAAAATAAAGGGTTTGCCCCAAACGAGAAAACAATGGGCAGAACTAAACAAACTGGAATTTAGGAAGGGGATCTGAGGTTATGGAGCCTGTGTATCACAAGAACAGTCAAAAGACAAAATTAAAAAGCAGGCACCATATCCAAGGGGTAATTAAACAATACCCAAGGCTATGAAAGCGGGAGTATTGGAACCACCCACAAATACACCAACTTTCACAATTCTTGGAGAAAGGGTTGTATAATTCTACACATTTCTGCAAAATCAACTTCTTGTTTAGCCGAGCCTAGAAATAAAATGTACTGATGTCACGACTTAAGTAATCATGACACCAAAACATTAAATGCTACAACAACATTAGATGTCAGTGGGGTCCGCCAAACTGGAAACTAGACCTGTATCTACCACAAGATCCTGCTGTTTCGACTTCCGTGCAGTTTTGAGATAAGAAAAAGAACCATACACATGAAAACCATCGGGAGAAGACGCAAATGCTCCGTTGATATGCTCTGATTCAATTTTGCTTAAAAGATATCAAACAGTTTCATTTATCGGGCACACATACATAGAAACTTCACATCAGGCAAACATCAACATTTGATATACTAAGATAAGATTTATTAATTGAGTCGGAAAGTCAAATTACAAGTAACATTAGCTCTGATGAGATTTTTAACCGACTATAAATTCTCGTTATGTACTGTTTTGATTCTATTTTGCTTCATAATCTATTAAAAAAAACTCTGTAGCTTTTACTCTTGTTTTATTAACGTTTATCAAAATGACAACTTTCATGTAAATTTTTCAATTCAATAACAATTATCATAATCCGGAACTGATGTAATGTTGTTAAAAGTCATAGTAAAGTATCCCTAACATCTAAATGTATTCAGGATTTGCAAGGAATGTCAATTATTTATCTTGTAAGTATTAATATAGGTTATTTCATTTAATATCGAAACAAATAGTTAAGTTAACCAGACGTGTACTTGCAGCACGACCATTTTCCTTAAAGCTTGGATTGTCACTGAAAAAGCATGAAAATCTTGACTATGAACAGTGACATCTGTCAAAATAGAGTCTATTGTATATGAAATTCTATATGAAATACCTGTGGTTTTGCGTGCTAAAGGTAGGCACGTGGCCGTTAACTGTTACCTATTGTAATCATGAGTTGCATACACACAAAAGAATTTGAATAGCTGCGATGCAGGGCTTTAACCTGTAACGTGTAGCTTCCTATGTTACAGTGGAGCACTGTGGCAATTAATATACTACAGATATAATTATTTATAAAAAGGAAATCTTAAACAAATATTTTGATTCAGTTTTGTATCAGCCTTACAGAGATATTAAAACGATAAAGTAAAATGTTAAATAATAAATAATATGAATTGGTCGTTATAAAAGCTGTACAAAAAAATCTATTTTTAAATTAAATAAAGCAGTTTATCATTTAGCTTACTCCTATAGAGTGATCTCCCTTGTCATTCAAATCAGGACAGGTAGAAAGAATCGCATGCAGATCTATATCCTATACAACTAGAAAAAATGATTCAGATCATATGCTTTTTGTTTACTGTCGGGTACATTATGTATTAATTTAAGGCTAAACTAGAGAAGTCTTTCTTATACGTTTTGAATTATTTTTTTTCACGGCATATTTTCATGCGCTTCGATTTTCTGAATTGTTTTAAAGAAATACACGTTCGCTTTTCAACTTAGTCATGCTCGATGGATCAACAGACTTGAAAACATAATTTCAATACGAAATGACGCATTCTTTAACCTTATTGTATTTACATATGTACGAAAATATCAACCGACTGTAGAACAATGTTCAGAAAACATCAATAAGAATATCTGTCGATTAGCCCGAGAGAAAAAAACGGGCAAAAACCTTACAGCGGATTAATCTGTTTTTCAGTGAAAATGGTTAGTCTGATATTTTTGCATGCTCTGGAATACGGTAATTGTTAGTCTCAACCACTTTGTGGTTTCAACCTAAAAATCAATTTAGCAACATCTGATGATGTATTCATTCGGCGATGCATATGGTAGCTTCAATGATAATGTGTAATTCCACCAAAAACGGTGTATGGTCCAAAGTTAAAATAATTGTTTTGACTTAATGAGAAAACAGTGAGGATAAACCGTTCATATCTCTTTTGCCCAGCACTAGTGATTCAAGGAGAAAATGAAAGATGGTCAATGAATGTCACTGAACTTTTATGTAAGTATTTATTGAAGGTTCCATGTTCATTGCCGTTTGAATACACCTGTGGATGTCTCTAAATTGCCTATTGTACTTTTAGCATGTGTAAATGTTGAGTTCTGCTCAACCCGGGGCTAGAGGGCGTGGGCGGTAGCATGCGTTTCCACTACCATCCATGAATAGGCTCAATCAAGACGCCGACGCCAGGGTGAGTAGAATAGCAAGACTATTCTTCGAATAGTCAAGCTAAAAATGTACTTGTGTAGTAATGCCAATTAACCACTTCGTAAATCAACTATTTGTTCACAAAACACACTGTTTTTGAACTCGCACATGTTGGCAATTACAGGCAAAGTGTCAAAGACATAACAGCGGCGCAAATCGGCCAATTGCAATCGCCTCTGGTGTTCAGATAATTTGATTCGCTTTAACACATCATGCAAAAAAATTCACAAGTTAGTGGTGTGTATTCAAATAATTTTGACACAGTGCAGCTTGTCAACAGTCCTATAAAAGATAATTAGTGAGTGTGGACCAAAAAAACAAAACGCGCTATTTGAATTTCACTTTGGAGTTAGACTTGAGTGAAATCTGAAGCAACAAAGCCACTATTTGGTCCAAGTCACTCAATTGCAAGAGCCCTTGAGATATGACTTTTGACGGACTGAAAATGGAACAAGAGCACCGCCTATGGGTGCCATCGCTCTTCTGCAAGTGCTGGACAATATATAAGACAAGAGTTATAGTTCAGATTTTCTAAGTACAAAAAGGGCCATAATTCTGATAAAACGCAGGTTAGAGTTATGGTTCTTGACCTACATTGTCCCCTAATGATGATAAACAAGTGTGCAAAGTTTCAAAGCTGTAGCTCTTAGAGCTTTTGAGAAAAGGTGACCTTAACCAAAAATTTAACCTATAAACTCAAATTTTCAAAGTACAAAAAGAGGCACAATTCTGATAAAATGCATATCAGAGTTATGGTTCTTGGTCTACATAGTCCCCTAATGATGGTAAACAAGTGTGCAAAGTTTCAAAGCTGTAGCTCTTACAGTGTTTGAGAAAAGGTGGATATAAACAAAAATTTTAACCAATGCCGACGCCAACACCGACGATCAAGTGACGGCAATACCTCGTAGATTTTTTTTCCAAAAATCAGACAAACTAATAAAAGCACTACATCTATGTAATATATATAGGTACAAAGGACCATAAATCTTGTTTTCCTCAAGCAATCTGTCTGAAACTTGTAGGGCTGCATTTCCTTTCAGCATTTAACATTTCTTCTATGTGTTAAAATTATTGAAATCCATTGAAGTCTGAGATATGACTCCGGACGAACAGAAAATTGGACTATTTATGTACTTTTATATATAGGTACAAAGAGCCATAAATCTTGTCTTCCAAGAGCAATCAAACTAAAACTAGCAGGGCTGCATTTAACATTTTTGCCAAGATTTACTGAAATCCTACAAACCAATTCTGAGATGTGACTCCAGATGGACAAAAAAATAGAATAACAACAGGGTCATGATGACCCTGGATCGCTCACCTGAGTAATATGAGCTACATGTTTCAAATGTCAAACTGATGAAAAAATATTAAGAAAGTCAGTAGGTCACATTCATGGTCAATGAAATTCAGTTTTACGATTTGTGTGCAACACTGTGTATGTCATCAAAATTTCAAGGCTGTATATTAAAAAACAAGAAAGTAGGTCAGTAGGTCAAGGTCACAGTCAAGTGACATCATATTACTTGGGGTCATCAGGTAATTATAATTAAACAGTCTTGGAAATAGGATCAGATGATTTTTTAAGTATTTTTCCTATATAACTCACATAATAACTAAGTGACCCCAGGGTGGGGCCTCTTTTAACCCCAGGGGCATAATTTGAACAATTTTGGTAGAGAACTACTAGACAATGCATCCTACCAAATATCAAAAGCCTAGGTCGCATGGTTTCAGACAAGAAGATTTTTAAAGCTTTTTCCTATATGTCTATATAAAACTTGGGACCCCCCAGGGCAGGGCCTCTTTTCACCCAAGGGGTACAATTTGAACAATTTTGGTTGAGGGCCATAAGACAATGCAACAAACCAAATATCTAAGGTCTAAGTGTTGTGGTTTCAGACAAGAAGATTTTTAAACTTTTTTTCCTATATAAGTCTATGTAAAACTTGGGACCCCCGGGACGGGGCCAAATTTGACCCTAGGGGGATAATTTGAACAATCTTGGTAGAGGACCACTAGATGATGCTACATATCAAATATCAAAGCCCTAGGCCATGTGGTTTTGTACAAGAAGATTTTCAAAGTTTTCCCTATATAAGTCGATATAAACCATGTGACCCCCGAGGCGGGGCCATATTTGACCCTAGGGGGATAATTTGAACAATTTTGGTAGAGGACCACTAGATGATGCTACACAACAGATATCAAAGCCCTAGGCCCTGTGGTTTTGGACAAGAAGATTTTTAAAAATTTCCTTTCGGTTGCCATGGCAACCAGAGTTCTACATGGAATTCAATTCTTTGAACAAATTTGAAAGGGGGCCACCCAAGGATCATTCCTGTGAAGTTTGGTGTAATTCTGCCCAGTGGTTTTCAAGAAGATTTTTTTTAGAAATTTTCCTATATGTCTATGTAAAATTTGGGACCCCCGGGGTGGGGCCATATTTGACCCTAGGGGGATAATTTGAACAATCTTGGTAGAGGACCACTAGATAATGCTACATACCAAATATCAAAGCCCTAGGTCATGTGGTTTTGTACAAGAAGATTTTCAAAGTTTTCCCTATATAAGTCTATATAAACCATGTGACCCCCAGGGCGGGGTCATATTTGACCCTAGGGAGATAACTTGCACAAGGCCCTGTGGTTTTGGACAAGAAGATTTTTAAAGTTTTTCCTTTCGGTTGCCATGGCAACCAGAGTTCTGCATGGAATTCAATTCTTTGAACAATTTTGAAAGGGGGCCACCCAAGGATCATTCCTGTGAAGTTTGGTGTAATTCTGCCCAGTGGTTTTCAAGAAGAAGATTTTTTTAGAAGTTGTTGACGGACGACGGACATCAAGCGGTCACAATAGCTCACCTTGTCACTTCGTGACAGGTGAGCTAAAAAACACTATATAATTTTTATATACTATATATATATAACTGCAAAGGGCCATAAATCTCGTCTTCATCAAACTTGCAGGGCTGCATTGTCCTATAGCAGCTAACATTTCTACCATGTTTTATTTAAATCCATTAAACCAAGTCTGAGATATGACTCTAAATGGACAGAAAAATGGACTATATATTTATGTACTAGTATATATAAGTACAAAGGGCCATAAATCTTGTCTTCCTCAACCTACAGCAGTTAACATTTCTACCATGTTTCATTGAAATCCTTCCGTCCATGTCTGAGATACGACTCCTGACGGACAAAAAATGGAATAAAGCACTATAATAGTATGTAAATATGTACAAAGGGCCATAACTCTAGTCTTACTCCAGCAAACTGACCAAAACTTGCAGGGTGGCATTTCCTTACAGCAGTTAACATTTCTACCATATTTTATTTAAATGTCCTAGATATGGTTTTGGATGGACTGAAAGACGTACGGACAATGCCAAAACTTTATCCAAAGACGGAGGATAAAAAGTGGCAACAATTATGTTCAATCTTAATGAAGCATGAAAATTCTCACTGATTTAATCTATAACACATCTTTTGTTACCTGTATGCAGCAATTAATGGTGAGTACAAGGAATCTCCATCAAATATATACAAATGATCCCAACCACACTCAGTCGCAAACTGTGTGGTTGTCAGTCTAATCGGCTTGCCCCCTGAGTCTGGTTCTAACAGCCACATGCACTTGTTATCAACAGAATAATTGCCTTGCCCATCTGTTATAACACCTGAATCTGTCGTTATTCTGCAAAAAAAGTATACAAACATGTTTTAAGTCATTAAAAGAAGTCAATGTTAAAAATATTCAGGTCTTCCAAGATATTTGTAAAATACATATAGTACACGACTTCAATGATTTAATGCCATTGTAAATTTCAGTTATGCAAACTGTAATAATTCATATATTTAGTGTTTCCTGCAGGCCTTTTTAGCATGGCGCAGCGCCAAGCCCCTTTTGAAGTGCCGCCAAGCTGCCCTTAAAACTGCCTGTTTGCGCCATGTGCCCTTTTATCAGCCTTGTGTATTTATTTTGACAAGTGCCCTTTCAAAACCAGCCAGGATAGCAAATGTCCGAGGGACATGTTTTTTAGTTTTTGATTGGGAACAATCAACGAAAAAATTCGTTGTTTTTAACACGTCGGCGGTGAAGCTACATGTAGCCTTGTAAGTGACGACTGAAAACGGTCAATTAAAAGATAATTATTTTAAAAGGTTGTTCTCATTTAAAAAGTAGTTTGATTGTCGCACATTTTTTGATGCTCTCAATAGAAATGTTTTTTTGGAAAATGTAAGTATCGAAACATCAAATAAAACAATTATTTATAGTCCAAACCAAATCTTTTGTTGAAAATAATCCCAACCAGGGCTCCGGAAATTTTGATAACTCAATCGGTCCGAAACGAAAATCGTGACATCGGCGCTACCCCACCCACCGCATTCCCAAAATTACATATTTTGTAAAACGTGATAGAGTAAAGAAATAAGCATGCCATGCATTAAAAGTGAGTTACCGGTCACCGGGAGTTACCATACAATGAAGACAGTTATTCAGCGTTATGTGTGATCGTTACTTTGTTTAAATTTCGATGTTTTTTTTTCCCGCAAGGATAAAATTGCCGGCATCGACACCGTGTACGTAACTAGTGTAAAAGCCAACGCACGTGACTTCAGTACCGTATACACGGCAGATACTTTGTGATGTTTCCTCATTCTTTGACGGAATTCTATAAAATACAATGCGTCAAAGTGAATTACACGACACATATTCTCTGCTAAACAGCCTCAGTATTTTAAGAATACTCTGCCGCGGACCGAATGTGTACGTTATGTAAACGTTGAGCTCGAATTTCCCGCATTTATGATACCAAAAGGTCACGCGAGTTACGTTGTACTTCAATAAACAACTACATTTTATAAAGTTATATGTCTCTTCTGATGTAAACAAAATTTCATTTCGAAACGTTTTTTAAAAGACCAATTTGATAAATGCGCCACTCCGGTTTTCTTTATCATTCATGTTTGTCAGTCCACTTTTTTTCTTTTTTGTACAGTCTGGTTTCAATGACGATTTTCTGCACTCGTTTCAACTGGAGCCCCAACAAATGAATCACGTAATTTTTTCAAATCAAGTAATTATAAAAAAAACATTTTTATCGGTTTTCTGTGTGATGTCTCTTTAAATCAAAGAGTACATGATTAAATGCAGTGACCATTTATTTTTTAACCGTGATCGGACATAACCTTTTGAAATAAACCATCCGTCGGATTCTAAATAAAAGAAGTGGTTCCCCGTCGAAATGATTTGGATCCAGTCAGAAACATTTGGAAACCAGTCAAAAATGTTTAATACATTGCAGTCGGCTGTCTGCAAACATTAAAGGATGTGCCGCGCGAGCGCTGATTGCGTCACGTGCTAATTACGGACCGATTATCAAAGTGACAATCAGACCGATTGACACGTTTATTGATTATCTGAAGGTGCGACCAAGTATTTCCTGCTTGGCAGGCGATCGTGTATTGAGATATCGGACCGAAATTTATACTTTTCTCAATTTTTATGGGACCGATTTTTTTCGTTTTTTCACTTCACGAATCGGTCTGAAAAGTCAAAAATCGGTCCAAAACCGACAAACCGGCAAATTTCCGAAGCCCTGATCCCAACTACATATCAAAGATGCAATTATGACTAATAACGAATCAATTAAAATCTTAAGTTCTCCGTGTAACATTTAATTCATTCGTTCTATCATTGTTTCTTTCTGATTCAAAGTAAACGTGTCTAAAGTGACTTTAAGAAATAGCGGAATAATGCTGTCTGCAATCCCAGTTAGTACCGGAAAATGCCAAAATAGCAAAAACAAATAGGTCATTAGATAATTTGATGATGATTAGATGATTTGACGAACTGCCTATGCTTTTAACTTAAATCAATGGTGAAATATTCTGTCAATGACTGACAAAATATAAGTTTGCTCATTTGATAAAAAGTATTACAAGAACATTCGCCTCTCTTTTGACTGTCTAAAAATGATAGTTCACTCAGAGTTATATATCTGATATATACTAGCAGATTAATTATTGACTCCACAACACCACATTTCAACTTCAAGCATATAAATGTTACAAATTCTCATTTTCAGGTCCAGTTCAGACAACACAACAACTGAAAACCCAAACACACCTGCTTATCCTGATCTTGACAAAAGAAAAAAAAACTCTGGGCACAGAACACAATTTGACAATGATTGGAAGAAAGATCGTCCCTGGCTTGAATGTAGAGTGGAGTTAAGTGACGATGGAATTCAATATGAAGCCATGTACTGTACATTATGTACCAAGTGGTCAGTGAGCAAGACAGGACCATGGGTTGGGACAGGTTGCACATCAACACGACTTTTGTCAACAACCACGCAGAAACAGCTAGACACCAGAGTGCTGTATCTAGTGAATTATCCAACCCAAAGGTAATACAAGAAGTCACACTTGATTTTCATTCAAAAGAAACTAAAGCTCTAATCGACGCACAGAAGGTATTTTCTGATCCAGCACAATCTTCCTCACACCACACTGTTCAAACCCCTAGTGAATCTCTGTGTTGAGTTAGGTGCAACAAACCTACCACATCTAAATAAAGGAAAAAATGCTACATACACTGGCCGGCGAATTCTTGAATTGTGAATTGTCAAGCTGAAACAGTGGAAGAGGATGTGGTGGAAAAAGTGAAAGACAGTGAAAGTTATGGAATAATGGTTGATGAATATACAGACGTTAGTGCAAGAAAACATCTTGCTGTTGTCGGAAAGTACATTGACAGTGGAATCACCAAACTTGTGTTCCTAAAAGACATCCAGCTACCTAATGGCACTGCACAAGGTATCTACAGCTCCCTCCGTGAGTAACTGAACTCTTCAGAATTAAGTCTAGAGAAAATGACGTCATTCGCTAGTGATGGACCATCAGTCATGACTGGAAAGAAAAATGGAGTTGTAGCTCTGCTGCAAAAAAGACAACCCCAAGGTCATCCCCGTGCACTGCATGAATCATCGTCTGCAGCTAGCTGTATCTAAGGCCTTCTGAAGTGTCAAAGAAATAGACAACATTGATGAATTACTGACAGGTCTGTGGAAGTACTACCACTACAGCACAGTTAAATCAGGGAGTTTGTATGCTATACAGGACTTAATGCGTGAAATGGGAACATCTGAGTCTGACAGCAATCTAACAGTGAAAAAAGCTGTCCACACCCGCTGGCTCAGCCATGAAAATGCACTCCAAAGCATAAGGAAACTGTACTCTCCTATCTGTCAAGACCTAGAAGATGCTGTTGCCACTGGACGAGACAAAAAGTTTGGTGAAAAATCAGGTCCCTCAGCAGCTGGACTGCTAAAAATGATGAAGCAGTATGAGAAATTATATTACATTCTTCTCTTGTGTGACATGTGTGCTACCCTGGTCCATCTAACCCTACTGTTTGAACAGGAAAATGTTGACTTGTCATACATGTGTGTATCCTCAAGTTCACTCAACAATCCATAACATTGAGAAAATGAAAAGGCACCTAGGACCCTACCTGTCCAAAGTAGACAACATGGCAGCTTCACTCGGTATAGAGAAGAGAAATGAAGAGAAGGTGAAGGAAGTCAGAGATAAGTTCATTGTGTCCCTAACTGACCATCTGGAGGAACGCCTAGAACATATAGAGGTTGTGTCAGCCTTATCAGTCCTTGACCTTAGACGAGTTCCTGCAAACCAGTGTACTTTCCATGGTTACATTGAGATCTCCCAACTGTCCAATCATCTCCAACTTCCTGAAGACGGCGTCTTGTTTGAGTGGAATGATCTGAAGGAGAAGTTCAACCCTGTGCTGTCCTCCTGCACTCCCAAGTTCATGCTGGAAAAACTCCCTGAAACAAAGGTATATATTCCATAAAACCAACGGATTATGTTCAATATGTAAAATTTAGATCTTTATAATAATTATGTAAATATTCAGCGTGTCTTCTCACAGGTTACATTTTTGTAAGCTCATAGTGACGGAACATAGAAACAGACTTAATGTCAGCACAACAAATCAACTCTTAATGATCAAAATGAACACAAAGGAAAATCAGATCTTAAAAAAACTTCCAGTTAAAATCTAACATGTATTAAAGTATACTTAGTCTATGTATTAAAGTAAAACACACACAAATAAAAGTAATCTGACCAAAATCTGATTGACCACTTTTAAATGTTACACAGTACATCCACTGTCATTTTCACTATCTACATAATGCCGCGATTGTTCCTCATAAACTTCTTCACTACCTTTTTCAAGTCAATATCATTGTGTGTCTTTGTGTTCATTTTGATCATTAAGAGTTGATTTGTTGTGCTGACATTAAGTCTGTTTCTATGTTCCGTCACTATGAGCTTACAAAAATGTAACCTGTGAGAAGACACGCTCGACTGGGGCAGTGGATAGGATGAGCATTTGGTGGATGGAGAGAAGCTTGTTCATCAGGGGACTGACGATACCAGCGGTTTCCTGAAATAAGTAAAAAAAAAAAAAATTAAAAAAATTTAAAGTTAAATATGTGGAACTGTTATAATAGTTATTTGAATATACATTCAACTTAGATGAACATGTGCATTTTCCCAATTTTAGGTGTTGGTCCTTGGGAGCTTAAATTGTATGCAAGACATACCACTTTTTCCTAAAAATAAATACATGTAGCAGTTGATTTTAAGTAGGTATGAATATTTACATAATTATTATAAAGATCTAAATTTTACATATTGAACATAATCCGTTGGTTTTATGGAATATATACCTTTGTTTCAGGGAGTTTTTCCAGCATGAACTTGGGAGTGCAGGAGGACAGCACAGGGTTGAAATTCTCCTTCAGATCATTCCACTCAAACAAGACGTCGTCTTCAGGAAGTTGGAGATGATTGGACAGTTGGGAGATCTCAATGTCACCATGGAAAGTACACTGGTTTGCAAGAACTCGTCTAAGGTCAAGGACTGATAAGGCTGACACAACCTCTATATGTTCTAGGCGTTCCTCCAGATGGTCAGTTAGGGACACAATGAACTTATAAGTCAAGGTAGCTGGTTTTAATAAACTGTATTATAAAGGATCATTATACTACTTAAATTAATTACATTTCTTGTGATTTATTATTTAGTACTTGTGTTTAACCTGTTTATTTCGCCGTATTTACGCACTCCTATCATATCGGCTAACATTTTGTTACGTTAAAACGTACTCGATACATGTTGATACCGTGATTCATTCTTAAAACAAAACAGAACAAACAGTAAAAACGGGCAAAACAAAGAGCATAAACGTACATTATATGATGTGGCTCTACTGAACATTTCGTGTGCCTTTTTAAAGTGACAACTGTAAATGATCATCACATTCGCACCTCTATGTGCGTCTTTAAATAATTACTATATAATTTCTCAGCCAATTTGTTTATTAGTCAATAATCTTGACTGGTTCTAATTGTTTGTTTGAACATACGACCTCTTTAAATTATTCTAAGGCAGCGTATACTAAATGTGAAAGATAATTACATATCAAAAGACCTAATTCTAAAGGATCGCCGACAATTGACACCATCTATCAAATATGTTTCTTTAATATACATTTGTGTATAACAAACTACAAAAATCATTCTAGCATAAAGCTTATGTTCTTGTCACTTTTCGGGGGTGTTTTAACAGAAGAGAAAACGTGTGTTTTTACGCGTTTTATGCTAGAATAACGTTAGCGCATGTTCATTTCGTGCTATAACATCTGCAGATTCCCTCAGGATACGTTGGTACCACCAATCCCTCGGAATTCTGCAGATGTTATAACATGAAAAAACATGCGTTATCCCTACATTAAAAATTTTATTTTAAGAATTTAAAAACACGCCGATGACGATAACGACACTCTGATCATTTATTGATAACACAATAAAATATCTGCCGATATAATATTAGTACGTAGATACAGCGAAATGAACAGGCAAATCACTAATAGTAAATGATACAGTACGTCCAAGATGAAAAGTCAATTTTTCGCGCGACCTTGGTGACAAAAAACGATTGACTGTGTCCTTTTGCGGTGTCCCGAACACGCTAGCACATCGGAACGGACACTGAGTCCGTTATCGATCGGCTGCCTAGCGATCGGCGGACACGGTGCGTCGCGGTGTACAATTGCGGTGATTCTCCGTGTTCAGATCGTCTCAATTAATCCCGTTTTTGATTGTAGAAAGATAATTTTTGCTCCTATCTTTTGTTTTAACAATATTGTTTTCTGTTTTCAGGTGAACACTAAGCTTATAAGATGTGTAATTATAAACTGTTTTGTTTCCTTTGTTTATGTTCATAGTTGTATGTAAAAAATGTTAAAACGTCCACTAACAATTACTACTAACATTACATGTTGGAATAAATGTTTTACTCACCTCTGTTGCAATTAAACTGCCCAAGTCTTTCTTTCGTTTAGCATGTTTGCCAATTTTCACATGGTGCGAAATTATTTGGTAAGTTACTTATGATTAATAAGTTCATGTTGGTATAACAAGTGCTAATTAGGTAATTGTCAACATCAATAAAGAGTATTTAAATTTTATAGTTTTCGAGTAAAACTTCTTTCTATAAAATGCAGTTTCAAACAGTTAATTTTAACTTCAAGTCATGAAAATTGTTCGATGTTTAAATCAATATCATTTTCACTTGTACATGTAGTCTAGTTTATTTTCAATTTGCAATGATTTATTATCGTAAAATTTACATTCTAACATGGCTCGAATTGATTTCCAGTTAAACAAAGAAGAAAATCAAACGCAATATATCCTGCGATAAACAACGGTTGATGCGCGGACCGGTAAGAGAGCATTATGACGTCATGTAGCCGCCTGACGTCCGATACATTACTCCTCGCGTAAATGAATTCCAGCATAATATTTATTGAAATATATCAACGTCCATGTCAGAATGAAAACAATCAAAGCCTTCTTGTGATTTATCGTCTAATTTACCACGGTTCATCGTTCAGATGCTTCAGTATTTAACCACGAGGGCTAATGCCCTCGTGGTTCAATTCCTACGCATCTGAACTCTGAACCGTGGTAAATTAGACGATAAACAACGTGAAGGCCTTGATTATTTGTTAAATGAAACAAGGGATAAATCAAAAGTTATGAAGCAACTGTTTTATATTTCAGGTACACACCAACTACTAGTATATAAAAAATAGAAGAGAAAAAAAAACAGAAGTGAAGTTTCGGAGCAAGACGCGGTTGTGGCTAGTAATACAGTCCCGCACGGTCCTAAAGCTAGTCATACGTGAGGCACGTTCAGCTAGACAGTCTTGCTTGGACTGCAAGAGTAGTGATAATCACATACGACTAGATTTTTGGCCGTCGTGCGGGACTGTTCACTACAGGATGTTTTAAAGCCACTAATAAATATGTATCATTTCCATATGGTTTATAATAAATAATGAAAGCGTAAAGTAGTTGTTATCTATATTTACGGGTACTGGTAGAAACTTTCAACAAGAGTGCAAATTACAGCACAACACCAGAGGAGGGAAGAAGCAGAAAACGAAAATCGGGCTTCTATATCTTTTATTAATTCACTTTTTTTCTATACGAAATTTAACAGAATATAATATTTATTAGGAAGCACAAACAATTCAAACAAATAAAGCCAAGAATGATTTACACTAGAAAGAAAAAATATTTTGCTATGTTGCGTTCTCATATACTGCTTCCATTTGATTTTATTTCTTATTCATAACATGTACATAGATACAAACGATACCAACAATCGAAGATTATTTACACAAAATACAGACAGACAGACAGACATATTCTATAAATCATCATGTAATAATCACACACATAACGTGACAAATACACGTGCAGTTGTTAAAACTAAACAGTATAATTCTATTTCATATTTTGTTTCTGTTCCCTTTAGTCTATTACACAGACAAAATTTTATGAAAAAGATCATATACGTTATTACGAATATGCAAATATTACGAATATGATAGTATCTTAATCTTGCCGAAAATAATACAGAATGGAGAATAAACAATTTTTGTCAGTAGTGAATACATAATATGAATTATATAATAAACACAAAATAATTTCTGTAAGCATTACCGATACACAGGTTTTTGTTTTATATGAGGCTATAAACATATATGACATTTAATGCTAATAAAATTGTTTACAAAAACAAATAAAAAAAATATTAAATTGTAAGTTGTTGCTTCCAAGGCTCTTACTCAGCACTATTTTTCGTAATCTTGCCCTGAAAAAAAAAAAGCAGATAAAACATAATTTTTAACAGCTGTATGTTACACATTAATAGTTGCCTGAAATTTGAAATGTCATGTGATATAATTCGATTAATTTGTTGTTTCAGACATGTAGACAAGCATCTAAATGTTTAAATGGATAATTACTTTGTTTACTTTAAGTGAATACCACTGTTTTCTTTCCCGAGCGAAAACTTTAATGCCGATATTCTATATTGCATTAAAATTAAATTTCAAATTCTTTTTTGATATTTACAAAAGCAAATAAATTCGTTACAAATTAACAAGTTATTCAAAAACTATTAATTTTAACTGGTAACTTACCTCTTAAATAATTATCTAACTCCATGCCAAACTGTGAACGAAGATTAATCGTTAGGGTTTTAAATAACGTAATCGTATTAAAGTAATTGTTAGTATAACAACAGAAGTTTGCAACAAACATACAAAACTGCAAAAGTGAACTCTAAATAAAACAACTGAATTTACAAGTTTTATTGTTTATTAAGCACTGCCTCGTCGTATATGCTTCGTGTCAAGTGCTGTACCTGCAAAATACGAAAAGTTTTCAAAATTACCTTGCAGACGAACATTGAAACTGAAAAATTACGATGTTATTTTGTGTTAACATACACATAAATATATTTTTTAATTATTGGTTAAAATAAAATGAAAAATAGCATATTTTAAAACAATATCATGAACACCGCAATCCGTCGCGATTTCACTGCGAAACAGCGTGTTCGGCGATGATCTTTTGTAATACAGTTTATCAAAGACGGCTACCTTGACTTACATGTTCATATACAATATATATATATATATATATATACAGAGAGAGAGAGAGAGAGCCGGCTACCTAGACCTTTAATAGCCACTTCCTTGTCAATATAATATAACACCATAACATATGTCTAAAACATCTTATTTGTCTTTTTGTATGTTTTTATAGTGTTTTTTGGTGTCTTTCTGTTTTTCGGTGTCTTTCGGTATTTATATACGCCGTTCAATTTCTGTTTTCTTGCGTCGAAAATCGACAGTCAAAAATACTCTACATATGATATACTCTGTATATAACTGTAGGATCAGTAAAATAAACTATTTACATTTACAGATTATTGGTATATATACACTCTTTTAGACCTACTTATAGTAAGCTTACCTTACTCTTCCAATACAGTGTGAACACGAAATTCCTGTCCATCCGTCAAAACATTGACAAAATGTGTTGTTTTTCGTACAGTTTCCGTTGTAACACGAGAGACCATTACAGCTTTTCTCTTGATCACACAAAATAATTGTCATTGAACATACAAAGTAAAAGGCAATCGCAATATAATAATGTGGCCGATGTAAACAAAAGAAAACGTATCTGTAACTAATTTTATTGATATGTTTTTCAGCCATTTTCTTCTCTTTTTTTCACAACTAAATTGATCTACCATACTATCTACCGGCGAAGATAAACGATCATGGCAGGTGCGCACTGATCGGAAACACGGGACTAGATATTCATTTCTGTCCTTTCAAAGATGTTTTTCTTGATTTCTGCTTTTTCACTTTTACGATCTTTGCAAATTCCGTCTTAGATCATCTTCGAACTTTGAGCTGACCTGCAAAATGTAGAAAATCGATCTGTGTTAAATATATTAAGGTAGTATGCGCCCTTTCTAGAGATTTTTAAAACATCGTCGGATTCTACTCAAATCTGGATTAAATACATTTCACACAACTGCCGTTGCGTAAATATAGTTTTTATTTTATTTTGACGTCGGTAACATAGCAACATAATGACGTCAAAGCGCCAACTGCCGGGTCTTACTGAAATCGGGGTGTTTCTGTGTTTTTTCGTTGTATCTTTTTTATTAGTGCATCAAAATTTAAAATTCAAACTACACTGTAATCACGAAAAAAATATCTATGAAAACATTACTATATATTTGTCGTTAATTCTCCGAGTGTGTGTAAATCAGCAAAAATGCAACGTCAAAACGTTATAAACGTACCTGTTTTTAACGCACTGTTGCCTATTTAAAAGCGTATAACGAAAAAACGGCGCGGTAACTTTTTTTTTAGAAATTTGCTGTGATTTCCTCTATCATTTCTGCACTAAATGGATTAATAAAAAACATACCTTCTCGATTTAGATTTTTCAGCATTTAGCTCGATATGAAACGCGATGCATTGTTTGTGTAACGTCAAATATTTATCATGTCACTTTGCAGTGATTCATATCAGTTTAATTTCTTAAAATTTCAATATCCAAACACTAAAACAAATGTTTAAAATGAAAACTTTTGAAAACTGTTCAGTTGTTTTGAGTATAAACCAATGAAAACAACACACATACACTTCAATTTACGGACATTTCATTGTCGTTATAATATTAAAAAAAGACAAAAAAAAAAAAAACAAAAACAGCAATTATCTACTACAACCAGCTATTCTTGAAGCTGTTCATTTAGTAGTTGTAATCCATTGGAATAATTTTCTTTTCACTACTAAAATATGTTTGTTACCATGACAATTTCGACAACGGTCTGTTGTCTTCGTCAGTTGTATCATACTACGAATATCGGCTATCTTCGGCCTTGTCCGTCAGTTTCCGTAATATGATTATCTGAGGGAGACAACAGACCATTGTCAATACTGTGATGGTTACAAACATATTTTAGAAGTGAAAAAAGAACTTCCAATAATACCAGCTATTTCTATTTGTCATCGTTGTAGAGAGTAGAACAGTGCAAGAACAGTAGAATGCCTCTAAATTAGGCGTCCTTTTTGTAAAAATAAAATGCTAGCTAGTTAGTAACTAATTTACTGAAAAAAAATGGTGATACAAGGCATAGGAAACATTTTTCAAAAAAAAATAAAAAATCGTCCGGTATCTGGGATACAAGGATAACCAGTTTAGAGGGATAAGTTTTGTATATTTATTCAAACATGCGTATAACGATGCGCAGTGATATCAATTTTGAGGGTAACATTGAAATATTACATGCGCGAATTTTATGCGCTACGGCTCACTGATGAAAGTAATCTGAATCCTAGCGGTCGATTGCATTGAGCGCTGGCTGATAACAGAACATGCCCAAAGGGTACATAACAATAAAAGAAATTTTTCTTTGTTTCATATAAAATTCAGCTACTTCAAAACAATTTAAATACAATTTCTAGATTTTCACCCGGTCGTAGATCTATTTTTTCCACAAGATATCCACACAAGAAAATGAAAAGAAAAAGGGGTGTTGAATAGTTTGCAGTGAAATACAAGTCAACTGAAATCATGGTACCCTCATATTGCCGCATTTCAGAAAGCGAACTGCAAAATAAATACCCTGCTTTCATTTTCAAGCAAACAACTCGAAAACATGCATGAAAAGTTTCTTATTTCATGTAAAATTCATTTCATGAGTTAAATAATGCGCATTTTGCCCCCGGTTGACGCGAAAATGCACGAAAAATGGGGAAATCAGGATCAATTTGTTAGTTTATATTTCATTCACAGTAATACATGTACAAATTTAATACATACAGCAAAGTTTAAACAAGGTAAGTAGGAAAAGATAAGAATGAAAGTCACATAGTCTTAAATAATTCTTCTCTGATTAATCTATTAGAGACTTCTTTCGACTGAATCACGAAGCACATTTTTCACCCAGTTACTACTATATACGATATGGGTTTTGTTCGTCTCATAATTATTTTATGACGATTTCTGTCGGTATAATAAAATATTGCATTCGAGAGTGTGACATGAAAATCGTTCACCCCTCTGAACAAGAATATCAAGCCTTTATTTCACTTTTATGAGAAATAAAGAGGGAAAAAATGAAATTTCCTTGAAGATCATTCAATATACCTGTGCGTTTTTGTTGTTTCTTTTTTTGTCTTTTTTTTTGTCATTTCATTGACGATCGGATTTTTTATATCACCCTCTCGTGAAAGCAAGATTTACATATTATTTTATCTCACATAAATATCCAATGTAAATTTTTCATTATATTTCCATTAGTTTAACTCGAATGATATATCATACCCACCAGTGATTTTATAACTCCTGCGCAAAGCCGTTATTTTCAATTTATGCGCATGTGATATGATGCATAATTTCATATCACATGCGCAACTACGCTATTTTGGGTTTCTATGCATGTGGTATTATTTTTTCATATCTCCCATTGAGATATCTATACTTTCGCATTGATAAAAAGACAGAGATGATACATTTTCATACGAAGCGTTTATAGATACTTTAGGATTAAAAATTACCTTTTTTCTGGTGTTTGTGCATGTGTGAATCCGGCCTTCATTATGGCGCCTCGGTCAATATTCATATATCTCGCGGTGAACATTTTGCATATCACCCTCTCAGGAATTCCTTTGTGTGCACTTTAATGTGTATGTACTTTTCCCGTATTTAACAGCCTTATTTTATGAGCTCATCAAACGGGTAAGACACGGAGATCAGGACAAACTGTCAACAATAACGTCACACGCACAATGCGCCGCGTTTCAAATTGAGTTGAATTATGCAAAATCTAAATCGAGAAGGTATGTTTTTTATTAGTCCATTCAGTGCAGAAATGATAGAGAAATTCACAGCAAATTTCTAAAAAAAAATTACCGCGCCGTTTTTTCGTTATACGCAGTCAAAGATACAACAGTGCGTTAAAAACAGGTACGTTTATAACGTTTTGACGTTGCATTTTTACTGATTTACACACACTCGGAGAATTAACGACAAATATATAGTAACGTTTTCATAGATATTTTCTTCGTGATTTCAGTGTAGTTTGAATTTTAAACTTTGATGCACTAACAAAAAAGATACAACGAAAAAAGACAGAAACACCCCGATTTCAGTTAGAGCCGACAGATGGCGCTTTGACGTCATTATGTTGCTATAGTACCGACGTCAGAATAAAACAAAAAGTTCATAAAACCAACGGCAGTTGTATCACGTTTACTTATTCCAAATTTGAAAGGAATCCGACGACTTTTTAAAAATCTCGACAAAGGGCGCATACTACCTTAAGAGGTTGATATACGGCTTAATTTTTGGTTGTGCCTTCTTGCTATAATGGCACACATAGTGTCATAATTGCCCGAGGGCTTTTGCCCGAGGGCCATTATGAAACTAGGTGTGTCATTATGGCTAGAAGGCACAGCCAGCCGTTTATTGACCTTTTTATTATCGATATATACCTTCGCTTCATATTCATTTTGGTACAGTCAACTCGCCAGTAGAGAATCACTGCCAATAGCGGGTCACTTGAAAATAAAATGTGAATCTCTCTTAAACATATTAGAGTATACAATGTTTAAGTATCCAGTTATATAAACTTATCATTTAGCAATTACTAGACAAAAGAAGGTGGATCTAATCTAATGAGTTTGAGTTCCATGAGTAGATAACACTTGCAACCATGTTTCCTGACTTGGATTTTAGCACTCTTGAATTCTTCAAAGTAGAATATTTTTGAGCATACCTCACAATTTCTTACATAAAACCACACAAATTTGGTACCATTTTGAAGAGTGAAACACACACTTTCATAGGAATAATATGATTATGAATTTTAGATTGACTTCGATGAAAAAAAAGTGCCATCAAACAGAGGCGGCCATTCAGCCAATAGAGGATCACCCATTTTAGGGATAATCAAAGGGTTGTTTATTTCGTTTAAAATTACAAATCAAAGGTTGATTTGATGTTGTACTGGTTTGAACTGGCAAATCTAGATAAATGAACAAGGTTCTGTGAATCAATATTTTGATTTTAGTTTTAGATATACGCGGTGCTAATTATGCATAGAAATACAACTGTGAAAACTAGCGCTATATTCTTTGACTTAATATCTCCTGTTTGAAATGTAAACATACTGTCTCTCATTATATTCTGTATTGAAATGTTTATTTCTAATACCAGAGTCATGTTTTGTCAGAAAAAGACTATTTTAAATGGATAGAAAATATGATAAATTAGGTGACCCCCTATTGGCAAAGGTGACCCCCTATTGGTAAATCAGACAGGTATAAATATTTCATCATAACTTCAGACATAAAAGAATGATTCAAATAAATCAAACATTGATATGAATGCGAGAAATAGTTTTAAGTGTTAGTAAGTTTAGATATCATGGAAGTCTAAACATTCTTCACTATATGCTAAAAGTCTAGATAGTGACCCCCTATTGGCGAGTTATCTGTATTTTCATTTTACATATTTTTTCTACAAACTGATGGGGCCTAAGCATCATTTGTATTGATTTTTTCATCAACAGTGGCATCAATATTTGACAATCAATCTGAAAATGATTCAGCACCCTTTCACCCACCATAATGACGTTGCTACATGACTTCAACGTCAGAATGCGCAGACGTTCCGGTTACCTGGGGGCATTATGATTATGGCACGTGAGGCTCACTGCGCCATTATGGCTTCGTCAACAGAGGCCGTAATGACCGTTTTAAACGGCTTTTTTGTTACTATTTATAGTAACGTGTATAATAAAGATATATAACAACATGATCAGAGGTTCAGATTTATTGCATGGCATTTTCCAAATAACAGGTTAATCACACTTTTAAACATTTCATCTCTGTAAAAGATGGGTGATGGTCAATGTGATGGTCAATATAGATATATAGAAACTTGAATTAAATTAAATTTAAGTTTTTATATGTTTAATTAAAATTTTTGTTTGTATTTTATTATTCTTAATACAGATTTTCATTATGTAAACATGCCATTGTTATAAAAAGTGTTATGTTAGAAGTGTTATATCTAAAAATCATTAAAAAATTAAAATATAATAGACTTTCCAATTCCAGAAGCTTCCCTGGTTCTTTAGTATCCCAGGTATAAAACACCTATACACAGAACTCTTTTCCCAATGCTATTAAATACTTGAAGGAGTTTTTGGCTTAACTCATGGTTCCTGGTTTCGCAGTCGACAGTGTTACGGCGGGACCACTTCGTTCGCTCTAAATAAACTGCTTTATATAATTATCGGGATCCGGACATTTGCCCCCCAGGACATTTGCCCCCCCCCCCCCAATGAGAATGTGGACTGCTGGACATTTGCCCCCCAGTTGAAATGGTAGATAGGACATTTGCCCCCAGTGCTAAGGCAGCTAAATGATAAAAGTCCCAAAAAGTATTGGAAATACCTTAACGGTCTAAGGTCAAAGAAAAAAGATGACCCCTCTCCCTCTGTACAAGATTTTTACGAGCACTTTAGGCAAATAAATGAAAATACAATTAATGACCGAAGATCTGAGCATGGCGGTTCTCAGTTAATGTCCACAAATAATACATTAAATGCCCCAATAACAGAAGAGGAAATATCCAAATGTATTTCAAAGCTCCATAACTCTAAAGCGTCAAGTCCGTTTGACAATATTATTAATGAATATATCAAGTCATCTGAGAATATTGTTCGACCTTTTTACTGTCATCTGTTTAATAGTGTCTTGATCACAGGTTTTATCCCAGCTTCTTGGTTAGAGGGTATAATCATCCCTATTTATAAAAATAAGGGCGACCCTAAAGACCCAACCAATTACAGGCCCATTACTATACTAAGCTGCTTGGGGAAGCTCTTCACATCCATATTAAACCAAAGATTAACTAGGTTTTTGGAAGAAAACAATATTTTAGATGAAAACCAAGCTGGGTTCCGCAAGGGTTATTCCTGCACCGACCATATATTTACTTTGCATTCTTTAATTGAAATTGTCAAAAAGAGAAAACAAAAGCTATTCTGTGCTTTCATTGATTTCTCCCAGGCCTTTGATAAGGTTTGGAGAGCTGGGTTATGGTATAAACTCATGAGAAACTCCATAGACGGGAAGTTTTTCAAAGTAATTAATAACATGTATCAAAACATTAAATCTTGTATCTCACATAACGGTCAATTTTCGGATACATTCATATCCGAAATTGGAGTCAGACAAGGCGAGAATCTTTCGCCCGTCCTCTTTTCTCTTTTTTTAAATGATTTACAATCTTATATGCATGTAAATGGTTCCGTCGGCATTGAGCTTAAAGATCCTATAGACTTATCATTATGGCTTAAACTACTGATCTTACTCTATGCAGACGATACCATTATTGTATCAGATTCACAAACAGATCTTCAAGAAAGTTTAGACATTTTTAATACCTACTGTAATGAGTGGCACTTAAAGGTAAATATTAGCAAAACGAAAGTTATTGTTTTTGGAGCCCGCCAATTAAGAAATTTTAACTTTAAGCTCGGTAATAAGCAAATCGATATCACTGACCAATATCATTATCTCGGTGTTACCTTTTCTAGTAATGGTTCTTTTCTAAAAGCTAGGAAACACGTAGCTGAACAAGCCACCAAAGCTTTGTACTTGCTTTTTTCAAGATCCTCAAATGCTAATTTACCAATTGATTTAATTATAAAACTATTTGACCACACAGTCCTGCCAATCTTAATTTATGGGAGTGAAATTTTTGGATTTGAAAACCTTGAAATATTAGAAAAAGTTCACAACGAATTCCTCAGAAAAATAACTAAAGCTAGGCGCTCAACCCCTATTGCATTTTTGTATGGCGAACTTGGCAGATACCCCGTTTCAATAATAATTAAAAGTCGTATGATATCTTATTGGAACCGTTTATTAACCGGTAAAGATAGCAAATTGGCTCTTGAAATTTATAAGTATATGTTAAATCAGCCGAATGTAAATTTTAAATGGATAAATAAGATAAAAGACATACTCAATTCTGTTGTGTCGCCCGATTTATGGGAAAATCAGTTTCAAATTAACCAGAAAAATCTCCATAAACAAATAAAATGTATACTTATCGACCAATTTAAGCAGAGCTGGCATGAGCAACTTCAACAGTCAAATAAGGGACGTATTTACTCTAGCTTTAAAGAAATCCACCAGTTTGAGCCATATTTTTTGAAACTTGAAGAACAAGAATATATAAATATTTTTAGATTCCGAACCGCAAATCATTTATTCCCAATTGAAACTGGACGGTATGATGGTACTCCTATTAATGAAAGGAAGTGCACTTTATGTAATAGAGATCAAATAGGTTCAGAGAAGCATTATTTACTAGATTGTCAGTATTTTCAACGCGAAAGGGAAGCATTCCTAAGCCATGAAGCATTAAACGCTAGAAATCACGACTCAACGTTTAACAGTCTCATTTCCTCAGCATCTCACTTAGTCTTAAAAAATATTAGTAAGTTTGTAGCTGTTATCATGAATAAATTCAGGCGCTAGATATACCAATACCTCCCCCCGCCCCAAACTTACAGCCGTCCAGAACCGCACGGTGACTGGCTAGCCGGCACGTGCTCAAGCCTAAAATAAATTAATAGCCGTGTTCTTTACTAAGCCTTTTGTAGATATTTATTTACGTTAAAATGATAACAAGAATTATATGTTAGTAAGTTATAAAATTGTATACCTTTTAGTACTTGCAAACATCTTTCCTGTCCAGTTGTAAATATATGTCCATTTGTCCGTTAATAGAATTATTAGCGTCTAGACTCAAGTCATGATCCGTGACCTGTGACACATTCATAATGTCTGGTCCGAGTGCTATTTTTAGTAACAACACAGGGGTGTAACAAGCAAAACAAACTTTACCTGTGTGACTGCGTACATGTATATATAAATAGGCTTTGAATTATTTAACCGACCTGATATGCACAGTATTTCATATGATTGTATTATTATGTATTTACTTAACAATTTATCATATAGGTTGCATGCAAATACGACTACGCTTAGAATTATGTTTTAATATACAAATGTAATATTTTAACTTAGCATGCTAATAGTTTCTTAAACAGAAATGATTATAAGCGCTGCGAAATGACATAATTTTAGTTAATATTTATAAGTATCCCTAGCTCCCCCCTCCCCATCGGAGATCTGAAGCATGTATAATTGTTCTATTTCAATGCTAAAACTAGTGATTTGACCGGAATGCCTTTTTTCTCTTCTTACATTTGTATATATGTTAAAACCCCATGCTGTATTTCTTATACCTGGGTGAAATAAAAGTTTTGTTCTGTTCTGTTCTGTTCTGCTTATTTCTGAAATGGACATTTGCCCCCCAATATTTTTGTCCCCTAGTGATTTTTTAGGAACTTGGTAGAAGATAATTATCATATTGTAGATAACATTGTCTTTGTTTCTTACATATTTCAAGTAGATAATTGCCAAATTAACAAGTTTGAGTGTTAAAAACATTGCACAAATTAAAAAATTATAACACTGTTTGAGCACTTTTATAACTCAATAATAAGCTATTATTTACCTTAACACCTGAGTGTAATTAACATATTCATCAAATTTTTATCAATAAAATAAGTTTTTTTTTTTTACTGAAAATTGCCTTTTAGAGTAATTTTGATAATAAAATGACATAAAACACAGTATATCTACTGGCACATAGGACAAAAATATTGGGGGGCAAATGTCCATTCTAAAAATAAGAAGTGGGGGGCAAATGTCCTATCTGCCATTTCAACTGGGGGGCAGATGTCCGGTAATACATTTTTTCATTGGGGGGAGCAAATGTCCTGGGGGGCAAATGTCCTACAATCATAATTATCACACTCCCGAGCTTTCACATACTTGACATTTGAAAAGGCTTTGCGGATGTCTCTCTCTCTATATATATATGGGATGGGAACGAATACTGAAATCAATATTCGAATATTCGGCATGTTTTAATGGAATTTTTAAATTCTTATTAAGTGATTGGCATTTACACAATATATTCCGCTGTTTAAAGCGTGAATCATGTTTGTTTCAGGTAACCCGACCCTACAAAGTAAGACCCGCCGACCCTAGTGTTTTATTTCACGATTCTGTCAGTATAATCATGAACATATTTAACTAATTCATATTTTTAGAAGAAACATTCAAATCGAACATAATTTAGACCGTCGCAACTTTATCTTGAAATAGCAGGTCGTCCAAAATAAGCATGTGCCGCGGTGTTGTATTACCGCCGCCATTCTGAAAATTTTCAGTCGGCGTGTAAAAGCCGAAAAACTTAACGAAGGCAGACTTAAGCCTTCATATCATTTCTTGATTTTATTATAAACTACTTCAAAATTTATTTCAAATACGGCCGACTGCCCGTGCGCTGTGGATGAAAACCGATTCTGTGGACAAATTCTTACAAAATTTTGCAAAAAAAATGATTACAAGTTTGGTATTGCTTTCGAAAAAAAAATCTCAAACTTGTTACATATAACTGGCGCCAATAAAAATGAACAAAAGACAAAAATATATTACATTTACGCCTGGTGCAAACTGTTAATCACGCCTGGTGCAAACTGTTAATCCATAACGTGACCCCTGTCAGTTATGCATTGCAACTTTCTTGTTAATTGAACAATTTTTGACATGCATCACAATTACACCTGTTGCAAACTGTTAATCCGTAACGGTAGCCCCTGCCAATTATGCACTGCATTTTTCTTGTTAATTGGACATCTTTATTAATTTGATATACGATAAACAAACACGACAGAACAAATGGTTTTATTCTGAAAAAAAAATAGCATGATTAGATTGCCTAACTAAACTATACTAAATTTACACTAATTTACGAATATTCGAATTTGATTTTCATATTCGAATATTCGGCCGATTTTTGAATATTCGAATATCCGAATATTCGTTCCCATCATTATATTATATATTGTACTTGTAGCATGTTTAAATATTGAGTTCTGCTCAACCCGGGCCTAGAGGGCGTGGACGAAAGCAAGCATTTCCACTACCGTCCATGAACAGGCTAATTCAAACCGAGGTTGTAACAATTTTGTTTTTGTCGTGTTGAGCGACCTGTGGAGTTTCCACTTTTTCTATTTCAAAATTTTCATATATACTTTGTACATTCTCTGTAATCTGTTACATGTATATGTTTTTCATATTGACGAAACGCTCTAAAGTACTGAAACTGAGATCTCAAAATTTGATTGTCTGAATGAATAAAGTAATTGGATAAAGTTAATAATGTAATTTAATAAAACTTGAAACTTGTCTAGATGAGGATATATATTTATATAGGATGGTTTGGTCAGATTATGACAATGAAAATTTCAGTGCAGTTTAAGAAAAACTAAAAAAACAACATCTTCCCTCTTTCCCGACGCCTGATCTACAAATAACCCCGCTTGAAAAAAAAAATAACACTAATATAAATGGGTAGAATGAGCTTTTCATTTATTTCTGTTGGTACGATGCCAATCCCTGCAAATCAACTTGACAGTTTTGATAAGGAATGGGCATGGATAAAATTAAAAACTTCTGGCCCTAAATTTAAAGTGTTCGTTATTTTAAAACAAAATCGATAAAATTCCAAAGTTTTCCGCAAATGTCTTTTTTTGTGAACAATCTGTGAAAACTGTAACCATTTGTTTTAACAGATATATTTTTTCGGAGCATCTGTGTGAACTTTCCAGGTTCTAAGTTCATCCAGTAAAAAATATTTTAGCCGTTAAACAGGAATGATGAAAAATGTGTCCCCCGAAAACGACCGGTAGTATGTTTGCAACACCTGGTTTCTTTTACATGAACGGACCGATTTTCAAATAATTTCACACATGTGTTACTCTTAAAGCAAGGATCTGTCACAACACTGCCTTTAATGCCGAGATCACACTTAGGGCTCAAACTCTGTTACACAGGGTTATATATAAGTGTTTTGTGTTCGGACTGATACTTCTATATGCATGGACCATTTTTTCCCCTAATAACCATATTATTCCATAGCTTTTAAAGTATGACTTTGTTATTCCTTGGGGGATGTTGAAATATTTAAACAGCAAGACGATGTGACACATGCAAGACCTTGCTCCTTTGCTTGAACGTCAAGGTCATACTCAAGTTTGTCATGAAAGGTTCATACTTCGTTCCCGGAGCATAACTTTGTTACACAATAAAGTCTTTTGGAATTATTTGTATACAAATGTTGTCACAAATACCCAAGAAGGTCAATGTTGCATTTTGGATTCAACCCACTTCTGATAAAAGAGCACCGCATTCAGTACATACTTTTCAAAATAAGACAATATATTAAATTTCAAAAGAACGGGCATTTAAGATTCACAGAATATTATTAAAGATAGAAATGCATTAAAGACATGATTCTCACATTAGAGGATGAAATGAAAAGATATATCATTTAAACCAAATGGTTAAAAATTTTTTACAGATTGTCCCTCAACAAAGACATTTGCGGAAAACTTTGGATTTTTGTTCCATTTTTCAGACAGAAGAACTAATTAAATTAAAAGAGGGTCATGTCATAGAAAAATTTTGATAACACTCTAGATACCGGATTTTCTAACTGATCTTCATTAATCTTTGTCAGAATATTTTCTCTACAAAATCTAGGCCAAGTTTGAAACTGGTTTGCCTCTGGTTAAAACCTGGTCCCAATTTCACTAAAAAAATATAAGTAATTGCTTAGCTTGTTTTTGCCCTTTATGCGTCTTCATTGTTATTTTTTTTTAGTTTATTATTAAGTTCTCAGTATGTACAAAGCATAAACATGAGATTCACATTCTAATAAATAACAATAATAATAAAGACACATGATCAATAGAGGACAACTCTTATTCAAAAAAATGAAGGAATCATAATTGGGGTTGTGTTCAAAATCAATACAGTAATTTATTACACATCATATCAAATTTAGTAATTAAGATCCATTTTAGTGCCTCATTTTTTATTTATGTCAGAACCATATATGACTATTTCATAGATCATAACACGACAATTCTGAATTTTACAGAAAACGAAGTATAGAAATAAGAAATAAACGTAAGCAAATACTTAAGTTCGTTATATATCTTGCTTAAATAGAATATCATAATTCCATGAATGAAATAAGTTCTGCAGACAAATACTACTAACCATAGTACAGTTTAGCTATAAATACATTGTTATAGAAAAAAATCAACATCAAATAACAATAACTTAAGAACAGAACAGAACAGAACAGAACAGAATTTTATTGAGACTTGTACATCGTACATCGTCTAAACACCAATATTACAATATACATAGTCACGTTCATACAATTTTAAAGAAAGTAACAAACATGTTATTAACTAGAAAATAGAAAACAATACCTAGACATATAATAATCAAATATAATGTAATTAACAAAGGAAGTGAGAATACAATGACATGGGTTCTTTATAATGTATTATTAATAACCAAGTTTCTGTTTTTGATTGCCTCTTTGATATATTTACACACATTAATAAGCTCATCTTTGTTGGTCGAATTTAGTAGTGAATTGAACTTAAAAACTGATGGATTTACAAAATACTGTCGCTTAATATATTTTTACGTATTTGCTGATAGTATGGACAAATACAAATAAAATGAAATTCATCCTCCATGTCTCGTTTATTACAACACAAACAATAACGTTCATTTCGTGGAATATTGTTACGTAAATATCTTCCCGTTTGTATTCTTAAAGGATGAGCAGAAAGTCTTAGTCTAACAAAATAAAATCTAAGACTTCGAGGTAGTAAATAGATAAATAACATTCGTAATCTTGACTTGTTTTAAATATTCTATACATATCTAGTACTGAACTATTATTGACACTTATATTCCATTCCTGTTTATATGTATCAATTATTCTTAAGCGAAAATCATGTATGAATTTATCAATATGAATAGTATCAGGATTATCAAACACATATGAAAATCCGTAATCATTTAGTAACTTCTTAACATTTGATACCCAGTTTATACAACCACTATTACAATCGTCTAATGCCATATTGTATATTGTTTTAAGAATAATGTTAGTACTATATATAAGTTTAAACCAATATTTAATAATTCTTACATATCTAACAATATATAGAGGATATCTATCTAATTCTCCATACACTGCAGCATTACACGTATTTATTTTGACTTGTAATAGTTTTTTACAAAACTTTAAATGTAAACGTTCTATCTCTTTAGATTTTGTATACCCCCATATTTCCGAAGCATAATTTAGTATCGAACCTACAAAAGCGTCAGATAACTGACATAATATTTTTGGTTTTATATCAAATTGTTTACATTTAAATAATAGTGCGTTCATTGCCTTAAGGGCTTTACCAACTAAATGCTCCTGGTTTAATGAAAAATTACCTGTATAATTAAAAAATAGCAATAGTACGATTTTAAAATAAAATACATAACTAAGTAATTACTTAAGTTTTTTTTACGTGACAAATCAAATCAAATCATATAAAAACCTTGTTAACATCATTAGAAATCGTTGTCAGAATGTTGTTTGCCTCGGGGTAAAAATCGGACACCAAATCAAATCATATGATACGAGCTCCCCGGTACGTGCACGTCGTGGAGAGGGCACATATGGCGCTAACTGGGTCATGTATATTGTCTGTATATTGTCGACCTAGATAGCGTCACATGACTAAATCCGGGGAGTGTGGCCGTAAAGAGGGAACAGCAATCATCCGGAATACATCCTGCCGATGTGTACAACATATTCGTCGATGGTCTACATGGTGAGCCGCGCCACGACTTGAGAACCAGAGGAGTTTGCATCCAACTGGGACTTGACCTCAAATACTCGGACTTTGATGATGATTTACGTGATTTTTAACCTTTTTGCATGGTGCTGGACACCAAATCTTCAAACCTTCAAAGATGCTGAGGCAGACTGACAATGCTGGCAAATTTGGTTCATACTCTGGTGGCAGTACTTGTACTGTTTAAAAAGTCCAGAAGCCTGTCGACTCAACTGGGACTCGAACGTTTTTAAGTCTTCAGCTGGTTCATAGGCGAGGATAGACGCCAACACTCCGGGACCTCGGTAGTGGCACATAAAGGGAAGATGGCGGGACATATGGACGATCGCCAGGGACACGCTCGACGGGCGTTCATGTACCCCGATCCGCGCCCCGGTCTCGAGGGCTTGGTGAGTTGGAGTCTACCAACACTATGCCGGATTACCATCTCTGAGGATATGGCATTAAAGACGGCTGATGATGTGGACGACCGAGGCCTACTATAGATCACAACGGCGGGATGCAGACCGGATGACCAGACGTTTTGTATAGCAGCAAATGGATGGCAGAATTGTAGAAAGAAAATCACACAGACACAAAATAACAACGCAGATTCAACATAACAACGCAGTATCAACATAACAACGCAGTATCAACATAACTACGTAGACACTAACATAAGAAGAAAACATAATTGTAGTCCACATAATTGCGATGATTAATTAACGGGAGCGAAGAAAACACGAAGACGAAGGAGGAGGGAATACTAATTGGAGTACCAGTCGCCCATATGGTATCAACCGGTGGCGACTATAAATAAACTCAACACACACACACACACACACAAAAATCATATGAAAACTTTGCTGACGTCATTATAAATCGTTGTCAGAATGTTTGTCTCTATGAATCTACATCTATTTCAAAAGTGAGGTGCCTAGCGTCAGAAACTACGTAACTAGGTCAAGTCACCAAAAGACCGTAATTGTTAACGCTCTAGAGGCCACATTTTCTACTTGATCTTCCTGTTTCTTGGTCAGAATGTTTGCCTGTTTAAAATCTATTGTAAATCAAGGCCCTCTTGTTTGGTAAGAAAACATGTTACACTTAATGACGTTATTACGGTTTTACCATCATTGACATGTTTTATGCTCATAACCACAGATCCCCTCCCTAAATTCTAGTTTGTTTAGTTCTGTCCATTGTTTTTTCGTTTAGGGCACAGCCATTATTTTATCTGGTGATCATACGCCGCTTTTCATGGAATTGCACTCTGTGCATCACTGAAGGTTCCATGTGCACCGCCGTATGAATACATCCGCGGATGTCTCTAAATTACATTATGGTACTTATAACATGTGTAAATGCTGAGTTCTGCTCAACCCGGGGCTAGAGGCTTGCACTTCCACTACCGTCCATGAACAGGCTCAATCAAACCGAGCCTGCAACATTTTCGTTTATGTCGTGTTGGGCGACCTTTGGTTTTCCACATTTTTATTTTATTAGATTAGAGAGATTTGTTTTTATATGAAAGGAACGTAATTAACGTACAGTGCTTTAGGGTATAGAGGATAGCTAACAAACTTTTGCTGCATTCCAATTTAAAGAAAATATATCTAGTAGTTTCTTCCTGCATACCAAGAGGAAAGTGCCTGTTCTTTTCAAAACATTCAACTTTTAATGGAAGTCCATGTTTTTTCTCTCCTTGCAATTGCTTACATACGCACTGAGTTGATAATTTTTCAATGATTAGTTATAAAAACCACATCAAAACAAATTTTCCAATTTTTCGGCGCCGCCGTTTGTTTTCACTGAATATGCAAATTAAGCATGTCTCCCTGGACCAAATGAAAACTCGCCTTATCGTCTATGGAAAAATCGCGCGGGAAAGTCAGTAAAAATCACATGTTTTGTCTGTGCCGATTAGTCGAAACGTGGGATTCCCCGGGGTTTCAGGTTCATATTTTCATATGTAAAATATTGTTTGGTTCACATGCAAGCTATTTCTTCTTTTTAACACATTTACAATTGATACAGGAGATTAAAGGTGAGTGTTTCTCAATTTTTCTTAGAATTCTGCGAAAATAATGTTTAAATTATATCTAAATACATATATTGCCGAATCGATAGAGCGAGGCAGAGAAGCAAAAACACAAAATTATTTGGCCTAGGTCGAAACACGAAAACCTCGTGACCTGTCATAAAATGATAACAATTTGAGGCCCGTCTGCTAAAATAACATTAAAGCGCACCAAAGTATTGTGTTGTGACTATTCAACTGCATAGAAAATCAAGGCTTTATTGTAAAGACACAACTGAAGAAGTGGGCAGAGCGGATGCATTGGTCCAGTGGTAACACGTACTGCTTGACTACGAAACCAGGGGTCGTGAGTTCGAGCCCGCGCTCCTCCAACTAAAAATTACTAACATTGGGATAAGAGTCCCGTGTATGGGTGCTTTACAGCTTGCACGTTAAAGAACTAGGGAAGCTTCTGGAATTGGAGCGTCTTCTGTATCTTGCACTATCCTAGCTCCTACTAACATTACTAACAGTCTTCCGGAGGAGTCGCCCATATGACTACACATAAACTTACATACACACACATGAAGAAGTGGGCTTCAAATACCCCGGGTTATATAAATCCTAACAGTAAATATCACAGTTTTAAGCATGCCTGCACAGGGCGGGCAAGAAAAGCATGTATAAGTACCACTTTTTTTTTATATACCAATTTCTTTAATGTAAATGCGCCGTTTATCTTTTTTTAAAGATATTTCTTGTTTACTATAAATCAGAATAACAATGTGCACTCTTCTAAAAAACATTTAACTTTTTAAATATCTATAAAATACTTTTCACTCACTAATGTTTTTTTTTTAACATTTACCCTGATTATAAAATACCTTTCACTCACTCATGACTTTTTTTACATTCACCCTGATTTCGTCAGTAGAGGATAGCTTTGATTTTCAAAAGATAATATGTGAAAAATAACACAAGAAGCACACATTTAAAATGTATGTCAGAATGTCTGTCTGCAAGCCAGTAAAAGAATGAGATAAAAATTTATTTTAAAAATTATCAACCTATCTGCGGTAGCATGCATTTCCACTACCGTCCACGAACAGGGTCAATCAAACCGAGCCTGCAACATTTTAGTTTTTGTTGTGTTGAGCGACATGTGGAGTTTCCACTTTTTCTAAAGCACTGTTGTTTAGCAAATTATTGTATCGTGTAACAAGAAATGATTATATGTTTACGTTACTTAATAAAGAATCTTGAATCTTGATATTTACATTAAATTTTATATAAAATATTTTGTTTAATCCAATTACCCATTTAACTGTTAGTGCTAATTGGATTATAACACCTTTCTTAATTTCTTAATCAGGCAAATTGCGGGAGGTCGTGGGTTCGATCCCCGGCCGCGTCATACAAAAGACGTAAAAAATGGCACTAGTAGCTTCCTCGCTCGGCGCTCAGCATTAAGAGGATAGTGCTAGGACTGGTCAGCCTGGTGTCAGTATAATGTGACTGGGTGGGGTATCATGCCACGTGTCTACGGCGTGATATTCCAGTGAGGCAGCACTATAAAGTTGGGCATTGTGCTCACTGCTACAAGTAGACACCGTCGTTTATATGACTGAAAAATTGTTGAAAAAGACATTAAACCTGAACACACACACACACACACACACACACACATGTCATGCGTGTTGGGGTCCAATTTATTACCGGTAATCATTTAATTGATAGCGCTAATTGGATTATAACACATTTTTTAATCGCAGTTGATTGAGAAACTAGTGCCCTGGCGGTTAACTTTGATTAAAAATAATGCCAAACGGCTCATTTGATGTAGTTTTTCACATTACGTTAGTTTGTTTTTAATTAATGAATAAATTACAGTCGCTCAATTAAATGGTAAGTGTGGATTGATCAAGATTTTATAGATATCCCATATGAAATTATTAAGCAAAGAGTTTTGATACTTATGAGCAAAACTGGTATTCTGATATAAATAACTCCGGTAGAATGCGTGACTTTGAATTAGAGAAATATTTAAGGGTTGTTCCTGAAGGTATATACAGAAATGCACTGTGTAAATTTCGGACTTCATCACATAAACTCCGTATTGAAACAGGAAGGTATGAAAACGTATTAAGAGAAGATAGAATATGCACCTTTTGTAATATGAGTAAAGTTGAAAGTGAATATCATTTCCTACTTAATTGTGTGTCCATTTTATAGAAAACTTAGAAGAAAATGTTTAAAAACATATGTTTTGTCATTGGCCAAACACAAATTAATTCGTAAGTCTTATTACTTACTTATTTATTACTTATTACTTACTTATTTTCTGGTCCTTCGGGATCATTGATTTCAACTCATTTAGATTTGAAGATTGAATACTGCTTAAGCCGGTGCTAGGGGGCGTGGGCAGTGTTGCATTTTCCATTACTGCTCATGAACAGACTCAATCAAACCGAGTCTGCAATTTTCACTGTTTGCCTTGTTTTCGGTGCTTCCGAGGGATCTACTTTTCAGATTTTATTATCTCGTCAACTTCTAGTAAAATCTTAAATGATTTAGCAAAATTCATTTATCTGGCAATGGAAATGAGAAATTGATAATATATTGGATTTACAGTACATATACCCCGAACGCAGGTTTAACTGTTCTGTTCTGAAAATTATTATGTACTCTCTGTGCTCCATATTATATTGTTTGTATTTGCTATAGGCATTGTATTTACATGCTTTATGCAATAAATTGAAATTGAATTGAATTGAATTTCGTGTTAGTTATGAATCTTCCTATATTCCAATTCTGGAAATTAATATATCAATCTTTCAAAATGCCTAAATATCCTTGTTATGTGTGTTCGGATAATTGTGATGACTTCTGTATCTACTGTGAGGTAAGTTAATTAATAGTTATAATTGTGATTTATGATATCTTGCTATACATGTATATACTTGCTGCGCCTAAAACATGGATAGAAAAACAACCACAAACGGGAATGCTGAAATTTCTGCACTTTTATCAATAGATAATGGGATTATTGCAATACAAAACCATCGCTGAATTTATTTTATTTTTCTTATCAAATTAGCATACGTACATACAAATGTATTATTACATGCATAAAACATGAAACTGACGATATTTTGTGATAATATATACACTAACATTGTCCAGTCTTTTTGAATGCTTTGAACACCTCATGCTTGAAAATTTTCATTCCACCCTGTGTATTTCCTGGATGTACTAAGTCCATATCATAATGTCTCGGATAGATTAGTCTTTTACCGATTTCCACAAAATCACGTGGAAAATATTGCTTTAACTTTTTGTTCACATACCTTCGGTATACATTGAACATTTTGTGATTTAAACCAGACCACTTCTCTCCACTATACTTGCAATAAAAACGCGCTCAACGCCACAGTTGTACAGTTCTTCTACGATGTTGATTATATTAGGATAAATTTCGTGGGGGTTGCATGAATCTATGATATCGTCCCCTCCTAGATTGATGAAGACGTATCTGAAATGTAAAATATATATATATATAAAAAACATTTAAACATAACATAATAATTACTGAAATGAATAGAACGGTTAAATTTTATCTTTTTATTCAATCACTTGCGCTGTACTTCAAACCACAAACATATAATACATTGCTTTATAGAGTAATAATCGCTCATGTTTGGTATTTACCAGTCTGTTCACGAACATAAATCGGATTGCCGGTTTTTTTTATTTTATTTAAATTAAAAGTATAATTATGCTTGGATTTTAAATATTTCTGGTATGCACTGGTATTTTAGCATAAATAATCGATTTAAATAAAAAGAAAACAAATATGTTGCGTTAATAAAATAATAATCGCTCATGTTCGGTATTTACCAGTCATGTTCGTTGGCATAAATCAGATCGCCCATACTGTATTCTATATAGATATGTGTAAATAACAATCTTTAATGGGCATTTTAATATTTATAATCATTTTGAATCACTAAAACATAATGTATTGCTATAATAGAGTAATAATCGCTCATGTTTGGTATTTACCAGCCTGTTCACGAACATGAATCGGATCGTCAGTTTTCTATTTCATATAAATTAAAAGCATAATTATGCTTGAATTTTAAATATTTCTGGTATGCACTAGTTTTTTTAGCATAAGTAATCAATTTAGATCACAAAAACATAATATATTGCTTTATTAGACTAATAATCGCTCATGTTTGGTATTTACCAGCTTGTTCACGAACATGAATCAGATCGTCAGTTTTCTATTTTATATAAATTAAAAGCATAACTATGCATGGATTTTAAATATTTTTGGTATGCACTAGTTTTATAGAATAAATAACCAATTTAACTCACAAAAACATAATTTAATAAAATAATAATCGCTCATGTTCGGTATTTACCAGTAATGAGTTCGGTGTTTAGACATACCCTTACCGTACGGTATGGCAGAGTATTTTAGTGTAGGAAGTAATTGATTCGTCCTTGTAACTATCGCTATGTCTGAATCCGGGGTGGATTTCTATGTTATATATAACAGGGCATTTACTCCTAGAGCAGAAACTGAAGATACCAGCCTTTCATTAAAATTTACAGAATTTCTGGTTCAGTATCTAGAAGTCAGAGGACACCGGGGTCATTATGCAGAGAGAGATGCCATACCGGGATCAAACGTTTTTAAAGAATTGTTTCGGAACATTAGGGAAGCAAGAAAAACTATATTGGTTGTAACACCAGAATTCTTGCGAAATTGCTGGGCTACATATTCTAGTCAAGCTGCATTCAAGGAGCTTTTAGATACTAACAAATCTGACAAACTCATTCCAATAGGGATCGACATTTCTGACCATCAAAAATTACAGGAACTGAATATCACTGAATGGATTCATTTCACACATGATTGGTCATTTACTAGCAATACTCACAAATGGAACAATATTATACAGGTAATTGACTGCTTAATTGTTTCAACCATTAATTAGGGGCTATTTAGAGTCTTTTTTTTTTTTTAAATGTCCCTATAGGCAGGGGACATTGGTATCTCTTGTTACAAAGTTTTGTTAAAAATGATGGTAGCTGCCAATAAATTGTAATACATTGAAAATTTTCTCTTCAGAGCATTGTCATGACTGCAAAATATCGGCAAACTGAGAGAAAAATACTTGTGTTTAGGGTGACCAAACTTAGCCTTATTCATTTTGCTTATCATAGTCAGTTCAAAAGCACCTAGAGTGCTTATGTTGTATTGATCAGGTCGGATATCCGGGCACTTCAGCGTATTGCGTTGCGTAGCAACAAGCGGAGGTGACAGCAAATGCTAAATTGTAATTGAAAAGCGTTTAATGTTTCACTAGTGCTGGTTGTTTTTCTTTGCTTAAAGTAATATTTTGGGCAATATTAATAAGTCAGTGGATTTATAATGTAGCATGATGTTCCAGAAATCACTCCCGTTAAAGAAATCTTTCTTTTTTAGGTTTCAGACGTGATATTCATCATTGATCCGTGTAAGCTGCAAGGTCTCATATTTGTGACGGAGCTGGATGAAAATTATAATTTAAAAAATCGAAGGTCTTTTAAAAATAAATAAAACAGAAAAGCTAGCTCATCTAATTAGGTTTCTCCATTCGTTTCACATCTCTCGTTCTATTTTGTAGCCTGCCATTAAAATAGTTCTGAAAGCCAGATAGCTTATACTGTGGTGTCAAAAGTGATTCAGTCACGCCAAATTTAATTAAATCAACACTTCTTATCTAAATTCTGGTTCGTGTGAGATTTAATGAGAGGTGTCATAATTTAAAGCTTAATAGTACATTATGCGTAAATACTGGAGAAGGGATTTTTTTTCTCCCTCGAAGCGTATCAGGATCGCAATAGAAGATCTTCAACTGCATTTATAACACAAAGGGGTTTTTATATGATACAATTGTTTTAAATGTAATATGACATCTAGAGCTACTGTGTTACACGTGGAGATAAAATGATGTATCTATCTTCCATAACCGTTTATATAATAACTGCTAGTTTAATTATTTTCTACGAAAAGCCAGGACGTATCAATAAATTGATGACTTCCGTTTACGAAAATACTAAAAAATACTGATCTCTGTTTTGTATTAAATTGTCAATTATTTAAAACTGTGAACGATAATTTGCAAGCTTTGTCTAGAATAATTTTAGTCATATCTTGTAGTTTTCAATATCCATATTTTTTGTTAATTGTTAGACTGTCACAATTGACTGCTTCCACATACCACAAATTTAAAGCATTCATTCCAGTCATAAGTCATAAATCACTATGGAAACCAATCAGTATGTGGTATATTAATGAAAATCAGTTAATAGATTGATTTCTTGTTTGTTTTATCCCTCTGATGTACCCCTTCGGGGCCTTATTGTAATTTCCTGTCTTATCCGTTTGATGTATGCCTTCAGGGTCTTATGATATTTGGAAGATGCGCATTATTTTTTTTTTTTTTTTTGTCAATTGACAAAGGGATTTATAGAGCTACTACATAAAAAAACCTTAATCAATACACATGCCCGAGCATATAGTTCTTTTGAAATTTTAAAATCAATTCACCAAACAAATTTTTGGTTGGGAGGACATTTCTTAAAAAATAATAATAATAATAAAGAAATAAAGAAAAAACCAACAACAAAAAATGACTGCAATAAGATTACAAATAGAATAAAGAATAAGTTTTTAACTTTATTTAAATGACTTTCATACTTAATTATAGCATTTTACATAAACTAAATAAAATATATCGCACAAAGTACATTTCAGAAAATGGCAACAATATAATTATTTCAGAGCATTAAAACATTTAGAAAATCAGCTTATTTTAAAAAGACATAAAAATCAGAAAATTAATTTACTTATTTATTTGATCTGTTCTTTCTTGAGAAAACAAACAAACAAAATTTCTTTTTCAGGACACTTGAAATATTCTCTGAAAGATAAAAGAAACAACTGCTACGATTTTAAGCAAAGAAGTTGAATAAAAAAATGTTATGTTCTCAGATATTTAGTTTATTTTAACATGTATACATGCAAACTGAGAAAATGTTTAATAAGCTTGGGAACTTGTGTTAATTATAACTGATCCGTAGCGCCGAAGAGCTGACAATACATTATCTGTCACTTTTTCCAGACCGTTTTAAAATGCCATAAAATCAATTATCACAAAAACCCTTCATTTTTTTTTTTTTTTTTAAATATATAGATTGTACCATAGCGTAAGGACTGCAGATAATAAAAAAGATGATTCTTAATTTGTTTTATTTGAAAATAAAGACATTACAACCCACACCGCTAGTTAATTCGCTACGAATTGCGAGGTCCTGCTTTCACCTCCAAGGTAATTTGCATAATCGATTGCTCCGGATGTGATGTCATGCCGACCTGATCAATTGTTACTTGTCTTATCTTATGACTTATTTCATGGGCAGGTCCAGCGGGTTCTGGACACGCCCACACCCTAGAATTTTCAAAGTTAATGGTGAAAACTTTTAAAGCTGCACTCTTACAGTACAAACAAACTGTTAACAGTACAAAAATCATATTATCACATACTATAGCTGCCAAACAATACTTGCTGTGTATAATACTCAAGACTATTCAGATTCTTACTTTTTTTACTCTAAAATGCTTGAAATTCGCTCTCTGCTGACCCTGAGAAACAAAAATTTTCCGTACCCCCATTTGGACCCCCATGGAAAAAAAGCCTGGATTCGCCACTGTATTTTATGATCTGAATTTATAGTTGTCATCTCTCTAACAGGACAGCGACAGTCAAAAGTTGTCATGCTGTCCCAAAACGTCCTATTATTTGGACTACACCAAACTGATCCATAAACAAAGCCTAATCTTGATGTCTTTTCTATCCCTAAAAGAATGATGTCTTTTCTATCCCTAAAAGAAAGTGGGGGGTTTTTGCCCATAGAGTGAAATTTGTTTTTTTTTCCCCTAAAGTTTGAGTTTTATGGGACCTCTACGTTAAGTGCAAATCTGGGTCATGTGGGGTCAAAAACTAGGTCACCCAGTCAAATCAAAGGATAAGCTTGTTAACACTCCAGAGGCCACACACAGATATGACCCAATCTTTATGAAACTTGATCAGAATGATTGTCTTGATGACCTCCAGGTCAGATTTGAATCTGGGTCATGCAGGGTCAAAATCTAGGTCACCCGGTCATATCAAAGGAAAAGCTTGTTAACATGCTAGAGGTCTCATTTATGACCCTATCTTTATAAAACTTGGTCAGAATGTTTATCTTTTTAGCCCATTTTCGAATCTGGGTCATGTGGGGTCAAAAACTAGGTCACCCGGTCATATCAAAGGAAAAGCTTGTTAACACTCTAGAGGCCACACACAGATGTGACCCAATCTTTATGAAACTTGATCAGAATGATTGTCTTGATAACCTCTAGGTCAAATTTGAATCTGGGTCATGTGGGGTCAAAATCTAGGTCACCCGGTCAAATCAAAGGAAAAGCTCGTTAATACACTAGAGGCCACCTTTATGACCCTATCTTTATAAAACTTGGTCAGAATGTTTATCTTTTTAGCCCATGTTCAAATCTGGGTCATGTGGGGTCAAAAACTAGGTCACCCGGTCAAGTCAAAGGAAAAGCTTGTTAACACGCTAGAGGCCACATTTATGGGTGACCCTATCTACATGAAACTTGGTCAGAATTATCTTGATGATTTTTATGTGGGGTCAAAACCAAGACTACTAGGCCAGGTCAAAGGAAAATCTTGTTAACACTCTAGAGACCACATTTTAAGTTTAAAACTCATGAGAATTGGTCAGAATGATTGTCTTGATGAAATTTAGGTCAAGTTTGAATATGGGTCATCTGGATTAAAAAACTAGGTCACACGGTCAAATCAAAGAAAAACTGTGTGTGTGTGCAATAGGGGCTGCATTTTTGACTGGATATTTGTGAAATTTGATCAGAATGATTTTCTTGATGAAATCTAGGTCAAGTTCGAATCTGTCTCATCTGGGGTCAAAAACTAGGTCACCTTGTCAAATCAAAGAAAAGTCTAGTGTATGCAATAGGGGCTGCATTTTTCATTTGATGTGCATGAAACTTGATCAGAATGTTTGTCTCCATGAAATCTCGGATGAAATTTTATCTAGGTCACGATGGGTCAAAAACTAGGTCACCAGGTCAAATCAAAGAAAAAGCTTTGGGGCCACCTTTTTGATTCTATCTTCATAAAATTTGGTCAGAATGTTTGTTATCATGAAGTGTTGGGTGATTTCGAATCTGGGTCATGTGGGGTCAAAAACTAGGTCACTAGGTCAAATCAAAGGAAAAGCTTGTTTACACTATAGAGGCATCTTTTTTGCTCCAATCTTCCCGAAATTTTGTCAGAATGTTTGTTTTCATGAAACTTGGACGATTTTTAATCTGGGTCATGTTGGGTCTAAAACTAGGTCACTAGGCCTTGTTTACACTCAAGGGGCCACATTTTTGGTCCAATCTTAATGAAAGTTGGTCAGAATATTTGTCTCCATGAAATCACTAGGTCAAACATGTTTACACTGTTATGGTGCGTTACTCAGGTGAGCAACCTAGTAGGGCCATCTTGTTTTGATCGACTTTCCCTAAACACAGGTAATTTACTTTCTGACCTTAAGAGTTGTTATCTTATATTTTCCATGTTACAGGCACTAACCCATGATGGTCCTCTGTCTACAGATCAAGAGTATGTGCATGCTCAAGGTAATATTTTGTCTCACTCTGCTGTAAGCGAATTTATAACTTTAAGTTACTAATACTGGTGCCCAATTACAGCATACATTTATTTAATTGTAGTGAATTTATTATACCCGCTTTGTGGTGTAGATGTAATTTAGTAAACACTCAGTTAAGACATTTCCTATCTTGCACAAAATAGTTTGCTTGAATATCTCTGAATCCAAGGCAGTATTTTGAAGCTTTTAGGCTCATAAGACAAGTTCACCTATATCATTAGACTGGCTTCCGTCCCTATGTTTTTTTCTGTCATGTTTCTCATATATAAGTTTTCTTAGAAGTAACTCCAGCAGGTTCTTTCTATATTGACATTTTTATTGCCCCAGGCTCCGAACATAGGTATGGTTTAGCCATCAGATAAAAAATGCTATTTTAGAGGCTTAAAATTAAAATGTTTGCAGTGTTGTTTTTAGCTCACCTGTCACGAAGTGACAAGGTGAGCTTTTGTGATCGCACAGCGTCCTCTGTGCGTCCGTCAGTCCGTGTGTAAACTTTTCCTTGTGACATCTCTAGAGGTCACATTTTTCATGGGATCTTTATGAAAATGGGTCAGAATGTTCATCTTGGTAAATTCTAGGTCAAGTTCGAAACTGGGTCCGTGCGGTCAAAAACTAGGTCAGTAGGTCTAAAAATAGAAAAACCTTGTGACCTCTCTAGAGGCCATATATTTCATGAAATCTTCATGAAAATTAGTCAGAATGTTCACCTTGATAATATCTAAGTCAAGTTCGAAAGTGGGTCACGTGCCTTCAAAAACTAGGTCAGTAGGTCAAATAATAGAAAAACCTTGTGACCTCTCTAGAGGCCATATTTTCCATGGGATCTGTATGAAAGTTGGTCTGAATGTTCATCTTGATGATATCTAGGTCAAGTTCGAAAGTGTGTCACGTGCCATCAAAAACTAGGTCAGTAGGTCAAATAATAGAAAAACCTTGTGACCTCTCTAAAGGCCATATTTTTCAATGGATCCGCATGAAAATTGGTCTGAATGTTCATCTTGATGATATCTAGGTCAAGTTCCAAACAGGATCATGTGCGGTCAAAAACTAGGTCAGTAGGTCTAAAAATAGAAAAACCTTGTGACCTCTCTAGAGGACATACTTGTGAATAGATCTCCATAAAAATTGGTCAGAATGTTCATCTTGATGATATCTAGGTCAAGTTCGAAAGTGGGTCACGTGCCATCAAAAACTAGGTCAGTAGGTCAAATAATGAAAAAACCTTGTGACCTCTCTAGAGGCCATATTTTTCATGGGATCTGTATGAAAGTTGGTCTGAATGTTTATCTTGATAATATCTAGGTCAAGTTTGAAACTGGGTCAACTGCGATCAAAAACTAGGTCAGTAGGTCTTGAAATAGAAAAACCTTGTGACCTCTCTAGAGGCCATACCCTTGAATGGATCTTCATGAAAATTGGTCAGAATGTTCACCTTGATGATATCTAAGTCAAGTTTGAAACTGGGTCATGTGCCTTAAAAAACTAGGTCAATAGGTCAAATAATAGAAAAACCTTGTGACCTCTCTAGAGACCATATTTTTCAATGGATCTTCATGAAAATTGGTCAGAATTTTTATCTTGATAATATCTAGGTCAAGTTCAAAACTGGGTCACATGAGCTCAAAAACTAGGTCACTATGTTAAATAATAGAAAAAACGACGTCATACTCAAAACTGGATCATGTGGGAAGAGGTGAGAGATTTAGGACCATCATGGTCCTCTTGTTTTTTAAATAACCATGCAACCAGGGGGCCAGGCTACTATTTCATGTCCTAAACTTTTTTTGTTGACAACATTATTTCCCCATGAAATTGGATATATTATGTGATCACCTGGGGCAGGTAGGCAGGTTGTGTCCACTAAATTCTAATTTGAACAGTTCAGATCCAGTGTTCACCAAACTTCTTTACAATGTTTATTGGCATAATATCTTGGCAAGGAAGATAACCAGCTGGATTGGCCTAGAGGCTTTAGATCTATGGCCTTTGAATTACTAAAACTTGTTAAAATTGACATACCAGTAACTTTCATAGTTCTTATCCATTGTCACCAAACTGGGTCACAGTGTTTATGGGTGTAATAGGTGAATAAGTCAAATTTGAGAAAATTAGCACTTATTCTGCTCAGTTTGTAGAGTATTTTATAAGACAAAAGTAATTTGCTCTGGTGGTGTATATTGTGATTATTTGCCACTCTGGTTACACTTATATATGGAAAGTGTCACAAAATTGACATTTCCTTCAAAATTGTCAAAAAACTGCAGAAGGTGTCTGGTGAGCTGTTGTGATTGCTCTTTGACCTTCATCCATTGTAGTCAGCTGAAAACAGCACCTTTATTTCTATCTATCTTCTGTAACCGTCGAACCCCTTGCGGGGACGTAGACGTTTTGCGCGTCAAAATCATAAGAGGAAGAATATAGTGATAAAAATTTAGAGTGGAAGAAACTAAAAAAAATAACTTTGTTGAAATAAAAGGTTAAAACTTGAGTTTGCAGGATAACTAGGGCGAGACATGTTCAAGGCTGCAAACTGCGGCAACGAACTGCTCTAGGGTAGGGAGGTGGGCGGCACTGGGGGGTAGTTGGTTCCAATTTAAATATTTTCACATTTGAAACAGCTTCTACATGTGTGTATATGAATAGATCTGACCTGTCAGTCAAATCAATGAGATAACGTCTACAATTTATTTAAACATCTGCTCTGAAACAACTGGCCCTTGGTCTGTAGTATTCTGGCAAAAGTCCTTTCTCAAATTTGTTAAAATGAGGGTTTTTATGCCCTGTTTAGTAGCCGCTAGAGCTAAAGATAGGAAAACCTTTAAACTACTTCTTCTCAGGAACCGCTGGATGAATCATCAAGGTTGATCTATAGCATCATTTTAAGGTCCTGTCTAAATTTTATTCAAATGGGGATGCAACTTCATTTTAGGGGCCACTAGACTAAGTGCTAAAATAAGGAAAATCCTTTAAACAACTTCTTCTTCTGACCTCACTTGATGGATCTTCATCAAACTTGCTCTGTAGCATCATTGTAAGGTCCTCTAAAAACTTGTTTAAATGGGGTGCTAGAGCTAAAAATTAAAAAAAAAACCTTTAAGCATCTTCTTGAGAATGGCTTTAGGGATATTCATCAAAATTTGGTATGTAGCATCATTATAAGGTCCCAACTTTATTCAAATGGGGTGGGGAGTGCTTTTTCCTGTTCGGGACCACTAGAGCTTCAAATGACTTTTTATCATGAAGGGCTTGATGGATCTTCATCAAACCTGGTCTGTTGCATCATGGTAAGGTCCACTCTCAAATTTTAACAAATAACAATACTTAGCCCATTTAAGTGGTTGCTAGAGCTAAGATAGAAAAAACTTTTTCACATGAACCACGTGATGGATCTTCATCAAACTTAATTTGTAGCGGCATTGAAAGGTCCTCTGACTCCTCTCCCAAGGTTGGTCAGATGGGTATGCTTTGCCCATTTAAGGGCCTGCTAGAGCTAAAAATTAGGAATGGCAACAAAAGCATTTTTATACGCCCATTTTTAGCTCACCTGTCACATAGTGACAAGGTGAGCTTTTGTGATCACCCTTCGTCCGTCGTCCGTCCGTGCGTGCGTGCGTCCGTCCGTCAACAATTTCTTGTCTGCACGATAGTGGTTTCATTTATGATTTTATTTTAACCAAACTTGCACACAACTTGTATCACCATAAGATCACGGTTCCTTTCTTGAACTGGCCAGATCCCATTATGGGTTCCAGAGTTATGGCCCCTGAAAGGGCCAAAATTAGCTATTTTGACCTTGTCTGCACAATAGCAGCTTTATTTATGATTTGATTTTTACCAAACTGGCACACAACTTGTATCACCATAAGATCTTGGTTCCTTTCTTGAACTGGCCAGATTCCTTAATGGGTTCCAGAGTTACGGCCCCTGAAAGGGCCAGAATTAGCTATTTTGACCTTGTCTGCACAATAGCAGCTTCATTTATGATTTTATTTTAACCAAACTGGCACACAACTTGTATCACCATAAGATGTCGGTTCCTTTCTTGAACTGGCGAGATTCCATTATGGGTACCAGAGTGATGGGCCCTGAAAGGGCCAAAATGAGCTATTTTGACCTTGTCTGCACAATAGCAGCTTCATTTATGATTTGAATTTAATCAAACTTGCACAAAACTTGTGACACCATAAGATCTCGGTTCCTTTCTTGAACCGGCCAGATCCCATAATGAGTTCCAGAGTTATGGCCCCTGAAAGGGCCAAAATGAGCTATTTTGACCTTGTCTGCACAATAGCAGCTTCATTTATGATTTGATTTTAACCAAACTTGCAGACAACTTGTATCACCACAAGATCTTGCTTCCTTTCTTCAACTGGCCAGATTCCATCATGGGTTCCAGAGTTATGGCCCCTTAAAGGTCCAAAATTGGCTATTTTGGCTTTTGCAGCCATATAGAGACTTCATTTATGGTTTGATTTGATACAAACTTCCAAAATATCTTCAACAACAATAAATCTTGGATTCCATGACAAATCAGATCCAATCGTAGGTTCCAGAGTTATTTTATATCTGATTACCTCCCCTGATTGGAATCAAAATGGATTTATATCAGTAAGTACTTACAGGACTTATTTGAAATTTCATTATTGTTATTAGTTGGACTGAGACAATCAGGGTAGATAACTATGGACTGATTTTATGTCAAATTACCTCCCTTTATTTCAAATTAAAATTGTTATATCTCCATAACTACTGAAGATACTGATCTGAAATTTCATTTATGTCAACAGATTTATTTGGCAGATCCTTCTTTTGTCCACTTACAATTTTTTTTTTTAATTACTTCCCTTTTACGTTACTATAAATAGCTTATTTTTAGTAACTTTTTTATTATTGGCCGTAGGGAAAACACGAGACCAGTTTTCTGTGGTACAACATGGATGGTATCTCCAATTTTTAGGTGTATTTTAACATATCTATACCTTGTAAGATATTTTTTTCTTTTTGGTTAAATTTCTTCCCTTTGTTGTTCCTGTCCTTTGGGCTTAGATATTTTTTCTGAGGACCTTCTTGTCCTCAAGTGCAATGATAACAGGTGAGCGATATAGGGCCATCATGGCCCTCTTGTTCATTGTTATGGGAACGCCCCTGGCGAGCGGCGTCTGCAGACTTTGTCTGGCGCATATCTTCTTCATGCATGGAGGGATTTTGATGAAACTTGGCACAATTGTTCATCATCATGAGACGGAGTGTCGTGCGTGAGGACCAGGTCCCTAGGTCTACGGTCAAGGTCACAGTTAGAGGTCAAAGGTCAAATTCAAGAATGACTTTGTCGTCCAGCATATCTTCTTCATGCATGGAGGGATTTTGATGTAACTTGGCACAATTGTTCAGTATGATTTGAATTTAATCAAACTTGCACAAAACTTGTGTCACCATAAGATCTTGGTTCCTTTCTTGAACCAGCCAGATCCCATAATGGGTTCCAGAGTTATGGCCCCAGAAAGGGCCAAAATTAGTTATTTTGACCTTGTCTGCACAATAGCAGCTTCATTTATGATTTGATTTTAACCATACTTGCACACAACTTGTATCACCATAAGATCTCGATTCCTTTTTATAGGCCCAAAGGGACGTATTATGTTATCGCCTCGGTGTCCGTCCATCTGTCTGTCTGTTGGTTAGCAATTTCCCTTTCACTCTGTAACCCTCGAACCCCTTGAAGGATTTCAAAGAAACCTGACACAAATGTTCACCTCATCGAAACGATGTGCAGAGCGAATGTTTCGGATGGCTCACTTCAAGGTCAAGGTCACACTTAAGGGACAAAGGTCATATGACTTTGTTTTGTGTGTATATTGCTCTGCATTTGCGTTGCATTGTAGCGGGCGTATATTGTGATATTCTGGCACTCTTGTTTTTGGATTGTGAACACAATAGAGACCACATTTTGCAATTGATTTTAATAAAACTTGCACACAACTTGTATTTGCATAATATCTCGGTTCCTTTTGAAAACTGGCCAGATCCCACCATGGGTTTCTGAGTTATGGCCCCTTAAATGGCTAAAAATTGCTAAATAGAGACAACATTTTGCAATTGATTTCAATAAAACTTGCACACAGTTTGTATTGACATAATATCTCGGTTCCAAATTGAAAACTGGCCAGATCCAATGGGTTCCAGAGTTATGGCCCCTTAAAGGGCCAAAAATTGCTATTTTGGCTTTTGCAGCCATATAGACTTCATTTATGGTTTGATTTGATACAAACTTGCAAAATATCTTTAACAAGAATAGATCTTGGATTCCATGATGAATCCGGCAGATCCAATCATAGGTTCTGGAGTTACGGCACCTGATTGACCCCTGAAAGAGCCAAAATTTGTTAATTTTACCTTGTGAACACGATAGAAGTGACATTTTACATTCGATTTTAACCACACATACTCACAACTTAAGTCACAATGTTATCTCGGTTCCTTTTGAAAACCGGCTAACTTCCATCATGGGTTCGAGAGTTACTGCACCTGAAAGGGGCAAAATTTTCTATATTGGCACTTTCAGCCATATAAAGGTTTCGTTTATGCTTTGATTTGATACAAACTTGCACAGAATGTTTATCTTGATGATCTCTTGGACAAGTTTGAAACTGGGTCATGTGGGGTCAAAAACTAGGTCACCAGGTCAAATCATAGGAAAAGCTTGTTAACACCCTAGAGGCCACATCTATGCCCCTATCTTCATGAAACTTGGTCAGAATGTTCATCTTGATGGTTCCTAGGTCAGATTAGAAACTGGGTCTTATGGGGTCAAAAACTAGGTCACCCTCTCAAATCAAAGTACGTTCTTGTTAACAATCTAGAGGCAATATTTATGACCCTATCTCAGAGTGTTTATCTTGATGATTCCTATGCCAGGTTTAAAACTGGGTCAATTGGGGTCAAAAACTAGGTCACCCGGTCAAATGAAAGGAAAAATTTGTTAACACTCTTGAGGCCACATTTATAAACCTATCTTCATGAAACTTTGTCAGAATGTTCAAAACTGGGTCATGTGGGGTCAAAAACTAGGTCACCTGCATAAATCAAAGGAAATGCTTGTTAACACTCTAAAGGCCATATCTTTGACCCTATCTTCATGAAACTTGGTTAGAATGTTTATCTTGATTATTCCTTTGCCAATTCCGAAACTGGGTCATGTGGGATCAAAAACTAGGTCACCGCTCAAATCAAAGGAACTGCTTGTTAACACTGTAGAGGCCACATTCATGACTCTGTCTTCATGAAACTTGATCAGAATATTGATCTTGATGATTCCTAGGCCAAGTTTAACAGATGAGCGATATAGAGTCATCATGACCCAATCTCAGCACGCTAATATACAAAAAGGCAGAAGCCATTTTCGCATGTATTCATTATGAAAGCGGGTTTTGGCAAAATAAAAAACAAATACTTCTGTTCTTTCATTTAGCTTTTATTTTATGATTTTATATTTTTTGCGAATATTTAGATAGTGAAATGGTATTAGAATATTCATGTAATGAACGAATTTCATGATGGATCTTCATCAAACTTGGTCCTTCAAATGGGGGCACTGTTTTATGTTTTTAGCCAGTGCTTTAGCAACTGGCTATAGCTCTAAATCAACTACCAAGTTTCAACCTTGTGTTGTTTGAGTTTTCCTTTTATTTCTATGTGACTGCATCACACAAATATTCTGGACATGTAAAAAAATACTCCCATATTTATTTTTTATAATCTTGATATCGTGTGAGTGTATGAGCAACTGAGGACTACTGTTTTAAACAACAAAAACAAGCAGCAACGGATTCTAGAATAATTATGAACTTTATATTCACATTCGAAATATTGGGAATCATTCCGCTCTAGGATTAGGGTTAGGGATTAGGGCTTAGGGTTAGGGTTGAAATTGGCCCTACCCTGGGGCAGACTTCGTTTTACATAGATTTGTATAGGGAAAACCTTTAAAATCTTCTTGTCTTGAACCACAATGCACAGAGATTAGATATTTGGCACATAGCATTCAATTTATCTAGTTGACCTTATCCAACATTTTTCAAATCATGATCGGTCTATGCACAATGAAATGTTGATTCTTTAGGTGTATCGGTTGAAATATCATTCAATAAGCACTGGCTATCAGTCCTTTCAGGGCTTTGATTTATACTAAACACAGCTGTTACCATTCATGATTCTGTGTCATACATTAATGTCAAATAGTCATATGTCAATGGTTTAGGGCCACTGTGACACACTTGTCCCGAGTATGTGAATACTGTACTTTTTAGCCCACCATCATCAGATGGTGGGCTATTCAAATCACTCTGCGTCCGTGGTCCGTCCATCCGTCATTCTGTCCGTCCCTTAACAATTTCTCGTTATCGCATCTCCTCAGAAACTACTGGGGGGATTTTGACCAAACTTTGTCAGAATGATGTATTGGTACCCTAGTTGTGTCCCCCTGAAAATCAGACTGGTTAAACAATTTTTGAGTGAGTTATGACCCTTTGTTTATTTTTATAATTTACATAGATTTATATAGGGAAAAATTTTAAAAATCTTCTTGTCCAAAACCACAGAGCCTAGGGCTTTGATATTTGGTATGAAGCATCATCTAGTGGTCCTCTACCAAGATAATTCAAATTATATCCCTGGGGTCAAATGTGGCAGCGCCCCGGGGTACATGGTTTATATAGACTTATATAGGGAAAAACTTTGAAAAACCTCTTGTTCAAAACCACAGGACCTAGGGCTTTGATATTTTGTATGTGACATCATCTAGTGGTTTTCTACTAAGGTTGTTCAAATTATCCCCCTAGGGTCAAATATGGCCCCGCCCTGGGGGTCACATGGTTTACATAGACTTATATAGGGAAAAACTTCGAAAATCTTCTTGTCCAAACCACAAAGCCTAGGGCTTCGATATTTGTAATGTAGCATCATCTAGTGGTTCTCTACCAAGTTTGTTCAAATTATCACCCTAGGGTCAAATATGGCCTCGCCCCGGGGGTCACATGGTTTATATAGACTTGTATAGGGAAAAGCTTTTAAAATCTTCAATAACCTACAACATTCAAATTCGGACCACATGTATAGTTTTGACTGGCAAGATGAACATTGACATGAGATGACCTTGATTTTGACCTAGTGACCTACTTTCACATTTCTGTAGCTACAGCCTTAAAATTTGGACCACATGCATAGTTTTGTGCACCGGAAAAAACTTTGACCTTGACATTGACCTAGTGACCTACTTTCACATTTTTAAAGGTACAGGCTTCAAATGTGGACCACATGCATAGTTTTGTGTTCCGAAATGAAATTTGACCTAGTGACCTACTTTCACATTTCTAAAGCTACAGCCTTCAAACTTGGACCACATGCATAGTTTTGTTTACCAAAAAAAAACTTTGACCTTGACATTGACCTAGTGACCTACTTGCACATTTCTCAAGCTACAGCCTTCAAATTTGGACCACATGCAAAGTTTTGTGTACGGAAAAGAACTTTGACCTTGACATTGACCTAGTGACCTACTTTCACATTTTTGAAGGTACAGGCATCAAATTTCGACCGCATGCATAGTTTTATGTTTCGAAATGAAATTTGACCTTGATTGTGACCTAGTGACCTACTTTCACATTTCTCAAGCTACAGCCTTCAAATTGGACCACATGCCTAGTTTTGTGTTCCAGAATGAAATTTGACCTTGATTTTGACCTAGTGACCTACTTTCACATTTCTCATGCTACAGCCTTCAAATTTGGACCACATGCATAGTTTTGTGTACCGAAAAAAAACTTTGACCTTGACATTGACCTAGTGACCTGCTTTCACATTTCTCAAGCTACAGCCTTCAAATTTGGACCACATGCATAGTTTTGTATACCGAAAGAAACTTTGACCTTGACATTGACCTAGTGACCTACTTCCACATTTTTGAAGGTACAGGCTTCAAATTTGGACCACATGCATAGTTTTGTGTTCCGAAATGAAATTTGACCTTGTTTTTGACCTAGTGACCTACTTTCACATTTTTGAAGGTACAGGCTTCAAATTTGGACCACATGCATAGTTTTATGTTTCGAAATGAACTTTGATCTTGAGATTGACGTAGTGACCTACTTTCACATTTCTCAAGCTACAGCCTTCAAATTTGGACCACATGCATTTTTTTGTCTTCTGAATTGAAATTTGACATTGATTTTTATCTAGTACCTACTTTCACATTTCTCAAGCTGCAGCCTCCAAATTTGAAGCACATGCATAGTTTTATATACCGAAATGAACTTTGACCTTGAAATTGATCTTGTGACCTACTTTCACATTTCTCAAGCTACAGCTTTCAAATTTAGACCACATGCATGGACCACATGCACAGTAATGTGTACTGAAATGGAATTTGACCTTGATTTTGACCTTGAGCTAGTCTTGAAATTTGGAACAATTAAAAATGGCTCAATGGTGGGCGCCAAGATCACTGTGTGATCTCTTGTTTAGATAAAAATGTAACCTTTAAGTTAGTTCTGCATGTTTGAATCAATTTTTTTCTGCAATGTAGAATTTTATTAAGCTCTGATTTTTTACTAAAGAACTAAATATCACACAATACAATTTCTTTGCATTTTTTTAGAGCATGGTGACAATAGACTACGCACATATGGCGAGACCCTTGTAGTTCAACCATCTTCATTACATGAAGAGCGAAAAGGTATGGTAGTAGTTTTGCTCATGGACTCAATTTTATCCACCAACCCCTTTAAAGAAAAGTGGAAGTATTGCTTTACTCATGTTGGTCTGTAGGTAGGTCCTTTCAGTGATAGACAAGTGATGATCAATATTTAATAATAACTGATGAACACATGAAGTTAAGACTGTCAAACTTTATTGCATGATTTGCTTTTGGTTAATACTTCACTCTAAAAAGAAATTGGGGAAAATAAACACTTGTAAAACTCTCTCAGGGTTCAAATTTAGACAAGCATACAAGCTAAATGCTAGTGGAATTTTGAAATAGCTAGTGGGTTTGAAATGTACCAGCTAATTTCAGCTAGTCAATAATATAACAAGCAAATGTCTTCAGAGCTTTAATAAAGTCTAATTGTTTTGAAGGTACACATTTCTTCATGAAAGGAATGTTATCATTTATGTTTTATGATATTTTATTGTTCAACAAAAATGGCACAAGCTATTTTTAAGCTTATAGAAAACATTTTTGTTTTTGACTGGCTACTAACAGGAATCAATCAGTAAGTTTTGGCCAGTAAAATATTAATAGAGTAATTAAATATTATTATGCCACTCCTTCGAAGAAGGAGGGGTATATTGTTTTGCAGACGTCGGTCGGTCGGTTGGAATGTAGACCAATCCGTTTCCGGATGATAACTCAAGAACGCTTGGGCCTAGGATCATGAAAGTTGATAGGGAGGTTGGTCATCACCAGCAGATAACCCCTATTTATTTTGAGGTATGTATGTCAAAGGTCAAGGTAACAGTGACCCTGAATAGTAAAACGGTTTCCGGATGATAACTCAAGAACACTTGGGCCTAGGATCATGAAAATTGATAGGGAGGTTGATAATGACCAGCAGATGACCCCTATTGATTTTGAGGTCATTAGGTCAAAGGTCAAGGTCACATTGGCCAGGAACAGTTAAAACGGTTTCTGATCTTCTTGTCCAAAACCGTAGGGCCTAGGGTTTTGATATTTGGTATGTAGCAAAATCTAGTGGTCCTCTACCAAGATTGTTAAGATTATTTCCCCTTGGTTCAAATATGGCCCCACCCCGGGAGTCACATGGTTTATATAAACTTATATAGGAAAAAACTCTTGTCCAAAACCACAGGGCCTAGGGCTTTGATATTTTGTATATGACTTCATCTAGTGGTCCTCTACTAAGACTGTTCAAATTATTCCCCTAGGGTCAAATATGGCTCCGCCCTGGGGGTCACATGGTTTACATAGACTTATATAGGGAAAAACTTTGAAAATCTTCTTGTCCAAACCACAAAGACTATGGCTTTGATATTTTGTAATGTAGCATCATTTAGTGGTTCTCTACCAAGTTTGTTCAAATTATCCGTCTAGGGTCAAATATGGCCCCGCCCCAGGGGTCATATGGTTCATATAGACTTATATAGGGAAAAACTTAGAACCTTCATGTCCATAACTTACATCATTCAAATTTAGACCACATGTATAGGTTTGAGTGGCAAGATGAACCTTGACATGAGTTGACCTTGATCTTCTTTAAAAATTGTTCAAAGAATTGAATTCCATACAGAATTCTGGTTGCCATGGCAACCAAAAGGAAAAACTTTAAAAATCTTCTTCTCAAAAACCAGAAGCCCTAGAGCTTAGATGTTTGGTGTGAAGCATTGCCTAGTGGACCTCTACCAAGTTTGTTCAAATCATGACCCCAGGGTCAAAATTGACCCCGCCCCGGGGGTCACTTGATTTTACATAGGAAAATCTTAAAAAATCTTCTTCTCAAAAACCAGAAGCCCTAGAGCTTAGATATTTGACATGTAGCATTGCCTAGTGGACCTCTACTAAAATTGTTCAAATCATGACCTCGGGGTCAAAATTGACCTCGCCCCAGGGGTCACTTGATTTTACATAGGAAAATCTTCAAAAAAATTCTAAAAATAAACCAGAAGGCTTAGAGCTTAGATATTTGACATGTAGCATTGCCTAGTGGACCTCTACAAAATTTGTTCAAATCATGACCCCCGGGGTCAAAATTGACCCCACCCCAGGGGTCACTCGATTTTACATAGGAAAATCTTCAAAAATTTTCTAAAAATAAACCAGAAGGCCTAGATCTTAGATATTTGACATGTAGCATTGCCTAGTAGACTTCTACAAAATTTGTTCAAATCATGACCCCCGGGGTCAAATTGACCCCGCCCCATGGGATTACTTGATTGTACACAGAAAAATCTTCAAAATAAACCAGAAGGCCTAGAGCTTAGATATTTCATATGTAGCATTGCCTAGTGGACCTCTACAAAATTTGTTCAAATCATGACCCCACCCCAGGGGTCACTTGATTTTACATAGGAAAATCTTCAAAAATTTTCTAAAAATAAACCAGAAGGCTTAGATCTTAGATATTTGACATGTAGCATTGCCTAATAGACTTCTACAAAATTTGTTCAAATCATGACCTCCGGGGTCAAATTGACCCCACCCCATGGTGTTATTTGTTTAGCTTTAGCAAAGAATTTTTTTCAAGAAAGCAGTTAAACTCAGGTGAGAGATATAGGGCCATCATGGCCCTCTTGTTGAAGGTACAGGCTTCAAATTTGGACCACATGCATAGTGACTGAATGCATCAAGGGGGACATTTCGTGTTAGACAAGCTCTTGTTAACTTTAGCCGCTAGCTTTTCATTTTAGCTAGTGATCAAAAAGGGCACGAGCTAATTTCAGCTAGTACAAACTATTGTTAAATTTGACCCCTGTCTCTTCATGAACAGTTTAGTTTAAGTTGGCATTATTTCTAGCTTATATGAAGAACTGGCTTTGGATTGTATTTTGGGCTGCTTTGATTAGCTCACCTGTCACATAGTGACAAGGTGAGCTTTTGTGATCACCCTTCGTCCGTCGTCCATGCGTCCGTGCGTCAACAATTTCTTGTCTGCACGATAGTGGTTTCATTTATGATTTTATTTTAACCAAACGTGCACACATCTTGTATCACCATAAGATCTCTGTTCCTTTCTTGAACTGGCAAGATCCCGTTATGGGTTCCAGAGTTACGGCCCCTGAAAGGGCCAAAATTAGCTATTTTGACCTTGTCTGCACAATAGCAGCTTTATTTATGATTTGATTTTTACCAAACTGGCACATAACTTGTATCACCATAAGATCTTGGTTCCTTTCTTGAACTGGCCAGATCCCGTTATGGATTCCAGAGTTATGGCCCCTGAAAGGGCCAGAATTAGCTATTTTGACCTTGTCTGCACAATAGCAGCTTCATTTATGATTTTATTTTAACCAAACTTGCACACAACTTGTATCACCATAAGATCTTGGTTCCTTTCTTGAACTGGCCAGATTCCTTTATTGGTTCCAGAGTGATGGCCCCTGAAAGGGCCAGAATTAGCTGTTTTGACCTTGTCTGCACAATGGCAGCTTCATTTATGACTTGAATTTAATCAAACTTGCACAAAACTTGTGTCACCATAAGATCTCGGTTCCTTTCTTGAACCGGTCAGATCCCATAACATGTTCAAGAGTTATGACCCCTGAAAGGGCCAAATATAGCTATTTTGACCTTGTCTGCACAATAGCAGCTTCATTTATGATTTGATTTTAACCAAACTTACACACAACTTGTATCACCACAAGATCTTGATGCCTGTCTTGAACTAGCCAGATTCCATTATGGGTTCCAGAGTTATGGCCCCTTAAAGGTCCACAATTTGCTATTTTGGCTTTTGCAGCCATATAGAGACTTCATTTATGGTTTGATTTGATACAAACTTCCAAACTATCTTCAGCAACAATAAATCCTGGATTCCATGACGAATCTGTCAGATCCAATTGTATGTTCCGGAGTTATTTTATATCTGATTACCTCCCTTGATTGTAATCAAAATGGATTTATATCAGCATGATCAGTAAGTACTTTTAGGACTTACTGTGAAATCATTATTATTCGTGGGGGATCAATTTTCGTGGATTTCGTGGTTGATCTCAACCACGAATTTAAGTCCCAACGAACAAATTATGCCCACGATAATTTTTAATTATACGCAAAGTCGCCAAAAAAGACACTATAGCCGTTCGATCTGATTCGTAGTTGTATGCATGCGGCAGTACTAACCTGCAGCTTTCGTGTAGTTTATGGAGACTCCATCAACGATAAACATAAGTATGCGTGGAAAGCTTCTGGAAACAAAACCGACTATGTCATTTAGAAATGTACCCGTGGTTTGTTTATGACATGTTTGTCAAAGTGAAAGTAGATACTAAATATAGAAGTTTGACGTAGCGCCACGTGCCAACTACACTATAATACGGCTGTTATATGATTTTTCGGGCCCGCTATGCAATGTTTATACACAAGCCTTTATTTTTGCTGACATGTAGTAAAAAGCTACGACTTTGGAACTATTAGATATTACAAATTAATTGTAAGATTTGTTTCCGATGCATTAATACCTAATTCACATTACACGTTTCTCAGCAGGAAATAACACATGCATAAGTTCAACAGCTTGTAATTTTAGATGCAGAGGCGCATTCATTTTGCAAAAAAAAGTCGGACCAGTTTATAATAGTTTATGTAAGAATTATTATGGGTATACTAGCTCTACATTATTTAAATCTATAATTATAGTGTGTTTTAATTTGCAGTACAATAAGTAGTTCTTGTTTAAAACAAATGATCAACTTTATATTTGTTTCGACTATGAATGCTAATTGTGCAAGGTGCTACGGTTTTGACACTTTTTAATTGGCGCCGACTTTTCTCATTGAATATTTCACAGTTTTAAATTTTTTTTGCAAATTAGGGGTCGAATAATTATAGATAACGCAGTCGTTAATTGGAACCTGATCACTCGCTAATCTCCCGCGGCGTAGATTGTAAATTCGGTAACCATGGTAGCGCTGTTTGACACGTGTAGGTTTCACATGTAAGGGCAGAAGTACTAGTAGATCTATTCCTGTGGAAATTATTATTTTTGTGCCCCCCCATGAGTGGTGGGGGCATATAGATTTGCTCTTGTCCGTGCGTCCGTCCGTGTCCGTCCGTCCGTCCGAAGTTCGTGACGCGCCTAGCTCGAAAAGTATTTGATATAAATTGATGAAACCTTGCATGAGTCTTTATCATGATATGAACTTGCGCACCTCCTATTTTTCGTCTGGCTCCACCCCCTATTTTCAGAGTTATGTCCCCTGAAATAGTCAAAAATGCACATTTTGACCTTGTGACACGCCTAACTCAAAAAGTATTTGATATAGATTCATGAAACCTTGCATGAGTCTTAATCATGATATGAACATGCGCACCTCCTATTTTTCATTTGGGTCTGCCCCCAATTTCAGAGTTATGGCCCCTGAAGTAGTCAAAAATGCACATTTTCACCTTCTGACATGCCTAGCTCAAAAAGTATTTGATATAGATTCATGAAACCTTGCATGAGTCTTAATCATGATATGAACTTGTGCACCTCCTATTTTTCATTTGGGTCCGCCCCCTATTTTTAGAGTTATGGCCCCTGAAATAGTCAAAAATGTACATTTTCACCTTGTGACACACCTAGCTCAAAAAGTATTTAATATAAATGGTTGAAAACTCGCATAAGTCTTTATCATGATATAAACTTGCACACCTTTAATTTTTTGTCTGGCTTCACCCCTTATTATTAAAGTTATGGCCCCTGAAATAGTAAAAAAATGCACTTTTTCACCTAATTATATATCTAGCTCAAAAAGTATTTGATGTAAATTCAGGAAACCTTGCTGGAGTCTTTATCGTGATGTGACCTTGCACACTTGGCATTCTTCTTGAGAACCTTAGCTCTTATTACTGAGTTATGGCCCTTGAAATAGCCAAAATAGTGGATTTTTTGTTTGTGATGCTCACAGCTCAAAAAGTATAGCGCCTAGAATAATGAATCCTTTTCATAAAATGTTTGTTGAGGCTATACCCCATTAAGACTGCAAACATTTGTATTATTGCCACTTATTTGTGACAAATGTACCAGTGGGGGGCACACCCTGTGTCCTACAGACACATTCTAGTTTTTTTTTTTTTTCCAAAAATTGAAAATCCACGAATTTACGTCCCCACGAAACAGCCGTTTTGGTCAAAACCACGAAATTTCGTGCCGACGAAATTAAATGATTTCACAGTATTTGAAATTTCATTATTGTCATTAGTTGGACTGAGACAATCAGGGTAGATAACTATGGACTGATTTTATGTCAAATTACCTCCCTTTATTTCAAATTAAAATGGGTATATCTCCGTAACTAATGAAGATACTGATCTGAAATTTCATTTATGTCAACAGAATGAACTTGGACAATCATTGAAGATACATATTGACTGAATTTATGACAAATTACCTCCATTTATTTTTTATCTAAATGAATACACCTTAGCAGCTTCTAATGAGATTGGTTTGAAATGTTATTTATGTCTTCCATGATAAGAAATAGTCATATTAGATAACTCTTAATTGAACATTTATCGATATGAATACTTTACTAATATATTGTTGTATAGGCTTGTACTCTGTATCTTCTACATGCATATACCAATGCATGATTACCTCCCCTGATTTTAATAAAAATGGATTTATCTCAGTAAATATTTATAGAACTCATTTGAAATTTCATTATTGTCTTTAGTTGGAATGAGGCAATCAGGGTAGATAGCTATGGAATGATTTTATGTCAGATTACCTCCCTTTGTTTCAAATTAAAATGGGTGTGTCTCAGTAACCAATGAAGATACTGATTTGAAATGTCATTTGTGCCATCAGATGGACTCGGACAATCAGGGTAGATAACTTTTGACTGAATTAATGACAAATTACCTCCCTATATTTTATGTAAACGAATATATCTCGGCAGCAATTAATGAGATTGGTTTTAAATGTTATTTAAGTCTTCCAGGGTAAGGAATAGTCATGTTAGTACAAAAATGCAGCATTTTAACCTAGGACAAGAAAATGTTTATCCTGTTGATATTTAATGTGTATGCATATGTGCTCTATGTCAAAACTTGATCATATCATTTTGAGCAATGGTACTCAGGTGAGTGATACAGGGCCATCATGGCCCTCTTGTTAAGATAAGTTTCCACACAGAAACTTTAGTTAATATTGAGATAACATAATTAATGTGCTTACTTTGAAAATTTCACCATAGCACAGTGGTTTGTTGTAACCTTTTGAAATGGAGATATTTTGGAGTGCAGCAGATATGTGGTTCAAATTCCAGTCTGTGCTTTAACATTTTTGTAAATGGTGGGGGCATATAGATTTGGTCTTGTCCATGCGTCCATCCGTCCGAAGTTCATGACACGCCTAGCTCAAAAAGTGTTTGATATAGATTGATGAAACCTTGCATGAGTCTTTATCATGATATGAACTTGCACACCTATTTATGTCTCCCCCACAGACATATCGTTTTTGCCCTGTCCGTCCGTCCTTCTATACGTCACACTTCATTTCCGATCAATAACTGCAAAACCATTTGACTAGAATCTTCAAACTTCATAGGATGGCAGGGCTTATGGAGTAGATGACCCCTATCGCTTTTGGGGTCACTCCATCAAAGGTCAAGGTCACAGGGGCCTGAACATGGAAAACCATTTCCGATCAATAACTTGAGAACCACTTGACCCAGAATGTTGAAACTTCATAGGATGATTGTTCATGCAGAATAGATGACCCATATTGATTTTGGGGTCACTGCGTTAAAGGTCAAGGTCACAGGGGCATGAACATGGAAAACCTTTTCCAGTCAGTAACTTGAGAAGCACTTGACCCAGAATGTTGAAACTTCATAGGGTGATTGGATATGCAGAGGAGATGACCCCTATCAATTTTGGGGTCACTATTAAAGGTCAATGTCACAGGGGCCTGAACATGGAAAACCGTTTCCAGTCAGTAACTTAAGAACCACTTGACCCAGAATGTTGAAACTTCATAGGATGATTGGACATGCAGGGTAGATGACACCTATTGATTTTGGGGTCACTAGTAAAGGTCAAGGTCACAGGGGCCTGAACAAGGAAAACCGTTTCCGGTCAGTAACTTGAGAACCACTTGACCCAGAATGTTGAAACTTCATAGGATGATTGTACATGCAGAGGAGATGACCCCTATCAATTTTGGGGTCACTATTAAAGGTCAAGGTCACAGGGGCCTGAACATGGAAAACCATTTCCAGTCAGTAACATGAGAACCACTTGACCCAGAATGTTGAAATTAAAGGTCAAGGTCACAGGGGCCTGAACATGGAAAACCTTTTCCGGTCAGTAACTTGAGAACCACTTGACCCAGAATGTTGAAACTTCATAGGGTGATTGGTCATGCAGAGGAGATGACCCCTATCGATTTTAGGGTCACTTTGTTAAAGGTCAAGGTCACAGGGGCCTGAACATGGAAAACCATTTCCAGTCAGTAACTTGAGAACTATTTGACCCAGAATGTTGAAACTTCATAGGATGATTGGTCATGCAGAGGAGATGACACCTATTGTTTTTTGGGTCACTCTTTTAAAGCTCAAGGTCACAGGGACCTGAACATGGAAAACCATTTCCGGTCAGTAACTTGAGAACCACTTGACCCAGAATGTTGAAGCTTCATAGGATGATTGGACATGCAGAATATATGACCCCTGATGATTTTGGGGTCACTCTGTTAAAGGTCAAGGTCGCAGTGGATAGAAAATGGAAATCCATTTCCGGTTTATAACTTGACAACCATTTGACCTAGAACCTTTAAACTTCATAGGGAGATAGGAATTATAGAGTAGGTGACCCCTATTGTTTTTGGGGGTCACTCCATCAAAGGTCAAGGTTACAGGGGGCTGAATATAGAAAACTTTTTCCAATCAATAACTTGAGAACCACTGGACCCAGAATGTTGAAACTTGATAGGATAATTGGACATGCAGAGTAGATGACTCATATTGATTTTGGGGTCACTTGATCAAAGGTCAAGGTCACAGGAGCCCAAACATGGAAAACCATATCCAATTCATAACTTGCTTGATTCTTTATCATGATATAAACTTGTGCACCTCCTATTTTTTGGCTGGCTCCACCCCCTATTTTTAAAGTTATGGCCCCGAAATTGTCAATTTCACCTTGTGCACATTTTCACCTCATAGCTCAAAAAGTATATGGCCTAGAAAAATGAATCCTTTATATAAAATGTTTGTTGATGCTATAACCACCTTAAGGCTGAAAACATTTGAATTATTGCCCCCTATTTCTGACCAATGTACCATTTTGGGCACACCCTGTGTCCTACAGACACATTCTAGTTTCTCTTGGTTCGACAAAATTGAGATATCGAGATTTGACTGTAGTTATATCACTTTCATTCTTTATGAATTGAATACATGGATTTAAATGATTTCTTTCACTGAAAAATTCCATGGTGTTGATTCTTTTGTAAGCATTAGATGACAGTCACTCAATAATCTTATCCAGTTCAGTATGTGAATTTGTTTGCAAATTCACAACCATGTGTAGATGTTATTAGTTCAACTTGTTTATTTGAAGAAAAGGTAGAGCTGCTGGACTCAACCGTGCATCAGTGTCAGTGTCTTTGTCCGCATCAGTGTCTGCGTCCGTGTCCGGATTTGGTTAAGTTTTCGTGTGTAAGCTTGTATCTCATAAACCACTTGTGGGAATGGGTTGAAACTTCACACACTTATTCACTGTGATAAACTGACTTACTCTGCACAGGTACCATAACTCTGTTTTGCTTTTTAGCTCACCTGAGCAATGCTCAGGTGAGTTATTGTGATCGCTCAATGTCCGGCGTCTGTCTGTCGTCTGTCGTCCTTCTACATTTGGCTTGTGTATGCGATAGAGGCTGTATTTTTCAACTGATCTTCATGAAATTTTGTCAGAATGATTAACTCGATGAAATCTAGGCTAAGTTCGGAAATGGGTCATCTGGGGTCAAAAACTAGGTCACTAGGTCAAATCAAAGAAAAACCTTGTGTATGCGATAGAGGCTGTATTTTTCAATTGATCTTCATGAATTTTGGTCAGAATGATAACCTTGATGAAATCTAGGCCAGGTTTTAAAATGGTTTATCTGGGGTCAAAAACTAGGTCACTAGGTCAAATCAAAGAAAAACCTTGTGTATGCGATAGAGGCTGTATTTTTAGCTCGACTATTCGAAGAATAAGTAGAGCTATCCTACTCACCACGGCGTCGGTGTCGGCATCGGCGTCGGTGTCGGCGTCACACCTTGGTTAAGTTTTTGGTACCAGTCCACATTTTGACAAAGGCTTTTGAGATAAAGCTTTGAAACTTTCAACTCTTGTTTACCATCATCATGGCCAGTTATAGGCAAGAGCACATAACTCCATCAAGGATTTTGGCTGAATTATGGCCCCTTTTGACTTAGAAATCATGGTTAAGTTTTTCGTACCAGTTCATATTTTGACAAAGTCTTTTAAGATACAGCTTTGAAACTTTCAACACTTGTTTACCATCACCATGGCCAGTTATAGGCAAGAGTATATAACTCCATCAGGGATTTTGGCTGAATTATGGCCCCTTTCGACTTAGAAATCTTGGTTAATATTTCGTACCAGTTCATATTTTGACAAAGTCTTTTGAGATAAAGCTTTGAAACTTTCAACATCTGTTTACCATCACCATGTCCAGTTATAGGCAAGAGTACATAACTCCATCAAGGATTTTGGCTGAATTATGGCCCCTTTTGACTTAGAAATTTTGGTTAAGTTTTTCGTACCAGTTCATATTTTTTGTAAAGTGTTTGACATATAGCTTTGAAACTTTTATCACTTGTTTAGTATAATAGTCTCTATCTGTAGGAAAGAGAGAATAACTCTGTCATCTATTTTGGCTGAATTATGGCCCTTTTTGGACTTTGAAATTGGTTCTGTTTTCATACAAGTCCATGTTTTGTCAAAACTAATTGACATATGGCTTTTAAACTTTGAAAACTTGTTTATCATTATGATTTCCATCTGTAAGCAAGAGTATATAACTATTTTGACTGAATTATGGCCCTTTTTGGACTTTGAAATTGCCTCATATATTGCCATTTAGTGCAAGACTTATCGAAATCAAAGTAATACAGGAACATTGTTTGTCTAATTTATTTATTTCTTTTGTCTGAATATCCGTGGAAATATTTTGACCCCATTCTTCAATCAATTCTTCGAATAGTCGAGCGCGCTGTCATCAGACAGCTCTTGTTCAACTCGTCTTCATGAAATTTTGTCAGAATGATTAGCTTGATGAAAGCTAGGCCAAGTTCGAAAATGGGTCATCTGGGATCAAAAACTAGGTCACTAGCTCAAATCAAAGAAAAACCTTGTGTATGCGATAGAGGCTGTATTTTTCAATTGATCTTCATGAATTTTGGTCAAAATGATTGCCTTGATGAAATCTTGGTCAGGTTCAGATATGGGTCATCTGGGGTCAAAAACAAGGTCACTAGGTCAAATCAAAGAAAAACCTTGTGTATGCAATAGGGGCTGCATTTTACACCGGTTTTCATGAATTTTGATCAGAATGTTTATCTAGGAGGAGTTTGAATATGGGTCATCTTGGGTCAAAAACTAGGTCACCAGGTCAAATTAAAGAAAACCTTGTGTACGCAATAGGGGCAGCATTTTACATTTGAATATGGGTCATCTGGGGTCAAAAACTAGGTTGCTAGGACAAATCAAAGAAAAACGTTTTGTATGCGGTAGAGGCTGAATTTTTTAATTGAGGTTGATGAAATTTGGTCAGAATGATTGCTTTGATCAAATCTAGGTCAAGTTTGAATGTAGGTCATCTTGGCTCAAAAACTAGGTCACTAGGTCAGATTGAAGAAAATACTTGTTTACACATAAGAGACCACATTTTTGGTCCAATCTTATTGAAAATTGGTCAGAATATTTGTTTCCATTAAATCACTAGGTCAAACATGTTTACACTGTTATGGTGTGTTTCTCAGGTGAGCGACCTAGGGCCATATTGGCCCTCTTGTTTACAAAACTGAACCCCTTTTTTGGCTTTTTGAATTTTTAGTTAAATAGTTGCCTCTAATCCCAGATAATGATTGCCTCTAATTCCAGATCATAATTGCCTCTAATTCCATAGATAATAACTGCCTCTAATCTGAGATCATGATTGCCTCTAATCTGAGATCATGATTGCCTCTAATCTGAGATCATTATTGCCTCTCATCTTAGATCATAATTGTGTCTTATCTGCAATTATGGGGGATGTAGCTTTTGCCTTTGATAATAAAACTTCATAGCATGATGATTGTCTATGGTCAGTTTACAGATATATTTTTAATTTACAGATTTTTTCTCTGAAAAATTCCTCCTTAAACTTGGTGAGAAGTTTCCGAGTGACTGGAAGATATTAGCCATAAATCTAGGTTTAAAAGATCATACAGTGACAGAGGTAGAGAGAAATAGCACTGGGAACGTACGTCTACAGGCATATAATGCCTTACTGAGGTATGTTAAAATTAAAGTCATTAGGTTCCCTCGGCTGAAGTCCTGTAATCACCACCATTTTGTGTATTTCAGGTTTTAGTTAATTTCTTCAGATCATTCTGTTTCATAAAGAACACGGCCACCAGTTTTTTCCAGTATAACTTTTTTGAAAACTAGAAATCTTCTTCTGTGAAACTGCTGGCTCGATTTCAAAATAATTTCGCTGCATGACCATCTTCCAAATTCCTTTAAATAATTCTTTTTCATTAAAAAAAGCAAAACATTGCTGCCAGGGGGCAGGGCTAATTTTCTTACGTGGCAGTATAAAAAAGCGTAAAACTTCTCCTTTAAAACTGCTGTGTCCATTTCAAAATAGTTTCACATTAGTGTTTCCAAATTATTTCAAATAATTCTTTTTCTTTAAAGAAACATAGCCACTAGTTTTCTCTCTATAACTACATGGAAACTATCAAAATCTTCTCAGAAACTGCTGCCAGGATTTGAAAATAATTTCATAGATAGGTTCCTTGGGTGACCTGCTTTTGAAATTTCTTCAAATCATTCTGTTTCATTAAAAATGATGTCTGCCAGGGGGGAGCTACCTCTGTCAAATGTTTATTCATACTTCATGAAGTACTCATGAAGCATTCATGATCGACTTCTTCATGAGGAGACTTCATGAAGTTTTCATTGAAACAAATGCATCAGCAGCTCATGAAAACAGAAGTGGTAAATGCATTAAAAATGCATGAAATTAAGCATAGCCTGTGTTTATGAAGAATTCATGAAGTTTGTATTTATTAATCTTCATGAAGAATTCATGAAAATATTCCTGAAAAAAATACTTCATGAAGAATTCATGCATTATTTTGTTCTTTGTTTCAATGTCTCAATTGCACTTCATGTTTTTTCCATGAACACTTCAAGAATAAACATTCTTATAACTTTATGAAGACATTTGTGCTTTTCTTGAATATTTCATGAACAATACAAAACATTATAAAAGGACTTCTTTGCCTTAAATGATACAGTAATCCATCATATTTTCAGTTACTGAATAATACCTGTACCAATTAAGTAGTAATTCCATGCACTTGTTATTATGAGCTGAGATAATGTATTGAAATTCATGTTTTCATGAATTTTTTTTCATGAACTATTTTGGTTTAAAAAAAACAAGTAAAATCACCTAGTGTCATGAAATCATGTTGGAATATTATACTTCATGTGAATATGTGCACCTGAGTTTTCGTTGTTTTTTTATGTGTTTTTTTTTTCACTTTGCAAGACCAGAGTTATGGCCCTTGAGTTAGTCAAAAAATAAAATTTTGTGCTGCAATGTATGTCAAAATGTACTTGACTTAGAGTCATAAAACATTAGAGGATTGTTTTATAGCCTATGAAATTTTGCAGTGGGTGTTCTTATTGGGATTTTACTCAGCTAGGCCAGAGTTATGGTCCTTTACTAAGTGAAAAATACACATAAAGTTCTTAAACGTTTGTGTTGCAAACATCTTAAAAAATGTTTGACCTTGAGTCATAAAACCATGTACAGTAACAGGAGTGGGGGCACCTGTGTCCTAGGGACATGCATCAATTTTAATGAACTGTTCACCAAACTTGGTCAGAAGCAAGGCCATATGATGTAATTTCAGAAAAAAAATTGGCAGAGTAACGGGACTTTCATTTTTGTTACTATACTATATACATAGAGTCTGCATATGCAGTCTTGTGCGCACGTAATCTCCTGAACCCATTCACACAATTTAATGAAACTTAACACAAGTGATCAGTAGTAACCCTAGTTGTGCATGGTGCATGTTAGGTTCTTTTATAAAAAAAATCTGCACAGTTATGGGACTTTGGTTTTTGTTAATATACTATAGACATACAGTTTGCATATGCAATCTTGTGCGCGCCTAATCTGAACCCTTGCACACAATTTAATGAAACTTCACACAAGTGATTAGTACCAACCCTACTTGTGCATGATGTATGTTACGTTCTTTTAGATGTTCTGCAGAGTTATGGGGCTTTGTTTTTTGTTACTATACTATATGCATAGAGTCTTTATACGTACAGTCCACATAATTATGCAATCTTGTGTGCGTCAGATTGCAGTGTACTGTGTCAGTGCGTGCGGGGGTGGGGTGGGGGTTTTGTACATGCATCACCTACAGTGATAGCTCTAGTTTAGCTTACTTGAGTAGAATAATTGTGATCCTGCTGTGTCTTGTGTCTGTTGTTAACCTTTAGATTCAAACTGCAAAACCTATTTTCAGCATGCATCCATAAATGATGCAATCTAAAGGTTATTATAATGAAACTGGCTGAGGGAAGACAATGAAGGTATGACTGATATTTCAGGTGGAAGAACAACTATGGAGGTACACAAGAAAGTAGGATATCACATTTGCTGTCTGTGCTGCAAGAAATGGGTAGAAAAGATTTGGTTGAAGAGATTGAATCCCAGTATAAAGGTATCAAACAAAGTTTAAGAGACTGTTTATTTATTATTTTGTTAGTTGTAGATAATCTATCTCTGCTTAACATTTGGTCTGCTATAAATTCAGAGATTTTTGCATTCTGCAGGTGGTATAATATACATATCTAAACAAAACTGTACGGTATACTCTGATGATAGTTCATTGGATATTTCAGCAACAGATGAAACTACATTACTATACTGATTACTGTTAACTACAGTCAAACTGTAGTCAAAAAGTTAATTTATTCAGATAACATTGAAATTACTCAACAAACGTCATACTTAAACACGTAAAACTTATTACTTATATCCACCGCCAACATTGAAGCTTGTACTATATAACAATCATTCTAAGAGGGATAAAAGTTTGTATATTTTGTTTATCATTGAACATTAATTTAATTCTGTATAGGCTATAAGCATATGACGTGTTATGTTTTATGCTGAATAAACTTTTGTATTGTATTGTACTGTATTGTATATTTTGTAAGACACAGCCTACCTGTATCGACACTAGAACGTCAATAATGTGTTTAGAATTATTTACACCTCTTTAAATCTTGACCTGTCAATTGATTAAATTGTTTTATATTGAAATGATACATAAAGGACCGAGTGTTTGTTTGTGAATAAGTGTGAACTACTCCTTTGTCCAGTTACCACGCGGTACAAGGTTGACGATATTATTATTTTCAACAGATTTTATAACGGCCCCGACTTCTAAAATTAGTTCGTATCAAAAGATTGAAAAGTATAATATTTAAGCTTATTGGGACTCTAAAATGTGTTCGTATCTACCGTTTATTCGTATGAAGCGAGTTTGCTATTACCGAAATAATTTTACAAAGAAAATAGGACTCGGCTGGGGAATTCGGCCTTTGTTTGTTTAATCCGAAAATTCGTATCAAGCGAGTTCGTATTAAGTGGACTCGACTGTATATAGTAAGCAAATATCTGAAGAAGAAAAACAACAGATTTAATGTACATTTGCCTCCTCAGATATTGCAGTATTGTAGAATCTTAAAGCTCTTAAAATGTTTTGATACATTAAAACTGAGAGCTTTAATACATGTGTATGAATATTCTGTGAATCACTGCTTGTTCCAAGCACCAGTACTTATAATTCATGTAGTTTCCTTTTATTTTCCAATGTTGGATCAGTTGAGACCCTGGATAACCGAAGTAGTTTACCTATCCCCATGCAGCTTCAGCCGGTCAGTGTTTTACTGTATTGTGTAATTTGTTTTTTAGCTCGACTATATGAAGTATGGAGAGCTGTCCTACTCGACCCAGCGTCGGTGTCAGCATCCTTCCTCGTCTGCACCTTGGTTAAAGTTTTGATACACTTTCTCTTTATCTCTGCAATTGATGGATTTGTTTCAAAAATAGTTATTCCTCATCATCACTCACATCATATGGCACAAGGGCCATAACTCTCACACCAACATTCCATGAATTATCCCCCCTTTTTACTTAGAATTTCAGGTTAAAGTTTTGATGCACTTTCACTCTAGTTATTCCTGAATGGATTTGATTCAGACTGAAAGTAGTTGTTCCATATCATCTCTTATATTATATGACACAATGCCCATAACTCTGGTACCAGTATTTAACGAATTATCCCCCCTTTCTTTTACTTAGAATTTCAGGTTAAAATTTTGATGCATTTTCACTTTATCAGTTATTACTAAATGGAACCACATTCAATGTAAATATCTAAAATGGTGCTGGGTGTCACTGATGGCGTGATGGTTTTGATGTAGATAAAAAGGCATGTGAAAATCAATTAAAAACCAATTATGACTTCAATTATTGCAAGGGTTGCTATTACCAGTGGGTTGGTATTATCCACAGTTTGTTTAGATAATTTGAATACTTGGTTAATGGGTGGAAAGGGAGAGGGGAAGAACTAGGTCAGGTGAGTAAAATAGGACCTTTGTGGTATTCTTGTTTTACAGTGAAGTCTCATGTTATCGGTGATATTTTTCAGAATTTACTCATCAAGATAGACATAATCAATCAGTGGAAGTGTTTGATGAAGTTGACATGGGAATGTCGAGGAAAAGGGATTATTTACTAGATCTTGACCAGGTAGGGTATAGATCTTGACCTTGAAAAGGGGTTATGTGTAAGATGTTGGCCAGGTATGATATAGAATTCTGGAATAGGACTTATTTGTTGAATCATAACCTGGAATGTTGTGGAATAAGACTTATTTGTTGGATCTTGACCTGGAATAAGGATTATTTGGAAGATGTTGACCAGGTATGATGAAGAATCTTGTAGAATATAGGACTTATTTGTTGAATCATAACCTGGAATGTTGTGGAATAGGACTTATTTGTTGGATCTTGACCTGGAATAGGTGTTATTTGGTAGATCTTGACCAGGTATGATGGTGAATGTTTAGAAATAGGGGTTACATGTTAAGTCTTGAATGCTGAGAAGGTCAGTCATCTGTAGACAGTTTGGTTTACCTACAGTAGTAGTTGAACTTATAGAATGGTTGTCTATTGTTAGTTGATAACTCTATCATTAGTTGGTCAGATGTCAAGGCCAGTGACCTCCATACTAAAGTCTTTTTAATCAATAACTGTTTGAATGCTTTGGCTTAAGACTGAGCCACTGACTTATATTTTTGGGGGTACAACAAAGGTCAAAGACTGACCTTGAGACTTAAAACAGTCCCTGACCACTACTGTAGAAGTGGATATTGGCCCGGGTAGCAAATTTTGAATTCCAGACATTAAGCATGCGGAAATATTAGCAAATTCCCAACTTCCAAGTCACGTTAAAAATAGCACATCGTAAGAAACACCAATTTGTCGGACGTAAACTAAAAATGAATATTAAAAATGCAAATTATTTTCAAGGTATTGTAGTACTTTAATTGTCCAAATTATACATTGACCTGGTCTTTTTAACATTTTAACAGTTGCGGGATGCTGGTGGTATTGTAGATACTTCCATAGCTTTAATTGTGAATATGACAGGTGTTGCAAACTAAAGCAAGGCCGCTTCCTTAAAGGGATTTGTTGAGCCTATTTCTTACCAATTCATAAACAAATGCTCAACATTGGTGCTGGTTTTGTTGTACTGTACCAGTCCTGTTCAATATTAATAAATATTAAATGGTAAAACTTAGTATTGCTTATTGCAGACGCCAGTTAAACAACCAGTAGTGAGTCATCAGTTGTCTAATCAGAGCAGAAATAAAACAGGTAGGTGCAAGGTTCATTAATTATTTTCAGGCTCCAGCTGTTTGCTTTTTTAGCTCACCTGAATGTTGTTAAGGATGAGTTATAAGTATAGATGGATGGTCCGGCATCCGTTGTAAGTAGTCCTGTGTCAACTTTTTTGCTTAACATTTTCTCCTCTGAAACTACTAGTCATAATAACAACTAACTTGGTCAGTAGTATCCTGGCATGGGACTATCTCAGATTTGTTCAAATGGTTCAGCTTGGCCCTTGTTAGGGACCCCCAGATCAAGGATCTTTACCAAACTTAGTCTGTACCATTCTTGTACAGTCTTCTCACTTAGTACTCCCTCAGCTGTGTCTTGCGCAAATCTCAGGTCCCTATCTCAAAGGTCAAGGTCACAGATGGAGGTCAAAGGTCATGTCAGATCTTGTCCGGCCCATAACTTTGACATGCATTGAGGAATCTTGTTTATATTTTGCATGAGTGTTAACTTAAGTGAGACGGAGTGTCATGCACAAACCTCAGCTTTCTATCTCAAAGGTCAAGGTCACAGTTGGAGGTCAAAGGTCATGTCAGATCTTGTCTGGCCCATAACTTTAACATGCATTGAGGAATCTTGTTTATATTTGGCATGAATATTAACCATAGTCAGACGGAGTGTCATGCCCAAACCCAAGGTTCTTATCTCAAAGGTCAAGGTCACAGTTGGAGGTCAAAGGTCATGTCAGATCTTATCCGGCCCATAACTTTGACATGCATTAAGGAATCTTGTTTATATTTTGCATGAATGTTTAACTCAGTGAGACTGACTCCCTCAAAGGTGAAGGTCACAGTTACGGTTCAAAGGGTGGGCACGACATGTTGCCCGTAGGCATCTAGTTTCAAATGGTTTTGCTTGATATCTTCTAGAGGCAGCCAGGAATAGAAATAGAAAAAAAACTTTAAACAACCTCAAGAACCAGATGATATATCTTCACCAAGCTTGGTCTGTAGCATTCTTGTATTGTCCTGTCTCAGTTGTTTTAGCTCGACTATTCAAAGAATAGGTAGAGCTATTGGACTCACCCATGCGTTGGCATCCGCATTGGTGTTTCGATTTGGTTAAGTTTTTAGCTCCACTGTTCGGAGAATAGGGGGGCAATTCTACCCACCCTGGGAGCTCACATTTGCATACTTAGGTGGCTATAGGAACAATAGGTAACTGTACTTTTTATGCCCCCAAAGGGAGGCATATAGTTTTTGAACCGTCTATCGGTCTGTCCGCAATTTTCGTGTCCGGTCCATATCTTTGTCATCGATGGATGGATTTTCAATTAACTTGGCATGAATGTGTACCACAGTAAGACGACGTGTCACGCGCAAGACCCAGGTACGTAGCTCAAAGGTCAAGGTCACACTTAGACATTAAAGGATAGTGCATTGATGGGCGTGTCCGGTCCATATCTTTGTCATCGATGGATGGATTTTCAAATAACTTGGCTTGAATGTGTACCACAGTAAGACGACGTGTCGCGCGCAAGACCCAGGTCCGTAGCTCAAAGGTCAAGGTCACACTTAGACGTTAAAGGATAGTGCATTGATGGGCGTGTCCGGACCATATCTTTGTCATCGATGGATGGATTTTCAAATAACTTGGCATGAATGTGTACCACAGTAAGACGACGTGTCGCGCGCAAGACCCAGGTCCGTAGCTCAAAGATCAAGGTCACACTTAGACGTTAAAGGATAGTGCATTGATGGGCGTGTCCGGTCCATATCTTTGTCATCGATGGATGGATTTTCAAATAACTTGGCATGAATGTGTACCACAGTAAGACGACGTGTCGCATGCAAGACCCAGGTCCGTAGCTCAAAGGTCAAGGTCACACTTAGACATTAAAGGTCATTTTTCATGATAGTGCATTGATGGGCGTGTCCGGTCCATATCATTGTCATTCATGCATGGATTTTAAAATAACTACGCATGAATGTGTGACACAGTAAGACGACGTGTCGTGCGCAAGACCAAGCTCCGTAGGTCAAAGGTCCTAAACTCTAACGTCGGCCATAACTATTCATTCAAAGTGCCATAGGGGGCATGTGTCATCCTATGGAGACAGCTCTTGTTATTTGATGTCATTCATTCCGTAAGGCTTTTATGTGGCTATTTTTCTCTTACATGGCTAAAAGAACAATAGAGAGAAAACAAAAGAGTAGCCACATAAGTATCCATATGTAGGAACGTCCGTCTTTCCATCCATCCTTCCGTCCATCCATCCGAGCTCACATTTGCATACTTAGGTGGCTATAGGAACAATAGGTAACTGTACTTTTTAGCTCGACTTTTCGAAGAAAATGTAGAGTTATTGCACTTGCGTCGGCGTCGCCGTTGGTTAAAGAGAGAATTTTTGGTTAAAGTTTTTGATAAAGTCAAATATCTCTGTTACTGTCAAAGCTATTGACTTGAAACTTAAAATACTTATTTACCATCAAAATCTACACCAGGGGAAACAATCCCCATAACTCTGGTTTGAATTTTGACAGAATTATGCCCCTTTTTAACTTAGACTTTTTGGTTAAAGTTTTTGATAAAGTCAAATATCTTTGTTACTGTCAAAGCTATTGACTTGAAACTTGAAATACTTATTTACCATCAAAATCTACACCAGAAGAAACAATCCCCACAACTCTGATTGAATTTTGACAGAATTATGCCCCTTTTTAACTTAGAATTTTTAAAAAAAAATTTGATAAAGTCAAATATCTCTGTTACTATTAAAGCTTTTGACTTGAAACTTAAAAGACTTATTTACCATCAAAGTCTACACCAGGAGAAACAATCCCCATAACTCTGGTTTGAATTTTGACAGAACTATGCCCCTTTTTAACTTAGAATTTAAAAAAAAAAAATGATAAAGTCAAATATCTCTGTTACTATTAAAGCTTTTGATTGAAACTTAAAATACTTATTTACCATCAAAATCTACACCAGGAGAAACAATCCCCATAACTCTGGTTTGAATTTTGACAGAATTATGCCCCTTTTTATACGCCCGTTTGAAAAACGGGACGTATTATGGGAATGCCCCTGGCGGGCGGATGGGTGGGCGGGTGGGCGGTGTCCACAGACCGTGTCCGGAGCATATCTTCTACATGCATAGAGGGATTTTGATGAAACTTGGCATAGTTGTTCACCATCATGAGACGGAGTGTCATGCGCAAGTACCAGGTCCCTAGGTCTAAGGTCAAGGTCACACTTAGAGGTCAAAGGTCAAATTCAAGAATGACTTTGTCTGGAGCATATCTTCTTCATGCATGGAGGGATTTTGATGAAAGTTGGCACAATTGTTCATCATCATAAGACGGAGTGTCATGCGCAAAAACCAGGTCCCTAGGTCTAAGGTCAAGGTCACACTTAGAGGCCAAAGGATACAAGAATGAAAAATTCAAGAATGACTTTGTCCGGAGCATATCTTCTTCATGCATGGAAGGATTTTGATGTAGCTTGGCACAGTTGTTCACCATAATGAGAGGGAGTGTCATGCGCAAGAACCAGGTCCCCAGGTCTAAGGTCAAGGTCACACTTAGAGGTCAAAGGATACAAGAATGAAAACTTTGTCCGGAGCATATCTTCTTCATGCATGAAAGGACTTTGATGTAGCTTGGCACAATTGTTCACCATCATGAGACGGAGTGTCTTGCGCAAGAACCAGGTCCCTAGGGGTAAGGTCAGGGTCACACTTAGAGGTCAAGGATACAAGAATGAAAACTTTGTCCGGAGCATTTCTTCTTCATGCATTGAGGGATTTTGATACAACTTGGCACAAATGTTCACAAGCATGAGACGGAGTGTCATGCGCAAGAACCAGGTCCCTAGGTCTAAGGTCAAGGTCACACTTAGAGGCCAAAGGTCAGATACAAGAATGACTTTGTCCGGAGCATTTCTACTTCATGCATGGAGGGATTTTGATGTAACTTGGCACAATTGTACACCATCATGAGACGGAGTGTCATGCACTGGTCCCTTCTTTTGAATTACTTCCCTTTGCTGTTACTATAAATAGCTTATATTGTAACTTTTTCATTACAAGTCGTAGGGAAAAATCGAGACCACTTTTCTGTAGTACAACATGCATGTTACATCCAGTTCTGAGGTGTATTTTGAGCTATCTCTACCTGGTAAGGATTTTTTTGTGGACTTGTAATTTTTTTATTTTTTTTCTCTTTAAAGATTAACTTCCCTTAGTTGTTACTATAAATAACTTACATTGTAACTTTTTTATAATTGACCGTAGGGAAAAACCAAGACCACTTTTCTGTGGTACAACATTGTTGTTACTTTCAAATTTTGGGTGTATTTTAAGGTATCTCTACCTGGTAAGGATTTTTTTTGTGGACTTAGAAAAATAAAAGAATTACAATAATTTCTAAAAAACAAAACATTGTAAACAACTAGAAAATTAAAATTCCATTTGCAAATACAGGTGCTAGTGTAAAGAAATTTGCTATGACGGGCGTATATTGTGACATTCTGGCACTCTTGTTAACTTAGAATTTTTTGTTTAAATTTTTGATAAAGTCAAATATCTCTGTTACTATTAAAGCTTTTGACTTGAAACTCAAAATAGTTATTTACTATCAAAGTCTACACCAGGAGACACAATTCCCATAACTCTGGTTTGAATTTTGACAGAATTATGCCCCTTTTTAACTTAGATTTTTTTTTAAAAATTTTGATAAAGTCAAATATCTCTGTTACTATTTAAGCTTTTGACTTGAAACTCAAAATAGTTATTTACTATCAAAGTCTTCACCAGGAGACACAATTCCCATAACTCTGATTTGAATTTGGACAGAATTTTACCACTTTTTATCTTAGAATTTTTTTTAAAAAAAATTGATAAAATCAGAGATCTCTGTTACTATTAAAGCTTTTGACTTGAAATCAAAATAGTTTTCTATCAAAGTCTACATCAGGAGACACAATTCCCATAACTCTGATTTGAATTTTGACAGAATTATGTCCCTTTTTAACTTGGATTTTTTTTTACTGGCAAAGCTCTAATTCAGAGTCAAGCACTGAGAAAAGTCGAGCGCGCTGTCTTAAGGACAGCTCTTGTTCTTTGAAGTCATTCATTCCGTAAGGCTTTTATGTGGCTATTTTTCTCGTATGTGGCTAAAAGAACAATAGAGAGAACAAAAGAGTAGCCACGTAGGAACATCCGTCTGTCCTTCCGAGAATGTTGTGTCGCGCCTAGCTCCAAAAGTATTTGACGTAAGGTCTCAAAACTTTACAGGAATGTTGGTCAGCATGTGTAGTTGTGCACCTGGGGTTTCGCGTCTGGATTCATTCAGTTGTGTAGGAGTTGTGGCCCCTGACTTTGTAAAAATTGGTCATTTTAGTGTTGTGTTGCACCTAGCTCCAAAAGTATTTGACGTAGAGTCACTAAAGTTTTCAGGAATGTTGGTCAGCATCTGCAGTTGTGCACCTGGGGTTTCACGCCAGGATTCATTCAGTCATATAGGAGTTATGGCCCCTGACTTAGTTAAAAATTGGTCATTTTAATGTTGTGTCGCGCGTAGCTCCAAAAGTATTTAACCTAGAGTCACCAAAGTTTACAGGAATGTTGGTCAGCATGTGCAGTTGTGCACCTGGGGTTTCGCGTCTGGATTCATTCAGTATTGTAGGAGTTATGGCCCCTGACCTAGGAAAAAATTGTCATTTTAATGTTTTGTCATGCGTAGCTCCAAAAATATTTTACCTACAGTCATTATTTCACTACACAAGACCAGACTTCTTGTCCAGACTTACTAAAAAAAAAAGTTTGTGAAACATGTATGTTAAAATATACTTGACCTAGAATCATAAAACATTAGAGGATTGTTTTATAGCCTATGAAGTGTTCTCTTTAGGATTTTACTCAGATAGGCCAGAGTTATGGCCAACTAAGTGAAAAATACACATAAGGTTCTTAAAAGTTTGTGTTGCAAACATCTTAAAAATTGTTTAACTTGAGTCATTAAACCATGTTACAGTGGCAGGAATGGGGGGCACCTGTGTCCTATGGACACACATCTAGTTTTTAAGGTTAAAGTTTTTCAGCAACCTTTGTTTTTCTGTCATATCTTTGTTACTATTGCTTATATCTAACTGTAAGTTCACATAAGCATTGTCCAGTATACAAACAAAGTATGTGCAGGGGCTGGGCCCATTATACCCAATGTTAAGGTCACCAAGTTGTTATACTTGGAATTATTTTCATGTTAAATTTTTTCGAAAGCTTTGTTTATAGACATATCTTTGGTACTTTAAAAGACAGAATTATGCCCCTTTTATACTTAAAGTTTTTTATGCCCCCACTTTGGGGGGTGGGGGCATATAGATTCACCCTTGTCCGTCCGTCCTTCCGAGAATGTTGTGTCGTGCCTAGCTCCAAAAGTATTTGACGTAGAATCACAAAACTTTACATGAATGTTGGTCAGCATGTGTAGTTGTGCACCTGGGGTATTGCATCCGGATTCATTCAATCATGTAGGAGTTATGGCCCCTGACTTTGTAAAAATTGATCATTTTAGTGTTGTGTCACGCCTAGCTCCAAAAGTATTTGATGTAGAGTCACAAAACTTTACAGGAATGCTGGTCAGCATGTGTAGTTGTGCACCTGGGGTTTCATGTCCGGATTCATTTAGTCGTTGTAGGAGTTATGGCCCTTGACTTAGTAAAAAATTGGTCATTTTCATGTTGTTTCGCGCATAGCTCCAAAAGTATTTGACCTAGAGTCACCAAAGTTTACAGGAATGTTGGTCAGCATATGCAGTTATGCACCTGGGGTTTCGCGTCTGGATTCATTCAGTCATGTAGGAGTTATGGTCCCTGACTTAGTTAAAAATTGGTCATTTTAATGTTGTGTCGCACGTAGCTCCAAAAGCATTTGACCTAGAGTCAAATTTACAGGAATGTTGGTCAGCATGTGCAGTTGTGCACCTGGGGTTTCGCATCCAGATTCATTCAGTATTGTAGAAGTTATGGTCCCTGACCTAGGAAAAAATTTTCATTATATATGGTTATTTTTTGCATTTTTTTCAAATAGCAACATTTTGTTTTCCCAAAGTTGATCTGTGTCCTTTGTCATGTTGTGGGGGCATCTGTATCCCATGGGCACATTTCTAGCTTTTGCAATCTTCGCTTTCTGGATACAACTTTAGTACAATATAAGATAAAGACTTGAAACTTAAAATGTATCTTGACCATCATCATCTGCATGTGTGGTAACAATCCCCATAACTCTGATTTGTATTTTTGACCAAATTATGCCCCTTTCATACTTAAATTTTTTAACAAACTTCATTTTCTGGACATAACTTTGGTACTATATAAGATAATGACTTGAAACTCAAAATATATCTTTACCATCATCATCTTCATGTGTGGTAACAATCCCAGTAACTCTAATTTGTGTTCTTGACAGAATTATGCCCCTTGGTGGATCTTCCTTTTGAAGTAGAGATCTCTTATTGAGACATATATTCATTTTACTGTCAGATCCCCGAATAGTGGAGCGCGCTGTCTTAACGGACAGCTCTTTTTGTAAAAAGCTTGTCCGGAGCCAGAGTCCAAAACTATAAAAGGGATTGACTTGATACATCACATATTGATAGAGGTCAGTGAGAGGAAGTGCAGTGTCAAAGAGCCATAACTCTAGTTTTTTTAATTATCTCCCCTTATGTGAAAAAAGTTTGTTCAGAGCATAATTTGAAAACTATAAGAAGGAATGAGTTGATACCTCACACAAATATAGAGATCATTGAAAGGAAGTGTAATAACAGGACCTATAACTCTAGCTGACCCCATTTTTGAGCCTAAGTCCAAAACTATAGAAGGGATTGACTTGATACTGTAAATATAGATAGCGGACAGTTAGAGGATGTGCATTGTCAAAGAACCATAACTCAAGCTGACCCCATTTTTGAATTATCTCCCCTTATGTGAAAAAAAGCTTGTCCAGAGCATAACTTGAAAACTGTATGAGGGATTAACTTAATACTTTACATTTTGATAGAAATCAGTGAGAGGGAGTGCATTTTTAAAAAACAATAACTCTAGCTTACCCTGTTTTTGAATTACCTCCCTTTATGTATGAAAATTTTTCTGGTGTATTACTTGAAAAGTATATACATGATTGATTCAATACTTAACACATTTATAGAGGTCAGTGGGAGGAAGTGCAGTAACTAAGAACCATAACTCTAGCTGGCCTAATTTTTAATTACCTCCTTTTGTGTTAAAACTGTCCAGAGCATCTCTCCTTAACTATAGTATAGGAGATGCCTTCTTCAAATTTTAAATTTTTATAGAACACATTGTGGGGGAGTGCAGTAACTAAGAACCATAACTCTATTTGACCCTGTTTTTCAATTGCCCCCTTTTTGGATATTTGCTTCAGGGAGCATCCATCGGTGTTACCGATTGCCTTGTGGTCTTGGTCATTTCTTTGTACATTTCAACATTTTTGTTATCCCCTGACGAAAGTCGGAGGGATATAGTTTTGGCGTTGTCCGTCCGTCTCTGTCCGTCCGTCCGGAGCCATATCTAGGAAATGGTTGGGAATATTTATTTAAAACTTCATATACATGTTCACCACTATGAGTTCTTGTGGCCCGTCAAGTTTCAGTCAGATTGTCCAAGTAACACCAGAGTTATGGCCCTTAGAAGTTTCTAGTGTTAACTATATAGGGTACTATAAATATGGCAATTTCTGCATCATAACTTTTGATATATTTGACCTAGAACTATGAAACTTAAACAGAATTTAGATCACCATAATATGGTTGTGTACACACAATTTCATTCAGATTTATTTGTAAATTAAGAGTTATTGCCCTTTAATTGTATAAAAATCCACATATTTGTACGTAACAAACTTACCATTTGGTAGAATTTCTTTGAATTTCTTTCATTCTTTTCCATCAACATTTATTGTAAACATGTGAAGTTGTGTACCCACACCTGGTCACCCCCTTACCTTGATCACACACCTCCCCCCTATCCCCCGACCCCCACTCCACCAAAAAAAAAAAAAAATCTTTCCTTATTTTAGATTTTTTTTCAAACAAACTTCATATACATGTTCACCACTATGAGGTTATGGGGCCCATCAAATTTCAGACAGATTGCCCAAGTAACACCAGAGTTATGGCCCTTGGAAGTTTCTAGTGTTAACTATATAGGGTACTATAGATATGGCAATTTCTGCATCATAACTTTTGATATATATGACCTAGAACTATGAAACTTTAACAGAACTTAGAGCACTATAATGTGGTTGTGAACAGACAATTTTGTATGGATTTCTTTTGTAACTTCAGAGTTATTGCCCTTTAATTGTCTAAAAATCCACATATTTGTACATAACAAACTTACTATTTGGCAGAATTTCATTAAATTTCTTTCATTCTTTTCTGTGAACATTTATTATAAACATGTGAAGTTGCGCACCCACATCTGGTCACCCACTTGCCTTGGTACACCCCCCCCCCCCCCAAAAAAAAAAAAAAATATTTTTCATTTCTTATTTTAGATTTTGTTCAAACCTTCCAAGTTGTACCATTCCCCCACTTCTCCACCCAGTCATGCCCACCACTGATCATGCATCCTCTGCCTCCCCCCCCCCCCCCCCCCCCCAACTTCACCCTTTTACCCCTTTTTTTTTTTCATTTTTAATTTTCAATCAATATTTATAATCAGCATGTGAAATTTTGTTTCCTCTCCCGTTCCCCTGCACCCACACCCGCTAAAAAAATAAATATATACATATATCTATATAAATACATATATATATTTCCATTCCTTTTTTTTTTTTTTAAATGTTCAAACCTTCAACATGTTAAGTTGTGACTGCACAAACCTTACCCTCAGCCATGTTCAAGATATCTTACCTATGTTCTCTTAAGGACATCTGTTCTTTTAAGTTCAAATGTTAAACAGCAACAATATTTCGTTCCAGTTAAACTTCAAGCTCACATTTCAATTAACTGCATTTAATTTTAAAAGCTAAGCTTATTGCAGTAAGCATATCCCATTCAAAATAAATTCTTTAGTCAGGATCAAAGTATCATACATTTATTATGTACTCTTTAATTAAACATTTGTTTTCTGTTAAGTTGATTTTGACTAATGAAATTATTTGCTTCTTATTAACATCCTTAACTTTTTGCCGGATATATCTTTTTGCCATTCCTCACCACAAACCCTTTCGGCGGGGGATACCAATTCATCGAATTTGCTTGTTTTTCATACTATACACAATGACTACCACTCATGATAGTGTGTCATATATATATTCAAGGTCAAGCAGTCAAGGTCAGGTGAGCAACTAAAGGTCATTATGTCCCTTTTGTTGACATTATATTTTATTCTCTCAAGCATTTTTCAGGGTGCATGTGTCATTCAATTTTGATGTAATTCTTTTTTTTTTTTTTTTTCATAAGTTCTTAAATATTACTTAATAGTTTTATATTTCTTATTTCATGTTGCTTCATAACATTTTATTTTAGAATGAATAATACATTAGAGGATTTGTATTCATTTTAACAAATATCAAAGCATAAAATACCTACTACAGTACCCTTCAACAAACTTTCATAAAGAAAATTTATTTGAGCTTGTCATTTGCATGAAACTTTGGTAATCAGGTTTTCTTTGAATGGGTTACACCGTTGTCTGGGCAGATGTGGGACAGTGGGGCCAGTCGGCATGTTACTGATCGTTTCTGCTCAAGGGCTTTAATTTGAGTTGAGATATTCAAATGCAACTTTGCGTTTAGGTAGCTTATAGTAAGATCAAGGTTTTGATTGCATTTGGGTTCAGTGGACCAAAGATCAAGGCCACTGTTACTTAAACAGAAAACACAGCTCCCATTCAATAACTTTAGTTTGATATGGTATATTTTAATTAAACTTGATCTAAAGACAGCTTACAGAAAAACTAAGGTTGGAATTTTATGATCAGTGGGTCAAATTCAAGGTCAGCCTAACTTAATAAATCTGCATTCTTAGACATTTTCCCCATAGGTCAGTGAGCTAAAAACTTGGTCTGTTGTAACTTTTGTAATTTAGAAATTTTGGAGGGCAGCAGAAGGGCAGTGGTTTAATCCTTTTCTGGGCCTTATTTTTGTCTCTCTTTTTTTGTTCTAGTATTTAAATAAGAGAAAAAGAGATATCAAGATACAGTAGGGTCAAGGTCAAGGTCACATTTATTAAAAATGGACAAAATTGTCACTGTGTTTGTCAAAAAAGTGGTTTCTGGTTTACTGTATAACTTTAGTTAGGATAGATATACTATCACCAAATTTGGTATATAACAAGCGTATATGAAGATCTGGCTTGGACTGTATTTGGAGTCACTGTTACTAAAGATAATAAAATGGTTACCACTCAGTATCTGTATTTTGGTACAGCTATTGTCAACAAACTTGGTGGGTAGATAACTTTCATCAAGGTAATTGGTAGAAATGCATTTGGGATCACTTAGGTCAAAGTCAAGGTCACTGTTACTAAAAACAGAAAAACAGTTTTGCTTAGTAAGTTTAGTTTGGAATTAAGTAACTTAATTAATTTGCTTTCTTTCAAAATCCCATCATTGTGCAGAAGACAAAGGGGTTGATTGTTCGACTTTTTGTGATGTAGAAAGTTTGGAGGGTAGCAGACAGGTAATCCCAGTCTTGGCCTCAACTTTTTTTGTAATGGAAAAAAAGTGTCATTTAAATGCCATACAGTCAAGGTCACAGTTATCTAAAATAGATAAAAAATAATTTCACTAGGTTCATCAAAAAGATGGTTTCAGGTTTAGGATTGATATACTGTCACCAACCTTGGTTGATAGCAAGCATATAAGAAGTTCTATACATATATGTCTGTATTAAAATATTAGGCCATTCTCTATTTAAGGTGACAGACAACAGCACACAACATATGTTGCTCGGGAATTGAAAGCAGAGACTGCTGTTATTGAGCTTAAGTCAAGATCAACACCAGAGATACCCAGGTTGTCATCAGACCTGGTTCAGCTTCAGCAAGGTCCCTCCATGTCCCTGCCATCAGCCAAAGTAGTGAGTGTGCCAGAAAAGCAAGTGAGAAACTCTCCTGATGAGACAACCAATAAAATAAACATGTCAGAGCAAACTGTTCACCTGTTAAAAGGCGACCACCACACAGGTTGTAGAGGCAGTGATGTCTTAGAAAGTGAACAGTTTAGTGATATTGGTGGACCAAAAGCAATGGGTTATACACCAGTTTGTGAAGAGCTCATTTCTGCCACAAAAACTGAAACTGTAAATATGCAGTCAGCAAGTCAACCGGGCAGTAATAACAATGAAAATTGCAACAATAATGTGAAGAGGAAGTCAGAGTACAGAAGTCTGCAAAGTTTATCTAAAGATACTGATCTCACTGCTGATGTGAATGGATCCTTCTCCTATAAACAGCAGTCAATTCAAGATGATACTCCACCTTCAATGACACCAAGTAGCCTTAATATACACAGGATTGATCAGGATGCTCTTTCAATGAATCTGCAGTCACTCAGTGCAGCAGACACGACTCCTGATTCAGGTTATAGCTGTTCAGCAGTACAGACACCAGTTAATGACCAAATAATCTCAGATCCTGGGAACCAGGTTTTACAAAATTTATCACAGAAAAGTGGAAATAAGCCAGTACATGGTCCTGAAACATTTGTGAATCAGTCTCGGATAAATATGGAAAACTTCAAACTTGCTGACAATGTTGATCAGTTTAATAACCAGACTGACATCAGTACAAGTCAAACTGAAGTTAAATGTGTGGAGATGGTCTCCACAGAAAAATCTACACAAAATTTACCACAGACTGGTATGAATGTTGGTGATGGTCAAGGTGAACATTTGCAGAATGGTGCAGAGAATGATGAAGCACAGGCAGATCTTAACCCAGCTTCACCTGCTCAAGGTATAGTATAAGATATTTTTATGTGGATTTATTGCACTTCACAGTATACTGCCCACCCACTTAGTTCAGTAGGGAGAGCACACTTGTGGTATACTACCCACCCACTTAGTTCAGTAAGGAGAGCATACTCGCGGTATACTGCCAACACACTTAGTTCAATAGGGAGAGCACACTCACGGTATACTGCCCACTTTCTAAGTTCAGTAGGGAGAGCACACTCACGGTATACTGCCCACCCACTTAGTCCAGTAGGGAGAACCCAGATTTATGGTATGGTCATGTGTTTGATCAAAGGATAAAGCCTATGTTTTCTGTGATGATTTTATAGAGCACATTATGTCATCAAAATTTTGTCTGACACCTCAGATTCATGTTTGGAAGTAGGCTGTTAATTGTAAAGTACTTGTACAAAATGAAGGACAAATGGTTAGGTTAACTGCCTGCTACATAACTGAAATACTGTTGGAAAAGAAGTGCTAACAGGTTGTTCACTGTTAAATAAAAACATACTTATTAAAGACATTGGGACTTTGATGCTGTCAGCAATGAGGCATTAATCAGCCATGACAGAATAGTTGTCAATGGCCTTCAAAAGATTATTTTACTATTCAGGCCAGCTATAGCCTCCTGGCAGGCAGCATCAAAATATTACCCACTAAATAATCATTATAAGCCACAGCTGCTTGCTAGCGATACCCCCAGTTACAAAAAATATGGACTTTATTGGAGTGCATGCATGTCCGTCAGTCTGTGCATTCATCATGTCAGCTCCATATAATTTTTGAACCACCATAAGACTTTTAACCTCATCAAGGTCACATTTGGAGGTGAGAAGCCACACAACTCAAACTTTTGTCTGCTCCATATTGTCTGAACCGCTTGGAAGATTTTCATAAAACTAGCATCAGTTGGCATGCAGAGTGCAAACTTTACAAACAAATGTTGGGGGGTATATAGGAGTGAGCTTGTCGGTTGGTCTGTTGGTTTTTATGGTTTCTGGACAATAACTCATGAAAGGCTTGACAGATTTAAATAAATTTTGGTACACAGGTGTAACATCATAAAATACAGGTCAAGTTAGACTTTGCCTACAAACCACCATTTTTAGCTCACCTGTCACAAAGTGACAAGGTGAGCTTTTGTGATCGCGCGGTGTCCGTCGTCCGTGCGTCCGTCCGTCCGTAAACTTTTGCTTGTGACCACTCTAGAGGTCACATTTTTCATGGGATCTTTATGAAAGTTAGTCAGAATGTTCATCTTGATGATATCTAGGTCAAGTTCGAAACTGGGTCACGTGCCATCAAAAACTAGGTCAGTAGGTCTAAAAATAGAAAAACCTTGTGACCTCTTTAGAGGCCATATATTTCACAAGATCTTCATGAAAATTGGTCAGAATGTTCACCTTGATGATATCTAGGTCAAGTTCGAAACTGGGTCACGTGCCATCAAAAACTAGGTCAGTAGGTCTAAAAATAGAAAAACCTTGTGACCTCTCTAGAGGCCATATATTTTATAAGATCTTCATGAAAATTGGTCAGAACGTTCACCTTGATGATATCTAGGTCAAGTTCGAAAGTGGGTCACGTGCCTTCAAAAACTAGGTCAGTAGGTCAAATAATAGAAAACCCTTGTGACCTCTCTAAAGGCCATATTTTCCATGGGATCTGTATGAAAGTTGGTCTGAATATTCATCTTGATGATATCTAGGTCAAGTTCGAAACTGGGTCACGTGCGGTCAAAAACTAGGTCAGTAGGTCTAAAAATAGAAAAACCTTGTGACCTCTCTAGAGGCCATATATTTCATGAGATCTTCATGAAAATTTGTCAGAATGTTCACCTTGATGATATCTAGGTCAAGTTCAAAAGTGGGTCACGTGCCATCAAAAACTAGGTCAGTAGATCAAATAATAGAAAAACCTTGTGACCTCTCTAGAGGCCATATTTTTCATGAGATCTGTATGAAAGTTGGTCTGAATGTTCATCTTGATGATATCTAGGTCAAGTTTGAAACTGGGTCACTTGCCTTCAAAAAGTAGGTCAGTAGGTCAAATAATGAAAAACCTTGTGACCTCTCTAAAGGCCGTATTTTTCATGGGATCTGTATGAAAGTTGGTCTGAATGTTTTTCTTGATGATATATAGGTCAAGTTTGAAACTGGGTCAACTGCGATCAAAAACTAGGTCAGTAGGTCTTAAAATAGAAAAACCTTGTGACCTCTCTAGAGGCCATACCCTTGAATAGATCTTCATGAAAATTGGTCAGAATGTTCACCTTGATGATATCTAGATCAAGTTTGAAACTGGGTCACGTGTCATAAAAAACTAGGTCAGTAGGTCAAATAATAAAAAAACCTTGTGACTCTCTAGAGGCCATACTTTTTATGGGATCTGTATGAAAGTTGGTCTGAATGTTCATCTTGATGATATCTAGGTCAGGTTTGAAACTGGGTCAACTGCGGTCAAAAACTAGGTCAGTAGGTCTAAAATAATTAAAATCTTTTGACCTCTCTAGAGGCCATATTTTTCAATGGATCTTCATGAAAATTGATCTGAATGTTCACCTTGATGATATCTAGGTCAGTTTCGAAACTGGGTCACGTGCGGTTAAAAACTAGGTCAGTAGGTATAAAAATAGAAAAAGCTTGTGACCTCTCTAGAGGCCATATTTTTCATGAGATCTTCATGAAAATTAGTGAGAATGTTCACCTTGATAATATCTAGGTAAAGTTCAAAACAGGGTCACGTACCTTAGAAAACTAGGTCCATAGGTCAAATAATAGAAAAACCTTGTGACCTCTCTAGAGACCATATTTTTCAATGGATCTTCATGAAAATTGGTCAGAATTTTTATCTTGATAATATCTAGGTCAAGTTCAAAACTGGGTCACATGAGCTCAAAAACTAGGTCACTATGTCAAATAATAGAAAAAACGACGTCATACTCAAAACTGGGTCATGTCGGAAGAGGTGAGCGATTCAGGACCATCATGGTCCTCTTGTTTGACATAGTTATGGCCCTTTTCCAACATAAGATTTGCCAAACTCATGGTTTCTGGACAATAACTAATGAAAGGCTTGACAGATTTAAATAATTTTTGGTACACAGGTGTAACATCATAAAATCCAGGTCAAGTTCGACTTTGGCTACAAACCACCAATTTTTATGCCCCCGAAGGGAGGCATATAGTTTTTGAACCGTCTGTCTGTCTGTCGGTCTGTCAGTCCGTCCGCAATTTTCGTGTCCGGTCCATATCTTTGTCATCGATGGATGGATTTTCAAATAGCTTGGCATGAATGTGTACCACAGTAAGACGACGTGCAGTGCGCAAGACCCAGGTCCGTAGCTCAAAGGTCAAGGTCACACTTAGACGTTAAAGGATAGTGCACTGATGGGCGTGTCCGGTCCATATCTTTGTCATCGATGGATGGATTTTCAAATAACTTGGCATGAATGTGTACCACAGTAAGACGACGTGCAGTGCGTAAGACCCAGGTCAGTAGCTCAAAGGTCAAGGTCACACTTAGACGTTAAAGGATAGTGCATTGATGGGCGTGTCCGGTCCATATCTTTGTCATCGATGGATGGATTTTCAAATAACTTGGCATGAATGTGTACCACAGTAAGACGACGTGCAGTGCGCAAGACCCAGGTCCGTAGCTCAAAGGTCAAGGTCACACTTAGACGTTAAAGGATAGTGCATTGATGGGTGTGTCCGGTCCATATCTTTGTCATCGATGGATGGATTTTCAAATAACTTGGCATGAATGTGTACCACAGTAAGACGACGTGTCACACGCAAGACCCAGGTCCGTAGCTCAAAGGTCAAGGTCACACTTAGACGTTAAAGATCATTTTTCATGATAGTGCATTGATGGGCATGTCCGGTCCATATCTTTGTCATTCATGCATGGATTTTAAAATTACTATGCATGAATGTGTGACACAGTAAGACGATGTGTCGCGCGCAAGACCCAGCTCCGTAGGTCAAAGGTCCTAAACTCTTAACATCGGCCATAACTATTCATTCAAAGTGCCATCGGGGGCATGTGTCATCCTACGGAGACAGCTCTTGTTTTACGTAGTTATGGCTGCTTTCCAACTTAAAACTTGCTAAACTCATAGTTTCCCAGACAATAACTCATGAAAGGCTAGACAGATTTAAATGATTTTTGGTACACAGGTGTAACATCGTAAAATACAAGTCAAATTCGACTTTGCCTACAAACCACCATTTTTAGCTCATCTGATTTTTTGAAAAAAAATGATGAGTTATTGTCATCACTTGAGCGGTTGTCGGCGTCGGCGTCGGCGTCTGCGTCGGCGTTGCCTGGTTAAGTTTTATGTTTAGGTCAGCTTTTCTCCTAAACTATCAAAGCTATTGCTTTGAAACTTGGAAGACTTGTTCACCATCATAAGCTGACCCTGTATAGCAAGAAACATAACTCCATCTTGCTTTTTGCAAGATTTATGGCCCCTTTTGTACTTAGAAAATATCAGATTTCTTGGTTAAGTTTTATGTTTAGGTCAACTTTTCTCCTAAACTATCAAAGCTATTGCTTTGAAACTTGGAATACTTGTTCACCATCATAAGCAGACCCTGTACATCAAGAAACATAACTCCATCTTGCTTTTTGCAAGAATTATTGCCCCTTTGGACTTAGAAAATCAGTTTTCTTGGTTAAGTTTTATGTTTAGGTCAGCTTTTATCCTAAACTATCAAAGCTATTGCTTTAAAACTTGCAACACTTGTTCACCATCATAAGCTGACCCTGTACAGCAAGAAACATAACTCCATCCTGCTTTTTGCAAGATTTATGGCCCCTTTTGGACTTAGAAAATATCAGATTTCTTGGTTAAGTTTTATGTTTAGGTCAACTTTTTCTCTTAAACTATCAAAGCTATTGCTTTGAAACTTGCAACACTTGTTCACCATCATAAGCTGACCCTGCAAGCAACATAACTCCATCCTGCTTTTTGCAATAATTATTGCCCCTTTTGGACTTAGAAAATCATTTTCTTGGTTGAGTATTATGTTTAAGGCAACTTTTCTCATAAACTATCAAAGCTATTGCTTTAAAACTTGCAACAGTTTTTCACAATCATAAGTGGACACTGTACATCAAGAAACATAACTCTATCCTGCTTTTTGCAAGAATGATGGCCCTTTTTAGACTTAGAAAATCATGGGTAGGACAATATTTCTATTATACAAAAAAAATCAGATGAGCGTCAGCACCCGCAAGGCGGTGCTCTTGTTTGACGTAGTTATGGCCCCTTTCCAACTTAATATTTGCCAAACTCATAGTTTCTGGACTCATGAAAGGGTTGACCTATTTAAATAATTTTTGATACACAGGTGTAACATCATCAAATATAGAACAAGTTCGACTTTGACATTGGCTGCAAACCACAAATTTTTCACATAGTTATCAACCATGGCCACAACTAATTTTTTAGGCTTGTCCAGGCACCTTCTTGTGGCCATTTCTTTCTTATGGTTGCCGTACTTCTGTGACAAGGCCGTATTGCGGTGGTATTATTCGTCACTCCTGTGACAGTTATAGTTTCATTAGGTCCAAGGTCAAGGTCAAAAATGGAGGTAAAATAGCTTAACATCTTGTCTGCCCCATATCTTCTAAACTGTTGGGGAGATTTTCATAAAACTAGCATCAATTCTTAACCTCGTCTGGATGACCTGAACAGCACATGATCTAGGTCACTAAGTTCAAGGTCAAGGTCAGTCTTAGAGGTCAAAGATCAAATAGCTTAATTCAGCATCCACTACATATCTTCAAAATAGCAATAATTTATTTCATAAAATTAGCATTTATTATTAGCATCAACCATGCAAAACCCAGGTCATTAGGTCCAAGTCAAGGTCACACTTAGAGGTCAAAATTCAGATAGTACAGGGCCTTATCTCCTTAACCATTGGAAGGATTCTGTGTCATTATGACTATGCCTGTTCCATATGGTATAATGGCCAGACTCGGGTCTTAAAGAATAAATTACGGACCACTCAGAATAAGTAAATAAGATTTGTGCTCAACCTTACTTCCAGAACTCACATCAATCAAGAACATTTTAAATTTCTTAATTGGCTACCAGTAAATTTATAAACGAGTTGAGCAGATTATGCTATGTCATGTCTTTAAGGTTAAAAATGGTTTAGCTCCAGAATACCCGGGAGAACAATTTACACCTAAAGGTACAGTTCATAATTATTGGACAAGACTCAATCACAAGGGTGCCTTTGCTGTTCCAAAAGTTAAAAGTTTTGGGTCCAAATCTTTTTGCTATCTAGGCTGTACACTGTGGAATAAAGTCCCTCATAGTATCACTAAGATTGATAATCCTCTTGCATTTAAGGATGCCATATAACACAATCTATTAGATCATTTAATTTGATTTTTATTAGCTCACCTGAGCAATGCTCAGATGAGTTATTGTGATCGATGGTTGTCCGGCGTCCATCTGTCTGTCACCATTTAGCTTGTGTAAGCGATAGAGGCTGTATTTTTCAACTAATCTTCATGAAATTTGGTCAGAATGATAACCTTGATGAAATCTAGACTGAGTTCAAAAATGGGTCATCTGGGGTCAAAAATCAGGTCATTAGGTCAAATCAAAGAAAAACCTTGTGCATGCGATAGAGGCTGTATTTTTCAATTGATCTTCTTGAGTTTTGGTCAGAATGATTGCCTTGATAAATTCTAGGTAGAGTTCGAGTATGGGTCATCGGGGGTCAAAAACCAGGTCACTAGGTCAAATCAAAGAAAAACCTTGTGTATGCGATAGAGACTGTATTTTTCAATTGATCTTCATGAAGTTTGGTCAGAATAATTGCCTTGTTAAAATCTAGGTCAAGTTAAAAATGGGTCATCTGGGGTCAAAAACTAGGTCACTAGGTCATATCAAAGAAAATACTTGTTTAAACTCGAGATCACATTTTTGGTCCAATCCTAATGAAAATTGGCCAGAATATTTGTTTCCATGAAATCACTAGGTCAAACATGTTTACAAATTACACTGTTATGTTGTGTTTCTCAGGTGAGCAACCTAGGGCCATCTTGGCCTTCTTGTTTTAGTACAAAGAGTATTTAAGTGCAATTTTAGTCTTTCAAGCTACATATATGATAGATTCTGATCATGTGATAATTCGGAATCTCCATGCAAATGGGATATTTTTATTATGATACCCTATTTTTTGTTTTTAGCTCATTAGAACATTGATTCATTGCCTCTCTACGTCATGCCATCAGCACAAAGGACCACTGTGTGTGTGACAATGGAAATTAGAGATTAGTCTTTTTTGTGTTAGTGTGCATGTCATGATTATAATACTCATGTTGTGATTAATTTTTAATTACTACACCTGTTTTATTCAACCATGTATTATGTACTCCTTACCAAAAAAAATCTTAAGAATTTCGTAAAACTAGCGTCAGTAGTTATCAGCAAGACGACATTCAGAACACAGAAACCAAGTCACTAGGTCCAAGCTCAATGATACACTTGAAGGACAAAGGTCATGATTGCAACATTTTACTTTCTGTGTATCAAAGTGGTGTCTGGGGGTATTAATCAACTTTAGTGATAACGCTGTTTATTTTCTGTTTAACTGTTTCAGATCGGCAACAGAGTTTGGGGTCCACCATCTTTTGTGCTTTAGTGGATATGCTGACAAGACCGCAGTTGGCTTACAATTGATGTATCAATTCTTCCACAACTTTATACTATACTGAGATGATAACATACAGCTGATGTTTCAATGACTTTTACATTGCATGAAAACATTTTTTGCATGAAGTATCATGGAAACATTAAAATAGTGTTGACTGTGAAAATGCTGGTAGAATGAACTGCCCACACCTGCTTCATAATTAGCCAGTGGATTGAATATATATAAGCCAAATGATTGATAACACTAGATTATATTTTATAGTGTCATCCATTATGTATAGTTACATTCTTGTAAAAAAATTTGTAGTGTCAGGATTTTTGTATCGATATAACCCTAGATATGAAGCATATTGGGGCGGTGTTGGAGTCATTCTTGTCCACTAATTGGTCTGACCGTAATTCTTTTCCAAAACAGTTTAATGGATTTTCAAATAACTGTTGAATGTTCACAGTGACATTACATCAAAAATTAGAATGGTATGTCATGGGATAGTCAAAAATCTAATAGCTTAAATTTGTGTGCTGGAAGAATTTTCACAAAACTAGCATCATTTGTTTACTTCATCAAAACCATGCACACAGTGCACAACCAACACCACAAGGTTCAAAGTCAAGATCACAGTCTAATAGGTTTACTTAATGTCTGATCCATATATTCTCTAACGCTTTTAAAGAATTTTTATAAAACTAGCGTCAATTGTTTATGATATTGAGATAATGGGCAAAGTGCATAAACCAGGTCACTAGGTCTAAGGTCAAGGTGACACTTGGAGATAAAAGGTTCAGTACATTAACTTTGTGTCTGCTCCATGCCTTTTAAATCACTGGAAAGATTTTCATCAGACGCATCAGTTGTTACCTTGTCAAGATAATTTGAACAACAACTCATAACACTAGGTCCAAGGTCAAGGTAACACTTGGGAGTTCAAATAGCTTTATTTCAGACTGGCTTATTGACTTTCAAAAAACTACACATAAATTTTCAACATGATTACGGTATATACTGATAATCATGCACAACCAATCTCACTAGGTAGAAGTTCAAGGTCATGCTTGGAGGTAAAAGGTCTAATAAATTAATTCCAGATCTTCTAAACTGAAGGATTTTCATACAACAAGCATCAGTTCTTTACAATATCAAGACCTTATGCAGAGTACACTGGTAAGGTCACTAGATTGAAGGTCACAGTCACACTTGAAAGTCAGAGGTTGAATAACTTTAATTCAGACTTCAAATATTTACAGATAAATGTTTACATTGGATCCAAGTTGAAGATCACAGTAAAATAGCTACATTTCTTGGCTGCTCCATACTTTATCTACCACTTGAAAGATTTTAAAAATACTAGCTTCAGTTTTTGACCTCATCATGACGACATACAGAGTGAACAAACCTAGTCACATAGTCCAAGGTCAAGGTCAGTTTGAAGTGAAAAGTCATGATCAACAAAAATTCTACTTTACCTGTATCAAAGTGGTACCTTGGGGTATTTACTGGGTTCATATAGTCGTAAAAAGTCCTGAAATTTGATGACCTTTTCTTAAAAAGCCCTGAAAAGTTAGAACTTTTCAGAAAAATACTTAATTTTATTCCTGACTCTTAAAAGTGCTTTAAAAGTGCTTCAAATGCCTAAAATTTCCTTAAATTCAGTGAAGTTTTGTTATATTTATTACAGGCTCATAATGCCTTTGTTTAAAATGTGGCTGCCACATATTTATTTGTTATAGATATAGAATATGTCTTTTTCTTGTTGATTCCTATTTTCGATAATTGTTTTCTCATATTGCCAAAGGTTTCAATTTTAATTAACACAGTAGAAAATATATTCTGGAACTCATTGTTTATGATTGCCTCCCTTTATGGATCTCACTGTATAATTTCATTAGTAATATTGAAAATAGTAATTTTGAAACCTTGTAATTCTGCAATGCATCTATTTGAATGGATGCTTTATCTGTGTTTAACGTAAAATTTAAGGCCTTATGGAACTTTAAATACTTGAAGAAATGATGAGCAAAAAGAAAACTAGTTGTAAATTTGTGTACCATGGTCAAACTAACACAGCGACTAATAGGCATTTATATTGGTGAGCAGAGTGTAAATTGTGTGAAAAACAACTTGACATTGAAAACATGGGAAGGAATGGAGTGAAATCAAACAGAAAACACAAAAAGTGAAAGACATGTCGGAAACATTTTGTCAGCCAAGAGTAATTTGAATTCTGCCCAGTAATTAATCTGTAACAATGAAAAAAAAGTGCTGAAATTTAAGGGGAAAATTCTTAAAAACTCCTCAAAAAGTCCTGAAATTTTTGCTTCATTGTTTGTAATAACCCTGATTAATCACCTCCAGTGATAGCTCTAGTTAAGATATAACTGAAAACTTAATCACACGGTATTTTAATTTACACGTTATGCATTGCTGAGAAGGCTTGACACATTTATGATTAATCTGAAGAATTATATTTAAAATGATACTATATTCATGAAAATTACAAATTTCAAAAATTATTTAGTCCCCTATTGGTTGAAAACAAGTTTCAGGGATTATTAGCTAGTGCTTTTCAGCCCATCCATCATTCTGTCCGTCCATCTGGTCTTTCATGTCCAGTCCAGACTTCTGTCATCCATCAAGGGATTTAATATTATGTATAAATAGACGTAACCACTGTAGAATTTTAGATACGCAAACTTTAATCCAAACATTTCGTACTATAACATATTTTAAATACGGCACAATATTGCATATACATCATTGACATATATCAGATCATTACTATATGTTATACTGCTGTAGAGATAATTTATCACACTTTCTATTGCATGGCAATACTTTATTCATTGTTTTTTTCTGTCACTGAACAACAAGATTTTGAGCAATCACCACACCTGCTCTGATACATCAATATCTGCTTCCTGGATGAAACGCTTACTTTAAAACTTTGTTTGTATCATTTTTAGCTAGACCATACAAAGTATATGGAGAGCTATCCTACTGGCCCCGGCATCGGTGTCCTTCAGTGTCCACATTCCTCATTAAATTTTGTTGATACTTTTGCCACTTTATTTTTAGTCCCTTCTGTACTGTGACAACAACAGTTATTACTATGTGTAACTATTTTTACCCACTAAATTTCTTAGTGCCTCTGATAATCTCTGTTAACAACTGAAAATAACTTATGTGGCTTGATAACTATGTAATTTGTGTAACTTGTAACTGTCACATTTGTTCCAGTACAGCATGTGTCCCTGATAAAACAAAATTGAATGATATTATTGAATTTTTTTGTAACTATCTCCACTTTTTTGGTTCCATTGAAACCCTGACAACATCTGATAATACTGTGTTTACAGATTGTAACTATTTTCACTTACTAACATCTATTAATAACTGAATATAATTCTTTTCGTTTGCTCACCAATATTTCATATGTGGCTATAAACTGTATACAATGTTTAATGCCGAAATAAACATATTGTATTGTATTGTTTTAAGCCTGCAGGCATAGGAAATAAAGTTTGTCACTGGTGACTTCCTTGCCTTATATTGTTGTTACACTGACATTTTTTGTTACATCAAAGATATCTTTAAGAGAAGAAGAATTCTACTCATGTTGAGATTTATGAAAGGTATAGAAACTAGAGTTTGTTTGAAGTAGCAGAGATAAAAAAATACAAGAATAAATACTTTGTGATACATTAGTATACTTTGTGTTAAGTACATTTGAAAGACTTTGTTTTAACATTTTCCCTATAAATCTACCTCCGGTAAAAGGAGGTAAACCGAAAGCAAAGAAGTATGTTGTTTTTTTTCCCCATTCTGAATTGAAAGTTACCTTTTAGTTGTTTTGCTGTTTTAAGATAGTTTTGCTAGTTTGTATGTATAATTTGGTTATCAAAACAACAGTTATACTGTTGAACAATTACAGAAATGCAATCCATTAATATTTTACACAGATTTACATAGATTTTGGTAATTTGCAAATTTCACAATTAAGACAATTTCCGAGAGCATTTTCCCAATTCCACTGGTGTTGGTGGCATTCCCAAAATGGTAAAAAAAGGCCTGAATTGAAAAATACTTTGTGTTACTTGCAGACTTCTTTGTGTTAGGATATCATTATGCAAACAATGGTAACCAAAGCACATGTTGCTCTTGGTAACCAAAACTATATGTTGCTCAGTCATGTGAGTAGTTAATGTCTATGTGATAAATTCTGTGTTACTTTATCAAGAACTTTTTTATTTAGTTATTTTATGTAAGATTTCATTTACTTTAGACTGTGACTAAATTGTCTTTATGATATCTTCAATTTCACTGGGGATATAAATTTTAAAATATCAACTCTCTTTGTCAATCAACAGCCGCCATAGCGGAAACCATCACAGTTGACCCTTACAGAACTTGCAGCACAGAGCACTCCATTCAGCTTAAGTATGCTCAGGAAGGTCTAATACGCATAGTCGTTCCAGGTATGTTGCAGCTAATAATAGTACATAAATGTACCTTGGGTGACTCTCAAACAAGGTTGTTCAAATTAATTTGATTTGTCAAAAACATAGCCACCAAAAGGAATTATCACTTATCCATATATATATTCTTTTCTTAAGTGTTTGCTTGATTTTATATTGAACAGAGCTAAACATAGAAAGATCTTCAAGCAATATCTCGTGCTAAACCACTGGTTCAGTTGTGAAATTATTTCACAGAAATGTTCTTTGGGTGACCTCTGCTAAAGCAGTCTATATAATTGTATTATAAATCTGGCAGCTGCAGGTGTGACAAGTGTTCCTGAACTATGGAAAACTTTAAAAATCTGCCTGCTACTTGTGCCAAGGTGCTGGTGTAAGCTATTGTGATTGTACTTGCCTGACAGTCTAGGTGAAACAAGTTGGACTATATAGGAAAAACATAGAGTTTAATCAGCCTACCTCTTCTGGAAAATACCTCGTGTGCTCCACTTGTTTAAAAATATGAAAAACTGACTTAATTATTATATGTAGATACACCCTTATTGCGTTGAACCCTCGAATACTGAGTATACTGCCACCTTAGAACATATACACTAAATTTACATGACAATACCAAGAATATTCTAACAAGCAACACAGAACTGTAGTTATTACTAAGTTAAATGTGATAAACTTGCAATTCTGTTTACGTATACTATTAAAGCTGGGATTTTGCCATAGACACTCCTAGACAATATCCTTCCAATCACTTTTTGATCAGATAAATTTTACCATCCCTCCTGTTGGAATTTCAACAACTGATTATTTAGTGACCGTCTACAAAAAGATAAATATCAAATAAAAATTACTGCAACTGTTGTGAATAATGCAAGCTTACAAATACTTCAACCAAAAAGCAAAAACCGCCTGCTTGAAACGGATCAAGTAAAAAAAAACCTCAGGTGAACAATAAACCAGACACACCTGGCAAGCAAAACAGTAAACCTCGAAAGCTAGGTTTGCCAGAACACGCTAGAGACGCAACTATTATTGCTTTGGACTAACAGACTGTGTTGAATGTCCTTTGTTAAATCAAAGCGCTAGTTAGACCTGTAATTCTATTTAGAGCTGCAACTCGATATATTTGCCCTTGCTGCTTGATGCTCTGCTCGTATATGCTATCATCCAGCTACCGTAAATGTATAGCCAGGATGCCTTGGCTGTATTTCGCCAAAAACACTGAACCTCGTCTGCAAGTAAGTTATTATAACTTCCGCTTCTCAATGCTCAGTTTATAAAGCATTCGGCGACAACCGTAAAGGTACAGCTTTAATGCGCTTGTCCTACAACTCTATCTAGTTCCGCTACTGCAACTCTTCACCAATTTTTGAAGCTCGATCGTCTTCTTTTTAATTTATCTTTATCAAGGTACTGGGATAAATCATTTGTTGACTCATTATGTCTCTATCAGTTACTGGATACCGAGGACAATGGCTAGGGGTCCTGTAACCAGACCTCTATAGATGAACTGCCCGGTGGATTTAAAGCGCTTTGTTTCGAGAACTTCACATGTTTGGTTCAGATAAAAACAAAAACAGATTAGGTTATATATCATGATGCAAAAATTAAGGCAGCATGTTTTATAATTTTCTCTATTCATTCTTAAATTAGAACACTCCGTACCGTGCGGTGAGTTTCATGACCCGTGAATTGTACGTGCAAATTCACCAGATTATGCTACATCCACAGACGATATGGTCATTGCGATAACAGCTGAAAATAAAGCAAGACCGTCTTCTCAAAATTAACTATGTAGCAAAAAAAAAAGCGCACTAAATTTTCTAGTTACAATTCAAAAGCATATTCGCATGACGTATAAAGACAAACAGGTCCGCGAAATTCTGCTTTAAACAACGCCCATGAACGGCAACTCAAACTAAACTCTCTACCAAAGGAAATTAACATTTATCCAGTCTAAATGTTTTAAACAACGAGGTTACAAAGTTAAACAATCTGTCAAGTAACTGTGACCGTGAAACTAAAGTAAAACTAAGTAAAGAAAATGTTCAGTTTGAAAATTCTAAGAAAGCACTCCACGACAAAGATCTAAGACTGGAGAAAAATATTCCAGGATTCAAAAAGGATATGAAGTGATATATAACCTTTACGGTAGGCCACGACTTACAGGCAACAGAAGTATTTATGGCAAGAACATTTGATTTTCACCGATGTGGAAGCAACAAATTTCATTACCATTGTCACGCATATAAACATACGTGTAAAAAGCTGCAACGGAAATGATCCGTTCAGCATTCTGCCAACTCCTCATTAAATAACCCGACGGTTGTAAAATGTGTATATAATGGACTCTTTTTGAAATAGTAACATAACTTTTATGTCATATAAAATATGTGGATTTAGGCAGTGCCTAATGGGATTCTTTTAGGTTTAAAAGCTTTCAAAACGTGAAGCTTTTATGATCGGTGTTTTTGAGACCGTTTCTTTGGTGCCGAAAGTCGGCCTAATATTCCCATATTCGAAAAGGTTTTTGTTTTCCCCGATTTTTGAGGGGGAAAAATCCACTAAAAATACTTCTGTTTCTTTTACTGTTATTCCAACCAGAAGTCTTAGTAGATCCACATACCATTTAAAACGCAAGACAATATGCTGTTAAGTCTTTTTCTATCGACTATTTTTTGAAAAACTGACGCGATTTCCCCCTATTTGAGTCGCTATGTACAGCGCGATTTTCCCACCTAACGGACCCTGTCACCATTCCCATTAAAAAAAAGAAAGAAAAAAAAACCCCGCTGGGATTCTGTGGTTATAATTAATTTATGTAAAGTTGTTAAAACAGTACGTTTCGAACCGAACAATTCTGATTAACATGACTACAAGAGATTATTCTATTATATTTTTCTCATATTGGTGCTGTAGTTTATCGTGTCTTTTGTTTAGAATATTTACCAATTTAGTTTAATGTAGTCTAAAACTCGTAATAAACAGATATTGCATTCAGGAAATTTTTGATTACCATAAGTTTTTTAAAACACGGATTAGACATTACCACTGCGATAACACAACTTCTCTATGTTTTTATGGGCACTGATGATTAAAGGTTACACCTAATTTCACATTTTCAAAGTTTCGATTTTGATGAAATACATATATTTGGGCCGTTCCATGAGAAAACTTGTATTAGTGACATGATATAATCATTGTAGATCTATATAAGTAGTTTAAAATACTGGAAAATCTTTGTTTTTCTTATGTTCATACAGAAACTAAAAACAATTGTATTGTAATACAGTTATCTAAGGCAAATCAAACTCTACCATATTTTACAAATAAATATTATTTGTGTTGTCATGGCAATGGAAATATCAAAGCACCCGTGCATCATGAAAATACATAAAAGGCCTATGATGAAACAAAAAATATACGGTTAAGTTATTTTTCAGTAAAATCATTCTAAACTGTTCCTAAATATGACGTTTAGAAACATAAATAGAAACCCATAATGTATTGTATTAATTAATACATTTGTAACCTGAAAAATACACGCCATGCACGACGACGTCATACTGCTTTCATGACGTTCTTAACGTCAGATCTCAAAATGCCTTCGGTGACTTACATAAAAGCAAATTACTTGAAATAGTGAAGATAATTACTTCAAATTTTCAGATTTGAAAGGTAAAAAAATATTCTTCATGAATATTTTGTTATCTAAATTAACGTCGTAAATGGTAAAATTTTGAGTGGCTGGGGTAAATTTGTGCACTTTCTGATTATTTTCTTTAGATGGCATATTTTCCAGTTTTGTTTCTTATGAGCGATTTAAACCGACTGAAGCTATGGATAAGTGGAACAAATTGGGTCCTTGAACGGTTCGAGTAAATCGAGGATCATGTTATTGCATCATTGCAAAATGGCCGCCAAAAATAAGAAGAAAAAATCTGCATGGTATCTTGTTTTAGCAATTTTGTATGCAATTTATGAACAACAAAAAGTCATTAGATACTAGTAAATAAGGTTCGATCAAAACTAGGTTTCATTTTATTTCAATTACAACTAATGTTATACTTTATTTTGATGTCAGGATAAATTCAAATCAAAACAAATGTTCGCAATGTTTTCATTTCTATAAAGTCGCTCGGATATTGAATCTCTCAGTCTGCCGTTGAATTTATCGCTTTTTAGCTCAACTTCATACTTGCCCCATAAATCGGTGCAGTGAATATCAATGCATCAAACAATTTTAGTGTGATCTTAAAGTCCCCCAGTATTGTCTGAAATACTTGTTTATCTTTTTTTTTACCTTGAAGGAAAATACATTACGTTCCTGTAAGTAACATAAATGAACCATATTATAGCCAACATCTGAGGAAATGAGATACTCCTACAACAGAATTAAATGGTAATATTGACGTAATATTAAATGATCAACTTTTTACGGAAATATTCCAGAAACAGAATTTATTAATAATATCAAATTTTGAAGCGCTGTAACAAAATTTATTTACATACTTGTTATCCCGTGATTTTTTCCGTGACTGCACATTAAGATCTTTACTTGTTATATTGTCAGTGTATTTGTTGTCATCAGAGTGACCAACATTTAACTATGATTCGGAATACCCGACTAGCTTGTATTTAGATAAAACATTAATAAAAGATACACAATACATTGTGTTATATATTAAAGTCGTATCTATGCAGAAGCTTTCGTACGAGCAATAAAGCATATCTAAAAATGCGAAAATGTGAAAATATTTTTTTTTCTATTCGAACACGACCCGATTTGTTTAAGAAATAGCCTAATTTATCACAACCAGTGATTTGTCATTGAATAAAATCATTGTTAGGAGTTCAGATGCGAAGAAAATATAAAGTAATTTCGTGTAATTCCGACACTTTAAGAGACAAAAGATAGTGTTCCGCGTACTTTCACACTTAGCTATATCAAGGGTGTCGGATTACCCGAATAATTCCATTACTTCACATCCGTATACTCCTTAAACTTTCAACTTTCAACGCGTGTATGTTACATTTAGTTAAAACTATCATAGCTATATCGATATACATTTTTTTGTAGGCTGATCGGCAGATTTTCCGAATGTCTAGTTAAAGACGACCTGCAAATGTAAATGTCAAACATGAAAGAACCAGCCTTTACGAATGAAAACCCGGCTTAAATATGCGTAAGTCTCGGGCCGTAAACGTCATGATGGATTTCTTGGTGGAACCGGAAGTAAACGTTTCTTATATGTATTTTGGTGGGAAAATTGCACTTCTATGATGCTCCTTCAGTAGGCCTAATGACCGCGTGCTGTTGTCCTTACATTACAGAAACATTTCTGTGTTGATACTTTCACTAAATGGTAAACACCAAATGAAAATGCATGCTCCAGAGCACGAATTAATTTCGTTTCTTAGAATTTATGATATTCTTATTCGAGTCCATAATAGTTTACTAATGTGTTCAACTCTCAAAAAGAAAAGATGTTAATATTTAAGCACCAGCAGGCCGATAATGAAGATTCTTTCACTTATTCTGGCGAACAAAATACCAACCTACTGACGCACTCCTTAAAGACCCATGCTTATTTCACAGAGGGGATAGAGATACCAAAAAACAAAACTGTGAAGGGGACTTTTTAGCACCCTGCCATTTTTCAGTGAAGTGGATTTTGATATACGTGTTACATGAACTGCTAGAGTCTAAGAAAAGGAAGTAGATCTAATCATAACGGATTCAATACTATTTTCTTCTACGTTCATCAATATTCAATATGAAATAAATTATTTTACTATTTAATCCGTGACTGTAGTTACCTCCCACGACCTCCCCGTCAAATAAAAGAGTGATAATTACGTCGCGATTTGTCTATCCTAAACTTATTATTAACAGTACGTACTGGATTTTATTGATCAGTTTCGAGTGAGGTAGCTTTTGCGTAAAGATCAAATGTTTGATAGTTGACTTTACTTCTCATGTAGCCATTACCTATTTAACTTCTACCGGATCACGGGTTTTAGTCATTAACAGATGTTGTCCTCGATATTCAACTTCCGCTACAGGGGTTAAAAGCCCGGGAGCTGCACTAATCAAGACAGCGCACAATTAGCTGGTATACAGTAAGAATATATAGTAAGCATTTGACGGCACCAGAATGCGGTATACGGTCCCATATTTTACGCTCAGTGTTACAGATGTATTTTGAATAAACCATGGTCTCTTTCACAGAGAATGAAATATAAATATCAATAAAGAAAGCATTACATATACATAAGAAACAATCTGACGCTGCAATTTCTGGGTCATTTCCAAATTAGAATAGAGCTATCCCTATTTTAGTACGTGTTGGGCGGACCTATCTTGTACTTACCATATAAGATCTTAATGGTATTTTTCAAGTGTTTCAAATGTATATAGTGCCAACTTTTAGCTTGGAGATGTACTTGGTGTAATAAGCAATTTTTACATAAGGTAGTATAAAAGAAACCCAGTTTGGAGCATCATTTAAAGGTATCTATGTATGTTAAAGTTCCTTTTTTAGGGATGAATTGGATATAATATTCAATCTTTTTTTACAATAAGTATTATGGGAGAAATGCCATTCAAAGCATATTGGACAAACCACACACCATATGCCAGACGACGTGACACCACTTCCTATAATTCATTCTAGAGGTATTTATATTGTCTTTTAAATGAGTTTAGGCCCGGTTTAAGTTCCTATCTGGGGCATGAACATGATATAATATTCAATCTGCTAACATAAGTATGAAAGGAGAAACGCCATTTTGTACTTTTGAACAGCTCAAAGATCCTCATTCAGGGAATGCGACACCGCTACTTGTTCATCATTTGAAAGGTATTTATTTTGTCTTTCAGATGCATTAAAACACAAATTTCTATCTTTTGGATGAATTGGAAATAATAATCTTCATCCTATAAGTTTTATGGGAGGAACGCAGTTTGAGGAATTTTGAAGAACCCATAAACCCTCTTTCAAGGAATATGACAACACTTCCAATACATCACCTTGAAGAGATTTATAAACAGATTTGAATATTACGAGAAAACGCCCTTTGGGGCATGTTGAACAGTCCAAATACATTTTCCTGAGAATGTGACACCAGTTACTATATACGGCTTTAAACGTAATTGTAATGTCTTTCAAATGCACGTTGTCCAAACTTTCCGGCTTGGGGATGGATGAATTATAACACATTTTTTACTTCATGTATTATGAAAGAAACGTCCTTCGTTGTAGTATGAACAACCCACATACCTTTTACCAGAGAAAGTGACGCCAGTAACAGATATATTTTCAAAGGTATTTATACTGCTTTGAATGCATGTAGGCCCAAATTCCCATTTTGGGGATGAATTAAGTGAAATATGCAGCTGTTATCTAACTATCAACAACACATCTTGAAACCGTAACAAAGCAATATACCTTGGAGTAGACATATCAAACGACCTTTCTTTTAACACTCGTATTAACAAAATCTGTACAGCAGCAAACAAAACACTTCCTTTCATAAAACGTTATTGTATACGTTTATAAAAAATACGTAATTAAAATTTTATACTGGTTTCTTCGATCTGTTCTTTTCTAAACGTAGTATTAATGCATTAATTTTAGTATACATGCACTTATTGAATGACTTGCCAGTCAATAGTCAAAACTACCAAGGCCTAAATGACTAATGACTGGCAAGGCATTTAATAACTGTTTTATTACATGCCATCTGGAAGTTTCAGTTTAATATATGATGAGCCGTTTCGTAATAAGGGTCATTTTAGATAAGTTTTATTTGTATGTAATGTTATTGAAATATATACCAAAATGTAAGGCTCGACTATGATCATATTTGAACGCCATTTTTCTGCATATTAAAGATTTATTTCACTCCCGTTAAAACTTAAAAATCAGCGAAAGTTTAATAATATCTGTCATGTGTTTACGAATCGGATAGAATATGGTGTCTTGTTCATTCACCAGAAGTAAATATTGTAAATATTAAGCAACTGAGCAAGTTACTCCTTCCCTTGGTTTGTCCTTAAATAGCCTATCATACCTGGAACAACTGATACTTCCTGATCATACATGGGCTTGAATTTTTTACGTGTGTTTACGAATCGGATAGAATATGGTGTCTTGTATTTAAGCAACTGAGCAAGTTACTCCTTATACCTTGGTTTGTCCTTAAATAGTCTATCATACATGGGCTTGAATTTTTTACGTGTTGACATTCCAGATACACTATAGAAAGCACATTTATATTATATTTAAAATGCAAATTGCCCCTGGTGTGCCTTTCCAGACGTATAATATAACTGTCACCAAATTATAGCACAAGCCATTATTAGAATATTGTGTTTCTGAAATCTGTCCAATGGTTTATATATTTTAAAGATATTATTATATTATTGAATGAAGCACTATTTACTCAATGACAGATTTATTGTGACAACAAAAAAGCCATAAAAACATCCTTAACCTTCTTTAATAATTTTGATTGCCACGTATAGCAATCAGTATTTACTCAACTTGTTGATTGATAGGTTACAATTGAATAATCTGTCCGTTCGTTATAAACAATTATGGTACTTTTAACAGAACGATAAGTACAAAACTTTAAAAAAATGTATTTCAAGAATATTGGTTATTATTAACTTTCAATTGAATACACGTACTTCTGATAAAAAAACTGCACATATAATATTAGTCTGTCACAATTTGATTTAATTGATGTTTGGCATTTTTTTAACAACATATTTCTTTAGATATACATACGGCAGGCCCTTTCCCATCATGTTATATAGGCCCTTTCCGATCAGCGCGTTTTATGCACTGACTCGTATCGGTAGTATCTATACTATCTAGTCAAACCCGTGGTACCGCACAGTTTTACTTTTGCCGACTAATAGAAATTACTGCTTACAGCATTTTCTCTTACTGTGCGTTAAATACTGGTCTGAAACAGACACAAACTTGATTATGGATCAAACAACATATGAAAACGATAACACAAAGAATTGTATTCTACAATCAGCAGTACCGGAACTTACAAAGTTAGAGCCATGTTGGCTCGGAATAGATGAAGCAGGACGTGGACCAGTCTTGGGTAACTAATCCGTTGTTCAAATCCCATCATGGACCCATGCACTGGGAGAAGTGTATTCCCCGGAAAACCCGGAAATATTACGGATAATTTCCGGAAATCACTCAAGAGGTCATTAAATAATCATTTTAAAAGGGATTCGTCTAATTTTGGTAAATATCTAAACTAGAGCCTCTACACTCGCAAATATATAAAAATAAATAGAAATAAATAAATTTTAGTAGGCTAATTTGACTGTCAAAATACCGTATTTTTCTACGTGAAATAGTAGCATTTTGGAAAGCCCGGAAATCATAAAATTGCTTAGAAATTAAATACATATAAAGCAATTAATTTATTTTTTATATGTATCTAAAGAGGACCCTATATGCTACGACATATATAAAAAGGAAAAGAAACTATTGAGATTTAATAAGGTAATCTTATCGTCAAAATACCGTATTTTTCAACGTGAAATAGTTGCATTTTGGAAAACCCGGAAATCATAAAATTGCTCAGAAATTAAATATATCTAAAGCAATTAGTTTATTTTTATATGTATCTAAAGAGGACCCTATATGCTACGACATATATAAAAAGAAATAGAAACTATTGAGATTTAATAAGGTAATCTTATCGTCAAAATACCGTATATTTCGATGTGAAATTGTAGCATTTTGGATAATCTGGAAATCATATAAGTGGTTAGAATTAAAATAAATTTAAAGCAATATTTTTCATTTTTTTTTAAATATCGAAACAATAATCTATATCATACCATATATGCATAAAGAAACAGAAATATTAATATTTAATATGATAATTTGATTATGTTTCTATTTGAAAGCATTTGATCAAAAACGAATAGTGTATTCTCAAGCTTTAAAAGCGAATTTAAAAGACAATAAAATTTAAGTACAATTATACGCAGAAACGTCCGTAAAATTCACTATAAAATTTATTACGGATGTGTACTGTGTCATTTTGCCTTCATACAAATCACGAGAAGTATTTCTTCCACGTATACCTTTGCAATTAAGACCAATGATAAATAACTGGAAATATTGGCATTATTTAATTCTGGTTTATCACACAAGTTCTAATAAGTACCTTAATTGTGGTGTTTCATCGAAGTTACCTTATAAAGTAATAATTAGAATTATTATTATAAAAGGTTGAAATGTTAAATTGTTTACGGGTATAATAATATTTAAAGAAACAGAACACAAATACCCTATCATGCCTTATTTCTCTTTTTATTGCTACCAGCGAACAAGTTATCACCTCTGATTGAATTATCACACCTTCATTAATTGCCTGATGATATACCGCACGTGTATGTTAATCGAGTGTGCGCATTACAATAAACAATCAATTTAGCAGTTATGGTGACATCGGTACACACTTTGATTTATTATCTTCGAAGATGGTAATCAGTTCCGGTGTATTTTAAACAAATATTTCTTTATATATTTTGAGAAAGTGCAATTAATATGGTCGTTTTGGCATGATGTATTTTCACACTTGATTCGTAGGATATAAAAAAAACTTTTGATATTTATTTCATCATTTATAAGCAAAATCACAGTAAACATAATAGTCAATAGTGTCTTAAAGTTTGCAAGAAAGATTACATGTATTAGATAAATAATAATGTATGTATGTATATGTATGTGCGTGCGTGCCTTCGCGCACGCGCGTGTGTGTGTTTAAAGTTATTTTCGTCACCATTTCATGTATGCTTTTATGTTTTAACTGAATATACAGAATGATATAATGCTATTTCTAATAAATATTTATCCAACTATTTCTTTAACAGCAAGTGCTAAACAACTTCTCATTTTGTATTTTTTTCTGCATGGAAATTACTTTGCATGAACATTTTATCAATTTGAAATTTAATATTAATCTTTGCTATTAAGTTTTGTAAATATTATTCAAAGTCAGTAACTGTTGCCGATTTGTATTTTTTTTTTTACTTTTATGAACCGTACATTGTTATTTTTGAAAATAATAATAGTTACAATTTCATGATGTGTTTTTATTAATACCTAGACATGGAGATAGTTAGTGAAAATCAAAAACAGAAAACCTTTGACCAACTATCCGATTTCCGTCTTTTCTAAATGCGGCGATTTCGCCGGCTAAAAAATGCTTAAGTTTGGCGGTCGTTTAAAAGTCATACATTTAAAAAATGATTCAAGATTTTCTTCCCATTTCATGCTTGGATACTTGAAAATGATATGATGTTAAAATAATTAGATTCAAACAAAAAGTAAGAAACTTATAGCCAAGTACTTGATTTCCGCTTTTTTTTTAATATGACGATTTTGACGACCAAAAACGGTTAATTTTGACAGACGTTTATGCTTTAAATATATAGCGTTATTTTTCTACTTACCCCATGCACAGATGTTCAGAAAAGATTTAAACAACAAATTAGAAACTTATAGCCATGTAAATGATTTCCGGGTTTTCCAGATATGACAATTTCACGGCAAAAAAAAGGTTAATTTTGACAGTCGGTTATACTTTAAATATAGCAATATCTCTAAAAAAATTACTTCTACCTAATGCTTATATGCTCAGAAATGATTATATATCAAAATATTTAGATTTAAACAACAAATTAGAAACTTATAGCCATGTAAATGATTTCCGGGTTTTCCAAATATAACAATTTCACGGCAAAAAAAAGGGTTAATTTTGACAGTCGGTTATACTTTAAATATAGCAATATCTCTAATTTTTTTTTACTTGTACCCAAATCCTAGATGCTCAAAAATGATTATATATCAAAATATTTAGATTTAAACAACAAATTAGAAACTTATAGCCATGTAAATGATTTCCGGGTTTTCCAAATATGACAATTTCACGGCAAAAAAAGGTTAATTTTGACAGTCGGTTTTACTTTAAATATAGCAATATCTCTAAAAAAATTACTTGTACCCGAATCCTAGATGCTCAAAAAAAGATCATATATCAAAATATTTAGATTTAAACCACAAATAAGAAACTTCTGGCCATGTACATTATTTCCGGAAATTAGCCGTAAAATTTCCGGGTTTTCCGGGGAATACACCTGTCCCATGCACTGGAACTAGTAGTCCAAAATATTAGACGTGTACATGCTCATTTTACCTTCAACATTCATTATTTTATTATTTTACATTATATTTTCAATCTGCATTGTAACGTCTAAAAGGGCCCTAATCAGTAGAATGTAGCATTTTCTCACACGAAAAATATACGATATCCCAGACTCACCAGTTTCGACGCACATAACAAGCAACATGGTCGCGCTTTTTCATTCAGTATCATACGTGACTCTATTAGATGTTGCTTATGCACTAACCTTTTATGCATTGAATCATACCAATAACATCTTATTCTAAACAACTGACTGCCAGAAATCAAAAGGTAAACAACAACTAGTGTGGTCCGCCATACTTTTTTCTAACACATCTATTTCGACGCATCTTACATGATACTTGTTACGAAGCTTTTGATTGGCTTAAATATTTGTGCAACCACTGTAAGTAATGTGCTACACCATAACTGTCATGGATGCTGCAATAAAACTTGACACAAAAGCAGATGCAAGTAGATAATCAATATTAAGGTCAAATGATATAAATAAATCTGAAAACATTTTAAAATTCATGCAGATAAGGGGCTAAAACATAAATAATCACTCTGCTTTTTTAATACACACTGTCTGATGTTTTTTCTTTCATTTTTCTGGACTGCAGTGTTTACAGAGGAATTTGGCACATTTTGTTTTTTACAAAACTTTAGATGAACCCAGTGTTCGCAGCCTACTTGACAAGAGAAAAAAAACGAAGTGTGTAGTAATGATCGCACTGATATATAATGCGTACACCTTCCAAAACAGTGCATAAAATAGTGCGACTACATATGTCACATGGCAGTGATGTGACCTTGATAGCACCAAAGTCGGCTGCAGACGTACAACAAAATTTCCAGTAACTTTTTTAATCTAAGCTTCCACAGAGACATTTTTAAAATGGATGAAAATCTGCATTAGTAGAAACATTAAAAATCATGTATAGGGTAAATGAAAGTTGATAAATATCTTCAAATCCTGAACTTTCCAACTTTTTTATCGGTAAAAGTAACCATGATGTTTTCTGTCATTACACCGAGTAATTACGTCATTGGAAACCCCACGTTAATCGAGAACGAGGTCAAAACAAAAATGGCGTCGAAATAGATGTGCGTAAAATTACGTGGTGCGACGATATACGCAGGTTTAGACAGTCCAGCCTACCGTTATTTATCATATTCTAGTAATATATCGTTTAAATTTACCTTTAAAAGCCCTCATATCCAATATATGTCAATTGTGTACAGTTTTCAATACACATTCCGCCAGTTTTCAAGCATATTCAGCAGGTTATAATATATTTAGAATCGACTTAGACGAAAACAATTTTCCACGTGAACTATTTGCCAATTGATCCAGAGGGAAAATATTTCGTCTAAAATTGATTCTCAAAATAAACTGTGTTTACACAACATTCGGAATAGACCGGCAATGTTGCACACCATAATACAGATACACGGCAATACATACAGTGGAAAGAAACAACTCGATATTTATATATGAAAAGTAACTTTTATTTTATAATTATTCACATGTGCAGTTGAAAAAAGGATTATTTTCGGTGTAAGTAGTGTTCTTTCACTTCGGATTGGGTTATGTTGTTCATAATTTGAAGATTAGAAGCGACACGAAGTGTGTTCGCTTCTCACTACATGTTATACATGGCGATCCGATAAGACCTGACATAACCGATAGACGTAAAAATGTTAAAATATGTTATGTCAGGTCTTATTGATAGGACTATGGAACTAGAACCGCAAATTTAGATTTGACTGGCTTATTTTCATAAATTTTTCAATTTATAAAGAAATATAAAAGAAATGGTGCCTTCTTATATACAAAGAGCTATAAAAATAAATAGATTGGCAACTTGAAAGGCATATAGAGCAAATGATTTACAGTCAACTCGTCCCCTAGTCAACTCGTCCCCGATTTGGTCATTTCGTCCCCCTCGGCGATTTTCAAATTGGTCATTTCGGCCCCCTTTTTAGAACGTATTTTGAAAAAAAAATCAAAGTATAATAAATTAAATCGGTTTATATTTTATGCTAAAAATAAACATAAGTTTTCGTTCGTTTTAAGAACGTTTTGCTTTAAAAGTGATCGATTTAACAAGGAGGATTTTCTGTTTTTTGTTGTTTTTTTTTGTTTTTTTTTCTATTTGTTTTTGTAAGTCTGCTTTATTGGACAACATGATTGCTGTTTAAATGTCCGTATTTGATGCTGCTTATTTTTAAACTCTTGACTAAGATTAAACTTTTTATTAAACTGTTTTTTATAACAAATAATTTCCTCACTCCAATCAACTACTAACACATTTAATTCTACTTGTGGAAAATTTTCACACATTTCATTAGGTCAATCAACAACTTCTCATGCAATTAAATACCATTAACACCTTTCAATCAGCCCAATCAACATCTTTTAATGTGATTAATAACCTTTAACACCTTTCGTATGCGGGGTATATGCTCATTCTACTTTTTTTAGAAACCACTGTCTCCGTACTTTTGAAGTATTTCTTTTTTTATTTTAATGATAACAAGAGCTGTCACAGGAGACAGCGCGCTCGACTATTTCGATGCTGGATAGTGAAACTGGGCACATCTGAGGAAACTAGAGCTGTCACTGGAGTGTTTAATGACTCCAGTTGTGGATGAACATATTGCACAATAGCCTGAGTCTATGTCAAAAATATCAACTTAAAGTAATAAGAGAGGTAAAGATAAAATGTATCAAAACACTATATAAGTATATCCTAAGCAAAAAGGGGCATAATTCATTAAATATTGATGCCAGAGTTATGCAGCTTGTGTCATATAGTGTGGGTGATGATGTTGAACAACTATTTTAAGTTTGAATCAAATCCATTCAGTAATAACAGAGACAGAGTGAAAGTGCATCAAAACTTTAACCTAAAATTCTAAGTAAAAAGGGGAATAATTCATGAAAAATTAGTGCCAGAGTTATGCACCTTGTGTCATATGGTGTGGGTGATGATGTTGAACAACTATTTTAAGTTTGAATCAAATCCATTCAGTAATAACAGAGACAAAGTGAAAGTGCATCAAAACTTTAACCTAAAATTCTAAGTAAAAAGGGGAAATAATTCATGAAAATTGGTCCCAGAGTTATGCACCTTGTGTCATATGATAAGGGTAATGATGTTGAACAATTGTTTAAGTTTGAATCAGATCCGTTCAGTAATAACAGAGATAGAGTGAAAGTGCTTAAAACTTTAACCTGAAATTATAAGTAAAAAGGGGAATAATTCATGAAAAATTGTGCCAGAGTTATGCATCTTGTGTCATATGATGTGGGTGATGATGCTGAACAACTATTTTAAGTTTGAATCAAATCCATTCACTAATAACAGAGGTAGAGTGAAAGTGCACCAAAACTTTAACCTGAAATTCTAAGTAAAAAGGGGGCATAATTCATGAAAAAATGGTACCAGAGTTATGCGCCTTGTGTCATATGATGTGGGTGATGATGTTGAACAACTATTTTAAGTTTGAATCAAATCTATTTAGTAATAACAGAGATAGAGTGAAAGTGCATCAAAACTTTAACCTGAAAATCTAAGTGAAAAGGGGGGATAATTCATGAAATATTGGTGCCAGAGTTATGGCCCTTATGTCAGATGATGTGGATGATGATGAGGAATAAGTATTTCAAGTTTGAATCAAATCCATCAAGTAATTACAGAGATAAGTTGAAAAATGAGAGTGCACCAAAACTTTAACCAAGGAGGGGACGCGGAAAGATGCCGACGCCTACGTCGGGGCGAGTAGGATAGCTCTCCTTATACTTCGTATAGTCGAGCTAAAAATGAATATAAAGCATGTTGGTTATATTTAGTAAAACATATGTGACAAATATTAATTGTTTAATTATTCTCTATTATATTTCTAATTAAAACTTTCTTTTATTATGACCAGGGGTACGGATTTATTGCTCTCTCTTTTCTTACTATGATTTTTAAAAAGTTAATTAGATCTTCTATTATATTATATTTTTAATACTAAGGACATTGCATTTTTTATCTTTTATTTCAGTTAATTGTTTTATATTTACAGTATATTTCTTTTATTATTTTATCAAACCTAATTATTTAAAGTTAACTATTTCCAGTATAACTCCTTCAAAACTCGCGATGATTTTAAATACAAGTTTTCAAAGTCAAAAATATCATAAGAAAGCAAAAATGCCTAAAATATTAATGGGGACAAAATTACCAAAAGGGGGACGAGTTGACCAAAATGGGGACGAGTTGACCAAATGTTTTGATGTAGGGGACGAAATGACCAATTCTGGGGGACGAAATGACCAAATTGGGGACGAGTTGACTGGGGGACGAGTTGACTAGGGGACGAGTTGACTTGATACCGAGCAAATCTCGCCAACCTCCCGTGACAAAAAAACGAGATCTCGTTTACCGGAAGTGGTGCTTTCTCCACGCGCCATTTTGTATGCGAAAGCAATTAATTCATCGGTAAAATAATTATCACCGTATGACCACGCTTCTTTCAATGGCAAAAAAAAACATGTACTTGGTGTCTTAAGACCATTTCACATTAAACTAATTTTGTTTTAGAAGCTAACATGTATTTTAAATGTAGTTTTAAAGGTACAAATTGTAACTCCATGCTCGCCGATGTTTGTTTTTAGTAAGATAACGCTGAATCACGCTCTGACACGAGCTCACGCGAGATTACAGCCAGTTGCCATTCTGTGTATTTTATACTTCTTTGTTATACGCCCGAAGGGACGTATTATGTTATGACGCTGGTGTCCGTCCGTCCGTCCGTCCGTCCGTCCGTCTGTCCGTTAGCAACTTCGTGTCCGCTCTGTAACTCTTGAACCCCTTGAAGGATTTCAAGGAAACTTTAGTAGTCTTTACACAAATGTTCACCACACCGAGACGATGTGCAGACCGCATGTTCTGGATGTCTCACTTCAAGGTCAAGGTCACACTTAGGAGTCAAAGGTCATATCAGTTTGTTTCGTGTCCGCTCTGTAACTCTTGAACCCCTTGAAGGATTTCAAAGAAACTTGACACAAATGTTCACCACACCAAGACGACGTGCAGAGCGCATGTTCCGGATGACTTGCTTCAAGGTCAAGGTCACACTTAGGGGTCAAAAGTCATATCAGTTTGTTTCGTGTCCGCTCTGTAACTCTTGAACTGCTGGAAGGATTTCAAAGAAACTTGGCAGAAATGTTCACCACATTGTAACGATGTGCAGAGCGCATGTTCCGGGTGACTCGCTTCAAGGTCAAGGTCACACTTAAGGGTCAAAGGTCATATATGACTTTGCTTTGTGTATACTGCTCTGCATTGCAGTGGTCTTGTTTTTATTTGGCAGATCTCTTTTTTGTACTTACAATAATTTTTTTTTAATTACTTCCCTTTTATGTTACTATAAATAGCTTATTTTGAAACTTTTTTATTATTGGCCGTAGCGAAAAACCGAGACCACTTTTCTGTGGTACAACATGGATGGTTTCTCCAATTTTAAGGTGTATTTTTACATACCTATACCTGATAAGGATTTTTTTGTAGACTTTGATTTTTTTTTTTTGTGGACTTAGATTTGTTTTTTGAAGTTTTCCTTTTGTTGTTCCAGTCCTTTGGGGCTACAAGAGTCAAGTTCTTAAAATTTTGCTCCAATCCTATGATGTAAGCCTTCGGGCGTATATTGCCCCGCATGGCGGCGCTCTTGTTATATATTACGTCCCACCCTCTGTTCTTATATTAAAACATGGTAATGAACGGAATCCATTATTTATGAAAATAGGTCACTCAAAGCTAAATTTGCGGTTCTAGTGCCAGTGGACCCATGATTTATTTTAAATAGGACACGCCTTTTGGCTATCCGCTACCGTATACATTTCTGGCTATCCTTGCTGGGACGGTGTCGTACCACCAAATTAAAAAAATGATTTGTTCATAATATGATAATTCTGGGGCCTAGTTAATTCCTAATCACGAGTGGCTTTGGTGGTGAGGGAAGGGTTAAAGGAATGGTCTCTGTCCGTCCGTCCGTTCATCCGTCCATAATACTTCGTGTCCGGTCCATATATATTAAACTACCTTGAAGGATTTTCATAAAACTTGGGTCAAATGACCACTTCATCAAGACGATATGCAGAACTCATGACTCATCCATGTCGGCTCAAGGCCAAGGTCACAATTCAAGGTCAAAGGTTTAAGCCTTCCTTTTTGTCAATGTGCCCGCTCTGTACCTCCAAAACCCGTTGAAGAATTTTCAAGAAGCTTGGGTCAAGAAACCACCTCATCAAGACGATGTGCAGAACTTATGAGTCAGCCATGTTGACTCAAGGTCAATGTCACAATTCAAGGTCAGATGTTTGAGCCTTTCATTTTGTGTCTGCTCTGTATCTCCTAAACCCCTTGAAGGATTTTCATGAATTTAGTCAAATAATCACCTCATCAAGACAATATGCAGAATTCATGAGTCAGCCATGTCGGCTCAAAGCCAAGGTCACAACTAAAGGTCAAATTTTGAGCTTTCCATTTTGTGTCCACTCTGTATCTCCTAAATCACTTGAAGGATTTTCGTGAATCTTTGATCAAATGATATACAACAAAGTCATATGTCATTATACTGTGGCTATCCTTGGCCTGTAATATACTTCTATATTGTTGATATCGAATAAAGTCATATGTCATTTTACTGTGGCTATCTGTGGCCTGTAATAAACTTCTATATTTGTGATATAGTACATCAGAGTTATGTCATTTTACTGTGGCTACCCTTGGCCTGTAATATACTTCTGTATTGATGATATACAACAAACTCATAAATCATTTTTCTGCGGCTATCCGTGGCCTGTAATATACTTCTATATTGGTGATATACAGCAAAGTCATCATATGTCGTTTTACTGTGGGTATCCGTGCCCTGTAATATACTTCTATTTTGATGATATTGAACAAAGTCATGCAGTATTTCACTGTGAGTAACCGTGGCTTGTAATATACTTTTATGTTGATGATATCCAACAAAGTCATATGGCTTTTCACTGTGGCTATCTGTGCCTATCGGCGTCACACCTTGGTTAAGTTTTTGCATGCAAGTACATACACCTATCATTTAAAGGCATATAGCTTTGAAACTTATTTTTTCTTTTTCTAGGTCAATTACCAACCCCCTGGGTCAAGTTCCATAACTCTGACATGTATTTTGAGCAAATTATGCCCCCTTTTGGACTTAGAAAGTTCTGGTTAAAGATTTACATGCAAGTTACTATCTCCAAAACTAATGCAGATATGGAATTGAAACTTCACATGTGTCTTCGGGGTTATAAAACTAGTTGATAGTAGCATGTCCCATAACTCTGAACTTTATTTTGGCCAAATTATGCCCCCTTTGGACTTAGAAAATCCTGGTTGAAGTTTTGCTTGCAAGTACATACAGCTATTACTAAAAGGCATATAGATTTGAAACTTATTTTTTCTTTTTCTAGATCAATTACCAACCTCACTGGGTCAAGTACCATAACTCTGACATGTATTTTGGGCAAATTATGCCCCATTTTGGACTTAGAAAATTCTGGTTAAAGTATTACATGCAAGTTACTATCTCAAAAACTAATGTAGATATTGAATTGAAACTTCACATGTGTCTTCGGGGTTATAAAACTAGTTGATAGCAGCAAGTCCCATAACTCTGATATGCATTTTGGTCAGATTATGTCCCCTTTTGAACTTAAAACTTGTTTGATATTTAACATTTTGGGTAATATTTTCCTGCTTCTGGGACAATATTTGGAATAGTCGAGCTTTGCTGTCTTATGGACAGCTCTTGTTTATGATGGATTTGAGAACTGATGTTGATTTCCTATCTTTAATACAGAATTAAGTTAGACCTTAGCATTACTACAATCTTAAATATGTCAATATTACTGTTGTTGGCCTAAGAGCAGTTTATAAATTTCAGGTCCAATGGTTTATGGAACATGTTACAGTCCTATTTCCAAGAAACAGGATCTAGAGGATCTCAAATTTGCAGGTAAGACATTTCAGTTAAAATGATAATGAAGTAATGCATTCACCCTTTTTAACAGCTCACTTGAACCAAGGGTGAACTGTTAGTATAAGTGGATTGTCCGGCATCCGTTGTCCATCATCCGTTGTCAGCATTTTGACTAAAACATCTTAACCCCTGAACTACTGGCCAGAATTACATCAACTTGGTCAAATAACAGCTTTTTAGCTCACCTGAAATTTGTTCAGGGTGAGCTACTGTAAACCTAGATATGGTTTCGTGCTATTTAGATATGGTTTCGCGGTTGTTGTGTATCCGCGAAGTTCTGTAGCCGCGAACCAGCCAGCTACCATGAAAACGCGAAAGTTTGTAGTTTTCATTGTACATGACAACAATGTTGTGATTTGCCGTTTGCCGTCTTCTAAGCCGGTAATAGAAGCCGGCTTGGCACCTGAAAATTTTAACATTTTTAGCTCACCAGAGCCAAAGGCTCAGGGTGAGCTATTGTGATCATTCAGCGTCTGTCGTCCGTCCGTAAACTTTTACTTTAAACGACATCTCCTCATAAACTGCTAGGCCAATTTCATCCAAACTTCACAGCAATGTTCCTTGGATAAAGCTCTACAAAAATTGTTCAAAGTATTGAATTCCATGCAGAACTCTGGTTGCCATGGCAACCAAAAGGAAAAACTTTAAAAATCTTCTTTTCAAAAACCAGAAGCCCTAGAGCTTAGATATTTGGTTTGAAGCATTGCCTAGTGGACCTCTACCAAATTTGTTCAAATCATGACACCGGGGTCAAAATTGACCCCGCCTCAGGGGTCACTTGATTTTACATAAGAAAATCTTAAAAAATCTTCTCAAAAACCAGAAGTCCTAGAGCTTAGATATTTGACATGTAGCATTGCCTAGTGGATCTCTACTAAAATGTTCAAATCATGACCCCGGGGTCACTTGATTTTACATAGGAAAATCTTCAAAAATTTTCTAAAAATAAACCAGAAGGCCTAGATCTTAGATATTTCACATGAAGCATTGCCTAGTGGACCTCTACAAAATTTGTTCAAATCTTGACCCCTGGGGTCAAAATTGACCCTGCCCTAGGGGTCACTTGATTTTACATAGGAAAATCTTCAAAGATTTCTAAAAAAAACCCAGAAGGCCTAGATCTTAAGATATTTCACATGTAGCATTGCCTAGCAGACATCAACAAAATTTGTTTAAAGCTTGACCTCCGGGGTCAAATTGAACCCGCCTCATGGGGTTACTTGATTGTACATAGAAAAATCTCCAAAATTTTCTAAAAATGAACTAGAAGGCCTAGAGCTTAGATATTTCACATGTAGCATTGCCTAGTGGACCTCTACAAAAAAATTTCAAATCATGACCCCCGGGGTCAAAATTGACCCCGCCCGAGGAGTCAATTGATTTTACATAGGAAAATATTAAAAAAAATTTCTAAAAATAAATCAGAAGCAATGCTCATGGTGAGCTATTGTGATCACGCTGTGTCCGTCTTGTGTCGGTGCGTCCGTCTGTCCATCGTCAACAATTGTGTTTAAAAGACATCTCCTCCATAACCACTGAATGGATTTTGATGAAACTTGGCATGTATGTTCCTTGGATGGTCCTCTACCAAAGTTGTTCAGACGGTTCCGCTTTGTTGCACATGGGCTGCCAGAGCTAAAAAAAGAAAAATCTTCAAACGACATCTCCTCCTAAACCAATGGTCCGATTTTGAAATAATTTCACACAAATGGTCCTTATGTCACCCTCTATCAAGATTGTTCAAATTATATTGATTCATCAAAAAACATGGCCGCCAGAGCTAAAAATAGAAAAATCTTCCAACGATATCTCCTCCTAAACTGATGGTCCAATTTTGAAATAATTTCACACAAATGGTCCTTATGTCACCCTCTACCAAGATTATTCAAATTATTTTGATCCGTCAAAAAACATGGCTGCCAGAGGGCGTGGTCACTTTTCCCTATATGTATATAGTGGACTTTAAAAATCTTCTTGTGTAAAACTACAGGCCCGACTTAAGTATAATTTTACACAAATGGTCCTTGTGTGACCTTGTATGAAGATTGTTCAAATTATTTTGATTTGTCAAAAAACAAGGCCGCCAGAGGGTGTGGTCACTTTTCCTGATATGGATATAGTGGAAACTTTAAAAATTTTCTTGTGTGAAACTGCTAGCCCAATTTTAGAATAATTTTACACAAATGCTTCTTGTGTGACCATCTACCAAGATTATTCTGATAATTCAAATTATTCCGATTTGTCACTTTTCCCTTTATGTATACCATACTTGTCCAAATTATTGCCCTAAGGTCAAAAGATGGCCACACCCATGTGTCTGACATGTACTTACTATAGGCTTTTATATCAGAAACTTTGAAAATCTTCTTCTCTGAATCAATAATAGCTAGAGCCTTGATATTTGACAGTGATCGATTTGTAATTACCGAATTTAATTTGCTGTTTAAAGTGTGACATGTAGTAATATGGCTACATAGAAAACCTACTCTGTACTAACAAGCACACTTGAAGCCTTGTACACAGGTGAGCGCTTTAGGGTCAGTGACCCTCTTGTTTTTAAATAGATTTAAAGTAATTATTCCACATTATTAGTGACATGATATGACACATGGTGCATTACTCTTGCAGAAAGTTTCCATGAATTATGTCCCTTTTATACCTATTTAATGTTTTGATACACTTTACTTTTATCTTTGTTATTGTACCCCCCAAACAAAGAAGTTGTAGGTGGGGTTTCAGGTTGTCTGTCTGTCTGTCTGTCCCCTGTAGACACAATCTTGTGGGCACCAATTCTCCTCATCCCCTTGACACAGTTTAATGAAATTTCACACAAGTGATCGGTAACAACAGTAGTTGTGCATGGGGCATGTTACGTTCTTTCGGAAAGAATATTTGCAGTGTTATGGGACTTTGTTAGCTCACCTGAGCACAAATTGCTCAAGGTGAGCTTTTGTGATTGCCCTGTGTCCGCCGTCGGCGGCTGTGGCGGCGTCAGCGTCGTCGTCGTCAACAATTTGACTGTTAACACTCTGGAGGTCACAATTTTGGCCCAATCTTAATGAAACTTGGTCAGAATGTTACCCTTAATAAAATTTTGGACGAGATCGATATTGGGTCATCTTGGGTCAAAAACTATGTCACCAGGTCAAATTAAAGGAAAAGCTTGTTAACACTCTAGAGGTCACAATTTTGGCCCAATCTTAATGAAACTTGGTCAGAATGTTACCCTCAATAAAATCTTGGATGAGTTGGATATGGGGTCATCTGGGGTCAAAAACTAGGTCACCAGGTCAGATCAAAGGAAAGGCTTGTTAACACTCTAGAGGTCACAATTTGGGCTCAATCTTAATGAGACTTGGTCAGAATGTTACCGTAAATAAAGTCTTGGACGAGTTTGATATTGGGTCATGTAGGGTCAAACACTAGGTCACCAGGACAAATCAAAGGAAAAACCTGTTAACACTGTAGAGACCACATTTATGACTATATCTTCATGAAACTTGGTCAGAATGTTAATCTTGATTATCTATAGGTCAAGTTCAAATCTGGGTTAATAGGTGGGGTCAGAAACTAGGTCACTAGGTCATTTCAAAGGAAAAGCTTGTTAACACTCTAGAGGCCACATTTATGACTATATCTTCATGAAACTTAGTCAGAATGTTAATCTTGATGATCTTTAGGTCAGTTTTGAATCTTGGTCATGTGGGGTCAAAAACTAGGTCACAGGGTCAAATCAAAGGAAAAGCTAGTTTACACTGTAGAGGCCGCATTTATGACCATATCTTAATGAAACTTGGTCAGATTTTTAAGCTTTATTATCTATAGGTCAGGTTCAAATCTGGGTCAGGTGGGGTCAAAAGCTAGGTCACTAGGTCATTCAAAGGAAAAGCTTGTTAACACTTGAGGCCACATTTATGACTGTATCTTAATGAAACTTAGTCGGAATGTTAATCTTGGTGATCTTTAGGTCAAGTTCGAATCTTGGTCATGTGGGGTCAAAAACTAGGTCACAGGGTCAAATCAAAGGAATAGCTATTTAACACTTTAGAGGCCACATTTATGACCATATCTTAATGAATCTTGGTCAGAATGTTAATCTTGATGATCTTTAGGTCAATAGGTCAGGTGAGCGATACAGGGCCTTCATGGCCCTCTTGTCTTTTTTGTTACTATACTATATAGAGAGAGTCTGCATATGCAATCTTATGCATGCCTAATCTCCTGAACCCATGCACACAATTTAATGAAACTTCACACAAGTAATCAGTACCAACCCTAGTTGTGCATGGTGCATGTTACTTTCTTTCAGAAAAAAATTCTGCACAGTCACTTGACTTTGTTTTTTGTTAATAAACTATATACATATAGTCTGCATATGCAATCTTGAGTGGCCTAATCTCCTGAACTAATGCACACAATTTAATGAAACTTAATACAAATGATCAGTAGTAACCCTAGTTGTGCATGGTGCATGTTACGTTTTTTCAGATAAAAATTCTGCACAGTTACGGGACTTAGCATGAAGTGCTCAAGGTGAGCTATTGTGACCTGTTATTGTCCGGCATGGTCCATCGTGTGTTGTGTGTCGTGCGTCAGCATTTGCCTTATTAACACTCTAGAGGCTACAGTTATGACCCAATCTTTATGAAACACTCTAGAGACCACATTTTAAGTTTGAAACTCAAGAATTGGTCAGAATGTTTGTCCAGATGACCTCTAGGTCAAGTTCGAATCTGGTTCATGTGGGGTCAAAAACTAGGTCACCCCTTCAAATTAAAGGAAAGCTCGTTAACAATTTAAGGCCACATTTATGACCCTATCTTCATGAAACTTGGTCAGAATGTTTATCTTGATGATCTTTAGGCCAAGTTTGAATCTGGGTCATGTGGTTTCAAAAACTAGGCCACTAGGCCAGATCAAAGGAAGATCTTGTTAACACTCTAGAGACCACATTTTAAGTTTGAAGCTCATGAGAGGTTGGTCATGACCAGCAGATGACCTCTGTTGATTTTGAGATCAGTAGAACAAAGGTCAAGGTCACAGTGACCTGGAACAGTTAAATGGTTTCCGGATGATAACTCAAGAATGCTTGGGCCTAGGATCATGAAAGTTGACAATGAGGTTGGTCATGACCAGCAGATGATCCCTATAGATTTTGAGGTCTGTAGGTCAAAGGTCAAGGTCACAGTTATCTGGAACAGTTTAAACAGTTTTCAGATCATAACTCAAGAACGCTTGGGCCTAGGATCATGAAAGTTGATAGGAAGGTTGATCATAACAAGCAGATGACCCCTATTGATTTTGAGGTCAGTAGGTCAAAGGTCAAGGTCACAGTGACCAGGAACAGTTAAACAGTTTCCAGATGATAACTCAAGATCACTTGGGTCTAGGATCATGACAGTTGACAGGGAGTTTAATCATGACCAGCAGATGACCCCTGTTGGTTTTGAGGTGAGTAGGTCAAAGGTTAAGGTCACAATGACCCAGAACAGTTAATGGTTTTCAGATAATAACTTAAGAACGCTTGGGCCTAGGATCATAAAAGTTGATAGTGAGGATGGTCATGACCAGCAGATAACCCCTATTGTTTTTTAGGTCAGTAGGATAAAGGTCAAGGTCACATTTACCCGGAACAGTTAAACCATTTCCGGACAAAACTTGAGAACGCTTGGGCCTAGGATCAAGAAACTTAATAGGGAAGTTGATCATGACCAGCATATGACCTCTATTGATTTTGAGGTCAGTAGGTCAAAGGTTAAGGTCACATTGACCCAGAGCAGTAGAACTTTAGTGTGCAGTTACTGAATGCATCAAGGGGGGCATTTCGTGTTCTACGAGCTCTTGTTACTAAAACGATTTGATTCAAACATGAAGTTGTTCCACATTATTAGCCACATGATGTGACACATTGTGCATTACTCTTGCACAATATTCCATGAATTATTTCCCTTTTATGTTTAACTAATGTTTTGATACACTTTCACTTTATGTCTGTTATTATTATCCCCCGACGAAAGTCGGATTGATATAGTTTTGGCGTTGTCCGTCCGTCCGTCTGGAGCCATATCTAGGAAGTGGTTGGGAATATTTTTATAAAACTTCATATACATGTTCACCACAATGAGTTTATGTGGCCCGTCAAGTTTCAGTCAGATTGCCCAAGTAACACCAGTGTTATGGCCCTTAGAAGTTTCTAGTATTAACTATATAAGGTACTATAAATATGGCAATTTCTGCATCATAACTTTTGATATATTTGACCTAGAACTATGAAACTTTAACAGAATTTAGATCACCATAATGTTGTGCACACACAATTTCATTCAGATTTCTTTTGTAACTTTATTTATTGCCCTTTAATTGTATAAAAATCCACATATTTGTACATAAACTTACCAGTTGGAAGAATTTCATTAAATTTCTTTCATTCTTTTCCATGAACATTTATTATAAACATGTGAAGTTGTGTACCCACACCTGATCACCCCCTTACCTTGGTCACCACCCCCCCCCCCCCCCCCCCCCCCCCAAAAAAAAAAAAAAAAAAAAAAAAATTAATTTCTTAATTTAGATTTTTTTTCAAACAAACTTCACACATGTCCACCACTATGAGGTTATGGGGCTCGTCAAGTTTCAGTCAGATTGCCCAAATAACACCAGAGTTATGGCCCTTAGAAGTTTCTAGTGTTAACTGTATAGAGTACTATAAATATGGCAATTTCTGCATCATAACTTTTGATATAATTGACCTTGAACTATGAAACTTAAACACAATTTAGATCGTCATAATATGGTTGTGCATACACAATTTTGTTTAGATTTATTTTGTAACTTCAGAGTTATTGCCCTTTAATTGTATAAAAATCCACTTATTTGTACATAACAAACTTACCATTATGTAGAGTTTCATTAAATTTCTTTCATTCTTTTCCATGAACATTCATAACATTTATTATAAACATGTGAAGTTGTCACCTGGTCACCCCCTTGCCTTGGTCACCCACCCCCCCCAAAAAAAAAATCCTTATTTTAGACTTTTGCAAACCTTTCATGAATATTTATCAACATGCAAGTTGTACCATTCCCCCACCTCGCTCCTCCACCCAGTCATGCCCACCACCGATCATGCATCCCCAGCCCCCCTCTTCCTTCCATTTTTATGCCCCCGAAGGGAGGCATATAGTTTTTGAACCGTCTGTCAGTCTGTCCGCAATTTTCGTGTCCGGTCCATATCTTTGTCATCGATGGATGGATTTTCAAATAACTTGGCATGAATGTGTACCACAGTAAGACGACGTGTCGCGTGCAAGACCCAGGTCCGTAGCTCAAAGGTCAAGGTCACACTTAGACATTAAAGGTCATTTTTCATGATAGTGCATTCGTGTCCGGTCCATATCTTTGTCATCCATGGATGGATTTTCAAATAACTTGGCATGAATGTGTACCACAGTAAGATGACGTGTCGCGCGCAAGACCCAGGTCCGTAGCTCAAAGGTCAAGGTCACACTTAGACGTTAAAGGTCATTTTTCATGATAGTGCATTCGTGTCCGGTCCATATCTTTGTCATCCACGGATGGATTTTCAAATAACTTGGCATGAATGTGTACCACAGTAAGACGACGTGTCATGCGCAAGACCCAGGTCCGTAGCTCAAAGGTCAAGGTCACACTTAGATGTTAAAGGTCATATTTCATGATAGTGCATTGATGGGCGTGTCCGGTCCATATCTTTGTCATTCATGCGTGGATTTTAAAATTATTGGGCATGAATGTGTACCACAGTAAGACGACATGTCGCGCGCAAGACCCAGGTCGGTAGGTCAAAGGTCCTAAACTCTAACATCGGCCATAACTATTCATTCAAAGTGCCATCGGGGGCATGTGTCATCCTATGGAGACAGCTCTTGTTTTTTTTTTAATTTTTAATTTTTCATCAGTATTTATAATCAACATGTGAATTTTTGTTTCCTGACCTGTTCGCACACCCCAGTCCCCCTAAAAAATATAAACATATATTTATATATATACATATATATGTATTTCCATTCCTTTCTTTTTTTTTTTTTTAAATGTTCAAACCCAACCTTGCCCCCAACCATGTTAAAGATATCTTACTTGATTGTGCTCTCTTAAGGACATCTGTTCTTTTAAGTTCAAATGTACATGTTAAACAGCAACACTTGGTGCCAAACCACTCAAAGACAATATTTTGTTCCAGTCAAACTTCAAGCTCACATTTCAATTAACTCATCAATAACTGCATTTAATTTTAAAAGCTGATCTTATTACAGTAAGCATATGCCATTCAAAATAAATTCTTTAGTCAGGATCAAAGTATCATACATTTATTATGTACTCTTTATTTAAACATTTGTTTTCTGTTAAACTGATTTTGACTAATGAAATTATTTGCTTCTTAGTAACATCCTTAACTTTTTGCCGGATATAATTTTTTGTCATTCCTCACCACAAACCCTTTCGGGGGGGGGGGGGGGGGGGGATACCAATTCATCGAATTTGCTTGTTTAAAATACATTTGACTCAGACTTAATCTAGTGTCCTGTATGATCATGCACCCATGTTGGTAGTCATTAAACACTTCAGTGATAGCTTCAGCTTCCTCAGATGTGCCCTGTTGCACTATTCAGCATCAAAATAGTCGAGCGCACTTCTGTGACAGCTCTTGTTTTAAAAAACACTGGAGATTATAAATAAGGTCACTAGGTCAATTAATAGGAAAAAACCTTGTTAACTTTCTATAGAGGCCACATTTTCTACCTCATCTGCATAATGATTGATGTTTTACTGTAGATTTGTTGTTTTGTTCAAGAAATAATATATCTCTTTCAGTGATTTGTCGCTGAATAAAATCACTGTTTGGAGTTCAGATGCAAAGGAATTATATAATAATATGCATCTTTATGACAAACAATGATTTTAGTCAAGAGCAAATCACTAAATGAGATATATTATTCCAATTCTTATACGTTACCAAGGATTTTTAAGTACATCATTGATGACATCCGTCAAATATTTGCCCGTTTTTTCTTGGTTTCTTTTCCAACGCGCCGCTATGCCATTTGATGCTATGATATAATAATTGTGACGTCAGAACAGTGAATTGTTGTAAAATAACACGCAGCTTTCAGCCGTCTTTGTTTAATAGGAAAATGAATCAAGTCGTGTTAGGATAAAGGGTTTGTTGGTATTTACATGTATTTTTATTATTGTATTTAGACTCAAAAACACTCACAGAGGAGCAGCGTGAAAGTATATTTGAGAAATTATGTGGAGCAGGGGAGTTAATTGGCTGGATGGTGGAGATACTTTCCCCAACATATATATCTAACAGCATGCTTAGAAGGTATTTTTATCTTTTCTGTGATAACTAAATGTTTTGATTTTGTAAATAGGACAAGACTTAAAACTGCTGTTGTCTAACATTTACACAGAGAGATTGAGCATAGATTTTTTAGGCTCATTTGATGTCATTTGTCCACAATTTTTTGTGCCCCCCAGAAAAGTATTACACCCAGAGTCATCAAACCTCTTAGGATTGTTATTCAGCACAGGAAGCTGTGCTCGAGGGGTTAGAATTTGGATCTCACAAAGTCAGACTAGAGTTACGGCCCTTGACTGAATCAAAAATACACATAAAAAGGGCCTGAGTTTGTGTCGCATGTATCTCAAAAAGTATTGAACCCAATATTATGAAATATTTCAGGAATATTTTTAGCTCACATGTCACAAAGTGACAGTGTGAGCTTTTGTGATCGCGCAGCGTCCGTCGTCCGTCGTCCGTCCGTGCGTAAACTTTTGCTTGTGACCTCTCTAGAGGTCACATTTTTCATGGGATCTTTATGAAAGTTGGTCAGAATGTTCATCTTGATGATATCTAGGTCAAGTTCGAAACTGGGTCACGTGCGGTCAAAAACTAGGTCAGTAGGTCTAAAAATAGAAAAACCTTGTGACCTCTCTAGAGGCCATATTTTTCACAAGATCTTCATGAAAATTGGTCAGAATGTTCATCTTGATGATATCTAGGTCAAGTTCGAAACTGGGTCACGTGCCATCAAAAACTAGGTCAGTGGGTCAAATAATAGAAAAACCTTGTGACCTCTCTAGAGGCCATATTTTTCGTGGGATCTGTATGAAAGTTGATCTGAATGTTCATCTTGATGATATCTAGGTCAAGTTCGAAACTGGGTCAGCTGCGGTCAAAAACTAGGTCATTAGGTCTAAAAATAGAAGAACCTTGTGACCTCTCTAGAGGTCATACTTTTGAATGGATCTTCATGAAAATTGATCAGAATGTTCACCTTGATGATATCTAGGTCAAGTTCGAAACTGGGTCACGTGCCATCAATAACTAGGTCAGTAGGTCAAATGATAAAAAAACCTTGTGACCTCTAGAGGCCATATTTTTCATAGGAACTGTATGAAGGTTGGTCTGAATGTTCATCTTGATGATATCTAGGCCAAGTTCAAAATTGGGTCAACTGTGGTTAAAAACTAGGTCAGTAGGTCTAAAAATAGAAAAACCTTGTGACCTCTCTAGAGGCCATATTTTTTATAAGATCTTCATGAAAATTGGTCAGAATGTTCACCTTGATGATATCTAGGTCAAGTTCGAAACTGGGTCATGTGCCCTCAAAAACTAGGTCAGTAGGTCAGATAATAGAAAAACCTTGTGACCTCTCTAGAGGCCATATTTTTCATGGGATCTGTATGAAAGTTGGTCTGAATGTTCATCTTGATGATATCTAGGTCAGTTTCGAAACTGGGTCAGCTGCGGTCAAAAACTAGGTCATTAGGTCTAAAAATAGAAAAACCTTGTGACCTCTCTAGAGGCCATACTTTTGAATGGATCTTCATGAAAATTGGTCAGAATGTTCACCTTGATGATATCTAGGTCAAGTTTGAAACTGAGTCAAGTGCCATCAATAACTAGGTCAGTAGGTCAAATAATGAAAAAACCTTGTGACCTCTCTAGAGGCCATATTTTTCATGGGATCTGTATGAAAGTTGGTCTGAATGTTCATCTTGATGATATCTAGGTCAGGTTCAAAACTGGGTCACATGAGCTCAAAAACTAGGTCACTATGTCAAATAATAGTAAAAAAACGACGTCATACTCAGTTCAAAACTGGGTCATGTTGGGACAGGTGAGCGATTCAGGACCACCATGGTCCTCTTGTTTAAGCATGTGAAGTTGTGCTCCTGGTTTTTTTTTAAAGAGATATCACTCAGCTAGACCAGAGTTTGGCCGATGACTTTGTCTTATACAAAAATATACATAACAAGAGCTGTCCGTAAGACAGCATGCTCCACAGTTTGGGGATTTGACAGTAAAATGAATGTATGTCTCAATAAGGCCAGAGAAAATAAATGTTTAGATTCTCATCCGAATTTTGAGAAAAAATGGGGCGGGTGGGCACTTTTTATTTTTTATTTTTTAATTTGGAAATATGGTATTGTGGAGGTCAATCTGACAAATTATATTTAAAATATCACTAGTGTGTATTGCTGTGTCTTTGAATGCTTGTATATGTAAAACCCATTTTGAAATAATTTTGAAATGAACAAAATAATTTTATGTCATAAACTTTTATCTTGTTTATAATGTGATAGTAAATCATTTTGTCTGATGGTTGATTGTATCCTATACAAAAAAGTAAATCTACAACAACGGCAAATTAATATTTGTCTGTTCAGTGTATTTGAAAATTCAAAATATTTAGTTCTGACGAAGTACAGACACGATTTTTAAAGAAAACAATCAATCTGTCATTCTGCTGAGCATGTGCTAAAAGCTATATACCCGTGGAACCGATGATGATGATGATATTGACTTTCGAGCTTAAAGTTTAAAATACGAGGAATCTAGTATTTCTACACTTGAAAAAATCAGATATTTCTTAATTAGATGCACTTGCATGCACAGCATATTTTAATCCTATTTCCATATCTATGAAACAAATAGCGCGGTAATTCAGTATACTTTGCACGTGAAAATGGCATGTCAGGCTTCCCCACGAAGGCAAATTCCATGTTAAACACAATTGAAATATTGAAATCCAGACAACAGATACTTATTTCTAATCAATAACAATCAAATAAGGATAAGAAAATACATTGGCTTTACCTTTTTCTAAAAGTTTTTGAAATCGAAAGTAGTTTGCCAGAACGTCTGCTAGTCGTGTGAATTGCCGATATTTTATGATCATTTTTCTTAATTTGTTATAATAAGAGGTAATGTCATGGTAATTTTTAATATCAGATACTGTCAAATGCTGTTAAATTGTCTTTGCATTACCATAATATGTTAAACATTTTCTTTAAACTCTAGAATTATGCAATGTTTATGAAAGTGTACCAGTATCCGGACATGAAATTTTGGATATCTGGATTTTGACCAATAAAAAATTTCGAGGCGGGGGGTTTCAGATAGGGGCGGGCGGGGATGAGAATCTAAAAACTAATTTTCTATTGCCTAAGAGACCTCTACTTTAAAAGGAAAGTACACCAGGGGGTATAATTCTATCAAGAACACAAATTTATTGTTATTGGGATTGTTACCACACATGCAGATGATGATGGTAAAGATATATTTTGAGTTTCAAGTCATTATCTTATATAGTAGAGATAGACCCTAAAATTTTCAATGATAGTAATGCATTAAATAAAGTCTAGAAATTGATTTCCAAGGACTTTGAAATCAATTTCTAGACTTTATTTAATGTATAACTATCATTGAAAATTTTAGGGTCTATCTACCTTGTGTTCTGTTTGGGATTTCACTCAAACAGACCAGAGTTATGGTCCTTCACATATTGAAAAATACCCATAAAGAAGTTTGTGTTGCATATTTACTAAAAAACATTTCACCTGGAATCACCTGAGCTCGAAGTTAACACTCTAGAGGCCACATTTTTATGCCCCCTGCTCAAAGTTCAAGGTCACAGTGACCCGGAACAGTTAAATGGTTTCCGGATGATAACTCAAGAACGCTTGGGCCTAGAATCATGAAAATTGATAGGGAGGTTGATCATAACCAGTAGATGACCCCTATTGATTAGAGGTCAGTAGGTCAAAGGTCAAGGTCAAAGTGACCCGGAACAATTAAACTGTTTCCGGATGATAACTCAAGAACACTTAGGCCTAGGATCATGAAAGTTGATAGGGAGGTTGGCCATGACCAGCAGATGACCCCTGTTGATTTTGAGGCCAGTAGGTCAAAGGTCAAGGACACAGTGACCCAGAACAGTTTCTGGGCTATAACTTGAGAATGCTTGGGCCTATGATCAGGAAACTTAATAGGGTTGTTGATCATGACCAGTAGATGACCCCTATTGATTTTGAGGTCAAAGGTCAAGGTCACTGTAATCCAGAACAGTTAAGCGGTTACTGGATGATAACTCTGGGCCTAGGATCATGAAAGTAGATAGGAAGGTTTGCCATGACCAGCAGATGACCCCTATTGATTTTGAGGTCAGTAGGTCAAGATCACATTGACTCAGAACAGTAGAACTTTTTTGTGCCATATAACTGGAGAATACTTTGGTCTAAGATCACATTTGATACAGAGTTTACTTATGATTGGTAAATGACCCATAGTTATTGATTTGAGGTCAGTACGTCAAACATCCAGTGCACAGTGACCAAATAATTTCTGTTCCTTGTGCAATTACTGAATGCATCAAGGGGGGCATTTCGTGTTCTACGAGCTCTTGTCTATCTTGTCTTCATAAAACTTCGTCAGAATGTTTGTCTTTGTGAAATCAAGGTCAAGTTTGAAATTTAATGACCTGAGGTCTTAAACTAGGTCACTAGGTCAAACAATAGTAAAACTTTGTTAACACTTTAGAGGCCACATTTTCTACTTGGTTATTGTAAACCTATGCCAGAATGTTTGTCTCTTTGTAATTTAGAACAAGTTTGAAATTGGATTACCTGAGGTCAAAAACTATGTCACATAGTCAAATCAAAGAAAAACCTTGTTAACACTCTAGAGGCCACATTCTCCATTTATTCTTTATGAAAGAAGGTTATGTTTGTCTCCATGAAATAAAGGTCGAATTTGAAACTGGGTTACTAGGTCACTACGTCAAATTGTAGAAAATCCTTGTGAACATCTTGATCTTCATAAAACTTTGTCAAAATGTATGTCTCTATGAAATTAAGTTAAAATATAAAACTGGGTTATCTGACTTCTTAAACTAGGTCACTAGGTCAAATAATAGAAGAAGCTTGTTTACACTAGGCCAGCATTTTTAGCTCGACTATTCGAAGAATAGTCTAGCTATTCTACTCACCCTGGCGTCGGCGTCGGCGTCGGCGTCACACCTTGGTTAAGTTTTTGCATGCAAGTACATACAGCCATCAATTAAAGGCATATAGCTTTGAAACTTATTTTTTCTTTTTCTAGGTCAATTACCAACCTCTCTGGGTCAAGTCCCATAACTCTGACATGTATTTTGAGCAAATTATGCCCCTTTTTGGACTTAGAAAATTTTGGTTAAAGTTTTACATGCAAGTTACTATCTCCAAAACTAATGCAGATATTGATTTGAAACTTCACATGTGTCTTCGGGGTTATAAAACTAGTTGATAGCAGCAAGTCCCATAACTCTGACCTTCATTTTGGCCAAATTATGCCCCCTTTTGGACTTAGAAAATTCTGGTTAAAGTTTTGCGTGCAAGTACATACAGCTATTTCTAAAAGATAGATTTGAAACTTATTTTTTCTTTTTCTAGATCAATTACCAACCTCTCTGGGTCAAGTCCCATAACTCTGACATGTATTTTGAGCAAATTATGCCCCTTTTTAGACTTAGAAAATTTTGGTTAAAGTTTTACATGCAAGTTACTATCTCCAAAACTAATGCAGATATTGATTTGAAACTTCACATGTGTCTTCAGGGTTATAAAACTAGTTGATAGCAGCAAGTCCCATAACTCTGACCTTCATTTTGGCCAAATTATGCCCCCTTTTGGACTTAGCAAATTCTGGTTAAAGTTTTGCGTGCAAGTACATACAGCTATTACTAAAAGGCATATAGATTTGAAACTTATTTTTTCTTTTCTAGATCAATTACTAACCTCACTGATCAAGTCCCATAACTCTTACATGTATTTTGAGCAAATTATTCCCCTTTTTGGACTTAGAAAATCCTGGTTATAGTTTTGCGTGCAAGTACTTACAGCAATTACTAAAAGGCATATAGATTTGAAACTTTTTTTTTCTTTTTCTAGATCAATTACCAACCTCACTGGGTCAAGTCCCATAACTCTGGCATGTATTTTGGGCAAATTTTGCCCCCTTTTGGACTTTGAAAATTCTGGTTAAAGTTTTACATGCAAGTTTCTATCTCCAAAACTAATGCAGATATTGAATTGAAACTTCACATGTGCCATCGGGGTTATAAAACTATTTGATAGCAGCAAGTCCCATAACTGATATGCATTTTGGTCAGATTATGCCCCCTTTTGAACTTAAAACTCTTTTGATATTTAACCTTTTTTGGTAATATTTTCCTGCTTCTGGGACAATATTTCGAATAGTCAAGCTTGGCTGTCTTACGGACAGCTCTTGTTTTATTTTCTGGTTTACGGGAGATTTTTCAAAAAGTTAGGGTCAGTGGGGACAAATAAAAATAAAAATAAAAATCCCAATTTTGAGCAGTCGACCAAATAAATAAAAATAAAACGTCCAAAAGGATACAATTTTTTTATTTTTTGTACACCAAAGAAAACAAAAGCTTGCAAGTTTAAATAGCATACACACTTACAAATGGACTATTCTGAACTGATTTATATCTCATCATCTCAGTATACTGTTGTTTTCTTTATATGTAGCTTGTATGAATAATGCAATTTTCAAAGTCACCAAAAATATGTATTATTTGTGTTTTTGTATGTATCTATTTTGTAGTAAAAATATACTTGTGGTTTTTCATAATAAAATATACGAATACCACAGCTGACATATCATAAGAACATTGCATAATGTTTATTATATAAACGTGAATAAAAACTGCTATTAGAATGGGGATATGCAATGACTACTTTATGTCTGCATCCTGCATACATGCATATTAATTGGCCTTAGATAAAAAGTCTTATACAGGCATTGTCATACTAGAAAGCCAAAATTACAAATTGATAAACTGGCTTTAAAATTAAATGGCTTTGGTTAAGTTTCAGTGGCTTAAATACTGTTTTATATTTTGCCGATTGCCACCTATATTGTACGACAAGTCAAAACAATCTGAATTTTGGTTCAGCTAAAATGTGTACAAAATAACAACCTTATCGGTAGATGTTCAAACAACAGTATCGGATATTTATAAGACTCTTCACTGAGATGGGACTTGGACTTAGTAAGTTATGAGTCCGAAAAAACATTTATTACTGGATATGTCATTATGTGTTCCTCAGTGTCAAAGGCACATGTGGCATATAGTGTCTGAATGTTTGTCCCAAACATACTTTCAAAGGGTCTTCTTACAGATTTTATCGGTATACTTCAAGTGAACAGGACTCATGAGAATATTGCTGAGAGTTTCATGTTTGATAATTATCTTTTGAGTTACAGTACCTGGCTAGAACTTTAGTCAAACTAATTTGACACGATCCTAGGAAATATTGAGATAATTAATCTTTTCATATGAGAAATATCTCCACTAGGATTAGATTGCCTGTAAAAAAATAGTAAACAACCAATAATCTGACTGTCCAATTATATCTATCTATCTATTTATACTGCAGCGCTCCTCTCTGCGAGTATAATGTGCAGCCAGGCCTTTTTTTCATCAATTTGGGAATGCCACTGATACTGGTGGAATTGGGAAAATGCTCTCGGAAATTGTCTTAATTGGGACAATTTGCATATTGCCAAAATCTACATAAATGTGTTTTTGTGTGAAATATTAATGAATTGCATTTCAGTAATTGTTCAACAGTATTATAATTTACCTAAATATACATACAAATTAGCAAAACTATCTTAAAACAACAAAAAACCTAAAAGGTATAATCATTTGGGAATTTTAAATTCAACTTTGGGAAAAAACCATACTTTTTTGCATTGGGATTACCTCCTTTTACCGGAGGTAGATTTATAGGGGAAAAAAGCCCTGGCAGCTGCGCGCCTGTACAAGAAGTTAAAAGTAGATTGGATAGGAGGATAAAAGTAATACACGGTGTGTATTGCAGTATAAATACAGTTGATAGTGTTAAAAACAAGAAGGATTTACAGATAAAAGCAGTTTAAAAAATTATTTCGACTACATGTGATGTAGTTTGAATTTTTTATCACAGGTCATTTGTATCTTTGTCAAGCATTTGTAGGGACATGTGTCATTTTACATTGAAATGCTCTTTGTTTTGAACAGAACTACTTAAAATTATGGTATTAGTTATTTTTTCTTGTCCAACCCCCAAGACTTCAAAGTAAAAAAAAATGTGTTTAGCAAGTTGATACTCACTTTTGCTCTACCATTTTGCCATTTCTTTGGTTTCTTTCCTTCTTTCCTTTTTATCAATTGTGGTATTTTTCTGACAGTCCCACATAAATTTGATTGTTGTCCAATTATAATATACAGACAACAAATCTCGTACATGTGATACGCCAGATTTTTCAACATCTTGACAGCGTTGATAGTGAAGGTCATTTTTCATATGTGATTATTCCTAATGTTGAGCTTTAGGTTCTGTAATTTCTACTCAGATTCAATTTGCTTACAATACTTGTTATCTCTGCAAACTTATTCCAAAGATTATTGTCTGTTAACTTGTATATTTTTCCTATTTAATTTCACACAGTTTACATTCATGGAGGCCGCCATTTTCATGCGTCTGCTGATCTTGATTAAAAACCTCTACCTTACAGTTAAACTTTTATTTTTGGTAGCAGCAATTATAGACGGTCGGCGGATAAAATGAAAATAAATGTACTGAAAATCACTTTTATTTTTATTTTGTTTTGTCAAAAAATAGGGTCGGCACTCCCGTAAACCAGAAAATTAAAAAATGCTGGCCTTAGAGAGACATTTTTTCTTGATCTTTACAAAACTTTGTCAGAATGTTTGTATAAAATCTAGAGTAATTAATCCCCTGCTGTGGCGGAGGGATTATAGGAATGGTCTGCGTCCGTCCTTCCGTCCGTCCTTCCGTCCGTAACAAAATCGTGTCCGGTCCATATCTCCTAAACCCCTTGAAGGATTTTCATGAAACTTGGGTCAAATGATCACCTCATCAAGACAATGTGCAGAACCCATGAGTCAGCCTTGTCGGTTCAAGGTCAAGGTCACAACTCAAGGTCAAAGGTTTGAGCCTGCCATTTATTGTCCGCTCTATATCTCCTAAACCCCTTTAAGGAATTTTATAAAACTTGGGTCAAATGATCACCTCATCAAGACGATGTGCAGAACCCATGAGTCAGTCATGCCGGCTCAAGGTCAAGGTCACAACTTAGGGTCAAAGGTTTGAGCCTTCCATTTTGTGTCCGCTCTATATTTCCTAAACCCCTTGAAGGATTTTCATCAAACTTTGGTCAAACGATCACCTCATCAAGGCGATGTGCAGAACTTATGAGTCAGTCATGTCGGCTCAAGGTCAAGGTAACAACTGAAGGTCAAAGGTTTGAGCCTTCCATTTCGTGTCCGCTCTATATCTCCTAAACCCCTTGAAGGAATTTTATAAAACTTGGGTCAAATGATTACCTCATCAGAACGATATGCAGAAATTATGAGTCAACCATGCCAGCTCAAGGTCAAGGTCACAACTAAGGGTCGAAGGTTTGAGCTTTCCATTTGGTGTCCACTCTGTATCTCCTAAACGCCTTGAAGGATTTTCATCAAACTTGGGTCAAATGATCACCTCATCAAGATCTCATGAGTCAGCCATGTCAACTCAAGGTCAGGGTCACAACTGAAGGTCAAAGGTTTCAGCTCTGTATCTGCTAAACCCCTTGAAGGATTTTCATGAAACTTGGGTCAAATGATCACCTCATCAAGACGTTGTGCAGAATTCATGAGTCAGCCATGTCAGTTCAAGGTCAAGGTCACAGCTAAAATCAAAGGTTTACCCTTTCGTTATCCATAGCAGTGGTGGGGGATTTAGCTGTCTTTCAGACTGCCTTGTTTTAAAATTGGAATACTGGCGGTCAAAAACTAGGTCAAATTATAGAAAATCCTTCTTTACACTTTAAAGACCACATTTGCCATTTGATCTTCATAAAAAAATGCCAGAATGTTTATCTCTGACAAATATAGGTCAGGTTCAATACTTGGTTACCTGAGATCTTAAAGTAGGTCACTAAGTCAAATCATAGAAAAACCTTGTTAACACTAGAGGCTACATTTTCTGCTTGATCTTCATAAAAGTTTGTCAGAATATTTTTCTTTATGAAATCATGGTTAGGTTCAAAACTGGATTATCTAGGTCAAATACAAGGTCACTGGGTCAGATCACAGAAAGACATTGTGAACTCTCAAAAGGCCACATTTTCTACCTGATGTAGGTGAGAGTTGGTCGGAATGTTTGTCTGTTTTAAATGTAGGATGAATTTGTAACAGGGTCACATAGGAAAAAACAAGGTCATTAGGTCAAATCAAAGAAAAATCTTTGTTAACACTTTAGAGACAACTTTTTCAACTTGATCATTATAAATCTTTGTCAGTTTTTTGTCTGAAATCTGGGTCAAGTTCAAAAGTGGGGTACCTAAGGTCAGAAACTATGTCATTAGGTCAATTCATTGAAAAACTTGGATAATGATCTACCTAATTTACATTAAACATGGTCAAAATGTTTGTCTATGAAATCTAGGCCATATTAAATAGTAGGTTATCTAGGGGTAAGAACTAGGTCAGATGAGCAATACAGGGCCTCAAAAAATAAAGTTTGGTCCCATGTATCTCAAAATGTACATGACCTAGGGTCATAAAACATTAGATGTGAAGTTGTGCAACGGGTGTTCTCTTTGTGATTTCACTCAGCTAGGTCAAAGATTTTGTCCTTCACTTAGTGAAAAGTACACATTAAGTGTTTAAAAGTTTGTGTTGCATATATCTTGGTTTAAACAATATTTCCAAAATTATTTAATATACATTACATACAAACATATATTAATGTCATAAGATAAGGAGTAAGCTATAAGCTTGTATAAAAACACATTTCCTGTGCATATATCTTAAGATATATTTCACCTAAAGTCATGAAACCATGGTTTTCATGGAATTTTCACTTTTCTTGTTATGACTTTTCCTCAGGAACCACTTTGATCTTCAGCAAATTTAGTCAGAAGCATTTGGTCTGAAGGCAGGGCTCGCGTTTGGCAAAATTTGGGGCCCATTCCCCCCTTGAAATAGTATCCCCCCCTCCACCCCCCCGCCATTCAAAAAAATCCCCAGTTGGTGAGCCGACAGAGGGATGACATCGACCATAATGCGCCATGTACCGTAAATAACAATTTATACTTACCATGGTCTGATCCAGACAGATTCTAGCGCAAGCATAGTTTATGTTTCCAGTTAAAAAGATGTGTTAAATAATGTTGTTTATAATTGGAAGAATTCATACAGCAGAGTTAATAATTAACAGAATTAAGATTTATTTGCATTTCTTCTAGTGTTTGGTATTACTGAAATTCCCGCTCCAAAGAAATATTTCTAAAAATCATGCATAATTCCCCCCTTGCATGGACCCTGGTCCCAGTCCCAAACAAACAAACAAGAGCCCTGGAAGGTCAAGGTAAGGTGAGGGAGTTTTGTTAGTCAGACTGGTTGTCATTCATTGGATGAATGTTTAACAAATAGCTCTTGTTTCAGATTTAAATACAATTTGAATGCTCTGTCACATGATTGTGCCATTGGTTTGATACAGAGAGTTCTTGATCAAGGTGTAAATGTAGCAGAGGTAAGTTTTATCTCATCTATTCAAAGAACAAGGAGAGCTTTTGTACTCACCCTGGTGTTGGCATCCACATTGGTTAAAGGTTTTTGTAAAGTCTTCTTCATTATTTCAGATATTCAGTTAAAACTTGTTGTACTTGCTCATAATGGTAGTGTACATTAATGTGACAAATTTTGTAATTCTTCCTCCAATGATTCAGAAATTGTGCCCCTTTCTAAAGGCACTGGCCTCCAGACCGTTCGACAACAACAAAAAAAGAAAAAGGTATCAGGAAATTAATGCTATATTTCATATGAAAGTTTTGAAATTTAATTACTGACAGACTATATGAGAATTAGTTCTTTTTACTCATTTTTACATTGAAAATCGAAAAGCGTTTGTAATGCTTTACTCGAGGTAAACTGCCGTAATTATAAATATCTATATTTAACTCGTTAATCACATAGTCCTCCATGGTGGTATTGGTAAAGACAGAGGAAAAATTTTATTGCCGCGGCACTCGGGTTTTGATTCCTGACACGAGCATCTCTTTTTTACCTCACCTGTCATGTAGTGACAAGGTGAGCTTTTGTGATCACCCTCCGTCATGTGAACACGATAGAGACCATATTTTGCTATTGATTTTAATCAAACTTGCACACAACTTGTATTGGCATAATATTTCGGTTCCTTTCGAAAACTGGCCAGATCCCATCATGGGTTCCAGAGTTATGGCCCCTTAAAGGGCCAAAATTTGCTATTTTGGCTTGTGAACACGATAGAGACCATATTTTGCAATCAGCTTTAACCAAACTTGCACACAACTTGTATTGGCATAATATCTCAGTTCCTTTCAAAAACTAGCCAGATCCCATCATGGGTTCCAGAGTTATGGACCCTTAAAGGGCTAAAAGTACCTATTTTGGCTTTTGCAGATATATAGAGACTTCATTTATGGTTTGATTTGATACAAACATGCAAAATATCTTTAACAACAATAGGTCTTGGATTTTATGATGAATTTATCAGATCCAATCATAGGTTCCGGAGTTACGACCCATGATTGACCCCTGAAAGAGCCAGAATTTGTTAAGTTTTACCTTGTGACATTTTACATTCGATTTTAACCACACCTACACAGAACTTAAGTTACAATAAGATCTCAGTTCCTTTCGAAAACCAGCTAGATTCCATCATGGTTTCTAGAGTTACTGTCCCTGAAAGGTGCAAAATTTTCTATTTTGGCCTATTCAGCCATATAGAGGTTTCATTTATGCTTTGATTTGATACAAACTTGCACAGAATGTTTATCTTGATGATCTCTAGGCCAAGTTCGAAACTGGGTCATGTGGGATCCAAAACTAGGGACACCAGGTCAAATCGAAGTAAAAGCTTGTTAACACCCTGTAGGCCACATTTATGAACCTATCTTCATGAAACTTGGTCAGAATGTTTATCTTGATGATTCCTAGGCCAAGTTTAAAACTGGGTCATATGGGGTCAAAAAATAGGTCACCCGGTCAAATCAAAGGAAAAGCTTGTTAATACTCTTGAGGTCACATTTATGACCCTATCTTCATGAAACTTGTCAGAATGTTTATCTTGATGATTCCTAGGTCAAGTTCAAAACTGGGTCATGTAGGGTCAAAAACTAGGTCACCCGCTCAAATCAAAGGAAAAGCTTGTTAACACTGTAGAGGCCATATTTATGACCGTATCTTCATGAAACTTGGTCAAAATGTTTATCTTAATGATCTCTGGGCCGGATTTGAATCTGGGTCATGTGGGGTCAAAAACTAGGTCACCTGTTCAAATCAAAGGAAAAGCTTGTTAACACTCTAAGAGGCCATATTTATGACCGTATCTTCATGAAACTTGGTCAAAATGTTTATCTTGATGATCTTTGGGCCAGGTTTGAATCTGGGTCATGTGGGATAAAAAACTAGGGCACTAGGTCAGATCAAAGGAAAATCTTGTTAACACTAGGGGCCACATTTTTTATTCAATCTTCATAAAACTTGGTCAGGATGTTTGGTATCATGAAGTGTTGTATGATTTCGACTCTGGGTCATGTAGGGTCAAAAACTAGGTCACATAGTAAAATCAAAGGAAAAGCTTGTTTATACTCCAGAGGCCAGTTTTTTGAAAACTGGTAAGAACGTTTATCTTGATGATTCCTAGGCCAGGTTCGAAATTGGGTCATTAGGGGTCATGTGGGGTCAAAAACTAGGTCACCACTCAAATCAAAGGAAAAGCTTGTTAATACCCTAAAGGTCATATGTATGACACTGTTTTCATGAAACTTGGTCAGAATGTTTATCTTCATGATTCCAAAGCCAGGTTTAACAGGTGAGCGATATAGGGTCATTATGACCCTCTTGTTTTCTTGATTTGGCATTTTTAGCTTGTCTGATTTTTGAAGAAAATCTACAAGGTATTGTTGTTACTTGATCATCAGCTTTGGCGGCATTGTCGGCATCAGCGTTGGTTAAAATTTTTGTTTAGGTCCACCTTTTCTCAAAAACTATAAGAGCTGCAGCTTTCACACTTGTTTATCATCATTAGACGACTGTGTAGGCCAAGAACCATAACTCTGATATGCATTTTGTCAAAATTATGGTCCGTTTTGTACTTAGAAAATTTGAGGTTCTTGGTTGAAATTTTTGTTTAGGTCCACCTTTTCTCAAAAACTATAAGAGATACAGCTTTGAAATTTTGTACACTTGTTTATCATCATTAGTTGACTGTGTAGGCCAAGAACGATAACTCTGATATGCATTTTGTTAGAATTATGGCCCTTTTTGTACTTAGAAAATTTGAGTTTCTTAGTTAAAATTTTTGTTAAGGTCCACCTTTTCTCAAAAGCTACAACAGGTACAAGCTTTGAAACTTTACACACTTGTTTATCATCATTAGTTGACTATATGGGCCAAGAACCATAACTCTGATATGCATTTTGTCAAAATTATGGCCCTTTTTATACGCCCGTTTGAAAAACGGGACGTATTATGGGAACGCCCCTGGCGGGCGGGCAGGCGGCGTCCACTGACTTTGTCCGGAGCATATCTTCTTCATGCATGGAGGGATTTTGATGAAACTTGGCACAATTGTTAACCATCATGAGACTGAGTGTCATGCACAAGAACCAGGTTCCTGGGTCTAAGGTCAAGGTCACACTTTGAGGTCAAAGGTCAAATTCAAAAATGACTTTTTCCGGAGCTTATCTTCTTCATGCATGGAGGGATTTTGATGTAACTTGGCACAATTGTTTACCATCATGAGACGGAGTGTCATGCGCAAGAACCAGGTCGCTAGGTCTAGGGTCAAGGTCACACTTTGAGGTCAAAGGTCAGATACAAGAATGACTTTGTCCGGAGCATTTCTTCTTCGTGCATGGAGGGATTTTGATATAATTTGGCATAAATGTTCACCACCACGAGACAGAGTGTCATGCGCAAGAACCAGGTCCCTAGGTCTAAGGTCAAGGTCACACTTAGAGGCCAAAGGTCAGATACAAGAATGACATTGTCCGGAGCATTTCTTCTTCATGCATAGAAGGATTTTGATATAACTTGGCACAATTGTACACCATCATGAGATGGAGTGTCATATGCAGGTACCTTCTTTAGAATTACTTTCCTTTGTTGTTACTATAAATAGCTTATATTGTAACTTTTTCATTACTAGTCATAGGGAAAAATCGAGACCACTTTTCTGTAGCACAAAATATTAAATGCATGTTACATCCAATTTTGAGATGTATTTTGACCTATCTCTACCTGGTAAGGATTTTTGTGTGGACTTACAATTTTTTTTTGATTTTTTTTTAAAGATTAACTTCCCTTAGTTGTTACTATAAATAATTTATATTGTAACTGTTTTAGCTCAACTATTCGAAGAATAAGTAGAGCTATCCTACTCACCAAGGTGTCGGCCTCGGCATCTTACCTTGGTTAAGTTTTTCGTACCAGTCCACATTTTGACAAAGTCTTTTGAGATAAAGCTTTGAAACTTTCAACACTTGTTTACCATCACCATGTCCAACTATAGGCAAGAGCACATAACTCCATCAAGGATTTTGGCTGAATTATGGCCCCTTTTGACTTAGAAATCTTGGTTAAGTTTTTCCTACCAGTTCATATTTTGACAAAGTCTTTTGAGATAAAGCTTTGAAACTTTCAACACTGTTGTTATCCATCACCATATCCAGTTATAGGCAAGAGTACATAACTCCATCAAGGATTTTGGCTGAATTATGGCCCCTTTTGACTTAGAAATCTTGGTTAAGTTTTTCGTACCAGTCCACATTTTGACAAAGTCTTTTGAGATAAAGCTTTGAAACTTTCAACACTTGTTTTCCATCACCATGTCTTGTTATAGGCAAGATTACATAACTCCATCAAGGATTTAGGCTGAATTATGGCCCCTTTTGACTTTGAAATCTTGGTTAAGTTTTTCGTACAAGTTCATATTTTGTGTAAAGGGTTTGACATATGGCTTTGAAACTTTTATCACTTGTTCAGTATTATAGTCTCTATCTGTAGGCAAGAGTACTTAACTCTGTCATCCATTTTGGCTGAATTATGGCCCTTTTTGGACTTGGAAATTGGTTCACGTTTTGTCAAAATTATTTGACATATGGCTTTTAAACTTTGAACACTTGTTTATCATCATGATTTCCATCTGTAAGCAAGAGTACATAATTCTGACTACTGTTTTTAGCTCACCTGTCACATAGTGACAAGGTGAGCTTTTGTGATCACCCTTCGTCCGTCGTCCGTCGTCAGTCCGTCCGTGCGTCCGTGCGTCAACAATTTCTTGTCTGCACGATGGTGGTTTCATTTATGATTTTATTTTAACCAAACTTGCACACAACTTGTATCACCATAAGACTTTGATTCCTTTCTTGAACTGGCCAGATCCCATTAAGGGTTCCGGAGCTATGGCCCCTGAAAGGGCCAAAATTAGCTATTTTGACCTTGTCTGCACAATAGCAGCTTTATTTATGATTTGATTTTTACCAAACTTGCATACAACTTGTATCACCATAAGATCTTGGTTCCTTTCTTGAACTGGCCAGATTCCAATATGGGTTCCAGAGTTATGGCCCCTGAAAGGGCCAGAATTAGCTATTTTGACCTTGTCTGCACAATAGCAGCTTCATTTATGATTTTATTTTAACCAAACTTGCACACAACTTGTATCACCATAAGATCTTGGTTCCTTTCTTGAACTGGCGAGATCCCATTAAGGGTTCCAGAGTTATGGCCCCTGAAAGGGCCAGAGTTAGCTATTTTGACCTTGTCTGCACAATAGCAGCTTCATTTATGATTTGAATTTAATCAAACTTGCACAAAACTTGTGTCGCCATAAGATCTCAGTTCCTTTATTGAACCGGTTAGATTCCTTAATGGGTTTCAGAGTTATGGCCCCTGAAAGGGCCAAAATTAGCTATTTTGACCCTGTCTGCACAATAGCAGCTTCATTTATGATTTGATTTTAACCAAACTTGCACACAACTTGTATCACCGCAAGATCTTGTTTCCTTTCTTGAACTGGCCAGATTCCTTCATGAATTCCAGAGTTATGGCCCCCTAAAGGTCCAAAATTGGTTATTTTGGCTTTTGCAGCCATATAGAGACTTCATTTATGGTTTGATTTGATACAAACTTCCAAAATATCTTCAACAACAATAAATCTTGGATTCCATGACAGATCAGATCCAATCGTATGTTCCAGAGTTATTTTATATCTGATTACCTCCCCTGATTGTAATCAAAATGAATTTATATCATTAAGTACTTATAGGACTTATTTGAAATTTCATTATTGTCATTAGTTGGACTGAGACAATCAGGGTAGATAACAATGGACTGATTTTATGTCAAATTACCTCCCTTTATTTCAAATTAAAATGGGTATATCTCCATAACTAATGAAGATACTGATCTGAAATTTCATTAATGTCAACAGATTTATTTGGCAGATCCTTCTTTTGTTCACTTACAATAATTTTCTTTTTAATTACTTCCCTTTTACGTTACTATAAATAGCTTATTTTTAGTAACTTTTTTATTACTGGCTGTAGGGAAAAACCGAGACCACTTTTCTGTGGTACAACATGGATGGTACCTCCAATTTTTAGGTGTATTTTGACATATCTGTACCTTTTAGAATTTTTTTTTTCTTTTTGGTTAAATTTCTTCCCTTTGTTGTTCTTGTCCTTTGGACTTAGAAATTTTTTCTGAGGACCTTCTTGTCCTCTAGTGCAATGATAACAGGTGAGCGATATAGGGCCATCATGGCCCTCTTGTATAGGAAATTCCAATCTGACAAAAGATGACCATTCTAAGCAGGGTCATGCTATGTACAGGTGACCTCTAATGCAGATCAGACTGAACCAGGTTTTCTTGGGAAGATTAGTTCAGGTGAGCGATCCAGGGCCATAGGGCATTTTTGTTTATCATTTATATTAGCTCACCTGAGTACGAAGTGCTCATTGTGAGATATTGTGATCACGCTGTGTCTGTCGTCCGTGCGTGCATCAAGTCGTTCGTCGTCAACATTTGTGTTTAAACAACATCTCCTCCAAAACCACTGAATGGATTTTGATGAAACTTGGCCATGATTTTCCTTGGGTGGTCCTCTACCAAAGTTGTTCAAACGGTTCTGCTTGGTTGCACATAGGGGCTGCCAGAGCTAAAAATAGAAAAAACTTCAAACGACATCTCCTCCTAAACCAATGGTTCGATTTTGAAATAATTTCACACAAATGGTCCTTATGCTACCCTCTACCAAGATTTTCAAATTATACCGAATCGTCAAAAAACATGGCTGCCAGAGGGCGAGGTCACTTTTCCCTATATGTATATAGAGGAAACTTTAAAAATCTTCTTGTATGAAACTGCTTGTCCGATGTTAGAATAATTTTACACAAATGTTTCTTGTGTGACCCTCTACCAAGATTGTTCAAATTATTTTGATTCGTCAAAAAACATGGCCGCCAGAGGGCGTGGTCACTTTTCCCTATATGTATATAATGGAAACTTTAAAAATCTTCTTGTATGAAACTGTTTGTCTGATTTTAGAATAATTTTACACAAATGGTCCTTGTGTGACCCTCTACCAAGATTGTTCAAATTATTTTGATTTGTCAAAAAACACGGCCGCCAGAGGGCGTTGTCACTTTTCCCTATGTATATAATTGAAACTTTGAAAACTTCTTGTGTGAAACTGCTGGCCTGATTTTAGAATAATTTTACACAAATGGTCCTTATGTGACCCGCTACCAAGATTGTTCATATTATTTTGATTAGTAAAAAAACATGGCCGCCAGAGGGCGTGGTCACTTTTCCCTATATGTATATAGTGGAAACTTTAAAAATCTTTTTTTATGTGAAACTGCTGGCCCGATTTTAAAATAATTTTGCACAAATGGTTCTTGTGTGACCCTCTAACTAGATTGTTCAAATTTTTCCGATTCGTCAAAAAAATGGCTGCCAGGGGGTGTGGTCACTTTACTTCTCTGAATCAATAATAGCTAGAGCCTTGATATTTGGCATGTGATATCAGGTTTGTAATATGTACCATAATTGTTCAAATGTAATGCTTGGAAATGACCATGTCACCTGAATTGTGATGGCTGAACTTAAAAATCAAACAAAACAAAGAGATGTTTAGGGGAAAGACCTCTAGTAATCACTCTGTCCAGTGGTTCATAGGACTGTGTGAGACACCTTCTTGTTCAGTCCTAACTTTATCATTTTTCTGATTTTGTGAGGAGCAGTACTTCGAATCTGTCATTCTATCCTCAAGGTCAAGGCCAGCAGCAGCAAAAGGTTAATAAAATTGGAGCTTTCTTGTATAGGCAGCCATAACTTTGGTACCCCCATCTGATTTTAGGCCTTTGTATTGGAACTTAATCCCCGACATGCATCACTGTAATGTGTATGAATCTAATTTCAGATATATGTAGATACAGTCGGAGATCCAGGAAAGTACCAGGAGAAGTTGAGTGCATTGTTTCCCGGTATAGACATTACAGTGGCAAAGAAAGCAGACGCAGATTACCAGATTGTTGGAGCTGCTAGTATATGTGCTAAAGTAATTTTATTATATTGATATGTGGTCATTAGATTTACAGGACTGGTAGCTGACATTTGTTTTACCCCCAGATACTAAGTATCTGAGGGCTATATTGGCGTTGTGCATGTCCATCCTTGCTTCATCTGTGTGTTTGTTGTACCCCCCCACAACAAAGTTGTAAGGGGGGTATACTGGTTTCAGGTTGTCTGTCTGTTCGTCTGTTTGTCTGTCCGTCCGTCTGTCCGTAGACACAATCTTGTACACACCATCTCTCTTCATCCCCTTGTCACAATTTAATGAAACTTCACACAAGTGATCAGTAACAACAGTAGTTGTGCATGGGGCATGTTAGGTTCTTTCAGAAAAAAAAATTGCAGAGTTACGGGACTTTGTTTTTTGTTACTATACTATATACATAGACACAATCTTGTGCGCACAATCTCTCCTCATCCCTTTGACACAATTTAATGAAACTTCACACAAGTGATCAGTAACAACAGTAGTTGTGCATGGGGCATGTTAGGTTCTTTCATAAAAAAAAACTGCAGAGTTACGGGACTTTGTTTTTTGTTACTATACTATATACATAGACACAATCTTGTGCGCACCATCTTTCCTCATCCCCTTGACACAATTTAATGAAACTTCACACAAGTGATCAGTAACAACAGTAGTTGTGCATGGGGCATGTTAGGTTCTTTCAACAACAAAAATTGCAGAGTTATGGGACTTTGTTTCTTGTTAACATACTATGTACATACAGTCTGCATATGCAGTCTTGTGCGCGCCTAATCTTCTGAACCCTTGCACACAATTTAATGAAACTTCACACAAGTGATCAGTACCAACCCAAGTTGTGCATGGTGCATGTTACGTTCTTTTAGATAAATATTCTGCATAGTTATGGGACTTTGTTTTTTGTTACTATACTGTATACATACAGTCCACATAATTATGCAATCTTGTGTACGTCAAATTGCAATGTACTGTGTCAGTGCATGCAAGGGGGACATTCATCACCTTTAGTGATAGCTCTAGTTTGTCAAGGTTGTTTACTCCATATCTTCTTAAACCACTGGGAAATTTTTCATAAAACTGGCATCAATTGTTAAACTCATTATGACACATGCACAGCACACATGCCAAGTCATTAGGTGCAAGGTCAAGGTCCTACTTAGTGTCAAAGGTAAAAAAGCTTAACCTTGTTTACACTCCTTACTGTTTATACACTCATAGACATTTATAATCGGTCACCTATGATTTTCATAGATTTCATTAAGAATACCCTGAAAATAAAACAAAGTATACCATCAATTTATTCAATATCTTAATAACAATATGGGCAGTTTCAATTCATTAGAACATTTGAGACTTGGTAACAACAACTGTTTAAATAACAACCCACACACTTTTGAAAGTCACACTTTCTGTTTGTCAAATTAATTTCATTTAGGAGTTGCTCAAAAGAAGAATTCGACATTTGCCACAGCAGTTGAATCTACATGATCTTGAAAATGACGCCATTAACAAGTGGCAGAATATCGCACACGGTGTCATTCAAAGATATATCATTTTGATGTGTAGCCGTTTTCAGGCAGTTACGCGAACAGCAAACATACGAGATATTGATTGAAAGTGTGACTTTCAAAAGTGTGGGTGTTGTTATTTAAACTGTTGTTGTTACCAAGTCTCAAATGTTCTAATGAATTGAAACTGGCCATATTGTTATTAAGATATTGAATAAATTGATGGTATACATCATTTTTATGCCCCCACTTTGGGGGGGGGGGCATATAGATTTGCTCTTGTACGTCCGTCCTTCCGTCCGTCCGTCTGTCTGTCCGTCCGTCCTTCCGAAAATGTTGTGTCGCGCGTAGCTCTGAAAGTACTTGACGTAGAGTCACAAAACTTTACAGGCATGTTGGTCAGCATGTGTAGTTGTGCACCTGGGGTTTCGCGTCCGGATTCATCCAGACATGTAGGAGTTATGGCCCCTGACTTAGTAAAAAATTGGTTATTTTATTATTATTATTATTATTATACCAGATTTATATAGCGCCCTTTTCATGATAAACACGTTCAAAGGCGCTTTACAGCAACTGCAGCCACACAGGGCGCGAAATCATCCTCTACTAGTACAGACACAGAGCGATCTGACCAGAGGGACAGAGTGAGACAAAGCCCCCACAGAGAGATCAGAAATCAGATACAGGCTTGTCCGGCTAACTTAGCCTAGCTCGTTGCGAATAGACAGCCTGGTTCTTTAACGTGCCCAGTGTATAGCACTGATACACGCAAGGATTATACACATTTTAATGTTGTGTCGCGCATAGCTCCAAAAGTATTTGACCTAGAATCACCAAAGTTTACAGGAATGTTGGTCAGCATGTGTAGTTGTGCACCTGGGGTTTCACGTCCGGATTCATGCAGTCATGTAGAAGTTATGGCCCCTGACTTTGTAAAAATTGGTCATTTTAATGTGTCGTGCCTAGCTCCAAAAGTATATGACCTAGAGTCACAAAACTTTACAGGCATGTTGGTCAGCATGTGTAGTTGTGCACCTGGGGTTTCGCGTCCGGATTCATCCAGTCGTGTAAGTGTTATGGCCCCTGACTTAGTAAAAAATTGGTCATTTTAATGTTGTGTCGCGCATAGCCCCAAAAGTATTTGACCTAGAATCACCAAAGTTTACAGGAATGTTGGTCGGCATGTGTAGTTGTGCACCTGGGGTTTCGCATCCGGATTCATTCAGTATTGTAGGAGTTCTGGCCCCTGACTAATGTCATGTAGTGGGGGCATCTGTGTCCCATGGACACATTTCTAGTTTAATTTTCAGCATATCCATAAAGAAATATATGAAAATTATAGGTGACCGATTATAAATGTCTATGAGTGTACAGGATCGAAGATTTTGATAAAACTAACATCAAAGGTTAACCTCGACAGGACGATGTGCAGAATGCATAACCTTGGTCACTTGGTCCTGGTCAAGGTCACACTTTTGAGTTAAAGGTCAAAAAGCTTAACTGTGTCAGCTGCCAGTCTTTTTAACTACTGGGAAGATTTTCAGAAAACTAGCGTCAATTAATTGTTAACCTTTAAGTTGAAATGCAGAGCAGACAACACAGTTCTTTGGGTCCAAAGTCACACGAGATCAAAGAACAAATAGCTTAAATTTGTGTCTGCTCCATATCGTCTGAACCACTGGAAGGAATTTTATACGATCAGCATCAATTTGTTATGCTTATCCAGACCACATGCAGAGTGCACAACCTAAGTCAAAAGGGCCAAGGTCATAGTCTTACTTTGACTTAGAAATCAAAGTTCAGATAGCTAAAATTTGTTTAATCTCGTTATCTTCTCAACCACTGGAAGGAGCATCAGTGGTTAAGCTCACCAATATGACTTGCAGGATGTTTAATGTAGGTCCACACACTTGAAGGTCAAAGCACATGATCACAACAGCTTACTTTCCCTCTGTATTAGGCCACACCAAATTGATTACTTGGTCAATGGATTTCCCACTCCATTTTTTTTTCAGAAGTAAAAAAAAAAATGTTCTTTTGAAAATCAGCTTCCGCTTGCTTCAATTTTTGCAGACTGATTTCAAAATTTCAGAGTGGGCCTTTTTTCACTGTGAAGCGACAGGGATACTTTTAATTATAATTGTCCATTAAAACACCAGGGAAACATGATTCAGCCTCTATATTTGTCTCAACAATTGCACCAGTATGCAAAATTGAGAGCCAATATGACAGATTGTGTAAATAAATCTGGGAATGGTCATTAGGAAGAGTTTTCATGAGCCATTTTCTTCTCAAGATGAACATCAACATCTCATTATTTAAAACAGTGTCATCAAATAATAATTGGTGATAAGAACAAAAGATTTGCTGCTATCCTTAAAATGCATATGTACATGATGTAACACTGGCTATATAGTCCAAATTGAATTATATCATCAGAAATTTTTTGTGATTACACATTATCCCGTTAGCCTTTCAGCAATAAGGCAGTAGGTATTGTTTTACAAACTGCCAATTTCGCTTAATCTCTTTAGTCGTAAAAAAGACTTGTATCAAATACAGTTTCTGAATATCCTCACATGATTTGTCCATTCAGATTGCCTATCAAAATTATATTGGTTTCGAGTGAATTTCAATTTCAACAATTTTAATACTTTAATTTTAATACACATGGAAGAATTAAATAGAGGATATTTGTTTGTTTTGAGTGAATATGCAATATATCTCACTGAGAAGTGAGAAAATTTCAAATATTTTCACGAGCGCGTATTGCGAGTGAAAATGTGAAAATTTTCTCACTTCGAGGTGAGATATATTCCATATTCACGAAAAACAAACAAATTTTCTTTTTATTTTATGCTTAATTACGTTGAGATGTGCATTTTGCAACAAATTTTAATCTCAGTGCGGGAAACAGGCGCGCATAAACAGACATGACGTCAGTCAGACGTGTTGTGACATTAGAAAGATGCACACAACATAAAGTTCCATTTTGTTTTATTTTTTGCTGCATAACATTATGAAATTCTCATTAAGTAAAATAATTTGAATCGAGAAATATACTATAAATAATGAACAAAGTGCGACTACAATTTTCATCCTGTTTTAAGCAAATAATTTAAAATTCATACACTGTACAAGTAGATCGGAGCTATATCTCTCACAGTGTGAAAATATAGATTTCATATTTTCACAGTGTGAGTGATGAGATTTAAAAATATTTAACTGATAGAATACAGTATTTCATTAGTTAGCATAAAATAAATTCTCTTACCTAACCAGTCCATGAATCCATGATGTGTATACCTAACCTTGAGACCAAAAAATGGGTAAAAACATGTGATAAAAATTGAACAAGTCTGGTGTCTAGTCTGTTATGAATTTTTAGGACAAATATAGTAAGGGCAATGGAACTACATGCATGTGTTTGTGTAATACAATGTGACATTTGCAAAATACATGCTTTTGAGTTTATTTAGGGTTCAACTCTTTGACATCCGCACAGTTACCTATTCTAAATGGTATGTAGAGCCAGAGGCATAAAATATTTTACGTTTGTCCTATTGTTTACCCTCATAACTTGTAAGAAATAAAGTATTGTTGACATAACTTAGATTTTAAGGAATGGTATATTGCTTCTTTCGGTTATGTAAAATGAAAACAATTTTCCAGCGGAGAATGGGTACGCACATGGAACTTAATTAAGGCAAAAGAATCCTAAAGAGCTTACAAACTCACAGTCCTAGAAAACATACATCAAAGGCTTACTTTTTTATACGCCCGAAGGGACGTATTATGTTATGACGCTGGTGTCCGTCTGTCCGTCCGTCTGTCCGTCTGTCCGTTAGCAATTTCGTGTCCGCTCTGTAACTCTTGAACCCCTTGAAGGATTTCAAGGAAACTTTACACAAATGTTCACCACACCGAGACTATGTGCAGACCGCATGTTTTGGATGTCTCACTTCAAGGTCAAGGTCACACTTAGGAGTCAAAGGTCATATCAGTTTGTTTCGTGTCCGCTCTGTAACTCTTGAACCCCTTGAAGGATTTCAAAGAAACTTGACACAAATGTTCACCACACCAAGACAACGTGCAGAGCGCATGTTCCGGATGACTTGCTTCAAGGTCAAGGTCACACTTAGGGGTCAAAAGTCATATCAGTTTGTTTCGTGTCCGCTCTGTTACTCTTGAACTGCTGGAAGGATTTCAAAGAAACTTGGCAGAAATGTTCACCACATTGTAACGATGTGCAGAGCGCATGTTCCGGGTGACTCGCTTCAAGGTCAAGGTCACACTTAAGGGTCAAAGGTCATATATGACTTTGCTTTGTGTATATTGCTCTGCATTGCAGTGGTCTTGTTTTTATTTGGCAGATCTCTTTTTTGTACTTACAATAATTTTTTTTTTTTAATTACTTCCCTTTTATGTTACTATAAATAGCTTATTTTGAAACGTTTTTACTATTGGCCGTAGGGAAAAACCGAGACCACTTTTCTGTGGTACAACATGGATGGTATCTCCAATTTTAAGGTGTATTTTTACATACCTATACCTGATAAGGATTTTTTTGTAGACTTTGATTTTTTTTTTTTGTGGACTTAGATTTGTTTTTTGAAGTTTTCCTTTTGTTGTTCCAGTCCTTTGGGGCTACAACAGTCAAGTTCTTAAAATTTTGCTCTAATCCTATGATGTAAGCCTTCGGGCGTATATTGCCCCGCATGGCGGCGTCTTGTTTTATTATTTTCAAGTCATTTATTGTTCTGACTTGCAGCATCAAAGTATGTCTTTCCTTTTCTGCCAGAGTTAAATGTTAAAACAAAGAGCAACAGAAACTGCAAAATTAGTCATTGAATTTACAAGTGAATTGGGCCATCAGTGGATAATGGATTTCCTGGCATCTGGTGAAATTGCACCATGGGTACCTCATGTAGAGGTGATTGCAGTGTTTTCCATATAGATGATTTCTGTTATACACTACATGAGAGTAACAGCTTTCTTATTCTTATGTAGTGAGATAAAATCCAATGAGAAACCCTTTGTTTATGCAGCTAGGGTATAAACTTTGCCAACACATTAGTTCTATACACTAGAAATATGGTTAAATTTTCTTGTATCCACCTGCTGTCCTTTCAGCTTGTTTACATCTCTCAATGTTTGTAAATGTTACATGTAGTGTATCCCGGTAAACAAAGATATATTGGAGTCAGGTGTTGAGTGGCTGCCATGTATTTTTGGGGCAGTTGTCCTTAAACCTTCAATTTTTAAGGATCTTTGCAATCAACAATTTTACTGTTAACACTCTAGAGGTCACAAATTCTGCCCAATCTTAATGAAACATGGTCAGGATGTTAGCCGCAATAAAATCTCAGATGAGGTTGTTACTGGGTCATCTGAGGTCAAAAACTTGGTCACCAGGTGAATTAATAGGAAAAACTTGTTAACACTCGAGAGGCCACATTTTCTACCTAACCTTCAACTTTGTCAAATTGTTTGTCTTGATGTTGTGTTTGAAATTTAGGTACCTGAGGTCTAACCTTGGCAACTAGGTCAAATCATAAGAAACCTTGTTAACACTCTAGATCCACATTTTCTACTTGATTATCATAAGTACCTAATAGTATCAGAATGTTTTTCTCTATGAAATATAGGACAAGTTTAAAATTTGATAACCTGAGGCCAAAACTAGGTCACTGAGTCAGATCATAGAAAAACATTGTTAACACTCTAGAAGTCACATTTTCCATTTAGTCTTCATACAAGATTGTCAGAATGTTGGTCTCTGTGAAACGTAATTCAAAACTGGGTCCTAAAACACCAAATGGTAGGTTGTAACGCTCCTTTGTTTATACACACCCTGACCGAAAATGGTAATACATCTTGCAGAAGAGTTCAGTTTGGGCGAAAATGATTGTGAATTATTCTGCATAGCGAATAACCAACCCAGTCTGTGTGTAAATTAATCAAGACAGTTGTGCAATGTGATATTTCATTTTAAACATGCAGCATATTAAGTAAAATATTTGATCAAATTTGAAAGTGCTATTTCTAGAGTCAGTGTAACATCAACATAATATCGTTGTGACAATTTAAGAATTGCTAGTCATATTGGAATGATTCATACAAAATTGTCAGAATTTTGATCTCTTTTGAATCTACTTGAAACAATACCACAGAAATGTGTCTTTGGTGACCCTTTACCAAGTAAATTCAAGTTATTCCAATTCATCATCATCTTCAGTAATTGCCTCACTCTATATATACTCGCAATTTTCTTCATATACATATATGCATATAGAGGTTACTTTAAAAAATCTTCTTGTCAGAAAACACTGGCCCAATTTCAAAATAATTTCACATATATTTTCCATGCGTGACTGTCTACCAAACTTGTTCACTCAGGTGAGCAATCTAGGGCCTTTATGGCCCTCTTGTTACTTTCAGTTCAGTTTCTTTATATTGCATCATAGTATTCCTCATCCACTTCATGGCCTCCTCCTCCCTCCAAATACCTTTGCCACACACACACGCACATAATATTATACCCACTCCCCCACCCCTCCAGATAAAAAAGTTTACTGCCCTGTCCCAGTCCACTTGTGAAGGGGTGTATTATGCCACATTAGGCAGAGCTTTTGTTGAAAAATATAATTATATTTCCTCTAAACTTGTGTTTGTTTTCTACTCAATAGTGATAGTGCAAGGAAAGTAAATAGATATCTATGCTCTCAAGTACCTGATAAATACCCACAACTGAACCAAGAGTCATTCTTTGTACAAAAAAGTCTCAAAACCAGTTATTGATATGAAGAAACTTTCACAATATTCACATTTGTGAAATAATTAATTTTTTTTAAGAACTTAAAAGTCAGTTTCTAGACTTCCTTTAATGTGTTTCTTTCTTTGAAAATTTGATAATCTTTCTCTCACAGTTCACAATTTGACAGAAAATTCCACATGCTGATTAATCAATCTAAGCTATACAAACTGTAAATGACAAATGACTTGAGTGCTAGTGTTTTTATAATAGGTTGCAAGGGATAAAGCAGTGAAGAAATGGAAGTTTATAGAAGGTATTGAAACAGATGGAAACTATGGTTCTGGTTACCCTGCTGGTATGTAGACAATAATATGTAGACTATATGGAAGTATATGAAGAGTATCCTTCTCATCCTTGTGCCAGCAGCTTTTTCCATATTGCTGGGTAAAAGTTTTGAATGTGATTTGCCCAAAGAACATTGGCAGGGATAGCAAGTAAAAAATACAGATTATTTGGCTATTCTACTCATCCATGCTTCAGCATCACACCTTGGTTAAATTTTTGCATGCAAGATAACATTTCAGTAACCATTAAATTTTGCATGCATTGCATTGAAACCTTACAAAAGGCTTCCTAGTCATCAAGCCTACTTAAATCAACAAGTTAGATATCACTTGGTTGAAGTTAATGTAAGTTATGGCCCTTTTTATGCTTCCTGAAGAGATATTATAGTCCCCACCTTGTCCCTCCGTCACACTTCTTGTCAGGAGCATAACTCAAAAAGTATGGAAGATACTAAGTTGTAACTTCACATAATGATAGAGCTCATTGGGAAGAAGTGCAGTGGTAAGGAACCATAACTCTAGGTGGTGCCATTTTTAGCTCGACTATGGAGAGCTATCCTACTCGACCTGGCGTCGGCGTCCTTCCGTGTCCGCATTTTGATTAAAGTTTTGATGCACTTTCTGTTTATCTCTCTAATGACTTGATGGATTTGTTTCAAACTTAAAATAATTATTCCTCATCATCACCCACATCAAATGGCACAAGGGCCATAACTCTTGTGCCAATATTTCATGAATTATCCCCCTTTTTGACTTAGAATTTAAGGTTAAAGTTTTGGTGCACTTTCACTCTATCTCAGTTATTACTAAATCGGATTTGATTCAAACTTAAAATAGTTGTTCCACATCATCACTCACATCATATGACACAAGGTCCATAACTCTGACACCAATTTTTCATGAATAATGCGCCCTTTTACTTAGAATTTAAGGTTAATTTTGATGCATTTTCACTATATCTCTGTTGTTACAGAGAGGATTTGATTCAAACTTAAAATAGTTGTTCAGCATCATCATTCACATCATATAACACAAGGACCATAAATCTAGCATCAGTACTTCATGAATTATCTCCCCTTTTTACTTAGAATTTCAGGTTAAAGTTTTGGTGCATTTTCACTCTATCTCAGTTATTACTAAATGGATTTGATTCAAACTAAAAGTAGTTGTTACACATCATCACCCACATCATATGACATAAGGTGCATCACTCTTGCACCAATATTTCATGAATTATGTCCCCTTTTTGCTTAGAATTATACTTATTTAATGTTTTGATAACTCTCTTGTTAATTCTTTTGACACAAACATAAGCTATTGTCCAATACCTTCATCCACATTGGAGTCATTACACACTCCAGTGACTGACTCAGCTTCCTAAGATGTGCCCATTTCACTATCCAGCATCAAAGTAGTCAAGCGCGCTGTCTCCTGTGACAGCTCTTGTTTAATTATCTCCCTTTTTATAAAAGCTTGTCCGGAGCCTAAGTCCAAAATTATGAAAGGGATTGACTCGATTCTTTATGTATTGATAGAGGTCAGTGAAAGGAAGTGCATTATCAAAGAACCATAACTCTAGCTGACCCCATTTTTTGAATTATCTCCCCTTACTTGAAAAAAAGTTTGTCCAGAGCATAATTTGAAAACTATAAGAAGAAATGACTTGATGCTTCGCACAAATACAGAGGTCATTGAAAGGAAGTGCAGTAACGAAGACCTATAACTCTAGCTACCCCATTTTTGAATTATCTCCCTTTATGTAAAAAGCTTGTGTGGAGCTTTAGTCCAAAACTATGAAAGGGATTGACTTGATACTTTACACGTAGATAGAGGTCAGTTAGAGGACATGCAGTGTCAAAGAACCATAACTCAGGCTGACCCCATTTTTGAATTATCTCCCCTTATGTGAAAAAAAACTTGTCCAGAGCTTAACTTTAAATCTGGGGCCTCCATGGCCGAGTGTTTAGAGTCGTTGACTTCAAACCATTTGCCCCTCATCAATGTGGGTTCGAAACCTCATTTGGGGCGTAGAATTCTTCACGTGAGGAAGCCATCCAGCTGGCTTACGGAAGGTCGGTGGTTCTACCCAGAAGCCCGCTTGTGATGAAATTGTGCACGGAGGGGCACCTGGGGTCTTCCTCCACCATTAAAGCTGGAAAGTCGCCATATGACCTCAAATTGTGTCGGTGTGACGTTAAACCCAACAAAATAAATAAATAACTTTAAATCTGTATGAGAGATTAACTTAATACTTCACATATTCATAGAAATCAGTGAGAAGGAGTGCATTGTCAAAGAACAGTAACTCTAGCTTGGAGTGTTCTGCGACCTAACTAGCACACGTGTGTAAGAGCGGTAACACAAATACCGTAAGAAAATATTAAAAATGGAATTATAGAGACAGATGGTCAGTATATATCAGTGAGCAGGAACGTTCTTTCGCAATATATAGTGATAACGAGCTTGGAAAAGTGTTGTAAATAGGAGAAAATCTAATCAAAACGCTACGGCGGACTAATTAAACGAGGTGAAGAGCGACCGGCACCGGGGTGTTTTTGTTCGAGTTATTCTCTACTTGGGCGCCGCCCGGAAGTAAATGGAAAATTTCTAGCCTGTAAACAATATATATTACTTAACTGAATAAATAAACTCATAAAAAGATTTTTCTACCCTGGCATCTATTGGGGAAGTAGAACAAAGTAGGATTTGGAGTATAGACATGTCAATATCGGCACAAGCTGTTAAACTTTCCAAAAAGTAGGCATGTCAGTTTAAACTTTTTTCGTTGTTCACATAGAGCCACGCCATATTGAATTCAGTGCACTTCAGTTATTTCAATAGATCATAAACTGTGCTAGTATTAATCAAATCAAGCCAAAAATCATGGCTGAAAAAATTAATAAAGATGATAATTCGAAAAAACGAGGTAGAAGTGAAACAAGCAGTCTAAGTGAGATGGATTCAAGTATCAGTACACCACCGGCAAAAATAAAAGAGCATAGGAAAAAAGAAAAACATTCAAAATCTCAAAACAAAATGGAAACAGATATGACTCAAATACAATGTCAGTTAATGGAAATAAACAAGAAATTATCAAATGTGATCACAAAAGACGACGGCAATTTAAGGGAAATGATAAGAAATATGATACAGCAATTGAAAGATGAGCTACTACAATCTGTTGAGCGAAAATTAGAAATTTTAGAAGGTAGATTGTTTGACAAAGAAAAGGAAATGATGAACTTAAAAGGATTTGAAAAATGTTAATTCGAAACTAGAAGAACAGTATGAAGAAAACGCCAATATACGATACGAGTGCGAAAAAAAGCAGTGATAGTGCTACTGAATATCTAAATGATATCGAGCAATATAGTAGAGTGAATAATATCCGCATCAATGGAATCTCGGAGGATGAAAAAGAATCAGATGAAAAAAACAATAGGGAAAGTAGTTGAAAGCTTAAATAAGCACATAAAAGACTTGAAAATATCAGCAGCCGATATCGATATAGCACACAGATTGGGCAAAAAAAAGGGACCTAAGAAACGTCAAATTATTGTGAGGTTCGTGAGAAGATCAACCAAAAACAAAATTATGAATAATTTAAAAATGTTTAAAGGCAGTAAAATGTTTATTTCGGAAGATCTCACTCAATTAAACCACCATGTATACAGCTGTGTTAAACAAAAATGCAAGATGAAGTTAAATCAGTATGGACGCGCGGAGGCAAAATATTCTATCAAAATAAGACGGGTAACATTCACAGGGTTAAATTCAAAGAGTACAAGCATTGGATGGATCTGCCATGGCCTGAGGAGGTACAGATGAACTCTGGAGACAACAACCAATAGAACTTGGGTTATAATGCAAATGAATTATAAAAAAAAACACTCAGTATTAATACTTACAGTGTAAACCTAATGTACATCATGAATATGTTATGTGTTGTGAGAAAACTTTTTATATAGCTATATGTTATTAATAAATGACAGACATCACACACAAAAACGTTGAATATGTAACTATTTTATAGATTTCAACATGAAAATACAGTTAATACGGTATTGTAGATAAAATTTTCCTGCTTGCCAAGTTAAAAGCACAATGAGTGCTCAGAATCAACATACAGATAAACTCAGAGAGTTACCTGTCCGAATAAAATATATTTTTGAACGATATGTGCAAATAACATTAATTATTACTTAATTAAAAACTCTGTTAAGTTCAACAGAAACTGAAACTTTTCAATATTTTCCATATTGATATGCGAACTTTCTTAAAGGGTTTGTGACATCATATGTGATGTCCCGATAAACATATCTTTAGACGAGGTATGAAGATAACATTCATTATTAGTTTCTAAATTAAAACGTTGCTAAGTTCAATGGAACCTGAAACTATTCAATATTTCCCATATTAATATGCAAATTTTCATAAAGGTACGTGACGTCATTTGTGATGTCAATGAGTGTATGCCACGCCCAATGTTCTTTATCACTCTACTAGGAAAATTTTCAACTACAGTTGTGCTTAAAGAGATTTTTCAGTATTTTCCATAGTGATAGAGGCAAATTTTCATAACAGGATGCGACGTCAGTCTTTGATGTCAGTGATCATTTGTGATGTCAATGACGTGTATGCCACGCCCAATGTTCTTTATCACTCTACTAGGATAATTTTCAACTACAGTCGTGCTTAAAGAGATTTTTCAGTATTTTCCATAGTGATAGAGACAATTTTCATAACAGTATGTGACGTCAGTCTTTGATGTCAGTGACATTGTTTGCCAAGTCCAAAATTCTTTATCACTTTAACAATAAAATGTACAAATACAGTCATGCATATGAGGTTTTTCAATATGTTCTATTTGATACACGAATTTTCACAACGGTAAGCGACGTCATTTGCGGTGTTAGTGTCATGTTTACCACGACCAAAGTTCTTTACCACTTTAACGGTAAAAATATCAATTCTAGTTATGTTTATTGAAACTGTAAATATTTCCAAAATTGATACGCAAATTATCATAACAGTACGTGACGTCTTTTGTGATGTCTGAATAAATACATTTTTGAATAATGTGTGTAGATAGCAATCTTTTTTTATGATATTAATTAAAAACCTTGTTAAGCTGAACTTAAACTGAATTTTTCAGTATTTTCCATATTGATATGCAATGGTTTAAGACAAGTATGTGACGTCATTTGTGATATCAGTGTTATGCTAGTCAAGTCAAAAGATAGCAATCTTTTTTTATGATATTAATTAAAAACCTTGTTAAGCTGAACTTAAACTGAATTTTTCAGTATTTTCCATATTGATATGCAATGTTTTAAGACAGGTATGTGACGTCATTTGTGATATCAGTGTTATGCTAGTCAAGTCAAAAAGTTCTTATTGACATATTTTATATTACTTTAAAATATAAATATCATGACCATACTTTCTTAAGTTAAAAAATAGGTGATTAAATTTTTGTAATACCCTCGTAGAAAGTATTATTATAATGGTAAAATTAGCGATGTCAAAAAATACATTTTTGGCCTGAACAATCGAGCTTTTTAATATATTGTGATAAAATCATGTATATATTACACAATTTAAAAAATGCCTGTCATATAATACTGTCATATGTAAGTTTTATAATAGAGCTTAAAAAGGCTTTTTGATACAGTACTTGTAATATCGCGTACATTTGTATGTATTTAAGTGCTGTACTGTGTTATACACAAATGTTGAGGTAAAATCATGTATATATAATATCATACAATTTAAAAATGCCTGCCATATAGTACTGTCATAAGTAAGTGTTATAATAGAACTTAAAAAAAGTTTTTTTTATATAGTACTAGTAATATCACGTACATTTGTATGTAATTCAGTGCTGTAACATTATGCACAAGTTTTCAGGTAAATTCATATATAATATTATACAATTTAAAAAAAAAATGCCTGTCACATAGTAAATGTCATAATATTATGTAAGTTTTTAATAGAGCTTAAAAAGGTTTTTTTTAAATAGTACTTGTAATATCGAATACTTTTGTATGTGTTTCAGTACTGTGACATTATACACAAATTTTCATGGTAAAATCATGTATATATAATAGTATATAATTTAAAAAATGCCTGTCATATATGATATAGTACTGTCATATGCAAGTTTTTTAATAGAACTTAAAAAGGTGTTTTTGATATAGTACTTGTGATATCATGTGCATTTGTGGGTATTTCAGTGATGTAACATTATGCACAAATTTTCAGCTCAACTTGTTGAAGAAAAAGCAGAGCTATTTGCACTCATTGTGGCATTGCCATTGTTAAAGTTTAGGATACAGTCAAATACATTTTTATCACTGCTGCTATCAAAGCTATTGACTGGAAATTAAGAATGGTTATCTGCAACCAAGTATACATCATAATAACTCTAATTGGATCTCTTACAGAGTTATACCCCTTTTTAATTGAGAATCTTTTGGAGTATGACAGAGATATGTCCCTTAAATCTCGGGAAGTTTTAATTTAAGCCTTTAACAAAGTCAAATATCTCTGTTACTATCGTAATTTGTTACTTGAAACTCAATATAGTGTTAAGCAACTATAGTCAAGGTCAAATAATTGAAACATATTTTGTTTTAATTTTAATTTTACATGCCTGATATGTTACCTAAATCTTTTTCAGTCATAAAAACGGATGTATTATAAAATTAGTAATATATATTACTTGAAAAAAAGTTGTTTCTTAAGTATGCATGTAGTAATATTATGTAAACCGTTTTCAAATCTTAAAAACGAAGTCCTATCAAAACCTTTAGTTAAAACATATATTCTTGTTCTCGTTATAAAATGAAATATAACTTCGAATATGATATAATAAATTTTCTCTCTAAAAAAATTATGTAATTTATAGGATATGTTACAGAAACAAAAGAAAACAATTTTATTATATTCTTAAATGGTTTAAATGCTCAACTCACTTAGATAGTAGATATGGCATTGGCTCAACAGTGAACCTAATTTAAACCATGAAAAAACATTGTGGATGTATGATCGTTTCCAAACGTCTAATTATCAAAAAAAAAAACCTACTAAGTTTCGAGACGGTTAGGATTTGCTCAATCAATGTAAGAGGATTAGGAAATTTTAGGAAAAGGCAACAAGTGTTTCAATATTTAGAATCTAAAAAATATTCTATCTGCTTATTACAAGAAACACATTCATCTACACTTATAGCTGAAAAATGGAAAAGGGAATGGAAGGGAAATCTTTTTTTAGTGGAGACAAAAGCAATAGTGAAGGGGTAGCAATCCTTTTTAATCGTAACTTTACAGGAGATATTTTAACATATCATGAATTACTTGAAGGGCGATTGATTATTGTTAGCATGATTATAAACGAAAAACAAATTAATATTATGAATGTATATGGGCCGAATGAGGATAAAGCTGATATTTTTACGATTATTGAGAAAGAAATTAGTCAAAACTTAGAGGAAGATTTTATAATTGGTGGTGATTTTAACACCATACTGAATACAAATACTGACAAAGAAATGGAAGATTGATAGCCATAAAAACTGCAGACAGAAAATAAATGATATCATTAACATCGGAAACTTAATAGATATTTGGAGATTATGTAATCCATCAAAATTACAATATACATGGCATTCAAATACAATTCCAATCATCTCCAGTAGACTTGACTATTTTTTATTATCTGAGTGTTTAACGCACTATGTCAAAAATTGCACTATACAACCAGGCTACCAAACAGACCATTCATTGGTTGAACTAGAATTGGATTTTATTAACACAAAAAAAGGCCCTGGTTATTTTAAATTAAACAACAGCATTTTACTTGAAAAAGAATATCAATCATAATAAGAAATGCCATTCGAGAAACCGTAACATTTAATAAGGATGCAAACCCAAACATTCTATGGGAAGTCATTAAAGGCACTATAAGAAATCAAACAATAAAATATTCCACCCATAGAAAACGAGAAGAAAATAAAATTGAAAAAGAAATAAACAAAAATATAGAAGTATTGGAAGAAAAGATTTTAAGCGAAAATAATAATAGCATTAATATAAAAACTTTAAAGGAAGAACTTGACAAAAAACAGCAGGAATTAAATCAAATCATTGATAACAGAATTAATGGAATGTTGATCAGAGCAAAAGCAATAAGTATTGAAGGAAATGAAAAAAAATACAAAATATTTTGCAGCCTTAGAAAAAAGAAACGCAGAAAAAAAAACAATATACAAATTGAAAATCAACGATAAAGAAATAACTTCTCAAAATGAAATTTTAAAGGCAGAAGCAGAATTCTATAAACAGCTATATAACAAAAAAGAATCCAAAACTTGTGATTATGATTTCTTTAGACCCAATTCGCGAACTTTAAATGAAAACGAAAAACAAAAATGTGAAGGGATATTAAACGAAAATGAATGTTTCGAAGCTCTTAAGGAGATGAAGAATCAAAAAGTCCAGGTTCAGATGGCATGTCTGTCGAATTTTATAAGATATTTTGGACAGAGATTAAAACGTACTTTATTCAATCTATTAACTACTCTTACAACACCGGACATCTGACTAGTTTGCAGAAACAAGGTATTATTTCGCTTATGCCGAAACCAAATAAAGACACACAAATTTTGAGTAACTGGCGCCCTATAAGTCTATTAAATGTAGATTACAAAATTGCCGCCAAAACCATAGCAAACAGGATAAAAAAGATTATCAATTCTATCATAAGCAGTGCACAGACAGGATTCATAAAAGGCAGATATATAGGGGAAAATGTTAGGTTAATATATGAAATAATAGATTTCGCACAACAAAATAAAATACCAGGACTTTTACTGTTCGCAGATTTCGAAAAGCTTTCGATACACTAGATCATAACTTTATGATAAGGTGTTTAAAACACTTCAATTTTGGTGATTCTCTTATACAGTGGGTAAAATTATTTTATAATGATATAACCAGTATGGTAATAAATAATGGCTATCTATCAAAACCCTTTTCATACTACGTGGAGTGAGACAAGGCTGTCCTCTTTCCTCTTCCTTATTTATTATTTGCATTGAAATCCTCTCAAATTATATCGAGACTGATGAGATCATAAAAGGCATAACAGTTAATAATGTTGAAATAAAACAATCCCTGTTTGCAGATGATGCAACCTTTATCAATAATGGTGCAAAACATCATTTGAACAACTAATAGATGTTATATCGAACTTCGAGTGTATATCTGGATTGAAACTTAATATCAACAAAACTAACATACTAAGGATAGGATCATTAAAAGATACAAACCTCAGTACTGTAAAGATAAAATGTTTAATTGGACATCCGAGTCAGCTCAAACATTAGAATGATATTTACAAATGATAAAAAAGACAGCATAACGTTAAACCTGATACCCAAGATTCAAAATTTTACTAACTGTTTAAAACAATGGGAACATAGAAAACTAACACTACTTGGAAAAGTAACTGTTATAAAATCATTAGCTTTACCAAAACTAATTTACCTCTTACAGTGTTACCAAACCCATCAAATGAAGTAATGAAAGAGATTAAAACACAATTGTTTAAATTCTTGTGGGATAATAAACCAGATAAAATTAATAGGGAGATTATTATACTGGACTACAAAATGGGTGGTTATAAAAATGATAAATCTAGATTACTTCATAAATGCTATAAAAGCTTGTTGGATCAGAAGGATAATAGATAAAAGCAACCAAGGACAATGGAAGATATTTTATAGTACATTATTATCTAATGTTGGAGGAGAACTTTTATTTGAATGTAATTATTCTCAGAAAGAAATTGAAACTATATGTAAATCCAACATTTTTATGAAAGATTTATTGACAGCTTGGGTAAATATTAATACACAGGACAACAATAAGAGCATAAGTAAACAGGTAATATGGAATAACACAAGCTATAAAACTTGAAAATAAAACATTTTTCTATAAAAGACTGGTACGAAAAGGGAATAAAGCATTTGGAACATTTATTTGATTACAGAACAAAAGCTTTCTATACTTTTGACGAATTTAAATTTTTATATAATATAGAAAACAATCAATTCTTGAAGTACTACAATCTTATAGCAAGCATTCCACAAACTGTTAAACAGGTGCTTAAGCAAGAGAATATATCTTATGCACGAAATGAATTACTTATAGATAAATTAAGAAGACAAAAGAACCAAATAAACTACTTTACGACACGCAAAGAAGAAAACAGACCAAAACCAATAATTAAGTCGGAAATGAAATGGTCAGCGATTATATCAGAGAACCCCTCTTGTTGGTCAAACATATACATGCAAACACAGAAAGCAACAATAGATACAAAAATACGAAGTTTTCAATACAAACATATGATGAGAATTCTCCCAACAAACAAATCATTATTTAAATACAAATTAACAGAATCAAATTTATGTTATTTCTGCAATATGCATGTTGAAACATTAGAACATATGTTTTGGGAATGTAACTGTGTACAACAACTATGGAACAAATTACATATGTACCTTGACAAGAAAAATCTCAAAACACAATTTAGCTTAGAGGTAGTCAGTTTTGGTATCGCTGAAAGGAACGTAAAACGAAAAAATGTGATAAACTTTATAATATTTCTAATGAAATCTTACATTTTTCAAATCAAAAATAGAAAACAAACACTCAGTTTTGACAGTTTCATATCATATCTTAAAATCAAGATAAAACTTGAAAAAGAAATTGCATTATCAAATGACAAAATAAACCAACATAATATCAAATGGTCTGGTTTTGAGGTATGAATGTAGATGCTGTTGGCTATAATAATAATAAAAAAAAAAAGAAAATATCTTACATATTTTATTCTTCATCTATATAATAAAATGATACTTTCTAGACAGTGTGCCTACAAATTGATTTTTACATGTTTGTAGCATAAATAACCATTACAATTTTTAGACAATTATATGAGTTTGGAGACGATCTAAAACATCCAATAATATCTACTCTTTTTAACTTTTTTCTCTCTTAGATGTTTTGTTCTCTAATTTTTTTCATCTAAAAATATATATATAGAAAAAGTCTTCTTGTGACATCCATTACTACAAATGTTTGTTTAATTAGATGACCATAAAATACATGTTTTGTATCTATTGTTAAAAACATTTGTCCAAGTCATCATATTTTGTAAATGTATGAAGATTGAAAAATAAATTATAAAAAAAAAAAAAACTCTAGCTTACCCTATTTTTGAATTATCTTCCTTTATGTATGAAAACTTTTCCGGTGTATTACCTGAAAAGTATTAAAATGATTGAGATATGAAACCAAAATTTGTAGTCCTGTTTGGCGCCATATAACCTATACTGTGTTGGTGCGCCGTAAAACCCAAATAAACAAATAAACGAACAATACTTCACAGGGCTCCAGATAAGATGCGTATTAGCGTAAATTACGCTTTGAAATAATGCATATACGCATGTCTGCTAATTTTTTAGCGTATAAAAACATACATGAAATTACAGAAACGCATGCAATGACTTTTTACAAGCGTAAACAAAATCTGAATCGTCTGGATGCTTTACATAACAGTGCACGATCGGCATTCATTGTGCCACATTGAACGTACACAGGCATTGAATGGTACTCTATAAACCTCGGTTAAACTATATTATACACTCAATGCGTGTGTAAATCAAATTGTTGGGAATTAATATTGATGGTAAGGTAGTGTTTTAAAGCATTGTCGATTTAAAATATCAACTTCCGGTGTGGAGTAAACAACAACATGTCTCTTTCTAAGAATGTATGAAGTGAACAGACGTGCTACACATTCTTTAAACCAACCAAAAATGATACCCAAAACATCGTTAAAGGTATATTGAATAATCTATTGGATTTGGCAGTGAGTGTGAAGCCAAAGCAAGCCTATGGAGAAAAAGAAGCAAAAACTTGAATGCTGAATTGAAACTGAACTGCAAACAAATTCATGGGTGTTACACCCAATAAATATGTTATAAAACTGATTTGTTTTTTTCTCATTTACAAATATTCAGGAGTAAAATTACCCCTAGTCAATTTCAGATTTTACTATTTTACTCATTCGCAAGAATTATGATGAGTAAATACTCATAGGCCAAAAAAATTATCTGGAGCCCTGCTTCACACATTTATAGAGGTCAGTGAGAGAAGCGCATTAACTAAGAACCAAATCTCTAGCTGACCTCATTTTTAATTATCTCCCTTTGTGTTAAAAAGTTTGTCCAGAGCATCTCTCCTTATTATACTATAAGAGATATTTTCTTCAAACTTTTAAGTCTTATAGAACACATTTAGGGGGAGTGCAGTACATATAAACAATAACTCTAGATCACCCTATATTTATTATCTCCCTTATGTATAACAGACTGTCGGGAGAATAACTTGAAAACTATATAATGGATTGACTTTTATTAAGGTCTTTGAAGAAGTGCAGTAACTAAGAACCATAACTCTGTATGACCCTATTTTTGAATTGCCCCCCTTTTCTGATATTTGCTTCAGGGAGCATCCATAGGTGTTACCGAGTGCCTTGTTTGACTAGGATTAATTCTGTATGCAACTAACTATTGAGTAACTCAGTAACAACTGTATGCATTGGTTATCTATTGTTTATCTTAGTAACATATATAATGCGTTGGACTGAAATTTCACACAGTGCTTCCTGTCATCAAACCAGCTGAAATAACAATTTAGTCAACTTGGTTGAATGATGTAAATTATGACCTTTTTCAGAATTCTTACAAACGTACACAAATTTACCCCTGAAAACTGAACAGTTTTAAAGGTAATCAGAATTTTGGCACTTGTTTTTTCATCATGATTACCAGAATTTATTCTATTTGGTAGCATTTACTGTTTACATTGTACAAGAGGGGCCATTCTTTTTACCATGTGTACTCTTAGTAAGGTAAAATATAGTAATGAAGTAAAGCTCAATTTTAAGTACTCTTTCCAGCTATATATAGTTATTTTATCATCTTATTAAAATTGAAAGACAAATTATTATCTGTAAAAGTCCTGAATTGTGTCTCTGACAAGAAAAGTAACAAACACATAATTTCAAAAAGTCTCTAAGAAAGTCTCCAGACTTGTTAAAAATGAACGATAATTTTATATGTATTATTTTCTATGAGACTAAAGATTGTTTCACTTTTACTTCTATTCTTCTGTTGAAAGAAATTTGGTAAGGTATAATAAGGATGGTAACAGATGAATGTATTTACATAATAAAACCCAACATCATTCAATAACACATTTCGCTAGATTATTATCATAAATTTATGATTCACTGATAGATTAAAATACTGTTGAAACTTTCTGAGTGGTATGGCAATAGACAAAACAGTTCAGACGATACAGTTCTCCTGGTGACTTACATGCACAATATATGCCAAAATAAACTAATTATAGATGTAAACAGATGATGAGGTGTTTGTGCATGAGTTTATTTCACACAAAAATGCAGTTTTTTGCTTTCCTGCTGAGGAATTTCTTTCACATTGATTTTCTGAAATAAAACAAAAGAGAAACCAATTATCTGAAATGTGTATGGTTACTGGTGTTGTAAACAATGCTGAACTCCAGTCCAGATATCTCATTATAGAACAAGGGGCAGGACGTGAAGTGGTTGCACACTTGGTTCAAGCGAGCGAAATGGTCGCAAACTTACAAAATGGCGGATATTTACTGACATCTTCGCGTGTTTGCTTGCTTTTTTTATCAGGTAAGTGTGTTTCTATGGTATTCTGAACTCTACGGGTATGTGCATGCACTAGTTTCATGCCTACGTCACACTCGGTTTTGTGTTTCAGCGTTGTAGACCTCGAATTCTCGAAGTTATTGAAGTTATAAAATGGTCATGTCAATGTTTTGATATTTGAAATGCGTCGTTTCTTGCCAATTTTTTTTATTCTAATGATCAAACTAGCCTGTTTTGGGACCCTTAAACGTGACAAAACAACTCATTGTGAAGAACTCTATAAAAGTTTGGTTCTGCATATTTTCAGGGGTAGTGCTATACCCAGATAAATTTTGTTCAAGCTCTTTTTTGTCGCACACTTGCACTTCAAGCAATTTCGGACGCAAACTTTTTCTGGAAAAACAGTGTCCAACTCTCGGAAAATGTTTATTGTGCAACTCGCTGAAGAGGCAAATCATGTAATTTTCTCGAAGTGGCAGCAGACAGACTGGAATGTAATAATTCTATTTCCAGTCACGTATAAATACGTTTGAGCACTAAATAGAGGTTTAATTTTTAGCTTTCTATGATTTTGGACCAAACATTCGCACTTGAGGTGATGATTCAAATCTGGGGCTGGTCAAATTCCGTATTACTGTACTGATAAAGACATGAAGTCACAATGGACTTGTTAAATCCGTGACATTTTAAATGAAGCTGTGATCATTTTACCTTCTGCGCGTTCAAACATTTTCTAGCCTCTTGTAAAACACTGGAAAAAATGTAAATCTTGCACATAAGGTGACATTTTTTGCCGAGAAGCGGACATAGGGAGGTATCAGTAAAACGTAAATTTCATAATGGAACTGCGCAGAATGTTTTACTGAAGGTTCTGAGAAATAAATGTATGAATTGCCGAAAGTAAATAAAATATAGTTACCCTTATTATTTAATTTGGTAAAAAATGTGCTTCCGTGGTGTCGGAAAAGTCCCTAATAAATAGACCCTAATTGTTTTCCATTTTAAAGCATATGCGCGTAAGTGGGCATTATTTCACACTTGAAATGTATTTTACATAAGAAGACACTTTTTCGCATATATTCAAGTTGTTTACTTGAAAACGAAAGTAGGGCATGTGTTATGCGGCAATATAAGGTTACCTAACCAGTTGACTTGCATTTCACTGCATACTATTTGACACCCCTTTTTCCTTTCGATTTCTTGTAAAAAAGATGTGTATCCTGTTGAAAATAGGTCTACAACGGAGTGCAGATCTATCAACTTTATCAAAATTGATCTGAAGATGCTGAATTTTATATGAAACAAAGAATAATTTCTTTTTTTTTCTTTTTGGCATATAGCCTACAAAATTTGGCAGAAATGACATCGTAGTTATCTCTCTTTGTTAGACAACGCCATATGCAACAAAGCAGAAGTAACGTGCATTTTGTTACTGGCTATTGTTATTACCTATAAACGCAGCAGTTATTTTAGGTAGGATGGTAGCTGAGTGAGTGCAAGTGTAGTTATTAGGTATTTCATGAATTATTCTTAGTCTATAATGAAGCTTCTGTTCATGTTGTAAGTCTTTCAAGCAGATTTGTTGACAAACCATCCATCAAGGGATGACATTGATAAATCATAACTACCCATTAAATATAAATCCTTAGAGGTGCCGGTTTAAAGAACAGCATAATGGACGGTCTTTCTATATGCTTTCTATTGCTGTTCATTAAAGACACTGTCCTCTTTTTTTCTTGCTTAACCCTTAGCTTGCTGGACACGATTGGTTCTGCCTTTGCGACCAGTGTTGATCATAATAAGCCTGCACATATGTGCAGTCTTATCAAGATCTGCATTGTTCGCTATTCAGTCCGTATCTTTTGGTAAGCACACCTACAGTTAATGGTACTGTCCAAATTAACTGATGGACACGTTCATTATAGAAATTTAGCAGGGTAAGGGTTAATATGATCTTTCTTTAGAATGGAATATTTTTGTATTATGAACATGAATTTTTGTTTCTAAACTGTGTTTTAAAATGCTCCATAACAAGTAAAAACATGTCTATGTCGGTAATTGAACTCAGGCTGCCTTGGAAATAAAACTGCCTCGCATTCTTAACCAATACACCACGGTGAAACTGAAATTCGTACCTTGTGGTCATTAAATATAAAGGTTTATAGGTTTATAATCAAATATATATATCTTTTTCTACGTCTCATTCTTGCATACATGCACTTTATACAATTACAATACAATAAAAACATAAAATTAAAGCAGTTTACCCCCAGTACCCCTTTACAAACACTTTTTTAAAGCAAAAACTACTGATGTGTTTCAGTTACATATAATCTGTAAATAATCAAGGTTTTAAAGCCCTTTTATGTCTTACGATCTGTATATCAGCGCCTTCAAATGAATTATAAAATAAGATATAAGAATAAGACTGGATTTATTTAAGAGTCAGCAGGAAGCCAAAAAGAAGATAAATATCTTAAAGAGGAAAAGGAAGGGGACCCTTCTGTTAGTTTTTTTTTAAATTAAGACTTTCAATCGTGCTAAACTAGGTGCGATTTTTCCTTTTCTGAAGTTTTTTTTCCTGGTTTTACTTTATGGTTTCATAGCAGCAAATGGAAGATCAGTGAAATATGGAATAGGTGTTTTGCTATGATGTGCATTAGCATTGTATATACCCAAGACCGAGTGTTTGATGCAATTTTTAGTCCCAGTTCTAAGTTTCCATTCCCATTGATCCTGTATTTATAATTGACATTAAGATTTTTTTTAGATATATTTTACATAGAAAATATCATTATCGCACTACTATATGGTAAACTTGTGTTTTAATTTCAACAGATCTGAAATCGTTATACAGTATTGTATTTCATAGACCAATTTATTTTTCAGGAAACAATGCAAGATTCAGACGGGGATGAAAGTTTTCTAGAATGTGGCATTTGTGAAAAAAAGTTCCGCTCACAGTTTGGGCTAAAGCGACATTTGTCGTCACATGAGACGACAAACTACCACTGTATCGTCTGTGAAAAGGACTTTCACAATAGGTATTCTCTTAATGAACATATGCAGATACATAGAGAATGTAAACACCTTTGCACTATTTGTGGCAAAGGCTTCGCTAAACCATGCTTATTAAAGAAACATGAATTAACATTGCACAGTGAAGAGTCGCCGTATACTTGTTCAACATGCGGAAAGAAATTGATGTCACAAAGGAGTTTTGAAGCTCATACTTCTATACATGGGAATACTAACAACTCATTTAAATGTTCAAAATGTGCGCGTACATTCGCGTACAAATCCAGCTTGGCGAGGCACGAAAAAAAGTGTGAATGCAACAAGAATCTTCATGCGAAGAATGACTGGTCTTGTGAGAAATGTAAAAAATCTTTCAAGGCTTCCAGGCTATTGAAACAGCATATGAAAGTACATGGAGAGCCCAAGCATATTTGCCATGTTTATGGAAAGTCATTCCATTGGAAGAAATGCCTTCAAATTCATCTGAAAGCGTTTCTAGTAGAAGAAAGCAAAGACTGAAGTACAATTGATAAATTTTGGAGTAAAGAGGCGTGAATGTTTACATTCCTTTTGCTTTTTTTCAAATGTAGATTTTATTTATTTATTTATTTATTGTCAGGAAGGCATTAAGTGACAAAAGGTCTACCGTAAACATCTGTATTTTTTAAAGTTTAAACTTATACTTTCAGTTTCATGTTTATTGATTGAAGTATCTTTGGTATTTTGTCAATGTTTCCTTAGCAATGAATATTTGAATGTTTTGAATTAGTATACTTTCAAATAATTGCAATGTTTGCGTAATTAATCGCGAATGCTGTCCTGGTAATTTGGAAATCATAGTGCATTTAAATGTGTTGGGGGGGGGGGGGGGGGGGGGGGGGGGAATAATAAAACAACACACACTTAAGTTTCTTTACTTTTAATTAAGACCATATAGATCATATGAGTCACACCATGAGAAAACCAACACAGTGCGTTTGAGAGCAGCATGGATCCAGACCAGCCTGCACATCCGCACAGTCTGTCCAGGATCCATGTTGTTCGGTAACGGTTTCTCTAGTTGTAATAGCACGGGTATGAAACGTTGCCTGCGGCACAAAATGTGCCGCACTGAAATGAAGGCATCGCGCCTCCGACGGCGCAGGCATTGCGCAGGATGTTTACAAAAATAATGAGCAAGGTGAGTAAAATTGAAGGTTTTTGGTTATTGTCTTTTTACAGTAAAAACTTTTTAGAAATCGGGGAATGCAGCGGGATGTAGTTGTGTCTTGCCGACAAATTCATGCCCAGTTTGTGAAGAAATATGTAATATTGTTATTTTGCGCGTTTTTCATCGAATACAGTAACGTGGAAATTACAAAAGTAGTGAATATTCCGAGTCATTTCACCTCCTGCTGAAAAAGGAATGATGTATTTCTGTAGTATATTATATAAAGACATGGTATCTGATCGATTGAGATAAAATACATGCCTAGGAAAAGGCATATCCCCTCGTTCTGCCGACTTTTCAGTCCAGTGCCGCAGGCATCTCGATGGTGCCGCAGACATTGTGAGAGGCGCAGTCATCTTGAATACTATTGTAGTCTGTAGTACGTACAATTTCGACCTTCTAACATGTATTGAAGTACAAAAATATCAATAACAATGTTGTTCCTCCAGTTATTGTAGTAGTAAGACAAATCTTCTCAATCCGAACTTTGTAATATAAATAGCTACCAGTATTTTAAGAAGTTTGCAGTATTTTTTCTCGCTGTTTTTGGGAATGGGGCCAGGGAAAATCACGTCATTTTATATCGATTTGGGATTCATTTTCTCTCGTAAAATAGCAATATTCAATTACTAAACATCCCATTTGTAACAATTATTGATGCTTATAGTTCAAAGCAAGGTATGAAAACCAGCAATCGGAGCACAAAAACTGTAATAACTTTTGTTATTTTTCAACCAATTTTAATGTTTTTTGTTTCAGCATCGAGTTTCTTTTTCTTTACAGTTTGAGCGTACTTTTTTATTAGCGGTGAGCTGAATTTCAGTTTTCAAAGAACCAATGAAAAAATTGTCCAAATGGGGCTTAACTTGTTCTAATTATTTCTGAAATTCTACAAAAATACTTACGTATTTTACCCACTCTTTGTCGTTCAACTATGATTTAGGTCTGTGCACCGACTGTACACATAAAGTTTTCGTCTAATCTAAAAAGAATTATTTTCTTTTTCCTTTTAATATACACTGAATGCATGTGCATCCATCTGAAAATATAATATATCAAGATATTTAACTATCGATAACTTCATTGCTTCTTTTTCCACACAAAACTTGGGAAACGGTATCGTTTTAAGGGAAGTTTCATGTTTTTTACGGGTTTCTTTTTGTGTGTGTGGTGTTTTATTTGCCGTTCCTTTTCTTCGGAAAGCCAAAACAGTGATTTTTCGCCATTTTTTTTTTCGGGAGTTGGGGGAGGGGCGAAATTCAACTCATCGATTATCAAAATAGTACGCCCAAACTGTAAAGAAAAACAACAACAAAACTTGATGCTGAAACAAAAACATCAAAACTGGTTGAAAAATGACAAAAGTTATGACAGTTTTTGTGCTCCAATGCTGGTTTTCATACCTTGCTTTGAACTAAGCATCAATAATTGTTACAAATGAGAATGTTTGGTAATTGAATAATGTTTTTAGCAGAAAATAATCCAAATTCGATACAAAATGATGTGACTTTCTCAACTGGGAGGCACCTGGTCCCATCCCCTAAAAGAGCAAGAAAAAATATTGCAAACTTCTTAAAATAGCTATTAATATTACAAAGTTCGGATTGAGAAGATTTATCTTACACAATAACTGGAGGAACAACATTGTTATTAATATTTTATACTTCAATACATGTTAGAAGGTCGAAATTATACGTACTACTGACTACAATAGTATTCAAGATGACTGCGCCTCTCATGATGTCTGCGGCACCATCGAGATGCCTGCGGCACTGGACTGAAAAGTCGGCAGAACGAGGGGATATGCCTTTTCCTGACATGTAGTTTATCTCAATCAATCAGATGTCATGTCTATTTATAATATACTACAGAAATACATCATTTCTTTTTCAGCTGGAGGTGAAATGACTCGGAATATTCACTGCTTTTGTAACTTTTGTAATTAAAAAACACGCGCAAAGTAACAATATTACATATTTCTTCACTAACTGGGCATGGATTTATCGGCAAGACACAACTACATCCCGCTGCATTCCCCGATTTCTAAAAAGTTTTTACTGTAAAAAGACAATAACCAAAAACCTTCAATTCTACTCACCTTGCTCGTTATTTTTGTAAACATCCTGCGCAATGCCTGCGCCGTCGGAAGCGCAATGCCTTCATTTCAGTGCGGCACATTTTGTGCCACAGGCAACGTTTCATACCCGTGAATAGGCTTTGAAAGCGGACAGCATTGATCCTGACCAGACTGCGCAGATGCGCAGGCTGGTTTTGATCCATGCTTGTCGTAAACGCATTATGTTGGTTTTCTCGTGGCACGGCTCATATATATTATAATCAGTTTTTGTACAAAAGTCAGTTTGCACATGTTAAAGTAAACAAAAATTTAACAATGACTATATAACTGTTACAATGAGGAAGCACAATATCATATTATATGTAATGTCAAGGGTAATGCAGACATGTAACATATTAATTGATATGTCAATGTCAAATACAACTTAGATGTAATTTCAAATATCAATATGAAAAGGTCACATACGACACAAATGTATAGAAACAAATGTAGCCATCAATTTGCAATTGTTAAATATAACACATAAAAGAAATATTCCTACATAGATTTAATTGATATTAACAATGTGTTTATGTTGGCATTGTCAAAAAGTCTGCCATTTTTTGTTTTCTTTTTAATGTCAGTAAGCAACCGGCAACTATATTTTTAATTTTTACAAGTTTTGAATTTTGTTATTAAGTTGAAGGATGAATACGTAATCTAGATTCAGAGAAGATACATAATGTGTTCAGAAAAAAAAACATACTGTTTCTTATGTTTTGTTTGTTGTTTTTTCTTGTGGCAATTATTGTATGCTTATCTCTGAAACATTTGGAATACATTAACTTCATTAGTTAAAAATACAGTTTTCTTTTCATAAAACATAAGTAGAGCATCTAATTTTGATAGAAAAAAACACATATTTATATATCACCAGTGATGTAATAACATAAATGCATACATTATGCTACATTGCCATGATACATGTACAAAAGCATATCTCAGTTTGAAGATATAATCATGATGTAAAACGTTTTGAGTTCACTAGAAGAGACTTAAGTACAATTATTGTTGTTGTTTATTCACCTGCACAATCTTGTGACCCATAATTGAGTCAATGTTGCACGATCACAATTACGGACAGGAAACAAGATGCATGCAAAATACTTCCTTACGGACATGCAACATAGTTCATATTTTTTTTTTCCCGAAACATGCATCGTCAGCTTTAATTATAAGACATATGTACGTACGTATAGCAAAATAATGAATACATGAATACCAACACTTAAACACATGAACGTTTTAAAATTAAAAATTTTCAGGAGAGCAGAACTGAGATAAAATGTTTAACTGTTGTCACCAGTTTCAGTGTAACATCTGCAGTTCCCATCACTTTATCATGTGCTTAACTTCGTCGTTTCTGATTGGATAATTGAATAGTTATCAAACAGAAGGAAGAAGTACCGCAAGACAAAACTCAAGTGTATAGGCATACAGACACTAAATAGAAAAATGGCGCGAAAAAAAATGGTAGTCGCATAATGGCGGATACAAATGGTCCTCTGTTTTTTTGCTCTGTAGAGCTATTTTCCTTATTTTCTTTGCAATTTTTTTGCTAAAATCACATGACAGATCTATGCTTGACATGTAGGTAGCATTTTCATAATGAAATAACAACATTACAAAATTTTTCATGGAAACGTAGATCATACACCACCAGTATAATTTAGGGTCTCATTTTTTAGCTGATTTTGCAGTTTGTGTGTTTGACTGAAATTATTTTTCTTGCATCAAACATGACCCCCACTTTTCTTTTGATTTTTAGTTAGTATTGACAATATTCTTCAAGAAAATGTAGGTTACAGAAATTTAAAATGGGTCCTGATGTGTGCTGCGGTCATTGGAATTAGGTCAATTTTATATAGAATAAAGAACAACAACTATTTAGTGTGTTATAACCTATACGTCAAGCGGAGCGAAGTACCCGTATGCTATCGCGTGTTTCGTTTGGAAATCTTAACTGGTATCCAAAAAGATATAATCTTGAACACATTGAAGTAACTTCGATTAAGGCAAAATTGAACACAGTAGAACTGGCATTTAAACCTGTGGTAGCAATCAACAGAAGATATCATCTGGTTGTTCATTTCAAGGGAACATTGATTTGATCACAGCCGAACATTTAAGAAATAATTTATAGCAAAACAGTGCTTTATTACTATTTATATACGGTGGGCGGTTATACCGTGGGCGTATTAATTTCACGAGGGCACAGCCACTAGAGTGTATAAAAAAGTGATAAAGCACCGTTTTCCTATAAATTATTTCGATTCTTATATATTGTATATTTATATCAAATACATGTATGATGGCACTGTTCCTTTGCGCAAGCATGGCGCCAACAGTGGGTTTTTGTTCATACACGCCAAGACCGGAAACGGTAATGCGTCTTGCGGCAGCGTTCAGTTCGGGCAAAAATTACTGCGAATTATTCAGCTAAGCGAATAGCTAACTAAATATGTGAAACATTGTGTGATGGGACATTTCTTAAAATAATGTTAAGTAAAATATTTCATAAAATTTGAAAGCGCTATTTCTTGATGCGTATATTGCGCTAAATATCACTATGACTTGACGTCAACATACGTCAACATAATATCGTTGTGATGATTAAAACATTGTTAGTCATATTAGAATTGCTAGTAATTGTTTATAGACGTTAGTAACTGTATACAGTTTACTTTGTGAGTTCGCTCAACATCTCCGAAATACCAAGTCTAAGTGATGGTAAAACTCTAGACTCGTTCACTTTATAATGAGACCTAACTGGCTGAACTCCTCTGGGCACATCATTTAATTTTCGTAACGTTCCAGATTTAGGTAGACTTCCTTTCCTTTTGTCAAACTCATGATCTCTGCAATAAAAAAGTAACACTGGTAATTGTGCAATATATTGCGATGTAACGCAAAATTTATATAATATAAGGAACTGAACAAATAACATTATACACTGTTGCGTTTGACGCTTTTTTTTTTTGTTTCATTTAGTAACAATTAAAGTGAACCACGCCACGAGAAAACCGACACCATGGCTTTGCGACCAGCATGGATAAGACCAGCCTGTGCGTCTGCGCAGTGTGGGAAGGACCCATGCTGATCGCTTACGGTTTTTCTAACTGCAATAGTCTTTAAAAGCGAACAGCATGGATCTTGGCCAGACTGCGCCGATGCTTTGGCTGATCTGGATCCATGCTGGTCGCAAAGCCACTATGCTGGTTTTCTCAAGGCACGGCTCAAATATATTTCGCAAGTAAACGGCATTTTAATGTTTCGTCCTGCAGCAATTCTTAACATACGTCTTCTATATTTTTGAACTTTAGGTTGCCAACATCGTTGTGCTACAGAATAGGCTAAAACCCGCCCGTTTTGCTTATTAGGGAGATCGCAGATCTACTAGTCGCAGAGTATGAGTTAGGTCCCTGGGGCGGGCGTCTTTTCTCTGTGACGATTTGATAAAAGACATTGTGTCTACAATCATTCGTCCTTCACCGCTGATACATATGGAAAAGTTGTCAGTTATTTGCGGAGAACAAGTTTGCACTGGTACTGAATCCAGGAATACTGGTTAGGTTAAGCATTAAGTTAAATCTGCGCGTTTGATAAACCGGAAGCAATGGCGTAATATCATTTATCCGGAAATCGTAGAATAAAGCATGGATTCGGTGTACGGATATGAAAGTAATTTTATGAATAAATGGAAATCTGTGAGTATTAAATATAATATTTAAACATCTGACACGTTTCATACTTCCGAAAACGAGCTCTTAATCTAGATCTAGAAATGTGCGGTTTGCTTTAATTATTAAAAAAATTATTTCAACACATAATAGGCCATAATAAAAATTATGTTTATTTACGACTGTGAGAAGTTTCATTAATATATACTTCGTAGAACACCTTCTATTCCCAGAATGGTTATAAAAGGGGTTTCCATAGACTTCCAATATGAAAAATATGTTTGATGTCTAAATATTCAGATCAGTCTAGCAAAAAAAAAAAGTGAATCACACGACCCTACGTTTTTATTTGCTTTTTTTTTCTGAGTATATCCTGAAGTTTCGACACTAACACTTACTTAACGGTTATTTCTGATATACGTCTTAGCGTGGTTTGTTCACCTACTGAAGAATCAGGTTCTGGATGGAGAAAAAGTCATATGCCCCTTGGATTTGGATCTGAACTTTAAGAATTTTGGAGTTGAAATAGTACACCTCTTTTTTAAACTTTGCACATCCTGTACCTCTTCATTGTGTCTTTTATTGCACTTGCCTGGTTTTCGCTTTGTAACTTTAAGGATCTTTTTATATCTTGGCATGATGTATGCAGGACTTCAACCTAAAATATCAAAAAGGATATTAAAAGTATTTTTCAAATTATTATGTAATAATATCGTTTTATTGATTTACAACGAAATTGATAAAATAAGAGCATTCAGTTGTTTGTCGCGCAGTACTCCCTACCAGGTTTCACTGAAACATGGCATGTTTTTTTTATCAAAACATTTATATTAAAATATTAAAGGGCCGTATGACGATGTAAAATTTTAAAACCTAAACAGGAAGAAAAATGTACCACGAGTTACGCAATAAACATTTTCCGTGAATTGGACACTATTTTCCAGAAAAAGTTTGCGTCCGAAATTGCTTGAAGTGCAAGTGTGCAACAAAAAAGAGCTTGAACAAGATTTATTTGGGTATAGCACTACCCCTGAAAACATGCAGAACCAAACTTTTATAGAGTTCTTCACAATGAGTTGTTTTGTCACGTTTAAGGGTCCCAAAACAGGCTAGTTTGATCATTAGAATGAAAAAATAGGCAAGAAACGACGCATTTCAAATATCAAAACATTGACATGACCATTTTATAACTTCAATAACTTCGAGAATTCAATGTCTACGACGCTGAAACACAAAACCGAGTGTGACGTAGACATGGAACTAGTGCATGCACATACCCGTAGAGTTCAGAATACCATAGAAACACACTTACCTGATAAAAAAGCAAGCGAACACGCGAAGATGTCAGTAAATATCCGCCATTTTGTAAGTTTGCGACCATTTCGCTCGCTTGAACCAAGTGTGCAACCACTTCACGTCCTGCCCCTTGTAGAACAGCCGTATGAATATTCAAGGTTAAAAATGGTTAGATATTTGCTCATAAATAATTAAATTAAAGGTCTTGTATAATACCAGTATAGAATACAAATACTGATTACCAAGTTTATTTGAAATTAAGTACTGATATCACAATGTACATGTCCAATTGTAAACAATTTTTGGGAAACCTCTAGAAATATTTATTACTGGTTGACATGTTGAGTTTCTCCTGCACTGATGGTAATTTTCCCGATGAATAAGCTTGTTTTAGCTTCTGATAAGTTTGTGTATTTGAATTCTAAACAAGTCAATGCTCTCTATGTTTACCTATTAATCGCCAGAGTTTTATTGGTTGTCAGAGTCAGCTGATCAACTTAATAATCCAAAGATGCTTGAAAATATCCGAATTCATTGTGAAATTGTCTATAATATGTGCATGATAAATTTGTGAGCACTAGTTATATGGTAAAAGTGTCAGAGCAAACACAGTGTCCCAGTAGTAAAAAGCTATAAAATTTGTCCCCCCCTCCCCTACCCCCAATCTGTGCAGAAGTGAATAAATCAACACACATGCTAAAAAGTCAGTATATAAATGGTAGATGTTCTTTGAAACGTTACAAATCCAGATATGTTACTTCTCCATATTTATCCACTTGTTTTGCATAAAACTCACTCACCACAATACCGCATGTATGACTGGCTTATGACCAATATGTGTATGACTGGCTCTCGTGTTAATTGATTGCTCGTTATTTCCTTATTTTGCAGATCCAAATACAAAGAAGTTTATGTCAGGTAGTCTAGATCGTGTTTTTGGATTTCCACAGTTTGTGAGATTTAGTTGGTCTACAGCTGATAAAATCATACAAAAAAATGGAGTCACGTTTAAATGGTATTTATCATATTAATAGTCTATACTTTGTTTAATCTGATGCCCAACTGTAAAGATACTTTATAAAGATCATTTTGTTTAGGCAGTATGTGGGAAATCTAGTTTGTAATCCACCTGACAAGAGAGGTTCACTGTGAGTATTTAGGAGGTTGGGGTATGTAAAGTAAAACATCTAGGTAACTGTATACTAGAGGCTATTTTCTATATGCCAGGTGTGTAAGACCAAGAAAAAAAAGAGTTGTTTCTGCTAATCCTTATGACCCTGATTATTTTTATGCTTCCCAAAGGGCGAGCAAATAATTGCCGCTTTGTCTGTCCTTCCAACTGTCCGTCCGTCAGTCTGTCCGTCACACTTGTCCGGAGTATAACTTGAAAAGTATTAATGGCATTTGATTGAGTTTAGATATTTCACATGTAGCATTGCCTAGTGGACCTCTACAAAATTGCTTAAATCATGACCCTAGGGGTCAAAATTGGCCCTGCTGCCGGGGTCACTTGATTTTACATAGGAAAATCTTAAAAAATCTTTTTCTCAAAAACCAGAAGCCCTAGAGCTTAGATATTTGACTTGTAGCATTGCCTAGTGGACCTCTACTAATGTTGTTCAAATCATGACCCCGAGGTCAAAATTGACCCCGCCCTAGGGGTCACTTGATTTTACATATGAAAATCTTTAAAAAATTTCTAAAAAATAAACCAGAAGGCCTAGAGCTTAGATATTTCACATGTAGCATTGCCTAGTGGACCTCTACAAAATTTGTTCAAATCATGACCCCCGGGGTCAAAATTGACCCTGCCCCACGGGTCACTTGATTTTACATATGAAAATCTTCAAAAAATTTCTAAAAATAAACCAGAAGGCCTAGATCTTAGATATTTGACCTGTAGCATTGCCTAGTAGACTTCTAAAAATTTGTTCAAATCATGACTGCCGGGGTCAAATTGGCTCCGCCCCATAGGGTTACTTGATTGTACATAGAAAAATCTTCAAAATTTTCTAAAAAAAAAACCCCAGAAGGCCTAGAGCTTAGATATTTGACATGTAGCGTTGCGTAGTGGACCTCTACAAAATTTGTTCAAATCTTGACCCCCCCAGGGTCAAATTGACCCAGCCCCAGGGTTACTTGATTGTGCATAGGGAAATCTTCATAAATTTGCTAAAAATAAACCAGAAGGCCTAGATCTTAAAGCTTTAGCTAAAGAAATTTGTTCAAGCAAGCAACTCTACTCAGGTGAGCGATATAGGGCCATCATGGCCCTCTTGTTTCTTTACAAATGTTTTATTTTTTTAAAAGAGGGCAACTTTTGGAGAGTATTTTAAATATGTAATTGCATAGGACTGAACTGTACAGCATGTATTGGACAGGTAGATAGTTGGATAAGATGTTGTTTATTTACTAAATATTTCTCTGTGGTTTTGTGATATACTGCTAAACCAATTTCTCATGATGAATCATCACCAAACTTGGGCTGTAGCATTCTTGTAGGGTCTTAATCAAATGGTTGAGCTTTACAGATTTTAAGGGCCAACAGAGCTGAATATAGAAAAATCTTTTAAACAACTTCTTTCATGAATATGTTATTGGAACATTCAGTCTGTAGCATCCTTGGTACAGACTTGTCTCAGTTTTGTTTAAATGGTTCTGCCTGACCACGTTTTAGGGACATCAAAGCTACAAACAGAAAATGCTCATAAATCACTTGATAGATTGTCACGAAACTCCCCCAGGTTTGTTTCAGTTATTTTGTATTTTTGGGCTGTCGCAGCAAAAAATAGAAAAAATCTTTGATAGCTTACAGTGAACTTCTGAAAGAATGTTCACCAAAGTTGATCAGAAACAAGGTCAAATGGTCAAGGTCTTCCTCTGGTGAGTTGCTTTATGCCTTATGTAAATGTTTACTTGAATCTGTTTAAAATGTTTACTAGAATCTGTTTGTTTGCAGGGAAGATGATGAAGAAGAAGAGAACAAGAATGTGCAATCACTTATCAAGTTCATGGGTAAAAAAGAGGAGTGTACAAACAGACATAGATTCTATAAAGAAAGATGCCTCAGTAATGTGACTAACCTTTAAGGCATTACAAATGTGAAATGATTCCAAAACCTTGGCATCCATTAGGAAATAGTGATCGTAAAATGACGCCAAAACTTTTTCATGTCATTTGGTTCCATGCGCTAGATAAATTTTTATTGTTGAAACCAGAAGACATATTTGTACTACCTTTTCTGCAGGACTTAACAAATAAAAAAAATTCTATTTCTTTACAAATACTTTTTTTCAGTTGCATGATGATACTTGAGCTTTTGTGACTGCTCAATGTCCGTCACGCTTCGTCCGTCCGTCAACATTTTCTTAAAAAATCTAGAAAAACACTGGGCAGAATTAAACCAAACTTCACAGGAATGATCCTTGGGTGCCCCCCTTTCAAAATTATTCAAAGAATTGAATTCCATGCAGAACTCTGGTTGCCATGGCAACCGAAAGGGAAAACTTTAAAAGTCTTGTCCAAAACGTCAATGCATAGAGCCTTGATATTTGGCATGTGACATCATCTTATGGTCCTCTATCAAGATTGTTTAAATTTTGCCCCTTGGGTGAAAAGAGGCCCTGCCCCGGGGGTCACAAGTTTTACATAGACTTATATAGGAAAAAACTTTAAAACTCTTCTTGTCTAAAACCACAAGACCTAGGCCTTTGATATTTTGTATGTGACATTGCCTTGTGGTCCTCTACCAAAATTGTTAAAATGATGCCCCTTGGGTGAAAAGAGGCCCTGCCCCGGGGGTCTCAAGTTTTACATGGACTTACATAGGAACAAGAGCTGTCACTAATGGTGACAGATTCCCCTGCAGCGCCTTGACCTTTGACCTGGTGACCTTGACCTTTGACCCGGTGACCCCAAAGTCAATAGGGGTCGTGTACTCAATAAGTACTATCAGCATGTGAAGTTTGAAGGTCCTTGGTGCAGTGGTTCACAAGTAAAGTGCCTTCATGCAAAAAGTTAACATTGGCCCCTGTGACCTTGACCTTTGACCGGGTGGCCCTGAAGTCAGTAGGGGTCGTGTACTCAAATAAGTACTATCAGCATGTGAAGTTTGAAGGTCCTGGGTGCAGTGGTTCACGAGTAAAGTGCCTTCATGCAAAAAGTTAACATTGGCCCCTGTGACCTTGACCTTTGACTTGGTGACCCCAAAGTCAGTAGGGGTCGTGTACTCAATAAGTACTGTCAGCATGTGAAGTTTGAAAGTCCTGGGTGCAGTGGTTCGCGAGTAAAGTGCCTTCATGCAAAAAGTTAATGTGAAGAATGAATGAATGAATGAACTAAGGAATGGATGGACAGTTGAAGACTAATATGCCTCCCTTCGGGGGCATAAAAAACATGAAAAATCTTCTTGTCTGAAACTGCAAGGCCTTTGCATTTGGTATTTGGTATTTTGCATTGTCTTGTTGTCCTCTACCAAAATCGTTCAAATTATGCCCCTGTGGTGAAAAGAGGCCCAGCCCCAGTGGGTATCGAGTTTTACGTAGACTTGTATAGGAAATAATCTTTAAAAATCTTCTTGCCTGAAACTGCAAGGCCTAGGCTTTTGATATTTGGTATTTTGCCTTTCCTAGTGTTTCTCTACCAAAATTGTTCAAATTATGTCCCTGGGGTGAAAAGAGGCCCTGCCCTGTGGGTACCAAGTTTTACATAAGACATATAAGAAAAAAATTAAAGATCTCCTTGTCTGAAAATTCAAGGCCTAGGACTTTGATATTTGGTATGTAGCATTGCCTACAAGATTGTTCAAATTATTCCCCTGGGGTGAAAAGATGCCCCGCCCTGGGAGTCACTTGTTATATAGGAAAAAATACTTAAAAAATGATCAGATCATATTTCCTAGACTGTTCAATTATAAGTACCTGATGACCTCAAGCGATTAGGGATGACTTGACTGTGACCTTGACCTACTTTCTTGTTTTTAGCTCACCTGTCATGTATTGACAACTTGGTGAGCTTTTGTGATCGCCCTTCGTCCGTCCATCCACAATTTCTTGTGAACACGATAGAGACATTTTGCAAGCAATTTTGATCAGACTTGTACAAAACTTGTATCGTCATAATATCTCGTTTCCTTTCGAAAGCTGGCCAGATCCTATCATGGGTTCTTGCCCCTTAAAGGGCCAGAATTTGCTGTTGTGCGTGCGTCAACAGTTCCTTGTCTGCACGATAGTCGTTTCATTTATGATTTTATTTTAACCAAACTTGCACACAACTTGAATCACCATAAAATCTTGGTTCCTTTCTTGAACTGGCCAGATCCCATTATGGGTTCTAGAGTTATGGCCCCTGAAAGGGCCAAAATTAGCTATTTTGACCTTGTCTGCACAATAGCAGCTTTATTTATGATTTGATTTTTACCAAACTTGCACACAACTTGTATCACCATAAGATCTTGGTTCCTTTCTTGAACTGGCCAGATTCCTTTATGGGTTCCAGAGTTACGGCCCCTGAAAGTATACATTAGTGATGATGTTTGGATAGTTTTATGTGTATATTGCTCTGCATTTGTTGCATTGCAGTGCTCTTGTTTTTTAGCTCACCTGTCGCGTAGTGACAGGGTGAGCTTTTGTGATCGCCCTTCGTCCGTCCACAATTTCTTGTCTGCATGATAGTGGTTTCATTTATGATTTGATTTTTACCAAACTTGCACACAACTTGTATCACCATAAGATCTTGGTTCCTTTCTTGAACTGGCCCGATCCCATTATGGGTTCCAGAGATATGGCCCCTGAAAGGGCCAAAATTAGCTATTTTGACCTTGCCTGCACAATAGCAGCTTTATTTATGATTTGATTTTTACCAAACTTACACACAACTTGTATCACCATAAGGTGATGGTTCCTTTCTTGAACTGGCCAGATCCCATTATGGGTTCCAGAGTTATGGCCCCTGATAGGGCCAGATTTAGCTATTTTGACTTTGTCTGCACAATAGCAGCTTCATTTACAATTTGAATTTAATCAAACTTGCACAAAACTTGTGTCACCATAAGATCTTGGTTCCTTTCTTGAACTGGCCAGATTCCTTTATTGGTTCCAGAGTGATGGCCCCTGAAAGGGCCAAAATTAGCTATTTTGACCTTGTCTGCACAATAGCAGCTTTATTTATGATTTTATTTTAACCAAACTTGCACACAACTTGTATCACCATAAGATCTTGGTTCATTGCTTGAACTGGCCAGATCCCATTATGGGTTCTAGAGTTATGGCCCCTGAAAGGGCCAAAATTAGCTATTTTGACCTCGTCTGCACAATAGCAGCTTTATTTATGATTTTATTTTAACCAAACTTGCACACAACTTGTATCACCATAAGATTTCAATCCCTTTTTATAAGGGCTGTATTATGTTATCGCGTTGTTGTCTGTCTGTCTGTTGGTTAGCAATTTCCCTTCCGCTTTGTAACTCTTGAACTCCTTGAAGGATTTCAAAGAAACCTGACACAAATGTTCACCTCATCGAAATGATGTGCAGAGCGCATGTTTCGGATGGCTCACTTCAAGGTCAAGGTCACACTTAGGAGTCAAATGTCATATGACTTCGTTTTGTGTGTATATTGCTCTGCATTTCCTTTGCATTGCAGTGCTCTTGTTTTTATTTGGCAGATCCTTCTTTTGTTCACTTACAATGATTTTTTAGCTCACCTGAGCACAAAGTGCTCAAGGTGAGCTTTTGTAATCGCCCTGTGTCCGTCGTCGTCCGTCCGTCCTTCCGTCGTCGTCAACAATTTGACTGTTAACACTAGAGGTCACAATTTTGGCCCAATCTTAATGAAACTTGGTCAGAATGTTGCCCTCAATAAAATCTTGGACGAGTTCGATATTGGGTCATATGGGGTCAAAAGCAAGGTCACATCAAAGGAAAAGCTTGTTAACACTCTAGAGGTCACAATTTTGGCCCAAACTTCATGAAGCTTGGGTCAGAATGTTACCCTCAATAAAATCTTGGGTGAGTTCGATATTGGGTCATCTGGGGTCAAAAACTAGGTCACCAGGTCAATCAAAGGAAAAGCTTGTTAGCACTCTAGAGGTCACAATTTTGGCCCAATCTTAATGAAACTTGGTCAAAATGTTACCCTCAATTAAATCTTGAACGAGTTCGATATTGGATCATCTGGGATCAAAAACTAGGTCACCTGGTCAAATCAAAGAAAAAGCTAGTTAACACTCTATAGAGGCCACATTTATGACCATATCTTAATGAAATTTGGTCAGAATGTTGATCTTGATGATTCCTAGGTCAGATGAGCGATACAGGGCCTTCGTGGCCCTCTTGTTAGCTCGACTATTCAAAGAATAGTCTAGCTATTTTACTCACCCTGGCGTCGGCGTCGGCGTCACACCTTGGTTAAGTTTTTGCATGCAAGTACATACAGCTATCATGTAAAGGCATATAGCTTTGAAACTTATTTATTCTTTTTCTAGGTCAATTACCAACCTCACTGGGTCAAGTTCCATAACTCTAACATGTATTTTGAGCAAATTATGCCCCCTTTTGGACTTAAAAAATTCTGGTTAAAGTTTTACATGCAAGTTACTATCTCAAAAACTAATGCAGATATTGAATTGAAACTTCACATGTGTCTTCGGGATTATAAAACTAGTTGATAGCACCAAGTCCCATAACTCTGACCTTTATTTTGGCCAAATTATGCCCCCTTTTGGACTTAGAAAATTTTGGTTAAAGTTTTGCGTGCAAGTACATACAGCTATTACTAAAAGGCATATAGATTTGAAACTTATTTTTTCTTTTTCTAGATCAATTACCTACCTCACTGGGTCAAGTCCCATAACTCTGACATGTATTTTGGCCAAATTATGCCCCCTTTTGGACTTAGAAAATTTTGGTTAAAGTTTTGCGTGCAAGTACATACAGCTATTACTAAAAGGCATATAGATTTGAAACTTATTTTTTCTTTTTCTAGATCAATTACCTACCTCACTGGGTCAAGTCCCATAACTCTGACATGTATTTTGGGCAAATTATGCCCCCTTTTGGACTTAGAAAATCCTGGTTAAAGTTTTACATGCAAGTTACTATCTCCAAAACTACTACAGATATTAAATTGAAACTTCACATGTGTCTTCGGGGTTATAAAACTAGTAGATAGAATCAAGTCCCATAACTCTGACATGTATTTTGGGCAAATTATGCCCCCTTTTGGACTTAGAAATCCTGGTTAAAGTTTTGCGTGCAAGTACATACAGCTATTACCAAAAGGCATATAGCTTTGAAACTTATTTATTCTTTTTCTAGGTCAATTACCAACCTCTCTGTTTCAAGTTCCATAACTCTTAACATGTATTTTGAGCAAATTATGACCCCTTTTGGACTTAAAAAATTCTGGTTAAAGTTTTACATGCAAGTTACTAGCCCAAAACTAATGCAGATATTGAATTGAAACTTAACATGTTTCTTCGGGATTATAAAACTAGTTGATAGCATCAAGTCCCATAACTCTGCTATGCATTTTGGTCAAATTATGTCCCCTTTCGAACTTAAAACTCTTTGATATTTAACATTTTGGGTAATAATTTCCTGCTTCTGTGACAATATTTCGAATAGTCGAGCTTGGCTGTCTTACAGACAGCTCTTGTTTTTAATTACTTCTCTTTTATGTTACTATAAATAGCTTATTTAGTAACTTTTTTATTGGCCGTAGGTGAAAACCGAGACCACTTTTCACCTCCAATTGATAGGTGTATTTTGAGATATCTGTACCTTAAAGAAAATTTCAACTATATTTTCTCATGATTCTGATTGATCTTGATTATGATTTTTTGACCTTCTTGTCCTTAAGTGCAATGATAACAGGTGAGCGATATAGGGCCATGATGGCCCTCTTGTTTTGTTTCTAATACTTTATTCCCCATATTGGGACAAGCACGTGCATCAGGGATTATCATTCGGTTTTATCGATTCCTGGTTTCTTATAAAGATGGTCCAGAACAAGTTCTGTGAAGATCCATCATTTGATTCATTAGAATAAATCGTTTAAAGGTCTTTTTAGCTCACCTGAGCAATGTTCAGGTGAGTTTTTGTGATCGCTCTATGTCCGGCATCTGTCAACATTTAGCTTGTGTATGTGAAAGAGGCTGTATTTTTCAACTGATGTTCATGAAATTTTGTCAGAATGATTACCTTGATAAAATCAAAGAGCTATAAAAATAAATAGATTGGCAACTTGAAAGGCATATAGAACAAATCTCGCCAACCTCCCGTGACAAAAAAATGAGATCTCGTTTACCGGAAGTGGCGCTTTCTCCACGCGCCATTTTGTATGCGAAAGCAATTATTCATCGGTAAAATAATTATCACCGTATGACCACGCTTCTTTCGATGGCAAAAAAAACCCCGTGTACTTCGTGTCTTAAGACCATTTCAAATTAAACTAATTTTGTTTTAGAAGCTAACATGTATTTTAAATGTAGTTTTAAAGGTACAAATTGTAACTCCATGCTCGCTGATGTTTGTTTTTCGCAAGATAACGCCCAATCACGCTCCGACACGAGCTCACGCGTGATTACAGCCAGTTGCCATTCTGTGTATTTTATACTTCTTTGATAAAATCTAGGCCAAGTTCGAAAATGGGTCATCTGGGGTCAAAAACTAGGTCACTGGGTCAAATCAAAGAAAAACGTTGTGTATGATGTCCGGCGTCTGTCAACATTTAGCTTGTGTATGCGAAAGAAGCTGTATTTTTCAATTGATCTTCGTGAAATTTGGTTGGAATGATTGCCTTGATGAAATCTAGGTCGAGTTTATATATGGATCATCTGAGGTTAAAAACTAGGTCAGTTATAGAATTTATTTATTTATTTGGGTTTTACGGCGCACCAAGACAGTATAGGTTATATGGCGCCAAACAGGACTACAAATTCTGTTGAAAAATGGTGTAAAACCAGAAACAAACAAACAAATTTTGGTTCCACATCTCATTTACATCGAAATTAAAACATGAGGTATGTAATCAAAATTTGCATACCTGCTGGAATCACAGAGTTACTGCAAAACCAAGTGTTAAGACCCTATTAGTCGCCTCTTACGATCATGCAAGGGTAAGGCAGTGATTCCAATTATTTTCATACACAGATCCTCCCAGAACCACATGCGTTACTGTATTTTTCAATTGATTTTCATGAAATTTGGTCAAAATGATTGCCTTGAGGGAATCTAGGTCAAGTTCGAATATGGGTCATTTGGGGTCAAAAAGTAGGTCACTAGGTCAAATCAAAGAAAAACATTGTGTATGAAATAGAGGCTGCAGGGATCATCCTACAAGGCGATTTGAGCGATATCGTCGCTTTAAAGTCGGCCACTTCGCCTAATTATTACCTCCAGGCGAAGTCCAAATCGCCGAGTTTTTCAGCGAGTTATTATCTGTTTACTTAAAGTTGTAAAACTTGATGCATATTCTAGATTAAATTATCGCTAAATCAGTAGTCAACCCCGCCTACTCGCCTGTCAAACTTCAGCTAATCATAGCGTTAATATGCCACATTGTCGATCAATAATGTTGAATTGCTCGGGTACTGTGGATAAAAAATGATTTTGCGGATGTCAAAACTGCCGTACAAAATATTGTAAAAAGATCGCCACTATCTACGAGTTTGATATTATTTTCGAAAAAATAATAAATAAATAAATTCAGTGTACAAATCTGAACAAGTTGATGCAACAAGAGGGCCATGATGGCCTATATCGCTCACCTGTTATCATTGCACTTGAGGACAAGAAGGTCCTCAGAAAAAATATCTAAGTCCAAAGGACAGGAACAACAAAGGAAAGAAATTTAACCAAAAAGAAAAAAAAAATCTTACAAGGTACAGATATGTCAAAATACACCTAAAAATTGGAGATACCATCCATGTTGTACCACAGAAATGTGGTCTCGGTTTTTCCCTACGGCCAATAATAAAAAAGTTACTAAAATAAGCTATTTATAGAAACGTAAAAGGGAAGTAATTAAAAAGAAAATGTACAAAAGAAGGATCTGCCAAATAAATCTGTTGACATAAATGAAATTTCAGATCAGTATCTTCATTAGTTACGGAGATATACCCATTTTAATTTGAAATAAAGGGAGGTAATTTGACATAAAATCAGTCCATAGTTATCTACCCTGATTGGCTCAGTCCAACTAATGACAATAATGAAATTTCAAACAAGTCCTATAAGTACTTACTGATATAAATCCATTTTTACTACAATCAGGGGAGGTAATCAGATATAAAATAACTCTGGAACCTACAATTGGATCTGATTTGTCATGGAATCCAAGATTTATTGTTGTTGAAGATATTTTGGAAGTTTGTATCAAATAAAACCATAAATGAAGTTTCTATATGGCTGCAAAAGCCAAAATAGCCAATTTTGGACCTTTAAGGGGCCATAACTGGAATCCATGATGGAATCTGGCCAGTTCAAGAAAGGAACCAAGATCTTGTGGTGATACAAGTTGTGTGCAAGTATGGTTAAAATCAAATCATAAATGAAGTTGCTATTGTGCAGACAAGGTCAAAATAGCTAATTTTGGCCCTTTCAGGGGCCATAACTCTGGAACCCATTATGGGATCTGGCCGGTTCAACAAAGGAACTGAGATCTCATGGAAACACAAGTTTTGTGCAAGTTTGATTAAATTCAAATCATAAATGAAGCTGCTATTGTGCAGACAAGGTCAAAATAGCTAATTCTGGCCCTTTCAGGGGTCATAACTCTGGAACCCATAACGGAATCTGGCCAGTTCAAGAAAGGAACCAAAATCTTATGGTGATACAAATTGTGTGCCAGTTTGGTAAAAATCAAATCATAAATAAAGCTGCTATTGTGCAGACAAGGTCAAAATAGCTGATTTTGGCGCTTTCAGGGGCCAACCCTGGAACCCATAACGGGATCTGGCCAGTTCAATAAAGGAACCGAGATCTTATGGTGATACAAGTTGTGTGCAAGTTTGGTTAAAATAAAATCATAAATGAAACCACTATCGTGCAGACAAGAAATTGTTGACGGACGGACGAAGGGTGATCACCTTGTCACTATGTGACAGGCGAGCTAAAAATCGGGCATTATAAAAGCACGAGAATCGAAACATGAATGAAAATTTTCACGGCGTTTTGATCATGCACCTGTTAAATTTACGTGTTTCGGACATGTAAATTTCGGATAAAAATTTAAAGGCGACTTTTTCATAGCTAAGTTTATACTTTATTAATATTTAGAAATTCATGAAAATGATAATGCAAGAATCAATTTCCTTGAATAATTACTGTTTATAAGTTACAGCTAGACCCACAGAAAGTGATATATAGGCAGGAAACTGAATGCTATACCGATTCTTCTCCTTAAATTCATCAACTTCTCCCTAAATTCTGTGAAGAAGAGAAGTCACTTCTCCCTAAAATGTTGACCTAGGATGATCCCTGAATAGAGGCTGTATTTTTCAATTGATCTTCATGAAATTTGGTCAGAATGATTGCCTTGAGGGAATCTAGGTCAAATTCGAATACGGGTCATCTGGGGTCAAAAAGGAAGGTCACTAGGTCAAATCAAAGAAAAACCTTGTGTATGCAATAGAAGCTGTATTTTTCAGTTGATGTTCATGAAATTTGGTCTGAACGATTGCCTTGATAAAATCTAGGTAAGGTTCGAATATGGGCCATCTGGGATAAAAAAGTAGGTCACATCAAAGAAAAACTTATATCGTTTTGCAGATGTCGGACGGTCTGTCGACCAATCCTTTTCCGGATGATAACTCAAGAACAATTGGGCCTAGGATCATGAAAGTTGATAGGAAGGGTGGTCATCACCAGCAGATGACCCCTATTGATTTTGAGATCTGTATGTCAAAGGTCAAGGTCACAGTGACCCGGAACAGTAAAATGGTTTTCGGGCGATAACTCAAGAAAGCTTGGGCCTAGGATCAGGAAAATTAAGAGGGAGATTGGTCATGACCAGCAGATGATCCATATTGATTTTGAGGTCATTAGGTCAAAGTTCAAGGTCACATTGGCCAGGAACAGTTCAACGGTTTCTGGGTGATAACCCGAGAACGCTTGGGCTAAGGGTTATGAAACATGATAGAGAGGTTCATCATGACCAGCAGATGACCCCTATTGATTTTGAAGTCAGTAGGTCAAAGGTCAAGGTTACAGTGAACTGGAACATTTAAACCCTTTCTGGACAATACCTTGAGAACAATTAGGCCTAGGATCATGAAACTTGATAGGGAGATTGCTCTTGACCAGTACATGATCCCTATAGATTTTGAGCTCAGTAGGCCAAAGGTCAAGGTCACATTGATCCAGAACAGTTAAAACCCTTTCAGGACGATACCTTGAGAACGCTTGGGCCTAGGATCACAGAACTTAATAGGGAGGTTGATCATGACCAGCAGATGACCCTGGTTGATTTAGAGGTCAATAGATCAAAGGTCAAGGTCACATTGAACCAGAACAGTAGAAATTTTGTTTACAGTGAGCAAATAATTTCTGTTCCTTGGCAGTTACTGAATGCATCAAGGGGGGCATTTAGTGTTCAACGAGCTCGTTCAATTGGTCTTCTAGAAATTTGGTCAGAATGATTGCCTTGATGAAATCTAGGTCTAGTTTGCATATGGGTCATCTGGGGTCAAAAAGTAGGTCACTAGGTCATATCAAAGAAAAACCTTGTGTATGCGACAGAGACTGTATTTTTCAATTGATCTTCATGAAATTTGGTCAGAATGATTGCCTTGATAAAATCTAGGTCAGTTTGAATATGGGTCATCTGGGGTCAAAAACTAGGTCACTAGGTCATATCTAAGAAAATACTTGTTTGAACTCAAGAGACCACATTTTTGGTCCAATCTTAATGAAAATTGGCCAGAATATTTGTTTCCATGAAATCACTAGGTCAAACATGTTTACACTGTTATGGGGTGTTTCTCAGGTGAGCGACCTAGGGCCGTCTTTGCCCTCTTGTTCTATTTTCTACTCTGTTGTCGGTTAAAAAGGGTAAGTAGCATGTAGAACCATCTGAACAAATTTCAGAGAGCAAACGTTACAGACCAAGTTTGGTAAGTAAAAGTGGTTCGTGAGAAAAAGTTGTTTAAATGTTTAGGGGACAAGCTTAACCATTTAAATATGATTCTGACCAAGTTTGGTTTAATTCTGACCAGTAGTTTCAGTAAAAATGTTTATGCAGGATGACGGATCATCTACCTACCACCTATACTACTAGCTCTTCCTGAACAAAGTTCAGTCCAGTCCATTTTGACTTTGAAATAAAGTGAAGGTGCAACTAAACTTTAACCAAGCTCTGGACAACGACATTGAGGCAAGTTACTTGGTATAGTCAGGCTATATATATATATATATATATATATATATATATATATGGGAGTTGTGTCAGGGCTGAAGGTCACAGCACAATTAATCTGGTCTCTCCTGGCATAATAAAACAAGTAAGAACTGAACTATAAAAATTTATTTGTAAATAGAAATGTAAAGTGTAAAGAAATCCTTGTCATCAAAGTTAAACCAATTTACTGCAGAAATTTACTCTTACATATACACTGATTTACACCTAAAGAGATACTGCATGAACCAGAGTGATGGATATAATATATTACCAGATATAACCTGCAATATTTATTCACTGAATAGATACTGAACTTCCATAACATCAAATATTTCCTAGGAAAATGGTGATAAGACAGTTTAAATCAAACAATGGCCTCAGCTTTACTAGTAGCACATTAATGTACTTTCAAAATTTCGAAAAAATATCACATAAATCTGAAAGTGTGCAATATTGTAACTATACTGTTGTTTAACATTGGAAGTTTCTATTAGGTTGTCAATACAATTATAGATAAGATAAAGGAATGCCTTTATTATTTTAATGACGGTTATACTCCAGTATGTCTACAAGTATATACACTGTTTACATCAGAAACAAAATTAAACATTTCTTTAAGCAGAGCTGTTTATAAAACACTTGCCCTATATGACTGCCTGTTTGAATAAACTGTGTAATTTTTTTAGTCTCTAGTAAGCTATGACCTTGTTCAAGCAGTCTATAGCTATCAATTAACCTTTAGTCTTACAATTCACTGTGACAACGACCTTTAACTGTCTTGACACCAACAACACATCTGGTCACCTAATTGCCAAAAGTAATCCTACTGTTCGACTGTCCTAGCCCAAACATTCATAACAGATTGAAAACAAAACTGTATTCAGTCTCCATGTCACTGTGACCTTAAACCTGCTATGATGCAAAACAACAGGAGTCAATAGACCTATGATGTTTGACCACTTCCAGCCTAAGCATTCTCTAGTTACCGACTGGAAACAAAACTGTCCATCAACAGACCAACAAAAGCAAAATAAGTTACCCTCTTCTATTAAGAGGCCTACAAAATACCAAAATGGCATACTAATAACTACACATGACAATACAGAATAAATACAGAATAAGCATTTACTGGAGAATGCATGGAATCTTACAATCTGTTCACAGTAAAAATATTCTAAAATGCTAACAAATCATGAAGAAAAGGTGAAAGAAACTGTACAAACTAATATGTTGTTACCACAGCTGGGCAATGGTATGTGCTAGAATTCTTCTTGCATCCAGGCTGAACATTGTGTTGTTTTCAAAGGTGTTTCAGTAACAAGAGCTGTCTATAAGACAGTGCTTGACTATTTGACAGCTTCTTAGTTTAACAAGGGCCATAACTTGACAAGACTATGTAACCGAGTGTTATCAAATAGTGCCTCACAAAACTAAAAAAAAAAGCTAAAATTTGAATTGAATTCAACCAATGATTATTTAAGTAAGTTTGATTACTAGGAAACTTTGTGTAAAGTTTTAATTCAGTATATGCAATGGTTACTGATATAGGAACACGAATAACTAGAGGTGCTTTTGAGAAAATTGCATGTCTCCCACAACTGCCTAATCATCTGAATAGTAAGTCTGTCTTTATATACTGTTTGCAGCCTATTGGTATCTGTTGGAGTTGGAGTTGGAGTAACCGGTCTACATCTGTGTATCGGTAATTATGTTCAAGGGCCGTAATTCCGAAGTGCCTGGGGCGATTTGGCTCATCGAACTTGGCTGGGGAGTTAAGGTCATACACATTTTGTTCAAGTTTGCTGAAGATTGAAGGAGAACTTAGAGTGCGGACAAGATTTGTGACAGACACACAGGAGTAAATCAATATGTCTCCCACACCACTGTGTGGTGGGAGACATAATAACTAAATGGTGAGGGTGACAATGGCTCCTGGTTGAGTAAAATAACTCTCAGTATTCTTTAGTCAGCTAGATGCTGGAAGACATACACCGGACCATCCATCAACACTTAGCCCACTTCAGGTCGAGCTATTAAACTCAAGACATCAAAGTCCTGATAAAATACACTTGTCCAGTTCAAGTTGATAATGTATACAAAATGGAAACTGTTGGTGGAGTTGAGTATACAGTGTGTACCTATACTTATAATATTGTTGAAAAAGGAGTGAAAATATTAGGACAAGAAAGTCACAACAATATTACATGTCCAATTCATGTCAATGATTACTCTATACTAAGACTAACTTGAATTGTATGGAAATTGTAGGAGTTGAGTGTAGGAGTTGAGAACTCAAGGTACAGATGTAGCTGTAATATTCTAGAGTCCAAAAAAGACGAATAACTCCAGACAAGCAGGAAATTATGTTGCTCACTTGACCAAGAAAGTGCCCAGACAGAATGATGGACAGTTCAAACACTGTAGGCATAAAAAGTTTAGCAATTTTCAATACAAGGACACTATGCATTATGATACATTTTGAAAAGAATTCATGAAATAAAATATGAAAATATAAAAGTCATCCAGATTAAAGAAACTGTAACACTGAATGACCAAAACTCTCATTTAAATAAGCATTATCCCCCTGATGCAGAAGTAACCAAGATAGTGTCAGTTTTGAGGTGAACATGGCTGGGAAATCTGCTTCTTATCTTCTATTAGATGGCTTGCTTCTCAGTGGTCTGAAGAAAACAGAGTTCCAAAAATTAATACATAGTATATATACAGTCTATTTGAAAATATTTGCCAACAGGAAAGTGACAGAAAACAGTGAATGCAATAGAAAAATGGTATAAATTTCTTTGATGGATACTAGGAAACAAAAGGAGATTAAGTGAGTGGGATGTGAAATAAGAGAACCATGAACAGCATGTATTGCTCATTAAAACCTGGACAGCTTTGGGACCAAGCTTTTGTCTGGTTTAGAGGGGTAATATGTCAAAATTGCAATAATTATTCTATCCAGACTGTAACCTGCAGTCCTAGCACCTCTTTTTTATGAAAGTACATTTTATATTACATTTTGCTACTAATACATTTGTTCATAGAATATAAAATGTAATAAAAATAAGCTATTAATTAGTAAGTAAAACACTTGTAAATAAATTCCCTTCAGGGGAGTTATGGTTAAGACTTTCAATTCCCATTTATCACTACTGGTTTCGAAGCAGTTTCCGTCATAAAATGAAGGTTTTTAAAATATCCTTTTTCTTGAACGTTTCAGTTCCGTAAAATGCTCCCAAAGAGAACACCTTAGCTCTTCTGCTTTACGAAAACATAAATATCAATAGAGTCTAGCCCACGTGATAACACACAGAGGGGCTCCAAAAGGGGTGAATAAATAGAGCTGAATCGGTTGACTACAGAAGCAGTTTCCGTCATCAATTTTTGTTTTACTATTTATGTACATTTTTTCAGTGAAAACGACTAGAAAAGCACCATCCGTGTTTTTTAATCTTTCTGGTGAAATTAATTAATACAATTTTAAGAAGTTTGAAGGTTCCTGAAGGTGTTAAATTAGGCTTGTTGAAAATAGGAGGTAAAAAAAAAAAGAAGCAAAACCTGAGACTCGAACTCGCGATCTCATGCTTGTGAAGCCGATGCTCTACCGATTGAGCTAATCGGCCAGTTGACGTCATAATGACAATTTATATATCTTATATACACATATACTACGTAAGGGATACAACCGTCACTTTGTATAGCACATAGTATGTGACCAGTTACCCCCCTTGGATAAAAAAATCTAATCATCTATATTTCATATTGGTTTTTGCTCTTAATTGTTAAAAAATTATTGCCGATGCACAAAAATGACTCATTTTTAGCTCACCTGTCACAAAGTGACAAGGTGAGCTTTTGTGATCGCGCAGTGTCCGTCGTCCGTCCGTGCGTGCGTCCGTAAACTTTTGCTTGTGACCACTCTAGAGGTCACATTTTTCATGGGATCTTTATGAAAGTTGGTCAGAATGTTCATCTTGATGATATCTAGGTCAAGTTCGAAACTGGGTCACGTGCCTTCAAAAACTAGGTCAGTAGGTCTAAAAATAGAAAAACCTTGTGACCTCTCTAGAGGCCATATATTTCAAAAGATCTTCATGAAAATTGGTCAGAATGTTCACCTTGATGATATCTAGGTCAAGTTCGAAACTGGGTTACGTGCCATCAAAAACTAGGTCAGTAGGTCTAAAAATAGAAAAACCTTGTGACCTCTCTAGAGGCCATATATTTCATAAGATCTTCATGAAAATTGGTCAGAACGTTCATCTTGATGATATCTAGGTCAAGTTCGAAACTGGGTCACGTGCCATCAAAAACTAGGTCAGTAGGTCAAATAATAGAAAAACCTTGTGACCTCTCTAAAGGCCACATTTTTCATGGGATCTGTATGAAAGTTGGTCTGAATGTTCATCTTGATGATATCTAAGTCAAGTTCGAAACTGGGTCATGTGCGGTCAAAAACTAGGTCAGTAGGTCTAAAAATAGAAAAACCTTGTGACCTCTCTAGAGGCCATATATTTCATGAGATCTTCATGAAAATTGGTCAGAATGTTCACCTTGATGATATCTAGGTCAAGTTCGAAAGTGGGTCAAGTGCATTCAAAAACTAGGTCAGTAGGTCAAATAATAGAAAAACCTTGTGACCTCTCTGGAGGCCATATTTTTCATGGGATCTGTATGAAAGTTGGTCTGAATGTTCATCTTGATGATATTTAGGTCAAGTTCGAAACTGGGTCACGTGCGGTCAAAAACTAGGTCAGTAGGTCTAAAAATAGAAAAACCTTGTGACCTCTCTAGAGGCCATATATTTCATGAGATCTTCATGAAAATTGGTCAGAATGTTCACCTTGATGATATCTAGGTCAAATTCGAAAGTGGGTCACGTGCCTTCAAAAACTAGGTCAGTAGGTCAAATAATAGAAAAACCTTGAGACCTCTCTGGAGGCCATATTTTTCATGGGATCTGTATGAAAGTTGGTCTGAATGTTCATCTTGATGATATCTAGGTCAAGTTCGAAACTGGGTCACATGCGGTCAAAAACTAGGTCAGTAGGTCTAAAAATAGAAAAACCTTGTGACCTCTCTAGATTTTTTTTTTTTTTTGTTTGTTTTGGGTTTAACGCCGTTTTTCAACAGTATTTCAGTCATGTAACGGCGGGCAGTTAACCTAACCAGTGTTCCTGGATTCTGTACCAGTACAAACCTGTTCTCCGCAAGTAACTGCCAACTTCCCCATATGAATTATCAGAGGTGGAGGACTAATGATTTCAGACACAATGTCGTTTATCAAATAGTCACGGAGAACATACGCCCCGCCCGAGGATCGAACTCGCGACCCCGCGGTCCGTAGACCAACGCTCTTACCTACTGAGCTAAGCGGGCGGGCTTGTGACCTCTCTAGAGGCCATATATTTCATGAGATCTTCATGAAAATTGGTCAGAATGTTCACCTTGATGATATCTAGGTCAAGTTCGAAAGTGGGTCACGTGCCTTCAAAAACTAGGTCAGTAGATCAAATAATAGAAAAACCTTGTGACCTCTCTGGAGGCCATATTTTTCATGGGATCTGTATGAAAGTTGGTCTGAATGTTCATCTTGATGATATCTAGGTCAGTTTCGAAAGTGGCTCACGTGCCATCAAAAACTAGGTCAGTAGGTCAAATAATAGAAAAACCTTGTGACCTCTCTAAAGGCCATATTTTTCATGGGATCTGTATGAAAGTTGGTCTGAATGTTCATCTTGATGATATCTAGGTCAAGTTCGAAACAGGGTCATGTGCAGTCAAAAACTAGGTCAGTAGGTCTAAAATTAATAAAATCTTTTGACCTCTCTAGAGGCCATATTTTTCAATGGATCTTCATGAAAATTGATCTGAATGTTCACCTTGATGATATCTAGGTCAAGTTTGAAACTGGTTCATGTGCCTTAAAAAATAGGTCAGTAGGTCAAATAATAAAAAAACCTTGTGACCTCTCTAGAGGCCATACTTTTCATGGGATCTGTATGAAAGTTGGTCTGAATGTTCATCTTGATGATATCTAGGTCAAGTTTGAAACTGGGTCAACTGCAGTCAAAAACTAGGTCAGTAGGTCTAGAATTATTAAAATCTTTTGACCTCTCTAGAGGCCATATTTTTCAATGGATCTTCATGAAAATTGATCTGAATGTTCACCTTGATGATATCTAGGTCAATTTTAAAACTGGGTCACGTGCTTTCAAAAACTAGGCCAGTAGGTATAAAAATTGAAAAACCTTGTGACCTCTCTAGAGGCCATATTTTTCATGAGATCTTCATGAAAATTAGTGATAATGTTCACCTTGATGATATCTAGATAAAATTCAAAACAGGGTCACGTACCTTCGAAAACTAGGTTAATAGGTCAAATAATAGAAAAACCTTGTGACCTCTCTAGAGACCATATTTTTCAATGGATCTTCTTGAAAATTGGTCAGAATTTTTATCTTGATAATATCTAGGTCAAGTTCAAAACTGGGTCACATGAGCTCAAAAACTAGGTCACTATGTCAAATAATAAAAAAACCGACGTCATACTCAAAACTGGGTCATGTGGGAAGAGGTGAGCGATTCAGGACCATCATGGTCCTCTTGTTATCTTTATGATATATTTTTGGTAAATCATCTTGTTTCGACTGCCAAAAGGAGGAACTTTCAACTTTATTAGGGATTACATAGTTATTCTTTGCGCATGCGCATTAGTTGCACGTGAAATCCCCCATGTACGGAATGTAAACAAAACAATTATGGAATGAACAATTCGAGTTTTCTTGGAAAGTTTTTACCCTTTGTTGCTGAAATTTGACAGAGCTCTGGATTGCAGGGTAGCGTTATGGAAACAATCGCGACTTCATTGTGAAGAACGTCATGAAACGTAAAATAACGCGTTGACGGATACTACTAGCCGACGGGAACTGCTTCGAAACCAGTATGTTATAAACAATTTGCAATCAGTTCTCTTCAATACAGATTTACATTCTTCTTGCATTTTTACCAATATCTAATTCTTATTTCCACCCACGTTACCATTTTTCAGTGTCGTATATACATTCTATGCCAAACTTGGTGAAAACCAACATGTTAAACAAAAGGGTCATCATGACCCTGGATCGCTCACCTGAGTAATATGAGCTACATGTATCAAATGTCAAACTGATGCTAAAATATTAATTAATTTATTTATTTATTTGGGTTTTATGGCGCACCAACACAGTAAAGGTTATATGGTGCCAAACAGGACTACAAATTTTGGTTTCACATCTCATTTACATCGAAATAAAAACATGAGGTATGGAATCAAAATTTGCATACCTGCTGGAATCACAGAGTTACAGCAAAACCAAGTGCTAAGACCCTATTAGTCGCCTCTTACAATCATGCAAGGGTAAGGCTGTGGTTCAAATCCTTTTCATACATAAATCGTCCCAGAACCACATCGGGCGCTAAAATATTATGAAAGTAGATCAAATTCATAGTCACTGAAAGTCAGTTGTAAGATCAGTGTGCAAAACTGTACATGTCATCCAAATTTCAAGGCTGTATCTTAAACAAGAGGGTCATGATGACCCTGGATCACTCACCTGAGTAATATGAGCTACATGTTTCAAATATCAAACTGATGCTAAAATATTAAGAAAGTAGGTCAGTAGGTCATATTTATGGTCACTGAAAGTCAGTTTTAAGATCAGTATGCAAAAATGTACATGTCATCCAAATTTCAAGGCTGTATCTTAAAACAAGAGCTGTCACAGGAGACAGCGTGCTCGACTATTTCGATGCTGGATAGTGAAACTGGGCACATCTGAGGAAACTAAAGCCGTCACTGGAGTGTTTAATGACTCCAATTGTGGATGAAGATATTGCACAGTAGCCTGAGTCTATGTCAAAAATATCAACTTAAAGTAATAAGAGAGGTAAAGATAAAATGTATCAAAACACTATATAAGTATATTCTAAGCAAAAAGGGGCATAATTCATTAAATATTGGTGCCAGAGTTGTGCAGCTTGTGTCATATAGTATGGGTGATGATGTTGAACAACTATTTTAAGTTTGAATCAAATCCATTCAGTAATAACAGAGACAGAGTGAAAGTGCATCAAAACTTTAACCTAAAATTCTAAGTAAAAAAGGGGAATAATTAATAAAAAAATTGGTGCCAGAGTTATGCCTCTTGCATCATATGGTGTGGGTGATGATGTTGAACAACTATTTTAAGTTTGAATCAAATCCATTCAGTAATAAAAGAGATAGAGTGAAAGTGCATCAAAACTTTAACCTAAAATTCTAAGTAAAAAGGGGAAATAATTCATGAAAAAATGGTCCCAGAGTTATGCACCTTGCATCATATGATAAGGGTAATGATGTTGAACAATTGTTTAAGTTTGAATCAGATCCATTCAGTAATAACAGAGATAGAGTGAAAGTGCATAAAATGTTAACCTGAAATTCTAAGTAAAAAGGGGAATAATTCATGAAAAATTGTGCCAGAGTTATGCATCTTGTGTCATATGATGTGGGTGATGATGCTGAACAACTATTTTAAGTTTGAATCAAATCCATTCAGTAATAACAGAGGTAGAGTGAAAGTGCACCAAAACTTTAACCTGAAATTCTAAGTAAAAAGGGGGAATAATTCATGAAAAAATGGTGTCAGAGTTATGCACCTTGTGTCATATGATGTGGGTGATGATGCTGAACAACTGTTTTAAGTCTGAATCAAATCCATTCAGTAATAACAGAGATAGAGTGAAAGTGCATCAAAACTTTAACCTGAAAATCTAAGTGAAAAGGGGGGATAATTCACGAAATATTGGTGCCAGAGTTATGGCCCTTATGTCAGATGATGTGGATGATGATGAGGAATAAGTATTTCAAGTTTGAATCAAATCCATCAAGTAATTACAGAGATATGTTGAAAAAAGAGAAAGTGCACCAAAACTTTAACCAAGGTGGGGACGCGGAAAGACGCCAACGCCGACGCCGGGGCGAGTAGGATAGCTCTCCTTATACTTCGTTTAGTCGAGCTAAAAACGAGGAAGTAGGTCAGCTGGTCACATTCATGGTCGCTGAAATTTGAACAATCTTAGCAGAGGACCACTAGATGATGTTACATACAAAATATCGAAGCCCTAAGCCCTGTGGTTTTGGACAAGAAGATTTTCAAAGTTTTTCCTTTTGGTTGCCAGTTCTGCATGGATTTCAATTCTTTGGGCAATTTTGATAGGGGGCCACCCCAAGGATCATTTCTGTGAAGTTTGGTGTAAATCTGCCCAGTGGTTTTGAAGAAGATTTTTGAAATTTACAATATAGCCATATAGGGAAAATAAGCCCCCCCCCCCCCACTCCCCCGGCGGCCATGTTTTTTATCGAAACAGAATGGCTTAGGCGATTTTGGTAGAGGGTCACCTAGAGATTATTTCTACAAAATATTTTTGGAATCCGGCTAACGGTTTCTGACAAGATTTTTAAAGATTTTCCTTTGGGTTGAAGTTCTGCATGGATTTCCATTCTTTGGCCAATTTTGAAAGGGGGCCACCCAAGGATCATTCCTGTGAAATTTGGTGTAAATCTGCCCAGTGGTTTTGAAGAAGAAGATTTTTTTTTACAAATTGTTGACAAGACACACGACGGACATCGAGCGGTCACAAAAGCTCACCTTGAGCCTTTGGCTCAGGTGAGCTAAAAATTCACCCAAACTGCAGGCAAGTAGCTTTAAAATGGCTGAAATGAGAACAATTTTTATGACAAGAGCTGTTTATAAAACAGGCCATCTACTGAATACAGGCACCCATTCTATTTAGACTAAAAAGCCAATGCATTCTTTAATTATCAAGCAGAAACTATTTGCAGTCTAGGTCACTGTGACCTTCATCTTTCACCTACTAACCCCCTAAAATAATAGGGGACCACAGACTATCATCCTATCAAGTGTGATGACTGTAGGCCAATGTGTTCCTCAGTTATTGAGCAGAAACAATTTTCAGTCTCAAGATCACTGCGACCTTGACCTTTGACCAACTGAACCCCAAAACAACAGGGTCATATACTGACCACAAGCAATCATCCTAGGAAGTCTGACAACTGGAGGACTGAGCGTTCTTTGGTTAATAAGTGGAAACAGTAACCAGTCGTGAGGCCTTTGAAAAATAGACAAGACAGTTATGATTCTTGTGCATTTTACTTTCTCTTATCAGTCCCTATCACTGTCTCTAGTTACATTAAATTCCCTTCAGTGGATTAAAAGTAATTGTCCTATATATTCAAAACGGTGAAGGAGAATGGGGACAATTTTGTTAAAAATAGCAGTTAGATTTATAGGATTTACTATTATGACAACTTGCTTGTGGTCCCATTTCCAATCCAGTACCTTCATTGGTTCACAGATTTTCAAGTCCAAACAGGAATAATTTTGTCAAAATGTAAGGCAGAGTTATGGAACCTGATATGTAGTTTTAATCCAATTCATGCATACATTACATAAATATTGAAGGAAATGTATTTTGGGGTATTTTCCATATGCAAAGTGGGAAATAATATTGTGAAAAAAAGTCAGAATTATAGGACTAGATAAATGAACATGTCTTGTAATCCTTTTAAAGTCTGTGTTCAGTTTCAAAATAATTTCAGTATCAGTTCCAGAGATATATAAAAATTTGGGACATTTTCGTTTTTTGATTGCAAACAGAGAAATGATTGTCAAAAGACAGAGCAATGAAACATGGTATGTGAACTTGCCTCAAGTTTAGTTTCAAAACAAGAGCTCGTAGAACATGAAATGCCCCCCTTGATGTATTCAGTAATTGCACAAAGAACAGAAAATATTTGGTCACTGTGCACAAAAGTTCTACTGTTCTTAGTCAAAGTGACCTTGACCTTTGATCTCAAAATCAATAGGGGTCATCTGCTGGTCATAATAAACCTCCCTATTAAGTTTCGTGATTCTAGGCCCAAGCATTCTCAAGTTCTCGTCCGGACACATTTTAACTGTTCCAGGTCACTGTGACCTTGACCTTTGACCTACTGACCTCAAAATCAATAGGGGTCATCTGCTGGTCATGACCAACCTCCCTATCAACTTTCATGATCCTAGGCCCAAGCATTCTTGAGTTATCATCCGGAAATCGTTTAACTGTTCTGGGTCACTGTGACCTTGACCTTTGACCTACTAATCTCAAAATCAATAGGGGTCATCTGCTGGTTATGATCAACCATCTTGTCAACTTTCATGATCCTAAGCCCAAGCGTTCTTTAGTTATCATCTGGAAACGGATTGGTCTACATACCAACCGACCAACATCTGCAAAACAATATACCCCTCCTTCGAAGGGGGGCATAATAATACCTGTAACAGTTCCAAAGACATTCAAGGAAAAGAATACAACAAGAGGGCCATAGTGGCCTTTTAGTCACTTGCCAGACCTTGAATATATGCATGACACACTGAATTGTGAATGGTTACAAGTATGTTAAATATAAATATTGGGCCCTAAGAGGGACAAAGTGCCACATTTGGATAAATTTGGGAGAGAACTTTACAATGATGCTAAAACAAACTTTCATGAAGATCCATCAAACATCTTGACTTAGTTAGTGCACAATGGATAAGAACTACTCAAGTTGAGTCCTGTCATTGTCAATTTTCACATTTATTTATTTATTTGGGTTTTACAGCGCACCAACACAGTATAATTTTAAGTATTTCATCAAGGGCCATAACTCCAGAGCCACTGAGACAATCAAAATGGTTTTCAAACTTGACTGAGACTTTACGCAAAAAAAACATTGTGACCATGTTTCAACACCTGTATAAGAACTGCTCAAGTAACAGAGCTGACAATTTAAGTGGACCCCACCTCCACAATAGCTCACAAAACACATATTGAAATTTAGACAACTCGTAATTCTGTGTCTAGTACCTCAAAGGTCAAGGTCACTGGGTCATATATTGCAATAATGTTAGTTGAAGTTTTATGGCAAGCTTTCTAGTTTCACTTTTTAACCACTGTCTCTATTGTAAGGGTTGGTAATGGTTATGGGCAGACACCTTGGGATTGAAGTTCAGGTACCCTTAATGAGATGATCACTGGGGTATTATATTATAATTATAAAAGTTTCATAACAGGTTCTCAGTTTCACCGCATCTTCTCAACTGCTATTATTTTTTAACTTCATGTTAACCTTCCCTATCTAACCCTTAAAAAGTTGTTTGTCAGCCTTCCTCTATCATAGTCTTAGGTATTGTAACTGCTTCTTAGTATATCAAAAGCAGAGCACGCCACTGTACTGCAGGCATAAACTCTTAATAAGACAATTTAACATTTAGTTTATACTAATTTGTTTTAATTCGATTGTGATGAAAGTTTCAAGCTTATTGGAACCACTCTCGAGTCTGCTTCCTGGAAAAACCAGTACTGTTTAACATTTGTTTCCCTTTCACTTCAGGAAAGTCTTTAATACTGAAATAAATTTGCATCTGTGAATTTTAGTCCTTTGCACAAACAAATTTTTTGTTTCCTTCATTTTTTAAACATCTGTTTTACTGCCATGGCCGATTCCCTATGCAAATGAGCATGATGACCTGTAAGGCAACACTTGTTAAATATGTACTAACCATACCTCAAGACTCCAATTTAGAACTATTTCTTTGACTGTTATTTGTTTTATATGTGTATGTGCTGTCAAACTACCTTAAACAAAGCTGCTTTCAATCTCACCTTTTCAATTTACCAGGCTCTGGTCTTTTAGTATCCCGTGTAACCTTAGTAGCAACAGCTGACATTGTCACATTGGCAACAGGAGCTGCAGCTTTCGTTTTTGTTGTTTTACCACTGCAAATGAAAATATATCTTAATATTAGTGCTGTAACACTGACATTTTCATAAATTCTCTAATTGAGCACCCCGTCCTTTTTCAAATAATGGGTGAGCTTTAGGAACAAAGTATCATTCATTCAACATTAATGCATTTCTAAATCCCACCTTCACGCTGGTGATAAGGCAGTAATAAACAACATTAAAACTGACAAAGTTTTATGAAGATTGATTAGGAAATGTGGCTTCTAGAAATTCAATGTTAACAAGGTTTCTTCTATTATTTGACCTACTGACATTAGAAAACCAGTTTACACATTTGACCTAAATTTCATAATGACAAACACTATGACAAAGTTCTATTAAATATGGCAGAATAAATGGCATCTAGACAGAGGTTGAATATATTTTGATTTGACAGCTTCCTAAATGACAGCATAAGCTACAAGAGGCCCATGGCCCAAATGGGCCTAAGTCGTTCACCTGAAGAAAACTAACCATCTGACTTTGCTTCTAACTAGGTTTTGTGAAAATCCTTTAAACTGTTCATTAAAACAAAAGTTATTTAATTTTTTTTCTATATTTTGCTGTCATGCACCAAAAGCGCATAACCATCAGAAGATCATTTAAAGGTATTTCTATTTTTACTCTAGTGGTCCCTTAAAGGGCTCCTCCCCTCACATTTGAACAAATTTGACATAAGACATTATAATGATGTTATGAATGAAGACCAAGTCTGATGAAGATATATCAAGTGGTTCATGAGAAGAAGTATTTTAAAGTTATTTCTGTTTTAAGCTCTCGTGGCCCCTAAAAGGAGCCAAGTGCCCCCAACTGAACAAACATGGTAAAGGACCTTATAATGATGCTCCAGACAAGGTTTGATGAACACCCATCCAGGAGTTAATGAGAAAAAGTTAAAGGTATTTCTATTTTTAAATGTAGCATCCCCTAAAAGGGGCAAAGTATCCCGAATTGAAACAAGAGCACCGCCTTGCGGGTGCTGACGCTCATCTGATTTTTTTTTTGTATAATAGAAAAATTGTCCTACCCATGATTTTCTAAGTCCAAAAAGGGCCAAAATTCTTGCAAAAAGCAGGATGGAGTTATGTTTCTTGATGTTACATAGTCAGCTTATGATGGTGAACAACTGTTGCAAGTTTCAAAGCAATAGCTTGAATAGTTTAGGAGAAAAGCTGACCTAAACATAAAACTTAACCAATAAATCTGATATTTTCTAAGTCCAAAAGGGGCCATAAGTCTTGCAAAAAGAAGGACAGAGTTATGTTTCTTGCTGTACATGGTCAGCTTATGATGGTGAACAAGTGTTGCAAGTTTTAAAGCAATAGCTTTGACAGTTTATGAGAAAAGCTGACTTAAACATATTACCCAACCAAGAAAACCGATTTTCTAAGTCCAAAAGGGGCAATAATTCTTGCAAAAAGCAGGATGGAGTTATGTTTCTTGATGTACAGGGTCAGCTTTTGATGGTGAACAAGTGTTGCAAGTTTCAAAGCAATAGCTTTGATAGTTTAAGAGAAAAAGTTGACCTAAACATAAAACTTAACCAAGAAATCTGATATTTTCTAAGTCCAAAAGGGGCCATAAATCTTGCAAAAAGCAGGATGGAGTTATGTTTCTTGCTGTACAGGGTCAGCTTTTGATGGTGAACAAGTGTTGCAAGTTTCAAAACAATAGCTTTGATAGTTTAGGAGAAAAGGTGACCTAAACATAAAACTTAACCAGGCAACGCCAACGCCGATGCAGACGCCGGCCAAGTGATGACAATAACTCATCATTTTTTTTTTTTCAAAAAATCAGATGAGCTAAAAATTTGTTAAAGGACCTCATAATAATGCTACAAATCAAGTTTGATGAAGATCCATCTAGTGGTTCATGAGAAGAAGTCATTTAAAGGCATTTTTAGTTTTAAGTCTAGTGGCCCCTAAAAGGGGCCAGGCACCCCCATATTGAACAAATTTTGGAGGGGATCTTATAATGATGCTACAGACCAAGTTTGATGAAAATCCATTGAGCAATACATGAGTAGTCATTAAAAGGTATTTTTATTTTTAGCCCTAGCAGCCCCTAAAAGGAGCCAACTGCCCCCATTGGAATAAAATTGGGAATGGACTTTCTAATGATTTGTTTGATGAAGATCCATCAAGATTTCATGAGAAGAAGTCTTTTAAAGGTATTTCTATATCTAGCTCTAGTGGCCCCTAAAAGCGACCAAGTGCCCCCAATCGAACAAATATGAGATACAACCTTATAATGATCCTCTAGACAAGGTTTGATGAAGAGCCATCCAGCGGTTCATGAGTAGAAGTTTTTTTAGAAGTATCTCTATTTTTAACTCTAGCAACCCCTGAAAGGGGCCAAGTGCCCCCATTTGAACAAAATTGAGAGAGAACCTTATGATGCTGCTACAAATAAAGTTTGATGAAGATCCATCCAGCGGTACATGAGAAGGAGTCATTTAAAAGCATTTCTAATTTTAGCTCTGGTAGCCCCTAAAAGGGGCCCATCATCCCCATTGAACAAATTTGAGAGAGGACCTTATAATGATTCTACAGTCCAATTTTGATGAAGATCCATCTAACGTTTCACGAGAAGAAGTTATTAAAAGGTATTTCTAACTTTAGCTCTAGCTCAAGTGCCCCCATTTGAACAAAATTGGGAGAACCTTAAAATGATGCTACAGGCCAAGTTTGATGAGGATCCATTAAGCGGTTCATGAGAAGAAGTTCTTTAAAGGTTTTTCTATTTTCAGCTCTGGTGGCCCCTAAAAGGGGCCAAGGTGAACCATTTGAACAAACTTGATTGAGGTCCATGCCAAGATGCTGCTGACCAATTTTAGTGTAATTCTGACTAGCAGTTTCTGAGAAGATGCTGAAGCTGGACCATCCATCCATAATAATAGCTAATAAATTTCATGTCATCTTTTAAACAAGAGCTGTCTGTTGATAGCGCGCTCGACTATTCGAAGAATTGATGGAAATATGGGGTCAAAATATTACCAGAGATTTTCTGACAAAAGAAGAACAAGGAGCTGCGTTCAATAAACGCTTGATGCCCCCAGTGGCATCCTTGTCGATAGATTTTGCAACTAAGTCCAAAACAAGGTCAAGCTCAAAATGAGGTCAGGTGATGTTTGAAGATGAGGAATGGTCACAGTTTACATCTGTATTAGTATCAATTCATTCTTGTAAGGGGTATTGATGCTAGACGAAACGGTCCCATTTGGTTAACCAAGAGATGGCCCATATAAAGCAACCTAAGTCCAAAATGAGGTCACGGTCAAGGTCAAACTGAGGTCAGGTGATGTCTGAAGATGAGGAATGGTCACATGTTACATCTGCATTAGTATCAAGCCATTCTAGTAAGGGGTATTGATGCTAGACGAAACGGTCCCATTTGGTTAACCTCGTACGGACCCAGACAGGACAATTATTATATGCCTCCCGCATCAGCAGATGCTGGGGGCATAAAAATAGGTAAGACAAACAGTGTACCTGTATTTGTGGATTTGGATACGTCTTGCACTATATGGCAATGTTTGACCATGATGGTAACTAAGTGTTCAAAGTTTCAAAGCCATTTATCAAACAAGGACCATAACTGAGCTAAAGTACTTGTCCTCGTTATGTAGTCTTGCCTACATATTTAGACTATGGTGGTAAACAAGTGGTCAAAGTTTCAAAGCCATACGACAAACAGGTTAGGCAAAATATGGACCAGTATGAAAAATTTAATTGATTTCCAAGTCCAAAAAGAGCCATAATTAGGCCAAAATAGTTGGCAGAGTTATGTACTTTTGCCTACAGCTGGAGATCATGATGCTAAACAAGTGTTCAAAGTTTCAAAGCCACAAGTCAAATAGTTTTGTCAAAACGTTGACTTATACGAAAAACGGCCATAATTCAGTCAAAATAGTTGACAGAGTTATGTTCTCTTGCCTAGATAGAGACTGTTATAGTAAACAAGTGATAAAAGTTTCAAAGCCATATGTCAACAGTTTACACAAAATATGAACTGGCACGAAAAACTTAACCAAGATTTGTAAGTTAAAAGGGGCCATAATTCAGCCAAAATCCTTGATGGAGTTATGTACTCTTGCCTAAAACTGGACATGGTGATGGGTCACAAGTGTTGAAAGTTTCAAAGCTTTATCTCAAAAGATTTTGTCAAAATGTGGACTGGTACGAAAAACTTATCCAACGTGTGATGCCGATGAAGTGGTGAGAAGGATAGCTCTACTTATTCTTCGGATAGTCTAGCTAAAAATAAAAGTAATGAAGCATCATGCTGTTTCTGGAAGAAAGAAAAAAAGGCAGTCTGAAAGACAGCTAAATCCCCCGCCACTGCTATGGATAGTGAAAGGGTACACCCTTGACCTTTAGCTGTGACCCTGACCTTGAACTGACATGGCTGACTAATGAATTCTGCACAATGTCTTGATGAGGTGATCATTTGACCCAAGTTTCATGAAAATCCTTCAAGGGGTTTAGGAGATAGAGTGGAAACAAAATGGAAGGCTCAAACCTTTCACTCGAAGTTGTGACCTTGACCTTGAGCCGGCCTGGCTGACTCATAAGTTCTGCATATCGTTTTGATGAGGTGATCATTTGACCCAAGATTTATAAAGTTCCTTCAAGGGGCTTAGGAGATAGAGAGCGGACACGAAATGGAAGGCTAAAACCTTTGACCTTGAGTTGTGACCTTGACCTTGCGCCGGCATGGCTGACTCATGAGTTCTGCACATCGCCTTGATGCGGTCATCATTTGACCCAAGCTTCATATGAATCCTTAGAGGGAATTAGGAGATACAGAGCAGACACAAAATGGAAGGCTCAAACCTTTGACCTTCAGTTGTGACCTTGACCTTGAGCCGGCATGGCTGATTCATGGGGTCTGCACATCGTCTTGATGAGGTGATCATTTGACCCAAGTTTTATAAAATTCCTTCAAGGGGTTTAGGAGATATAGAGCGGACACAAAATGGAAGGCTCAAACCTTTGACCTTGAGTTGTGACCTTGACCTTGAGCCGACAAGGCTGGTTCATGGGTTCTGCACATCGTCTTGATGAGGTGATCATTTGACCCAAGTTTCATGAAAATCCTTCAAGGGGTTTAGGAAATATGGAGCGGACACGAAAGTGTTACGGACGGATGGAAGGACGGACGAAGACCATTCCTATAACCCCCCACCACTTGTGGCCGGGGATTAAAAATATGAGGTATTCCAAAAGTTACTGAATGTAAAACTGAAAGCTTCTTCTTTCTAACCATGGAAATGTTCTTCCAAAATAAGAGGGCTATAGTGGCCCCAAGTTGCTGACCCGATCTTGAATATGTGACACACTGAATCATGAATGGTAACAACCGTGTTTAGCGGCCAATAAAGGTGGGATATATCCCAATTTGAACAAAATTTAGAGAGTACCTTACAAGGGTGCTACAGACCAAGTTTTATGAAGATCTATCAAGCAGCTTATGTAAAGATGTTTAAAGGTATTCTTATTTTTAGCTATAGCTGGCCCTAAAAGGAACCATTTCAACAAATATTGGAGAAAACATCATCATGATCAGACAGACCAAATTTCGTGAAGATACATCAAGCGGTCTAGAGAAGTTGTTTAAAGGTTTTTCTTTTTCTAGCTCTAGTGGCTCATGAGTAAAGTGGAATCATTTGAACAAATTTGAGAGAGGACCTTCCCAGGATGCAACGGACCAAGTTTGGTGTATTTCTGACAAGTAGTTTTAAGATGATGCTTAAGTAAAATAGTTGACAATGGACTATCCACCTACACTTACAGCTCAGCCTGAACCTTCTGTTAAGGTGAGTTAATGGAAGTATTAGTTAAGTAAGTAGTACCTGTCTGAAGACTTGGACCTTGCACTGACTGTTGTGGTGCCACCTGTGCGACTTGACAGCCTGGGAGACTGAGAACTTTCACTTTTCCCTAAAATACAGTGGAAACAATATATAAAATTATCATACAGCAGCATACTACAGGTAAAATCCTGAACGAAAAACCAAAATTAAAGGCTCAGCCATTCCAATGTTTTGGGTACTTTTACATCAACGCAGGGTTGTCAATAAGTTTTTGTTGAATAGGCTTAAATAGAAAAATAGCCGACCAGGTATGCCGCCCCCTCCCCCCCCATGAAAATTTTGAAATTCAGCGCTTCATTTCCTGCATTCTGGGAGTATTTAAGAACACCTTTTCCAATGCAATTTTATATACAATGTACCCCTTATTTTCACATTTTTATGAGCTCACCTGTTAAATTTGGGGGGAAAAATGAAATTAAGTTTTCTTAAGGTAAAATTCTTTGTTTCTTTGAGATAATTAACATAAACTAAACAGCTGGTATCACTCAACATCAGAGGGCTGCAGTATCAGAAAGAATCCCAGTCTGATGTAGAAGGGATACATTACAGACATCGTATGCTTGTTATCACCTATGGACTTTATTTCATATACCATCAATTCTCACATATAAGGCATAGTATTCCCTTATAAAACAAATTCCAAAATTGGAAGACAATCTTGGGGATTCTGCACGGACTCTTGTATAAAAAGCAGTCCTACTTTGACATCAACAATGTCAGAAACTTGTAGATATGCATTATTTTCTCTAACATTCTGTGTTTTGTAAAAAACAAAAGGGCCATGATGACCCTAGATCTCAACCCTGATTTACACTGCTTGCTTGAACAGTTTTGGAAGATAATTATGCAATAGTATATTTTTACAATTTTTGTAAAAGGCCAGCAGTTTCTGACAATGAGATTTTTTAAGGTTCTACTATAAAGTGTTTGTTTGTTTTGGGTTTAAAGCCGTTTTTCAACAGTATTTCAGTTACGTAAAGGTGTGCAGTTAACCTAACCAGTGTTCCTGGATTCTGTACCAGTACATACCTGTGATCAAGCCCCCTGGCAGCCATATTTTTGATGCATCAGATTAATTTTAACAAATGTCATAAAAGGTCACCAAAGGAACATTTGTTTAAATTTTTTTTAAACTAGGCCTTCTGTTTCTGACAAAAACATTTTTAAACCCCTTGTGGTCATGTTTTTGATTAATCAAAATAATTAATCTGAACAGTGAACACTCTTGGTAGAGGGTCAAACAAGGACCATTTGTGTGAAATTATTTTAAAATTGGGCTAATGGTAAAGGTAAAAAGGTAAAGTTTCTTGTTTAACGTGGGTAGTCTACAAAAGTCCCTACCTGGAATGGATGGAACAACTTATTTCCAGCCAAGCCCATGGCAGGCATCATATTTACCTCCCCAGCATTCAGTCTAGGCCGATACTGCTGGAAACAGTATCAACTTAAGTAAATCACCCAGCACTGAACATTAGTCGGGATATCAGCCAGTAGTTTCATTTTCAAAATTTTTAAAGTTCCCTATATAAACATACAGGGACAAGAGCACCGCAATACGGAGCAATATACGACCTTTGACCCTAAATTCTAAGTCCACAGAAAAAACTAGAGCTATCACTAAAGGTGATGAATGTACCCCCCTCATGCACTGACACAGTACATTGCAATTTGACGCACACAAGATTGCATAATTATGTGGACTGTATGTATATAGACTGTATGTATACAGTATAGTAACAAAAAACAAAGTCCCATAACTATGCAGAATATTTATCTAAAAGAATGTAACATGCACCATGCACAACTAGGGTTGGTACTGATCACTTGTGTGAAGTTTCATTAAATTGTGTGCAAGGGTTTGGTAGATTAGGCACGCACAAGATTGCATATGCAGACTGTATGTACATAGTATGTTAACAAGAAACAAAGTCCCATAACTCTGCAATTTTTGTCGCTGAAAGAACCTAACATGCCCCATGCACAACTACTGTTGTTACTGATCACTTGTGTGAAGTTTCATTAAATTGTGTCAAGGGGATGAGGAGAGATGGTGCGCACAAGATTGTGTCTATGTATATAGTATAGTAACAAAAAAAACAAAGTCCCATAACTCTGCAAATTTTTTTTCTGAAATAATCTAACATGCCCCATGCACAACTACTGTTGTTACTGATCACTTGTGTGAAGTTTCATTAAATTTTGTCAAGGGGATGAGGAGAGATGGTGCGCACAAGATTGTGTCTATGTATATAGTATAGTAACAAAAAAACAAAGTCCCATAACTCTGCAAATTTTTTTTCTAAAAGAACCTAACATGCCCCATGCACAACTACTGTTGGTACTGATCACTTGTGTGAAGTTTCATTAAATTGTGTCAAGGGGATGAGGAGAGATGGTGCGCACAAGACTGTGTCTATGTATATAGTATAGTAACAAAAAAACAAAGTTCCATAACTCTGCAAAATTTTTTTCTAAAAGAACCTAACATGCCCCATGCACAACTACTGTTGGTACTGATCACTTGTGTGAAGTTTCATTAAATTGTGTCAAGGGGATGAGGAGAGATGGTGCGCACAAGACTGTGTCTATGTATATAGTATAGTAACAAAAAAACAAAGTTCCATAACTCTGCAAATTTTTTTTCTAAAAGAACCTAACATGCCCCATGCTTAACTACTGTTGGTACTGATCACTTGTGTGAAGTTTCATTAAATTCTGTCAAGGGGATAAGGAGAGATGGTGCGCACAAGATTGCGTCTACGGACAGACGGACAGACAGACAGACAGACGGACAACCTGAAACCAGTATACCCCCCCTTACAACTTTGTTGTCGGGGGGTACAAAAATCTAACTCCACAAAAAATCCTTACCAGGTACAGATATGTCAAAATACACCTAAAAATTGGAGGTACCATCCATGTTGTACCACAAAAAAGTGGTCTCTGTTTTTCCCTACGGCCAATAATAAAAAAGTTACAAAATAGGCTATTTATAGTAACATAAAAGGGAAGTAATTCAATAAAAAAATTATTGTAAGTGAAAAAACAAGAGCACTGCCTTGCAGGTGCAGACACTCATCTGATTTTTTTGTCTCTGTATAATAGAAATATTGTCCTACCAATGATTTTCTAAGTTCAAAAGGGGCCATAATTCTTGCAAAAAGCAATGTACAGTTACGGTACTTGCTGTGGAGAGTCAGCTTTTAATGGCGAATAAGTGCTCCAAGTTTAAAAGCAACAGCTTTGACCGTTAAGGAGAAAAGTTTACCTAAACGCAAAACTTAACCAATATATCTGATATTTCTAAGTCCAAAAGGGGGCCATATTTCTTGCAAAAAGCAGGATGGAGTTATATTTCTTGCTGAACAGAGTCAGCTTTTGATGGTGAACAAGTGTTGCAAGTTTTAAAGCAATAGCTTTTATAGTTTAGGAGAAAAGTTGACCTAAACACAAAACTTAACCAAGAAATCTGATTTTCCAAGTCCAAAAGGGGCCATAATTCTTGCAAAAAGCAGGATGCACTTATGTTTCTTGCTGTACAGAGTCAGCTTATGATTGTGAACAAGTGTTGCATGTTTCAAAGCAATAGCTTTGACAGTTTAGGAGAAAAGTTGACCTAAACACAAAACTTAACCAAGAAATCTGATATTTTTTAAGTCCAAAAGGGGCCATAATTCTTGCAAAAAGCAGGATGGAGTTATGTTTCTTGCTGTACAGAGTCAGCTTTTGATGGTGAACAAGTGTTGCAAGTTTTAAAGCAATAGCTTTAGTTTAGGAGAAAAGCTGACCTAAACATAAAACTTAACCAGGCAACACCAATGCCGATCAAGTAATGACAATAGCTCATCATTTTTTTCTTCAAAAAATCAGATGAGTTAATAAGGGATCTGCAAAATAAAAACAAGAGCATCGCAATGCAGAGCAATATACACACGAAACAAAGTCATGTGACCTTGAAGCCAGCCGTCTGAAACATGCTCTCTGCACGTCGTCTCGATGTGGTGAACATTTGTGCCAAGTTTCTTTAAAGTCCTTCAGGTAGTTCAAGAGTTACGGAGCTGACACGAAACAAAGTCATATGACCTTTCACCCCTAAGTGTGACATTCCTTGAAGCGAGCCATCTGAAACATACGCTCTGCATGTCGTCTCGATGTGATGAACATTTGTGTCAAGTTTGTTCGAAATGCTTCAAGGGGTTCAAGAGTTACAGAGCAGACACAAATTTGCTAACGGACGGACAGACAGACACCGGGGTCATAACATAATACGTCCCTTCGAGCATATAAAAAGTGACCACTCCCATGGCAGCCATGATTTTTGACACATCAGAATAATTTGAACAAGTGAATGAAGTATTGCCATGTAATACAAAGTCTCCTACTGGCAGGGACCTAATTTTCTCTACTGCAGTATAATAATGATCTGATATCTGTCAATGATGTATAAACAATATTGTACTATTATAGTAATGATGCAAATTCTTATGCAAACCTGCTCTAGTAGGTCTAAGAGAAGTTTTTTCATCAGCCCGCTTGCCAGCTGCTGTCTGCAAGTTTTTTAATGTCTTTGTTCCAGAAACACTTGTTGGCTGCCTTAGTGACCTGACTGAAGGACTGTCTAGTGAACTCTGGGACAGAGATGATCTTGTTGTACGACCTGCAACAGGTGGTGTTGCTACAGTACTGTCTGAAGCAGATGCTGCAAAAAACAAAATTTTCACTAACATGTATATGTTTTTACCAGCACTGTTAAAGGTGGTCAATCACATTCGAGCAACATTTTATGACATTTTTCACTTTTCATATATTCTGTTAGAGATTAATTTAAGAAACAGAAACACCCATTACACAGAGTTAGATCCATACTCAAAATGTATATTTTATTACTTTTCACGAAATTTTGTAATTACCTCCCTTGGATATAAAAGTATTCAAAAAGTGAACTATTTCTTTAGATTTAAATATAATTTCTAGTTTTACATTTGATTTGATAAATATTGTGATATTTAAACTACCTGAAACAAAAAGCAGGTTTTAAAAAAATGATGACCCTGAATCGCTCACCTGAGTAATATGAGCCACATGTTTAAAATGGCAAACTGATGCTAAAATATTAGAAATTAGGTCAGTAGGTCATATTCATGGTCACTGAAAGTCAGTGTTAAGATCGGTGTGTGAAACTGTACATGTCATCCAAATTTCAAGGCTGTATCTTAAAAAACAAGAAAGTAGGTCAGTAGGTCATGGTCAGAGTCAAGTGACCCCTAATCACTTGGGGTCATCAGATAATAATAATCAAACAGTCTAGGAAATATGATCTGATAATTTTTTTAAGTATTTATTCCTATATAACTCATATACCAAGTGACCCCAGGGCGGGGCCTCTTTTCACCCCAGGGGAATAATTTGAACAATCTTGTAAGACATCCACTAGGCAATACATCATACCAAATATCAATGGCCTAGGTCTTGAACTTTCAAACAAGAAGATTTTTTTCCCCCTATATAAGTCTATGTTAAATTTGGGACCCCCAGGGCAGGGCCTCTTTTCACCCCAGGGGCAGAATTTGAACAATTTTGGTAGAGGACCACAAGGCAATGCAACATACCAAATATCAAAAGCATAGGCCTTCCAGTTTCAGGCAAGAAGATTTTTAAAGTTTTTTCCTATATCAGTCTATGTAAAATTTGAGACCCCCAAGGGCAGGGCCTTTTTTCACCCCAGGGTTATAATTTGAAAAATTTTGGTAGAGGACCTCAAGGCAATGCTACATACCAAATATCAAAGGCCTAGGTCTTGTGGTTTTAGACAAGAAGATTTTTAAAGTTTTTTCCTATATAAGTCTATGTAAAACTTGGGACCCACGGGGCTGGGCCTCTTTTCACCCCAGGGGCATAATTTGAACAATCTTCATAGAGGACCATTAGATGACGTCACATGCCAAATATCAAGGCTCTATGCCTTGCGGTTTTGGACAAGAAGATTTTTAAACTTTTTTCCTTTCGGTTGCCATGACAACCAGAGTTCTATAAGGAATTCAATTCTTTGAATAATTTTGAAAGGGGACCACCCAAGGATCATTCCTGTGAAGTTTGATGTAATTCTGACCTGTGGTTTTCAAGAAGATTTTTTTAGAAAATGTTGACAGATGGACGACAGACGACACACGACGGACATTGAGCGGTCACAAAAGCTCACCTTGAGCCTTTGGCTCAGGTGAGCTAAAAAGCATAAAAATTAAACTGAAATTCTAAGTAAAAAGGGGATATAACTCATAAAAAATTTGCACCAGAGTTACTGACCTTGTGTCATATCATGAGGATAATGTTCTGGAAAAACTAATTTAAGTTTTAATCAAATTCATTTGGTAATAACAGAGATAAAGTAATGCCAAAGATATAGTGAACATCAGCTGTCTCCATAGGATAACACATGCCCCCGATGGCACTTTGAATGAATAGTTATGGCCGATGTTAGAGTTTAGGACCTTTGACCTACGGACCTGGGTCTTGCGCGCGACAAATGGTCTTACTGTGCTACACATTCATGCGTAGTTATTTTAAAATCCATGCATGAATGACAAAGATCTGGACCGGACATGACCATCATTGCACTATCATGAAATATGACCTTTAACGTCTGTGACCTTGACTTTTGAGCTACGGACCTGGGTCTTGAGCGCGACACGTCATCTTACTGTGGTACACATTCATACCCAATAATTTTAAAATCCATGCATGAATGACAAAGATATGGATTGGACACGCCCATCAATGCACTATCATGAAATATGACCTTTAACGTCTAAGTGTGACCTTGACCTTTGAGCTACAGACCTGGGTCTTGCGCGCCACATGTCGTCTTACTGTGCCACACATTTATGCGTAGTTACTTGAAAATCCATCCATGGATGACAAAGATATGGACCGGACACGCCCATCAATGAACTATCATGAAAAATGACCTTTAACGTCTAAGTGTGACCTTGACTTTTGAGCTACGGACCTGGGTCTTGCGCGCGACACGTCGTCTTACTGTGGTACACATTCATGCCAAGTTATTTGAAAATCCATCCATGGATGACAAAGATATGGACTGGACACGAAAATTGCGGACAGACCGACAGACGGTTCAAAAACTATATGCCTCCCTTTAGGGGCATAAAAAGCACCACAATTAACCTGAAATTCTAAGTAAAAAGGGGACATAATTCATGCAAGAGTTATGGCCCTTGTATCATAAGACGTGGGTTATGTTGTGGTACAACTATTTTAAGTTTGAATAAATACCATTTGATAATAACAGAGATAAAGTGAAAGTGCATCAAAACATCAACCTGAAATTTTAAGCAAACAAGAGGGCCAAGATGGCCCTATACATCGCTCACCAGAGTTGATCTGGCCTAAAGACCTAATTTTTGACCCCGCATGACCAAGAGTTGAACTTGACCTAAAGATCATCAAGACAAACATTCTGACTAAATTTCGTAAAGATTTGGTTACAACTCTGGCCTCTAGAGTGTTCACAAGCTTTTCCTTTGATTTGACCGGTGACCTAGTTTTTGACCCCATATGACCCAGATTCGAACTTGACCTATAGATTATCAAAACAAACATTCTGACTAATTCCCATGAGTTTCAAACTTAAACTGTGGTCTCTAGAATGTTGAAAAGAATTTCCTTTGATCTGGCCTAGTGACCTAGTTTTTGACCCCACATGACCCAGATTCATACTTGACCTAGAAATGATGAAGACAAACGTTCTCACCCAGTTTCATAAAGACTGAGTCACAAATGTGGCCTCTAAAGTGTTCATAAGCTTTTCCTATGATTTGACCAGGTGACCTTGTTTTTAACCCCACATGACCCATCAATGGTATCAAAGTTCTAACAAACCCACAGGAATGATCTGAGAAGGATCAGATCTAGAAATAAAGTAAACCGAAATGGATCTCATGTAAAAGTTACAACTTGGTATCTTCAATATCCTCTGGACAGAAAGTGTGATGGACAAGGTGGCTATAACTATGCTCCCCCACTTTTAGGGACCATAATAAGCATATCAGTGAAGTAGAAAGAACAAGCATTATATTCAGTGAATTTATAACCGCTGCCAGATAAGTGGTTTTAGTATATTTTGAAAGATATTTTATTTCAAGATATACAGAAGTTGTGTACAAAAAGACAAAGATATACAGAAGTTGTGTACAAAAAGACAAAGAGTACTGAATACCAAGTTCGAGGTTCCTAACCTAAAGCATTCCTTCGATATCAACCAATTTGCCAATGAAGATCATCAGAACCATCTAACCTTATATTCAATACTATAGTCATTTGCCAGTTACGACAAACCTGCTAAGAAGTTTAAACTTCCTAAGATAAAGCATATTCAAGTTATCTATCAGAAATCAATGTCCAGCTCAAGGTCACTGTGATACCGTTACTCATTGCACTATTACCTGTTGCACTACGTCTTGAAGGTTTGGCTTTACGTTTCAATGAAACTTCTTCCTCATCTTCATCAGTGGTAGTTTCTAAAGCTAGATTTTTCACAGGGCTTACTTTACCTGAAAAACAACAGTTGTTTGTAAAACATTTAAATACATAATGGCCTGTAGGAAGTAAGTGGGTACATAATTTTGTATGCTGTGACTTTGACCTCTGACCAAACAACCTAAAAACATCATGGGTCATTTACTCATTACAGGCAACCATCCTTAGGTGGAAAGCCAAAGCACCTTTTAATTATAGAACTGAAACCATTTTCAGCATCAAAGTTTCTGTGGCCTTGACCTTTGATCTACCAATCCCAAATCAGAAAGGATTATCTAGTGACCACCTGCAATCATCCTAGAAAGTTTGACAACTGAAGGACAAAGAATTCTTTAGTTTCTGAGCAGAAATTGTTTTCATTCTCAAGGTCATTGTGACCTTGCCCTACTGATTCCCAAAATAATAAGGCCATCTACTGACCACAGGCAAACATCATAATGTAGTTTCTTGAAGTAGGCCAAGGCATTCTTTAGTTATTGAATGAAAACAGTTACCATATCTCAAGGTCACTCTGACCTCTGACCTATTGAACCCTAAAACTAGGACTGGGACGATTACTCGGTTAATCGGATCCGATTCGATTACTAGGTGAAACCAGTTTCAATTTTGCAAAACCGCTAATTGCTTTCAAACAAAAAACATCACAAATCGTACTTTATTCTTATAGATTTCTTTGACCAGCACATAGACCTATGGTATATTTCACCTAAAAAACATCATCAACATAATCAATAGTCTCAGATTTGCCTGTCGTGATATATCTAAAATAAAATACACCAAAATACGACTTCTCAATTATCACACTGCTTTCAAACGATAAAGTCCGTAAGTTACTAATGAAGTCAGCTGCTGGAAGTACCTTGATACAGTCGTCAGGAAAGAAAACAGCATGTTCAATATGGCGGCCGATTAACCGGTTCGATTCGATTTCATACAAATGATTAACAGGTTTCAACATTTTGACATCATCCCAGCCCTACCTAAAACAATAGGGATAATCTACTGACATCAGGCAATTATCCTCTCTAGGCAAAGGCTTTTTTTGTTACTGAGCAGAAAATATTTTCAGTCTAAGGTTAACAGTGATCTTGACCTTTGGCCTACTGATCTGGAAAGTATAAAAGGTCATCTACAGACTACAGGCAATCATCCTATGAGGTTTGACAAATGTAGGCCAAAGGTTCTTTATTGAGCAGAAACCATTTTCAGTCTCAAGGTTACTGTGACCTTGACCTTCTGATCCCAAAAACACTGCCCACACCCAAATCAACTCCACATACTGAATAACATTCACAGATTGACAAACTGATGTCAAAGGTAAATCTAAGTGCCAAGACTCACTGCAGATTTTGATTCTGCCTGATACATCTTAATCCAATTACTATTTGTTATAACAAAACTAGATAAAGTATCAAGTGAGAAATATTAATGTTCTAACCTTTCCCTTTCTTCTGTGTTTTTTGCTTCGCTGAATCAGGTGAACTTGTGCTAGAATCGTCAGTACTTGTGATCTTGCCCCTATTTGTTATAGTTGCTGTTTTTTCTGGCGAGGACTCAGAGGCTGAATTAACTGTCATCCTTGGTGTTCTAGTGGAAGTCTTCTGATGCCTTGCCTTTACATCAGTTAACACGACAACCGGCTTAGCTGATATAGACCTTGCTCCACTACGTCCAGCAGATACAGGAGCTGTTTCCTTTTGTCTGGGTTTTTGTTTAACTGCATGCTCCGGTGTTTCAGCCACAGATTTTCCTTTAGGTATACCTTTTCCACTTGGAGTACTTGTATCTGGAGAACTTACTAAAGACCTTGTTGATACCTTCCTCGACACCTGATCCGGAGTATCTGCAACAATTTTACTACCTGCTTTAAGGGCGGGCTTAGGTGAATTGGTGGAAGACAATTTGCCTGAATCACTTGGCTTCACACCTCTAGCTTGTCTTGGAGACTTCACCTCCGAGATTGAAGCTGCTGATCTTGTTCTTCCAGTATCAATTGATTTAGGCATAGCTTTTCTGATGTTTTTCTCAACAGCTTTTCCACTATTTTTGGCTGGGACTTTTGAGGCACTTTTCTTCCTTTCTGGGGATTGACTTTTCTTCAACTTTTCATTTCTTTTTTGTTCTTCATCCAGACCAGATTTGCCTTTAACTGGATGTTGTACTAATTCTTTTGTCTTTTCTGGTTTCTGGACTTTTGATGCCTTCTTCACTGGTGACATCTTTGGGTTTGAAGCTGAAGCTTTTGCATTTTCCTTTGTCTTTTTAGCTGGAGAAGCTTTATCATCTTTTCCACCTGATGTTTTGGTGGGGGATGCTGAAGATTTTCTTTTTTCTGTGTTTCCTCTAGCAGGTGATTTAGATTTGTTCTTTCTTTCTGGAGATTTTTCTTGGAACTCTGCCATCCTATTACGTCCAGCCTCTTTTATCGGAGATTCAGAAGATTTCCTTTTCTCTGGAGAATTTGAACTGCTTCTACCATAAGATTCTGACCTTGCTGGAGATTTCGACATTCTCTTCCTCTCTCTTGTTGGAGATTTAGAAGCTTTTCTTTTTTCTTGAGATCTTCTAGCAGGAGATTCAGATGCAATTCTTTTCTCTGGTGAAACATCTGCTGGAGACATTGATGCTTTTCTTTTCTCCTGGGACTTCACTGGAGATTTACGGCCAATTTTCTTTGGGGATGCAGCCTTTTTTTCGGTAGGTCTTCCACGTTTATCTGGAGACTCTGACCTTGGAGATTTCTCTTTTCCAGTTGTTTTCTCTTCCTGTGGGTTAACAGCATTTTGACTCTCGGTTGCTGGTACTCGTTGGTCTCCTACTACATCAGTCTCCTCAATTCCAGTGTCAGCAACTGCTTCACTTACTGGTCTTTGCAGCTCTAAAAAAGCACATTACCTTCTTTAAAATATTTTGACATACAAGACAAGATGCAGATTCATTTAAGTGCCATGGTTCGCACAGACCAAAGCAGACAAAATTCCATGACTTTTTTCAGTTTAAAATAACAGTTACACACTGACAGAGAGCTAAAAGCTGGGAACAAGACAACAATAGCAGCTCTCTGAAAATGTGACAATGGTTACAGAAATAGAAGATTGATAACCTTGATTCTTTTGCTTCATGAGTTATTGCAGAGGATGGAGTATTATTTCAATGTAATATTGAGACATACTGTCACCAAATAAATTTAAACTCAAAATGCAACATAGAAACTGTTTTAAAATTTTTCTTTGACCTTTAATGCACAATTTGCCTGTTCTGTTTCCAGAAGAGTCCACTGCCTACTTGATTTACACATCTGGCCATACATCAAAACAGCATATGACTTCTTAAAACAACATAACTCCAGAGGAATGAATTCCAAAACTTCTAGAGTATATGGTACTTGCAAATGAGCCAACAGTGCCAGCGCATTATAAATTGACTACAAATTAACCTTAAAGGACAATGGAAGAAACTGGATCAATAAACTACTAACACAACGACCTGTCCTGGGCTATGCCTTGTAGAATGATTACTTTTTGTAGCAGACCTTAAATCGAACATTTGTTCAAATGAAAAATGGACCAGACACAAACTTTTTTCTTTATTCATATACAAACCATTGGGTGCTATAAAAACATCTTCCTCTGCAATCTCTGTAGTTGAAGTGTTCTTTCTATTGCGTCGAGAGGGTGTCTCTACACTTGTACGACTCATTAAACATGAGGCATCAACTTCCACTGTAGAATCATCAGCAATGTCCAACTCTGATTCAGACTCCATTGCAAGTGTCATGTTATGCGAGTAAAGGCCTCTCACACCTGATTATATAAAAAATTAATTAACACTAAAATTTCATCATATTTCTTTTTATAAAAGTCGGTCAGTAGCTATATTAAACACAATATCAAAGGCCTGAAGGGCCTGAGAGTCAGCTAGTGATAGATGTACTGGTAGTATAGTCTAAATGGTAAGATTATAATATCAAACAACAGGAAATTTAAAACACAGGATGCACACGAATGGCTGGTTTTGTGGGTAAAAAGAATATGCTTCCATGAAACTTATTTCAAATATATCTTTTTCTCAGAATGATTATGTATGGTAATAAATCAATGAAATCGATTAAAGTAGTGTATGTACATTGAGGCTTCAATACTAATCATTTTCAAGATTCATACAATTTCCATCAATAGTATCAAAGTTCTAAACAAGAGAACCATGCTGGTCCTGAATCGCTCACCTGTCTCCACATGACCCAATTTTCATGAAGATCCATTGAAAAATATGGCTTCTAGAGAGGTCACAAGGTTTTTCTATTATTTGACCTAATGACCTAGTTTTTGAAGGCACATGACCCAGTTTTGAACTTGACCTAGATATTATCAAGGTGAACATTCTCACCAATTTCCATGAAGATCTCATGAAGAGTATGGCCTCTAGAGAGGTCACAAGGTTTTTCTATTTTTATACCTACTGACCTAGTTTTGACCACATGTGACCCAGTTTCAAATTTATCTAGATATCATCAAGGTGAACATTCAGACAAATTTTCATGAAGATCCATTGAAAAATATAGCCTCTAGAGTGGTCAAAAGGTTTTTCTATTTTTAGACCTACTCACCTAGTTTTTGATCGCAGTTGACCCAGTTTCGAAATTGACCTAGATATTATCAAGATGACTATTCAAACCAACTTTCATATAGATCCCATGAAAAATATGGCCTCTAGGGAGGGCACAAGGTTTTTTTATTATTTGACCTACTGACCTAGTTTTTGATGGCACGTGACCAAGTTTCGAACTTGACCTAGATATCATCAAGATGAACATTCAAACCAATTTTCATACAGATCCCATGAAATATATGGCCTCTAGAGAGGTCACAAGGTTTTTTTTATTATTTGACCTACTGACCTAGTTTTTGATGGCACGTGACCCAGTTTTCATGAAGATCCATTGAAAAGTATGGCCTCTAGAGAGGTTACAATGTTTTTCTATTTTTAGACCTACTTACCTAGTTTTTGACCACAGTTAACCCTTTACCACACAGAACAGAAGCCAAAGTAACCTCTTTTACGTAACACTGATAAGTGATAATCAATAATCAATAATCGGTATATGGCTGATAAAGGTGACTGTCTTATCTGAACAGAGGTGTTGGCATTATTTTGTGATTACATACACACATGTTAAAAATGTCATTATTTTAATATTTTCTGTAAGTTTGACATTATTTTTGTCAATATAAAGTTTATAGCAATTTAAATTCTCTTTCCGATGATACAAAATTTATTGTAGTTTCTCTTTGAGTTTCGAAGATATAAAGTGTTAAAGTACGGGAATATATATTTTTAGGCATAAAATTCTGTTTTGGATTACTTTCACATTGAAATTCATATACAATTTCATTTTGATGTTTGAAAGTTTGATTTATAGTTAATAGACTTATCTTCCGAATCGGAATCGGTAAGTATTTATATAAAAAACAACCATCAAACTGAATAACACTACAAAAATAACGGATCGTAAATTTCTGAAAGTGCAAAAAGATCGTGGAGATCGAGACTCGTAACCGACTACAGTATTCTTGTGCTAAAAATTAAATATTTTTAAGATAATATTACGTAATATTTTGATGATCAAACGTCGGTACATCACGGGTGACTTCCGCAGCAATTAACTCTTGGGGTGTCATAAAATATTTGAAAGCCGCGGTCCTTCTGTTTTGATTAACACTTCCCGTTATGTAAGGCCATAAATTCCAAGCCATCGTATACACAAATTGTTGTTTAGGGGAAATCTGCATGTATCACGCATGACCTTCATGACCTAACACATTTAAAAATACTTTGATGTTAAATGGTTGTTATTTTTAGAACGAGGAAAGCCCCGCGAAACGGCTAGTTGCAAGCAGTTTCTCAGTAATTTTCCATGACGTAGCGTCGTGCACATGTAGGAAAAAACCCTGGTGTCTTTCTTTGCAAAGTACTCGATAAATTTAAATAGTAACCACATGATCTTTTACGTAAATAATGATGACGAAATCCCATATTTTGAGTTAGTAAACATCCGGAATTTGTTTCTTTAGGAAAAGAACGAAAATAAAGCGATTGATTATGAGACACGGGATAAAACGATTCTGTTCAAATGGCCGTTAATCGGTATAATACGTTTCTATCGGGGAACCGATAGACACGGGTCAATACGTTTCTGTTTGGTAATCGATAGATACGGTGATAAACGTATCCATGTGGGAAAGGGTTAACCCAGTTTCGAACTTGACCTAGATATCATCAAAATGAACAATCAAACCAACTTTCATACAGATCCCATGAAAAATATGGCCTCTAGAGAGGTCACAAGCAAAAGTTTACGGACAGACGGACGACGGACGCCACGCGATCACAAAAGCTCACCTTGTCAATTTGTGACAGGTGAGCTAAAAACTCAATGGAATGATCTGGGAAGGATCATATCTAGAAATAAAGTAAACCGAAATGGATCTCATACACATGTAAAAGTTACAACTTGGCATTTTCAATATTCTCTGGACAGAAAGTGTGATGGACAAGGTGACAACAATAATTATGCTCCCCTATTTTTAGGGACCATAACAAACATATTAGCAAGGTAGAAAGAACAAGTGAATGAAGTAAATTGCCATGCAATACAAAGTCCCCTACTGGAAGGTACCTAATTTTCTCGACTGTAGTATAACAAAATGAACTGATATCTGTCAATAATGTATAAGCAATATTGTACTATATATACAATATGTTATAACAAAACACTAGGATTAAAATTTGTATATATAACAAGAGAGCCAAGATGGCCCTAAGTCCCTCACCTGAGTAACACACAATAACAGTGTAAACATATTTTACCTAGTGATTTCATGGAGACAAATATTCTGACCAATTTTCATTAAGACTGGACCAAAAAACGTGGCCTCTTGAGTGTAAACAAGCTTATTCTTTTATTTGACCTGGTGACCTATTTTTTGAACCTACATGACCCAGATAAAAATTCATCTGATATTTCATGCACACAAACATTCTGGCCAAGTTTCATGCACATCAAATGAACATGAGTGTTAACAAGCTTTTCATCTGATTTGACCTGATGACCTAGTTTTTGACCAGACATGACCCAGTTCCGATCCAGGCTTAGAAATCATCAACATAATCATTCTATACATGACCCAGTTGCGAACTTGGCCTAGAGATCATCAACATCAACATTCTGTGCAAGTTTGTATCAAATCAAAGCATAAATGAAACCTCTATATGGCTGAAAGGGCCAAACTAGAAAATTTTGCCCCTTTCAGGGGCAGCAACTCCAGATCCCATTACGGAATCTAGCCGGTTTTCGAAAGGAACTGAGATCTTATTGTGATTTAAGTTGTGTGTAAGTGTGGTTAAAATCAAATATAAAATGTCACTTCTATCGTGTTCACAAGGTAAAAATTAACAAATTTTGGCTCTTTCAGGGGCCGTAACTCCGGAACCTATAATTGGATCTGACAGATTCATCACGGAATCCAAAATTTATTGTTGCTGAAGATATTTTGCAAGTTTGTATCAAATCAAACCATAAATGAAGTCTCTATATGGCTGCAAAAGCCAAAATAGCAAATTCTGGCCCTTTAATGGACCATAACTCTGGATCCTATGATGGGATCTGGCCACTTTTCGAAAGGAACTGAGATATTATGCCAATACAAGTTGTGTGCAAGTTTGATTAAAGTTGATGGCAGAATGTGGTCTCTATTGTGTTCACAAGCCAAAAATAGCAAATTTTGGCCCTTTAAGGGGCCATAACTCTGGAACCCATGATGGGATCTGGCCAGTTTTCGAAAGGAACTGAGATATTATGCCAATACAAGTTGTGTGCAAGTTTGATTACAGTTACTGCAAAATGTGGTCTCTATTGTGTTCACAAGCCAAAAATAGCAAATTTTGGCCCTTTAAGAGCCAATAACTCTGGGATCCATGATGGGATCTGGCCAGTTTTCGAAAGGAACTGAGATATGCCAATACAAGTTGTGTGCAAGTTTGATTACAGTTGATTGCAAAATGTGGTCTCTATCGTGTTCACATGCCAAAATAGCAAATTTTGGACCTTTAAGGGCCCATAACTCTGGGACCCATGACGGGATCTGGCCAGTTTTCGAAAGGAACCAAGATATTATGCCAATACAAGATATGTGCAAGTTTGATTAAAATTGATTGCAAAATGTGGTCTCTATCGTGTTCACAAGAAATTGTGAACGGACGACGGACAAAATGCAATCACAAAAGCTCACCCTGTCACTACGTGACAGCTGAGCTAAAAACCTACAGTTGTTTTCATATGGATTTTTTGGGCAGATTATCAAAAAGGTATCATATAAGTTATTTATAGTAACAAGAGGGCCATGATGGCCCTATATATCGCTCACCAGAGTTGATCTGGCCTACTGACCTAGTTTTTGACCCCACATGACCAAGATTTGAACTTGACCTAAAGATGATCAAGAAAAACATTCTGACTAAATTTCATAAAGATTTGGTTACAACTGTAGCCTCTAGTGTTCACAAGCTACTGGTGACCTAGTTTTTGACCCCACATAACCCAGATACGAACTTGATCTATAGATTATCAAAAAAAACAACATTCTGACTAATTCTCATGTTTCAAACTTAAATTGTGGTCTCTAGAGTGTTGAAAAGATTTTCCTTTCATCTGGCCTAGTGACCTAGTTTTTGACCCCACATGACCCAGATTCAAACTTGACCTAGAAATCATCAAGCCGAACTTTCTAAGTTTTATAAATATTGGGTCACAACTGTAGCCTCTAGAGTGTTCACAAGCTTTTCCTTTGATTTGACCAAGTGACCTAGTTTTTAATCCAACATGACCCAGTTTGGATACTGACCTAGAGATCATCAAAACTAACATTCCGACAAAGTTTCATAAAGATTGGGTCACAAATGTGGTCTCTCTAGTGTTCACAAGCTTTTCCATTGATCTGACCTACTGACCTAGTTTCTGATCCAACATGACCCAGTTTCAAACCTGACCTAGAGATCATCAATACTAACATTCTGATCAAGTTTCATCAAGACTGGGTCACAAATGTGGTCTCTAGAGTGTTCACAAGCTATTCCTGTGATCTGATTTATTGACCTAGTTTTTGACCCAACATGACCCAGTTTCGATCTTGACCTAGAGATCATCAAGACAAATGTTCTGACCAAGTTTCATAAAGATTGCGTCAAAAATGTGGTCTCTAGTGTTCACAAGGCAAATGTTGACACACGACGGATGCCGGACAATGACCGGTCACAACAGCTCACCTTGAGCACTTTGTGCTCTGGTGAGCTAAAAACAAAGGGAAATTAAAAAAAAAAAATTCTATACAAGTCCACACAAAACTCTTAGGTAGAGATATGTCAAAATACTCCTAAAAATTGGATGTAACATGCATGTTGTACTACAGAAAACTGGTCTCCATTTTCCCCTACGGCCTATAATAAATAAGTTACAATATAAACTATTTATAATAAAAACAAAGGGACATAATTCTAACAAGAGGCCCTATATCGCTCACCTGAGTAGAGTTGCTTGTTTGAACAAATTTCTTAGCTAAAGCTTTAAAAACAAGAAAATTAGGAGAGTGGGTCAAGGTAAAGATTATGCAAGATTACTTTTGAAATCAGTAAAAAAAATATTACAGTCGGTCCAAATCCTTTTGCTGTAGCTTAGAAAACAACAAAGTAGGTCAGTAGGTCAAACTGATGGTCACTGAAAGTCTGTTTAAAGATCGGCATGCTAAACTATACATGTCATCCAAATTTCAAAACTGTATCTTAAAAAACAAGAAAGTAGGTCAGTAGGTCACATTCAAGGTCACTGAAAGTTTTAACATCTGTGTGCAAAACTGTACATGTCATCCAAATTTCAAGGCTGTATCTTAAAAAACAAGGAAGTAGGTCAGTAAGTCAAGGTTACAGTCAAGTGACCCCTAATTACTTTGGGTCATAAGGTAATTATAATTAGTCTAGGAAATACGATCAGATAATTTTTGAAGTATTTTTTCCTATATAACTCGTATAAAAACTATGTGACCCTCGGGGGCGGGGCCTCTTTTCACCCCAAGGGCATAATTTGAATAATCTTGGTAGAGGGCCACTAGATGTCACATACCAAATATCAAAGCCCTAGATCCTGTGGTTTTTGACAAGAAGATTTTCAAAGTTATTCCCTATATAAGTCTATGTAAACCATGTTTATTTATTTATTTGGGCTTTACGGTGCACCAACACTGTATAGGTTATATGGCGCCAAACAGGACTACAAATTTTGGTTTCACATCTCATTTACATCAAAATAAAAACAAGAGGTATGGAATCAAAATTTGCATACCTGCTGGAATCACAGAGATACAGCAAAACCAAGTGTTAAGACCTTATTAGTTGCCTCTTACAATCATGCAAGGGGAAGGCAGTGGTTCCAATTCTTTTCATACACAGATCGTCCCAGAACCACATGGGGCATGTAAACCATGTGACCCCCAGAGCAGGGCCATATCTGACCCTAGGGGGATAATTTGAAAAATCTTGGTAGAGGACCACTAGATGATGCTACACACCAAATATCAAAGCCCTAGGACCTGTGGTTTTGGACAAGAAGATTTTCAAAGTTTTCCCTATATAAGTCTACGTAAACCATATGACCTCCCCCCCCCCCCCACCCCAGGGCTGGGCCATATCTGACACTATAGAAATAATTTGAACAATCTTGGTAGAGAACCACTAGATGATGCTACATACCAAATATAAAAACCCTATGAACTGTAGTTTTGGACAAGAAGATTTTTAAAGATTTTCCTTTCGGCTGCCATGGCAACCAGACTTCTGCATGGAATTCAATTCTTTGAATAATTTTGAAAGGGGGCCACCCAAGGATCATTCCTGTAAAGTTTGGTGTAATTCTGCCCAGTGGTTTTCAAGAAGATTTTTTTAGAAAATATTGACGGACGGACGGACAGACGACACAAGACGGACACTGAGCGGTCACAAAAGCTCACCATGAGCCTTTGGCTCAGGTGAGCTAAAACCAATGGTGCCTCATGTTGGTGAACATTTGTGCCAAGTTACATCAAAATCCCTCCATGCATGAAGAAGAAATGCTCTGGACAAAGTCATTCTTGAATTTGACCTCTAAGTGTGACCTTGACCTTAGACCTAGGGACCTGGTTCATGCGCACAAGAATCCGTCTCATGGTAGTGAACATTTATGCCAAGTTACATCAAAATCTCTCCATGCATGAAGAAGAAATGTTCCAGACAAAGTCATTCTTGTATCTGACTTTTGGCCTCTCTGTGTGACCTTGACCTTAGACCTAGGGAGGACCAAGTTCTTGCGCATGTCACTCCGTCTCATGATGGTGAACATTTGTGCCAAGTAATATTAAAATCCCTTTAAGGATCTTTGAGTTACAGACTGGACAGGAAAAAAGCCTTTTTGGCCTTTGACTTCAAAGTGTGACCATGACCTTGCAGTTAAGGGCCCGGGTTTTGCGCATGACACATAGAATAAGAAACTAGAATGTGTCTGTAGGACACAGGGCGTGCCCCCACTGGTACATTTGTCACAAATAAGGGGCAATAATTCAAATGTTTGCAGTCTTAAGGGGGTATAGCCTCAAACATTTTATGAGAAGGATTCATTATTCTAGGCCATATACTTTTTGAGCTATGAGTGTAACAAACAAAAATCCACTATTTTGGCTATTTCAAGGGCCATAACTCTGTAATAAGCTCTAAGATTCCCAAGAAGAACGTCAAGTGTGCAAGGTCACATCCTAATAAAGACTCAAGCAAGGTTTCATGAATTAACATCAAATACTTTTTGAGCTAGGCACATTATTAGGTGAAAATGAGATTGATTTTTTAACTATTTCAGGGGCCATAACTTTAATAATAGGGGGTGGAGCCAGCCAAAAAATAAGAGGAGCGCAAGTCTATATCATGATAAAGACTCATGCAAGTATTCATCCATTTATATCATATACTTTTTGAGCTAGGAGCGTCACAAGGTGAAAATGTGCATTTATGACTATTTTAGGGGCAGTAACTCTGGAAATAGGGGGCAGAGGCAGTAAATATGAGGTGCGCAAGTTCATAACATGATAAAGACTCATGCAAGGTTTAATCAATTTATATGAAATACTTTTTGAGTTAGGCGTGTCACAAGGTTCAAATGTGCATTTTTGACTGTTTCAGGGGCCATAACTCTGGAAATAGGGGGTGGACCCAGACTAAAAATAGGAGGTGCACAAATTCATATCATAATTAAGACTCATGCAAGGTTTCATCAATTTATATCAAGTACTTTTTGAGCTAGGCACGTCACGAACTTCGGATGGACGGACAAATGCACGGACAAGACCAAATCTATATGCCCCCACCACTCACTGGGGAGCAAAAAAATAAGTTTCAAATCTATATGCCTTTTAGTAATAGCTGTATGTACTTGCACGCAAAATTTTAACCAGGATTTTCTAAGTCCAAAAGGGGGCATAATTTGGCCAAAATGCAGGTCAGAGTTATGGGACTTGATGCTATCAAGTAGTTTTATAACCCCGAAGACACATGTGAAGTTTCAATTCAATATCTGCATTAGTTTTGAAGAAAGTAACTTGCATGTAAAACTTTAACCAGTCTAAAAGGGGGCATAATTTGCTCAAAATACATGTCAGAGTTATGGGACTTGACCCAGTGAGGTTGCTAATTGACCTAGAAAAAGAAAAAATAAGTTTCAAAGCTATATGCCTCTAAATGATAGCCATATATACTTGCATGCAAAACTTTAACCAAAGTGTGATGCCGACGCCAGGGTGAGTAAAAAAGCTAGACTATTCTTTGAATAGTTGAGCTAAAAACTGAAAGACTAGATGTCAGCTCAACTTTGGCACATGTATATTCACTTAACTGTATGGTCAAGTATGGATAATGAAGTCATCAAATATCTTGTCTTTTTACACATTATTTGCTCTACACCACCATCCTTTATTTGTGTGAGTCAAAAGACAGGAAACTGAGAATTTTTCTTTTAGATGGTACAAAAAGTGCTGAATGTGAACATTCTATTTCTCTTCAAATACCCGATGGTTGGCAAAAATACTGATTTGAAAACAGCAGAAGCATAAATAAGAGCGCCACAATGCAGAGCAATATACGCACTAAGGTATGACCTTTGAGCTCTTAGTGTGACCTTGACCTTGAAGCAAGCCACTCGAAACATGCGCTCTGCACGTCATCTCAATGTGGTGAACATTTGTGCCAAGTTCCTTTAAAATCCTTCAAGAAGTTCAAGAGCAGACACAAAACAAAGACATATGACCTTTCACCCGAAGTGTGACTTTGACCTTGATGTGAGCTATTCAAAACATGCACTCTGCATCTCGTCTAGATGTGGTGAACATTTTTGTCAGTTTTCTTAGAAATCCGTAAAGGGGTTTAAGAGTTACAGAGCAGACATGAAATTGCTAACAGATGTACAGACAGACAGACGGATAGACACCGGCGTCATAACATAATTCGTTCCTTCGGGCACATAAAATCTACTTTTTAATTTCAATTTAAATAATTTCTCACTTTCCAACACTGAGATACATACGTTTACGTTTTGGTGTCTCAGTGGCTGTTTCTGGAGCTTCCTCAGCACTTTCTGTAAATGGAAAAAAAAATACATTGACAAAATTAACACTACTAGCAGTCATTTAATGTTTTTTTTTTATCTTTTTGTTGGCAACCCCTAAAAGGTGTCATGTGTTACCATCTAAACAAATCTGAATGTGGTTCATACCAGTAAGCTACAGACCAAGTTTAGCTGTAGCCCTTATACTTTCTCACTTAGAGTACACCCCACCCCTCAAAATAAAAACAGAACTGTCAAAAGGTCCCTGACCTTTGAGCCACTGACACTAAAATCAGGAGGGATCTTCCTCTATTTGTTCTCAGTCATAATGTAAAGTCTAAGATGTAACTGTTCTACTTTCTTAATGTCTGGGAATGAAAAATATTGATGGACAGACAATGCCATTTCCATAGCAAGTCCCATTTTTTTCGAAACCTACACATAAAAGTACTTTAATTACAGTATTTATCAGATGACAGCAATTTTAAATGCTGTATGACTTTTTTTTAATCAGATATAAACCTACAATAGAAAATCTCTGTACATACCGGTACCTTGCACTACTGCTTCAATCTCAATGTATATACCTGAACTTTGTAGTACTGGTTCAACCTTAATGTACATACCTGAACTTGGCACAACTAGTTTAATTTCTATGTACATACCTGTACTTTGCACTACTATGTACATACTTTAATAGGCATTATACATACTTGCACTGCGCATCAATGGTTCAACCTCAATGTACATACCTGTAATATGCACTACTGGTTCATAGGGGTGACTATTGAGGCCAATTTTGACTTTTGCAATACTACTGATATTGCTGAAAAACTATTGCGATACTATTCTATTGCAGGTTACTATTGCGATACTATTGCAATAGTTATCGGTCTTATACAGTAAAGCTACCAACTGGCATTATTACAGTGTAAGAGACGGCACTGTTTATAATTGCTGTTAACACACATTGAGATGACTGTATAACTTAAATGGACAAAAATAAATCTAACATTAAATATTTTTAACATTTTTTCTATTTCTTGCCTTCCTTGGCTTTGAAACAATAAGTAAAACAATAAACCTATGCAAGGTATAGTCAAACGAATCGGCCATTTTGTTGCGAATGTCAACATGTCAACATCGAAAAAGACGAAAATTGACGGATCCGACTAAAGTGTACCAGCACTAAATGAAGGGCCCTATCGAACAGTATGCTGTATCATACAAGTAGCCTACTTTCTCCATGTCCATTGTATATTTTCTCATTTAAGATTAACAAGTTATCTAAATATATTTAATAAAAGTTTCTAAGAAACTAAATTTATTATCTCCTATACTTCCCTGTCCTTTATGGTAGTTTAATAGCGTGTGGGTAATTATTATAATGGAGACGTAAACATTTTCCGAGGCGCAAATGAAAGCTGGCTCAAAGGTTTCTTGGTTCATAAATTATTTCTGTATGTATTAAAATTTCAAAACTATCGATTGTTGAAGGAACTATCGGCGATTGTTATTGGATCGTGACTTTTCTATCGATGCATACTATTGGGACACTCAGTATCGCAATGCATCGATATTTCAATGTATCGTTACACCCCTACTGGTTCAACCTCACTGTACATACCTGCAACAGGCACCACTGGTTCAATCTCAATGTATATACTTGTACTTGGCACTACTGGTTCAACCTCAATGTATATACCTGCAACAGGCACCACTGGTTCAATCTCAATGTATATACTTGTACTTGGCACTACTGGTTAACACTTAATGTATATACCTGCACTAGGCACCATGGTCCAATCTCAATGTACATACCTGTACAGGGCACCATTGGTTCAATCTCAATGTACATACCTGCACTGGGCACCATTGGTCCAATCTCAAGGTACATACCTGTACTGGGCACCATTGGTCCAATCTCAAGGTACATACCTGTACTGGGCACCATTGGTCCAATCTCAATATACATACCTGTCCTGGGCACCACTGGTCCAATCACAAGGTACATACCTGCACTGGGCACCATTGGTCCAATCTCAAGGTACGTACCTGCACTGGGCACCATTGGTCCAATCTCAAGGTACATACCTGTACTGGGCACCATTGGTCCAATCTCAATATACATACCTGTACTGGGCACTACTGGCCAAATCTCAATGTACATACCTGCAATAGGTACCACTGGTTCAATCTCAATGTATATACTTGTACTGGGCACTACTGGTTCAACCTCAATGTACATTCCTACAACAGGCACAGCTGATTCAATCTAAATGTACATATGTGCAAAAGACTCCATGGTCCAATCTCAATGTACATACCTGCTCTGGGCACCATTGGTCCAATATCAAGGTACATACCTGCACTGGGCACCATTGGTCTAATCTCAAGGTACATACCTGTACTGGGCACCATTGGTTCAATCTCAATACATACCTGTACTGGGCACTACTGGCCAAATCTCAAGGTATATACCTGCACTGGGCACCATTGGTCCAATCTCTAGGTACATACCTGTACTGGGCACCACTGGTCAAATCTCAATGTACATACCTGTATTGGGCACTACTGGTCCAATCTTAATGTACACAACCGTACTAGGCACTACAGGTTCAACTTCACTACTGGTTCAATCCCAGTATGTACATACCTGCAATAGGCATCACTGGTTCAACCGAAATATACATACCTGCACTGGGCACTACTTGTCCAATCTCAATGTACATACTGTGAAATCATTTAAAGTTGCTGGCATGAAATTTCGCGCAAACGGCAAAAAAGACTGTTTTGCCCGGGCTTTAATACATGCATTTTCAATTTCAGATAAAATTTTTAAAGATTTTTTTTTTTCAGAAATGGCGAGCATCGCAAGTTTCACTATCACGTACCGCTTGCCAAATAAGGAAGCCAGTTTTATGACCTTGTTAAATAAACAAAATGACACACTGATGATTGTTGTCAAGAGGATGACAACAATATAAAACTAGCGTAAATAATCGTTTAAAGAATGACCAAAAAACCAATTAATATAAATAATCTAATCAGATTTCATAACTGGTAAAAAAGTTTCTATCAAGACAAACTTTAACTAACTGCCGATAAACTGTGACATTTTGAGACAGCTGGAAATACAAGGGGTCTTATATCAGACATATATTTCGTACAGGAAATAAATTTAGATGACTATAATACTAAATGGTTAAATAATAGCGCGGTCATACATTTGTGGTTTTGGGAAATATATGCGCGATAATTGTCCATTTTGGGAGAAAAGCTTTTCATTGAAAAATGGGTCCTCGCTTATAAATTTGAATAGTAACAAGTCTTTTCAACTTAAATTTAATTTTTACAGCACTTTATTTTTCAGACTTCAAAATCTACAATGTAATATATTTAAAAACATTCCAAGGGGAATGTTGCCAGCCTATGTCAAACTGAGCATATATTCCTTGCTTTCAGTTAGTAAAATTTTCACCACAGCCACTAAAATGTATTTTAATTATTTAGCTTTATAAGTCGTTTCTTCGGTGGTATTACCAGTACCCTCGATATTATGTTTTTTTTAACCCAAAGTCGAACAATGACCTCCGATTTTCTTTTGATCTTGTCATGCGTTTGACAGATTTTCTGTAGTATTTCCAGTTCTGTGACATTTTGGAAACAAGAGGGTCATGATGACCCTTGATCCCTCACCTGAGTAATATGAACTACATGTTTCAAATGTCAAACTGATGATTTTTAGAAATTTTTTGGAAGATTTTCCGATGTACAATCAAGTAACCCCTGGGGCGGGACCAATTTTACCCCGGGGGTCATGATTTGAACAAAGTTTGTAGAAGTCTACTAGGCAATGTTACATATCAAATATCTAAGATCTAGGCCTTCTGGTTTATTTTTCGCAAATTTACGATTTTCCTATGTACAATCAAGCAACCCCTGGGGCTGGGTCAATTTGATCCTGAGGGGGGGGGGGGGTGTCAAGATTTGAACAAATTTTGTAGAGGTCCACTAGGCAATGCTACATGTGAAATATCTAAGCTCTAGGCCTTCTGGTTTATTTTTAGAAAATTTTAAAAAATTTCTATGTACAATCAAGTAACCCCATGGGGCTGGGTCATGATTTGAAATTTTTTTTGTAGAAGTCTACTAAGCAATGCTATATGTCAAATATCTAAGATCTAGGCCTTCTGGTTTATTTTCATAAAATTTTCCTACATATAAAATCAAGTGACCCCTGGAGCATGGTCAATTTTGACCACGGGGGTCATGATTTGAACAAATTTTGTAGAGGTCCACTAGGCAATGCTACATGTGAAATATCTAAGCTCTAGGCCTTCTGGTTTATTTTTAGAAAATTTTAAAAAATTTCTATGTACAATCAAGTAACCCCATGGGGCGGGGTCAATTTGACCCCAGGGGTCATGATTTGAACATTTTTTGTAGAAGTCTACTAAGCAATGCTATAATTATGTCAAATATCTAAGATCTAGGCCTTCTGGTTTATTTTCAGAAAATTTTCCTATATATAAAATCAAGTGACCTCTGGAGCGTGGTCAATTTTGACCACGGGGGTCATGATTTGAACAAATTTTGTAGAGGTCCACTAGAAAATGCTACATGTGAAATATCTAAGCTCTAGGCCTTCTGGTTTATTTTTAGAAAATTTTTGAAGACTTTCCTATGTAAAATCAAGTGACCCCTGGGGCGGGTCATGATTTGAACAAATTTTGTAGAGGTCCACTAGGCAATGCTACATGTCAAATATCTAAGCTCTAGGCCTTCTGGTTTACTTTTTAAATTTTTTTGAAGATTTTCCTATAGAAATCTATGTAAAATCAAGTGACCCCTGGGGCGGGGTCAATTTTGACCCCGGGGTCATGATTTGAACAAATTTAGTAGAGGTCTACTAGGCAATGCTTCACACCAAATATCTAAGCTCTAGGGCTTCTGGTTTTTGTGAAGAAGATTTTTAAAGTTTTTTCTTTCGGTTGCCATGGCAACCAGAGTTCTGCATGGAATTCAATTTTTTGAATAATTTTTGTAGAGCTTCACCCAAGGAACATTCCTGTAAAGTTTGGATGAAATTGGCCTAGCGGTTTATGAGGAGATGTCGTTTAAAGTAAAAGTTTACAGACGGACGATGGACAACGGACGACAGGTGATCAGAATAGCTCACCCTGAGCCTTTGGCTCTGGTGAGCTAAAAATAATCAACCAGAAGTTAACAACAAAAGACAAATTAAATTTATCTCCCCTGAAACACAGACTAAAATCCAGGCCACCGAACATAACAGATTAGACTGGTAATGAGTAATATGCAGTACTGTGTGGTGTGAGGCTACAGTCAATAGCAGTACAGTGTTTATAGCAGTTCCGAATCTAAAGCAGTTCCGAATCACTTCAATTTTTTCTTCACATATTTTCAATAAAATGGAAATATTTTGTCAGTTGAATGTCCCTTAGTAACACGAATAATACCACAAACTTTTGAGAAGTTGCGTGTTATATTGTTCTTGCAGGGGAGATAAATGTTGTAAAAAGTGATTCGGAACTACTTGACTGATTACATTTCGAAATGACCTCATATAAAATTGAAGGCTTTTTTATTTTCAAAATAACTTTTAGGAGATGGAAATAAACAGTCATGGCTGTGTTTTGAAATGTTTATTGCGTATTTTTCATAATTCTGTATATTTTTCTTTAGACTGGCAATTATTTGCAAATTTTCGACGAAAATCAGTATGTACCCTGTAACAAAACTAGTAATCCCAGAAATGAAATTATACCTTTTATTTTTTTCATCTTGCCATATGAACACTAAAACCCAAAGGACACAATTCTGTTTGACATATTGAACGTTTCCTGTAAGGTGATTCGGAACTGCTATACACACTGTACTGGGCACTACAGGTTCAATCTCAGTGTACAATCTGCAATAGGTGCCACTGGTCCAATCTCAATGTACATACCTGTACTGGGCACTACTGGTCCAATCTCAATGTACAACCTGCAATAGGCACCACTGGTCCAATCTCAATGTACATGTCTGTACTGAGCACTACCGGTTCAATCTCAGTGTACATACCTGTACTGGGCACTACTGGTTCAATCTCAATGAACATACCTGTATGGGCACTACTTGTCCAATCTCAATGTAAATACCTATACTGGGCACCACTGGTTCAATCTCGATGTACAGACCTGTACTAAGCACTTCTGGTTCAATCTCGATGTACATACCTGTACTGGGCACTACTGGTCCAATCTCAATGTACATACCTGTACTGGGCACTACTGGTTCAATCTCGATGTTTTCCAGATCAGTGTTATCTGTGACAAATTTACTAGATAACTCATTAATTCTAGTCTGGAATTTTTGAAGACCTCTTACAGATGTTTTTTCTTTTACTGTCTGTAAATATATAAACACCACTATCTCAGGTATTTTTTTTATTCTTTGTGAGCTCAAGACGAAGTCAAATTAATTAATACAGAAATCTTGAGAAATCATTAAACTAAATGATTCTGACACACATTATTTTCTTATGTTGAGCTCCAATTGTGTCCTTGTGGTATACCTGTGTAAAGTCTAGCTATCTAAGACAGTCTTATGCAGTAATGCTTCACAGCCAGCATGGTAAAACTAGTGCCTCAGTTTAACCATGTCAAACTTTCAAAACACTGTGCTGTGTGCATTTTGACAAAAAAAATAATCAGAAACTTTGAAAAAACTATAATGGTATTTTTCAACAGTGACAAAAAACATGTGTAAAATTTTGAACAAAGTGAAATCTCAAACGAGAGCTATCATTACAGGTAAAATATTATGACTTCCAGTGTGACCTTGACCTAAGACCTAGTGACCAGAGTTGTATACTCTAAAAGTCCTACTGCGAGGTTAACAACTGTTGCTGGATGAGGTAAACAACTGATGTCAGTTTTATAAACATTTTCCCAGCAAATTTGAAAATATTGGATACTACATGTGACCTTGACCTTAAATTTAGTGACCCTGATTTTGCGCTCTGTATGCCATCTTAATGAGGTTAACAATTTATGCTAGTTTTATGAAAATATTTCATGCAATTAAAAAGGTATGGAGTGGACACAAAGATGAGCTATTTGACTTGTAACCTATATCTGTAACCCATTATTTTTTTATTTCATTGTGCCCTCTGCATGCCGTCTTGTAGAGATAAACTCCAGTTTACTGAAAATCCTTAAAGCAGTTCAGACAATGTGAAGCATGTATGAAATTAGGTTATTTGACCTTCAAATGACCTTGACCTCTGAACTCATGACCTGGGTTGCACATCATCTTGATACTAAAGGCTAACAATTGATGCTATCTTTATGAAAATCTTCCTAGAGGTTAAGAAGATAAGATGCTGGTACAATGAACATACAACAGATGGAAGGACAATCTGACAGACATGCATGAATCCAATAGAACCCCTATTATACTTTGTATCCGGAGGTATAAATTATAACAATGGGATAATGTAGTTTAAGAGATTGAATAATATAAATTGTTAATGCTTTGTAATTTTCAGACTCACCTTGCACATTTTATATGCCAATATTCGAAGATCTTTCAAAACAACTTCATTATCTGGGCTGACATCCATCTGGTTAAGAATTCTTACCCAAAGCTTTACATGTGTAGAGTCTGGGTTAGACAGTATCTCATTACACACCGTCTCAGATAAATTGTCATGCCCTGGGTTATCCTATGAATAAATAATGATCTTTTGTGTAGATATAACAGTAAGTATGACTCTTTTCTTCAGTATAAAATGTATTGCACATACATTAGGCATACCATCATTTTTTTTCAACGGAAACAAGGAAAACTGTAAAGATGTTGTAACAAAACATTTGAAATTGTAAACTTAGATGTTAAAAACAGGGCTCATACAGACTAACCAAATGAAATGTCAGAACTTTTTCTAGACTTTTACAGGATCTTTTCCTTAATTTTTCAGGACTAGTTTTTTCTACATTTTAAATACTATTAGGCCCAAAAGAACTAGATGTGTGTCCATGAGATACTGGAGACCCCAATTCCTGTCACTGTACATGATTTCATGCATCTAGGTGAAATATTTTTAAAATATATGCAACACAATTTATTTATTTGGGTTTTACGGCGCACCAACACAGTATAGGTTATATGGCGCCAAACAGGACTACAAATTTTGGTTTCACATCTCATTTACATAGAAATAAAAACATGAGATGTGGAATCAAAATTTGCATACCTGCTGGAATCACAGTTACAGCAAAACCAAGTGTTAAGACCCTATTAGTCGCCTCTTACGATCATGCAAGGGTAAGGCAGTGGTTCCAATTCTTTTCATACACAGATCGTCCCAGAACCACATGGGGCATATGCAACACAAACTTCTGAGCACTTTATGTGTATTTTTCACTAAGTCAATGACCATAACTCTGGTCTGGATGAGTGAAAGCCCAAACAAAACACGAGGTGCACAACTTCACATACAACAAACCTCCAATGTTTTATGACTAGGCCAAATGCTTTTTGACACACATTGGACACAAACTTAAATGTCCTTTATGCATATTTTGACAAGGTCAAGGTCCATAACTCTGGTCTTGCTGAGTGAAATCCAAAACAAAACTCAGGTGCACAAATGCACATACTGAATAATATTCTTACATGGTCAAATAGGTTTTAAGACAAGTACAAAACAACTTTCAAGCACTGTGTGTATTTTCACTGTAAAGAAACAGAACTCTGGTCTGGCTGAGTGAAATTCCAAACAGAAAATCAAACATATTTTTGAATAATCATGGGCCATAACTCTGGCCTGACCACGAGAAATTTCAAACAAAACCCAAAGTGCACAACTTAAGAAGCTGATAAACATTCCCGTTATGTTTTATGACCCTAGGTAAAATATGTTACGAGCAACACAAACTTATGCCCTTTTATGCTTATCTTTGACTAAGTCAAGGGCAATGACTAGTCTGACAAAGTGATATCTCTGTTGCCATAAATGACTTCAAATCAAATTCAGCAATATGGTAATTTCCAAACCGCATGTGCACTCTGATGGAAAATTACTGTCTTGATGTCTCAGTTTTCCACTTCAATGCAGGAATTTCTAGTTAAAATAAATAGCTAATAAGGAATTCAGAAAAGGGTCACACAAGGTACATTGCTGTGAAATTATTTTGACACAGGGCCAGCAATATCAGAGATTTTCAAAGTTTACAATAAAAGCCATATAGAGAAAAATGGCTTCGCCTCCTGGCAGCCATGTATTTTTACGAAACAGAATGGTCTGAAGGAATTCAACCAACTGACTGATGGGTGACAGATATTCAACTAGCCTTACAGGTAAAAATTTTAAAGAACAAGAACTTTCAGAAAACGAAATGCCTCCCTCGATGCATTCAGTAACTGCACAAGGAAAAGAAATTATAATATGGTCACTGTGCACTGACATACTGACCTCAAATCAATAATTATGGGTGATTTACCAGTCATAAGTGACCTCAGTATCAAATGTGATCTTAAACCAATATATTCTCTAGTTATTTGGCAAAAAAAGTTCTAATGTTCTGGGTCAATGTGATCTTTGACCTACTGACTTCAAAGTCAATCAGGGTCACCTGTTGGTCAAGATCAACCTCCCTAGTAAGTTTCGTGATCCTAGGCCCAAGCGTTCTCAAGGTAACGTTTGGAAATGGTTGAACTGTTCTGGGTCACTGTGACCTTGTCCCTTGGCCTCAAAATCAATCAGGGTCATCTGCTGGTCATGATCAACATCCCTTTCAAGTTTCGTGATCCTAGGCCCAAGTGTTCTCAAGTGATCGTCCGGAAACGGTTTAACTCAACCTCCATATTAAGTTTCGTTTTTCTTAAGTTATCATCTGGAAAGGGTTTAACTGTTCCGGATAACTGTGACCTTGACCTTTGACTTACTGATCTCAAAATCAATAGGGGTCAGTTGCTGGTCAAGAACAACCTCCCTATCAAATTTCATGATCCTAGGCCAAAGCGTTCTTGAGTTACCATCCGAAAACTGTTTAACTGTTCCAGGTCACTGCAACATTGACATTTGATCTACTGACTTCAAAATCTATATGGGTCATCTGCTGGTCTTGACCAACCTCCCTATCATGTTTCGTGATCCTAGGCCCAAGTGTTCTTGAGTTATCATCTGGAAACTGTTTAACAGTTCCATTAGGGTACATCTGCTGGTCATTACCAACCTCCCTATCAACTTTCATAACCCTATGCCCAAGCGTTATTATCCGGAAAATGTTCAACTGTTCAGGTTCACTGTGAACTTGATCTTTGACCTGCATAGGGGTCATCTGCTGGTCATGACCAACCTCCCTATCAACTTTCATGATCCTAGGCTCAAGTGTTCTCGAGTCATCATCAGGAAACCGATTGGTCTATGGACGGATTGACCGACTGACATCTGCAAAACAATATACCCCTCCTTCTTCGATTTTAAGTGTCATCTTGTTACGGACAAAGTCCTAAAATCTCCTGATGGATGGCAAAGTTAGTGACAAGACATATACTCCATGTTAACCTGTGACCTTGAGCTACATGTTTCGGCATTGCCTCATCATAGGAAACATCTATGGCAAGATACATTAAAATTCCTTCATATAGGGCAGAGTTACAGGGTGGACAAGAATAAGTCAAACTAACAGACAGATACTGTGCATGTATCTGTGCAAACTTATTCCCTGGAACTGGATTTCAACCATCAACCAACAGTGACAATGTAAGGTAAAGGTTTTTAAAGTTCTCTATATAGCCATATCACAAACACTGGTCTCACCTTTCAGCAGGCATGTTTTGACAAATAATGTAGCCTTTCAAATTTGTCACAAGAGATACCTACTAATACTGGACCACTGTTTTTCCCCTAATAATATGAAACTAGCATAAATCACTTTCTGGGAAACATCATTCAAAGCAAGTTACCAGAAGAAGACCGATTTCAAAACCTCTGGTTAAGAATATACACAGTAAAATACTTACCATGCTGGTTTCTGTACTGTTCTGACTGGCTGTCAGCAGTTTGGTATTTGTCAGCTGAACAAGTAATTCAGCAACATTGTTAACATCTACTTCAGCAAGGGGACTTGTAGCAGGAGCATTGAGTAGTGTGCGCAATGTCGGCAGGAAACATTCCTCAACTACTTCCTGGTTACATCTTAATGGAAAATGTAACACTTTTTCAAACTTCTTTAATGTTTTCAAGTATTTCTGTAACTTTTGTGAGGTTAAATAATTTATGATCAGTTTTCATTGATTTATCTTAAAAGAAAATTTTTTAAGAGTAGACAGTAGTGATACTGTTTAAATTTATCCTCAAAATGGCAGTATATATAGGTGAAAACTTAAAGATTACATGATTATAAGCTCTTATTGTTACTAATTTTCATCAAAATTTCAAGGGTCTTTTATGATGTATTTATCCTGATGAAGGTGCAAGCATCAAAATGTTGATAAAAAGATAAATATTCACAGGTTGTTGAATTTTACCATCATAAGGGTATTTTATCAAATTTCAAAAACATAGAGCATACAACAACTCACTAATTTAACAAGGAGCTATGTTTTAGCAGAACAGAGCCTGCAACATTGCACTAAAACCAAAATGTCCTCCTTGCAGAAAAGAGCCTGCAACATTGCCAGGCCTCCTAGCAGGCCTGAACAAAAATAAAGGTTTTTATAAAGGCTCCAATCTATGGAAATAAAGGCCTTTTAGTGTAAAATATTAAAAAATAAGAGTAAAATAAAAGCTATTTTGTCGGAATTTCGTTGAAAACACATAATATATATTAGGTATTTACTACATGTATGTGTCTGGTGAACACAACAGCATTCTGAAAACATCAAGATGAAAGATACCAAGCAGTATCCAAAAACAACAACTTAAAAGGGGGGAAGAAATACAGTAGTATAACCATTACTTGCTTAAAACTGGCACGGCAAGCAGTCTGAACAAAAATATAGGTTTTGAGTGAAAATTACAGGCTATTTGGCCGTTTTAAAGGTTTTTTCAGAAGATTTAAAGGTTTTAAAGGTTTGCTCTGAAATTAAAGGTTTTTAAAGGTTTTAAAGGTTTCACTAGGAGGCCTGCATTGCACTAAAACCAAAATGTCTTCCTTGCAGAACAGAGCCTGCAGCATTGTACTAAAACCATGATGTCTTCAAAGCAGAACAGTTTGCAACATGTCATTATAACACTTAACCACAGACAAGTATGCCCATGGGCAGAATGTCGAGCCTACCAGCTGTCAAGTGTGACCTTGACCTTGGACCTAGTTCTTGTGCACGACACTCCGTCTCATAATGGTGAACATTCATGCCAAGTTACATCAAAATCCCACGATGCATGAAGAAGAAATGCTCCGGACAAATTTCAATTTAACCAATGACCCCAAACTGTGACCTTGACCTTTGAGATAGGAACATGGGGACTGCGCATGACACGCCTTCTCACTGAGGTAAACATTCATGCCAAATATAAACAAGAGGGTCATGATGACCCTGGGTTGCTCACCTGAGTAATATGAGCCACATGTTTCAAATGGCAAACTGATGCTAAAATATTAAGAATGTAGGTCGAAGGTCACATTCATGTAACTGAAAGTCAGTTTTAAGATCGGTGTGCAAAACATCCAAATTTCAAGGCTGTATCTTAAAAGACAAGAAAGTAGGTCAGTAGGTCAAGGTCAAGATCATCAGGTAATTATAATTAAACAGTCAAGGAAATATGATCTGATAATGTTTGAAGCATTTTTTCCTTTAATAACTCATAATTATAACAAGTGACCCCCAGGACGGGGCCTCTTTTCGCCCAAGGGCATAATCTGAACAAACTTGTTTGAGATCCACCAGGCAATGCTACATACCAAATATCAAAGACCTAGGCGAACTTTCAGACAAGAAGATCTTTATTTTTTTTCCTATATAAGTCTATGTTAAACTTGGTATCCCCAGGGCAAGGCCTCTTTTCACCCTAGGGACATAATTTAAACAATTTTTGCAGAGAAACATTAGGAAAGGCAATATACTTAATATCAAAAGCCTAGGCCTTGCAGTTTAGGGCAAAATGATTTTTAAAGCTTATTTTCCAATATAAGTCTATGTAAAATTTGAGACCCCCCGGGGCTGGGCCTCTTTTCACCCCAGGGGCATAATTTGAACAATTTGGTAGAGGACCACAAGGCAATGCTACATACAAAATAGCAAAAGGCCTAGCTCTTGTGGTTTTAGACAAGAAGATTTTTAAAGTTTTTTACTATATAAGTCTATGTAAAACTTGTGACCCCCGAAATGGGGCCTCTTTTCACCCCAGGGATACAATTTGAACAATCTTGATAGAGGACCATAAGATGATGTCACATGCCAAATATCAAGCCTCTAGGCCTGGCGGTTTTGGACAAGAAGATTTTTTAAGTTTTTCCTTTCAGTTGCCATGGCAACCAGAGTTCTGCATGGAATTAAATTCTTTGAATAATTTTGAAAGGGGACCACCCAAGGATCATTCCTGTGAATTTTGGTGTAATTCTGCTCAGTGGTTTTCAAGAAGATTTTTTTTAGAAAATGTTGACGGACACACGACCAACAACGGACATTGAGCGGTCACAAAAGCTCACCATGAACCTTTGGCTCAGATGAGCTAACAAGATTGGTCAATGCATGTCTAGAGTTATGGTCCGGACAAAATCGGACGGACGGACGGACGCATGCACATACTCTGAACTGCCAAAAGTGGCGACTATATCGAGCTAACTGCAAGCGGGCTCGACAATAATGTCTTCACTGTATAATTCTCACGTTTGACTTGACACTAGATGGAACTTGTATGTCTCAACTAGACTCCAACAGTCGTCTGAACTCTATTTGTAAACAATGTTTTAACAAAAATATTTAACTGTAGTTTCTTTCAATAATTCTTTTAAGAACAATGGCATATTACACTGATTCAATAAAGAGATTGTTTCATGCTGATTGCAAGTTCAAGAGGTGCATACCTTGAGGCTAAGGCATAGAGGGGGAAGAAAGTTCCAAGACAGTCACGTAGATGAGTATCATCCTCAGACAGGGGATTGTACCATAACAGTATCAGGTGAGACAGGATCTTTGAAGATACAACACGGCCAGACAACAGTAACTTGGACAGACCCTCCGCTGCACATGTTCTAAGGTCTGAGCTCTGCAATTAACATGTGATTTTTTCATAGTACAGAAAATCAAACAGCAGCAGTTACTGTCTTTTGCAAAAGATTATAAGAATCTTTCACTGGTTGAAAGTGCAGATGGACATATCTGGCTTGAGGGTAACTGTTTAGATGGTAATAAAGCTCTGCACATATTCAACTAGTGATAGATTCTTTTTCTTGCATACTGTATTCTAAAGTTAAACAAATGCTTTTCTTTTAAGCAGTATTTTCTTAAGGTAGCTTTGAATTTACACATTCATTCATAAATTACAGAACAAGAGTCATCTTACACCCCAGGGTGTAAGACAAGTTTTACCACACTGTGAAAAATATGTGCATATACAGGAGTATACGGTCCCGCATATGTCTAATATACGAATATCATATAAAAGGTATCTTTCCTGAAAGTATGATCAAAACCTACGCCTTAAACATACTTTTGGACCTTGACAATCCCTAACTTTGAATACTGACATAAACTGCTGAAACGTATTTATGCTAAGTATGAATGAACGGATCCATGTGAGAAAAACATGAATGTCCAATTAAAGAATATGGGATTCCCGTATATGGAATGTTCCATATACGGGAAAAATGTTTCCGTATATGCCCGTATATTAGGAGTATACGGAATGCGTACACTCCCGTATACGGAACCATTTTCCGCAGTGCCAGCACCTGCAAAAATACCAGAAAACCCTATCTGTCATGTAAAAAAGAGGCTTCCATTTTTGTTTCATTCCAGTCATAAAACCATAACTGCTTAAATAATCTGCATTTAGCTTCACAATCAAGGTTATACTTGAAAAGGTTTATAATGTACAATTAAGGTTTTGAACATACCTGATTAACCAAAAGTGACGGTGTAACTTAAATAATCTGGAAAACCAAGAATAATGCCTAGCAGCCATAAAATATGGATAAACATTGCAGAGAATCTATTACATTTCGTGCAGTTAAGTTACAAAGCCATCCCTATTGTCTTTCCTAAGGCTAGTTTTGACAATATATAGGTTTTGATGTAAATTAATGCAAAATAGAAGGATAAAACAAGAGCACCGCAATGCAGAGTAATACGCGCCAAAATGGACATCTGACCCCTAAGCGGACCTTGACCTTGAAGTGAGCCATCCAAAACATGCGCTCTGCATGTCATCTCTATGTGATGAACATTTGTGCCAAGTTTCTTTAAACCCCTTCAAGCAGTTCAAGAGTTACAGAGCGGACACAAAGCAAACTCATATGACATTTGACCCCTAAGTGTGACCTTGAACTTGAAGCAAGCCATCTAAAACATGCACTCTGCAGGTGGTCTCAATGTGGCGAATATTTGTGCCAATGCCAACTTTCTTTAAAATCCTTCAAGAGCAATTCAAAAGTTACAGAGTAGACACAAAACAAACTCATATGACATTTGACCCCTGTGACCTTGAAGCGAGCCATCCAGAACATGCGCTCTGCACATCGTCTCAATGTAGTGAACATTTGTGTCAAGTTCTTCGAAATTCTTCAAGGGGTTCAAGGGTTACAGTGCGGACACAAAATTGCTATTGGCCGGACACCAGTGTCCTAACACAGTATGTCCCTTTGGGCATATAATAAGCAGCAGTGTAAGGACTCCAATTCATATTTGAAAAAGTTAAGCACATACATATTTCATTTGGCCATATGATAGAAAATAGGTAAAAATATTAAGTTCCATTAAAATCCATATTATGGAGCATACAGGCCCCATTATGAAAATTGATCAGAAGACCAGCATTTTCAAATCGGTCTATCAAACAAGAGGGCCAAGATGGCCCTAGGTCGCTCACCTGTGTAACATACCATAACAGCATAAACATGTTTTATCTAGTGATTTCATGGAGACAAATGTTCTGACCAATTTTCATTACGATTGGACCAAAAAACGTGGCCTCTTGAGTGTAAACAAGCGTTTTCTTTGATTTCACCTAGTGACCTAGTTTTTTTTATCCCACATGACCCAGATTCGAACTTGTCCAAAATTTCATGAAAACAAACATTCTGACAAAGTTTCGGGAAGATTGGAGCAAAAAAGTGGCCTCTAGAGTGTATACAAGCTTTTCCTATGATTTGACCAAATGACCTAGTTTTTTAACCCCACGTGACCCAGATTTGAAATCATCCAAGACTTCATGATAAACATTCTGACCAAAATTTATGAAGATAGAATCAACAAGAGCTGTCTGATGACAGCGCGCTCGACTATTCGAAGAATTGATTGAAGAATGGTGTCAAAATATTTCCACGGATATTCAGACAAAAGAAATAAATAGATTAGACAAACAATGTTCCTGTATTACTTTGATTTCGATAAGTCTTGCACTAAATGGCAATATATGAGCCAATTTCAAAGTCCAACAAGCAAATTCGATGAATTGGTATCCCCCGCCGAAAGGGTTTGTGGTGAAGAATGGCAAAAAGATATATCCGGCAAAAAGTGAAAGGATGTTAATAAGAAGCAAATAATTTCATTAGTCTAAATCAATTTAACAGAAAACAAATGTTTAATTAAAGAGTATATAATAAATGTATGATACTTTTATCCTGACTAAAGAATTTATTTTGAATGGGATATGCTTACTGTAATAAGCTTAGCTTTTAAAATTAAATGCAGTTAATTGAAATGTGAGCTTGAAGTTTAACTGGAATGAAATATTGTCTTTGAGTGGTTTGGCACCAGGTGTTGCTGTGTAACATGTACATTTGAACTTAAAAGGATAGTTGTCCTTAAGAGAACACAGGTAAGAGATCCTGAACATGGCTGAGGGCAAGGTTTGTGCAGTCACAACTTAACATGTTGAAGGTTTGAACATTTAAAAAAAAAAAAAAAAAAAGGAATGGAAATATATATATGTATATATACATATATGTATATATCTATTTTTTTAGGGGGTGGGGTGCAGGGGAACGGAAGAGGAAACAAAATTTCACATGTTGATTATAAATATTGATTGAAAATTAAACATGAAAAAAAAAGGGTAAAAGGGTGAAGTTGGTGGGGGGGGGGGGGGGGGGGGGGGGGCAGAGGATGCATGCTCAGTGGTGGGCATGACTGGGTGGAGAAGTGAGGTGGGGGAATGGTACAACTTGGAAGGTTTGAAAAAAATCTAAAATAAGAAATGAAAAAAAAATTTTGGGGGGGGGGGGGGGGGGGGGGGGGGGGGGGGGGGGGTGTGACCAAGGCAAGTGGGTGACCAGGTGTGGGTGCGCAACTTCACATGTTTATAATAAATGTTCACATAAAAGAATGAAAGAAATTTAATGAAATTCTGCCAAATGGTAAGTTCGTTATGTACAAATATGTGGATTTTTAGACAATTAAAGGGCAATAACTCTGAAGTTACAAAAGAAATCCATACAAAATTGTCTGTGCACAACCACATTATAGTGCTTTAAATTCTGTTAAAGTTTCATAGTTCTAGGTCAAATATATCAAAAGTTACGATGCAGAAATTGCCATATCTATAGATCTATAGTACCCTATATAGTTAACACTAGAAACTTCTAAGGGCCATAACTCTGGTGTTACTTGGGCAATCTGTCTGAAACTTGATGGGCCTCATAACCTCATAGTGGTGAACATGTATATGAAGTTTGTTTGAAAAAAATCTAAAATAAGGAATTTTTTTTTTTTTTTGGGGGGGGGGGTTGTCAAGGGGAGGTGTGTGATCAAGGTAAAGGGGTGACCAGGTGTGGGTACACAACTTCACATGTTTACAATAAATGTTCATGGAAAAGAATAAAAGAAATTTAATGAAATTCTACCAATGGTAAGTTTGTTATGTACAAATATGTGGATTTTTATACAATTAAAGGGCAATAACTCTTAATTTACAAAATAAATCCGAATGAAATTGTGTGTACACAACCACATTATGGTGATCTAAATTCTTTTTAAGTTTCTTAGTTCTAAGTCAAATATATCAAAAGTTATGATGCAGAAATTGCCATATTTATAGTACCCTATATATAGTTAATACTAAAAACTTCTAAGGGCCATAACTCTGGTGTTACTTGGGCAATCTGACTGAAACTTGACGGGCCGCAAGAACTTATAGTGGTGAACATGTATATGAAGTTTTAAATAAATATTCCCAACCATTTCCTAGATATGGCTCCGGACGGACGGAAAGATGGACGGAAGGACGGACAACGCCAAAACTATATCCCTCCGACTTTCGTCGGGGGATAAAAAGGGCCATAATTCAGTCAAAATAGTTATATACTCTTGCCTACAGATGGAAATCATAATGATAAACAAGTGTTCAAAGTTTAAAAGCCATATGTCAAATAGTTTTGACAAAACATGGACTTGTATGGAAACAGAACCAATTTCAAAGTCCAAAATGGGCCATAATTCAGCCAAAATAGATGACAGAGTTATGTTCTCTTTCCTACAGATAGAGACTATTATACTAAAACAGTGATAAAGTTTCAAAGCCATATGTCAAACACTTTACAAAAAATTGAATGGTACGAAAAACTTAACCAAGATTTCTCAGTCAAAAAGGGCCATAATTCAGCCAAAATCCTTGATGGAGTTATGTACGACTACTCTTCCCTATAACTGGACATGGTGATGGTAAACAGATGTTGAAAGTTTCAAAGCTTTATCTCAAAAGACTTTGTCAAAATATGAATGGTACGAAATATTAACCCAGATTTCTAAGTCAAAAAGGGCCATAATTCAGCCAAAATCCTTGATGGAGTTATGTACTCTTGCCTATAACTGGACATGGTGATGGTAACCAAGTGTTGAAAGTTTCAAAGCTTTATCTCAAAAGACTTTGTCAAAAATATGAACTGGTACGAAAAACTTAACCATGATTTCTAAGTCAAAAAGGGCCATAATTCAGTCAAAATCCTTGATGGAGTTATGTGCTCTTGCCTATAACTGGACATGGTGATGGTAAACAAGTGTTGAAAGTTTCAAAGCTTTATCTCAAAAGACTTTGTCAAGATGTGGACTGGTACGAAATATTAACCCAGATTTCTAAGTCAAAAAGGGCCATAATTCAGCCAAAATCCTTGATGGAGTTATGTGCTCTTGCCTATAACTGGACATGGTGATGGTAAACAAGTGTTGAAAGTTTCAAAGCTTTATCTCAAAAGACTTTGTCAAAATATGAACTGGTACGAAAAACTTAACCATGATTTCTAAGTCAAAAGGGGCCATAATTCAGCCAAAATCCTTGATGGAGTTATGTGCTCTTGCCTATAACTGGCCATGATGATGGTAAACAAGTGTTGAAAGTTTCAAAGCTTTATCTCAAAAGACTTTGTCAAAATGTGGACTGGTACGAAAAACTTAACCCAAGGTGTGACGCCGACGCCGACGCCGTGGTGAGTAGGATAGCTCTACTTATTCTTCGAATAGTCGAGCTAAAAATGTGCCCCCTAGGGTGTAAACAAGCTTATTCTTTGATTTGACCTGGTGACCTAGTTTTTGACCCCACATGACCCAGATAAAAATTCATACTATATTTCATGCAAACAAACATTCTGACCAAGTTTCATGCACATCAAATGAACAAGACTGTAAACAAGTTTTTCCTTTGATTTGACTGGGTGACCTAGTTTTTGACCCCATATGACCCAGTTTCAAACCTTTTGGCCTAGGAATCATAAAGATAAACATTCTGACCAAGTTTCATGAAGATAGGGTCATAAATGTGGCCTGAAGAGTGTTAACAAGCTTTTCCTTTGATTTGACCTGATGACCTAGTTTCTGACCCTATATGACCAAGTTTCAAACATGGCCTAGAAATCATCAAGATAAACATTCTGACCAAGTTCAATGAAGATAGGGTCATAAATGGGGCCTCTAGGTTGTTAACAAGCTTTTCCTTTGATTTGACCTGATAACCTAGTTTTTGACCCAACATGACCCAGTTTCGATCCAGGCCTACAGATCATCAAGATAATCATTCTGTGCAAGTTTGTATCAGTAACTCTAGAACCCATGATGGAATCTAGCCGGTTTTCGAAAGAAACCGAGATCTTATTGTGACAAGTTGTGTGTAAGTGTGGTTAAAATCAAATATAAAATGCCACTTCTATCGTGTTCACAAGGTAAAAAAAAAATTACAAAATTTTGGCTCTTTTAGGGGTCAATCTGGGGCCGTAACTCCGGAACCTATGATTGGATCTGACAGATTCATCATGGAATCCAGGATTTATTGTTCTTGAAGATGTTTTGCAAGTTTGTATCAAATCAAACCATAAATGAAGTCTCTATATGGCTGCAAAAGCCAAAATAGCAAATTTTGGCCCTTTAAGGAGCCATAACTCTGCAACCCATGATGGGATCTGGCCAGTTACCGAAAGGAACCGCGATATTATGCCCATACAAGTTGTGTGCAAGTCTGATTAAAGTTGATCGCAAAATGTTGTCTCTATCATGTCCACAAGCCAAAAATAGCAAATTTTGGCCCTTTAAGGGGCCATAACTCTGGAACCCATGATGGGATCTGGCCAGTTTTCGAAAGGAACCGCGATATTATGCCCATACAAGTTGTGTGCAAGTTTGATTAAAATCAAATACAAAATGTGGTCTCTATTGTGTTCACAAGGAAATTGTGGACGGACGGACGGACAACGGCTGAAGGGTGATTACAGAAACTCACCCTGTCACTATGTGACAGGTGAGCTACAAAATCAGGTACAAGATTCTTTTTTATCTGAATTTCCTTCGGATACAATGATGCTTTGAAAAAATGATTTAGTAAAATCCTTCATTGTAGAACAATACTTCTTTCAAATAAGCAGAACTACCTTCTGGCAGATAATCAGTTGACATATATATCTTCAGTAGGGATTTCTTGCGACACAGAGGAGCAAAAAGGTATATACACTGATCAACAAAAAAATGTAATTATGTTAGGCAATACACCTAACCTATCACTAATAAAGAATAATACTAACTTCTCCATCTAGAAATGAGCAGATAATGGCCACCAATTTACTCGCTGTACCATTTCTGTTGTCACTGTTTGAGCTTGCAGTGTCTGATGTAACAGCATCAACACCGTCAACATTCTGTGCATTATCCAACGACTCATTAGATGATCCCTCACTGGCATCAACAATCTCCAAACCATAGATCAACAGTAGATCAAACAATATCTGCAGCGCCGTCACACGTACACCTTCAACATCTATCTGGGAAGCCTTTAAAACAAAAATTGCCACAACTCTTTGTATAGGATTTAACTGCCAGTTGTATCCTTCTATCTCAACATGTCAATTCCTATAGTTTCAAGACTCTCAGATCTTTTTACTCCTTTCAAGTTTTGTCAGTAGTCTGACAAAGTTTTATCAGTAGTTTATGGTATCTGTCAGTAGTAACCTACGGTCGACCAGTGTTTTTCACAACAAAGATTGATTAAACCAAAAACACTGATAATAACAAGTGAATGAAGTATTGCCATGCAATACAAAGTCCTCTACTGGAAGGCACCTAATTGTTTCTACTGCAGTATAACATAATGAATTGATATATGTCAATGATGTATAAACAATATTGTACTATATATACAATATGTTATAACAAAACACTTGGATTAAAATTTGCATACATAAAAACCTATAGTTGCTTTCATATGGATTTATTTTGGCCAATCATAAAAAAGTTATCATATAAGTTATCTATAGTAACAACAAGGGGGAAATTTAAAAAAAAAGAAGTGAATGAAGTATTGCCATGCAATACAAAGTCCCCTACTGGAAGGCACCTAATTTTCTCTACTGCAGTATAACATAATGAACTGATATCTGTCAATGATGTATAAACAATATTGTACTACATATACAATATGTTATAACAACACACTTGGATTAAAATGTGCATATATAAAAACCCACAGTTGTTTCATATTGATTTTTTTTGGCTGATTATAAAAATGTTATCATGTAAGTTATTTATAGTAACAATAAAGGGAACTTAATCTTAAAAAAAAAAAAAAAAAAAAAAAAAAAAAAAAAAAAATCTATATAATATAAGTCCACAAGAAACTCTTTACCAGGTAGAGATAGGTCAAAATACACCTAAAAATTGGGTGTAACATGCATGCTGTACCACAGAAAAGTGGTCTCGATTTTTCTCTACCGCCAGTAATAAAAAAATTAAAATAAAATCTATTTATAGCAATAAAGGGACGTAATTCTAAAAACAAGGGTGCCTCATGGTGGTGAACATTTGGTCCAAGTTACATCAAAATCCCTCCATGCATGAAGAAGAAATGTTCCGTACAAAGTCATTCTTGAATTTGACCTTTGACCTCTAAATATTACCTTGACCTTAGACCTAGGGACCTGGTTCTTGTGCATGACATGTTGTCTCATCCAGGGGAATATTTGTGCCAAATGATATCTAAATCCTGCTTTGCATGACAAAGTTATAGACCGGAGAGGAAAAAAATCCTCTTGACCTTTGATCTCAAAGTGTGACCTTGACCTTTAAGCTAGGGTACTGGGTGTTGTGCATGACACGTCGTTTTCATCATGGGGAACATTTATGCCAAGTAATATTGTAATCCCTTGATGGATGACAGAGTTCTGGATCGGACAGGGAAAAAAACCTTATTGACCTTTGACTCCAATTGTGACCTTGACCTTTGAGCTAAGGGTCTGGGCTTTGTGCATGACATGCTGTCTCATCCTGGGGAAAAATTTGTGCCCAAATAATATTAAAATCCCTTCATGGATGGCAGAGTTCTGGACGGACAGGAAAAAAAACTCTGTTGACTTTTGACCCCCAATTGTGACCTTGACCTTTGAGGGTAGGGGTCCGGGATTTGCGCATGAACGTCGTCTCAATCATGGGGAACACTTGTGCTAAGTGATATTAAAATCCCTTAATGAATGTCAGAGTTATGGACCGGACACGAAACAGACCCTGTTCATGCTATGTTAACATTTGACTGCTAAGTGTGACCTTGACCTTTGAGCTAGGGCTCTGAAAGTTGTGCATGACACATCGTCTTATTATGAGGTACATTTGTGCCAAGTAATATTAAAATCCCTTCATGGATGGGAGAGTTATGGACCAGACAGGAAAAAAGCCTTGTTGACCTTTGACCTTTAAGCTAGGGGTCCAGGTTTTGCGCATGACACGTCGTCTCCTCATGGGGAACATTTGTGCCAAGTAATATTACAATCTCTTCATGGATGGGAGAGTTATGGACCGGACAGGAAAAAAGCCCTGTTGACCTTTGACGTCCAATTGTGACCTTGACCTTTGAGCCAGGGGTCCGGGATTTGCGCATGACATGTCACCTCATCATGGGGAACATTTGTGCCAAGTAATACTAAAATCCCTTCAAGGATGGGAGAGTTGTGGACCGGACAGGTAAAAAGCCCTGTTGACCTTTGACCTCCAATGGTGACCTTGACCTTTGAGCTAGGGGTCCGGGTTTTGCGCAAGACACGACGTCTCATCATGGGAAACATTTGTGCCAAGTAATATTAAAATCCCTTCATGGATGACAGAGATATGGACCGGACACGAAATTGCGGACGGACGGAATGACGGAAAAGTGCATTCCTATAGTCCCCGAAACTGGTTTTCAACCAGTAGGGGACTAATAAATATATATATATATATATATATTAGAAAACAAGAGTGCCAGAATGTCACAATATACACCCGTCACAGCAAATTTCTTTACTCTAGCACCTGTATTTGCAAATGGAATTTTAATTTTGTGGTTGTTTAGTAATCATTGTAAGTCTTTTGTTTTTCTAAGTCCACAAAAAAAACTCCTTACCAGGTAGAGATACCTTAAAATACACCTAAAATTTGAAAGTAACATCTATGTTGTACCACAGAAAAGTGGTCTTGTTTTTTCCCTACGGTCAATTATAAAAAAGTTACAATATAAGTTATTTATAGTAAAAAAAAAAAAAAAAAAAAAAAATCCAAAAAAAAATTGTAAGTCCACACAAAAATCTTTACCAGGTAGAGATTGGTCAAAATACACCTCATAATTGGATGTAGCATGCATGTTGTACTACAGAAAAGTGGTCTCGATTTTTCCCTACGACTAGTAATGAAAAAGTTACAATATAAGCTATTTATAGTAACAACAAAGGGAAGTAATTCTAAAAAGGGAACTGCGCATGACACTTCGTCTCATGATGGTGTATAATTGTGCCAAGTTACATCAAAATCACTCTATGCATGAAGAAGAAATGCTTCGGACAAAGTCATTCTTGTATCTGACCTTTGGCCTCTAAGTGTGACCTTGACCTTAGACCTAGGGACCCGGTTCTTGCGCATGACACTCCGTCTCATGGTGGTGAACATTTGTGCCAAGTTATATCAAAATCCCTCTATGCATGAAGAAGAAATGCTCCGGACAAGGTTTTCATTCTTGTATCCTTTGACCTCTAAGTGTGACCTTGACCTTAGACCTAGGGACCTGGTTCTTGCGCATGACACTCCGCCTCGTGGTGGTGAACATTTGTGCCAAGTTATATCAAAATCCCTCCATGCATGAAGAAGATATGCTCCGGACAAAGTTTTCTTTCTTGTGTCCTTTGACCTCTAAGTGTGACCTTGACCTTAGACCTAGGGACCTGGTTCTTGCGCATGACACTCCGTCTCATGATGATGAACAACTGTGCCAACTTTCATCAAAATCCCTCCATGCATGAAGATGATATGCTCCGGACAAAGTCTGTGGACGCCGCCCACCCGCCCGCCAGGGGCGTTCCCATAATACGTCCCGTTTTTCAAACGGGCGTATAAAAATATATTACAAGTCCACACAATACTCTTCACCAGGTAGAGATAGGTCAAAATACATCTAAAAATTCAATATAACATGCATGTTGTACCACAGAAAAGTGGTCTCGATTTTCCCCTATGGTCAGTAATAAACAAGAGGACCATGATGGTCCTGAATCGCTCACCTGTCCCCACATGAACTGAGTATGACGTCGTTTTTTCTATTATTTGACATAGTGACCTAGTTTTAGAGCTCATGTGACCTAGTTCTGAACTTGACCTAGATATCATCAAGATAAAAATTCTGACCAATTTTCATGAAGATCCATTGAAAGATATGGCCTCTAGAGAGGTCACAAGGTTTTTCTATTATTTGACATAATGAACTAGTTTTTGAAGGCATGTGACCCAGTTTTGTACTTGACCTAGATATCATCAAGGTGAACATTCTCACCAGTTTTCATGAAGATCCATTGAAAAATATGGCCTCTATAGAGGTCACAAGGTTTTTCTATGTTTAGACCTAGTGACCTAGTTTTTGACCGCAGTTGACCCAGTTTCAAACTTGACCTAGATATCATCAAGATGAACATTCAGACCAACTTTCATAAAGATCCCATGAAAAATATGGCCTCTAGAGAGGTCACAAGTTTTTTCTATTATTTGACCTACTGACCTAGTTTTTGACCACGTGACCCAGTTTCAATCTTGACCTAGATATTATCAAGATGAACATTTTGACCAATTTTCATGCAGATCCCATGAAAAATCTGGCCTCTACAGAGGTCACAAGGTTTTTCTATTATCTGACCTACTGACCTAGTTTTTGATTGCACGTAACCCAGTTTCGAACTTGACTTAGATATCATCAAGATGAACATTCTGACCAATTTTCATGCAGATCCCATGAAAAATATGACCTCTAGAGAGGTCACAAGGTTTTTCTATTATTTGACCTACTGACCTAGTTTTTGACCGCACGTGACCCAGTTTCAAAAAAGACCTAGATATCATCAAGGTGAACATTCTCACCAATTTTCATGAAGATCCATTGAAAAAAAATATGGCCTCTAGCGAGGTCACAAGGATTTTCTATTTTTAGACCTACTGACCTAGTTTTGGAACGCAGTTGACCCAGTTTCGAACTTGACCTATATATGATCAAGATGAACATTCTGACCAATTTTCATGCAGATCCCATGAAATATATGGCCTCTACAGAGGTCACAAGGTTTTTCTATTATTTGACCTAGTGACCTAGTTTTGGACCGGGTGGACCCAGTTTCGAAATTGACCTAGATATCATCAAGATGAACATTCTGACCAATTTTCATGCAGATCCCATGAAAAATATGACCTCTAGAGAGGTAACAAGGATTTTCTATTATTTGACCTACTGACCTAGTTTTTGACCGCAGTCGACCCAGTTTCAAACTTGACCTAGATATCATGAAGATGAACATTCTGAGCAATTTTCATGCAGATCCCATGAAAAATACGGCCTCTACAGAGGTCACAAGGTTTTTCTATTATTTGACCTACTGACCTAGTTTTGGACCGCACGTGACCCAGTTTCGAACTTGACCTAGATATCATCAAGACGAACATTCTGACTAATTTTCATGCAGATCCCATGAAAAATATGACCTCTAGAGAGGTCACAAGGATTTTCTATTATTTGACCTACTGACCTAGTTTTTGACCGCAGTTGACCCAGTTTCGAACTTGATCTAGATATCATCAAGATGAACATTCTGACCAATTTTCATGAAGATCCATTGAAAAATATGGCCTCTAGAGAGGTCACAAGGTTTTTCTATTTTTAGACCTACTGACCTAGTTTTTGACCGCACATGACCCAGTTTCGAACTTGACCTAGATATCATCAAGATGAACATTCAGACCAACTTTCATAAAGATCCCATGAAAAATGTGACCTCTAGAGTGGTCACAAGCAAAAAGTTTACGCACGCACGGACGACGGACGACTGACGCTGCGCGATCACAAAAGCTCACCTTGTCACTTTGTGACAGGTGAGCTAAAAAGTAACAATATAATCTATTTATAGTAAAACAAAGGGAGGTAATTCTTAAAACAAGGGTGCCTCATAGCAATGAACATTTGTGCCAAGTTACATCAAAATCCCTCCATGCATGTAAATGAAATGCTCTGGACAAAGTCATTCTTAAATTTAACCTTTGACCTCTAAGTATGACCTTGACCTTAGACCTAGACACCTGGTCTTGCAAATGACAATCTCTCATTTGTGCCATAAAACACTTCTTCATACATCAGTAACATTATCTTTTATGTCATTTTAGCATATATTCATGACAAAGTCATGGGCCATAACTCTGGGTTGGAAGAGTGTCACCCCAAATGAAACAGAAGAGCATTTTAAAATGTTTGATAGCTGAAAACCTATTTTTAACCATAGTGACCAACACGTTCAATGGACTGGAACCATTTGAACAAGGCAGTCTGAAAGACAGCTAAATCCCCCGCCACTGTTATGGATAGTGAAAGGGTAAACCTTTGACCTGGAGCTGTGACCTTGACCTTGAACTGACATGGCTGACCCATGAATTCTGCACATCATCTTGATGAGGTGATCACTTGACCCAAGTTTCATGAAAATCCGTTAAGGGGTTTAGGAGATACAGAGCTCAAACCTTTGACCTTGAGTTGTGACCTTGACCTTGAGTTGACATGGCTGACTCATGAGTTCTTGATGAGGTGATCATTTGACACAAGTTTGATGAAATTCCTTCGAGGGGTTTAGGAGATACAGAGTGGACACAAAATGAAAGGCTCAAACCTTTGACCCCAAGTTGTGACCTTGACATTGATCCGGCATGACTGACTCATAACTTCTGGACATCGTCTTGGATAGGTGATCATTTGACCCAGGTTTCATATGAATCCTTCAAGGGGATTAGGAGATACAGAGCAGACACGAAATGAAAGGCTCAAACCTTTAACCTTGAGTTGTGACCTTGACCTTGAGCCAACATGGCTGACTCATGGGTTCTGCACATCGTCTTGATGAGGTGATCATTTGACCTAAGTTTCATGATTATCCTTCAAGAGGTTTAGGAGATACAGAGCGGACACGAAATGGAAGGCTCAAACCTTTGACCTTGAGTTGTGACCTTGAACCGACATAGCTGACTCATGGGTTCTGCACATCGTCTTGATGAGGTGATCATTTGACCCAAGTTTCATGAAAATCCTTCAAGGGGTTTAGGAGATACATAGCGTCCAAAATGTCACGAAAGGACGGAAGGACGGAGGGAGACCATTCCTATAACCCCCCACCATGTTTGATTAAAAACAAAGTCCATTCAGCGGTTTTGGAGATGTCGTTTAAAGCAATTGTTGACAATGGACAGACGCATGATGGACACAGCGTGATCATAATAATTGACCATAAAATCAAGTAATTTGAACAATGGTAGAAGGTCACACTAGGACCATTTGTGTGAAATTATTTTAAAATCAGGCCAGCAGTTTCACACAAGATTTTTATGTTTCGACAAACACATATAGGGAAAAGTGACAACACACCCTGGTGGCAATGTTTTTTGACAAATCCATATTTTTAAACAATCTTGGTAGTAGATTATGTAAGGATCATTTGTGTGAAATTATTTCAAAATCGGACCAGCGTTTCAGGAGGAAATGCCTTTTGAAGATTTTTCTACAGCCCCTATGTGCAACCAAGCAGAACTATTTGAACAATTTTGGTAGAGCACCCCCCAAAAACATCGTTTCATCAAAATTTATTCAGTGGTTTTGGGGATGTCGTTTAAAGACATTGTTGTCAACTGACGGACGGACACGAAGTTTGAAGGTTCTAGGTCAAATGGTTCTCCAATTATTGATAGAAAATGAAGTGTGACAGACAGATGGCCCCTTTCACCTTGACCTTTGATTAAGTGATCCCAAAAACAATAGGGGTCATCTACTCCGCATGACCAATCATCCTATCATTTTATGAAGTTTGAAGGTTCTAGGTCAAATGTTTCTCAAGTTACTGATGGGAAATGGAGTTCCATGTTCTGGCCCCTGTGACCTTGACCTTTAACAGAATGACCCCAAAATCAATTAGGGTCATCTACTCTGCATGACCAATCATCCTATGAAGTTTCAACATTCTGGGTCAAATGGTTCTCAAGTTATTGATCGGAAATTGTTTTCCATTTTCTGGCCCCTGTGACCTTGACCTTTGATGGAGTGACCCAAAAAACAATAGGAGTCGTCTACTCCATAAGCCCTGCCACACTATGAAGTTTGAAGGTTCTAGGTCGAATGGTTCTCTAGTTATTGATCGGAAATGAAGAGACTGACGGACAGGGCAAAAACAATATGTCTCCCCAAATGAAATGTAACTTGCACTGAATCTTTAGTATTTGCCCTTTTAGCAGCGGCTAAATAAAGAAGACAGATTTACAAGGATCATATATGAAATGTATAAGGCGTGACCAATATTTCATGGTGAGTAACTGTAAAGTTGTCGATGTTGTTTGTGTTCAAATACCAGCATGAAAAGGGGTATGTGTGTAAATACCTTCATAAAGAGGGTATATGTTTAAATACCTACATAAAGAAGGTGTGTTTAAATACCTACATAAAGAGGTTATGTGTTTAAATACCTACTAAAGAAATGTGTCTGACGCATGGGTGAGTCCAATAGCTGTACATATTCTTTGAATAGCTAAAAAGTCACAGAAAAATTTCTTTCCTTTATGGTCATCTGCACATCAAACTTGTTCACCTGTGAAAGTTTGGAGCAAATCAGGCTAATAGTGTGAGGAGTTGGACACAAATTTTTTCTTGATATTCCATATAGTAAGAACTATCGAAGGGCCATAAGTGCAGTAAAAATAGTAGCAGAAAAAATTCCTTCCTTTAAAAAAGGTTATCTGCACATAAAGCTTGTTCATCTGTGAAAGTTTGAAGAAAATCAGGCTAATAGAGTGGGAGAAGTTGGACACACAAGATTTTGGGACGTACCGAAGGATGTACGGACAGCAGTAATGCTGTAAGCGCCCCCACATAAATGTGTGGGGACATAATAACCAGCATATAGAGGGGGTATTATTTAAATACCTGCATGAAGAGGGGTATGTATGTAACAAGAAGATCCTTGCTTAGGTAACAGCACAATCCAAGAGCTTGCATGGCCATGTTCCTTACTTCCGCATCTTCATTCTGTATTCCTGGCACAATCTACAACACAATTCCTAACATTAAAAAGACTTTACAAGGAAAACTACAGCAATCACTGAAGGTCATTCATAAACTCAACAAAGGCTTGTCTGTAATTGTTTGCCTAAAATGAAACAGTTTTAGAAATCATGAAATAAGGTGTGTCAAAAAGTTGTCACTGGAACAAGAAAATATACCAAAATAAACCCTATACTAATCCTTCAATGTATTCCCCTAAACAGAAATGCATTTTTGCAAACAAAATACCCATTGTCTAAATGTTTCAGAGCAGTCTGCCCCTGGTATCTGATTAAAGCACTCCTGGACAGCGCATCCAATAGTAGGGCTGTGGCTTGTCAGACAAGTGGCGATCCGATCTGATCCGCTAGTCAGGCCTGATGATTCACAGATCGAACCACGGATCACCAGCAACAACTTAATATAATGATACAAAAATGCAAGACTGTTATATTAGTACCATTTTCTTTATGGAATCTAAACTTTGCAGTACTCATAGTGCTCAAGTTAACAGTTTTGACTTCTGTTTCATGTTTTGCTTATTAATTTAGGTCAAGCTTTGCGGGTGGACTTCTGTAATGTTCAGCCATACTTGCAGACGAATGATATATAAAGTCAGTCATTAATATCACAATATTTAGTAGCAGTTTCGCATTTTTTTTTTTTGTAAGAAAACTTTATTTATTGGAAAGAAATTGCGTATTTTACTTTTTATTGAATTTATTTCTTAAATAAATGTTAATTCACTGTTTTGACAGATTTCACATTAATTTTAGTTTGAATATAAGACCGATGCTAACTCTACCTAAGACATTTGTTTACATCTGGTTTAGAAACTGACAACGCGTAATTGTCTTAGATGTGCAAGAAAATTCAATGAAGACGTTTAATGTGGCTTTAATTTAATTGTATTGATATAATTTTACATACTGCATGTATTAATGAAAAAGATCGCGATCCAACTATCTTGACAATGACGAATATCCATACTCCAACTTTTGGTTGAATTCGTGGATATCCGAGTACTCAGATACTCGTTACAGCCCTACCCAATAGCACCTTGTCATACTGTTGTTGAGGCGAGAAAATAGAAAAATGCCACACAGGTTTCATTTAAACTGGATGGAAACTGTAGGAAAAATTGAATACACAAATTTGACACATTGGTGAACTTCTTGTATCTATAAAAGTTCCACTATTTTAAAATTTTCAAATAGTGAAGCTAGTAATTATAGGCATATCCTTAGCAATCTGTGTGGCTTCAAGTCAGTAAGAGTACAGGACGAAATCATTAGTGCCTTCGACTATGAGACTGCAGGAAGGTGAAAAACTTACTTGTGATTCAATCATCATCTGGAGAGTGGAACTGACACTGCTCAGTTTGAGTTGCTGCAGCATCTCGGAGATAATGGTCTGACATTTCAAAAGGGTGAATGGATCATTCTGCAGAGAATAAAATTAACTTGACAGTCCTTTCTTAAACTGCATAAAACAGTTCATGCTGAGGTGAGCTAAAAAATTTTGTTGGAGCATTCTGATGCTATTGTTAAGCAATGTTTGCAGACAGTCAATGATGTCACATGATTTCGCAGTATTTCATATTTTTTAACTTACAAAACTTTACTGTGTTAAAAATTAATGACCATAGCTATTTCTAATTGGAATATTTTGAAGAAATTGGAGTAGCGCAATTCAAGTAACTTTCACACATTTTTGTATTTTCTATTGGAAAGCACAACACAATTAAGTTTGTATACTTCCAATAAACAATATTATGGATGGTAGCATATTGCGTTACACAAAATATATTTATTTATAAAGCTTTCTTGAAAGGAAATTAATAAATACTAGAAGATGCTTATGTAGAAAAGCACATGTCGCCCCCAAAGCATAGTAATAATAGGAAAGAAGTCAATAGGGACACAAGCAAAAGTCAAAGAGACACTGTTTGTTGGCTTAGTGACGGAAATGCAATAGGGATGATCTCCTCAGCATGTACAATCATCCCAAAAAGTTTCAATGTTTTGGGTCAAATGGAAATAGTTTTCCATATTAGGGCCCCTTTGAAACGTTGACCTCTAAAAAAATTCCCAAAAGATCCGTTTTTGGGGTGGAGTGGGGCCCAAAAAAAAAGGGGGTTATCAAACTCCAAAGCCCTATCACCCTAACAATATGTTCCCTAGCGGGGGGGGGGGGGAGATATACTTAGAAATTTGAAACTAAAAATTTTCGGGTTTTTCCCCTACACCTTTTGGATATCCGAGCATGTGCCCTTTTACTTTTGATTTACGGCCCCCTAAAGTGGTCTCTATTTTCGGGAAGTTTAAATTTTTCAAATAGATCTAAATTTTTTTCTGTGTCAAGTACTTCCCCAATTTGCTGCATGGTAACCATTTTCTTACCGACAAACAAACCCATCAGTGCAAAGAAAATATATCCCCCTTCTTCTTTGAGGGGGGGCATAATAATGATAACATTTAGACATAAAAAAAGGGGGGAAAAAAATAATAAAATTAAATTTTTCTCAAATTTTTAGGCTCAATGTGTTTTCATTTTTGGGTTTATTATCAAACCTGGCTGAGGTCTCAGGGTCAAACAAAATTTTGTTTCAAGTTTGGTGGGAATTTGGGGTTGACAAATGTTCGACTTAGAGTGGGGGAACAAGAGTAAAACTGCCTTTTTCGAAAATTTCCCCAAGGGCCGTAATTCCAAAATGTTGGGGCCCTGATAGGCTAGTTATGGGAATTTGGGGCGAGGTTGGGGGTCAAACACTTTTGTTCAATTTGGTGAAGTTGGGATGAGAAATTTTTCGATTCGAGTGCGGACAAGAGTAAAAGGGGCCAAATTTTTTCGAAAATTCAAGGGCCGTAATCCCAAAATGCCGGCCCGATTTGGTTTTATTTTACAAACTTGGCCGAGGTCTCACGGTCAAACTTTTTTTGTTCAATTTTTGGTGAAAAATCGGATGAAAAATTTTTTTAAATTTTAGAGTGGGGGAAAAAAGAGAAAAGGGGGCCCGATTTTTTGGTAATTAAACCCCCCATAACAAAAAGGGGCGCCGGCCCCGATTTGGCTATTTTCGAAGTTCCCCCGGCTTTTTGGTAAAACACATTTTTTCATGTTTGGGAAAATTGGTTGAGAAATGTTCAACTTGAGAGTGCGGAAAAAGCTTTGTGACGACAAAAACCCAAAACTGGAGTAAATCAATGTGTGGTGGGGACATAAAAACCAATTTATTCGGGTTTCCTGTGTAAAAATTTGGGAATAAGTTTTGTGAACTTAGAACTTAAAAAACAAAATTTCATAAGCCAAATTAGAAATGGGGGGTTTTATGGGGACATGGATGCCGCTGCTTTTAAATTGTTAGGATACTGAAATTGTGTTGTAAAATAATGCACTTTGAAAAAAAGGGTAAAATGATGTTATTAAGGGAAAAATTTATATGCCCATTCCCCCGAAAATGCTTGAATATTACAGTTTTTTTTGTGAAAGTTTGTACAAAAGTTATTTGAATAACCTAGTTTGAATAACCTATGTTTAAAAAGAATTAAAAATCTGACGTTTTTTAAAATGAAAAGAAAGTTTGACCTCTAAATTAATTGGGCCCTTTTGATTTTTGGAACGGGAAACCCCCTGGCTTTGCATTCATTTTTAAATGGGGAAAACTAAAGAAACTTTTAGGGAAATTTCTTTCACAAATTTTTTTTCAAACCCTAAACCCCCAAAGGGTGCGCCTTGGCCCTTTAAAAACCGAGTAAACCCCGATTTGAACAGTCGCATGTTGTTTTGGGGGGAAAAATTAAATTTTCTGTTTGGTCATTTTAAAAAAAATTTTTTCAACCCATTTATAAAAACATGTTGCGGGAAAAAAAATTTTAAGCTTTTTTGACCCCCATGTAACCTTGCCCTTTGGGCCCAAGAAACCTGGGCTGTGACTTGCATTTTGGGGTTTCTTTAAGGGTAAACAAATAATTTGGGTTTTACCAAAACCCTTCAAAACAGTTTAAAGGTTTAGACAATATAGAGCGGGACATGCTGTTAACCCTATTTAAATTAAATTTTTTTTTTCATCTCGGCCCAAAGGGTCCCTGGGTTTGCATTTGAACATGTTATCATAACTATTGCAGGGTTTTTTAAATTTTTTTCCCCAAAAATATTAAGAAGAACAGACAAAACAATTTATTTACTGAGGGCTGCTCCATATGCTAAATGCATCGGAGGGTAAAAATTGAAAAAAATTAAATTTATATTCTTTGGGAATTTTTTCCCCCATCAACTTTTTTTTAATAATGGATCTCAGTATTAAAAAGGTTTTTAAAAGTGTTCGTAAAATTTAAACGGGTGGAATTATCTTAAAAACCCAGTTTATTAGTTTCTTTTTAGTTTTTATTTTTAAAATTTCTAAACCATTTTTTTTTCTATAAATCAAGCTACATGGGGAAACGGGTATTTTCAGCAACAAAATCATAAAAAAGGGACTTTTGTTACAATTTTAAGGAGAAACAGCTCCCTTTCTCTGCCCCTTATTTCCCTCTCTAAAGGGTTGGGAAACTTTTTCCAAAGCTCATTTTTCTCTGCACCCAACTAAAGCAATCACACTTTTGTTTCCCAGCAGTTTCTCAAAGTCCTGCCCCTTTCCCAAAGCACTATCGGGGTTTTTTCACGCAGTGGTTTTAACTCTATTCTTATCCCACTATCTATTGTAAAAATTATTGCTGATTAAAGCTTTGCTTTTTGAAAAATGTTTTGCCCAAAAAAGAAAAGGAGACGAGGTGTTGGGCTTATCGATGTGGATAGTGAAATTTGGGACATCTGAGGAAGTGGAGCTGCCCACTGGAGTTTTTTTAATTACTCCTATGTGGATGGCAATATTGGACAATAGCTTAGGTCTGTGTCAGTAATAACAGATAGAGAGGAGTATCAAAGCATTAAAAAGTAAAAAAGGGGATATAAATCATGAAATTTTTTCCCTAAAAAGAAATTGAAACCTTTAAAGGGGTGTTATATAATGTGGTAATAAGGGCGGAGCAACTTTTTTTAAGTTTAAATAAAAATAAGTGAGATGGGAAACCCTAAACCCTGAAATTTTATTTACAAGGGGGCTTTAACTTATAGCTTTTTTTGGGTGCCGGGCCCCATGAACTTTGGGGACATATGATGTGGGTACCATTTTGGAAAAAACCTTTTTTTGTTTAAAAAAAAACCCAATTTAGAAAACAACAGAAAATGGGGGAAAGGCTTTAAAATTAAACGGGAAAATTCTTAGCAAAAAGGGGACACAAGTCACTAAATATTTGTGCCTGAATTACGGCCCTTTGGGGTCATATGATGGGGAAAGAAAATCTTGAAGAACTATTTTAATTTTGAACCCAAATTCTTTTAGTAAAAAAAGGGAATAAAAAAAAAAAAAGATAAATTAAAAGGGGAAAAATTTAGAAATTTTAGTCCCCGGGTTTTAAAGGCCCCTTTTCATATGATGTGATGATGATGGGCCAATTTTTTAAATTTTAAAAACCCAAATCTTTTTTTTGTAATAACAGAGTTTTGGGGAAAAAGCATAAAAAATTTAACTTAAAATTTTTAAAAAAAAATTGGGAAATAATTCATGAACAATTGGTGCCAAAGTTATGGACCTTGTGTCATACCCCGGGGTTTCCGTTTCTATTCCCCCAAATTCCCTTTTTTGGCGAAAATAAATTAAATTGGCAAAAAAAAAATTTCCCCCCCATTAAAAATTTTTAAATTTGCTTTAAAAAAACATCCAAAAAAAAAACCCTTTTTACGGTCTGTTTACTGGGGGTTTACCCCCCCTTTTTTAATCAACAACACCTTTTACAAAAAATCGTGCCGACTATCCCCGATCAAAAAATATTTACACAGCATGTCACGGAAAACCGATTTTTTGAAATACACAAAGGACATACCCCAAACCCGAAAAATACACCGGTCGTTAAACCGGGGTTTCCCCCCTCTGGGCAAAAATTTAAAAACCCCCCCGGTCACGAGAGTGTTCCCCCACGCAAGAACATTACCCCCAATCTGATTCACCAAACCCAAGCCCCCCTACTATTAGGGAAGAAAAGGGAAACGAAATATTTGCTAGTCCCTTCCCTAAACCCCCCACCCCTTTTTCTTGGACTAAAAAGGGCAAGTTTTTTTTTCAAATTTATCAACCCGATTCGCCAAAAGAAAATAAATTAAAAAATGAAAATTTCCCAAAGTTATTATAAAATAAATTTGGGGCGTTCGATTTAGAAAAATTTAGCCCCCCAATTCGTAAATTACTTTTAACTAATCTACGCACCCCGAAAAATTTCAGTCGCGTTTTTTCACGTTTTCCCGTAAAATTTCAGTCGAAGAATCTTTGAGAAAAAAATTTGAACTAAAGCATTTTTCTTTTGGTTTTTTACGTGCCCAACTAAAGCATTGTTTCAGGGCCCCAAACCCAAGGGCATCAAAATAAAGAGTTTTCTTTACCTTTATGTGGTTTTTTTTCCCTGTAAATTTATAAAAATTTAGATTTTTTTAATAAAACGAAGTTTTTTTAAAAAGCTTTTCAAGTCTTAAAAAAATAAAAACCCTGTTTTGGAAAAAGGGACCTTTTTTTAAATTTTTGAAACAAGAAACGCGGCTTTTGCCACAAAACCCCGGGTTTTAAAACCACTTTTTATAAGAATAAACAAGATCCAGAATGTCAAAATTTACCCGTCACAGAAAATTTTCCTTTACCCCTAGCCCCGGATTTGCAGATGAAATTTTTAAAATTTTGGGGTTGTTTATTTAATCATTGTAATTCTTTTTTTTTTTCCAAAGTCCAAAAAAAAAACCCTTTTCCAGGTAAAATTTACTTAAAATCCCCCTAAAATTAAAATAACAACAAATTTTTGGTCCACAAAAAAAGTGGTTTTGGGTTTTTCCCCCAAACGGTAAATTTAAATAAAAAATTTAAAATTATAAGCTATTTTAGAAACAAAAAAGGGGAAAGTTTTTCCTAAAAAAAGGGAAAACCTGCCCCAGGGGACACTTTGTCTCATGATGGTGTATAATTTTTCCCAAGTTACACCCAAATCCCTCAAATGCTGAAGAAGAAATGCTTTGGGACAGTCATTTTTGTATCGGCCCTTTTGGCCCCCCTAAGGTGACCTTGCCCTTGGGACCGGGCCGGGTTTATTGCCATAAACACTCCGTCTTGTGATGGTAAAACTTTTGTGCCAATTATATAAAAACCCCCTCCGCATGAAGAAAAAATGCCCCGGACAAGTTTTCATTCTGTTTTTTTGGGCCCTTAAGGGTGACCTTGCCCTTTAGACCTGGGGACCTGGTTCTTGCACATGACACTCCCGTTCTTTGAGATGAAAATTGTGCAAAACTTTCAAAAAAAACCCCCTCTATGCATGAAGAAGATTTTCTCCGGGGCAAAGTTTTTTATTCTTGTATCCTTTTGACCTTTAAATTTGACCTTTTCCCCCCTTTGACCTAGGGGCCTGGTTTTTTTGCGCATGACAAACCCTTTTTCATATGAAAAAAAACAATTGTGCCCAAATTTCCCCTCAAAATCCCCCCTTAAAGCATGAAGGGAAAATATGCCCCCCGGACAAAGGGGGTACTTGAATTTGACCTTTGACCCCCTAAGTTGAACCCCTTTACCTTAGCCTAGGGCCTGGTTCTTGCGCAGGGGGAAAAACCCTTCCCTGATGGGGGAAAAACGTGCCAATTTTTATCAAAATCCCTGCATCATGTAAAATAGCTTTCCGGGCCAAGGGCTGTGGACGCGGCCCCCCCGCCCCCCCAGGGGCGTTCCCATAATAGTCCCGTTTTTTTAAAAAAGGGGTAATTTTAAAAGGCCATTTTCAGGCCCAAAAATTGGGTTTAAAAAAAGTTATGTACTCTTTTCCTTTCAGATAAAGATCATGGGTATAAAAAAGTGTTCAAAGCTTCAAAACACATGTCAAAATTTTTTTGACAAAATTTCGGAAATTGTACAAAAAATGAGCCAAATTTTTCCAAATCCCAAAAAAGGGCCATAAATTTACAAAAATTGTTTAAAAGAGTTATGTATGCTTTCCTCAGATGGAAAAACATGATGAAATTTGCAATTTTTTTCAAAGTTTCAAAACATAGCCAAATAGTTTTTTACAAAAAAATCGGGGTTGTACGAAAACTGAACCCCCAATTTTAAGTCCAAAAAGGGGCCAAAAATTTACCAAAATTTTTGATGAGTAGTACTCCTGCCCACTTTTTTAGAGACTGTTATGATAAACAAGTGATAAAAAAGGGTCAAAGCCCTATGTCAAAACAGGTTTTCACCCAAATTTTAAATGGGACGAAAAAAAGTTACCAAAATTTTTAAAATTTAAAAGGGGGCCCTAATCGTCCCAAAAACCTTTATGGAGTTAAAGTTTTTCCTTTCCTAAAACTGGGCAAAATGATGAGTATATATAAAAAATGTTTCATAAACCCGTTGCCTTGGAACTAGGAAACCAATTGAAGCATCCCCGTAAATGAAAATTTTTAAAAACTATAAAAATTTTATTAAATTTAAATAGAGATCTTTTTGGGAAAAACGCATGGGCTCCCACAACTGCAACATTGAAAAAATGGTTTTGTTTCTCTCGATGACTTTGATGAATGAACCCCCCTTTAAAAAAGGGTTAAAAGGGGTTTTTTCGATTTGCTGTGATGAATGGTTTTCCCAAACCCTAATTTCCCAAGGGGCCCTAATTCAAAAATCCTGGGAGGAAATTTGGGTAGTTTTTTCAAAAATTGGGCCCAGGTTCCCCATGTCAAAAAAAAATTTTGTTTTAAAATTGGTGAAGATCAGATGAGAAAGTTCGACTTTGAGTGCGGGGCAAGCTGAAAAATTCTTGTTTCTCCGATGGCTGGGAAGGGTTGGGTTTTCTGTTAAATTTAAGGGCCTTAAATTAAAAAATGCCTGGGCGGAAATTTTGGGAAATTATCGAACCGGGCCCAGGTCCCATGGTTAAAACACATTTTGTTCAAGTTTGGGTGGGAAAATCAATGGAAATGTTCGACTTTGGGGCGGGCAAGTTTTTTGACAGAAAAAACAAAACTTGGGGTAAATCAATAAAGGCTCCCACACCCGTGTGTGGGGGGAACATAATTAAATTTTATTAAAATTTTCATGACTTTGTGTTTTAAAAAAAAATTTTTAATTCAGACAAAATTACAAAACAAAGGGGCCCTGATGGCCCCCATACGCTCCCAATTTATTGGTATGGCCCCATTTTTGACCCAAATAAAACCCTTTATTTGAACTTGACCTAGAGGTCATAAAAAGAAAATTTTGACCCAAAACTCATCAGTTTTTTTTAAACTTCAACCCATGGACTCTAGGGTTAACAAGATTTTTTTTTGATTTGCCCCGTGACCTAAATTTTTTACCACACATGACCCAAATTTTTGAAATTGCCTAGATCCTTTAAGCAAACTTTTTTTGACCCAATTTCATAAAGATTGGCTAGAGTGTTAAAACTTTTTCCCTTTTATTTTTACCGGGTGACCTAGTTTTTAAAAAAGACCCCACATACCAAGTTCGAACTTAACCTAGAGGTCATCAAGACAAACTATCCGTTTAAATTTCCCCCCCAGTTTCCCCCAAACTTAAAATGTGGGCCCTAGAGGGTTTTAAAAAGTTTTCCTTTTTTTCGGGATTGTGACCAATTTTTGCCACACATGACCCAGTTTCGAACCCGAAACCCAAAAATTTTATCAAACAAACAAATTTTTAAGTTTCATTTAAAAAATTGGATCACAAATGTGCTTCTAGAATGTTAAAAAGGTAAAGGAAACCCCACCCGCCCGGCAATTTACCCCCTTTTTCAATAGGGATAATTTTAAAATAGGGTTTTTTTAAAAAAAAAAAGGGGGTTTTTTAGGAAATTTTGGGCCCTTTTTTGAAAGTTTTTTTTTAGGGAATTTTTTGGGGGCCTAGAAAAAAATTTGTAAATTTTAGGGGGCCCCTTTAAAGGGCCAAAGCTCGCAATTTGAATTTTTGTCCCAGAAGCCCGTAATATTATCCTAAAGTTAAAAATCTTTAGAGTTTTTAATCCAAAATTTTTGCTTTATTTTTTAAAGTAACTTACATGCAAAAACTTTTAAAAAAAAAGTTTTTTTAAATTCAAAAAGGGGAAAAATAATATTTGCAAAACAAAGTTAAAACTATGAAAAGTCCAAAGGGGGGATTTTTTTTTTCCCAAAAATACAAGTCAAGTTTTGGGCTTTTACCCGGTGAGGTTGGGAATTGCCTAAAAAAGGAAAAAATAAGTTTCAAAGCTTTATGCCTTTAAATAATAGCTATATGCCCGCAAAGCCCAAAAAAAGAACCAGGATTTTTAAAACCATAAGGGGGCTAATTTGCCCCCCCCCAAATTTCTGCAAGGGTGAAAATTAGAAAAAGGAAAAAACTGAAAGAAAAATCTGGGGGGCCCGGGGGCTTTATAGGGGCCCCGGTGGGGCCAGGGGAAAACCCTGGCTAGGGGGCCAGGGGGCCCTGGGGCCCCCCGGGAAACTCCTGAAATTTCAGCAATTTCCCCAAATACGGGCAAAACTTTTCCCGACAAGTAGAGTCCCCGTATTTCAGTTTTTGGGGACTTCTGCAAAAAAACAATTTAAAACCTTATTTTTCAAAAATTAATTGGGAATTTTATTATTTCCAAAACTTTTTTCACAATATACAAAGGGGTTTCATTCAAATTTTTTATATTGTTATTGTTTGTTTCCCATTGGTAACCCCGTGAAAAAGGGTCTGTCCTTTAAAATTTTTTTTTAGGTAACCTTTAACTTTTGGGAAAGCAGTGGGTTTTGGTATGGCCCCCTGGTTATGGCATGTTTTTTTATCCCCCCTGCGCATAGAATCCCGTTTTTAGTACCATTAGAAGAACCAGCGAAACCCGAAAGTTAAAAAAATTGACCAAGTATTAAAAAAACATACAAAACCCATACAAAGAGCCTTTAAAAACGTCAAAAACCCGCCCAAAATTTTTGACATATTTATTTTAAAAAAAATTTGGGGATGAGTTCCCCCAAGAAATAAGGGGTTTCCCTTGGTTTTTAAAATGACACTTTGGGTGCTGGGCTCCCTAAGTTTTTCCCGGGGGAACTAAACTAATATTTACTCCCGAAATTTAAAAGACCGTCCCCCCCAAACAACGGGGTATTTGGCCCGTAAGGGAAGGAGAAGACAGAAAAAAGGGAAAAGGGGGGGGCCATCCATGCCAAAAAATTTTCCCGAATTAAGGATACAATAAAAGTTTGAAATTTAGGGGAAAACTGTTTAAAAACTGTGTTTTAGTATTTTGGAGTAGGGTTTTAAAACCCCTTTTTTTTATTTGAAATTTTAGGGGATACTTGTTTTGGTTTTTGTGAGTTTTTTTCCTCTTTCCCTTTTTGATTAAGAATTTATAAACAATTAAAGAAAACATCTCACCTCATTTTCCCCAACTAGATGTTTTTTTCTGGGTTTGGGCCCTCCTCGCAGTGAAGTCTGGGAACCTTTTTTTTCCATTGGGTTTGGGTTAAATTTATCGTTTGTGAAATAGCAAAAAACATCAAAAAAATCATCTAACCCTTTTAGGTTTCCCCTATCAGAAACCCTTTCAACCCCTCGAAAACTAAATGGACCCAAATTGGGGCCCCCGCCGTTAAAAATTTTTTTTTTGGCTTTTTTTCTCTCCTTGGTGTTTTTTAAAAGTTGCCCCTTGGGAAAACTTCATGATGGTCAGATCGGTCATTTTCTTCAATATTGTGGGAAAAAATCGAAATTTTTTCCCCCGATTAGCATAATCCAGGTTTTTGGGTTTTCGTTAAAAAGGGAAAGGTTTTTTTTAAAAATTTTTTTTCAAAAAAACCTTCCTAAATATTCGTTTTTTTAAACCCTTTTTTTATTAGAAAAGTTTTTTTAAAAACGGAAATTTCAAATTTTTAAATTTTTTTCTTTTTAATTTTTTTTTAAAAACCCAATTTTACCGGGTTTTTTTAAAAAAAGTCTTTTTTTTTTGGAATTTTTTTTTTTAATCCAGCTTTTTTTTTTTATTTTTCCCCTTTTAGTTTAAATTTTTTTTTACGGATTTTTTAACAAAAACAAACCCAATTTTATTTTTTAACCTTTTTTTTAACAAACTTTTTTTAAAATAAAAAATTTTTTCCCTTATTTTTTTTTCCCTTTTAAAAACACCAAATTTTTAAACATTTTACACCCAAAAGATTTTTTCGTTTTCCGACCCCCCCCTTTTTTTAAAAATATTTTTTTCATTTAATTTTTAAAACACCAATTTTTTTTTTAAAACACCTTTTTTTTTTTAAATTTAAACATTTTTTCCAAATTTTCCTTTTAATTTTTAAAAACAAAACTTTCACCCATTTTCATTTCAATTTTATTAATTTTTTTTTTGCCTTTATTTACCCAAAAATTTTAAAAAACCCCGAAAGGGCACATTAATTTTTTTAAATCAATTTTTCATTTTTTAAAATTTTCAATTTTTAACTTTTTCAAATCTTACAAGGGTTTTTTTAATTTTCCCAAAGAACCTTTTTATGATTTTTTAATTGTTTTTTTGGTCAAAAAACTTTAAAAGGAGAAAAAAAAATTTTTAAAAGCTTATTTTGCCTTTAAATTTTTTTAATATACCGGGCTTTTTCAAAAAAGAAAACTTTTAAAACCAAAGTTGTTTAAAAGCCCATTTTTGCCTGGGTTAGTTGTATAAGCATGGGACTAAAAATTCTTTCGAAAATTATTGTTTAAAATTTAAAAAAATTTGAATAAAAAACAATTTCCCTTAATCGGCTTTCCCCCCGTTCCTTTCCCCGGGTGTTCCCTTTTCCCCAAACCCCAGTGAATTTTCCGGATTTTTGCCAAAATTTTTTCCCGGGCAAATTTGGAAAACCCTTTTTTACATTTTCCTTCCCCAAAAAGGAAAAAAAATTCCCGGCCAAATTTAATATAAACTTACCAAAATTTCCTGTGTTCCCCCCAATGGTCCCGGCCTTTTTTCCCTATTTGGGGCAAAAGGTTTTTCCAAAAGGGGGCCCTTTCCCCCGACCCCAAAACAAATTTTCACAAACCCCCTTGATGGCCAAAAATTTTTTCCCTTCCCCCTGCAAAAATTGAAAAAAAAAACTTAAAGTGGAAAAGGGAGTAAAATTTCAAAATTGGAAAAAAAAAACGGTTGGGGAAAAAACCCCCAAAATTTTAAAAAATGACCCAATTAGTGAAAAAAAATGAAAAAAATTTTAACCCCAAAATGGGCCATGGGCCCCCAACCCAAAACATAGTCTAACATGGGGAAAAATTTCTGTGTATTTTTTTTTTTTTTTTGTTTTTTTTTTTTTGGTTTAAAGTGCACCGACACAAATTTTTGGTCATATGGGGACTTCCCCCTTTAAAAGGTGGAGGGAAAACCCCCCGTGCCCCCCCCGGCATAATTTCTTTACGAGCGGGGATGGGGAAAAACCACCGGGCCTTTTCCCTAAGCCAGCTGGGGTGGGTTCCCTCCCCGGAAAATTTCTACCCCCCAAATGAGGTTTCCCAACCCCCATGATTTAGGGGGAAAAGGGTTTTAAATCAAGCTCAACCACTCGGGCCCGGAGGGGCCCCCCCTTTCTTGTAGTACTAAAAAATCCTTCAATTTCAATTTAAAAATAATGGACAAAACAAAGTTTTCCCTTTACTTTGAACATGACCTTGACCTTTAACTGGGCAAGCATGGATCATGCATTGACACATTATCTTTCCCCCTTTTGGGGGAAATTTTTTTTAGTAGCACAAGGTAATCCCTCAATGCATATAAAAGTTATGGAGCAGAAACAATTTTTACTTGACCTTCAATAGTGACCTTGGCATAAGTCATGTACGTGCATAATCTACATATTGCCCTCTATACACATACCAAGTTTTATGAACCTAGCTTGAATTCCTTTTGAGTTATCGCAGGATCCAGATTTGCAAATGAACAGACAGACGGACTGACTGAGGGCATTCCACCAGTAGGGGATTACTAATAAGAGGTCCTTAGTGGCACTAAGTTGCTCACTTGACTTCGACTATATGTATGATACACTGAATCATGAATAGTAATAACTGTGTTTAGTATCAACTTGTGACCTCTAAAAGGGACCAAGTGCCACCATTTGGAAAAATCTGGAAAGGATCTTACAATCAGGGCTTAAACTAGGCTAAGATTTTAGGGAGAAGTCACTTCTCCATAAACTAAAATTAGGGAAAAGTGGAGAGATTTTAGGGAAATGTTGAAAGATTTTAGTGCCATGACATGCAAGTTGAAAAAGGAACTAAATGTACATATAACTGTTTTTATATGGTTTCCTGTCTTTGTTTAAGTCTATTAATTTAAAGTAAATAACAAATTCACTGAAAATATCAGTGATTCTGTTTTCTTATCCTTGTAAATCTAATTTCTTATCTTTGTGAATCTAATGTGATTGAACTGCAAATTAAAGTATTTTTTTCACTCTTGCCTAGTGATTGCCCAAACCAAGAAAACCCTTTAAATATGAATACAATTAAACGAGAGTGTCATGATGACTCTATATCACTCACCTATTAAACTTGGCCTTGGAATCATCAAGACAGTGTGAAGTTTCAATCCATTCTCACAAGTAGTTACTGAGATACCAGCTTACATACAAATACTTAACCAAATCGGGACACTGATGTCGATGCACAAGTGCGTCCAATAAATCTACCTATTCTTTGAATAGTCGAGCTAAAAATGTTGACAATGGGCAGTGATCACAACAGCTCACCTGGTGTATGTTGTGCTTTGGCAAATTAGAACTTTTCCAAGTGATCTATCCATTATATATTTTTAAATTTGAAGAGATAACATACTTGCTGGCGACATCTGCAGTATCCATGTAACTTGTTATCAACAGTAACTGTTCAATAATGAATTCTCGCCCCAACTGAATCTCCGGGTCTTCTACCTTCTTCAGATCATCAATATACCTGTAACAAACAGCATTACTTGTTCACAATGATGTGTATCTTTATGGCTTAAAATATATGAGGTAATAAAAAGAAATGTATCAAAACCTAATAATAGTATGTTTATTGAAAACTTTATTACATGATCACATTAGAATATTTTAAATCAAATACATGCCCATAAAATAATCTCCCTTGCATGAGACAACAAGAAACGCGGCAATGCCACGAAACCAGGTTTTCAACACTTTTCATAAGAATAAAAAAGTATACTGAATCACAGTGCACCACTTTAAAGCACAACTCTAACCCTAACCCTAACCCTATTTTTAGTAATAATGACCTTGACCTTGATCCCAGAAACCCCAAAATCAATCCCAAGCTACAACTTTATGTAAATTTTCTATACACCAAGTTTCATCATGATAGCTCATTCCTAAGTTAAGTTATTGACCGGAAACCCTTTTTCTATTTTAAGTAACAGTGACCTTGACCTTGACCCCAGAAACCCCAAAATCAATCCCAGCCTTTGTCTTGATATAAGCTACATACAAACCAAGTTTTATTCAAATATCTTTACCGAAACAAAAGTTATTGACCGGAAACCCTTTTTCTATTTAAAGTAACAGTGACCTTGACCTTGACCCCAGAAACCCCAAAATCAATCCCAGCCTTTGTCTTGATATAAGCTACATATATACCAAGTTTTATTCAAATATCTTTACCGAAACAAAAGTTATTGACCGGAAACACCAGTCTGAGGCCGCCGCCCGCCCATCCGCCCGCCCGTCCGACCAACGACATACCCCAATCTAATAACTCAGGTTTTCAGCACTTTCTGACAAAAAGATCAGCTCTGTAATAGCATTCTTATTATAATCTCATGATGTGAAACTGAACAAAAGTGGGAAGGGCTTAATGTAATGTTGATAGAACTTCTTGCCCAACCCATTTGCTTTTGTATAGTTGTAATTCTATGTATCTTCTTGCATGCATATATATGCAATAAAATATGGTTAAATCAATCAACAAAAGTGCAGCCTAAATGACAGCCATATTCCCTACTATAGTGATGTTTCAACATGTTTTACTGAAATACTTGTTCTATAACTTAAGCACTTTTCTATCATAATTTCTATCATAAATTAAGCTATTACTTTTAAACAAGAATTTAGTATGCAAGACACACATATCCCCACTATCATGAAAGGAGGGATATATTGGTATATTTGCTGCTGATATTATTGTTTTTATCTTTCATTGTAAGCTATAAATTCCAATCAGAATGGCTTAAATTAAGTTTTATTTTATTTCCTCTTGCAGCTGTGTTTGAAATTTTTCATTGGTTACTTATTTTCTTGGCCCAATACAATGGATATGTGGTACTTCGACATCCACTATTTTGGAATTTTCAGAGACTCAATGGATACGAAATGTTTTAAATGCCAAGATACAACAAGAGCTGTCGGAGGACAGCAACGCTCGACTTTTCAACAGCCTTGTCAATTGAATGAATACAAAAGTCGAAAAGGGGGCATAATTTTGTAAAAATGCAAAACAGCGTTATGGAACCTGCAGAGTGCTTATCAGCTCATGACAGTGGACAAGTGTGTGAAGTTTCAGTCTATTTCCATTAGTGGGTACTGAGATACCTGCTTACATATAAGAATTTAACCAAAAACTGCTAAGTTGAAAAAGGGACATAATTTTGTAAAAATGCAAAGTAGAGTTATTGAACCATTGCATTGCATGTCATATCATGACAGTGAACAAGTGTGTGAAGTTGCAATCCTTTCCCATTAATGGATACTGAGATACCAGCTTACATACAAACCCTTAACCAAAAACTGCTAAGTTGAAAAGGGGCATAATTTTTAAAAAATGCAAAGCAAGAGTTATGGGACATACACAGTGCATGTCAGATCATGACAGTGAACACGTGTGTTAAGTTTCAATCCATTCCCATTAGTGGATACTGAGATAACAGCTTACATACAAAAACATAACCAACAAGTGCCAAAATGTCACAATATATACCCGTCACAGCAAATTAGCAAATAGCACCTACAGGTATTTGCAAATGGAATTTTAATTTTGTGGTTGTTTAGTAATTATTGTAATTCTTTTTTTTTTAAGTCCACAAAAAAACTCCTTACCAGGTAAAGATACCTTAAAATACACCTAAAATTTGAAAGTAACATCTATGTTGTCTCACAGAAAAGTGGTCTTGGTTTTTCCCTACAGTTAATTATAAACAAGAGGGCCATGATGGCCCTATTTATCACTCACCAGATGTGATCTGGCCTACTGACCTAGAGCCATAGCTCTGAAACCCATGATGGGATCTGGCCAGTTTTCAAAGGATCCGAGATATTATGCCAATACAAGTTGTGTGCAAGTTTAATTAAAATTGAATGTAAAATGTGGTCTCTATCGTGTTCGCAAGAAATTGTGGACAGACAACGACGGACGGACGGCGGACGATCACAAAAGCTCACCTTGTTACTACGATACAGGTGAGCTAAAAAGGCTATTCTATAATTTGACCTAGTGACTTAGTTTAAGACCTTAGGAAATGCCAAACATTTTGACATTTTTTTATGGAGATGATATTGAAAATGTGGTTTGTATGAGAGTAATCAAGGCATAAATTTATAAGAGTTGACATAGTAACCTTGTTTCTGGCCTTAAGTAACCCAGTATGACCTTAAACCTATGTGCTCTGCAAGTTGTCCTGGCTGAAGGAGCAGGGAGGGAATCATTATACTCTGCACATTGTCTCATCACCACCTACCTCTGTTCCGAGTTTCAAATCAATATCTTGAATACTCTAGACACAAAATATGCCAAACAGATTTGATCTTTTGAGATCAATTCATGACCTTAACCTGTGACCTACCGACCCAGTTCATATGCTCTTTATATTGTCCCAAAGCCATCTACCTATATAGCAAACTTGATATCATAGAGATCTAATATTTAAGCTCGAACTACTGATCCTGTTAAGCACTCTGCACATAGTCTAAATATGCTCCGGGCAAAGTCATTCTTGAATTTGACCTTTGACCTCTAAGTGTGACCTTGACCTCAGATCTAGAGACCTGGTTCTTGCACATGACACTCCGTCTCATGATGGTGAACAATTGTGTCAAGTTTCATCAAAATCCCTCCATGCATGAAGAAGATATGCTCTGGACTAAGTCTGTGGACGCCGCCCGCCCACACAACCGCAAGGGGCGTTCCCATAATACATCCCATTTCTCAAACGGGCTTATCAAAAGAGTAAGAAGGAATCAAGCTATTTGTGAGGTTCCATGTGGGATGAAATTGACAATCGGATCAAAACTGTTTGAATGGACAATGCTAATTTCGCAGATTTTGAGTAATTCAAGGGCCATAATCCAAGAGTGCCTGGGGCGATTTGGGTGGTTATCGGACTTGGCCGAGATATTATGCCCACAAATATTGTCACCATGTTTGGTGTAGATCGGATGAAAACTGTTCGACTTAGAGGGTGGACAAGGCTAAATTCGCAGTTTTCGAGTAATTCAAGGGTGCCTGGGGTGATTTGGATGGTTATCAAACATGGCCGAGATATTATGCCCACAAACATTGTCAGCAAGTTAAGTGAAGATCGAACTTGGAAAGCGGACAAGGCTAACTTCGCAGCTTTTCGAGTAATTCAAGGGCCATTATCAAAGAGTGCCTAGGGCGATTTAGGTGGTTATCGAACTTTGCCGAGATATTTTGCCCACAAACATTGCCAGCAAGTTTGGTGAAGATCAGATGAAAATTGTTCGACTAAGCAGGCCTTGACACTAACTTTTTTCAGTGGTGTCCCAGAGGACCACCCACCTGCAGCATTTGGTGTCCCTCACCAATACAAGGGATCCCTCCAGTTTGAATGGATGAAAATGTACTCAACCAAAACTGCTAAATCTTAAATCATATTTATTTCTGTATAGTTTCAAATTAAATTCAGCAACAGTCTATATGCTTATTTTTGTAACAACTGATATAGGTTGTTGCCGAATTTAAATTAAATCAAGAAATGAAATAAATATGATTTAAGATTTAGTAGTTTTTGTGAGATGAAAGCAACATCTGTTTCCTATTTTTTTGGTTGAATATTGTGTTAGAATTAAGAAATCTATGAATGTAACATGGTATTTAATGTGGCTATCACATTGTCATTATTGAAAATAGGTATCCTGGAGAAACACCTAGCTTTGAATATTGGGTGTCCCTCACCAGAATTTGGGGTCCTTGGGATCCCTGAACACTGTTAGTGTCGACGCCTGCTTAGAGAGCAGAAAGGCTTTTGGATGCCGACCGCCCACTTGCCACGGGTGTTCACATATGCCCCGCTCTTTCAGAGACGGGCATATAATAACCCTGCAGTTACTGAATAGATTCTTACAAAAGTTGCTCATGCGCCACAGCCCTATAGTGATCTATATTTGTATTAAATTTCATGAAAACCCATCCATAGGTTACTAAGATACAGTCAAAAATCCCTATTTTTTTACCAAATCAAAGGGAAAAACTCTGCTTTTACTGGGTCAAGGGGAATAATACCATGTGAACAAAGGTTATGGGCTTATTAATAATTATGTAAGGTTATGTGACTACCTAAAATACTTTTGAATTATAGGCATTTTCAATTCGGGACAGATGGACAACCTGCCAGACAGAAAATGCCAAATCTAATCCTTCTTTGGAGAGTAACAATAACACAGGGTTCACACAAAACATCTGAGAAAAACTTACAAGTACTTTTCAAGCACTGTTTTTCTAAAAACAATGTCCTGAAATCTTAGTTCGAACAACTTTTGAAGTTTTAGTATCTTTTCCAAACAAAAAATGGTGAAAAAGTAGAAATTGTACTGTATAAATTATGACGGTGATCACATACCATATTTCTTTTCAAAATTATTTTCATTTGTTCTATTTCTCTTTAAAATTTATTCTTTCCACAAAGCAAGTTGTCAAAAGAACATTTTGCCAAAAGTTACTGGTGAAATTTATGTAGATGTTTTAATTTTCTTCTTTAAATTCAAGAATTTTTCATTTTTTGTTATATTCCTCTATTTATTTATTTGGGTTTTACAGCGCACCAACACAGTATAGGTTATATGGCGCCAAACAGGACTACAAATTTTGGTTCCACATCTCATTTACAACGAGATAAAAACATGAGGTATGGAATCAAAATATATTCCTCTAGGTTTTTGTCATTTTCTTGGGCACTTTCGAGGATTAGGCTCAAATTCAACTACTTTTCACAGTCCATCCAAACCCTGAAATGCATCTGACCTTTATTAATGATCTTAACTGTTGTTACTGTAAGAACCTAACGTTCTGAATATTAAATTTTATCTATTGTTTTATTCATGGCGCTAAATGTGACGTTTGGCGTCAATTTGTACGTGACGTCCAGTATACGTCTGACGTCGTTTCCGCCCGTTAGTTTGTTATAGTTTAAACGTGAGTTAAGGAGCTTGGATGAAATTTACTTTGTTAAAGTAAATTTATTTGAGATACTAAAGTTGGTAAGGTTTTGTATTTTTTATTCAGAAATAATTGTTATCATTAAGTAAATATTGTTATTATTTAAAACGTCCATTTTTGCAGTAAAGAATTGATTTATTATTTTTATTAAATGTAATTTTTGAATGTTTGTATGAATGCTGTTTTGTATAAATTTCTTGTACGTTTGTTTGAATATCTGTTTTTAAATTTATTGTAGAGAATCGGCATTTACGGCATTTATGGAGATGCACATAATTGTCAGAAAATAAATGATAGAAGAAGCCGCATATCTCGCTTGTGTATGAGTAAGAATCCCGAGTCCCTTACAATTCTCAACTCGTATCCTGAAAAGATTCTGGATAAAGATTTTGGTTCATGAGAGATCGAAAGATGGAAACTGCGGAGTTTACCTCGGCAAAGAGGTCACGTTCTGCGCACCTTGCACAGCTGACCAAAATTTACAATGAACTTGAGAGACAGATGGTGTCTACTGAAAACGCTGAAAAGGTAAAACACTTATACAAAAATCTATGTGACAGATATGAACAGTTTAAAAACGCTCATTTTCACTGTCTGGAATTATGTGATGAACCCTCTATCATAGAATTGTTGGAGACGAATTATTCTAGTCAGCAGAAAAATCTAACGGAATTCAACGAGCATTATTCCGAGTGGCAAAAACAGTCACTACAGTCGGGTCAAGATGAAAATATATCTACGATTAGCAGAACGAGTACAGCACGGTCATCTCGTGCGCAGTTACAAAATGCAAAAGCTAAAAGACTGATTGCAGAACATAAACTAAGAACACTAAGAGTAAAACAAAAAATAGAACAAGAGCAAAGGGAATTAGAAAACAAGCGGCAATTACTTGAACAAGAGAGCGAATTAGAAGAAGCAAGGATCGAGGAATCTGTCTGGCAGGAAGATATCGAATGTCCTGATAATAATGGTGGTCGGAACTTTCCGGAAGTAGCACGTGACGTATCCGTTAGCGGGCAGGATTCAGCAGAAACGGTAATTTCTCGTGACAAAAGCAATGGTAAGTTGGAAGATTTGACATCCACCAATATAGATACGGCTTTCCACAGGTTGGCATCCACTTTGCAGGAAGGATTTAATCTGCCTAAACCGGAACTGTTGACATTTAACGGAAGAGTGACAGATTATTGTAAATTCATAAAGAACTTCGAAACAAATGTTGAGGAAAAAATCAGTGACAGTAGGTTAAGATTAAGTTATCTTATACAGTATTGTGTAGGCGAGGCTAAAAGTTGTATTGAGGACTGTGTTTTACTTGATCCAGATGATGGTTACAGGCGTGCAAGGAAAATTTTGCAAACTCGCTATGGTAAGCCTCATGTAATTGCTAGAAGTTATATTGATAGTTTAGTATATGGCCCTCAGGTAAAAGCCTCCGATGTTGATAAACTTTCTCAGTTAGCTTTAGAGATGCAAAAATGTGAAATAACCCTGTCCCAGTTAGGCTTTATTTCTGATGTAAATAACTCAGAAAATCTCAGGCGTATTGTTAAACGCTTACCTATGCATTTACGTACAAAATGGGTAGAAGTTGCGCACGCTATTATTGAGTCTGGCAGAGAACCCTGCTTTACTGATTTAACAAAGTTTGTAGATGAAAAATCCCATGTCGCATGTTCAGTGTATGGCCTTGATCTCGTAAAAAACGAGTCCCAGTCAAAGGCTGACAAACTGACCAATTGTAAATCAGATACTCATGTTAAAGGCAGAGTGACCACGTTAACCACTCGAACAGGTAATGAAAAACCAAGGTTCGAACGTAAATGTTATTGTTGTTCAGAGACATGTTCAGATTTGTCATCATGTAAAGTATTTGAGTCTATGAATTTAGGTGAGAGAAGAAAACTTGTTAGCAAGTTGAAATTGTGTTTTAACTGTCTTAAGGGCAAACATTTTTCAAATACTTGTAGAAAACCAAAACAATGTGTTGTACCTGATTGTACCTCTAAGCATCATACATTGTTACACACTTGGGTAAAGCCCGAGTCTGACCACACAGTTACACAGCCGTCTGTAAATTGTGCTGCTACGAATGGGTCATTTTTAAAAACATGTCTAGGGATTATACCTGTTACTGTAATAGCTAGGAACGGTAACTCTTGCCAGACGTATGCGTTGCTTGACGACGGCGCGGATAAGACTCTGTGTGATGAACGGTTATTGCAAAAGCTAAACTATCCTGGGAAACCTGTTACCTTTCAAATATCCACTATAAGTTCCGTTGCCAGTAGTACCGTAGGACAGGAAGTTGACCTGCACGTGAAACCTGTTTCCGGTGGTGATGAAGTAAAACTTAACAATGTATGGTCGGTGAAAAGGCTACCAATTACTACTAGGTCTGCTGCTACTGCGGAAGATACTCGCAAAATACCCTACCTATCTGACTTGAAGATTCCACGTGTCGACGTCACTGACGTCATGTTGTTAATAGGCACGGATTCACCAGACGCACACGTTCCCCTTGAAGTTCGCGCCGGAGAAAGTAATCAGCCGTACGCAGTTAGGACGCGGCTTGGTTGGACAGTTCGTGGTCCTGTTCCAGGAAATATTGAAAATAACGGAAAGGGAACAGTTAGCATTCACTATGGTCAATCTAGTGACGTCATGCTGCAACAACAACTTGAGCGCATGTGGACGTCGGATTTTAATGATGTGCTTCACAGTGAGAAAGATTCTTTGTCCTTGGAAGATAAGAAGGCTGTATCTATTATGGAATCAACACTGACATACGAAAATGGCCACTACAAGATGGGACTACCCTGGCGAAATAAAGATGCATACTTACCAAATAACCTGGCACTTGCACATGCGCGTCTTCACCAATTAAAAAAGAAGTTTTCCCGTGACGCAGAACTTCACGAAAAATACGCACTGACAGTAACTGATTATATAGAAAAGGGTTACGCTAAAGAAGTAACATCTACAGAAGATACAAATCGAACTTGGTATTTACCTCATCATCCTGTTACAAACGAGAACAAACCTGGGAAGGTACGAGTAGTATTTGACTGCGCTGCGAAGTTCAAGGGTATTTCATTGAATAGCCAATTACTTCAAGGTCCTGATTTAATGAACAATCTAGTTGGAGTACTAACCCGTTTCAGAAAAGAGAAAATTGCTCTGATTGCTGATATCGAGGCAATGTTTCATCAAGTGCGCGTGTGTGAAAATGACTGCGACGCTCTTCGCTTCCTATGGTGGCCTGGAGGGGACATAACTAAACCTCCGAAGATATATTGTATGCAAGTCCACTTGTTCGGTGCTACATCCTCCCCAAGCTGTACAGCATATGCACTTAAACGAACAGCCGCTGATAACGCTAATAGTTATGAACCGGAAGTTATATCAACAGTTAACAGAAATTTCTATGTGGACGACTGTTTAAAATCCGTATCATCTGAAAAGAAGGCAGTGAAACTTGCGAGAGATTTACAATCATTGATGAGTTTAGGTGGTTTCAGGTTGACCAAATGGCTCAGTAACAGTAGGAAGGTTATAGATTCGATACCTGAGGCAGAGCGTGCCCCATCAGTCGTCAAGCTTGAACCTGGTACCTCTCTCCCTAGCGATCGTGCTTTAGGTGTGATGTGGAATGTTAACGACGATACACTCAGTTTCAAGGTTAAATTGACAGATAAACCTCTGACGAGACGTGGAATATTATCAGTTGTTAGCTCCATATTCGATCCACTAGGACTTGCATCACCAGTAACATTACAAGCAAAAGCCATCATACAGAAACTCTGCAAAGAGAAACTAGGATGGGATGATGAAATACCACAGACACGCTGCCATGAGTGGAAAAGATGGTTAGTCAGTTTGCCATACTTAGAAAACATTGTTGTCAGTCGATGTTTTCGTCCAAAAGATTTTGGAAATATAAAGAACACCCAGTTGCATATGTTCAGCGATGGTTCGGAGTTAGGCTACGGCGCATGCGCATACCTACGTATGGTGGATGAAGATGACAGAGTGATGTGTTCCTTAGTCCTCGGTAAATCTCGCCTTGCACCAATGAAACAGATTTCTATACCTCGCCTAGAACTGTCTGGAGCTGTAGTCGCATGCCGCATGTATGCAATGTTATCAGAAGACCTCGACATGAAAATCGACCAAACCGTGTTCTGGACTGATTCTACAATACTGCTGGGATATATCAATAACGCATCACGACGTTTCAAAACGTTTGTAGGTAACAGACTCAGTGTCATTCATGAAACTACGTCACCTGACCAATGGCGCCATGTTGATTCCGGTTCGAATCCCGCCGACATTGCGTCTAGAGGTATCGACCCAAGTGATACACAAAGACTAGAAACATGGCTTAAGGGTCCTAAATTCCTTCTTCAAGATCCAACTGCTTGGCCTGCCCATAGCCGTGTGCCGGAATTAGCAGATGATGACACGGAAGTAAAGAAGGAAGCTGTAATAAATAGTACAAGGACAGATACAGAAATTGACAGAATTATCATGCGTTACTCTGACTTGACCAAACTACAACGAGCATTCGTATGGCTGCAAAGATTTAAAACTTATTGCAGATACCGTTATCTAAAACATGACGTACAAGTACCCACAGGCGATATTACAGTAATAGAAGTACGGAACGCCACACGAGACATATTAAAATGTGCACAGAAAGGACACTTTTCTGAAGAACTCTCAGCACTGAGAATGGATAATCCAGTGAAGAAAGATAGTAGAATCGCATCTTTGAATCCAATATTACATGACGGTCTCATACGAGTACATGGGAGAGTGAGACGGGAGAAACTCCAAGAATATCCGGTTTTTCTACCCAGCAAACATCACGTGACTACGCTAATAGTTAGACATTACCACAACATCAATGGTCACGTGGGAACTCAGCAGGTGCTTGCAGCTACGCGGGAAAAGTATTGGATACTACATGGCTCCAGTTCGGTAAAAAAGACAATAGGGAATTGTTTTATATGCAGACGACAACACAGTCCACTACTGACACAACAGATGGCACCACTTGTTTCAGAACAAACCACTCCAGACAAACCACCATTTACCTACATAGGCGTAGATTACTTCGGTCCACTGTTAGTTAAGTCGGGACGCTCACATACGAAGAGATATGGTTGTCTATTTACTTGTTTAGCAACTAGAGCAGTTCACATTGAAATTGCCTATAGTCTGACAACAGATTCATTTATCGCAGCCTTTCAGCGTTTCACCAGCCGACGTGGGATTCCTGAAAAGGTATTCAGCGACAACGGATCGAATCTTGTAAGCGGTGACAGAGAACTAAAACAATCAATACAAGAATGGAACCAGTCAAAAATAGGACAATACATGGTTCAACATGAAACTGAATGGCACTTCAACCCTCCATATGCCAGCCATAGGGGCGGTGCTTGGGAGAGACTGATTCGGTCAACGCGTTCTATTTTAAAGGCCATCGCTAGAGAGCAACTACTCACAGAAGAAAAACTGGTGACATTAATGACGGAAGCTGAGAGAATAATGAATGATCGACCGATAACACAAGTGAGTAATGATCCAAATGATCCTATGTCACTTACACCTAACATGTTATTATTGTTTAAAGCCAATTCAAGCATGCCCAGAGGAAATTTCAAGAAAACTGATACGTACTCTAAACGATGGTGGAGACAAATACAATACTTGTCCGATGTATTCTGGCGAAGATGGATTCGTGAGTACTTGCCTAAACTCCAGATACGTCAGAAATGGCATAGAGTGAAAACTGATCTACGTGAAGGCGATGTCGTACTTGTTGCTGATTACAACGTACCAAGAGGGCAGTGGCCGCTAGGCAGAGTTACCAAACTATATATTGGTCGGGATGGGCATGTACGTAGCTGTGTGGTAAGGACTCGCAATTCAGAATCAGTTAAACCTATCACTAGACTATGTCTGTTAGAGAGTTCACAGTAATGTTTACAGTCAATAACTCGGTTTACGCTTTACGTATATACTATTAAGTAGGTACTCAGATAATTGTGACTTGTAAAACAATGACATTTTTTGTTTATATCTGTTAAATTTTAGGCTTCTACTGTAAGCTGTATCACATGTATAAAGACACATGTAACGCTAATTGAATTTTAATTGGCAATAAGGATATGTTTTTTGTTGTTGTTTTTTTTTTTATGAATCAGTATATAGACATGTTTTATTTCTAAGAGTTGCTAACAAAAATACATGTATTTGATGAAATTTAAGTAATTTCATGGCGGGGACTGTAAGAACCTAACGTTCTGAATATTAAATTTTATCTATTGTTTTATTCATGGCGCTAAATGTGACGTTTGGCGTCAATTTGTACGTGACGTCCAGTATACGTCTGACGTCGTTTCCGCCCGTTAGTTTGTTATAGTTTAAACGTGAGTTAAGGAGCTTGGATGAAATTTACTTTGTTAAAGTAAATTTATTTGAGATACTAAAGTTGGTAAGGTTTTGTATTTTTTATTCAGAAATAATTGTTATCATTAAGTAAATATTGTTATTATTTAAAACGTCCATTTTTGCAGTAAAGAATTGATTTATTATTTTTATTAAATGTAATTTTTGAATGTTTGTATGAATGCTGTTTTGTATAAATTTCTTGTACGTTTGTTTGAATATCTGTTTTTAAATTTATTGTAGAGAATCGGCATTTACGGCATTTACGGCATTTATGGAGATGCACATAATTGTCTGAAAATAAATGATAGAAGAAGCCGCATATCTCGCTTGTGTATGAGTAAGAATCCCGAGTCCCTTACAGTTACCTCTGCATGTAAGCACAGAAGTCTACAACTGTTGGCATGACTTTCTCCATGTACTCATCACCATCTGTCCCCATAGCATAAATGAACTTACACACAGCTTGCCAGTAGAGGGCACTCTCACTGTTGAGTGCATCTAATGGCACTAAAAGTCTGCAAAAGAAAATACAGAGAACTTGTCAGCCACAAAACTTTCTAATACAATATTCCTGACCATATACTACACAAGGTCAGTTCTCTCTTAAATAAAATAGTACCACTAAATTTACTGAAAAGAAAAATCTAAATTTTAAATGACACAATTAAGCTTAATTCTGCTCTTCTACAACAATGACTAAAACTCTAAATTGTTGTTACCATTTTATGTGGGAGAGGTGGACCTCAGTCTGGGTAGGATGTGTGGTATTGTAAAACGTATTTCATTTCCGTAGGGTTTAGTTTTTTGGTACTTTAATTTTGTTCACCGGGTTTTTTAACACACAAATTTAATGTAGGGAGAGAGAGTGATAATTGATATACGAATCTTTGGTAATGTGGTTTAAAAGGATTCACCGAAAAAAGTCACACTCCCAATCTCCAGACGTCGATCTAAAAATTTCCTTCCGTAAATACTGTGTGCTAAGACAATCTACATTTCTGAAACTTTACTTAAAGTAATTTAGATAATCCTCTAAATGTTGAAATCTATTTGCATATGTTACGAGGAAAATATGCAAACATTCAATGCAACAGAAAACTTACGACATGAAACGCATGTGTAATGTTTTCCCGCCAAAATATAATACAGAGTGCATCAGCAATAAATCCATTTTTAGTGCTAAGAGTTCAGGATTTTGGTTTACTGTCTGTAATTCAAGTCGTGAAACGTGAGATTCTGAGCTATTTTCATATTAACATCCGATAAATTGATGAATTTTGCGCGGCGAATTGAATAACAAGAGCACCACCTTGCGGGTGCAGACACTCATCTGATTTTTTTTGTCTCTGTATAATAGAAATATTGACCTACCCATGATTTTCTAAGTCCAAAAGTGGCCATAATTCTTGCAAAAAGCAATGCAGAGTTACAGTACTTGCTCTGCAGTGTCAGCTTTTAATTGCGACTAAATGCTCCAAGTTTTAAAGCAATAGCTTTGACCGTAAAGGAGAAAAATTGACCTAAACGCAAAACTTAACCAAGAAATCTGATATTTTATAAGTCCAAAAGGGGCCATAATTCTTGCAAAAAGCAGGATGGAGTTATGTTTCTTGCTGTACAGAGTCAGCTTTTGATGGTGAACACTAAGTGTTGCAAGTTTGAAAGCAATAGCTTTGATTGTTTAGGAGAAAAGCTGACCTAAACACAAAACTTAACCCAGAAATCTGATTTTCTAAGTCCAAAAGGGGCCATAGTTCTTGCAACAAGAGGACCATGATGGTCCTGAATTGCTCACCTGTCCCCAAATGACCCAGTTTTGAACTTTGTGACAGGTGAGCTAAAAAGCAGGATGCAGTTATGTTTCTTGCTGTACAGAGTCAGCTTTTGATGGTGAATAAGTGTTGCAAGTTTCAAAGCAATAGCTTTAATAGTTTAGGAGAAAAGTTGACATAAGAACTTCCTGAAATTCAAACAAAAATCTATACAAGAGGGCCATGATGGCCCTATATCGCTCACCTGTTATCATTGCACTTGAGGACAAGAAGGTCCTCAGAAAAAATATCTAAGTCCAAAGGACAGGAACAACAAAGGAAAGAAATTTAACCAAAAAGAAAAAAAACAATTCTTACAAGGTACAGATATGTCAAAATACACCTAAAAATTGGAGGTACCATCCATGTTGTACTACAGAAAAATGGTCTCGGTTTTTCCCTACGGCCAATAATAAAAAAGTTACAAAAAATAAGCTATTTATAGTAACGTAAAAGGGAAGTATTTAAAAAGAAAATTATTGTAGTGAACAAAAGAAGGATCTGCCAAATAAATCTGTTGACATAAATGAAATTTCAGATCATATCTTCATTAGTTACGGAGATATACCAATTTTAATTTGAAATAAAGGGAGGTAATTTGACATTAAATCAGTCCATAGTTATCTACCCTGATTGGCTCAGTCCAACTAATGACAATAATGAAATTTCAAATAAGTCCTATAAGTACTTACTGATATAAATCCATTTTGACTACAATCAGGGGAGGTAATCAGATATAAAAGAACTCTGGAACCTACGATTGGATCTGATTTGTCATGGAATCCAAGATTTATTGTTGTTGAAGATATTTTGGAAGTTTGTATCAAATAAAACCATAAATGAAGTCTCTATATGGCTGCAAAAGCCAAAATAGCCAATTTTGGACCTTTAAGGGGCCATAACTCTGGAACCCATGAAGGAATCTGGCCAGTTCAAGAAAGGAACCAAGATCTTGTGGTGATACAAGTTGTGTGCAGGTTTGGTTAAAATCAAATCATAAATGAAGTTGCTATTGTGCAGACAAGGTCAAAATAGCTAATTTTGGCCCTTTCAGGGGCCATAACTCTGGAACCCATTAAGGGATCTGGCCGGTTCAACAAAGGAACTGAGATCTTATGGCAACACAAGTTTTGTGCAAGTTTGATTAAATTCAAATCATAAATGAAGCTGCTATTGTGCAGACAAGGTCAAAATAGCTAATTCTGGCCCTTTCAGGGGCCATAACTCTGGAACCCATAAAGGAATCTGGCCAGTTCAAGAAAGGAATCAAGATCATATGGTGATACAAGTTGTGTGCCAGTTTGGTAAAAATCAAATCATAAATAAAGCTGCTATTGTGCAGACAAGGTCAAAATAGCTGATTTTGGCCCTTTCAGGGGCCATAACTCTGGAACCCATAAAGGGATCTGGCCAGTTCAAGAAAGGAACCGAGATCTTATGGTGATACAAGTTGTGTGCAAGTTTGGTTAAAATAAAATCATAAATGAAACCACTATCGTGCAGACAAGAAATTGTTGACGGACGGACGGACGCACGCACGCACGGACTGACAACGGACGAAGGGTGATCACAAAAGCTCACCTTGTCACTATGTGACAGGTGAGCTAAAAAGGTAGCAATAAGTCCATTTCTGACATATTGTCAGTTTGTAACCTGGCAATCCACAACAGAGACTTGTACCCTGCCACTGCTGAAGCAGCAGAGAGATTACTTGTGGCCCCTGTGTCAACTGTGGATTGTGAGAGGGGTTTTAGTCAGAAGAACCTGATTAAAACAAAGCTGAGAAATTCTCTAAGTCTCAGTCTTCGGACAGACTGATGTTTCTTGCCATAAATGGCCCCGACATGGAACAGTTTGAATTCTCCAGGGCATTCAGTGTATGGGCTATGAAGAAGAACAGGAGAATATTAAACTAGTATCACTGTATGTATATAAATATTGAACTTGTATGAGTGAGTGAGTTGGGTTTTACGGCGAATCGACACATAATGAACTTGTATGAAATGTGCTATTTAATTCCAGGAGAGTATTAAACTAGTATCACTGTAAACCACTGTATGTATATAGATATTGAACTTGTATGAAATGTGCTTTTTAATTCCAGTGCTGTGAATATATATATGTATACAGTGAATATAATATGTGCTATTAATAAATTGAATAAAAAAAAAAAAAAAGCTGAATCTTACATTTACTTGGTTTTACATGAAATATGGTGTTTACAACAAAGACTTCATGGCTACAGCTTTGGGCTACAGTGCTGGAAAAATGGCTACGTTTTGTTTGGCTAAAGTGTTGGCTACAACTTTTGTTTTGCCAGGGTGAGCCCTGTGTTAAATAATCAAAGGGCAAAAACTCTGTGAAAGCTCATCCGACCGGAACACAAAGACAATACACACCTCTTCTTGATAGTTACAGTAACAACACAACTTTGTGATCTACACTTTCAAATGTCAAACTTCTTGACAATACTAAAATATTCAATTATAAACTAGATTCTAACAATTTATAACAACAATCAATGTACTTACCTTCAATCGTTTGTGCATGTTACACAACATCTTAAAAAAACTTCCTATGAAGTTTGGCTAAATTCCAACCAGTGGTTGCTGAGAAATACTCCGGACAAGAAATGCGGGACAGACAGACTAAGCAGCGACTACATGCTTCCCCTTTGGGGAGCATAACAAAATATAAACCATCTTTCAGATAACATAAAAGTATCTAACTGAATTTTTCATGCATGATTAATAATGTATGCACTTACTTCTCATCTAGAATGTTGAAACTGGCCATCATGTCCTTTAGTGACATTGCCTTAAACAAGGTCTCCAGTACTCTAGAGCAAATATCAGTCGAGTCTTCTACATCCAAACTCTTCAATAAATCAATGATGTTACCTCCTACTGTTCTCATCCATGCTTGTAACAGCTTGCTTGAACAAGCTTGCCGTACCATCTCTACAGTAAAAACATGCTTACAGAAATGCTTGACCAAACAAGTGAATGAAGTATTGCCATGCAATACAAAGTCCCCTACTGGAAGGCACCTAATTTTCTCTACTGCAGTATAACATAATGAACTGATATTTGTCAATGATGTATAAACAATATTGTACTATCTATACAATATAATATAACAAAGCGCTTGGATTAAAATTTGCATATATAAAAACGTACAGCTGTTTTCATTTGGAATTTTTTGGCCAATTATACAAAAAGTTATCATAAAAGTTATTTATAGTAACAACAAAGTGAAATTAATCCTTAAAAAAAAAAAAAAAAAAAAAAAAAATCTATAAAATGGAAGTCCACAAGAAAATATTTACCAGGTAGAGAGAGATCAAGATACACCTAAAAATTGGATAAGACATGCATGTTGTACCACAGAAAAGTGGTCTCGATTTTTCCCTACGGCCAGTAATAAAAAAGTTACAATGTAATCTATTTATAGTAACAACAAAGGGACGTAATTCTAAAAAAGTGTGCCTCATGGTGGTGAACATTTGTGCCAAGTTACATCAAAATCTCTCCATGCATGAAGAAGAAATGCTCCGGACAAAATCATTCTTGAATTTGACCTTTGACCTCTAAGTATGACCTTGACCTTAGACCTAGCGACCTGGTTCTGGCGCAAGACAATTTGTCTTATGCTGGTGAACATTTGTGCCAAGATACATTAAAATCCCTCCATGCATAAAGAAGAAATGCTCCAGACAAAGTCCTTCTTGAATTAGACCTTTGACCTCTAAGTATGACCTTGACCTTTGAGCAAGGGCTCCGGGATTTGCGCATGACATGTTGTCTCATTATGGAGAACATCTGTGCCAAGTAATATTGAAATCCCTTAATGAATGACAGAGTTATGGACCGGACACGAAACAGACCCTGTTCATGCCATGTTAACATTTGACTACTAAGTGTAACCTTGACCTTTGAGCTAGGGGTCTGAAAGTTGTGCATGACACATCGTCTTATTATGAGGTACAATTGTGCCAAGTGATATTAAAATCCCTTCATGGATGAGAGAGTTATGGACCGGACAGGAAAAAAGCCCTGTTGACATTTGACCTCCAACTGTGACCTTGACCTTTGAGTTAGGGGTGCAGGTTTTGCGCATGACACGTCGTTACATCATGGGAACATTTGTGTCAAGTTAATATTAAAATCCCTTCATGGATGAAACAGTTATGGCCCGGGACACGAAACAGACCCTGTTCATGCCATGTTAACATTTGACTACTAAGCGTGACCTTGACCTTTGAGCTAGGGGTCTGAAAGTTGTGCATGACACATCGTCTTATTATGAGATACAATTGTGCCAAGTGATATTAAAATCCCTTCATGGATGAGAGAGTTATGGACCGGACAGGAAAAAAGCCCTGTTGACCTTTGACCTCCAACTGTGACCTTGACCTTTGAGTTAGGGGTGCAGGTTTTGCGCATGACACGTCGTCACATCATGGGGAACATTTGTGTCAAGTAATATTAAAATCCCTTCATGGATGAAACAGTTATGGACCGGACACGAAACAGACCCTGTTCATACCATGTTAACATTTGACTACTAAGTGTGACCTTGACCTTTGAGCTAGGGGTCTGAAAGTTGTGCATGACACATCGTCTTATTATGAGATACAATTGTGCCAAGTGATATTAAAATCCCTTCATGGACGAGAGAGTTATGGACCGGACAGGAAAAAAGCCCTGTTGACCTTTGACCTCCAATTGTGACCTTGACCTTTAAGCTAGGGGTCCGGGTTTTGCACATGACACGTCGTCTCATCATGGGGAACATTTGTGCCAAGTAATAATAAAATCCCTTCATGGATAAAAGAGTTATGGACCGGACACGAAATTGCGGACGGACGGAATGACGGAAAGACGGAATGACGGAAAAGTGCATTCCTATAGTCCCCGAAACTGGTTTTCAACCAGTAGGGGACTAATAATATACACATCTCATCTACCAGAAGCTACAACATCTATTACAGCCTTGAATGAGTAACAACTTCAACATAACAAATTTAAATTTATCTAAAATTTCAACTCCAAGGCCAAATGAGCAATCAAAACGATTTGGCTAATGGTTAAAGATTGCACATTGATACAAAAACCAATAAGGACAAGATGCTCAACTGATTTTGACCTTAAAGATATTTTATGACACACTGTATCATTAAATCAGCGCGCAGAACTGGAAGACCTGTGATTTTGGCGCAGAGTGATTTGGCGCTTTTTCCTCATCTGAAATATAAACTCCGAAGGGTCGATTTCCAGGACCTTGATCTTTGGAAAGTTTTTGAAGAAATGTATTTTCATCCCTATCAAATGACTGGTATGTTGCTGCCTTCCATAAATGGGTGAACAGACCCGAGCGCTGTATAGAAAAGCCAAGACGATACTTTGAAATTACTTCTTTCATTATACACGATTTTACAGCTACAGTGACATTACTTTTGGATCAACCCTCGTACAATAGATAGACACTGGCATGAAAGAGAAAGTCAAACTACTGAGAGAGAGGTCCATACAAAAATGCTACAAAGTTTTAAGTTTTTGGGGTTGTTGTTGTTTTTTTTAAAATTTATATCTAGCTCTGGTAGTAGCTCTAGCACTCCCAAAAAGGGGTCAAGTGGAACCATTTGAACAAATTTCTCTAAAGGCGTACGTAGGATTTATACAGGCAGAAGGCCCCGAGTTTTTGAAAAATAAAAAGATCGATAACAGTGTTAAAAACAAGAGGACCATGATGGTCCTGAATCGCTCACCTGTTCCCACATGACCCAGTTTTGAGTATGACCTTGTTTTTTCTATTATTTGACATACTGATCTAGTTTTTGCGCTCATGTGACCCAGTTTTGAACTTGACCTAGATAATTCTGACCAATTTTCATGAAGATCCATTGAAAAATATGACCTCTAGAGAGGTCACAAGGTTTTTCTATTATTTGACCTATTGACCTAGTTTTCGAAGATACGTGACCCTGTTTTGAACTTGACCTAGATATCATCAAGGTGAACATTCTCACTAATTTTCATAAAGATCTCATGAAAAATATGGCCTCTAGAGAGGTCACAAGGTTTTTCTGTTTTTATTCCTACTGGCCTAGTTTTTGACCGCACGTGACCCAGTTTCGAAACTGACCTAGATATCATCAAGATGAACATTCAGACCAATTTTCATGAAGATCCATTGAAAAATTTGGCCTCTAGAGAGGTCAAAAAGATTTTTCTAATTTTAGACCTACTGACCTAGCTTTTGACCGCAGTTGACCCAGTTTCGAACCTGACCTAGAAATCATCAAGATGAACATTCAGACAAACTTTCATACAGATCCCATGATAGTATGGCCTCCAGAGAGGCCACAAGGTTTTTTTATTATTTGACCTACTGACCTAGTTTTAGACGGCACGTGACCCAGTTTCAAAATTTAACTAGATATCATTAAGGTGAACATTCTGACCAATTTTCATGAAGATCCATTCAAGGGCATGGCCTCTAGAGAGGTCACAAGGTTTTTCTATTTTAAGACCTACTGACCTAGTTTTTGATCGCAGTTGACCCAGTTTCAAACTTGACCTATATATCATCAAGATAAACATTCAGACCAACTTTCATACAGATCAAATGAAAAATATGGCCTCTAGAGAGGTCACAAGGTTTTTTCATTATTTGACCTACTGACCTACTTTTAGATGGCACGTGACCCAGTTTCGAACTTGATCTAGATATCATCAAGATGAACATTCTGACCAACTTTTATGAAGATCCATTCATAAGTATGGCATCTAGAGAGGTCACAAGGTTTTTCTATTTTTAGACCTACTGACCTAGTTTTTGACCGCATGTGAAACCCCGTTTCAAACTTGACCTAGATATCATCAAGATGAACATTCAGACCAACTTTCATACAGATCCCATGAAAAATATGGCCTTTAGAGAGGTCACAAGGTTTTCTATTATTTGACCTACTGACCTTTAGTTTTTGAAACACTGACCCAGTTTCGAACTTGACCTAGATATCATCAAGGTGAACATTCTGACCAATTTTCATGAAGATCTTGTGAAATATATGGCCTCTAGAGAGGTCACAAGGTTTTTCTATTTTTAGACCTACTGACCTAGTTTTTGACCGCACGTGACCCAGTTTCGAACTTGACCTAGATATTATCAAGGTGAACATTCTGACCAATTTTCATAAAGATCCCATGAAAAATGTGACCTCTAGAGTGGTCACAAGCTAAAGTTTACGGACGGACTGACGGACGGACGCACGGACGACGGACGCTGCGCGATCACAAAAGCTCACCTTGTCACTTTGTGACAGGTGAGCTAATAAGACAGTTTTCATTAAACTAAACTTTAAAATACCGAACTATTGACGTTTTTAATATTAACACATTCTTAGTATTAATGTACAGGCATTCGTGCTAAAAATGCTGAATTCGGCCATTTCATACTCAAAATACACTTATTAGCAACCCTTGCTTTGATTAACAATTTATAACAGCTATTACATTTGTTAATTCCATTTAATATTTTCCTAACCAGAAATCAAAGCAAGGGTTGCTAATAAATGTTGGAAAAAATTATCTTTGTCTGGCCTTTCTCACGTATACGAGTAGCCTCCCTTGTAGCTAGGTGCTCGTTGCCAGGCTAAATTATAGGTGGCGCCACTGTCAACATGTGGATGTGAAAACGAAAGTAGATTATTTATCGTGGAATGATAACATTTGTTTACCCTTCTACGTGGAATTTATAAGGTACGTAGATTAAATGCCATTTTTATTGTGTTAAATAAACTAGAAGAGTCTTCATTCGATTCTCTTTTAAACAACAACTTTTAATGGGAATCGAGCAGAATCACTGACACATGTACAACGATGACAGTGACACAATTTGCAATATAACTGTAGTGAATAGACATATTCAACATTTCTGTATTTTCGAATTATTCTTTTCAGCATTTGATTAGTAAATCTGACATCAGTAGAGCTTCGGACATACCTAGTAGCCGGACGATGTTTATGAGGTACAATGTAGACAACAGTAATGACAAGCGAAAATAAATTATGCAGATAAATTAAATGGACTTGGAAAGGGTGTCTGTTAACCCTTTACTCCATATACATTTAGCCTAATTAGGCTTATCATATCCATACAGCTTTACTGATTATCAGTACACTATCTCCATACAGGATATTGGGGAAAAAATGCAGAATTTATACCTGTGTTATTCAATTCAATATTACTATATTTAATATTGTTTTAAACACTTAGTAACCAACATAAAGTTTTTTCACAATTAAATTTTCTTTCTAATGGTACATTTTACATAAAAGTGTGATAAATATTTCTTGACATACAAAGCTTTAAACCCATTAGTTTACTTTTCTATAATAATTTTAGCTACTTTTCTATTGATCTTGCTTATTTATTTCTGCATTTTCCCCCTGGTATATTAGTTACATAATGTTTTTATAAGAATAATTGATCAAAAGCAATTTTATCAGCTTATAAAAACACTTATCAGTAAAATTTCTTAATTGGATTAACATCAAAGTTGCCTACAATTATCCATAGCACACGCCAATTATCCAAAGATAACCCCAATCAACCATACCCCACACTGATAGGTAATATACAGACATATGTCATAAAATTCCTTAGTGCAGCAGGTAATTAGCTGTTAATTTGTCTTCAGGGTAAATCAGACCAATATGTATTTGCAACAGTTACTTTTTTAATCCATCATAAAGTGTATATTTTTTATATAAATCCATTGAAAAAAAAGGTTCCGCTTTCTAAAACACCTGGGAAATGCAGAAACCTAAAAAAAATTTACAGTACTATTTTTAGCTTGCACAAATTCACAATTTATACAAATAAGTACTACACAAATTCATAATTTGTAAAGATAAAACTTGGGGGTATAATTAGCCTTGATCTGGCTAATTTTAGCTCAAGATGAAACTTTCCTCACAGTAATTTTCCATAAATACACTACCTCATTTCAGGTTTAAATTATCATTAAAAATCAAATATAAACCATATATTTTTTTGACAGATATCATTTGTACATGGTTCAAACTTAACAAAAATGCTTTTGTGGGATTCCTTGATGTTGTACTTTATTCATAATTTGCTTTTAAACTTGAAGGCGTCAAAAAGAGTATCTATCAGGGAATGGATAGAGGTGGTAAAAAGGGTATCTATCAGGGAATGGATAGAGGTGGTAAAAAGCGTATCTATGGAGTAAAGGGTTAAGTTATTAAGCAAGGAACCCTTAAAACGGTGGTATTTTGGTCATAACTCTCCACCTTGATAAGTCTGCAAAAGAAAAGAAATCTTCTACATGTCAGGAGCTGTTTACATTTTGCATTATTTTTCTGATTTGTTTACAACAGTAGAATCAACCTGATGGAATGTGTGTACTCTCAAAATGCAGCCACTGAATACATGTATAGGAATATTTCATATTTACTACTGTCTTAAAGTGATGAAGCAGTAATTTGACAGATACAAGAAAGCAGATATTGTTAACTGATTATTAAAATAGGGAATATTTTTCTGATGTCCTTCACAAATGAGACAAATTCCTCAGATATAAAAGAATATTTCCCTGTCTGCTTCACTGTCAACAGAATATGATTGAAAATGTAAAGGCTAGTAATGTAGTTTCTTATTATCATTATTATTGTAATGTCTTGCACTAATCAGTGTTTGTTTTATATTACATTTCAGGTAATGGCATGAATTGAGATGAATACATGTACTTAGTTACCTTCAAGTGGGCAGTGGTCAATAAGGTATACATGTCTTTGATAACTGTAAAGTTTTCCTTCACACTTTTTCTTATGATATAGACTTTCCAAGTTAATCTCCACAGTTTTTACCATCTATCTACTTTATTTCTACTGAAGGCATAAACACTTTAAAATAACTATTCTATATTCTGTATATCCAGGGTTGCAGTGTATTACAAAACCCTTTTAAAATTTCTGTGACCAGTAATTTCTAGAATAAAAGGAAATGTTTGTCATATTTATGCAAGAATAACAAATGCATGTTACAGCCAGATCAACTAAGTTCTCATGACACATTCTATACAATGAAAGAGCTGTGGAATGCTAGTGATATCCATGTACCTGCTATGAAATTACCTTTTAATTCAAGAAAATTGCTTTCATTTTGTGACTTTATATATCTAACAAGAAACGCGGCAATGCCACGAAACCAGCTTTTCAACACTTTTCATAAGAATAAACAAGAGCTGTCACTAATGGTGACGAATGCCCCCGCAGCACCTTGACCTTTGACCTGGTGACCCCAAAGTTAGTAGGGTTGGTGTACTCATAAAATACTATCAGCATGTAAAGTTTGAAGGTCCTGTGTGAAGTGGTTCGCGAGTAAAGTGCCTTCATGCTAAAAGTAAACGTTGGCCCCTGTGACCTTGACCTTTGACCTGGTGACCCCAAAGTCAGTAGGGATGGTGTACTCAATAAGTACTATCAGCAAGTGAAGTTTGGAGGTCCTGGGTGCAGTGGTTCGCGAGTAAAGTGCCTTCATGCAAAAAGTAAACGTTGGCCCCTGTGACCTTGACCTTTGACCTGGTGACCCCAAAGTCAGTAGGGGTGGTGTACTCAGTAAGTACTATCAGCAAGTGAAGTTTGAAGGTCCTGGGTGCAGTGGTTCGCGAGTAAAGTGCCTTCATGCAAAAAGTTAACGTTGTGACGAACGAACTAACTAACTAACTAACTAACGAACGGACGGACAGTTGAAAACTAATATGCCTCCCTTCGGGGGCATAAAAAGTATACTGAATCACAGTGCACCACTTTAAAGCACAACCCTAACCCTAACCCTAAACCCTAACCCTAACCTAACCCTATTTTTAGTAACAATGACCTTGATCTTGATCCCAGAAAACCCCAAAATCAATCCCATGCTACAACTTTATATAAGTTTTCTATACACCAAGTTTCATCATGATAGCTCATTCCTAAGTTAAGTTATTGACCGGAAACCATTTTTCTATTTTAAGTAACAGTGACCTTGACCTTGACCCCAGAAACCCCAAAATCAATCCCAGCCTTTGTCTTGATATAAGCTACATACATACCAAGTTTTATTCAAATATCTTTACCGAAACAAAAGTTATTGACCGGAAACACCAGTTTGACGCTGCCGCCCGCCCGCCCGACCAACGACATACCCCAATCTAATAACTCAGGTTTTCAAAACCTGTTAACCTGAGGCCATATTCATAAAGCTTCTAAGATGATTTTCATCTAAGATATTAAAGATTTTCTTGTATTTTCGTCATAAATCTATATTTTCATCTAAGATTAAATGTAAAATTTTATTTATCAACATTAACAAATGTTCAATCATATTTTGCAAATATGTTAATAATATTGCTATGAATTTGCCTTTGTAGTGTGATGAATGCTGCTTATATGAACAAATTGTTTCCATTCTAAGCATTGAAAGTATTAGAGACTTGAAGTTGAAATACTTTAAAATCAAAGAAACAATATGGATATGAACTCTGTAATTAAATTAATTAAGGAATCATACATTATGTATAATGGTTATGTCATAAATTATTCTTTGACTTTTTATTTCAGAGAATATTACTGTGTGTCTTGAAACATTGGATGCCCCAAAACAACCAGTATGATAAGAAGGTAATTTAGAACTCTTTTCCTTGCCTTTCACATAACACAAAACCTGTAACTGATTAATTGAATTACCTAATAAAGATCTGATAAATAAAACTGCAAAATACTTATTATGCTCTGATGTACACATAGATTTTACCTTGGATCGATGAGAATGTAGTACATGTATATATATTTCAGAATCAATTTTCTATAAACTATGACAAAAGCATAGACAGATTTCAATATACAGTCGAAACTCGATATCTCGAATTTCAAGGGACCATGCTTTTTATTTCGAGATAACCGAAATTCGAGTTATGAGAAGGGACGTTTACTAGACGTTTTAATAAAAAATAAAAGCTGTTTCCGTGATGCTGTGTATACGCTGTCGGCACTATACATGTAAACGATTCCGTACAGTTTGTGTTTACCGAAGTTTTCTGTTTTTTGAAGAATGAAAATGATACTAACCTCAAATGTTTTTGAGCAAAGTTCCTTTTTGTACCATGTTTCTCTCCCGGAGGATTGACAGCATTTCGATCTGACATTTTGAACGAATGATGCTTTTCCCCCAAGAAGTTAATTTTTTTATACATTCTCATCGCGATTACCTATAATTAATCCTTATCAAAGATCCCAGCTGTTCAAACTATTTAATTCATTAGTTTAAATTAAAAGCAATTTTCATAAAGTTTCAAAAACAAATGACCGCTGATTAAGAAATCTAGTATTTACATCAAACAATTATCATTATGGCATGTGCAAACAAGTATGACATTATCTCACTTTGATTATCGCCGCACCTTTGATGTGTCGGCATCACGGCTCTCTGGTTAAGCAGTAAGCATGGACAGGTGTTAAAAACCAACCACATTCACGATGAGATGTGTGAAATTTCTATTGCATTTTTTCCTCACTTTGACTTACCGAGTTTACAATGCACTTAAATTTTATTGACGGGACTGAAAATCCCTTTCAACATCCGGAGTCTCGGTAAGTCAAATTTTGACGTAACCGGAGCTGAATTACATATATACAGAAGGAAATTTGACGGGACTTGAAAATTTCTTCGACTTAAGCGGAATTTCGAGGTAAGCGAGTTTGAGATACCGAGTTTCGACTGTATTATGTCATAAAAAATTCAATATTTCAGTAACTCCATTTTGCAAGGATATATTGAAAGGTCAAAGTATACAGCTTCCCAAAATGCTGAAAGACTGAGCTGTTTTTCTAAGTATTTGTAAGTATTTTGAATGTTTGATTTCTCTTTTTAGCCCTATGATTGAATATTTCATTTCAATTAATGATGGCACTTTTTCCATTACTTTGCATCTACCTTTCGACATGTTTACATGGGATAGCAAAATAGAGGTATCTTTTCTTAAAACTTTAACATTTAACATTTTTACACAAAAAGCCAAAATAATTTTTTATTTTTTTTATTCTAGGTATAATATCTGGATTGAAAACAGACATGGACAATGACTTTGGAGATAAAGTAATAAAAGTACATGCTGGGGCACCAGAAATTACAGACTTGGAATAAATATTTGATTAAAATACATTTACTGAAAAGTGATTAATATTAATGTTACAGTGTAATATCCATGCTTCAAACATTTACTGGGGGGTAATAGTTACAGTGTTGAAAGAGACTGCCAGTGTTACATTTTAATCTAAGTTACATAGTGGGTGCTAATTCTAAATTCTTGATAAGTGTTTTTAATAACTTATGGATACTTTATCAAACTGTTTCAAATTAATTTATCACTTTCCTACATCATTATTTATATAAAATGTTTGTGGTTATATTATATATGGTAATAAAATTTGATTCTGTGTAAATATCTTGGTTTTTGAAAAAATGAAAATGAAACATTCAGTGACCATGATCTGTCAACAAGTTATTATAAACAGTGTTCGAAATTCGCGGTAGTCTGACAGCCCGTGGCTACCAAATTTCAGCTCGGGCTACCGATTTTCCGCAGGTACAAGCCCGACCAGGCTACCGAATTTTCCTAATTTGTTTAAAAAATAATGCTAATTAAATGAGTACTGCATCCAGACTGAGAAACGCTTATGGAATTATTGTTGGTTTTGCACTCTCACGTGTTGACAATCAAACACAGTGTCAAAGATGTAACCACAGCGCTAATTGGCTGAATACAATCACCTCTAGCGTAACGGATAATTTGATTAGCTTTCATACTTCTCGCGAAAATCTCACAAGTACCTGCAGTAGGCGGAGCTTAAATTATGCTATCAGCGTGTGTGTAAATGTGTATTCAGCACTCGTTATTACATCTTGCAAATTGTCAACAGTCCGAGTTGCAGTTATTGGCGAGTGCGGATCCTAAAAAATCGGGCGTAACAGTTTAGATTATGTTTTGGCAAGGAGTGGCATGTCCAATGCTTTTGGACTCTGGCGATGCTGATCTGGACAGCCTGATGTAAAGTTTAGAGTAAACATTTTTCAAAAACATGGCAAACATGTACTGTATGTCTTTTTTATTACTTCAAACATGCATAGAGATGTCTGTAAAACAAAATTTTTTATATGGTGCAAAAATTATGTATTTTAAGGTATTAAAGTTCGGGCTAGTGAAATTGGTGTCGGGCTTGGAAAATTTCCCATCTGGTAGCCCGAACGGGCTAGTGGATTCAAATCTGAATTTCGTACACTGTATAAATGCAACAAAACCTGCTGAAAAGTTATGCAGTTACTTTTCTCAAGTTTATGGAATAGCAGAATACATATTAATTAAATTTAACATGTATCTGATTATAAATTATAAATCAATTGCTATATTAAATTTTCTTCACAGGGGGGAGAGAGAATTTTATTTTATTTTTTATTTCAGTATCATAATTATATGAATTCTAATGTTTATTGTGTACACAACTGAACATGCATTGCATTCATTTTCTAAAGTTATAACTAGCATTTGGTTAGTAATTATATTTGGCCAGAGAAGGCAATGAAAGGGATAAATATGGAGAAAACTGAAAGCAGTAACTGATCAATAATAGCAGAATGCTTTAGTCCATGACTGTCAAAATTCATTGTAAATTAGTAGATGATCTCTTTCTTTAAGGTGCCAGTAGGTAAAATGTCAAGATCACAGTGACCCTCGACTAAAATATTTTATTATAAAAAAGCTGAAGAATACTTTGGCCCATGTCATCAGGCTTTACATCATAACTATCTGCTGACAATAGATGAAAAAGTTGGTGTCAGGAGGTCAAAGATAAAGGTCACAGTGACAATGAGATAAACAGTGATTTAGGGTATATTCTAACATGACCAGCAAATAACCTACATACATGTAGAGCAAAATCTATCTCGGGTTATTCTGCAATAAACCACTCGCGTGCAATGACGTCATCGGATCCAGGTGCGTAGCACGGTCATAAAAAGTAGTTACCATTTTTTCTAACACTGTTGATACTAGTATGTCGTGTTAGAATCTAAGTAACAAGTTCCCAAGTGTGATTTATTGTAGAATAACCCAAGTTTTTCGTTCTTATGCGAAACAATATATCACTCAGGCCTACGGCCTTCGTGATATATTTTTACGCATAAGAACTCAAAACCACACTTGGGAATTTTTTATTTCTTAAATAAAGCAGGAATGCCTATGTATAGTAGATGACTACTATAGTGTTTTGGCACATAGGTCAAAGTTAAAATTCAAACCATACTGAAAAATGTAATTTCCATCACTGCTAACAGTTTTGTAAATTGTGAGAACAAATGATGAAAACTTACTTATCCTAAGCAGCATGCCCATTCACGCACTGCAGTACGTGAATCACGCACAAAATATCAAATGCACGCATAAAAATCACTTGTTGGGGGTACATGCACGCAGAGGTTCGGAACTCCTGTTCAGCTGGCAAATCGCTGTTTATTTCATCATGCACTTGCCAATTGTTTGGTACAGTCTTAAATGCAGATCCGGTCCAGGGACGTTAATTTCGTTTCCATCACCTAATTCTCGGCGTAATTGTCAGCCGCATAGAGGGGTTTCGTAAGTGTTTTAGTCAGACGTCACATGGGTCGTGTGCAAAAAAAGTATGGATACAAAATGCAAAAAGGCATTTTAGCTTTTATAAACTCAACAAAAGGTTAACAGTATTTTATTTTTGGATATTTAACTGCAATTTTGATACACATTGCATATCTGTAATAGTTTGGGCATTTATTATTGATTGGCGATTTTTATCAGTCGTCAGTTGACTGTATGTTATTTCGGACAAATCATGTTCCGTCCACAAAATCGGGAATATATGAACCGTGCTGAAAACTTATTTATATTTAGTATAATATTGGGAGGGGTCCTATGATTCAAAATTTCCTATCTTAACTTTGGAAAAACATTTTAAATTTTCTAAAATTATCTCATCTGTTATACCCCACCCACGAGAGTTCTGCATGAAAAAAAAACATGTATATACAAATTTCAGTAGTTAAATAGAAAAAATTCAGATCTACCATGTAGTGTACCCCCAGATTTTGAAGTGTACCCCTATTTTGCAAAAGCAGGGGGTACATGTACCCTTAACTTTAAAAATGAGTGGGCATGCTGCCTAAGGAAACATTATTAAACAGATTACCAAACGACCTGTTACCATGGCAACATGAATACTATTTTCTGTTTTCTTTACATGAACATTACTGATGTCAAGTATAACACTGATCAGCCCTTAAACGTCCAAAAACAAAAATACTAAAGCCAGAACATGTGAAAAAGCTCAAAAATGCTAAATTTTAGCACCGTTGCCATGGCAACCAACAGGAAAAGTACACGTCTTATATTCACAAATATACTAGGCCAAGAATTCTACCTCTGTACATGATTTTAAACCGTACTTTGAAACGCTAACAAAAAACCCCCAATAAAATATTGTTTTTTAAGGAATTTTCAGTTTTAGGATTCCAAAGAGCTATTTCCCTTAGTTAGGACCGTTTTTATGACAATTCTTTTACTGGCTGATGCATGTTTGATAGCCCAATGTGTTTACATTGATATTTTAAGGAGGTAGGTTACCTTCATATTTGTATGTGCGCATGCCCAACCGGAAGCTAATGTGACGATTTACGACGACGTTTACGACAAACTAAATGTGTTTGTATATTCATTCTTCTGAAAACAAATCATGAATTTGTCTTCGATCTGTTGCTTTATGGTTTAATAATGCAGAAATAATGAATAAATTGCCGCAGAAACGCTTCAAAACAATGTTGCCTTAAATGACGTCATTGACGTCATGACGTTACGTGTCAGTTACCGCGCAAAATTAATAACTTTTATCATGAAAGTACGTAATTCTGTACATTTTCTTTATTTTAACTATTTTCAAATAACCATTATTTGCTGAAATATTTTTTATGAGTCTTTTGCTCTGAATAATAATCAATATTTTGCTTCTTTTATGTAGTTATATTGAAATGTTATGCGGAATATAAGAAAATGGATGATGGCAACCAATGTTTTTTGGAATATAGTTGGGTGAAAGGTTACTTGTTACGGCCATTTTCAAATAAAAAGTCGAGCAGTTTGATTTGTAATACCTATTTTTCAGGTTCCATTGATAATTTGTTACTTACATACTAAAACTAAGATCTAAAATTGTTCAAATTTCAGCAGAAAATTGTGGTTTCTTGAATTGAATTGATGTTACCATGGAAACGAAACCCGTGACCTATGTATCTAAATGTAAAATTCAAAAGCGTTGACACTGGTCTATTTAAGAAACACAGCTTCGGCTTTTTATTTTTATTTCAACAATATCCATGAGAATAATAGCAGCACGCTGAACGATTTTTCCATGAAAAATGGCAGACGAGGGGTACTGCTGTACGTATTCTAAGCTGTGAAATTTGTTTGAATAAATGCAAATAACACGAAAATGTAACCTACGTTAGAAATAATATGTTTTAAAGCTACATCAACTAGAAAGATAATCTTATTCAATATTTTTTTTAAAGAAATTACGACAAACAGCAAGATATAAGCTATTTTAAACATCTCTGTTGCCATGGTTACTTTAAAATTTAAGAAAAATAGGGTATCATGTAAAGAGTTTGGTATTTTGCTAATAATATTACCCAAATATTTCATGTTGGTCATTAACAGAATTGCACTGAAGCCGTCGAAAACCCCTATTTTTATACATAGTTGTTTAAAAATGAGAGAAAATGCGTTACCATGGAAACACGAGCCCCGCGACATATACATTTTAAGCTTATATTAGAAAGATAACGTGCATACCAGTAAAATTATCAATTATGCAGACTTCTACGGATATCAATGAAACTAAAATACATTGAAAAGTGTTAAATACCCGTATTTTCCTTCTTCTTTCAATATGAAATACCTTTGGAGGGTCATGTTCTTCAAATCTGGATAAAAATTGAACTTGAAGGGACAGAGACAAACGAAATTGAGATTGTAGCAGTTAAAACTTCATATTACACGAAATACAAAAACATGCTGCGGTTCAACTAATTTGAATTTACCCTTGTAACAAGGTATCCTACCTCCTTAATCAAACATTTGTAACATTAATCATTATTTTGTTTTTCCAATTTATTTAAGTATACCCCATATACCCCCAAAATACACTATTAAACGCTTTCTTTCACAACAGCACATAATGCAAGCATTAAATTTTCCGTAAACAATTGTCCTTGCAGATTTTCATGTTTATTTTTGATAAATACATGCATTTTGGTAAAAAATGGCACATACTTTATCATCATATTGGTGGGGGCCAAAATCGGCCCAAATCTTACGTACCCCTTTATCCAAAAATATGATTAAATCTTTCACATATAAATTGAATACATTTTACAATTACTGAATAAAGAACAGTGTATATTATACACTAACCACTTCTGTCCTTCAGTCCTTCATTAATCAGCTGAAGTCGAGAGGCAATTGATAAAGCCTTAATGTGAATTTTCTCTGCCAATACCTCATAAGCTGTTTTCCTTACTGTGTCTGAAAAGATAATATATATATAGGCCTTAATTCATGTTATTCTGTATTTGAAAATTTAAAGATATCCAATGGCCATCATTCACCATCATATTTTATCTTAACGTATAGAAAATCACCATCAAATGTATTTAACTTTACATGTATTTTTTTGGGCCATAATGAAACAAGAGCTGTCTGTAAGATAGTACGCTTGACTTTTCTTAGTGCTTGACTCTGAATTAGAGCTTTGCCAGTAAAAGGGGCTTAACTCAATCAAATATATAATCAGAGTAATGGGGATTGTTTCTTCTGGTGAAGCCTTTGATAGTAAATAAATATTTTAAGTTTCAAGTCAAAAGCTTTGAAAGTAACAGAGATATTGGACGTTATATAAACTTCAACCAAAAAAAATTCTAAGTTAAAAAGGGGCATAACTCTGTCAAAATTCAAACAAAGTTATGGGGATTATTTCTCCTGGTGTAGACTTTGATAGTAAATAACTGTTTTAAGTTTCAAGTCAAAAGCTTTCAGAGTAACAGAGATATTTGACTTTATCAAAAACTTCAACCAAAAATTTCTAAGTTAAAAAGGGGCATAATTCTGTCAAAATTCAAATCACAGTTATGGGGATTGTTTTTCCTGGTGTAGACTTTGACAGTAAATAATTATTTTAAGTTTCAAGTCAAAAGCTTTGATAGTAACAGAGATATTTGACTTTATCAAAAACTTTAACCAAAAAATTCTAAGTTAAAAAGGGGCATAATTCTGTCATAAATCAAACCAGAGTTATGGGGATTGTTTCTCCTGGTGCAGACTTTGATAGTAAATAACAATTTTAAGTTTTAAGTCAATAGCTTTGATAGTAACTTTATCAAAAACTTTAACCAACGGCGACACCGATGCTGGGGCGAGTGCAACAGCTCTACCGTTTCTTTGAAAAGTCGAGCTAAAAATTGTTTGTTTGTAGTGCTCTGATCCTGATTTTTGGAAGTAGGTAGGTGGGTAGGAATTTTGCATCAGAAAGGACCAAAACATTTATAAAGAAATTTTATCTAAAAAATTTTTTGGGTCAGGACTATTTTGATGGGTCGGTCGGAGCACTACAAACATTTTTTTAATTATGGCCTTGTAAGAGCAGAACAGCTACATTCATAACTTAATGTCCAGCAAAAACAGTCAAATGATAAAAAATCTTCCAGTTTTTTAGCGGTACTACACATTTAGCTATACATGCATACGGTGTGTCTAATTTTAAACTCAATCCATAGCACTGTTAACAACCATTTTAAACTTGTTTATTTTATGTTAATATAAATTATATATACTGAGTAATTGTTCACGTTTTCATGACATTTGCGTCTGGTACACCCTTGTGTATTTCACAATAGCAAAATTGTTTGAAGTGTTCAAAATGTAAACAAGTTTAAAACCAGTGGGAACTTACCCTTCACATCCCTGGTACGACCAATGATGCTGGCAAGGGTCTTTGTGGATGGTGCTATTGAAGACATAACTGCACGCCGTACATCAGCATTTGGGTCACAGTTCAACAAAAACAGATAGGCTGGAAGTAAAATAAACATTTAGCATCCAAATAGAATTTTTCCTACACAAACCGCAAACTGGCAACTTTTGCAGGAGACTCTTCAAACACTGACAAGTTCAAATATATACACTGAAATAACTAAAGTTTTTTAGTTTCGAGTTTGGTGAAATCATCATTTTTTTCTGTATCATTGAGAGGCAAAGTCAGTCAGATCCAGTGATTTAGATACCAGTTATTTACATGTCTCTTTTCATATAGAAAACATGGAAATTCTGTAATTTCATGGGAGAATAATTAAGAAATAATAAATTCCCAAACGTGGTTTATCGTAGAATAACCCGAGTTTTGAGTTCTTATACGTAAGTATATATCACGAAGGCCGTAGGCCTGAGTGATATATATTTTTTCGCATAAGAATGAAAAACTTGGGGTTATTCTACAATAAATCACACTTGGGAACTTATTATTTCGATTCCAACACGACATACTAGTATCAACAGTGTTAGAAAAAATGGTAACTACTTTTTACGACCGTGCTACGCACCTGGATCAGATGACGTCATTGCACGCGAGTGGTTTATTGCAGAATAACCCGAGATAGATTTTGCTCTACATGTATGTAGGTAATTTGCTGGTCGTGTTAGAACGCTCTTTAAGCAAAAATTTGACCTATCAGACTTCATTTGAATTTAATAAATGTGGTATGAAAGGAACATCTAAATGTTAAGGAATCTGGTTGTGCATGTTACTACAAAACCACCAAGAAACACAAGATAACATATGACAGAGAAAACATTTTTTCTGAGAAGAGATTAAATCACAAATAAAACCCCAGGTGCATAACTCCACATGCGGAACAACATTCCTGTTCAGTTTCGTGACTCCAGGCCCCGTGTTCACAAAACATTTATCGGTCTCAGCTGAGTTCGAGTTTGAAATTTTGGTATCAGTTTTACGTAAACTTCCAAGGTTAAATTCCAACTGAAACTGATCATCAATACTGAATAGTCACTTCAAAATGGTTAGTAACTTAAAATTAAGTTTAAACCCATGCTATTTAGATACAAATGACAAATAAAGTTTCATTATCAAACTCAGCTGAGTCTGAAAATGTTTTGTGAACATGGGGCCATGTCAAACTTTTCAAGATGTACAAGCAACACAAACTTTTATGCTTTTTAATGCATATTTCTGACTAGGTAAATGGTCATTACTTTGAAATCCCAAACAAAACCCCTGGTGCTCAACCTCACATGCTCAATAACATTCCTATAAGGTTCCATGACTCTAGGTCAAAAAAGTTTTGAGATATGTGCAACACAAATTTTCAGGACCTTTCAGCATATTTCTATAGAGGAATCTTACAGAGTGAAATCCAAAACCCAGGTGCACAACTTCACATGCTGTAAGAATTGGCCATAGACTTATTTCTATTTTTACTTGCTGCAAATATTATTATCACTAGCAATTTCTTGTTTTGGGTTTGTGTAACATCATACATAATATGGCAATTTCTGCAGCTTTTGATAGTGAAGGAAGACCCTAAGTTCCCCTGTCAAGCTAAATTAATTTGCCTCCACAGAGAATAAACTTCCATCAAATTGAAAGCTAAACTTTAAGTTACCTTTGATAACTGGACAATTTTCATCCGCTGGATCCTGAAGTCTAGCCATGGCTAATACAGCATGGTAACGAACCATGGGACATTTGTCCTTGAGTCGTTCTAACATACACTCGTACAGTCTGTCATATAAATCATCATCTATCTGGGCATCCTCACCAAGGTTTGTCAACAGTTTGTTTATCAACTGGCAGCATCTAAACCTTACCCCACGCTCTCTTGCACTATGTGACTAAAAACATAAAAATGCAATTACTACATTAATTTCTTTGCTATCAGGGACTACAAGGGCTGTCACTGACAGAAATTTCTGCATCAATATATCAACTGTCGAAATTCAATAATTTGCATCAATGTTTCAAAGACATTCTTATACAAAAGACAATGGCAGGAAGAAATCGATTCATTTGAATTTTACCTAGCATACTCGAAAAATGTGACAATTTTAAATTGAAAGTGAAGATTTCACCAAAGTGCATTCTTTTGCAAGTGAAAATTTTAAGCTGAATAATTCAAACTTTTAACTGGTCATCTCTATCTCTGTTTTTTCCTTGTGGGGATGTCTATTGAACAGAACTTTGTTAATAACCACAGCAATAATGATGAGACTAACTGCATAAACTGTTGTTTTTTTTGTATTCTATAGTTAGAAACTATTTATGATTGCACAAAAATATATCTAACTAGAGTTATAACTTGAATTTTTGAAATCCCAGCACTCAGCAAATTTTTTCACTGAGGATCGAAAATCCAAGGTAATTTTTTCATCTTGAGAGTAGAAAAAATTCTTACTTGTAAAAAATGCACAAAGAAAATCTGTTTAAATTCAAATCCTGTTAAAGTTAATCTCAAGATTAGATATCCTTAGGACACCGGGCACATTTTATGCAATCTTGCCAGGCATACGTATGTTTTTGACAACATAGAAAATGACGTCATTCGACCATCACCTATTCCAGAAGTAAAGAAAATGAAAGTAGACATGCTAAACTTGAAAACGGAAGTTGCCTTTGCATTGGTCGATAGTCAGGGGTCACCTCGTCAAAATGTATGCGCATGCCTTTTTTTTTTTTTTTTTGCTGCTAATGGGGAGTCAATTTTCAGCATTTTCTTACGATTTGAAAATACCTGGGCTTTAGCATGACATGTCAGCTTTTCATCTACGAAAACATATTTAACTCGGAATAAACAAAAATCCCACAGGGGTCCGTAACGTAGCAAGGATACATAGATTTTTGGAACTTTGTCAAATCGTTCTAAAGGTCCTTTCTGATGATGTGTGAAAGTGTCAGTATATGCCTCTGATGTAAGATATTTCCCCATTTGAGAGCTGCAGACCTAGACATTTCAGAAATATTTTCAAAATGAATTTTGTGTAATAAATGTTGATTCTACGGAAGCGTGAAAGGGCCATCAAACACGGATATAAAAAATCTGCCCTAAGTGGAAAACTAAGATTCTGTTCAAAGAACAAGCACAGTATAAGTAATACCGATAATACAAGAGGACCTTGAATGCCATAAATGATTTCACCTGACCATCTGACCTTAAATACATGTCAAGCTTCACAGTATCATTAAATGCAAAAATTTTGTTTGTAAAAATGATAGATCTATGACTTTAGCAAGACACAGGAAGTGTAGTGGAACTATTTGCATTAACTTGAGAACATTTTTGACCAAGTTTAGCAACCATCTATCAGGAGGTTCACAAGAACTTGTTCAAAAGTTATCCTTTTGAAGCTCTCACCGCAGTTGGAACAGGTTAAGAAAGGTCCATCAAAGGAATTTACAGACCAAAGTTGATGAACATCGGAAAATCATTTTATGAGAAGTTGTTTCTATTGACTAATCAGTCCATGTGCCAGTTTAATGGAAATTTATGTCAAAGGTCATGTGTGTCATTGCAATTTCCGCAAGATGTGCGGCGACTCCAATTTCGCTTTGATCTTGATTTCAAGTAAAGTGAGATAAAAGAAAGTGACGTTTTTGCTCCAGTCGCCCCCGAGCCGATCCCTGCATACATAAAACAAGAGCTGTCTCAATAGGATGACATATGCCCCCGATGGCACTTTGAATGAATAGTTATGGCCGATGTTAGAGTTTAGGACCTTTGCCCTATGGACCTGGGTCTTGCGCGCGACACGTCGTCTTACTGTGCCACACATTCATGCGTAGTTATTTTAAAATCCATGCATGAATGACAAAGATATGGACTGGACATGCTCATCATTGCACTATCATGAAATATGACCATTAACGTCTAAGTGTGACCTTGACTTCTGAGCTACGGACCTGGGTCTTGCGCGCGACATGTCGTCTTACTGTGGTACACATTCATGCCCAATAATTTTAAAATCTATGCATGAATGACAAAGATATGGACCGGACACGCCCATCAATGCACTATCATGAAATATGACCTTTAACGTCTAAGCGTGACCTTGACCTTTGAGCTACAGACCTGGGTCTTGCGCACGACACGTCGTCTTACTGTGCCACACATTTATGCGTAGTTACTTGAAAATCCATCCATGGATGACAAAGATATGGACTGGACACGCCCATCAATGCACCATCATGAAAAATGACTTTTAACATCTAAGTGTGACCTTGACCTTTGAGCTATGGACCTGGGTCTTGTGCGCGACACGTCGTCTTATTGTGGTACACATTCATGCCAAGTTATTTATAAAATCTATCCATGGATGACAAAGATATGGACCGGACACGAAAATTGCAGACAGACCGACAGATGGTTCAAAAACTATATGCCTCCCTTCAGGGGCATAAAAATCTAAATTCGTAAGACCTGGATCAAATCAAGGACTTAAATTATAATTGGAATTTATTTACATAAGGATAATACCTAATATATCTCTAATGTTTATATTCTGGATCATTTTCATATTCTTAATATCAGCGAAACATGTACCATACCAAGAAATCATTTACCTTCAATTAATAGAATCAGGATCTGTCAACCCTGCAAAAAAAGTTCTCCTGTTCCGGGTCACTGTGACCTTGACCTTTGACCTACTGACCTCAAAATCTATAGGGGTCATCTACTGGTAATGATCAACCTATCTATCAAGTTTCATGATCCTAGGCCCAAGCGTTCTCAAGTAATTGTCTGGAAACGGTTTAAATGTTCAATCAATAGGGGTAATCTGCTGGTCAAGATCAATCTCCCTATCAACTTTCATGATCCTAGGCCAAGCGTTCTCAAGTTATCATACGGAAACAGTTTAACTATTCTGGGTCCTTGGGACCTTGACCTTTAACCTACTGACCTCAAAGTGGAACTTGACCTGTATTTTA